>NC_137286.1:62210714-63455000 GCF_054371585.1 Giraffa tippelskirchi | reverse complement strand
TATATTTATTTGCTCTGGTTAAGAAAATATACCTGGGGCAGCAACTGTGATTGTAATTATTATTTGATTGACCTTATAGTAATATGCTATCATTCTTTAAGACCTATATAATCTCTGGAGATATGATATGAATCACTAACTACTATATATTTCAAGTTTTTGAATGTGGTATAATCTTTGAAATTTCACAGGAACGTGTTTTTCTGTTTTGTTAAAGAGGTAGCTCCATAGTTTCCATTGGTCTTTCATCCAATAATATGCTTTGCTCCATTGATTAGGGAGCCAATTGAGGATTCTGACAATTGCTAAGGATGGTTAGTCCAATCATATGCTCAAGATATAGGAAAATAACTTTAGCTTGTGTTTGTGAACCACTGACATAGGCTCAAAATCTTTTTTCTTTTTTACCCTTTGTGTGTCCTCCCTGTTTAGTGAACCACAGAATTAGTTCTAAGTGTTCATAGAAGACCTGGGTTTTTCTCATTCTCCAGCACACAACTGGACTTCTAACTGGCTATAACTCAGACTGGGAAATGTTAGGAAGAATAAATTCACTATTAGTACTCATGATATTATCAGAAACTGCTTCCTCAAGGGTCTCCATTTCATTCAAGGGGCTCTGGGTCTGTGAACTAACTACAACTTGGGACTTGGTAAAGGATTTTGAATCTTCCTGGTATTTGTTCCCCAGCTAGGAATTCCTTTTGCAATACAGCTTAAGTGAATGGCTTCATGGAACTTCTGTGGTTGTATAGTGGATAAGAATCTGCCTGCCAATACAGAGGACACGGGTTTGATCCCTGGTCTGGGAAGATTCCACATGCCACAGAGCAACTAAAACCTATGTGCCACAACTACTGAGCCCATATGCTGCAACTCCTGAAGTCCATGTGCCTAGAGCTTATGCTCCGCAGCAAGAGAAGCCACCGCAATGAGAAGCCTGTGCACTGCAACAAAGAGAAGCTCACACTCCCTGCAACTAGGTAAAGTTCATGAGTGACAAAAAAGACCCAGTGCAACCAAAAGTAAATAAACTAATTAAACAAATTTAAAAAAATAAAAAACCTGCTTCATGGATTGCTCCTATATTTTTCTTTTATGTATGTTGTGATCTATTGGCCAGCACCAAAGTGCCCCTGGAGGGCAAGCCTTACTAATCATCATTCTGGCCTTGTTGCGAACTGTAGCTCCACACCCAGCCTATCTCTGGCAGTGAGGTGCTGCTGCTCTGCCTCTGCTTTATCATTTTGCTATAACAAGTATGTGAAAGAAAGCAGAGGATTTATGAAGTCAGAAATTCAAGCACTATAGTACTAAACTAACAAAGGAAGCTTACTAAAAATTTGGGAATGGGGGAGCTTTAACATCATAGATTGGGATTCAGCAGGTCTTAGTGGAGTAGTGGTAAAGAATTTCCCTGCCAATGCAGGATTTACAGGAGATGTGGTTTCAATCCCTGATCTGAGAAGACCCCCTGGGGAGGAAGTGGCAACCCCCTCCAGAATTCTTGCCTGGGAAATCCCACCGGCAGAGGAGCCTGGCAGCTACACTCCATGGGGTTGCATAGAGTCAAACCTGACTTAGCGATGAAACATGCAAGTCAGTCTTAGATAATCTCAGGAATCTGAATTTTTACCAAATGCTTTAGGTGATTTCAATGGTAATTATCCAGACACACCCTCACCCTCATCCCTTATGTTCCCCTGCAACCACAACCCACTTCAAAGAATATCTACTATTAATTATTAATGGCTGCCCCTAGTTCTTTTGAACACCCTGCCATCACTTTTGATAGCTTCTCACATTTTGAATTCTACTTCCCCAAAGTGGAAGTGAAGCAGTCTTACATCCCTCAGGCTTTTGTCTTTCTGTGCAAGGGGATTTAGGCTCTACCTGTTCTATAGTGGTAACTTTCTATTTGTAACAAAAACAATCTTGTCTGGGACAGCATCTCATTAGCAGGACAGTCGTATGATATGGGTCTGAGAAATGTTAGCAGAAACACAACCTAGACAGAGACTGGCCTTTCATCTCTTCTGATTTCACTGTGATCTTTGCAATATTTCTTTAAAAACCTTTACTTATAGCATATTAAAAGGCAGAGACATTGCTGACAAAGGTCCATCTAGTCAAAGCTATGGTTTTCCGGTAGTCATGTATGGATGTGAGAGTTGGACTATACAGAAAGCTTAGCACCAAAGAAATGATGCTTTTGAACTGTGGTGTTGGAGAAGACTCTTGAGAGTCCCTTGGACTGCAAGGAGATCCAGCCAGTTCATCCTAAAGGAGATCAGTCCTGAATATTCATTGGAAGGACTGATGCTGAAGCTGAAACTGCAACACTTTGGCCACCTGATGCGAAGAACTGACTTATTTGAAAAGACCCTGATGCTAGGAAAGATTGAATGCAGGAGCAGAAGGGGACAACAGAGGATGAGATGGTTGGATGGCATCAACGACTCAATGGAAATGAGTTTGAGTAAACTCTAGGAGTTGGCGATGGACAGGAGGCCTGGTGTGCTGCAGTCCATGGGGTCGCAAAGAGTTGGACACGACTGAGCGACTGAACTGAACTGAATTGCTGGCCAGGAATGGGTTTCCTCAACAGACCTGGGTTGTTCAAATCCTGCGCATTCTAAAGAAAAGACTGTCTTCAAGACTAGCCCTTCAGTGGAACCCTGGGAAATAATCTCTGAGCCTTTGTAACACTCTGCTTTATAAGGCTTTGCATGTCTACATGATGACCCCAAGTAAAAACTCTGAATGCCAACATTTGGATGAGTTTCTCTGGTTGGTAATATTTCACGTGGGTTGTCACACATCATTGCTGGGAGACTTCAGCACACTCCCATGTGAATGCACTGGGGAAGACATCTGGAAGCTTGTGTCTGGTTTCTCCTGGACTTCCTGGACTCCTGGTTTCTCCCATCTCCTTTTTTTCTTTGTTAATTATAATCTGTATTCTTTTGCTATAATAAACTGTAGCCATGAGTATAACCACAGCTTTTCTGAAGTCCTGTGAATCCTTTAGCAAATCATCGAGCCTGAGGGGAGTGGAGGGAAACTCTGACACACCTGCCTAAACTGGTTACAGTGTATTCTGTTGTCTCCAATTGAGAATTATTACCGACACAGAATTGATCCTAAAAGAACCTCAAAGAGACAGAAATTTGGGACTAGTGTCTGAAGTGATTGGTTTGAAGGCAGTTAGAATCTAAGCAGTGTTAGAAAATGGGACAGTAGTCCATGGCAGCTAGTGACCGAGTAGTTAGTTAAATGATGTCTTCTAGTCAACTGGAAGTAAGTGGTTATTCAAAGACAGACTGTGATGAAATGAGAGATTCTTTGTCCATATCATTAAGAAGTCTCCAAGATGACATTTACAAAGTCTAACTTAAGAGAAGTCTTACATAAAAGAGCTAGAGTAGAAATCTGAATGGTTTGGTCTACATAGACATTTAGACAATTAACAGAGGTTAATTAGAAAGAAGTTTCCCTTGGAGGAGGGCATGGCAACCCACTCTAGTATTCTTGCCTGGAGAATCCCATGGACAGAGCCTGGCAGGCTACAGTCCATAGGGTGGCACAGAGTCAGACATGGCTGATGTGACTTAGCACACACACAGTTAGAAAGTACGAGGACTGAGATAAATGTGTGGTCCACTATGCTTTTTTAATCAGTACAACTCTAGTTCTGGTTAAACAAGGCTTGACTGATGGCCTATCAATAGAGACAACATACTTTCCAGAAAGACACCATGATGCCTCAATCAGAAGGGGGACCTGTGAGCACCAGCTGCCTCATTTCTCAGTGGGTCCAGTAGGCCCACAAATTATCTTGTGATTAATTTTTCAGATTCTGAATGTCAGTTATAATAGGCATGCTTGTCATCTGGCGGGATCCTCACATCAGCTCTCCGATCCATGATATGAGGTTCTATTAAGCTATGCACCTACCCTGTATTAAACAAACAAATTAATACCATTCTACAATGGGAATGTTGGTGATTAGTGCTATCACCAAAAATCTGACGGGTACAGAAAGTGTTGATTTCTATCCCATCTCCCATTTAACTTGCCCATTTGTCCCGTGCAAAGTCAGATGGATATTAGAGAGTAACAACACTCAGATGGCGATTTCAATCACAAGTTCTGTTCCTAGAACGGTTATCTGCCTCACCCCCTTCTCCCTTTTTCCTACCTCATTTCCCCCTCCATTCCTTCTCTTGCTTTTTAAAATTTGTATTTGTGGACTATGTCATACCTCAAGAGAACATATAAAATCTATAAGCACTGTTTCATCACTGATAATAAAGAGTACCCTCATGTAAGCTCTACACAAGGTAATATGTGAACTAGTGCTAGACCTTTAGAAGTTTCACACATGCCTTTCTCAAATGGTAAACCTTCCCTGTACCCTAGAGGGAATCACTATGCTGACTTTTTCCAGCTGGCATTAGTGGTAAAGAACCTGTTTGTCAATGCAGGAGACATAGGAGCTGCAGGTATGATCCCTGGGTCAGGAAGATCCCCTGGAGGTGGGCATGGCAACCGATGCAGTCTTCTGGCCTGGAGAATCCCTTAGACAGAGGAGCCTGGCGGGCTACAGTCCGTGTGGTTGCAGAGTCGGACACAACTGAAGCAACTTAGCACTAGCGTGCAAATGACAATCATGCCTTTACTTTTCTTTATAGGTTTGTTATCCATTTATGGCTTCCAGGAAATACACGTGATATTTTGAGCACTACATAAATAAAATCATACTATATATTTTGCTTTGTGATTTCTCTCTTCATCTTAGTGTATTAGTGTTCCATTGCATTGTAACTAATTACCAGAAACTTAATGGCTTAAAAACACACATTTCTTATTGCATAGTTTCCATGGGTCAGAACTTCTGCATTAGTTGAGTCATCTGCTCAGGGTTTCACCAGGCTGGCACGTGGGTGTCAACCAGGGCAGCAGCCTCATCTGAAACTCAGAATCCTCTTTCACGCTCACTGGTTACTAGCCAAATCTAGTTCCTTATAGTTGTAAGACTGAGGTTCTCTCTCTTTTTTTTTTTATGAGCTGCCAACTGGAGACAACTCTCAGTTTTTATATCACTGCTGTATGTGTCACTCCATTCACAACCTGGCAGCTCATTTCTTCAAGGTCAGCAGGAGAATGTCTCACCGATCTGCTGCAGTGGAGTCATGTTACACACCATAATTGAGGGAGTGACTATCCCATCATATTCACAAGTCCCTTCAACACACTCAAGTGGTGGGGATTATTGTGTGTATACCAGGGGTTTTGAATCTTGGGGCCGTCTTAGAATTCTGCCTGTTGCACTAAACGTGATATCTATACTTCATTTATTTTAGTTGTGTTATTCCATTGTACCTGTATTATTTACTTACTATTCTACTGTTGATTTAGAATTGTGTTATTGTCTACATTTTATTATAACAAACAAGCTACCATGAACATTCTTATACATATACCTTGTTATAAACTTCTTTTTTAAATAATTATTTTGGCTGCACTTGGTCTTTGTTGCAGCATATAGGTGAATCTTATTGCATGGGCCCTAAAGCGTTGCCCAGAAGCATGTAGAATCTCAGTTACCTGAGCAGGGACTGAACCTGTGACCCCTACACTGGAAGGCAGGTATTTTACCACTGGGCCACCAGGGAAGCCCCTTCTTGTGCGAGAGTTTCTCTATGATGTGTAATCAGGAGTAGAATTGCTTATTCATATGTTGTGTTATGTGTCCAATGTCACTAGGTGATGATGAACAGTTTTCAAAGTAATTTTCCAATTTATACTCCCCACAGCATAGTGTGAAAATACTCATTTGTCTACAACCTTACCAATTTTTGTTTTTTTATACTTAAATTTCTTTGCAAAGTTGGCAGGGTAGTAGTTATATATCACTGTAACTTTGCATTCCTATAATTGCTAATGAGACTGAACATCTTTTCATATGTTTATTGATGAACTACTTTTTATGAAAATAGTCTCCTAACTGGAAACGCTAAGATGAAAGAGTGGTTGTTGGGCTTCTTTGGATTTTAGAGGCAACATATGCCACATTTGGGCATGCCGTTCCAAATTATTTACTGGGGAGTCTATTAGACTGCCAGCTCTTAGCGATCTTGAGCAAGAGAAGGTTCTCCAGCTGAAGCAAGCTTCAAGAAAGCATCTCTGCCATCTAGTATATAAGAGCCAATGGGTCCAGTCAAACTTGAAGTGCCTGTAACTGACTAGATACTACAGGAGACCCTGGTTCAATTCCTGGGTCGGGAAGATCCACTGGAGAAGGGAAAGGCTACCCACTCCAGTATTCTGGCCTGGAGAATTCCACGGACTCTATGGGGTTGCAAAGAGTTGGACATGACTGAGAGACTTTCATTTCACTTACTACATGAAGTTTGTGGCAAGTCACAATTAGAAAATCATGGTAAAGACCCCAGGGTTTTGAAATAAAACTAGGTCCTCTTTGGAAAATATTTCCCTTTCTCTTGTAATTGAGCTTAGATAGATAGGACATCAAATGTCCATGCATTCTGAGTAGCCTTCCTCTACTAGGTGTTATCTGGACCACCGAGCAATAAAGTTTCACCAAGTGGGTGGTGGCTCAGATGGTAAAAGAGTCTGCCTGCAATGGAGGAGACCTGAGTTTGATCCCTGGGTTGGGAAGATCCCCTTGAGAAGGAAATGGCAACCTACTCCAGTATTCTTACCTGGAATATCCCATGGGCAGAGGAGCCTGGGGGGGCTACAGTCCATAGTGTCACAAAGAGTCAGATACAACTGAGCAACTTCACTACTATTATGTGGGTGGTCTATAGGACAAACAGTTCAAGCAGGCCATGAAAGTTTGTTAAGTTGCTTATTAGCTGCCTCACACTTCCAGGAGGCCAATTCTTGATGCACTGCCATCTCTCATTCAACTTTCACCTGTGGGCTTATGGAGATTTTACCATTACCAGTTGATTTGAGCCTCATGCACAGTTGGGGCTTCCCAGGTGGCTCAGAGTTAAAGAATCCAACTGCAATGCAGGAGACGCAGATTTGATTCCTGGGTCAGGAAGATTTCCTGGAGAAGGAAATGGCAACCTACTTCCCTGGTAATGGATAAAATCTCCACTCCAGTATTCTTGCCCAGGAAATCACATGGGCAGAACGAGCTTGGTCCATGGGGTCACAAAAGAGTTAGGTGCAAGTTAGCAACCAAACAACAACAATACACAGTTGGTCTGCATGAGATACTCTCACCACCTAGAAATGATTGATCATTGCAGTGTTTTATCTCTACTTCAACGAGGCCTTGAAGACTAGTGGGGAATAAATCTTTCAGGTGAAAAGAAGCTTGAGTGGTTCATTGAGTTGTTCCTCTATTAGATTGCCGATCACAGTGGCTAAGGGATAGCTAGATGACTGGGGACTTATAAGGAACAACATGGATACATCAGTAACAAGATGGTTTGGTATGAGGGTAGAACTCACACAATGTGCCTACATTGCAAGCATATCAGGATCCCAGGTCAATGCCGCCAGAGATTTCTGATGCAGTGTGTCAGGCAGGGTCCAATCAAGGGAGAATATGTTTAATAATTGGAACACAGAAAGTTTAGTGTAAAGAACAATTAACTATATAGAGGACTGATGTAATGAGAGATTGGCTAATTGGAGGTAAAAAGAAGACTACAGAATACAGGGATAGTGGATACAGAGAAGATCTCCTTAACCTGGGCTGAGGAAGAGTTTGGGGGCTGAGATGCAGACCTTGTCAGAGATGGCATGACCATGGTTCCCTGGAGAGCAGAGAAGCTGCTATGGTGCTGTGACGATGGAAACTTCTGCTCTTCAGGAAAGGTGTCTCACCAGAGGCACAGCCTAATGGAGAGAGATGCTGATGTTAGTTGCTAGGCTGCCGACCACAAAGGACTGGAGAGACTGGAGAGTGAAGCTGCCCACAGGGCAGGAGCTTGCCAAGTCAGCGCACAAGGACCCTGTCCTCCTGAAACATCTCTTCAGTACCCTTTTCTTTACTGACAAAGCTTACCATGCACCAGAAGGAAAAAAAAAAATTATTTCTTAATTTAAAAAAAAGTAAAAGAAAGAGAAAGAAAGAAAATCTAAAGGGTCTAGATCCATTATAGAGCACGCCAAAAAGAGTAAATTTGGAGCTGAGAGGTAGTAAATTGATAACTAGCATGGGAGAAGCTGGCAACAACCTGGTGAGCACAGCAACCTGTTCTGCGGAAGTCAGTCTTCCTTTCTCCTCAGCCTCCTCAGTGCTTCCTCAGTGGACTCATGGACAATCAGCCAGTGTGGCGAGGGTGGTGGTTACGGACCCAGCAACATGAAATTATCCTCACCAGAGCTCTCTGCCCTAATTAGTAATGAGTGCCTAACCTGTCAACAGCAAAGAACAACTGAACAACTTTGAGCCCTGCAGAAAGACAAAAGTTACCCCATGGCAATACAATATATTTGTCCTTTTCCATCATGGAGAGGAAAATGAATACTGGATTAGACCCCTACTTTTTTTTTTTTAATAAATGTATTTATTTTAGTTGGGGGCTAATTACTTTACAATATTGTAGTGGTTTTTGCCATACATTGACATGAATCAGCCATGAGTTTACATGTGTTCCCCATCCTGAACCACCCTCCCACCTCCCTCCCCATCCCATCCCTCTGGGTCATCCCATTGCCCCAGCCCTGAGCATTTGTCTCATGCATCGAACACGGAATGGTGTTCTGTTTCACACATGATAATATACATGTTTCAGTGCTATTGTCCCAGAACGTCCCACCCTCACCTTCTCCCTCACAGTCCATAAGACTGTTCTATGCATCTGTAGACACCTACTTTTGAAAGGAAATCAGAAATCCTTTATCCGAGGTCCAGTTTGAAAAATCACAGAAAAATGTCCCTGATTATCCTAATTCATGTCACAAATCCATATCCTAGTTTAACCCTTGGGGACTATAAAATACCATGATGAGCTTACATCATGTCTTGTGTCTGTGACGAACAGAATAGGATCTTTATGAAAATGGAAGCTGCCATTCAAACCACATGGATAGAATCACAGAAGATGTGTCCATTTTCTCTGGCTGCCATAACAAAGTACAGCAGAATGGCTGGCTTAAACAATAGAAATTTATTGTCTCATAGTTCTGGAGACTGGAAGTTCCAGGTCAGAGTGTTATCAGGTTTGGTTTCTGCCAAGATCTGTTTCTGTGGTTTGCAGATAGTCATTCTCTTACTGTGTGCTCACAAGGTCTTTCCTCCATGCATGTGTATCCTTAGGGTCTCTCTGTCTGAATTTCCTCTCCTTATGAGGACAGCAGTCATAATAGATTAGTGCCTCATTTTTTTTTTTTTTTTTTTAGGTTCAACGTGGTTTATTGATATACTTGATCACTGCCTGGATGCCAGTTTTTTTTTGTTTTTTTTGTTTTTTTTTTAATAAATTTATTTATTTTAGTTGGGGGCTAATTACTTTACAATATTGTAATAGTTTTTGCCATACATTGACATGAATCAGCCATGGGTTTACATGTGTTCCCCATCCTGAACCACCCTCCCACCTCCCTCCCCATCCCATCCCTCTGGGTCATCCCATTGCCCCGGCCCTGAGCCCTTGTCTCATGCATCGAACAAGGAATGGTGTTCTGTTTCACATATGATAATATACATGTTTCAATGCTATTCTCCCAGAATGTCCCAGCCTCACCTTCTCCCTCAGAGTCCATAAAATTGTTCCATGCATCTGTGTCTCTTATTCTGTCTCGCATATAGGGTTATCATTACCATCTTTCAAATTCCATATATATGCATTAGTATACTGTATTGTTGTTTTTCTTTCTGGCTTACTTCACTCTGTAAAATGGGCTCCAGTTTCATCCATCTCAGTAGAACCGATTCAAATGTATTTTTTTTAATGGCTGAGTAATATTCCATTGTGTCTATGTACCACAGCTTCCTTATCCATTCGTCTGCTGATGGACATCTAGGTTGCTTCCATGTCCTGGCTATTGTAAACAGTGCTGCGATGAACATTGGGGTACACGCGTCTCTTTCAATTCTGGTTTCCTCGGTGTATATGCCCAGCAGTGGGATTGCTGGGTCATATGGCAGTTCTATTCCCAGTTTTTTAAGGAATCTCCACACTGTTCTCCATAGTGGCTGTACTAGTTTGCATTCCCACCAACAGTGTAAGAGGGTTCCCTTTTCTCCACACCCTCTCCAGCATTTATTGCTTGTAGACTTTTGGATAGCAGCCATTCTGACTGGTGTGAAATGATACCTCATTGTGGTTTTGATTTGCATTTCTCTAATAATGAGTGATGTTGAGCATCTTTTCATGTGTTTGTTAGCCATCTGTATGTCTTCTTTGGAGAAATGTCTGTTTAGTTCTTTGGCCCATTTTTTGATTGGGTCGTTTATTTTTCGGGAATTCAGCTGCAGAAGTTGCTTGTATATTTTTGAGATTAATTGTTTGTCTGTAGCTTCATTTGCTATTATTTTCTCCCATTCTGAAGGCTGTCTTTTCACCTTGCTTATAGTTTCCTTTGTTGTGCAAAAGCTTTTAATTTTAATTAGGTCCCATTTGTTTATTTTTGCTTTTATTTCCAATATTCTGGGAGGTGGGTCATGGAGGATCCTGCTGTGATTTATGTCGGAGAGTGTTTTGCCTATGTTTTCCTCTAGGAGTTTTATAGTTTCTGGTCTTACGTTTAGATCTTTAATCCATTTTGAGTTTATTTTTGTGTACGGTGTTAGGAAGTGTTCTAGTTTCATTCTTTTACAAGTGGTTGACCAGTTTTCCCAGCACCACTTGTTAAAGAGATTGTCTTTTCTCCATTGTATATTCTTGCCTCCTTTGTCGAAGATAAGGTGTCCATATGTGCGTGGGTTTATCTCTGGGCTTTCTATTTTGTTCCATTGATCTATATTTCTATCTTTGTGCCAGTACCATACTGTCTTGATGACTGTGGCTTTGTAGTAGAGCCTGAAGTCAGGCAGGTTGATTCCTCCAGTTCCATTCTTCTTCCTCAAGATTGCTTTGGCTATTCGAGGTTTCTTATATTTCCATACAAATGGTGAGATGATTTGTTCTAGTTCTGTGAAAAATACCATTGGTAGCTTGATAGGGATTGCATTGAATCTATAGATTGCTTTGGGTAGTATACTCATTTTCACTATATTAATTCTTCCAATCCATGAACACGGTATATTTCTCCATCTGTTTGTGTCTTCTTTGATTTCTTTCATCAGTGTTTTATAGTTTTCTATATATAAGTCTTTTGTTTCTTTAGGTAGATATATTCCTAAGTATTTTATTCTTTTTGTTGCAATGGTGAATGGTATTGTTTCCTTAATTTCTCTTTCTGTTTTCTCATTATTGGAGTATAGGGAAACACAAACTTTAAATGATACAATAGACAAATTAGATTTAATTGATATTTACAGTACTTTCCACCCCAAAACAATCAATTTTACCTTTTTCTCAAGTGCACATGGAACTTTCTCCAGGATAGATCACATCCTGGGCCATAAATCTAGCCTTGGTAAATTCAAAAAAATTGAAATCATCCCAGCCATCTTCTCTGACCACAATGCAGTAAGATTAGACCTCAATTACAGGAAAAAAACTATTAAAAATTCCAACATATGGAGGCTAGTGCCTCATTTTAACTTAAACGCCTCTTTAAAAAGGCTCTATCATATGCATGTGTGCTCAGTTGTATATGAAGGCATATACAACTGACTCTTTACAGCCATTTGAATTGTAGCCCATTCAGCTCCTCTGTCCATGGGATTTTCCAGGCAAGAATATTGGAGTGGATTTCCATTTCCTCCTCCAAGGGATATTCCTGACCCAGGGATCGAATCTGTGTCTCCTGCATTACAGGTGGATTCTTTGCCACTGAGGCAGCAGGGAAGCCCTAATTAAAAGGCTCTATCACTTAAGTAAATTTACATTTTGAGGTTCTAGGTGTTAGGACTTCAACATATGAATGATGGAGATGGGGTGTGTGTGTGTGTGTGTGTGCAATTTAGCCCTTTAGCCCATAACAGAGAAGGAATGATTTCCCAAAGAGGGAAGATTGTTATAAATTATTTATAACCACTTGAACAATTATCTTGAACCAGGGTGGTAAGGGCACAACATAGAAGCAAGGACAAGTAGAAGCTGAAATTCAAATGCCATTGGACTCTGTCTCTTACCTACTTCTCTTGGTAGGCTGAATCAAAAATTTTCTACTAATACTTCATGTAGGTGTTACACTTAAAAGGTGGGCAACTTTACTTTTATTTTTATCTCTCTCCATGCATTTTTATTTATTTATTTTAATTTACTTAATTTATTTTAATTGGAGGCCAATTACATTACAATATTGTAGTGGTTGTTGCCATACATTGACATGAATCAGCCATGGGTGTACACGTGTCCCCCATCATGAACCCCCCTCCCACCTCCTTCCCCATCCCATGCCTCAGGGTCACCCCAGTGCACTGCCTTTGAGTGCCCTGTTTCATGCATCCAACTTGGACTGGTCATCTGTTTCACACATGATAATGTATATGTTTCAATGCTATTCTCTCAAATCATCCCAGTCTTGCCTTCTTCCACAGAGTGCAAAAGTCTGTTTTTGCATCTGTGTCTCTTTTGCTGTCTCACATATAGGGTCATGGTTACCATCTTTCTAAATTCCATATATATATACATTAATATACTGTATTGGTGTTTTTCTTTCTGACTTACTTCACTCTGTATAATAAGCTCTAGTTTCATCCACCTCATTAGAACTGCTTCAAATGCATTCTTTTTAATAGCTGAGTAATCTTCTACTGTGTATATGTACCACAGCTTTCTTATCCATTTGCCTGCTGATGGACTTCTAGGTTGCTTCCATGTCCTGGCTATTGTAAACAGTGCTGAGATGAACATTGGGGTACACGTGTCTCTTTCACTTCTGGTTTCCTCGGTGTGTATGCCCAGCAGTGGGATTGCTGGGTCATATGGCAGTTCTATTTCCAGTCTTTTTAAGGAATCTCCACACTGTTCTCCATAGTGGCTGTACTAGTTTGCATTCCCACCAACAGGATAAGAGAGTTCTCTTTTCTCCACACCCTCTCCAGCATTTACTATTTGTAAACTTTTTGATAGCAGTCATTCTGACCAGCATGAGATGGTACCTCATTTTGGTTTTGATTTGCATATCTCTGATAATGAGTGATGTTGAGCATCTTTTCAGGTGTTTGTTAGCCATCTGTATGTCTTCTTTAGAGAAATGTCTGTTTAGTTCTTTGGCCCATTTTTTGATTGGGTCGTTTATTTTTCTGGTATTGAGCTCCATGTGCTTCTTGTATATTTTGGAGATTGATTCTTTGTCAGTTGCTTCTTTTGCTATTATTTTCTCCCATTCTGAAGGCTGTATTTTCACCTTGTTTATTGTTTCCTTCATCATGCAAAAGCTTTTATGTTTAATTAGGTCCAATTTGTTTATTTTTGCTTTTATTTCCATTACTCTGGGAGGTGGGTCATAGAGGGTCTTGCTGTGATTTATGTCAGAGAGTGTTTTGCCTCTGTTTTCCTCTAGGAGTTTTATAGTTTCTGGTCTTACATTTAGATCTTTAATCCACTTTGAGTTTATTTTTGTGTATGGTGTTAGAAAGTGTTCTAGTTTCATTCTTTTACAAGTGGTTGACCAGTTTTCCCAGCACCATTTGTTGAAGAGATTGTCTTTTCTCCTTTGTATATTCTTACCTCCTTTGTCAAAGATAAGATGTCCATAGGTGCATGGATTTATCTCTGGGCTTTCTATTTTGTTCCGTTGATGTATATCTCTGTCTTTGTTCCAGTACCATACTATCTTGATGACTGTAGCTTTGTAGTATAGTCTGAAGTCAGGCAGGTTGATTTCTCCAGCTCCATTCTTCTTTCTCAATATTGCTTTGGCTATTCGAGGTGTTTTGTATTTCCATACAGTTTGTGAGATTATTTGTTCTAGTTCTCTGAAAAATACCGTTAGTAGCTTTATAGGGATTGCGTTGAATCTATCGATTTCTTTGGGTAGTTGTCAGGGGAGGTCCAACTTTAAGGGATCCAATATGTTGCATTTTCCTTTGTGTGCAATTTCTCAAGGATGCTCTGTTCCTTATGAGTTCCTGGAATACAGGAACGAGTAGAGCTGCACGCAGTTCTCAGGACTGACATCATGGGAAAGGGCACCTGCCTGGATTCCTTTCAGTGACTCCCTTCAGTGACTCTCTTAGCGACCTTGTACGTATTAGACTATCTATCCATTTTGTTACAACTGATGGAATTTCATTCTTTGTAACGGCTGAGTAATCATTTTACTGAAGATATATAAGCATGCAGTTCTGCTAATAAACTACCCTTGTTCCACTAGAGACTTGGGCCCCCCGCTTCCTTCTTTCTGTCTTCATTCTCTTTGGAGCATGGAAGCCTACCGAGCTCACTTTCTTGCCCGGGCTTTCAAGACCTCCTAGAGAGGGAGCCCTCTGCCTTCGTGAGCAGCACAAGTCCTGCCCATGGGCTTTATTGGTTTTCCATGTAAGCCGAGAGATACTGCTCTCTCTCTTTTTTTCTCTCTTTCTTTTCGTCGACTCCAGTCCCCAGGTGCTGGTCTGTAAAAGACCCCAACACGTGGCGCCCGAACAGGGACCTGGCATTCACGGTGTTCAGGACGGAGTGACTGGGATCTACTGAGGTCAGTAAATGTGGGGTTATGGGACAAACGGCTGGAAAGCCCCACCATTTTTCTATTTTACTTCATCATTTATTTAAGGTTCTAGGGCAAAATGACTCTGACGGTGACTCTTCTGCAGCTCTCTTTTGCACTAAAGTTGAGAACTTCTAAACGCTATGACATCTTCTATTGAGAACTTTATTCCTTTTGATTGACAAATTTTGATAAGAGCTCTCCTTAGACAAGGAAAAGATCTTCAATGGACAATATGGTTTCAGGATGTGGCCCAAGATCATGTCAATTCTAATGCTCGAGCTAACGCTCCCCAAAACCAAATTACTTTTGAAATGTTAACCAATACAAAACAATTTGATACTATAGAAGCTCAAATACAAAGCCCTCCTTGGTGGAAAACTATCTTGACTATAATAGTTGTAGTCATCTTGTTCTTGCTGTTTGCTTTTTATAATGAACTTTATATCTAAATGACTTAGGCATTTAAGTCACAAATGATTATTCATGCTCCTGCAGTTTCCACTGCCTCCTCTAGCTATTACTCAGGGCCCCTAGATCAGAAACACTCAATATGAAGATACGGACAATATATTGCCTCAACAATTTAAAGTATATGCCCCTTCCCAACAGGAAGAGGTTACAAAACGACTTCTCAACCCCTTTCCCCAACAACATTCTCCTAAAAACAAGAAGAAATGAAAGAGTTAAAGCTTAAACAAACAGTCCAAGGCCCTATAAAGAGAAAGCAAATATTCTCACTCATGTTTTCCTTAAGCTTTGTGCAAATGCATCTTGCCAGAGAACTGACCTCCTTTTAGGTCCAAAACTAATGATTACACAGCACAATGTCTTACTCATGGAAATGTTTTTCTTAGGCTCTATGTTAATGATTATAATTGTAACAAATCTTGCCAGAGAATCTATATCTCAAGACTTGTACCCCTGATTATACAACAACAGTATATCTTGCCCAGAGACATTATCTGGAACCTGTTCTTCCTGGCTAATCTTATGCCAAAGTTATCTCAAAATATATGTTTTGGGAAAGGGCCTAATGAAGCCTGTGCTAATTTTTTAGCTAGGTTAAAAGTTTCTATTTCCCGTAATGTTTTCAAAAAAGAGGCCAAAATGCAAAAAACTGCTTACTTATGAAAACACAAATCAGAAACGTCAAAGAGCTATCACTTCAGTTCATGAGACTGGGACTATTATTGATTATTTAAAGGCTTATCACCATTTAAGATCAGAAACTCAAAAAATGCAAATGTTAACTGAAACAATGGATACTGCTTTTAAAAAGGAAAATAAAAGATATTTTACATGTAGGGACAAAACCCATTTAAAAAGGGATTGCCCTAAAAGGCACGCACACACATACACACACAAAATTAAAACTGTTAAAAGACCTCCAGAAATCTGCTGTCATTGCCATAAAGAGATACATTGGGCCAAAAAATATCAATCTAAATATGATGTTAAAGAAAGACCTATTTCAAAAAACTCCAATCTGGGAACTCCCCGGTCCCCATCAACAAAAACCAGGGACAAACTCCATCTTTTCCCTCAAACCCTCAACATCCAGCAATACTGCTGTCGATATACCAACCGTAAATGCTTTTCTTCTTTTTCCTCAAGCAGTCCCTTCTAAAATACCTACCAGACTTTTTGGACCCCTACCTCCACAAACCTTTGGCCTTTTACTTGGCCAATCTAGCTTGACTTCTAAGAAAATTACTGTTCACCCTGGAATAATTGATTCAGATTATAAGGGAAAAATTCAAATTATGATGTCATCTCAGATACTATGACAATTCAAGAAAGGAGACAAAATTGCCCAATTACTTCTTTTACCTTACATTTCTATTAACTCCTCTAATGATATACAGATCAAAAACAATCCTTATGGACATCATTGGTATCTAAATATACCCACCAAATATAAATATCAAAATTAATGATAAAAGATTTTCTGGTCCTCAGTACTAGATCTGATATCACTATTAATTCCAAACACTTATGGCCCAAATCTTGGCCTATACAAAAATTCTTTTGCCAAATTACAAGAGTTTCTCAAACCAAAATACAAGAAGTCTATCAAGGTATTCAAATTTATCCTTATGAGAGACCAAAAGGCCAGCCTGCAACATTACAACCTTATGTGATAGATGCACCCCTTAATCTAATAAAAAGGAATTTACTTATGCAATGACAAACTCAGATATACATTCCACATTTTTTAGGGGCCACCTGCTCATTTAAAAAAACAATACAATTATTAAAATAACTTAGAAATATGGTGAGCCTATTTAGACAGAGCAGTGACCCCTTACAAAAGAAAAATTACAAACTGCTAAAGAACTTATAGATACACAATTGAAATTAAAATATATTGAAAAATCTTATGCCCCTTAAAACTCTACCATTTTTGTTATAAAAAAAAATCTAACAAATGACATCTCTTAACAGACCTCAAAAAAAGTTAATGCATCTATAAAACCTATGGGTATATTACAACCAAAAATCCCATCACCTACCATTATTCCTCAAAACTGACATATTATTATTATAGATTTACAGGATTGCTTTATACCTCCTCACCCTCTAGACCAAGAGAGATTTGCTTTCTCTCTTCCTTATCCTGATCACCCTGGGCCTCATTAAACAGTATCAATGGACTGTACTGACTCAAAGAATGATAAATTCTCCCACCATATTTCAATATTATGTAACCAAAACCTTTGAACCTATAAAAAAACAATTTCCTAACTTTCTTGTTATTCATTATGTAGATGGCATGTTGCTGCTGCTGCTGCTAAGTCGCTTCAGTTGTGTCTGACTCTGTGCGACCCCAGAGACAGCTGCGCACCAGGCTCCCCCGTCCCTGGGATTCTCCAGGCGAGAGTACTGGAGTGGGTTGCCATTTCCTTCTCCAAGGCATGAAAGTGAAAAGTGAAAGTGAAGTCGCTCAGTCGTGTCCGACTCCTAGCGACCCCATGGACTGCAGCCCACCAGGCTCCTCCATCCATGGGATTTTCCAGGCAATAGGACTGGAGTGGGTTGTCATTGCCTTCTCTGATATAGATGGCATATTGTTCATCTATTTTAAAAACTCAACACATGTTTAATATAGCTCAACAATGCTTAAAAGACCCTGGGTTAATTATTGCCCCTGAAAAAATTCAAACTTTTACTCCTTACCATTACTTAAGATTTGTTATTAATAGACAACATACTACTCCCAAACTAACACAAATGCATACTGATAAATTATCAACCTAAAATGATTTTCAAAAACTTTCAGATGATATCAATTGGATTAGATCTTCTTTGGACATTGTTAATTATCAACTAACTAATCTATTTAATACGTTAAAAGGAGATCCCAATTTAAATAGCCTTCGTTCACTTTCACAAGAGACACACACACACACAAAAAAACACTCTATTTAATACAAAATAAATTGCAAAAGCAATTTCTTACACATATTAGACTTAATTTACCTGTAACATTATTTATACTCCACTCTCTTCATTCCCCCACAAAACTTCTTGCCCAACAAGAACACCCAATAAAATGGATCTATACCCATTTTAGAGGGACAAAATCACTTACACCCTATCTTGATTTAATCGCTCTAATCATTATCAATTAAAAAAAAAACCTAAGACTTTAATTGGCTCTGATCCTCATAAAATTGTAATGCCTATTAATAAATCTTAATTCAAAAACACATCACAAACTTCTACTGATTTCCAAATAGCTTTTCTAAAATATTTTGAAGAAATTTAATTTCATTATCCTAACAAGCTCTGATCTCTCAAAAATATAAAGTCTTTTATACTAAATTTCATTCTGCTCAACAAAACAAATTATATGCTCTTATTCAAATTAGTCACCTACCTCCTTACCCCATTAGTATAAGCTCTGATTCCTTATATTCAGTTTTTGTATTATACAGTATAAAAACCTCCACTATAAACTCCAATCAACCTATTATTCAACAACAACTTTTTCTCGAACTGCAATCTCTTATTAAAAACTACACTCCCCCTATTTATATTACCCATATACAAACACATCACACAGTGAAACTACAAATTAAAAAAAATTTAAAAAGGGGAAATACACAGGAACACTTCTATGTTCCTTATCCAGAGCAGACTTTACTATATTCCAATGCAATATATTCTTTAGTCCTATAACTATTGTTAATACAGCTTTATTTGTTTCAAATTTTTTAAACTTACCACAAGGAGATAGTTTGAGAAAAGCAAAAGAACATTTTGAGACATTGAAGGATACCTCCCTTCCTCTGACCATTTGGTATCAAGACGGGTTGACTAAACAATGAAAATCTGGAAAATTAATACTACAGAGAAAGAGGTATGCTTATATTTCTCCAGATGGATCCAACGAAGTCAGCTGGCGCCTTTTTCAAAAGATCCACCCCCGGGAAACCACTGACGTTTAAGATAAAGAGGAAAAGGCAAAATCCCTGGAAAGAGGAAGTTCCAGTACAAACCATGGAGGCTTTAGAGATTTCCAAAAAACGCCACACTCAGCGTCATCTACCTCATGATCTCCCTACTTGGGGGCAGATAAAAACCCTTACTAATCAAGCCAAAAATCTGGTTTCTCAACAGGAAATGCCTCGAAATCCAGAAAATATATATATATATTTTTATTTTTTAACTTTACAATATTGTATTTGTTTTGCCATACATTGACATGAATCCACCATGGGTGCACATGTGTTCCCCTTCCAGAACCCCCCTCCCACCACCCTCCCCATCCCATCCCACCAGGTCATCCCAGTGCACCATCCCTGAGCACCCTGTATCATGCATCGAACCAAAAACATTTTTGTCTCTATGCTTACTTTGCTTGCTTTTGCTTCCCCTGCTCAAGCTGAATTAATTAATCATACTTACTGGGCTTATATACCCAACCCTCCTTTACTGCAGGTTGTAAAATGGACAGAAAAAGGACCAATCATATCCACCAATGATTCAATACATATGCCTCCTCCTTGGAGCTTGGAGGGGCCCTCACACCCTGAGGAAAAAGGGAGACTAATTAATATTTCTCTGATTATGAAATCCTCCCTTTATGCATGGGTCCAACCGAATTATACATTAACGTTAGCTGACAAACTTGGGCTTTCGTCCTGCCTCCAAAGAAAAAAAAAGGACTTTCGGACATTGCTTAGATTATTTACTGCCCTTTCTTTTTATGAGAACCATGTCATCACTACTGAAACTCTAGAAAAAAGACAAAAAACATTATGCAAAGGGTTTACTTATAAGAACGTTATATATACTCCTGTTCGTTGGAACAGTTGTGAAGCCAAATCAAGAAAATTAATGTTTGTGGCCAATTATACCATTGTTGATTGGGACCCCATGGTACGTGGTTATCTGACTGTTCACATGATGTTAACAACACTGTATATGATTATGCTACTCAAGTAACATGGAAGATTACCAATACTACGATGGAACACTACCATAACAAAGGACTTCTTGGCTGGCTTGATGATGAAATGGCACCCCCTCACCCTCAAATCGTCCTCAATAAACAGATTGGGCCTGAAAAATGGGACATTTGGAAACTTGCCATGAGCACCAGAAATGCGCATACTATGTGGACCACTCAGGATAAATGAAAATCCAAGATGAAATACAAGAAATAGAAATAGCCATCCAATGGGTCAGAGATCAATTAATAGATTTACAAAAACAAGCTATACTAAAATGTGATTGGAATTCTACTCAATTTTGTATTACCCCTGTTCGATTCAACTATAGTGCCTACAACTGAAAACAAATCAAATTTCATTTACAAGACTTACATGATAATGCTTCCTTGAATGTACAATTATTACAAAAAAAAAAGTCTTTAAAGCCTTCTCGAAGAGTCTACCCTCTTCCAAGAATCTGAAACCTTAGCTAAACAGCTATCTGATCAATTATCCGGGCTAGACCCTCAAAGATGGTTTAAAAACATTATACATAGTATTGGATCCGGAGCTATAACACTGATAATTATCCTGGTGGTTATATTTGTAGTATACCAATGCCTTTCAACTAAAGTTGTTCAAATTAAACAAACTCATTTGGTCAGGACCTTTTTCACTAAAGTATCTACAGTTACCCTCAATTATGAAAAAATAAAAAAGGGGGAATTGTCAGGGGACGTCCAACTTTAAGGGATCCAATATGTTGCATTTTCCTTTGTGTGCAATTTCTCAAGGACGCTCTGTTCCTTATGAGTTCCTGGAATACAGGAACGAGTAGAGCTGCACGCAGTTCTCAGGACTGACATCATGGGAAAGGGCACCTGGATTCCTTTCAGTGACTCCCTTCAGTGGCTCTTTTCAGCGACCTTGTATGTATTAGACTATCTATCCATTTTGTTACAACTGGTGGAATTTCATTCTTTGTAATGGCTGAGTAATCATTTATTGAAGATATATAAGCATGCAGTTCTGCTAATAAACTACCCTTGTTCCACTAGAGACTTGGGTCCCCCACGTCCTTCTTTCTGTCTTCATTCTCTTTGGAGCGTGGAAGCCTATCGAGCTCACTTTCTTGCCCGGGCTTTCAAGACCTCCTTGAGAGGACGCCCTGTGCCTTCGTAAGTAGTACAAGTCCTGTGCATGGGCTTTATTCATTTTCCACATAACCTGAGAGATACTGCTCTCTCTCTCTTTCTTTTCGTTGACTCCAGTCCCCAGGTGCCGGTCTGTAAAAGTCTGCAACAGGTAGTATAATCATTTTCACTATATTGATTCTTCTGATCCATGAACATGGTATATTTCTCCATCTATTTGTGTCATCTTGGATTTCTTTCATCAGTGTTTTATAGTTTTCTATATATAGGTCTTTTATTTTTTTAGGTAGATTTATTCCTAAGTATTTTATTCTTTTTGTTGCAATGGTGAATGGGATTGTTTTCTTAATTTCTCTTTCTGTTTTCTCATTGTTAGTGTATAGGAATGCAGGGGATTTCTGTGTGTTGATTTTATATCCTGCAACATTACTATATTCATTGATTAGCTCTAGTAATTTTCTGGTGGTGTCTTTAGGGTTTTCTGTGTAGAGGATCATGTCATCTGCAAACAGTGAGAGTTTTACTTCTTCTTTTCCAATCTGGATTCCTTTTATTTCTTTTTCTTCTCTGATTGCTGTGGTTAAAACTTCCAAAACTATGTTGAATAGTAGTGGTGAGAGTGGGCACCCTTGTCTTGTTCCTGACTTTAGGGGAAATGCTTTCAATTTTTCACCTTTGAGGATAATGTTTGCTGTGGGTTTATCATATATGGCTTTTATTATGTTGAGGTATGTTCCTTCTATGCCTGTTTTCTGGAAGGCTTTTTAGCAAAAACGGATGTTGAGTTTTGTCAAAGGCTTTCTCTTCATTTATTGAGATAATCATATGGTTTTTATATTTCAATTTGTTAATGTGGTGTATCACATTGATCAATTTATGAACCTTGCATCCCTGGGATAAAGCCCACTTGGTCATGATGTATGATTTCTTTAATATGTTTTTGGATTCTGTTTGCTAGAATTCTGTTAAGGATTTTTACATCTATGTTCATCAGTGATATTGGCCTGTAGCTTTCTTTTTTTGTGGCATCTTTGTCTGGTTTTGGTATTAGGGTGATGGTGGCCTCACAGAATGAGTTTGGCAGTTTACCTTCCTCTGCAATTTTCTGAAAGAGTTTGAGTAGGATAGGTGTTAGATGTAGAGTTGTTTTTTCCTTGTCCCTGGGTGAAATTTATGGAAGATTCAATGACTTCTTTGGATTCTTCTTAGATAAGAAGATATTCCTTAATCACTCTAGTTCCTCCAAAGCCTCAGTTTAAAACTTAAAATGTCTCATTCAAGGTAGTAATCAGAAATGCCAAACTTTATCATTGTGGCATAATCTCCTCTTCTTCCTCCAGCTTAGGTTTATTGTAGTCTAACCGACTCTATTGGAAAAGGGGGTGTGGTTTCCATCGTCTGTCTTTATTGCCTTGAATTTCTACTGATCTTCCTTCTACTGTTCCTCATTCCCTCTCTCAAATATCAGTTTTCACTTCATTCAAAAAGAATGATCAGGGAACTCTTACTTGACCAGTTATGAGATGACATGGGTGCTTCTTGATAGATGTGGATTTTTTAAAAGAGATATCTCAGGGATGTTTTACTGGGTTGCCTTGAGACAACATCCACATCACTGAGGGTCTCGCCCCTGTTGTTCCCCTGATATAGGCAAATACATATTTTGTGCTTGATTTTTTTTAGGTTCTGAGATTTTGCTCTGCTTTTGAGTTCCTACATATTGGTGGCTCTCTTGGGCAGGATCTCAGGTAGCTCCGCACCTGCTCTTTCTCAGGTGTGACTCATCTCTAATCCCTAGTAAATGTTTATCCATTCTCTTCCCTGAGAAATGTTGGCCTGAAGGTCATCCAATCCAGTCACACTTTTTTTGGCCACACAGAGTGGCTAGCCAACTAGTTTCCATTTAAAAATTTTTAGGTATGAATTGGTGTATTAGCTTCTTAGGGTCACTATGAGAAAGTACCATAAGCTGAGTGGCTTAAAATAAAAAAATTTTTTTCTCAAAGTTCTGAAGGTTAGAAGTCTAAAATCAAGATGTTGACTGGGCTATACTCTTTCTGAAGCCTCTAAAGGAAGACAGTTCCTTGAGTCTTTGGGCTTCTGGTGGCCCCAAGTGTTCCTTGGCCGGTGACAGCATAATTCAGTCTCTGCCTCTGTCTTCACATGACCTCTTCCTTTGTGTCTCTGTCTTCAGTTGGTCATCTTCTTATAAGGACAGCGGTCATATTGGATCAGAGGACCACTCTACTCCAGTATCATGTCCTCTTATCAATCATATCTGAAATGATCCTATTTTCAAATAAGATCACATACCAAGGTATTGGGTTTAGGACTTCAACATTTCTTTCAGAGGGAACATAACTCAATGCATTACAATCAGCTACCAGGTCACACCGTGACTCTGACGAGACACATTAAGCTTGTCTCTTGACTTATGGTGAAGTGGGAAGCAACACTCTGCAGCCCACCAGCAGCTCTCTCCCTAGCTTCCTCTGATAATCTCCAACCCTTTTCATTGTCTCCCCAAATTCTTTTCCAGTGGAGGAGTGTATTCTTGAAAGCATCAGAGTATTGAGAGTTATCTGGGAATAAATAGAAATCTAGAGAGGTAAAATTAGCATTTGGAACTTCTTATCAGGGAGCCTTTTATACCAGAAGAAGTGACTGAAAATAAGCATCATTTATTTTAAAGACTTGTGAGCCAGGAGACAAAAGTTAGAAGCTGGGGCCTATCATGGATGGAGTCACCATGCTTTAAGATGAGACCCTGAAGGTGGAACTTTACACATACAGGCAAAAATAAGTAAATCAAGATATTTCATAAAATTTTAAGCCTGAAATTTCACCGTGATGACTATAATACTTAGGAAGGATTTAAATAAATTGTAAGTGGCAAATCTAAATGGATGATGAATAAATAAAGAAATAATAAAATCTAGTAGGTTTAAAAATATGTATAGAGATAGAGTACATGACAACAATATCTATAGGTGTGAGGAGGGTTAATGGAGTTAAAGCATTCCACAATTACTGTGAAGCCAAGAAAAATGACAGAAACAAAAAAATAAGTTATAAGGCAAAGATGCAGGATTATTTCCATCATGACTACTTACTGAAGAGTAGAAAAAAGCTTTAAAATTTAGAGTAAAGCATGAAATATAAAACTAATCAATAGAATACAAGTAAAAAGAGAAAACAGAAGCAGAAAAGATAGAAAAATAAAAGATGGGCGAACAAAAATAATTTCATTGGTGAATACATGAATGAAAATAGACCAAATGTTTCAGAGAAGGGAAAAAAATGGTCACACTGAGTAAAATAAAACCTATTTTATATAAGATAAGCTATTATCTTAAAGATAAAGTTACCAAAAAAAAAAGAAAGTAGAAGAAAGTTAAAGGATGGAAAAATCATACACACTAATGAAAAGAGAATTAATATCACCATACACCGGATAAGATAAATGTTAAGGCAAAATCCTAAATAGAGATAAAGAGGGATATATCATGATGATAAAATTTCAAGTTACCCAGGAGGCAGAGATGGTCTAAATAGTTCTGTATCTAATGATAGAGCTTCAAAATATATAAAGCAAAAACAAAGGTAAAAAATAAGTGGACAAATAAATAAATAAAAATAAAAATAAATAAACAAAATAACAAATAAATCAATACCTAAAAATAAATAATAAATAAATAAATAAAAATAGTAAATAAATAAATAACTAAAAATAAATAAAAAATAAGAGTGGAATATGCTAATATACTTGTCTCGGTAAGATGAAATAAGAAGACCAAAAACTGATAAGCATATAGAAGACTTGAATAATACAATTAGCGAATCCAATGTAATTGACACATATATCTGTTTTCCTCACAGGACAGTTGCTGATTTATGAGGCAAGGTATGCAGCTGGAAACTTGACCCTGAAAGGCAGAATAGAATCTCCCAATATCCCATGGTCTCATGGTTTTATATTCCATTAGAGAGACCTTCAATAAACAGATGACTGGATTAGATTTTGAGCCTTATGATACTGGCCAGATTTTGTCTCTGCATAGGGCAAAATAATAGATAAGCTCAAAACCTATAAAGAGAAAAATTTCTAGGTTTGAGGAGATGGAAAATTTTTAGTCTCTGAAGAGGCTAGGAGGATAATCTATGATCAATTTTTTCTTAAGTAAGATGAAAAGACCAACATTCATGAAAATTGAAGATATTCAGAAGAGAATTGAAACTATAGAAGGAATAATTTCAACAGAGACCTGAAACTCAAATATGTGTGTGTGTGTGTGTGTGTATCTGTGTGTGTGTATGTGTGCTCAGTTGTGTCACTCTTTGTGACACCAAGGATGGTAGCCCACCAGGCTCTCTGTCAATAGAATTTTCCAGGCAAGAATACTGGAGTGGGTTGCCATTTCCTACTCCAGGGGATCTTCCCAACCTGAGAATTGAACCCACATCTCTTGTGCCTCCTGCATTGGCAGGCAGATCCTTTACCACTGTGACACCTGTATATATATATATATATATATGTATATGTATATTTGGAAATGTATATTCTAGAAATGAAAAATACCATATCTAAAATTAAGAACTCATTGGGATTTAAGAGGAGATCAGACATAGCAGAAGGCAAGAACAATACAGTTGAAAATAAGTCAATAAATATATCCAAACTAAAGTGCAGAGAGGGGCGGTCCTAAGATAGTGGAGGAATAGGACGGGAAGACCACTTTCTCCCCCACAATTTCATCAAAAGAACATTTGAACGCTGAGCAAAATGCACAAAACAACTTCTGAATGCTGGCAGAGGACATCAGGCACCCAGAAAAGCAGCCCATTGTCTTCGAAAGAAGGTAGGACAAAAGATAAAAGATAAAAAGAGAGACAAAAGAGGTAGGGATGGAGATCCGTCCTGGGAAAGGAGTCTTAAAAAAGAGAGAAGTTTCCAAACACCAGGAAACACTCTCTTTGGCGAGTCTGTAGTGAGCCTTGGAATCTCAGAGGGCAAAACAACCGGGAGGAAAAATAAATAAATAAATAATTAAAACCTATAGATTACGTGCCTAACAGCAACTCCCAGCGGAGCAGCAACCCAGATGCTCACACACCCCACTAGCAAGTGGTGGTGGGGGGGAGGGCTGCATTGCTTAGGGACTGAATGCCCCGAGGGCAATCTGAGGGAACTAACTTGAGATAGCAACCCAAACTGTGGGATAGCTATCCCGTGAAAAGCCCTAACTTAAGACACTGCCAGGCCCACTCACAGAACAAAGGACTGAACAGAGCTAGACGGCTGTGGACCGGCACATCCCCCAACAGAGACAGGCAGGAGAGGGCAGCCAGAGCCAGAGGGGGGCAATTGTGGCCCCAGAGAGGCATCATCTACCAAACTGCAAGCAGACTTCATTGCTAACCAAGACTTCTTGGGATTCTGGATGGTCAACATCCGCCCGAAGGGTAGCAGCCAGAGATCAGCCCCCCAGAAGAGACACAGGGCACACTCGAGAAGGTGCGCCCGTTGTACACCCAGAAAACTGAGCAGCTGGGACAGGGGAGGCGATAAGTTGCAGCCTTCAACTGGGGGCGACTGTGCTCGCCACGACCTGGTCACCTGAGCTGCTCGGACCTGGGAAGGGCACAAAACGCAGGCCCAACCAAGTCTGTGCTTTGTGGAGTACCCGAGAACCTGAACCTGAGCGGCTTAGACCTGGGAAGTGCATGCAACCCAGGGCCTGCCACAGACAGTTCCTGGCAGAGCAACCTAGAGCCTGAGCAGTGTAGACTGGGAAAGCACACACGCCGTGAGTGGGGCAAACCCAGTGTGGCCGAGACACTATGAGCACTCCCCACACAAGCCAGTGATATTGATTTGCAGTGTTCCTCCCTCCCGACAGCACGACTGAACCAAGTGAGCCTAAAAAAAGTGACCACCACCGCCCCCTTGTGTCAGGGCGGAAATTAGACATTGAAGAGACCAGCAAACAGAAGAAGCTAAAATAGACAGAGGGAACCGCTTTGGAAGTGACAGGTGCAATAGATTAAAACACTGTAGTTAGCACTGACTACATAGGAAGGGGCCTATAGACCTTGAGAAGTATAAGCCGGATCAAGGAACTATCTGAAAATGAACTGACCCCACACTGTCCACAACAGCTCCAGAGAAAGTCCTAGATATATTTTTACTATTATCATTTTTTAAATTAAAAATTTTTTTAAAATTTTAAGTCCTCTATTACACCTTTAATTTTCATTTTAATAACCTACTATTACCTTGCAAAAAAAGATGCTATTTTTAAAGCAAACTTCATGTATATATTTTATAATTTTTGTGACTTTTTCTTTAATATTGTATTTTTGAGAATCTAACCTCTACTCTAGATTTTTAACCTTTGCTTTTTGGTATTTGTTATCAACTTTGAACCTTTAAGAACCCAATCTTCAGTACCATTTTTACTTGGGAGAGAGATTACTGGCTTGATTGCTCTCTCCCTCTTTTGACTCTCCTTTTTCTCCACCAGGTCGCCTCTATCTCCCCCCTTCCCCTTTTCTTCTCTACCCAAATCTGTGAATCTCTTTGTGTGTTCTGGGCTGTGGAGAACACTTAGGGAACTGATTACTGGCTGGATCTGTCTCTCTCCGTTTGATTCCCCCTTTTATCCTCCTGGACACCTCTGTCTCCTTCCTCCCTCTTCTCTTCTCTGTGTAACTCCGTGAACATCTCTGAGGGATCCAGACTGTGGACAGCACATAGGGAAGTGATTACTGGCTAGCGTGCTCTCACCCCTTTTGATAACTCCTCTTATCCTCCTTGTCACCTATATCTCCCTCCTCCCTCTTCTCTTTCCATGTAACTCTGTGTACCTGTCCAGGTGTCCCTCACTGTGGAGAAACTTTTCATCATTAACCTAGATGTTTTATTATCGGTGCTGTATAGATGAGGCTATACAACTTGAGGCTACTGTTAAGAATAAGCCTGAAAACCAGAGGCAGGAGGCTTAAGTCCAAATCGTGAGAACACCAGAGAACTCTTGAATCCAGGGAACATTAATCGATAGGAGCTCATCAAACACCTCCATACTTACACTGAAACCAACCACCACCCAAGGGCCAACAAGTTCCAGAGCAAGACACCACACAAATTCTTCAGCAACACAGGAACATAGCCCTGAGCATCAATATACAGACTGCCCAAAGTCACATCAAACCCATTGACATCTCAAAAATCATTACTGGACACTTGATTGCACTCCAGAGAGAAGAAATCCAGCTCCAACCACCAGAACACCGACACAAACTTCCCTAACCAGAAAATTTGACAAGCCACCCGTCCAACCCCACCCACAACAGGGAACCTCCACAATAAAGAGGAGCCACAAACTGCCAGAATATGGAAAGGCCACCCCAAACACAGCAATATAAATAAGACAAAAAGGCAGAAAAATACTCAGCAGGTAAAGGAACAGGATAAATGCCCACCAAACCAAACAAAAGAGGAAGAGATAAGGAACATACTTGAAAAAGAATTCTGAATAATGATAGTGAAAATGATCCAAAATCTTGAAAACAAAATGGAGCTGCAGATAAATAGCCTGGCGACAAGGATCAAGAAGATGCAAGAAAGATTTAACAAGGACTTAGAAGAAATAAAAAAGAGTCATTATATAATGAATAATGCAATAAATGAGATCAAAAACACTCTGGAGGGAACCAACAGTAGAATAATGGAGGCAGAAGATAGGATAAGTGAGATAGAAGATAGAATGGTAGAAATAAATGAAACAGGAAGGAAAAAAGAAAAAAGAATTAAAAGAAATGAGGGCAACCTCAGAGACCTCTGGGACACTGTTAAATGCCCCAACATTCGAATCACAGGAGTCCCAGAAGAAGACAAAAAGAAAAACCATGAGAAAAATCTTGAGGAGATAATAGTTGAAAATATCCCTAAAATGGGTAAGGAAATAATCACCCAAGTCCAAGAAACCCATAAAGTCCCAAACAGGATAAACCCAAGGTGAAACACCCCAAGACACATTTTAATCAAATTAAAAATGATCAAACACAAAGAACAAATATTAAAAGCAGCAAGGGGAAAACAACAAATAACACACAAGGAGATTCGCATAAGCATAAAAGCTGATCTTTCAATAGAAACTCTTCAGGCCAGAAGGGAATGGCAGGACATACTTAAAGTGATGAAAGAAAAAAACCTACAGCCCAGATTACTGTACCCAGCAAGGATCTCATTCAAATATGAAGGAGAAATCAAAAACTTTCAGTTCAGTTCAGTCGCTCAGTTGTGTCCGACTCTTTGCGACCCCATGAATTGCAGCACGCCAGGCCTCTCTGTCCATCACCAACTCCCGGAGTCTACCCAAACGCATTTTCATCAAATCGGTGATGCCATCCAACCATCTTTGCTTTACAGACAAGCAAAAGCTGAGAGAATTTAGCACCACCAAACCAGCTCTTCAACAAATGCTAAAGGATCTTCTCTAGACAGGAAACACAGGAATGGTATATAAACTCGAACTCAAAACAATAAAGTAAATGGCAATGGGATCATACTCATCAATAATTACCTTAAATGTAAATGGGTTGAATGCCCCAACCAAAAGACAAAGACTGGCTGAATGGATACAAAAACAAGACCCCTATATATATTGTCTGCAAGAGACCCACCTCAAAACAAGGGACACATACAGACTGAAAGTAAAGGGCTATAAAAAGTTATTCCATGCAAATAGAGACCAAAAGAAAGCAGGAGTAGCAATACTCATATCAGATAAAGTGGACTTTAAAACAAAGGCTTTGAAAAGAGACAAAGAGGGACACTACATAATGATCAAAGGATCAATCCAAGAAGAAGATATAACAATTATAAATATATATGCACCCAACATTGGAGCACCGCAATATGTAAGACAAAAGCTAACAAGTATGAAAGGGGAAATTAACAATAACACAACAATAGTGGGAGACTTTAATACCCCACTCACACCTATGGATAGATCAACTAAACAGAAAATTAACAAGGAAACACAAACTTTAAATGATACAATAGAACAGTTAGACCTAATTGATAACTATAGGACATTTCACCCCAAAACAATTAATTTCAACTTTTTCTCAAGCATGCACGGAACCTTCTCCAGGATAGATCACATCCTGGGCCATAAATCTAGTCTTGGTAAATTCAAAAAAATTAAATCATTCCAAGCATCTTTTCTGACCACAGTGCTGTAAGATTAGATGTCAATCACAGGAGAAAAACTATTAAAAATTCCAACATATGGAGGCTGAAAAACACGCTGCTGAATAACCAACAAATCACAGAAGAAATAAAAAAAGAAATCAAAATATGCATAGAAATGAATGAAAATGAAAACACAACAACTGAAAACCTATGGGACACTGTAAAAGCAGTGCTAAAGGGAAGGTTCATATCAATACAGGCTTACCTCAAGAAACAAGTCAAATAAATAACCTACCTCTACACCTAAAGCAACTAGAAAATAAAGAAATTTAGAACCCCAGGGTTAGTAGAAGGAAAGAAATCTTAAAAATTAGGGCAGAAATAAATGCAAAAGAAACAAAAGAGACCATAGCAAAAATCAACAAAGCCAAAAGCTGGTTCTTTGAGAAGATAAATAAAATTGACAAACCATTAGCCAGACTCTTCAAGAAACAAAGGGAGAAGAATCAAATCAACAAAATTAGAAATGAAAATGAAAAGATCAAAACAGACTACACAGAAATACAAAGGATCATAAGAGACTATTATCAACAACTATATGCCAATAAAATGGACAACTTGGAAGAAATGGACAAATTATTAGAAACTTTCCAAAACTGAACCAGGAAGAAATAGAAAATCTTAACAGACCCATCACAAGCATGGAAATTGAAAGTGTAATCAGAAATCTTCCAGCAAACAAAAGCCCAGGACCAGACGACTTCACAGGTGAATGCTACCAAAAATTTAGAGAAGAGCTAACACCTATCCTACTCAAACTCTTCCAGAAAATTGCAGAGGAAGGTAAACTTCCAAACTCATTCTATGAGGCCACCATCACTCTAATACCAAAACCAGACAAAGGTGCCACAAAAAAGAAAACTACAGGCCAATATCACTGATGAACATAGATGCAAAAATCCTTAACAAAATTCTAGCAAACAGAATCCAAAAACATATTAAAGAGATCATACATCATGACCAAGTGGGCTTTATCCCAGGGATGCAAGGATTCTTCAATATCCGCAAATTAATCAATGTAATACACCACATAAACAAAGAATATACAATGGAGAAAAGACAATCTCTTTAACAAGTGGTGCTGGGAAAACTGGTCAATCACTTGTAAAAGAATGAAACTAGAACACTTTCTAACACCATACACAAAAATAAACTCAAAGTGGATTAAAGATCTAAATGTAAGACCAGAAACTATAAAACTCCTAGAGGAAAACATAGACAAAACACTCTCCGACATAAATAACAGCAGGATCCTCTATGACCCACCTCCAGAATATTGGAAATAAAAGCAAACATAAACAAATGGGACCTAATTAAAATTAAAAGCTTCTGCACAACAAAGGAAACTATATGCAAGGTGAAGACAGCCTTCAGAATGGGAGAAAATAATAGCAAACAAAGCAACGGACAAACAATTAATCTCAAAAAACATACAAGCAACTCCTGCAGCTCAATACCAGAAAAATAAATGACCCAATCAAAAAGGGGGCCAAAGAACTAAACAGACATTTCTCCAAAAAAGACATACAGATGGCTAACAAACACATGAAAAGATGCTCGACATCACTCATTATCAGAGATATGCAAATCAAAACCAAAATGAGGTACCATTTCACGCCCGTCAGAATGGCTGCTATCCAAAAGTCTACAAACAATAAATGCTGGAAAGGGTGTGGAGAAAAGGGAACCCTCTTACACTGTTGGTGGGAATACAAACTAGTACAGCCACTATGGAGAACAGTGTGGAGATTCCTTAAAAAACTGGAAATAGAACAACCATATGACCCAGTAATCCCATTGCTGGGCATACACACCGAGGAAACCAGAATTGAAAGAGACACGTGTACCCCAATGTTCATCTCAGCACTGTTTACAATAGCCAGGACATGGAAGCAACCTAGATGCTCATCAGCAGACGAATGGATAAGAAAGCTGTGGTACATACACACAATGGAATATCACTTGCCATTAAAAAGAATGCATTTGAATCAGTTCTAACGAGGTGGATGAAACTGGAGCCTATTATACAGAATGAAGTAAGCCAGAAAAAAAACACCAATACAGTATACTAACACATATATATGGAATTTAGAAAGATGGTAATGATAACCCTATATGCGAGACAGCAAAAGAGACACAGATGTATAGAACAGTCTTTTGGACTCTGTCTGTGAGGGCGAGGTTGAGATGATTTCAGAGAATGGCATTGAAACATGTAAATTATCATATGTGAACCGAATCTCCAGTCCAGGTTGAATGCATGAAACAGGGTACTCGGGGCTGGTGCACTGGGGTGACCCAGAGGGATGGGATAGGGAGGGAGGTGGGAGGGGTGTTCAGGATGGGGAACACATGTACACCCATGGCAGATTCATGTCAATGCATGGCAAAACCAATACAATATTGTAAACTAGTTAGCCTCCAATTAAAATAAAAAAATTTATCTTAAAAAAAAAAAGAAATGAACATCCAACATCCTCAAGGAGAGGGGTGGTTTCATTGTTTGACATAACTCTCTAGAGTCCACATTTAATTTGGCTTTTAATTTAAAATACTCTTACATCTGTGCCAGATAGTCAACATGTTTAAAAATTTGAATATTTCGTCTAGCAAAAAAAATTTAAAAAAAAGTGCAGTGAGAAGAAGAATGGAAATAAAGAAGAGAGCATAAAATAAATGTGAAATAAGTAATCAAATAATTTAAAGAGTCAACTAATTACTTTATGATTAATGTGAATTCCAGCCAAATTGAAAAAAATGAAGCAGAATGAACATTTGAAAATAGAATAGCAATAATTTCTTCAAGCTGTTGAAAACTATCAACCCACAAATTGAAAAAGATTGGTGAACCTCATGCAGAATAAATAAAAATAAAGATATATGACAACAATCGCAGAATAAATGAGAATATTAAATGGATTAAAAATGTTACAGAATTTTTATACTGTTCAGAAAATGGTAAAAATAACTCCCTTAAGGTAAACTGAAGTAAATGAGGGATTCATATTGAATCTCTAGGTAACTACTAAAATATTCAAGAATAGCAAATAGAGGTGAATAATATAATAATAAATAAGTTTAATGCAAAAGAAGCCTGCTGAAAAGAAATATGAAACATATAACAGATAGTATTGATAGAAATAAATAGCAATACTGAGACTTAGATCCATTTATTTTATTAGCTACATCATGTATGAATTGCTAAACATTCCAGTTAAAGACTGAGATTGTCACACTGGATACAAAACCAAGACTTGAATATGTGCTATTTACAAGAGTAGAAGTTTAAATTAAGGACACAGTTAAATGGAAAGTAAAAGGATAGAAAAAATTATGTCATATAAACTGTAGCCAAGAGAAAGCTGGTAATTTGTATGTAATATCAAATTAATGGACGTTAAGACAAAAATTCACACAAAAAGGAAGCATACAGAAACATTTTATAATAAAAGCATCAACTAAACAGGTAGGCATCCTAAAATTTTCTGCACTTAATGTTTCACCTATGTGTACCTAATAACTAAAGAATATATAATGCAAAATTTAACACAATTAGGAGAAGAAACTGATCTAAAATCATATAATAGCAGTTGGAGATTTCAATACTTGTCTCTCAGTATTACAACAGCAGTCAAAAAATCACCAAGGATATAAAACATTTGAGAAACATAATTAATCAAATTAATGCAATTTATCTATGTAAAATACTGTACTTGACAGCTGCATATCAGTGTTTCTTTTTATGTGCACATGGAACAGTTACCAATTATACTATGTGAAAGAAAGGAAAAAAAAGCATACTATATGCTGGTCCCTAAATTAAATCTCAAAAAAAAAAAAATTCAAGTAAATGAAAAATCAAGGTGTGCTCTCTGACAACTTTGAATTTAAGCTGGAAATAAAAAACAGAAAGATAAATAGACAAATCCTTAATAGTTTAGCAATTAAGCAACTCATGTCTAAATAAATGAGTAAAAGGATACATTATGGTGGTTTAGTCGCTAAGTCATGTCTACTCTTTTGACCCCATGGCCTGCAGCCTGCCAGGCTCTTCTGTCCATGGAGTTCTCCAGGCAAGAAGACTGGAGTGGGTTGCCGTTTCCTTCTTCAAAAGGATACGTTATAGTGAATATTTAAAAAATAGTTTGAAATGAGTGGTAACATGTAGATCATATCAAAGCCAGTTAAATGCAATTAAAGCAACGCTAAAAGGGTGATTAATGGCTTTAAATGCAAAGGAATTGAAAATCAATGATCCAGGCTAGGAACAAACAAAATTTTTCTGTAAAGGCCCAGATAGTAAATATTTCAGGCTTTTGGGCCATCTGATCCCTGTCCCAATTATTTCTGCCATTGTAGAGTTAGAACATACACAGACATAAAGGAAACAAGTTGTTGGCCCATGGGCCATAGTTTGCAGGAAAATATGTAAAATTACTGTCAATAAAGCACGCTTTTTAAATCTAGTGAAAATAAGCAGTTTGTCTGACCAACCTTACTTCAGTTCAGTTCAGTTCAGTTCAGTTCAGTCGCTCAGTCGTGTCCAACTCTTTGCGACCCCATGAATTGCAGCACGCCAGGCCTCTCTGTCCATCACCAACTCCCAGAGTCTACCCAAACCCATGTCCATCAAGTCAGTGATGCCATCCAACCATCTCATCCTCTGTCGTCCCCTTCTCCTCTTGCCCCCAATCCTACCCAGCATTAGGGTCTTTTCAAATGAGTCAACACTTTGCATGAGGTGCCCAAAGTATTGGAGTTTCAGCTTCAACATCAGTCCTTCCAATGAACACCCAGGACTGATCTCCTTTAGGATGGATTGATTGGATCTCCTTGCAGTCCAAGGGACTCTCAAAAGTCTTCTCCAACACCACAGTTCAAAAGCATCAATTCTGCGGCGCTCAGCTTTCTTCACCGTCCAACTCTCACATCCATACATGACCACTGGAAAAACCATAGCCTTGACTAGACGGACCTTTGTTGGCAAAGTAATGTCTCTGCTTTTAAATATGCTATCTAGGTTGGCCATAACCCTCCTTCCAAGGAGTAAGCGTCTTAATTTCACGGCTGCAGTCACCATCAGCAGTGATTTTGGAGCCCCAAAAAATAAAGTCTGACACTGTTTCCACTGTTTCCCCATCTATTTCCCATGAAGTGATGGGACCAGATGCCATGATCTTAGTTTTCTGAATGTTGAGCTTCAAGCCAACTTTTTCACTCTCCTCTTTCACTTTCATCAAGAAGTTTACTTACTAGGGTGAAAAAATGAGCAAATCACCTCATAGCATATACAGGGAAATCATGGAAAACATCTTTTGTTTCCTCAGAGAGGCCTCCCTTGGCTTGTAAAAATCAAAATCATATTACTCTCACACACTTTTATTTCTACCTTTTTTCTCTGGTACATTTTTTCTAGTCTAACTACTACTATAAGTTACATCCATAATTTCCATTATTTTGTTTCCATTATGTTTCCATTATTTCATTATTTGCCTTTTATCTTCCCATCTCAGTCACAGGTTCTATGGAGGCTGAAACTTTGTCTCTTCCATGTGCTGTGTCTTTAGCACCCAGGAGACTGCCTGACATCAGGTGGATGCTCATAACTATCGATGGAGTCTGTGAACAAATGATAAGGAAGAAACATTTAAGTTAAAAAATCCTAAGCCCCAGAAGTGACATTAAGTTATATACATGAATGAATAACAACTCATAGTCACTTTCAGTCATTCTGTCATAAACATCTGTATGGAAAGAGTAACATGGAAACTTACATTACCATGTGTAAAACAGATAGCCAACGGGAATTTTCTACATGGCTCAGGAAACTCAAACAGGGGCTCTGTATCAACCTGGTGGGGTGGGATGGGGAGGGAGATGGGAGGGAGGTTCAGAAAGGAGGGAATCTCTATATACCTATGGCTGAGTCATGTTGAGGTTTGACAGAAAACAACAAAATTCTGTAAAGAAATTATCCTTCATTAAAAAATAAATTAAAAAAAATATACTCAATGGGACGAAAGACAAAATTGGTAATGTGAAACAAGAATAAAAATGTCTGAAAATTAGCAGAAATATTAGTTATAAAAAATAATACTTACACTAAAGAATACATTAAATAGGATGTGTCTGAGGAATGAGTTAATGAATGAGGAGACAGGTTGAGGAAATCTCTTCAAGAGAAAAACCAAAACAAGTTTTGAAAAAAATATATTGAGAAAGTAACATTGACATATATACATTACATATGTAAAACAGATAGTTAGTGGGAAGTTGCTATGTAACACAGGAAGCTTAGCCTGGTACTCTGTGATGATCTAGAGGGGTGGGATGGGGGGTGGAGGTGGGAGGGACACTCAAGAGAGAGAGGATACATATATATATTTATGACTGACTCAAGATGTTGTATGGCAGAAACCAACACAACATTGTAAAGCAATTATCCTCCAATTAAGACATACACACACACACACACACACACACACACACACACACACACATATACATGTATGGATGAGAGAAACAGAAGTGCCAATGTCCAGATAATAGGAGTCTCAGAAAGAGAAAATATAAATGGAGATGAAGAAATATTTGAACAAATGATGGGAATTAAATTTTCCTAAGTCAAATAAAGATGAAAGACCTTTGTTTCAAAGGCCTCATAGTGTGCCCTTGAAGAGAGGTAAAGAAAGCTTACATGTACATACATTATAGTAAAACATAAGCTATCAAAGGCAAAGAGAAATTAGAAGGCTTCACAGCCAAAAAGAAAAAAAACTCAGATGAGCCCAAGAATGAGATTGACATCATTTGTTTTTCACCATCAACTAGTTGCAAGAAGACAGTGAAGTAGGATATTCCCTATAGTGAAGGGAAACAACTTAGCACCTAAAAGTTTATATCCAAATAAATTGTCATTCAAATTCAGACATATGTTAAGATACTCTCTGACGCAGAAGGTCTTGGAAGGTTTGACAAAGATCTGCATTGGAAACAAGCATGAAATAGTTGTATAAGTGGAAAGAAATGTCTAGGAGATGCTACAGGAGATTTATGAGGGAACAAATGATTTCATATCTTGGTTAATTTTATCATCCTTAAAAATAAGATCAAAGAAAAAGAAAAAATATATCTTAATAACTATGAATTTTAAATCTAGATATTACCAACATAAGGAATGAAGAATCTGAAATATTTGAATATGTGCTAAAAGTCTTCCAGGCTTTCCTGAGAGCTCAGTGGTAAAGAATCTGCTTGCAATGCAGGAGACCTCAGTTTGATTCCTGGGTCAGGAAGATCCCCTGGAGAAGGGTTAGGCTACCCACTCCAGGATTCTTGGGCTTCCCTTGCAGCTCAGCTGGGAAAGAATCCACCAGCAATGCAGGACACCTGGGTTCAATCCCTGGGTTGGGAAGATCCCTGGAGAAGGGAAAGGCTACTCACTCCAGTATTCTGGCCTAGAGAATTCCATGGACTGTATAGTCTACAGGGTCGCAGAGAGTTGGACACGATTGAGCGACTTTCACTTTCTAAAAGAAAGAACAAAAATTTTTTTTTTGGGGTGGTGGTGGAGGAGATGTAAACATCAATACCCCCCCCCGAAATGAGACATAAATTAAAATAATGAAAAATGCATAAGAGAAATAAAATAATACACAGACTGTAAAAACAGGTTTTGTTAGATCAGATTCTCTGAAAGAACACTCTTATGAGAATGGATCTCTGCAGAACAAGGCATTTGCCTACCACATAGGTCCAAATTGATCAATAAAATAAATGTAAGTGAAATAAATTACAGTGAAAAATACATGGATGTATAAATAAAAGTTTTCAACATAAGTTGAAAGTATAAGAATGAAAACGACACATTGTATAGTGACCCTCTCCAATTTCACTAATACTTATGGTCTTAAATCCTATTTTTATATTATTAGATAGGAAAGGTCACTGCTGTGCTGTGCTTAGTTGCTCAGTCCTGTCCGACTCTTTGTGACCCCATGGACTGTAGCCCACCAAGGTCCTCTGTCCATGGGGATTCTACAGGCAAGAATACTGGAGTGGGTTGCCATACCCTCCTCCAGGGGATCTTCCCAACTCAGGGATTGAACCCAGGTCTCCTATATTGCCAGCAGATTCCTTACCATCTGAGCCACCTGGGAAGCCCAAGAATACTGGAGTGGGTAGCTTATCCTTCTCCAGCAGATATTCCTGACCCAGGAATTGAACCAGGGTCTTTCGCATTGCAGGCGGATTCTTTACTAGGTGAACTACCAGGGAAGCCCGAAAGGTTGCTACAAAATCGTAAAAATTTCAACATACCAGGTTGCTATCTCAGTTTTAAACATGTACGCACCTGATAAAACAGCTTCAAAATATCTCAAACTGGATGATTCAATAATGAAGAATAGCATGTTAAGTAGTTAAGTTGAAAGATAAGCATAATACGCATATAATTTATACAGCATATTTATAACAGAGCTTCCTCAGGTCCTTAAGTTATTTAAATTAGTAAAGGTATTGCAGAGAGGGCAGAATGATCTTTGTAAAAAAAAAACAAAAACAAAACTGTATTTGGTCCAAAATGATTGAATATTAAATTTTTTTCTTCATGATATGAAATTATTATGTAAATGCAAAACTTGGTGATTAAGAAGCCCAGACTGTTGAGTGGAGAAGAGGTGTGAGGAAAGTGGTGATAATCATGACAGATTAAAAGGAGAGTTTGGAGTCAGGACTATTCAGGGAACGATATGGAGCAAAGGGATGTGATTCGAAACTAGAGAGGCAGCCTGAGGCTGGAGGAAGAGCTACGAGAAGCATTTCTGATGGAAGAATTGCCAGTACAGGTGGCTGATGGCACACAGGGACACAGAGGCAGGAGAGAGCTCCAGACACCCTCACAGCTCTGCGCTGACTGACAACGTGAGCGCGGCAGTGGCAGAGGCCGCCGTCCGAGAGGCCCGGTGAGCACAGAGACCCTAGATGACAGTGTTGCAAAAACCAGTAACTAAGAAACCAAGCACACACTCGGAGAGCAGGAGCACTCGGGTTTATTACGCCAGCGGGCCCAGAGGAGTTAACTCTCCAAGCTCTGAGCCCTCAACAAAGGGGTTACAAAGCTTTATAGACTGTGTGTGACATCAGACTATAGTGGACAACGCTAACTGTTAATGAGTTGGTTTGAACTAGGGGTTTCGTGCTCGTGTGCTGGAACAGCAGGTAGGATGGAGTGTGGTGGGGAGGCGGGCTGCCTGATCTTTACACTGACAGGCTGGTTAAGCAGGATTACAGGGGTTAGGCAATTGCAAAAGCAGGCAAGTGTGAGTGAGATAAGCTTCAGTTCCTAGCATTGTTGAAAGTCTCCGTTTCCCGAGACTATGTGACCTACGTGATCCAGACTTTGCAAGGAGCAAGCTGAATCACAGAAGCAGAACGAGCAGGAAGTTATTGTAAATTTTAACTTTTCCTCTTCAATCCCTGCTCTTGATGCTTCTATCACTCATTATAGAAAGCATCACCTCACTTTTAGTAGGACATACTGAGCTCATCATTGTTTAGAGGTCTGTATTGAGCTGCTACCATTTGTAACTTTATGGATTCAATCCAAAAGGTTATGAACCAGGTAATTGCATTGAGAATGCAAGGACCAAATGAGTGCTGCAAGGAGCAGGAAGAGAGGGCCCTTTAAAGTGAGAAGCCACGATGCTCAACTCCCAGTATTGTTCCAATTGTTCCAGGAATCAGCTAGTTTTTGTCTCCTTTTTGTAATATGTTCCTTTAGCTGCTGGGCCACATCTCTAACTATTCCTGATCGGTTTACACACAAGCAGCATTTTTCATTCAAGAAGAGGCAGAGTCCGCCTTTCTGAGCTGTCAGTAAGTCCAGCCCCCTCCTATTTTGTAATACCATGGCAGCCAGGGAGTCTAGTTGATCTTGCAAGGCCACTAATGATTTAGCTACTCTCTTAATATCATCTGTCAAGTCCCTGGATAATTTATGGTAAAAGGTGGCTGATGAGGCAATTCCTCCTACCCCCATACCTATTCCAGCCATTATCTCCAGACTGACCCACAGGGGTATGTACTGGATGGCTCTTTTCAATTGTGTCTGTGCTGCCAGAGGAACGGTGAGAGTCTGATTGTTGGGGACGATATTTACCTGGGGAGTGAGGAAAGCGAAAGTACAGATGCCCCTCCAATTGACTGATAGGCATAAGTAGGCATCTGCTCCACATATAAAGAAACTTCCTTAGTGGGGACGGTTCCATGTTGTGCTTGTGGGAGGATGAGTGGGCCATTCATCTTTAAGACTTGATTGCAATGGTCCTTAGTTAAATTGCCTACGGGTACTGTCCCTCCATTATCTGTAAAGCACTCAGGGGACTTTAGAGTTAGTACAACTCTCCTCAGGCATGGTTTCAACATTTCTTCTGGTACAGATGAATTTGTTGGAGATCCCACCTGTGTTACATTAGTTAATAGGACTGGTGTAGCTAAATAATGTGGGGCCTCCAAGGATAAGCAAAGACAACAATCCTGGCCAGCTGGGGGTTAGTATTATTAAGGATGTGGTATAAGAGAATCTGTGTACTGAGAATCTGATACAGGTGGGGGTCCAAACTGTAAGTGTCATTCGACTTTATTCTTGGTAGTGGCCTATAGTCTCGGTCAGTTTTCCAACAGGCCGGGCCTGGAACTCTGGGGCAAGTTTGGTCCAAGTAGCCCCATCGACACTATTTTCCCTGTCCAGTAGATCTTCCCATCTTTTTGTCAGGCAAAAGTTGTTCCAGGTCATAACATTTGCATGATATTTGGGGGTAGATAGAGACACAGGGACATAAAGGCAATGCCACGGTGTTAGGAGGAGAAGGCGTCTGGGCCGGAGCTGGGTTTTTAGGGGGAAAGGTAACAGGAGCAGGGACAGGCTCACCTGGGGGAAGAGCAGGATAGCAGATCTAGCATTCTGGCTGCGTCCTTGGACATATGTTTCGTGGTTATGGAGACAGGTTCCCTAACGTACTGATCTAATTGTTGACTAAATGAGGACAGAAGGTATTGCCGACAGGTACATGGTGGGCAAAGAGTGGCACCATCTGTTATAGCAAGAAACACCAAAAGACTGCAAAGTAGCCCACACACAACAGATAACTGAGCACTAGCAAAAGTTTTCCTCCTGGTCTTTGGGTTGCCATGGCCACAGCAACTGAACCTATTGTGAGGCGGCATATCAGCTATACCAGGAGCAGTTTGGTTAGTAGGAAGGATCGATTATAAGAGATACCTGATAAGAATGAGGCTTCCCACTATAGCAAGATAACAGACAGCTAACAGCAGCCTCTGACCCAAATTCCAGTCCTGGAGTGCAGCTGAAGCTAGTGCTACAGCAAAGAATACAGCAATGGTACCGATTAGGGAAAGGAACAGAAGTTGATAATGAAAGTCCGTTGGTATTTCGATAGCCGGATCCTCAAGCTTCGTCATGTGTTAACCAGCCAGCTGCTGGAGTGTGGCTGGAGGAAGGCTGAAGAATCTTCAAGCTTCTGCTGTGCATTGACTGGTCAGCTTCCAGAGTGACTAGAGCAAGGCTCAGAGTACTTCATGGGTGAGGGCTGTTGTCTTTGGAACCAGACCCTGAGGAAGTTTTCAGGGTCCTGAACTGCTTTCCAGGTGTTCTTGTCACAGGAAGCCATCTTGACTCTGGTGTGGTGGATCTAGGGGGTGACATCTGTAATTTTATCAGCAGTAGGGGTTGCCAGGACGACCGTGTGAGGGCCTGTCCAAACTGGCTGAAGTGGTTCCTTTTCCCAGTCTTTAACCCATAGCTCATCTCCTGGCTGATAGGGATGAACCCAATTGTCCAAAAGAATGGGTGTCCTTTCTAAGGTTTCTCAGGAGAGATGGTGGAAGACTTTTCCCGGGCCTGGAGGTGTCAGGACATCTCCAGGTCAGCTAGTTATTGGGGGTCTTCCATGAGCTCTCCTATCACTGGGGATATTCTCCCATAAGAGATCTCAAAGGGGTAATAGGCTGAGGACCTCGGGGTGCATCAGGCTTGGAGCAAGGCTAAGGGTAGCGTGTCGACCCAAGGTAACTGGGTGTCCTGAGAGAGCTTAGCTAAGGCAGTCTTGAGAGTCCGATTCATGCACTCAACTTTCCCTGAGCTCTGTGGTCTGTAAGAGATGTGAAGCTTCCATTTGAATCCCAGTGTCTTGGACAAAGTCCAGATTATCTCAGACACAAAGCCTGGCCTGTTGTCAGACCCTGTGGAGAGAGGCAGCCCATATCTCAGAATTATGTCTCTTAGTAGGGCCTTGGCCACCTCTCGTGCCCACTCAGTATGTGTGGGGTAGGCCTCAGTCCCTCCCGAGTAGGTGCGGACTACCACAAGTAAATACTTATAGCCCCTATAGGGCTTGACTTCAGTAAAGTCCACTTCTAAACCTTCAAAGGGCTGTGTCTCAACTGTCTACATCCTGAGCTGGATCTTGGTCCCTGGCTGGCATTGTTCTGCATGCAAGTCACACATTTAGCAGCGATCTGGGTACACAGGTTGTCACCCCCTGGATCCACCACACCAGAGTCAAGATGGCTTCCTGTGACAAGAACACCTGGAAAGCAGTTCAGGACCCTGAAAACCTCCTCAGGGTCTGGTTCCAAAGACAACAGCCCTAACCCACGAAGTATGCTGAGCCTTGCTCTAGTCACTCTGGAAGCTGACCAGTCAACGCACAGCAGAAGCTTGAGGATTCTTCAGCCTTGCTCCAGCCACACTCTGGCAGCCGGCTGGTTAACACATGGCGAAGCTTGAGGATCCAGCTATCAAAATACCAATGGACTTTCATTATCAACTCCTGCCCCTTTCCCTAATCGGTATCATTGCTCTATTCTTTGCTACAGCACTAGGGCACACACCCTAACCCTGACCCTGACCCTGACTCTGACCCTAACCCTTAGGAGCTTTGGAATGAAACAGTAGCAACTCAGCAAACTTTCCAGCACAGTTTTTCCTAAATGAGTTGTCCCATGATGTTGTTTCACCAGCTTGACTGCTATATTGCTGGGGACAGAGTCTTTGGTCTGGGAGCTTCCACCACCCTCTTTTCCTTTTGTTCCTCCCTCGTCTAAAGCCCATTGATCTTCTTCCTTGGTATATCTCGGGGGCGGAGGCAATTCTGGTGCTGAGAGGACCTTACAATCTGACTCGGGGCACACTATAGGGCTCGGTTGGGTTGCCACATCCTTGGCTGCCTGGTCAGCTGACCAATTGCCTTCTCTGACTGGATCAGTTCCTCTTTGATGGCCTTTGTAGTGGATGACTGCCACTTGGGAAGGCTTGCAGACTGCCTCTAACAGCTGAAGGATTTTCTCTTTGTTTTTAATCTCTTCCCCCCTCCCCACCCACCACTGTCAGTAGTCCCCTTTCTTTAAAAAATGGCTCCATGAACATGTAAAGTAGCAAAGGCATACCCTGAGTCAGTATCGATGTTGACTCACTTTCCTTTGGCAGGCTTTAGCACCTGGGTGAGTGCCCACAGCTCACCCCGTTGTGCTGACCACCCTTGTGGCAAGGTCTCAGCCTTCACTATCTCATCAGTTATTGTTACGGCATAGCCTGCTGTGCACTGCCCATCCTGGATGAAATTGCTTCCGTCAGTAAACAGTTTCAGTTCTGGGTTCTGGAGGGGAATGTCCGTCATGTCTGGCCTGCTTGAGTAAATTTTATCTATAACCTCCTTGCAGTGTGATTGGGGGTTCCCGTTACCATAGATAAGAAGGTGGTGGGGTTCAGCGTCTGCACAGTCTTGAGTTGGACCTGTGGGTTTTTACAAAGCAGTTCTTGATAGTGAGTCATCCTGGTGTTGGTCAACCACTTATGCCCATAGCTATTCATCAACACAGCAACAGCATGGGGAACTTTAACATTTGTATTTTGTCCCAGAGTAAGCTTATCTGCTTCTCTGACCAGGAACACAGTGGCAGCTAATGCCCAGAGACACGGAAGCCATCCTGCGGCCACAGGGCCCAGCCATTTGGACAGGCATGCCGCCAGGCGCTGCCATGGCCCAGCTCTTTGTGTGAGGATCCCAGTGCAGTGTGATTTCTCTCCTGCATGAAGAGGTTAAAGTCTAGTGTCATGTCCAGCAGCCCCAATGCTGGAGCACTGGGCAAGAGTCTCTTCATCTCCCTGAAGGCTTTTCCTGTTCAGGCCCCCACTCTAAGGGGTCCTTACTACACCCTGCTATGGCTTCAAACAATGTCTTGGCAATCTCAGAGAAACCCAGGATCCATATCTGGCAGAATCCGGCTGCCCTGAGGAACTCACAGACTTATTTCTTAGTGCTTGGCCAAGGTATTGAGCAGATGGCTTGCTTCCTCTCATGTCTGAGTACCCGATGGATGCCCTTACAAGATGACAAATCCAAGGTATTCCACCTCCTGTTTTCAGATCTGAGCCTTTTTCCATGACACCTTGTATCCTGAGGTGGAGAGTGGAGCCAACAGGGCTTTGGTGCTTTTCCAGCAGTCCCCTTGGGTGGGACTGGCTAGCAACAGGTCATCTACATACTGGAGTAAGATGCAGTTCAAAGTTTATCCAGGAAAGGCAGCAAGATCCACAGCCAGGGCTTCACCAAACAGGGCAGGTGAGTTCTTGAAGCCTTGAGGCAGTCGGGTCCAAGTCAGCTGTGTCTTTCTCCCAGTGTGTGGGTCTTCCCACCCAAAGGCAAACAAGGGATGGCTGGCCAGTGATAGCCAAAGGCAGAAGAATGCATCCTTGAGACCTAGGCAGGTGAACCAGCTTGCTTGAGAGGGTAAGAGGCTCAGGAGAGTGTAGGGATTTGGGACCACTGGATGGACCGTGATCACTGCATTGTTGATGGCACAGAGGTCCTGAATGGGGTGGTAGTCATTCCCTCCAGGCTTCTTGACTGGTAGGAGCAGAGTATTCCAGGAAGGCTGACACTCGAGTAGGATTTCAGCATCTCGGAGGTGCTGGATGTGTCCCGAATTCCCAGACATGCCTCCTGTGGTACTGGGTATTGTCTCTGTCTGACAGGAATGGCTCCTGGCCTCAGGTCCACCACGATGGGCTCTTGGTTTTTGGCAAAACCTGGGGGCCCTTCTCTGCCCAGATAGCAGGGAATTCTTTTCGCAGGCTGGTGGGATTTATTTGTTCCCTCCTTGAGGAATAGAGGCGCCATTCATCTTCCCTGGACACAGTTACAGCCATCATCAAAGCCAACTGGCTCCCCAGGGTGAGGCTTGCTGTCTTCCCAGGGACGAAGGTGCTCTGTGCCCCCAGCTTTGTCAGTAGTCTCTGCCCAGCAGGGGAATGGGGCATTCCAGTAAGCACAGAAATTCATGAGTCACTAGGTGGCCCCCTAGCTGGCATGAATGGGCTTTGCAAAATGAGTGGGCAGCCATGTTCCCTGTGGCCCCAACAATAGTTGCTGTTCGGCTTGTGAGGGAAGCCATGGGTGTGGTTACCATGGACTGTTCAGCTCTGGTGTCCACCAAAAAAGTCATTGATTGGCTCCATACTTTCATCATGACCAGAGGCTCCCAGGGGCCCAAGGATCAGGGAGCCCAGGCCTCCATAGCCCAGTTCTGCTCTGGTCAGGTCGATAAGGTCTTGGACAACTGGCTCAGGCTAGTACCTTCCTTGTGGGTTGACTGAACTTCTTCAACCCTTCAGATGTCCCTCTGCAATGGGGGCATTCATTCTTCTAGTGTCCAGCCTCTTTGCAATAGGCACACTGGTCATGGTGTAGTGGTGGTCTCTTCTTGGCATCCCCTTTCAGTGAGGGAACAGTCTATTTCACTGGACCTGGGTTCCCCAATGCTGCTGCCAGCAGGGTTGTTCTCTGTTTCATTCTTCTATCTGCTTCTCCTTGAGACTTGCGGTTCCAGTTTACAAAGATCTTGTTTGCCTCCTCCAGGAGCTGTGTGGCATTCATCCCACCGAAGCCTTACAGCTTTTGGAGCTTTCACCAAATGTCTGCACAGGATTGAGCCACAGAGGCAGCGTTAATCATCCGTTGATTCTTGGGTGTCTCAAGGTCAAACTGGGTGTATGCTCAGAATGCTTCACACAGACTTTCATAGAAATTGGTGGGGCTTTCATCTGGTTTTAGATTATCATTCTAGTTTTGGGCATATTGGTGGGCTTTTTGACTCCTGCTCAGAGTCCATGTATAAGGGCATCATGATAGTTGCTCAGGGCTTCTTGTCCCTCTCTGGTAATTGAAATTCCATTCAGGTCTCATCTCTGGCATTGCTTCTTGCGCCTATCCTTCTACATCTAAGACCTCTGTGGGGGCCTGTCCTTGGAGCCACTTTTGGGCTTCTGTTGAGATATGCCGCCTTTCCTCAGTGGTGAAGAGAGTCATAAGGAGCTGGTGAAGGTTGTCCCATGTAGGTTGATGGGTGTAGAAAATGGACTCTAGATCAATCACAGCCTGTGGTTTGTCAGAGTACGCTGGATCATGGTGCCTCCAGTTCAAGAGTTCGGTAGTGCTGAAGGGCTGGTAATAGAGGATGGAGCGGCCAAGCTGGACTGAACTGTCCTCATTCACTTGTTGGGGACATTGAGTATCCTGTAGTGGCATCTGACGGTCTGTGGCCTACTGGTTAGATTGGTTGGCCAAACGGAGCCATCTCCCTAATGGTTCTGGGCTGGAGTCTTGCTCATGAGGTGGTGCGGGGGACACGGAGGGAGGTGGACTGTCCAGCAATGGATCTGGCGCTGGCTGTGCATGGGAACATATGGCAGGGGCAGTGGTGGATCTTCCACTGGGTCTCCTTGGAATATAGGCTTTTCTTCCTTTTGAGCGGTTGGGCCACAAATACCCTACTCTGTCCCTTTCCATTCCTGCAAAATCTTCCCCATAGGGGCAGGGTCTGCACTATTAGGAGCCAGGAGTCTATGTACAGAAATTGATTTGGATGTCCTGGAGTCTCGGTGACTACCCGGTACCCTGCTTGGATGGTGGGCAGGTCGAGAGTGCCCTCTTGCGGCCATCCAACATCAAAGGATGGCCATTCTAGCTAGCATAAGTTATGGAGCTTCCTGGGAGTCATTCATCTTGACTCCATAATCCCCTGCGAAGCCCTTTTTAAAGTTGTTTATCATGCAGTCTAAAACTGTTGGCTTAGAGGAACTTCCCCCCATGTTGACAAATGTAATCTACCTCTTTGACCAGAAAGGAGAAGGGCACGCATGGGAAGGGCCTTGTCTTAAGGTCTTATAACCTAGTTAGCTCTGATGCTGCCACTACTGGAAGGCCCAGTATTCCAGACAGCACAATTACATGCTTCCTTGAAGATGGCCCTGATAGCTAAATATCCCAGGGAGATGGGGCTGAAAGGAGGTGATCCCTCATAATGGGGTTCATGGAGGAATAACCAGGTGGGGCTCCGGAGGGAGTCTAGAGTGATTGACACTCTTGAGGGCACTGAGCGGGTGGAGAGAGCAATATGCATACTCCTCGCCTAGGTGAAGGGCCTAAAATCCTCCTGGAATCAGGGAATTATGAAGGAAAAGGTGACAGAGGAAGGCAGCCTTCTAATAAGACTTCAAAAGTATGCAGGAGCACGTCAGAGTGTGCCACTCCACAGGGGTTGGCTCAAGGGACCAAGAGAGAGGGAGGTACAGAGCCACCTGGCAAACGTGGCAAGTTTTTTGAGGAAAACCAATTTCTCAGTAAGTCAGCTCAAGGAGTCACCTGATGGAAGGGGAGAGTGAGGCTTAAAAGTTTTAGGGAAATAATTTTGGCGGAAGGCCCTAGGGCAAAAAGGCCGCTTGGACATACACAACTTCTAGATCAAATCAGAACCAATTTTCCCCCTCCCTGTGTTTCCCACCCTGTGTTGGTGGCACAAAGACAAACAGGGTGGGTGCCACCTCAAAAGAGGAGACCATTCAGTTGCCTGCTTGGCTGCGTCCCCGGGGGGAATTTAGGTGCCTCTTAGCTTTGGTGGGGCAGTATAAACCCCTGACACAGCTCTGACTCACAGGGAGGGATGGGGTCTCCCAGAGACAGACACCATGTTGAACTGTATGAGGTTGCCATGGAACTGCAAGTTAGGGCCCACTTGGACTCTGTAGTCTGAAGCCATGGAGCCACACGATTGAACCTGAAGCGCAAGTGAATCAGGCTGCACACTTGTTTATATTCGCTTTTTGTCCACCTGGCTGCTCCCCCGAGGGAGATTTAAGATGCCTCTTAGCATTGGCAGGTCGGTATAAACCCCTGACCTGGACCAGCCTCACAGGGAGGGATCAGATACCCCATAAATTGGCACCATCTTTTAGCCTTATGAGGTCATCACGGGACCACAGGTTAGGACCCCCTTAGGCTCTGTAGTCCAAAGACAACGGAGCTCTCACTCGGTTCAATCAGCAGTCATGCACTCACAGTCACTCAGAGGTTATCACAATGATTTCCTTCTCCCGGGTCCCCAGGTTTCCCTAACCGTTGCTCCCTTCCTGGGAGCCCACAGGAGGTCTCTTTGGTAGAAGAGTCTCTTCTTCTACCCATTGGGGTAGGACCTGACTAGGGACTGGCCTTGGGACCTTACCTTATCTCATGGCTGTTCCTGGTGAGTCGGTCCATCCCTCCAATGAGTATAGTTGGGGCTTGGCTGTCCAGAGAGTCGGAATGCTGGTCCGAAAGAGAATCCAGAAAACCATCAGGTGGTGCACCTCATTGTTCATCTTGGAGTTCCTCCCCTCTGGCCTGGCCAAGCCACTGGTCTGGCAGCTCAAGGGGCTGGCGTGGTTGGACTCTTGATGGGACCTCCAGAAATGCTGCAGAAACCAGTAATTGAGAAACCAAGCACCACACTCGGGGAATTGGAGAACTCAGGTTTATCATACTGGTGGGCCCAGAGGAGTTACCACTCCAAGCTCTGAGCCCTGAACAAAGGGGTTACAGAGTTTTTATAGACAGGGTATGACATCAGACTACAGTTGGCCTTGCTAACTATTAACATGCTGGTTTAAACTAAGGGTTTTGCTTATATGGGAACAGTGGTTAGGATGGGGGTGGTGCCTGACCTTTACATGGACAGGCTGGTTAAGCAGGATTATAGGGGCTAGGCAAAAGCAGGGAAAGGGTGAGTGAGATAAGCTTCAGTTCCTAGCATTGTTGTAAGTCTCCATATTCCAAGACTATGTGACCTACGTGATCCAGACTTTGCAAGAAGCAAGCTGAGTTTCAGAAGCAGAACGAGCAGGAAGTTATTGTAAATTTTTTTCCCTCTTCAATAGCTTCATGGAGATGGTACCAGGGAGCCATGTGTTGATTATGAACCATGAATTATTATTCTTTGAACCACTGGAGCAATGGAGGAAGGAGGGGGTATCTCCACAGGGCATGGTACATGGTGGGACAGGTGCCAGGATCTTTGATAGGGTCATGAGGGGCAAAGGACAGCTGTGCCTACTCTCAGCAGGGACAGTTGCCTGCATGTAGAGGTGGAGAACTGGGAAAATGAGAATAAATGGGGTGTGGGTTCCAGGAGACTGGTTTAATAAAGCTTAAACGTTTTCTCCAATCATAAATATCCCAATATGGGTAAAAAGTAAGCATAAAGTTTACATAATGTAAAATGTGAGCATTGTGCCAGTGTAAAAGGTCTTGAGAAAGTCAGTGAAGCTTATTGTCCAGATTAGTTTGGTGGTCCAAATTTTGGAGTACTGAATGTTAATTTATATTACTTTAGATTGCCAGCTAAGCCCTGCGATGTTTTGTATTATGTGGAATGTCATTCTAACTATGTTCTAGAATCGGATCTAAGTCCCCTATTTTAGGAGGTAGCAGGTGAAGCCATAGAGTTTGGCATATTGCTGAAAGCAGAGCCCGGGGAATAAACCATGACATCACCCAGCCATCTTAGCTTACTAAGAATGCACCACACTTCCTTGATCCTCTGCCAAAGAACACACCCAACCTCTGGCACGGAAACCAGGGGAAATGGCTGAGTGTCTAATGTTCTCTCCACCCTCAGAAATAATCCTAAAATAATTCCCCTGGACCCAGTGTGGGGCAGCTCACAAGGCAGACAGGACCAGCCTGTGGGAAGAGTGTGTCTGCTGGCACTTTCTCTGAGCTGTTATTTCAGCCCCGGCTGGGCTGGCTTGTATTGATGATTATGCTTTTTCCTGTATGAGGAACAGGTGACAGCAGCTTGGCCACCAGAAGATTTTTAAATAGAGGTCAAGAGATTAGTGATATATTATGACTCACACTAAAATCTGGAGTGGAGCTGCCAGACACAGAAGCCACTCTCCAGGGCCCCATCTCCCAGCAGAATACAGTGCCTGTGACTCGTGAAGGCCAGCACAGAGTACCCGGTGTGTCTAAATCGGGGACAAAGTTTGGAATCAAGAAGAGAACTGAATCAAGGCAATAAGACTGAGCTTGCAGGCATCACTGCCCTGAAGGACACCATAGTGACTGCTCAGCAGTGTCACTCTTGCCTGAGGACTTCATGGAAGAGGCTGTGCCTGCCCGCCGCAGCTTTTGTAACACAGAGCAATTGGAGTTCTTTTTCATCAGCCTCCTGAAAGTCATCCTGGTGTCTGCTCCAGAGTCAGTGGATGAATCTATCAGGGCATGTTAGAAATTGTTGATAAAATTAAAAAATTATTTTAGCAATTCTAAGAAAGCCTTTAGCTAAGTTTAACAGATCGCTCAGTTGGTAAAGAATCCTCCTGCAATGAAGGAGACTCTAGTTTGATTCCTGGGTCGGGAAGATCCGCTGGAGAAGGGAGAGGATACCCACTCTGGTACTCTTGGGCTTCCCTTGTGGCTCAACTGGTAAAGAATCTGCCTGCAGTGTGGGAGACCTGGGTTCTATCTCTGGGTTGGGAAGATCTCCAGGGGAAGGGAAAGGCTACCCACTCTAGTATTCTGGCCTGGAGAATTCCATGGACTGTATAGTCCATGGGATCACAAGAGTCAGACACGACTGAGCGACTTTTACTTCACTGAGTACACAAAATTCCCCAGCAACGTGCACCTTCTCAGAGCCCTCACTGAAAAGAACTGTCCAGGACATGACTTGAACATGTAATAATAAGTGAAACAGTAGTGAGTAAAGATGTGTTCAAAGGAAAAAAAAAAAACCTTTGGAACAAAGTTCTTAATCCTCAGTGAGGACTATCAGAAAAATTTTAGGTTGGAAAAGGTATGCATTTAGACTGTGTCGTGTAGTAATATTTAGTTATCATAACATTTTTTTTACATTCTATTTTTAGACTTTTATATTTTACATTCTTATTTTTAGAAAAATATATGTTGAAGCATAAGTGTTAAAAATGCCACAAACCAGGAAATAATCATCAAATTTTAGAAGAAACTTTGTAAATGTTATAAATGGTTATAGTGATTGTTTAATTTTTTTAAATTTATTTTTAACTGATAATTGCTTTACAGTATTATGCTGGTTTCTACCAAACATCAACATGAATCAGCCATAGGCTTACCCATGTCCCCTCCCACTTGAACCTCTCTCCCCATCCCACCCACCTAGGTTGTTACTGAGCCCCCATTTTGAGTTCCCTGAGTGTGACTGGGTTTTAAATTTTTATTATAAAAATAATTTATCTGATTAGAAAAGCAATAAAGGCTTGTGTTACTATGCTTTTCTGATTATTTAAGTAAGATAGTAATTCATTCTGAAGAAGGAAGAAAATGTCTTCAAAGAGATCTACGTTGCTAATATAGAGAAAATAATGCATTTGAACGTTCACACATAAGACAGTTATTAACTGTTCCTTTATGCTAGATGTCTCTTAGATCTGGGATTAAACTTTAAAAGATCTTTCACAAGTGTGCAGCCTACAGAGGATACAGACTGGAACTGGCCATGCTATAAGAGCAGAGAGGAAGATCAAAAGCTGGACTCAGTGCAAGCCTACCCCTAGGCAGGGTAGGCTTCTTGGGGCAGAGAGAATTTGAGACAAGTTATCAGTACAAAGAAGCAGTGTGGTGGGGAGGAGACTCTGGGGAGAGGGAACAGCATGTAGAAAGGTGTGGAGGTATAAGAGAATCCAGCAAGTACAAGCAATCATTTTCTCTGGCTGTAGGAGGGACACTAGCATTTGATAAGGCTTGCAAAGTGAATTGGGAGAGTCAGCTTGAAGGGTACTGTCTGCTCAAGAGCATGAATCCGATTTCAGATGTGACAGAAACTTTCTGATGGCTCAGAAAGCATAGCCACCCTCCAACACAGGTAGGTTTTGCTCCTAATCCCATTGACTAACCTGGGTTTTGTAATGTGTGAGTTGCGGTAGCCTCTGTGTCCATCTTAATTCAAGGCAGTACCATTGCCCCCTACAGTTAGTATCTTTCTACCAAAAGAAACCTTAGCACAGAAAACAAGCCAGACAAACAGTCTCAGTATTCAGCCTCAGACTGAACACCCAAGAAGCGGTACCTGTTCCACGTGGAGAGATGATGATGGGAGAGGGGTAACTCAGAGTTTTAAAAAATAAAATGATAACTAGCACTAGGACAGAAATTCCTGGGTTCTCTCCAAACCTTAATCTCTCTTTCAACTTTCTCTCAAATCATGGGTCAATTTTGTGGCTAATGATAACAGCTGATGTTTACTGGGCCTTTGTCTGTGTACCAGGTGCTAGCCAAGTTTTCATGATACTCATCCTGCTTGAGCAGCTACCTGCCCCATCGTAACTCTACAAAAGATGATAAAAGGGACTCAGTGCAAGAGTAAGAACATTTCACTCTATTAATGTAAGGAAATTTAGGGAAATTAGTCAGGCATGCATGAAAACGGTCCCAGTGAAATGACACCTGCAGTAGATGGTGTGAGTCTAATTTTGTCTATATATGAAAGGCACATTGAAGCAAAAATTTGATCTCTGGGAGGTGGGAGTCAAGTAATGTTTATTCCTCCTTTAGATCTTTCTTCTAGGATGAACACAAACAATTTTTATCATAAAATTGTTATTTTCATAAAAAGACAATTTTATCTGGCTGAATTGGATCCAGAAGCTATGAATGAAAAAAGAATCTTTGTATTTTTCTAACTGCCCCTTAAACTATTGAACCATGAGTATTTATTTGTGTCTATTTCTATGCACTAGAGTTTTTGTTCTTTTATTAGAGGGGAGTTCTCAGTTGAGTCAGTGGGGCTGAGGCTGGATTTGAATTTTTGCAGCTGAAGGAGGGACACAAGAAGCAGAAACAGTGACTTTCCATGGAGGATATGAGAGGGCAGGAGTAGACAGAAGCTGTGCTGTCTGAGGGAGAACTTTGGTTGACTCTGCCATAGAAAGAACGATTTACAAGCCCAAGAGCTGAGGGTGGCACAACAGTGGGAGGAACCTATTCTCCCTCTGCAAGAGCCAAGAGAGTCCTGGCATCAGAGCCACTGGGGAGCGTGGGCTTGGTGCCAGCGGATGGCAGGCAGGGCTGGGCTGAGAAGGCCAGAGAGAGGCCCCTTTGGGCAGGCGTCTGGGCAGGTGGGGGCTGCAGCTGAAGACCAGGGCAGGTGAGCTGCTGTGGGGTGAGTGTGAGGCCCCTCTCAGGACTCAGAATAAGGGGAAAACCTTGAGGCCAATTCATTTCAGCTCCTCAAAGGCGGCCTTGTTTTGTGATCAAAGGCTGATGGAGGCTCAGTCAGAGGTTACGTTACTAGGACCTGAAAGATGATGCATTTATGACCGAGCAAGGAATTTCACAACCATTGGAATTCATCCCAAAGCTTGGCACAGTTTTTGGTTTGCTTCATGGTCCTGATGAGCACCACAGTCAGCACACAGCTGGTGGCTGCCGGGGCCCTTGTGAGACAAGGTGGCCAGCGGGCTGACTGCCTTCTCAGCCCAAGGAGACTTCAGGAGAGACAGGCTTGGAAGACGCTTCCCTGTTAAAGACAAGGACATGACCTACAGCCCATGTAAACCAAGGTACGTTAAAGTGAAACAAAATTTGATTGACTGAAACATTTGGTTATGTGAATAAGAACTTCCTGATGTGACTGGAGAACTCTGACAGTGCTTAAATGCAGACCAGGCCAGAGGTCAACGTGATGCCCAGGGGTTTGATGGACCTCTGAAGGGTTACTGATCATCCTGGTGCGGCCATAGACAGCTTCCTCATAATTGACACTAAAGTCATGACAGATTCAACAGGAGGGCCTCTTTCTCAGGCCCTCCTGAGAAACAGTTTATTTACTCAAAGAGTACTATTTGAAGATGCCCCCCACCACCCCCCTCAGTGCCTCGCCCAGGACAGATTTAATAAAATTTCAGAAAGAATGAGTTCAACCAATGTTTTAACAATTAAATAGATTCAATGGCCATTATACTATTTCTGGATTCAGGAGGAGAGTAAGGACTACATTTAAAACAATCTTTTAATCCTGACATTTCAGGGTGTGTTGGTGTGATATGTAGGTGAAATACAGTTACTGATTTGAAAAAAGGAAGAATTGCTTTCTCAGTGCAGGTAGATATCTTATGGGCCTGATACCACTAAGCTCCTCCCATAGACGAGTTGACCAGGAGCCCAGGTGTGAGGAAACCCTGTGGAGACCCTGGAGCTGTCCTTCAGTGTCTCCCAAACTGTGCTTTCCTCAGCAATAGCCCTTGGATTGCATCAGGGGTAGATTCTGTCAAGTAACAGTGACTGCAGCATTCGAAGCTCACTGGGACATTCACAGTGGGTCCTGAGAAGTCCTCGGGTATCTTTACATTTCTCCAAAGAAGACATATAAGTGACCAGTAGGAACATGAAAAGATGCTCAGCATCACTAATTATTAGAGAAATGCAAATCAAAACTACAATGAGGTACCACCTCACACTGGTCAGAATGGACATCATTAAAAAGTCTATAAATAACAAATGCTAGAGAGGATGTGGAGAAAAGGGAACCCTCCTACACTGTTGGTGGGAATGTAAATTGATACAACCACTATGGAGAACAGTATGGAGGTGCCTCACAAAACTAAAAATAGAATTACCATATGATCCAACAATCCCACTCCTGGGAATATACCCAGGCAAAACTATAATTTAAAAAGATATTTGCACACCTATGTTCATAGTAGCACTATTTACAATAGCCAAGACATGGAAGCAACCTAAGCGTCCACTGACAGATGAATGGATAAAGAATATGTGATACATATATACAATGAAATCTACTCAGCCATGAAGAACAAAATAATGCCATTTGCAGCAACATGGATGCAGCTAAAGATTATCATGTTAAGTGAAATAAGTCAGCAAGAGAAAGACAAATATCATATGATATCACTTATATGTGGAATCTAAAATATGGCACAAATGAACCTAACTACAAAACAGAAACAGATTCATGGATATAGAGAACAGACTTGTGGTTACCAAGGGTGGGGGGAGGGAGAGGGACAGACTGGGAGTTTGGGGTTGGTAGATGCAGACCATTACATTTAGAATGGATTAACAACAAGGTCCTAATGTGTAGCACAGTAAACTATATTGAATATCCTGTGATAAATCATACTGGAAAAGAATATTAAAAATAACATATGTATGTATGTAACTGGGTCACTTTGCTGTATAGCAGAGATTGGCACAACGCTGTAAATCAACTATACTTCAATTAAAATAAAGAAATGCTTTTTAATTAGTTCTGTTGGAAATGCACTAAGTTATTTGACTAGAGGTGTTTTGTTTTTTTTTACTTCAAAACACCTCATAGCAGGGAACACTCTGTTTTCTGATGGGGACTTTAAGAAACCCTTTAGTATTGTGTTTTGGGGACACATTTCTCTCTGAACACAAGCTGTAATTATTTCTCTTTCTGTATTTTTGATGTGATTGTTCATCCTCCAGAACACAGACAAGGGCTGACTGATCATCATATTATCACAGCATCTTGTCCAAGGCTCGGCCAATAATTGCCACAACAGGAAGCCACCTCTGCAAGATCGAATGTGTGCCTGCAAGACCATTTGGCTGGGGGAATGGGCTTAGCCAAGGAGATGGGACTTGCCCTTGGACTTCCTAAGGATGGGGAAAGGCATTGTTCCTTTCAGCTGCTAAACTGTAAGATCTACGGCCAACAATAGCTACACAATTTCCTGGTAGTTACGCTTTTTGAGGCATTTATATGGGAGGATGGGATACTCTGTCCTGGGAACCCACTTCGACAGAGACAGTTATACATGGAGAACTGGGGTTCCTCTGGGCCTTGTGTTTCAGGGTTCAGTCTCCTGTTTTTGGTGGACAGGAATTGTGCTGGAATGCAGTTCCCTGGAATGGAGGCGGCCTACATATCACTCTGTCTTTAATCAGCTAGATAAATTGAAAAAATGCAGAAAATTAATTTGCCTTCCTCTAAAGCTTTTTAATCTTCAACTTTTCTTATTTTATTTTCAAATAGTTTGGAATTTCATAAAACTTTTATTTTTAACTTAATTTTTTAAAACATTTTGAAATAATTGTAAATCACAGGAAACCTCAAAAAATAGTACAGAGAGATCCTCTCACACAGTTTCCCCCACAGGTAAGTTCTTGTATGAATAGGACACAATATCATGATCAAGATAAGGTAATGACGTTCCCTACTTCATTCTGGAGGTGTGTAATTTGTATCTTCTTTCTCTTTATCTCTGTCAGTCTTAACAGAAGCCTGTCAATTCTGTTGAAGTGTTCAAAGTACCAGCTTTTTGTTTTACTGATTTTCTCTATTGTTTCTCTGTTTTCATTTTCATTGATTTCTGCTTTCATATTTCTTTTTTTTTCCTGCTTGCTTTATGCTCATCTGTTCATTTTCTAATTTCTTGAGGTAGGAGCTTATTATTGATTTGAGAACTATTTACCTCAATTCACTTAGTGTTATAAATTTCCCTCAGCATAGCTTAGCTGCATTCAACAAATTTTGACATGTTGTACTTTTATTTTTTTTCAGTTCTATGTATTTTTAAAATTTCCTCTGAGTCTTCCACTTCCATCTATGGATTATTTAAGAGAGTGTTGTTTAATTTCCAAGTTTGGGGAGATTTTCCTCATATCTTTCTGTTACTGACTTCTAGTTTGATTTCTTTATGGTTGGAAGATATAGTCTGCATGATTTTGATTCTTTTAAGTTTGTTGAGATTTGCTTTATGACCCAGGATATACATTCAGCCCTCCATTTCCTTAGGTTCTACATCTGGAAATTCAACCAATCATGGATCAAAAATATTTGAGAAAAAGAAAAAAATTCCAGAAAGTTCCAAAAAGTAAACCTTGAGTTTGCTACATGGGCTGACAACTATTTACAAAAAGTTTACATTGTGTTGGGTATTATACGTGAACCGTGAACTTCCAGATGTTCAAGCTGGTTTTAGAAAAGGCAGAGGAACCAGAGATCAAATTGCCAATATCCACTGGATCATCGAAAAAGCAAGAGAGTTCCAGAAAAACATCTATTTCTGCTTTATTGACTATGCCAAAGCCTTTGACTGCGTGGATCACAATAAACTGTGGAAAATTCTGAAAGAGATGGGAATACCAGACCATCTGACCTGTCTCTTGCGAAACCTGTATGCAGGTCAGGAAGCAACAGTTAGAACTGGACATGGAACAACAGACTGGTTCCAAATAGGAAAAGGAGTATGTCAAGGCTGTATAATGTCACCCTGCTTATTTAACTTATATGCAGAGTACATCATGAAAAATGCTGGGCTGGAAGAAACACAAGCTGGAATCAAGATTGCCGGGAGAAATATCAATAACCTCAGATATGTGGATGACACCACCCTTATGGCAGAAAGTGAAGAAGAACTAAAGAGCCTCTTGATGAAGGTGAAAGAAGAGAGTGGAAAAGTTGGCTTAAAGCTCAACGTTCAGAAAACTAAGATCATGGCATCTGGTCCCATCACTTCATGGGAAATAGATGGGGAAACAGTGGAAACAGTCAGACTTTATTTTTTTGGGCTCCAGAATCACTGCTGATGGTGACTGCAGCCATGAAATTAAAAGACGCTTACTCCTTGGAAGGAATATTATGGCCAACCTAGATAGCATATTTAAAAGCAGAGACATTACTTTGCCAACAAAAGTCCGTCTAGTCAAGGCTATGGTTTTTCCAGTGGTCATGTATGGATGTGAAAGTTGGACAGTGAAGAAAGCTGAGCGCCGAAGAATTGATGCTTTTGAACTGTGGTGTTGGAGAAGACTCTTGAGAGTCCCTTGGACTGCAAGGAGATCCAATCAATCCATCCTAAAAGAGATCAATCCTGGGTGTTCATTGGAAGGTCTGATGTTGAGGCTGAAACTCAAATACTTTGGCCACCTCATGCAAAGTGTTGACTCATTGGAAAAGACCCTAATGCTGGGTAGGATTGGGGGCAAGAGGACAAGGGGACGACAGAGGATGAGATGGTTGGATGGCATCACCGACTCGATGGACATGCGTTTGGGTAGACTCCGGGAGTTGGTGATGGACAGAGAGGCCTGGCGTGCTGCAATTCATGGGGTCTCAAAGAGTCGGACATGACTGAGCGACTGAACTGAACTGAACTGGGTATTATAAGTAACCTATGGATGAGTTACTTTATATGGGAGGCTGTTCTAGGTTATATGCAAATACTTCACAATTTTATATAAGGGACTTGAGCATCCTTTGATACTGGTATCTGCTGTGTAGGGGTGGGGGAATCCCAGAACCAATCCCCCAATTATAGACTATAGGCTACCTTGGTGGATGTGCCACCACGTTATATCCTGATAAACTCATTGTAAGTTGAAAATATCATAAGTGGAAAATCCATTTAATACATCTGATCTGCTGAACAACATACCTTGGCTTAGCCCAACTTAAATGTGCTCAGAATATTTACATTATCATACAGTCAGGCAAAATGATCTAACATAAATCCTGTTATATAGTAAAGGGTCAAATATCTCATGTAAGTTATTGAATACTATACCAAAAGTAAAAAACAGAATTATTGTTAAGTATAGGCTGTTACCCTCAGGAGTGTGTGGCTCACTGCCACCACCTAGTATCATGAGAGAGTGTTGTAATGCACATCACTAGCCCAGGAAAAGATCGAAATTCAAAGTTTGAAGTACAGTTTCTACCAAATACGTATAGTTTCTGCACCATGGTAAAGTGAAAAAAAAAAGAAAAGTAAGTCAGAGGAACTTTCCTGGTGATCTAGTGGTTGAGAATCTGTCTTGCAATGCAGGGGATGCGAGGGAAGTAAGATCCTGTATGCCATGTGCAACTGAGCCCTTGAGCTACAACCACTGAGCCCATAAGCTACGACTAGAGAGTCCGTGTGCCACAAGGAAAGATCCCTCACTCTGCAACTAAAACTTGAAGCAGCCAAATAAATAGATAAATAAATATACTTTTAAATTGTAAGTCAAACTATTGTAAGTCAGGGGGCATCTGTATTCTGTCCATATTGATCATTATGTTATTATTTATCATTATATTTTGTAGATATCTATTGCATGCGTGCATCCTAATAAGTCACCTCAGTCATGTCTGTCTCTTTGAGACCCTGTGAACTGTAGCCCACCAGGCTCCTCTGTCCATGTGGATTCTCCAGGCAAGAATACTGGGGTGGGTTGCCATGCCCTCCTCCAGGGGATCTTCCCGACCCAGGGATGGAACCAGTGTCTCTTACTTCTCCTGCATTGGCAGGCAGATTCCTTAGCACTAGCACCATCTGGGAAGCCCAGATATTTATTAGGTCCCATTGACGGATAGTGTTTTTTTTTTCTTAAGTATGTATTTATCTATTTGACTGTGTCAGGTTTCAGTTACCACATGTGGGATCTATTTCCCTGACCAGGGATTGAACCCGGGCTCCCTGCATTGGGAGGATGGAGTCGTAACCACTGGACCACCAGGGAAGTTGTTCAGTTTTTCATTATTCTTGAACATTTTCTGTCTGGTAGTTCTATTATTAATGCTATAACCTCTGATGGTCTTTCCTCTTTACACATGCTCTTGATATTCCACTTAGCTTGATTTTACCACATACACATTTTGTGTAGGGCTAGAGACACCTATTAGAATTATCTGGGAGCTTTAAAAGATGCTGATCCTGGGCCACATTTCCGATCAATCAGAATCGCCAGGAATGAGTCCTGGGCATTAATCCTTTTAGAAAACTCTCCAGGTGACTCTATTGTCCAGCTATGGTTGAGGACCACCAGGTAAAGTTTCCACAGCGTGATGCAACCCGAGCCTCCCGGGTGACTGACCTACGTGGAGACACACACTTAAAAGCGGTGTCTGCAGCGGCCCTGTCCAGTGAGCTGAGATGCTGGGTATGGTCTGCTTCTGCAGTGTCTAATGGAGTAGCATGAGCCACCTATGGCTACTGAGGACTTGAAATGTGGTGAGACTGAATAACTGAAGCTTTAATTTTATTTTAAGTAGCTTAAATTTAATTAGCCACAGGTGGCTAGTGGCAACCACATTGAATAGGTAGTTCTGGATTCATAAGACATTTTCTGTCTTGTTTTACCAGAAAAAGAAATGTATTTTTACCCATAATTTCTGATAAATGATTCTAAGTGAAAAATCTCAGTTAAAATGTAGTTTTTTTTTCATAATGAATAGTACATTTATCAGCAAAACACATGAACTAATGTTTTTCCTGTCTGTGAAGTGAGACCTTAAGAAATAGTTCAAAGCACCTCTTTGATGACAAAGTTGCACTGCTGAAAAATATTTCTAAATGATGCTGCTAACAAATAACACTTGTACCAGAAAATAAACTTACATTTTCTTTCAAGTACTTATGTGTTATCTGTGGCTTTTAAAGCAGACTCCCAGTATCCCAGTGGTACTGTTACTCTCTCCACTTAGTAAGGTTGTTAGTTACCATGAGTGCAATTGTAACAGTAAAAAGATTCAAATTCAAATGTGTTGGATCCAAAGAATGCTTACAATTACATACAAGCCGTAGTCAAGGTGGAGTAAAATGCACACATCTTGGCTTCTCAGTGTTTGCAGCAAGATGGATGTATTTATAAAGTGAGCCAGCCCATGAATTCTTCACCAGGGAGTAATTCCTCAGACAATGATTTATCATAGCTAGGCTGGGCAAAAGTGTCTTGATGATAAGTCTGAAATAGATAATTTTACATACCAAATGTCAGGCAATGGGAAAACAGTGTTCTCTTCATTTTGAAGCATTTATTCATCCTCTGGTTATTTATTTATTTATTTATTTTTTTAGTTTTTTCACTGTCTTCCTTCTTTTTTTTTTTATTTATTTTAGTTGGGAGCTAATTACTTTACAATATTGTAGTAGTTTTTGCAATTTTTGGTAATGGAATAAAACTAGAAAGAGGAGGAGAGCTATCATAAGTTTATCTAGAAAAGGGGCTTCAAAGGTTCAGTTATGCAAAATTAGTAAGTTCTGGAAAACCATTATATAGCATTGTGCCTACAGCTAACTTTCACTTTTCACTTTCATGAATTGGAGAAGGAAATGGCAACCCACTCCAGTGTTCTTGCCTGGAATATCCCAGGGACAGGGGAGCCTGGTGGGCTGCCGTCTATGGGGTCGCACAGAGTCGAACACGACTGAAGCGACTTAGCAGCAGCAGCAGCAGCAGCTACAGCTAACAATACTATGTTGTACACTTAAACTCTGCTAAAAGAGTAGTCCTTAAGTGTTATTAACACAAAAACTTATAATGGTATTAAAAGAACAAAAGAAGAAGTGATGGGTATGTTTATGGCCTTTATAGCCATAACCTGTGGCTATGGTTTCACAGGTGTATCCTATCTCCAAATTCATCCAGTTGTATACAGTAAATATGTATAGCTTTTTATATGTCAATTATTCTTCAGTAAAATGGTTTAAAAACAAAATAAAATTACAGGAAAAAGGCTATAATGAAAATTATTGCTTTGATTCTTCTTTCTAAAAACATTTCTGAGAAACTGAAATAATAAATATAGTATGAAAACTGGATATAATGTTTCCATATTTTGTCACTTAATAGAAAATACACTGCCACATTAACAGTGCATTTAAATTTGGCAGAAAATGTTGGGGAAAAAAGTCCTTGATGGAAAGATTATGAATTCCTCCTTTCCACGTACACTTCAGCTCTAAGAACTGAGACCTTTAATTTTCAGTCAGGCCCATTTAAGTCCTGAGAAGATCCTAACCAATCCTCCGTCTGTATAAACAGGCTCTTCATTAGTTGGTTAAATATGAAACCAGTATGCAGTCAAAAAAGTCTGATGCATGCATTGAGAGAAATACCCAGACGAGTGGGGAGAAGAGCTCTCCTGCACTAGTTAAGTCCTAGTTTTCCTCTGTTCTGGTGGAACTTACCTTGTTCTCGCCAGCTCCCACCTCTCCTCCCACAACTGTGGCTGCACTTTTCCCTGCTTCTAAAGGTGCACAAATCCAGCTCCAAATTCTAAGCTGACCATAGAGCCCTGGTGCCGTCCCACTGGGGAGCTGGACAAAATCATGAAGAGCACTTGATTTTATGATAGCCAGCTAGATAACAAGGTGAAAAGTATTTCTAAGTGAATGTTGTTGTTGTTAAATCACTAGGTCTTATCCGACGCTTTGCAACCCCTTGGACTGTAGCATGCCAGGCTTCTCTGTCCTCTACTATCTCCCAGAGTTTGTTCAAATTCACGTTCACTGAGTTGATAATGCTATTTAGCCATCTCATCCTCTGCCACCCCTTTCTCCTTTTGCCTCCAGTCTTTCTCAGCAGCAAGGTCTTTTCCAGTGAGTAGGCTCTTCACATCACATGGCCAAAATATTGGGAAAGATTAAGAGTTTTCTCCAGCACCACTTGGCTTTCCTGGTAGCTCAGTTGGTAAAGAATCTGCCTGCAATGCAAGAGACCCCGGTTCAATTCCTGGATCAGGAAGATCCCCTGAGGAAGGGATAGGCTACCCACTTCAGTATTCTTGGGCTTCCCTTGTGGCTCAGCTGGTAAAGAGTCTGCCTGCAATGCAAGATACCTGGGTTTGATCCCTGGGTTTGGAAGATCCCCTGGAGAAGGGAAAGGCTACCCACTCCAGTATTCTGGCCTGGAGAATTCCATGGGATGTATAGTCCATGGGGTTGCAAAGAGTCCCACACTACTGAGTGACTTTCACTTTCACTTCCAGCACAATTCAAAAGTCTCAATTCTTCAGCATTCAGCCTTCTTTATGGTCCTACTCTCACATCGATACATAACCACTGGAAAAACCATAGCTTTGACTAGATGGACCTTTGTAGGCAAAGTGAATATTCTAGGTGAATAGTCATATGATGTTTTCATCTCATTATTTTAAAGCTTTTAAGACATACTCTCTTCTGTCTTCAATTAAACTAAATCTGTAGCTCTGGCCCACATCTCTTTCTTAAGCTCCTGATACATATTCACAACTTGCATTCATGGTTCAAAGCTTGCTCAGTACATCCAAACCCAGATTCATGACACTTTCTGTTCAAACTTATTCCTGTCCCTTATACCCAGTGCTGATTACTGATTTCATCATTGATCCTGCCACTCAAACTTGGAATCTTAGAATTGTTTGTGACTTTTGTTTCTTAATCACCCTTATCAAATTTATTAGATGTTGGGTATTGCATGGATATTTTTATTTTTAACTAGCACTTCAGGGATCATCACACAGAGTTCGGGGCCTTCTTTGAGAAATACTTCCTGCTCCCTAGAGAGGAAACCTCCATTCTGCATGTGCTTTATTTTTACCGACTCATCCCTTGGTCTGTAAGTATGCTCAAATTTTCCCCACTAAAAAGAGAATCCTTGCTCAGCCTCTTTCCTCTGTATTCTTTTATAGCCAAGATCTCTTGAAAAAATAAGCCCATGTTGAGTCTATTTCTTCACCCTCATTCACTCTTCGGTTCTCTGAAATCCGGTATGTGTCCCCACCACTTCACACATACTTTTGTTTCCCTTAAAACAAACAACGCAAACCCAAACCTAAACTCTCTAATGAAGGCCGCAGAGTCCTGCATGACTTAGTCTGCTACCCTTCCTTGTACAGCTCTGTCTTGTTTCCCATCATTTATTGCCCTACAGTCCTGGGCTTTCTTACAGTTTCTTGACGTTCAGAGCTCCGTGCTGCCTCAGGGCCTTTGCACTGCTGCTGTCTGGACCATGATGCCCTCTCCCTGCTTCCTCCTCCCAGCTTGTCACTTGGATATCAGAGCAAGACCTTCCCTGCCTGTCCACTTGGTTCCCGGGGTCCTGGTAGAAGTGAAGAGTTTCTGGGTTTGAGGGTTTCGACTTGCAGCATCCCTGCATGTGCTGCCCTGGCTCCCAAGTGCAGTAATTACCAGATTCTCATTTTTGCTGCATTTACCTTTCCTTCTTAAGGGATGTAAATCTACTAGCAATAAAAGCATCCAACAGGGTAATAATGTATACAACATACATTCTCAGTATTCCTAACAATGTTAAATGTCCATGGGACTTAACTTCTATTTTGAAGGGACCCTTTAAAAAGTCATTTTTTTTTTTAAAGCTCAGCCTATCTAGATACCTAAAGTGCATACACACACAGCCCACAACAAAAACTTTAACAAATCATTAGATCTGCCCCTCAAGATGCTTTCTTAGCAGATGAGACATTCTGGGTGAGGCTGGGCACTTTGTTGTTTCATTATTCAGGACTGTTTTGAAATGTAATACAAATGAAACAGAAATAAGACATATTCAAAAGAGGAAAGTAAACAACTGCTATTGCTAAACAAGGCTAGAAAACCTGTAAGAATCACCCTCCTGAAACTATTTTAATAGACTGGTTGGATATGAAATAAAATAAGTATTAAAAAACAGATAACATGGCTTTCTTACTATATGCTTACAGTTATCATCCTATAATGCTGAAAAGATAGAGGAACTCAAGGCATACACAAGTCAATTCTTAGTTAGTCTTTGGTGCTTTTTGCAGTTTTCAGTACCACTGCTAACTCAATCCAGGCCCTTCATACATTTTATCTGAATTACTGGTAATGAACTGTTCCCATTGCTAAGATCTAGTAGCTGATCAGATGAGGAGAAAGGATTGTTCATAAATGTACTGAACATCATTGCTCTGTAATAAGCCTTGTGTTAGATGCCTGGACTGGAGTGAAAAGACCTAGTGCTACCCAAGGACACACAGAGAAAGAGGTGGGAAGATCTCAGATTTGCTGATGCGAATAGAAATAGGATTCATAGAGTAAGAAAAAGTTTGGGGGAAAGGTGGTGAGTTCAGACTTGGACACCAAGGACTTGCATTTCCAAAGAGCAATCCAGAGGGTGATACTCAATAAACAATTGGGAGCAAGGGACTGGATCAAAGATACAGACCAGAATCTGAGAGGGACTCAGAGCCAGGCCCAAAACTGTTACTGAAGTTCTGATAATTGGTCCTAGTTCCCTAAGGAAATTCACACACGAAAGGGGGAAATTCTTGAGAACAGAACTTGAATATGAGGTGGAATCTGTAGGAAGAAATAAAACAGTAGAGAAGAAGCCAAGGTCATCAGGAAACTTGTGAGAGCCAAGAACGTGCCCAGGAAACAGGGCCAGGGAGCCTCAGCAGCAGGTGAGGCAGCAAGGCCAGAGAACGCTTTGTGTTGTGATGAGAGATATTGAGAACAGCTGTTCATCAGAGGGAGGTGGGGGGGTAGGGGAAACTCTCTGCTGAGGGCTCAGGAGTCATAGTTGGAGGAGTGGAGGCTGCAAGGGCCCTGATCTGGAGGATGTTGGTGGTAGATGGAAGGGGAGGATGTGAGGGTGAGACTGATGATGCTGGAAGATGGTGGGGGATTTCCACATGGAAGCTGGCCTGCAAAGGAAAGCAAGGAGAAAGACTAGGGAAGATGAGAATATATGGGGTGAGATGGAGAGAAGAGAAGAGGGGGAAGGCTTTCCTTGGGCGTCTTCAATCATTTTACAAAACTAGGAGGACAGGCACTTTGATAAAAGTGGAAGGGGCAGAGATGTCATTGGGGGCTTGAACCACATGATTGGAGCAGTCGCTTTAGACAAGAAAAGATGAACAAAGCTGTGAAGGTCCTCCGAGGGTCAAATTATAGTTAGCACACATTTTGAAAATCAAAACAGCAGAGCCTTATGACTTCCTCCAGAAATTCTTAGACAAGAAAAGGATGGTAGGCTGGAAAAGCAGCAGCTGTAGGATTTGAAAAGTCTGCTGATTTAAAATGACCTAGACTGGGGAGATAAGTGACAGCAAAAAAGGCAAGAAGAACCAGGGGAACAAGAAAGGTTTTAAGGACAGGAGACTAGGAGACAAAAATCTCTGTCTCTTTGGGAGGAGACACGCCATTTCAAGAGCCAATGATGCTTCCCTTTCTCTCTTATCTGCTTGTCCATTCCTCCTCTTGGGTGCTGGTGGCAAGCAGGTTGCAGCTACAATCAGCTTAGAGAAGCCCATATTCCTGGGGGTGGTCTCCCTGGGATGCCTGGGTCTCCCTTGTTTTATATCAGTGTCTGTACTGCAAGAGAGCATACTGCCCTAATTAAGGAGTGGGGACTGAATAAACCATATCCATAATGACTGTCAATGTTATAATAATAAAATAACGAATGCATAAAAGCAATTAATAACAATCGAATCCTGCTAGGGATAGTCTTGTACCATAGTTACATATACACCAAGTCACTGATCTAACTTGTTTAACTCCTGAAGAGTTTAAGTGGCCTGAGGGGAAACATACCTTCTGCCTGTCCCGAAAGTTATATTTATGTCCCTGCTGCCTACAGTTTAATTCAGAAGGTTATAATTAGCCACAAAGATGTGGCTGAACAAACAGTGTCAGTCCTTCTGTTGTTTCCTGTGCCAGGAATGGAGCCAGCAGCCCTGAAAGACCTGTAAAAGCAGCTCTGGTGCCTGGTGCAGCTTTGGCTTTAAATCCTTATTCTCAGCCCTGCCTCCCTGCTGTCTTGGCTCTCTCTCTCTCTGTTCTTTCCTTCTCTCTTGGCTTGCCAAATTTGGGCTTAGTCAGGGCTGCGGTGGTAACACTGAAGCTTTTAAAGAGCCAGCTCATGCTGACTCGGAACCAAAGGGCCAGATCAGCACCGAACCTAGAACGGAGGGGAAAAGGGGACAAACCCTGGGCTCAGACCCACCTCCTGGAGCCTAGATGCCTGACAGCGGAGGGCAGGGACAATGAGAAAGGTGTGAACTCCCAAGAGGGAGACACCTTGTAAATAAGAAGGGCTTTATTGTCGGGGAGGGGAGTGGGAGTAGGGAGCAAGGAGGGGGTGGGGGTGGTGGGGATTCATAATTATAGGCTCACATGCAATTTATTATAAGAAATAATACCGAGAGACTTCCATATACATTTTCCCAGTTTTCCTCAGTGATAAGATTTTTGCAGTTATAGTATATCACAGCCAGGATATTGACACTGATAAAGTCCACCATCTAGTTCAGATTCCCTGGTTTTACTTGTACTCATTTGTGTATATGTTTGGTGGTGGTGGTGGTGCTTTAGTCTCTAGGTTGTGTCTGACTCTTTGTGACCCCATGGATTGTAGCCGGCCAGGCTCCTCTGTCCATGGAATTCTCCAGACAAGAATACTAGAGTGGGCTGCCATTTCCTTCTCCAGGCAATCTTCTAGACTCTGGGGTTGAACCTGGGTCTCCTGCATTGCAGGTAGTTTCTTTACCACTGAGTCACCAGGGAAGCCTGTGTGTGTGTGAGTGTGTGTGTGTGTTTGGTTCTATGCACTTGAACCACTGTACGTGTATAGGTTTGTGCATACACCATGACAGCCAAGATACCAAATGCCTCATCATCACTAGAATCCCCTATGTTGCATGTTTATAATCACATTCTCCACCATCACCCCTGTTTCCCCATCTCTTTTGCCAGCCCCTAAGCCCTGGTAACCACTGCTGCTCTCCATTTCTAAAATTTTGTCATTTCAAAACAATTATGTAAATGGAATCATATGGTATGTGAAATAAGATATTGTTTTTTTTTTCATCACGCATAATTCTCTTGAGATCCATGCAAGTCATTGTGAATATACATAATTTGCTCCTTTTAATTGCTGAAGAGTTATCCAGGGTATGGATAAACTAGTTTCTTTCATCATTCACCCTGGGCTATATATAATCATTCAAGATACCTGTGTTATATTTAAATGAGTCTCTTCAAGGCAACATATAAAGCGATTATGCTATTTTTATGTATTCTGCCAACTTCTGTCTTTTTAATGCTGTATTTAAACCATTTACACTGAAGGTAAATATTTATATGTTGATGCCTGAGTCAGCCATTTTATTACTAGTTTTATGTTTGTTTCTCTGGTTCTTGTTCCTTTACTTCTTTTCTAGTCTTCCTAGCGTTACCTGAACAATTTTTTAAAATTCTATCTTGATTTAATTACAGTGTTTTTGAGTATATTTCTTTGTATAGTTTTTTTTTAAGTCATTGATCTGGCTATTACAATAGAAATATGTGACTTATCACAGTCCACTACTATCAACATGGTACTTTGTGTTAACCATGGAGTTTCATGTCTCTTAACTTTCTCTTTGTTAAAATTTCATTGGCTTGAATATCAGGTAATGTTAACTTTTTTATTTCAGCTATCAAACTTGCTTTACAAATCCATTATATAACCCACTTACAGTGAACCCAGAATAGTTCACTGTACATACACATTTCTGCTATTTCTGTAGTCCCTTCTTTCCTGATGCTCCAAGATCCCCTCTTTCATCAGTGCCTTTCTGTTTGATTAATTACTTCAGCTAGCCTTAGAGGGTAGGTCTGCTTATCAACAAATTCTTTTTGCTTTCTTTCATCAGAGAATTTCTTTATTTTCTTTTAGTTCCTGAAGGATAGTGTTCCCAGATATAATTTGTGGTCAAATTGTTTTCCTTTCAATGCTTGAAAAAGGTGCCACTTTCTTTTGGCTCATAGTTTTTCAATGAATAAAAAATACCAGTTGGTATAAAATATATAAAAAATAAATATAATAAAAAATACCAGTTGGTATAGACCTTTGGAGGACAATTTATTAATAGCAGTACCTATTACATTTTAGCTGCGCTTACCCTCTGACCCCAATGCTTCTTCTAGGTGTTGTTTATCCTGTGGCATGTCATTCATAGCTGTATCCCCCCTGTAGAGAGTCTGGGAAATGTACCAAGTGTGTATATGTGTGTGTGTGTGTATATAAAAAAAAAAAAAAAAGAAACTATGAGCCATGCCTTGTAGGGCCACCCAAGACAGATGGGTCATGGTGGAGAGTTCTGACAAAATGTGCTCCACTGGAGAAGGAAATGGCAAATGACTTCAAAATTCTTGCCTTGAGAACCCCATGAACAGTATGGAAAAGCAAAAATATATGACACTTAAAGATGAACTCCCCAGGTCATTTGGTGCCCATATGCTACTGGAGAAGAGTGGAGAAATAGCTCCAAAAATAATGAAGACGCTGGGCCAAAGCAAAAACAATGCCCAGTTGTGAATGTGACTGGTGATCGAAGAAAAGTCTGATGCTATAAAGAGCAATATTGCATAGGAACCTGGAATGTTAGGTCCATGAATCAAGGTAAAGTGAAAGTGGTCAAACAGGAGATGGCAAGAGTGACCATTGATGTATTTAGGAATTAGTGAACTAAAATGGACCCAGAATGGGCAAATTTAATTCAGATGACCATTATATCTACTACTGTGGGCAAGAATCCTTTAGAAGAAATAGAGTAGTCCTTATAGTAAACAAAAGAGTCCGAAGCACAGTACTTGGATGAAATCTCAAAAATGACAGAATGATCTCCTTTCTTTTGCTAGGCAATCCATTCAATATCACAGTAATCCAGTCTATGCCCACCACTAATGCCTAAGAAGCTGAAGTTGAATGGTTCTATGAAGACTTACAAGACCTTCTTCAGTTCAGTTGCTCAGTTGTGTCCGACTCTTTGTGACCCCATGAATCGCAGCATGCCAGGCCTCCTTGTCCATCACCAACTCTCGGAGTCTACCCAAACCCATGTCCATCGAGTTAGCGATGCCATCCAACCATCTCATCCTCTGTCGCCCCCTTCTCCTCCTGCCCCTAATCCTTCCCAGCATTAGGGTCTTTTCCAATGAGTCAACTCTTTGCATGAGGTGGCCAAAGTATTGGAGTTTCAGCTTCAACATCAGTCCTTCCAACGAACACCCAGGACTGATCTCGTTTAGGTTGGACTGGGTGGATCTCCTTGCAGTCCAAGGGACTCTCAAAGAGTCTTCTCCAACACCACAGTTCAACAGCATCAATTCTTCGGTGCTCAGCTTTCTTCACCATCCAACTCTCACATCCATACATGACCACTGGAAAAAACATAGCCTTGACTAGACGGACTTTTGTCGGTAAAGTTATGTCTCTGCTTTTCAATATGCTATCTAGGTTGTTCATAACCTTCCTTCCAAGGAGTAAGCGTCTTTTAATTTCATGGCTGCAATAACCATCAGCAGTGATTTTGGAGCCCAAAAAAATAAAGTCTGACACTGTTCCCACTGTTTCCCCATCTACTTCCCATGAAGTGATGGGACCAGATGCCATGATCTTAGTTTTCTGAACGTTGAGCTTTAAGCCAACTTTTCCACTCTCTTCTTTTACTTTCATCAAGAGGCTCTTTAGTTCTTCTTCACTTTCTGCCATAAGGGTGGTGTCATCTGCATATCTGAGGTTATTGATATTTGTCCAAGCAATCTTGATTCCAGCTTGTGCTTCTTCCAGCCCAGCATTTCTCCTGATGTACTCTGCATATACTGTACAAAAAAGATCTTCATGACCCAGATAATCACGATGGTGTGATCACTCACCTAGAGCCAGACATCCTGGAATGCGAAGTCAAGTGGGCCTTAGAAAGCATCACTACATACAAAGCTAGTGGAGGTGATGGAATTCAAGTTGAGCTGTTTCAAATCCTCAAAGATGATGCTGTGAAAGTGCTGCACTCGATATGCCAGCAAATCTGGAAAACGCAGCAGTGGCCGCAGGACTGGAAAAGGTCAGTTTTCATTCCAATCCCAAAGAAAGGCAATGCCAAAGAATGTTCAAACTACTACACAATTGCATTCATCTCACACGCTAGTAAAGTAATGCTCAAAATTCTCCAAGCCAGGCTTCAGCAATACGTGAACCGTGAAATTCCAGATGTTCAAACTGGTAGAGGAACCAGAGATCAAATTCCCAACATCCGCTGGATCATCGAAAAAGCAAGAGAATTCCAGAAAAACATCTATTTCTGCTTTATTGACTACGCCAAAGCCTTTGACTGTGTGGATCACAATAAACTGTGGAAAATTCTTCAAGAGATGGGAATACGAGACCATCTGACCTGTCTTTTGAGAAACCTGTATGCAGGTCAGGAAGCAACAGTTAGAACTGGACATGAAACAACAGACTGGTTCCAAATAGGAAAAGGAGTACGTCAAGGCTGTATATTGTCACCCTGCTTATTTAACTTATATGCAGAGTACATCATGAGAAATTAGACCTTCTAGAAGAAACCAAAAAAAAAAAAAGAAATTCAAAAAAAGATGTCCTTTTCATTATAGGGGATTGGAATGCAAAAGTAGGAAGTCAAGGGATATCTGGAGTAACAGGCAAGTTTGGCCTTGGAATACAAAACAAAGTGGGGTAAAGGCTAAAAGAGTTTTGCCAAGAGAACACAGTGGTCATAGCAAACACCCTCTTGCAACAATGCAAGAGATGACTCTACACATGGACATCACCAGAAGGTCAATAGTGAAATCAGATTGATTATATTCTTTGCAGCCAAAGATGGAGAAGCTCTATACAGTCAGAAAAAACAAGACTAGGAGCTGACTGTGGCTAGATCACAAACTCCTTATTGCAAAATTCAGACTTAAATTGAAGAAAGTAGGAAAAACCACTGGACCATTCATGTATGACCTAAATCAAATCCCTTACAATTATACAGTGAAATTGACAAACAGGTTCAAGGCATTAGATCTGATAGACAGAGTGCCTGAAGAACTATGGACAGAGGTTTGTGACATTGTGCAGGAGGTGGTGATCAAAACCATCCCAAAGAAGAAGAAATGAAAAAGGCGGCATGGTTGTCTGAGGAGGCCTTACAAACAGCTGAGAAAAGAAGAGAAGCGAAAGGCAAAGGAGAAAAGAAAAAATATAGCCATTTGAATGCAAAGTTCCAAAGAATAGCAAGGAGAGATAAGAAAGACTTCCTCCGTGATCAGTGCAAAGAACTAAAGGAAAACAATAGAATGGGAAAGACTAGAGATCTCTTCAAGAAAATTAGAGATACTGAGGGAACATATCATGCAAAGATGAGGACAGAAATGATATGGACCTAAAAGAAGAGGAAGATATTGAGAAGACGTGGCAAGAATACACAGAAGAACCATACAAAAAAGATCTTAATGACCCAGAAAACCATGATGGTGTGATCACTCACCTAGAGCCAGACATCCTCGAATGTGAAGTCAAGGGAGCCTTAGGAAGCATCACTACGAATAAAGCTAGTGGAGATGATGGAATTCCAGTTGAGCTATTTCAAGTTCTAAAAGATGATGCTGTGAAAGTGCTGCACTCAATATGCCAGCAAATTTGGAAAACTCAGCAGTGGCCACAGGACTGGAAAAGGTCAGTTTTCATTCCAATCCCAAAGAAAGTTAATGCCAAAGAATGTTCAAACTACCGCACAATTGCACTCATCTCACATGGTAGCAAAGTAGTATTCAAAGTTCTCCAAGTGAAGCTTCAACAGTCTGTGAACCAAGAACTTCCAGATGTTCAAGCTGAATTTAGAAAAGACAGAGGAATCAGAGATCAAATTGTGAACATACGCTGGATCATAGCAAAAGCAAGAGAATTCCAGTAAACTTCTATGTCTGCTTCATTGACTATGCCAAAGCTCTGACTGTGTTTATCACAACAAACTGTGGAAAATTCTTGAAATGAGAATGCCAGACCACCTGACCTGCCTCCTGAGAAACCTATGCAGGTCAAGAAGTAAAAGTTAGAACTGGACATGGAACAACAGACTGGTTCCAAATCGGGAAAGGAGTACATCAAGGCTGTATATTGTCACCCTACTTATTTAACTTACATGCAGAGTACCTCATGTGAAATGGCAGACTGGATGAAGCACAGGCTGGAATCAAGATTGCCAGGAGAAATATCAATAACCTCAGATATGCAGGTGACACCACCCTTATGGCAGAAAGTGAAGAGGAACTAAAGAGCATCTTGATGAAAGTGAAAGAGGAGAGTGAAAAAGCTGGCTTGAAATTCAGCATTCTAAAAACTAAGATCATGGCATCTGGTCCCATCACTTCATGGCAAATAGGAGAAACAATGGAAACAGTGACATAATTTATTTTCTTAGGCTCCAAAATCACTGCAGACGGTGACTACAGGTCCTGAAATTAAAAGACACTTGCTCTTTGGAAGAAAAGCTATGACCAACCTAGACAGCATATTAAAAAGCAGAGACATTACTTTACCAACAAAGGTCCTTAAAGTCAATGCTATGGTTTTTCCAGCAGTCATTATGGATGTGAGAGTTGGACCATAAAGAAAGCTGAGCTCTGAAGAATTGATGCTTTTGAATGGTGGTGTTGGAGAAGACTCTTGAGAGTCCTTTGGACTGCAAAGAGATCCAACCAATCCAACCTAAAGGAAATCAGTCCTGAATATTCATTGGAAGGACTGATGCTGAAGCTGAAACTCCAATACTTTGACTACCTGATTTGAAGAACTGACTCATTGGAAAAGACCCTGATGCTGGGAAAGTTTGAAAGCAGGAGGAGAAGGGGACGACAGAGAATGAGATGGTTGGATGGCATCACTGGCTCAATGGACGTGAGTTTGAGCAAACTCTGGGAGTTGCTGATGGACAGGGAAGCCTGGTGTGCTGCAATCCATGAGGTTGCAAAAAGTCAGACATGACTGAGCAAATGAACTGAATTGAATTGAACTGATTTCAGGAGATTCAACTGTCATTTATACCATTTTCTCTCCAGGTAACAACACATCATTTCTCTTTAGCTTCTTTCAAGATACTTTTTTCCTTTTTCTTCTACATGGGTTTCTTACAGATGATCCTGTTTGTGATCCACTCAGCTTCTTGAGTCTGTAGGTTGTTATGTGTCAGTAAATTTGGGAAATTTTTAGTTATTACTTCTTCATTTGCTCTTTCAACTCCACTCTCTTTCTCCTCTTTTTCTGGTACCCCAATCACAGAAGGGGCTTTTGATGAGGCACAGTGGTAAAGAATCCACCTGCCATGCTAAAGATGCAAGATATGTGGGTTCAGTCCCTGGGTCAGGAAGATCCCCTGGAATAGGAAATGGCTACCCACTGCAGTATTCTTGCCTGGAAAATCTCATGGACAGGGGAACCTAGTGGGCTACAACCCATGGGTCACAAAGAGTCAGACAGGACTGAACACACACACACACACACAAGTTTTAAAAAACTTTCTGCTATTTTATTTTTCAGTTTTCCAATTTTTATTTGGTTCTGTTTTGTAATTCCTATTTATGTGCTGATTTTTGTAATTGCTTTTGTTACTGATTCTTGAAGCATTTTTATAACAACTATTTTAAAATCCTTCTTGGATGATTCCAACATCTTACTCATTTCAGTGTCAATGTCAGTTCATTGTCATTTGTCACTCAAGTTGTGATTTTCCTAGTTCTTGGCCTGACAGATGACTTTTTATTATTGTACCTTGGGCACTTTATCTATAGTGTTAGGAGACTCGGGGTCCTATTAAAAACTAATTTTAGTAGGCAGTCGCCCTGTCTAGGTTTAGCATTCAAGTTCTGGCTTAGTTTTCCAACCTGTGGTTCCAAATCAGTTATATTTTAATCTCTGGTCTCTTGATGTATCTGCTGGTGCTGGGACTCCCGCTACAACTTAGTGCTGTCTCAGGGAGTGGACTAGGACTCCCCAGCTTGGGCCACCAAGTGTCTCGGAGGATAGGATGGGGTGCAGGCATATGAGGACAAAGGAGCTTCCTGGGCAGGGCCACTTGCGGTGATGACAGCCCTCTTCTGGTTCTGCCCACTCACCAGGTTTGCGGGCAAGTCTCTGAAGAATGGGGTCTCTTGTTTGTATTTCCCTGGCTGTAAACCTGTGGGAAAAGCTACGCCTGGCTGTAGTTGGACAGCTGAAGCCCCAGTGCATGTGGCACAGGACCGACTGGGTGACGGTGTGTGTGGTAGGCTGGCTGTATGTTGTTCGCAACATCCAGGCCCGCTTTGAGATTCAACTTATCCCTGTGACTCACCTACTTGATGAGAAGCAAGCAGGAATGATGAATGTCACTTACAGGCGGAAGCTTTGAGAGCCAGGAGGAGCTCGCTTCGTACTCTTCCCTGTCGTGATCACTGATGATGTTTCAGATGGCAGCTGTTCCATCAGCCCACGTCCCAGAGTGGGGATGATGACAGCTCAGAGCAGAGCCCCCGCAGCACTGGGAGGACATGTGATAGTGATGTAAATGAGCAGGAACCTTTGTGTGTCAACTGGGCAGATCTGGGGCATTGTTTGTCACCACCGCATCACCTGGCTTATTCTGCAGTGAATTTTGCTTAAACAAAAAGTTGAGAGAAGAGGAAAATCTTGAGAGCCCTGGAGGGTACTAGAAGTGAATAAAACCATACCTCTTAAATATTACATAAATTAAACATTTTATTAATTTATCTTCTGTTCTTTAGTTTAAAATAAGACATGAAGTTTTGCTCTAGATAAATAAGAATCCGCAACTACATGGCAATGTCTGTATTAGAGTCCCTGAGAGGTCTATGAAGACATTTGCAATATAGTGTGATTTCCAGTCTGAAAATGGAAGAATGATGCTGTTTTCAAGGAATGTTTTATTTCTGTCTCTACCTGCTATGGTCTAAATGTATTTTCCCCCTGCCCCAATTTACATGTTAATTCCAAAAGCTCAATGAGATGGTATTAAGATGTGGGGACTTTGGAGAGGATATTAGGTCATGAAGGCTTTGCGTTAATTGTGACATTAATGCCCTTATAAAAAAGGCCCAAGGGAACTCCCTTTCTTTCTACCATGTGAGGACATAGTAAGAAACTGGAATCTGCAAGACCAGAACCAGAGTGTGAGGGCACCCTGATCTTAGATTTCTAGCCTCCGGAACTCCAGACATTTCAATTGTTTATAAGCCATCCGATGTCTGATATTTTGTTATAGTGACCTAAATGGACTAAGGTACTACTTCAGGGTGGCCTCCAGCCTTGACTCTGGCTTTGTGTTTATCCCCCAATCTTTTCCTCCCATAGCACTTGCATTTCTTTGTCAGACTTCTGCAAAATTCTGTCTCCATCTTATAGTTTGTTTTGGGATCAGCACAGGTCAGTAATGGGATCACTTCAGCTTGTACCAGACCACAAGTACAGCCTCCAGATATAAACAAGGCCATAGGTAGGGAAATTGGATACCATCCTAGAGGAGAGAAATCAAGTTTCCTCTACAAACACTTAGGTAAACCCACAGCATTTATGTTAACGTTAGATGGTGTTTATTAGATTAAACTGGCCTCAAGACATTCTGTAATTGCTCCTAATGTAATTTGTACTGAGGAAAGGAGAGCCTGCTCTTTTTATGATAATGCAGATATACTTTCTGTCAAATTGTGACAAAGGAAACACATCTTTTTACAGTGTTGAATTGGTGAAAGTGAAATCACTTCAAAATGAAATCAGATGACACATGGACCTCTAAATCAGAGAACCACAGGTACCTTGGCCTGTTAAACCCTGGAGCAAACCCCCCAACATGGCTGAAACCAAAGTGCTATTTTCTACATTATGTAGCTTCAAACCCATTATCTTTTCTCTCTTTCTATCTTTATTCTACAGCTGTTGCCACCCACTCTTTATTCTTGAGGTTTCTGTCTCCTCTAAGTCTAGCAATGAAATAAATTCTTTTTTCTGCACCTACTGGTTCTTTTCTGCTGTTCTGATCAAGGCATACTGTAGACTTTTTAATTTTAAGAATTTTATTATCCTCTAGATGGAAATAAAGAGAAATAAAGTGAAAAAATTTTTTAAAAATGTGTGGAAAGTTCAATAGGAAAATTGACTACAGTGTCCCAAGAGAATAGTTCTTATTCTCTAGCTTGCACAAAATGGAGATAGAAGTGGACTTTTTAGTCCCTTTACTCCATTCCCTAGCCAGACTATCGCTCCTTTAGTCCTGAAGGAGAGGCCCTTCAAAATCTCCTCAGCTCATTTTTCTCCATCCATATGTCCATTTTCTTTGTAAATGGTGAACATCTGAGAACATTATTCTGAGAGAAAAAGAGTTATTTCTTTCCCACATTTAAGTCTCTAGGACTTAACCCAGTGCCCAGCAAATACTAGCCACTCTATAACAAACTTTTATTAACTAAAACACGTGCTCTTTGTGAGTCTATTCTCTTACAATTTAACAAATTAAAAATTTACTTCTGGAGTGGTAGAGTGAGGAGTTTTGCAAATGTATCTCCCCAAAGAAGCGATGAGCACAATGACAAAATTTGTCAAAATCAACCTTTAAAATAACTCTTGAAATTAACCAGAGTCTTGCATTAACCTGAGGAGTATTTATGCAGGAAAAACTGCTGAAAATGTGTAAGAGCAGCAGGGCTTTACATTTTGTGATGTAAGCTAAACCTATCTCCCACCACTTAGCTGGGCAGTAAATGTGAAAACCAGCAGCCTTACAACCACAGTAGCTGTCAAAGCCAGAAACTTTGCAGCTACTGGAGGAGGGATACTAGGTTTGGAACTCCTTAAAAAAATCCCATCCTCAGAGTAGTATCACTTTATGGTTTGCCTCACATTTCCCTGGAAAAGTTCCATTTTTCAGAGTATTATTGTTTTTTGACCTGACTTGGAGCTCTATTCCATGGGAAAGCCCTCTTCTCAGGGCATCTGTCAAAAACAAACAGCAGCAAGTATTTAACATTGCAACTACCCAACACTGCAATACAAATTGGGACAAAAATAACCTGGCCAAAACTTAAAAGGAAGATCAAGGTCAGGAAGATAAAGATGTCACAGGGGTCTTAAAAAACTCTCTTCTAGGGGATCCAAAAGGTGCACACGTGTGAAGGCATGTGTGATGCTCAAGAAAGACCTTGAGATCTTTAAGTGAAGGCTAAGGAAGAGTTGTAAACTGCCAGACATTGAAAGAAGACGTTCCCCAACACACACACATGCCTGCATACACGACATTTTGCATACAATATTCCTTGCATACTACAAGGAATACAGAATTTGTAGAATTATTTCATGAAGTCACTAAATTAATGAAGAGCCACAACGAACAGCAAAAATATTTAATTTGGCACATGAGAGGAGAGAATACGATTTTTAGAGTTACCACATTGTGTTATTTTAAATGATCAATTTAAAACAAAAAGTTTCAAAGTCATGCTGGGAAATAAGAAAGTATGACCCATACATGACTAAAACAGTCAATAGAAACCACTCTGAGGAAGCTCCAATGCTGAACTTACTAAGCAAAATCTTTAAAGCAGCTATTACAGATATGCTCAAAAAAATGGAAGAAGCATGTTTGAAGAATGAAAGGAAAGTATGAGAACAATGTCTCACCAAATTTATATCTTATTAAAGAAATAGAAATTATAAAACACAGGATTAAATTGAAGTTCTGTAGCTAAAAAATACATACACTTTTTAATTCATAAAAAGTTAAAATGAAAAAATTCATTAGAGAAATTCATATTCAGGTTTAAGATGACAGGAGAAAGAATCAATAAACTTGAAAAATAGGGCAACTAAAGTTATCCAGTCTGAGTAAAAGAAAGATAAGACAATAGAAAAGAAAATGAACAGAGCTGTGGAAATCCGTAGGAACCATGAAGGACTACTAACATGTCCACAATAGGAGTCCCAGATGGAAGGAAGCAAGAGAAAAAGGTAGAAGAAATATCTGAAAAAATGATGGTCAGAGACTTACAAATTTTAATGAAAAGCACTTATAGATACACCCAAAATATCAAATTAGATAAATGGAAATAAATTGATACCTATACATATTGTAGTCAAGCTGTTAAAAGATAGAGAATTTTGGAGACAGAGAAAAATGATGCATCATATACAGTTCAATTCAGTTCATTTCAGTCGCTCAGTCATGTCCAACTCTTTGGGACCCCATGGGCTGCAGCATGCCAGGCCTCCCTGACCGTCACCAACTCCCGGAGTTTACCCAAACTCATGTCCATTGAGTCGGTGACGCCATCCAGCCATCTCATCCTCTGTCGTCCCCTTCTCCTCTTGCCCTCAATCTTTCCAAGCATTAGGGTCTTTTCCAATGAGTCAGCCCTTCACATCAGGTGGCCAAAGTATTGGAGTTTAAGCTTCAACATCAGTCCTTCCAATGAACACTTCAGGACTGATCTTTCCATGTCCAAGGTAAGAGAAACCCCAGTAAGACGGTAGACGTTGAGAGAGGGCATCAGAGGGCAGAGAGACTGAAATCACAGTCACAGAAAACTAACCAATCTAATCACATGGACCACATCCTTGTCTAACTCAATAAAACTAAGCCATGCCATGTAGGGGCACCCAAGACAGACGGGTCACGGTGAAGAGTTCTGACAAAATGTGGTCCACTGGAGAAGGGCATGGCAAACCACTTCAGTGTTCTTGCCTTGAGAACCCCATGAACAGTATTAAAAGGCAAAAAGATAGGACACTGAAAGATGAACTCCCCAGGTCTGTAGGTGCCCAATACGCTACTGGAGATCAGTGGAGAAATAACTGCAGAAAGAATGAAGAGACGGAGCCAAAGTGAAAACAACACCTAGTTGTGGATGTGACTGGTGATAGAAGCATGGTCCAATGCTGTAAAGAGCAATATTGGACAGGAACCTGGAATGTTAGTTCCATGTATCAAGGCAAACTGGAAGTGATCAAACAGGGGATGGCAAGAGTGAACGTCAACATTTTAGGAATCAGCGAACTAAAATAGACTGGAATGGGTGAATTTAACTCAGATGACCATTATATCTACTACTATGGGCAAGAATCCCTTAGAAGAAATAGAGTAGCCATCATAGTCAACAAAAGAGTCCAAAATGCAGTACTTGGGTGCAAACTCAAAAAGAACAGAATGATCTCTATTCATTTCCAAGGCAAACCATTCAATAGCATGGAAATCCAAGTCTATGCCCCGATCAGTAACACTGAAGAAGCTGAAGTTGAAAGGTTCTATGAAGACCTACAAGACCTTTTAGAACTAACACCCAAAAAACGTGTCCTTTTCATTATAGGGGACTGGAATGCAAAAGTAGGAAGTCAAGAAACACCTGGAGTAACAGGAAAATTAGGCCTTGGAGTACAGAATGAAGCAGGGCAAAGGCTGATAGAGTTTAACCAAGAGAACGCACTGGTCATCACATACAAATGATCCTCAATAAGTTTAATGACAGACTCAGTAAGAAACCAAGGCAGTGAAGTGACATATTCAAAGTGCTGAAAGAAAAAGACTGTCAGTCAAGAATTCCACATACAGGGCTGGGGCAATGGGATGACCCAGAGGGATGGGATGGGGAGAGAGGTGGGAGGGGGGTCCAGGAAGGGGAACACATGTAATCCCATGGCTGATTCATGTCAATGTATGGCAAAAACTACTACAATATTGTAAAGTAATTAGCCCCCAACTAAAATAAATAAATTTATTTAAAGAAAAAAAAAGAATTCCACATACAGCAAAAGTATTTTTCAAAAACAAAGGATAAATTAAGGAAACCATGTGTAAACAAATACTTAGAGAGTTCATCACTAGCGGATTTGCTCTACAAGAGATAAGGAGTCTTTCAGCTAAAATTAAGAAACACTTGATAGTAACTTGAATCCATGTGAATTTGTAACACTCCTTTTCCCATCTAATTTAGAAGACAATATCATGAAGCAACAATTATAAAACTGTATTGATGAGATTATAAGGTAAAAATGTAATTTATATGATAATAATGCAGAAAGAGAGAGAGAATGGGACTATAATGGGGCAAACCTTTGCATGTTATTGAAATTAGGCTGATATTAATATGAATAAGACTGTTTTAAAGTATCAGGTTATTAATCACTTAAAAATAACTAAAACATATGCAGTAAAAAGAACAAGGCAATTTAGATGGCGCACTAGAAAATATATACATATTAATATAAAAGAAGGCAGTAATGAAAGAGTACAGGAACAAAGCCCACATAAAACATATAGAAACCAAAGAGCAAAATGGCAGACATAAATCTTACCCTTTCAGTCAGCTCAGTTCATTCAGATCAGTCACTCAGTCGTGTCCAACCCCAAGGACTGCAGCATGCCAGGCTTCTCTGCCCATCACCAACTCTCAGAGCTTATTCAAACTCATGTCCATCGAGTCGGTGGTGTCATTCAACCATCTCATCCTCTGTAGAATCCTTCTCCTCCCACCTTCAATCTTTCCCAGCATCAGGGTCTTTTCAAAGGAGTCGATTCTTCAAATCAGGTGGCCAAGGTATTGGAGTTTCAGCTTCAGAATCTGTCCTTCCAATGAATATTCAGAACTGATTTCCTTTAGGATGGACTGATTGGATTTCCTTGCAGTTCAAGGGACTCTAAAGAATCTTCTCCAACACCATAGTTCAAAAGCATGGGGAGGGAGGTGGGAGGGGGGTTCTGGAAGGGGAAATCATGTACACCCATGGTGGATTCATGTCAATGTATGGCAACACAAATACAATATTGTAAAGTTAAAAAATAGATAAATAAACTAATTTTAAAAAAAGCACATCAATTCTTCAGCGCTCAGCTTTCTTTATAGTCCAGCTCTCACATCCATACATGACTACTGGAAAAACCATACTTTTGACTAGATAAAACTTTGTTGGCAAAGTAATGTGTCTGCTTTTTAATATGCTGTCTAGGTTGGTCATAACTTTTCTTCCAAGGAGCAAGCATCTTTTAATTTCATGGCTGCAGTCTCCATCTGCAGTGATTTTTTTTTAGTCATCCCCTAAAAGTAGTCTGTCACTGTTTCCACTGTTTTCCCATCTATTTGCTATGAAGTGATGGGACCAGATGCCATGATCTTAGTTTTCTGAATGTTGAGCTTTAAGCCAGCTCTTTCACTCTCCTCTTTCACTTTCATCAAGAGGCTCTTTAGTTTTTCTTTGCTTTCTGCCATAAGGGTGATGTCATCTGTGTATCAGAGGTTATTGATATTTCTCCCAGCAATCTTGATTCCAGCTTGTGCTTCATTCAGCCCAGCATTTCTCATGATGTACTCTGCATATAAGTTAAATAATCAGGATGACAATATACAGCCTTGATGTACTCCTTTCCCAATTTGGAACCAGTCTGTTGTTCCATGCCCAGTTCTAACTGTTGCTTCTTGACCTGCATACAGATTTCTCAGGAGGCAGGTCAGGTGGTCTGGTATTCCCATCTCTTGAAGAATTTTCCACAGTTTGCTGTGATCCTTTCCATAATTACATTAAATAAAAGTGAATTAAACACTCTAAGCAAAAAAAGAAAGCTTGGAAGAAAAAATTAAAAACCCACAATCTAAACCTATTCTGAGTACAAGAGAAACTTCAGACTCAAAGGTCTAACAGATTGAAAATGAAAAGATGGAAATATGTATACAATCAAAATAGTAATCAAGCAGTAATCGAAATAGTGCTGGAGTGTCTAGACCAATAATAGACAAAATAGACTTTAAGACAAAACTTGTTACTAAAGACAAAGAATATTTTATGTTGACAAAGTGTTAATCCCTCAATAAGACACAAAAATATTAACTGTATATGCAAATATATAGCAGACCACAATTAAAAAAAAAAAAAACCTTAAAATACATGAAGCAAAACTGACAGAATAGAATGAAGAAACAGAGACTCCAACAATAGTTGGAGGCTTCTTTTGCAGCATCACATTCAATAATGGTTAGAACAAGTAAGGAGATGACCAACAAGGGAATAGAGCACTTGAACAACAGCATGAAACAGCTAGACTGAGCGAGAGAGAGGAGAGAGGACCCAAGGTTAAAATAGGGAACAAACTTACAGAAATAAGCATTATAAAGGAATACTGTGAAATCTACATGCCAATAAATAAGATAAACTAGATGAGATAGACAAATTCCTAGAAAGACACACAGTACCAAAACTGACTCAGGAAGAAATCGAAAATGTAAATAGACCTATTAAAAAGTAAAAACATTGAACCAGTAATTTAAAGACTTTCTACAAGGAAAATTCCAGGCTTAGATGATTTCACTGGTGAATTATACCAAATATGCAAAAAATACTGACTTTCCTTCACAAACTATTCAAAAATAAATAAAGACAAAGAACACAACCTTTCCTACTCATTCTACAAGGACAATTATTAACCAGATACTAAAATCAAATAAAGACATCACAAGAATATTGACACAAAAATTCTCCAAAAATTGTATCAATCTGGATCCACCAATACATAAAAAGGATTATGCACTGTGACTAAGTGGGATTTTTCCCCAGAATGTAATGTTGGTTTAAAATTTAAAAATCAATTAACATATTACATTAATAGAATAAAGGACAAAACCCCACACAATCATTTGAATAGACACAGAAAAAGCATTTGATAAAAATTCAACATCCTTTTTTGAAAAAACATTCAACAAACAAAGAAAAGAATGCAAACTCCTCTAACTAATCAAGGAACCTATGAAAACCCCACAGCTACCAGAAAGACTGAATGCCTTCCACTTAAGATCATGCGCAAGACAAAGATGTTTAATCTCACCACTGCTATTCAGCATTGTACTGGAGGTGTTGCCCTCAGCAATTATTGAAGAAAGAGACCCACATGACCCAGCAATTCCACTCTTGGGTATATATCTGAAAAAACAAAAAAACCAATTCAAAAAGATACATGCACCCAAGTGTTCATAGGAACTGAAAAAAATTTTTTTATTGGAGTATAGTTGATTTACAATGCTGTTAGTTTCAAGTGTACAGCAAAATCAATCAGTTATACATATACATATATCTACTCTTTTAAAGATTATTTTGTTATATAGGCCATCACCGAGTATTGAGTAGAATTCCCTGTGCTATACAGCAGGTTCTTGTTAGTGATTTATTTTATATATGGTGGTTTAGTCACTAAGTCCTGCCCAACTCTTGCAACCCCATGGACTGTAACCTGTCATGCTCCTCTGTCCATGGGATTCTCCAGGCAATACTGAAGTGGGTTGCTATTTCCTTCTCCAGGGGATCTTCCCGACCCAGGAATTGAAACTGCATTGCAGGTGGATTCTTTATCGACTGAGCTATGAGGAGAAGGCAATGGCAACCCACTCCAGTACTCTTGCCTGGAAAATCCCATGGACGGAGGAGCCTGGTAGGCTGCACTCCATGGGGTCACTGGGAGTCGGACATGACTGAGCGACTTCACTTTCACTTTCATGCATTGGAGAAGGAAATGGCAACCCACTCCAGTGTTCTTGCCTGGAGAATCCCAGGGATGGGGGAGCCTGGTGGGCTGCCATCTATGGGGTCGCACAGAGTCAGACATGACTGAAGCGACTTAGCAGCAGCAGCAGCAGCAGTACATATATGTCAGTTTCCATAGCAGCTTTATTTACAATTGTCAAGAGATGGAAGCAACCTAAGTGTCCACCAACATATGAATGGATAAAGAAAATGTGGTATATATACACAATGGAATACTACTGAGTCATAAAAGATGAAATTTTTCCATTTGCAACAACATAGAAAGACTTGGGGAGTATTATACTAAGTGACATAAGGCAGACGGAGAAAGACAAATACTGTTCCAGTGTTTGTGATATATGGAATTTAAAAAATACAACACACTAGTAAATATAATAATAAAAAGAAGCAGATTCACAGATATAGAGAACAAATTAGTGATTACCAGTGGGGTGAGGAAGTGGGGAGGGGCAATATAGGGCCAGGGGATTAAGAAATGCAAACTATTATGTATAAAAAAAACTACAAGTATAAGTTGCACAATACAGGGAATATAGCCAATATTTTATAATGACCACAAATGGTGTGCGACATTTAAAAATTGTGAATCACTATATTGTACACCTTTAATTTACATAATATTGTATATCAGCTGCATTTTAAGAAACAGAATGCAAAGTTATCTTGTAATTTAAAAAAAAGAGAGAAATAAGTGTATCCAGAATATACAGGACAACGTAAAACAATTTCCATTCACAGATGACATGAATAAATCCTAATTTAATTTGAACTACATGAAAATAAAACTTTTATGTTTCATGTTTCAAAGGATACCATCAAGAAGTGAAGAGATTACCCACAGAATGAGAGAATATATTTGTAAATTGTATGTCTGTTAAGGATTTTGTGTCCAGAATATATAAAGAAATCTTACAATTTGCAATAAGAAGCCAATCCATTTTTTTTAATGGATAAAAGATTTAAATAGACACTTCTACAAAGAAGATACGTTGTTGTTCAGTCACTAAGTCATGTCCAAGTCTTTGTGACCACATGGATGGTAGCTCACCAGACTTCTCTGTCCATGGGATTTCCCAGGCAAGAACACTGTCGTGGGTTGCCATTTCCTTCTCCAGGGGATCTTCCCAAATCAGGATTCGAACCTGTGTCTCTTGCATTGGCAGATAGATTCTTTACCACTGAGCCACAGAGGAAGCCTAGAGAAGATATATGCATTGCCAATAAAAACATGAAGCTATTCTCAACAATATTAATCATTATTCATTAGGGAAATGCAAATCAAATTCACAATGAGATTGTCCCATTAGGTTGTCTAAAATAAAAAAAAGAAAACAATAGCAAGTATTAGCAAAGATGAGGAGAAACTGGAATCCAGCATTGTTGCTGCAATTTAAAATAGTACAGAAAACAATTTGGTAATTCCTCAAAATGCTAATCATAGAATTTCCATGTGACCTTCCAATTCTACTCTCAGATATGTACACAAGAAAAATGACAAATGAAAAAAATAAAAACATATGTCTACATAAAATGTTACAAGAATGTTCAAAACAGCATTATTAATAGCAATCAAAAGTTGGAAACAACCCGCATGTATATCAAATGATGAATAGGTTTTAAAAAATGAGGATATATCCACACAATGGAAATTATCCAGCATTAAAAAGGCATGAGGCCCTAATACATGCTTTTTTCTGTGAGTCTACCACCCAGACACCAAGAGTGACCTACTCAATGAGTGTTCAGCTCTCATGAAAATGAAAAGAGCCTCCCAGCATTTTTGATGACTAACGGCCCCTCTGCCTGTTGAAATGGAGGGAGGAAATACAGCTAGGTGACCAAACACTAATGAATGTTTAAATTAAGTATCTGCCCCTTGGGTTGAGGCTGGACGGAAGCAGACCCCACAGCCTGCATGGTGGTGTCACCGGGTACTGACCTCTTCCTCATCCCCTTCCCTGGCTGATCACATCTGACCCAAGAGAGAAGAAACAGTGCCTAGAGCATTGGGATTGAGAGGTTTTACTGTGTGTTCTCTTTGCATCAATATTTTTCTAAACATTTGCTCTTCAAGATGCCTTACGTCCCCTGTAGTTCACTAGAATTCTCTTCTTGCATGTGACTTGCCATGATGTATCTATTATTTCTGCAGATTCAGCAAAACCAAGGGCAACTGCACTCCCTTACCCTCAGGATTACTCAGATTCCAGTTGGGCAGAGCCCTCTGGTTTCCTTCTGGAAATGATTTTTCTTCTGGGAAACAGTCTTCCTGTTTTCTCTCCAGAGCAGTTCGTTTGATGGCCACACAATCTGTGTTCATAACTCCCATTGTCCCATTGACTTAACAGAGTTTGTGCTCCTGGGGTTGTGTGTGTGGCTACCCTGGCTCCTCTGGTCTTGGCAGCTGGCTCTTTCCCACTGTCTGGGGCTAGGGAAGACCCTGGACCTTGGAGCTATCCAGATGGTGGATGACTTTTCCACTAGCTTAGACAATATAGAAATGTGGCCCCCAACTAAAATAAATAAATTTATTTAAAAAAAATGTGGTATTCATGCCCACTTTAATTTGTGGACAGATTCAAACTCACTGAATTTGACTTTTTGGTTGTAAGAAATAGAAATTTTCTTGGAGAAGCTGAGTAGAAAAGGTTAATCTGTTACAGGTATGTAGAGCTGGGGATCAGGCTTGCACAGACCCAAAAACAGGATAATCATCCTAAATCTATCTTGCATCTCTTTTTTTATTATTAATTCATTAAAAAAATCACTGGAGATGAATTTTTGTTTTGACCCTTCACAAGGAGGTAGAGATAGGGGGAGTGACTTTCTTTGACCCTTAAGATGGGGATTCTGACTCATTCAGTTTAGTTAGTACCCACCCTTTGGGTTACGCTGTCCAAGGACTATTTCTGCACATTTAGGAAGACAGAGATTTGTGAACTGAGTCAACCATCATTACATTGTTTTTATGAGAAAAAAACACCATTTTAAAAACAGCATGGGACTTCTGTGTAAGGAGCTTAGAAGTCACCAATCTATTCTAACAACAAGGAATGTGTGTGTGCTCAGTTGCTTCAGTCATGTCCAACTCTTAGTGATCCCATGGATGGTAGCCTGCCAGTCTCCCCAGTCCATGGGATTTTCTTGGCAAGAATATTGGAATGGGTTTCCATACCTTCCTCCAGGGGATCACCCTAATCCAGGGATCAAACCCACGTCTCCTGTGTCTCGTGAATTGGAAGTGGATTTTTTATTTTTTTAACTGCTGAGCCACTAGGGAAGCCCAACAGTAAGGGAAGAGCTGAATAAATTTAAAAAGTTCAACAACTCTTTTCAGATCCATCAGAGAAGTGATGTCACCAATTCTGTACCCTGCAAAATTATCCTTCAAAAGTGCAGAACATGGAACAAAGGACTGATTCAAACTCAGGAAAGAAGTGTGACAGGCTGTATGTTGCCGCCTTATTTATTTAACTTACGTGCAGAGTACATCATACAAAATGCCAGGCCAGATGAATCACAAGCTGGAATCAAGATTGCTGGTAGAAATATTGACAACCTCAGATACGCAGGTGGTAGCATTCTAGTGGCAGAAAGTGAAGAGGAACTAAAGAGCCTCTTGCTGAAGGTGAAAGAGGAGAGTGAAAAAGCTGTCTTAAAACTCAACATTCAGGGGCGGTCCTAAGATGGTGGAGGAATAGGACGAGGAGACCAGTTTCTCCCCCACAAACTCATCAAAAAATCATCTGAACGCTGCGCAAATTCCACAAAACAACTTCTGAACGCTGGCGGAGGACACCAGGTGCCCAGAAAGGCAGCCCATTCTCTTCAAAAGGAGTGAAGTATGGATGGAGAAGTCTTGAGGCTACTGTAAGAATAAGACTGAAAGCCAGGGGCAGGAGGCTTAAATTCAAAACTTGAGAACACCAGAAAACTCTTGACTCAAGGGAACATTAATTGACAAGAGCTCATCCAAAAGCCTCCATACCTACACTGAAACCAAGCTCCACCCAAGAGCCAACAAGTTTCAGAGCAAGACATACCAAGCTAATTCCCCAACAATGCAGGAACATAACACTAAGCATTAAAATACAGGAGGACAAAAGTCACACCAAACCCACAGACACTTCAAATCTCACTACTGGACACTTCATTGCATTCCAGAGAGAAGAGATCCAGCTTCACCCACCAGAACACAGATGCAAGCTTCCCTAATCAAGAAACCTTGACAAGCCATTCGTCCAACCTCACCCACAGGGAGGAACTTCCAAAATAAAGAGGAACCACAAACTTCCAGCATACAGAAAGGCCACCCCAAACACAGCAATCTAAACAAGATGAAAGGGCAGAGAAATATTCAGCAGGTAAAGGAACATGATAAATGCCCACCAAACCAAACAAAAGAGGAGGAGATAGGGAGTCTACTTGAAAAAGAATTCAGAATATGTAAACCCATGGCTGATTCATGTCAATGTATGGCAAAAACTATTGCAATATTGTAAAGTAATTAGCCCCCAACTAAAATAAATAAATTTATAAAAAAAAAAAAAAAAGAATTCAGAATAATGATAGTAAAAATGATCCAAAATCTTGAAAACAAAATGGAGTTACAGATAGTCTGGAGACAAGGATTGAGAAGATGCAAGAAATGTTTAACAAGAATCTAGAAGAAATAAAAAAGAGTCAATCAATAATGAATAATGCAATAACTGAGATCAAAAGCACTCTGGAGAGAACCAACAGTAGAATAACTGAGGCAGAAGATAGGATAAGCGAGGTGGAAGATAGAAGGGTGGAAATAAATGAAGCAGAGAGGAAAAGAGTAAAAAGAGTTAAAAGAAAGGAGGACAACCTCAGAGAACTCTGGGACAATGTCAAATGCCACAACATTCAAATCATAGGAGTCCCAGAAGAAGAAGACAAAAAGAAAGGCCACGAGAAAATACTTGAGGAGATAATAGTTGAAAATTTCCCTAAAATAGGGAAGGAAACAGCCACCCAAGTCCAAGAAACCCAGAGAGCCCCAAACGGGATAAATCCAAGGCAAAACACCCCAAGACACATGTTAATCAAATTAACGAAGATCAAACACAAAGAACAAATATTAAAAAAGCAAGGGAAAAGCAACAAATAACACACAGGGGGATTCCCATAAGGATAACAGTTGATTTTTCAATAGAAACTCTTCAGGCCAGAAGGGAATGGCAGGACATACTCAAAGTGATGAAAGAGAAAAACCCACAACCCAGATTACTGTACCCAGCAAGGATCTGATTCCAATATGAAGGAGAAATCAAAAGCTTTACAGACAAGCAAAAGCTGAGAGAATTCAGCATCACCAAACCAGCTCTTCAACAAATGCTAAAGGATCTTCTCCAGACAGGAAACACAGAAAAGGTTTATAAACTCGAACTCAAAACAACAAAGTAAATGGCAACGGGGTCATACTCATTAATAATTACCTTAAATGTAAATGGGTTGAATGGCCCAACCAAAAGACAAAGACTGGCTGAATGGATACAAAAAGAGGACCCCTATACATGCTGTCTACAGGAGACCCACCTCAAAATAAGGGGCACATACAGACTGAAAGTGAAGGGCTGGAAAAAGGTATTTCATGCAAATGGAGACCAAAAGAAAACAGGAATAGCAATACTCATATCAGATAAAATAGACTTTGAAATAAAAGCTGTGAAAAGAGACAAAGAAGGACACTACATAATGATCAAAGGATCTATCCAAGAAGAAGCTCTAATAATTATAAATATATATGCACCCAACATAGAAGCACTGCAATATGTAAGGAAAATGCTAAGAAGTATGAAAGGGGAAATTAACAATAACACAAAAATAGTGGGGGACTTTAATACCCCACTCACACCAATGGATAGATCAACTAAACAGAAAATTAGCAAGAAAATACAAACTTTAAATGACACAATGGACCAGTTAGACCTAATTGATATCTATAGGACATTTCACCGCAAAACAATGAATTTCATCTTTTTCTCAAGGGCACACGGAACCTTCTCCAGGATAGATCACATCCTGGGCCATAAATCTAGCCTTGGTAATTTCAAAAAATTGAAATCATTCCAAGCATCTTTTCTGATCACAATGCAGTAAGATTAGATGTCAACTACAGGAAAAAAAAAAAAAACTATTAAAAATACAAACATATGGAGGCCAGAAAGCATGCTTCTGAATAGCCAACAAATCACAGAAGAAATAATTTAAAAAAAAGAAACCAAAATATACATAGAAATGAATGAAAATGAAAACACAACAATCCAAAACCTATAGGATTCAGTAAAAGCAGTGCTAAGGGGAAGGTGCATAGCAATACAAGCCTACCTCAAGAAACAGGAGAGAAATCAAATAAATAACCTAACTCTATACCTAAAGCAACTAGAAAAGGAAGAAATGAAGAACCTCAGGGTTAGTAGAAGGAAAGAAATCACAAAAATTAGGGCAGAAATAAGTGAAAAATAAGCAAAGGAGACCATAGCAAAAACCAACAAAGCTAAAAGCTGATTCTTTGAGAAGATAAAAAAATAGACAAACAATTAGCCAGACCCATCAAGAAAAAAAGGGGAGAAGAATCAAATCAACAAAATTAGAAATGAAAATGGAGAAATCACAACAGACCACACAGAAATACAAAGGATCATAAGAGATTACTATCAGTAACTATATGCCAACAAAATAGACAACTTGGAAGAAACGGACAAATTCTTAGAAAAATATAACTTTCCAAAACTGAACCAAGAAGAAATAGAAAATCTTAACAGACCCATCACAAGCACAGAAATCAAAACTGTAATCAGAAATCTTCCAGCAAACAAAAGCCCTGGACCAGACAGCTTCATAGCTGAATTCTACCAAAAATTTAGAGGAAAGCTAACACCTATCCTACTCAAACTCTTTCAGAAAATTGCAGAGGAAGGTAAACTTCCAAATTCATTCTATGAGACCACCATCACCCTAATACCAAAACCAGACAAAGATGCCACAAAGAAGAAAACTACAGGTCAATATCACTGATGAACATAGATGCAAAAATCCTTAACAAAATTCTAGCAAGCAGAATCCAACAACATATTAAAAAGTTCATACATCCTGACCAAGTGGGCTTTATCTCAGGGATGCAAGGATTCTTCAACATTCACAAATCAATGTGATACACCACATTAACAAATTGAAAGATAAAAACCATATGATTATCTCAATAGATGAAGAGAAAGCCTTGACAAAATTCAATATCCATTTATGATAAAAACCCTCCTGAAAGCAGGAATAGAAGGAACATACCTCAACATATTAAAAGCCATATATGATAAACCCACAGCAAACATTATCCTCAATGGTGAAAAATTGAAAGCATTTCCCCTAAAGTCAGGAACAAGACAAGGATGCCCACTCTCACCACTACTGTTCAACATAATTTTGGAAGTTTTGGCCACAGCAATCAGAGAAGAAAAAGAAATAAAAGGAATCCAGATTGGAAAAGAAGAAGTAAAACTCTCACTGTTTGTAGATGACATGATCCTCTACATAGAAAACCCTGAAGACTCCATCAGAAAATTACTAGAGCTATTCAATGAATATAGTAAAGTTGCAGGATATAAAATTAACACACAGAAATCCCGTGCATTCCTATGCACTAACAATGAGAAAACAGAAAGAGAAATTAAGGAAACAATTCCATTCACCATTGCAACGAAAAGAATAAAATATTTAGGAATAAATCTACCTAAAGAAACAAAAGACCTTTATATAGAAAACTATAAAAAATTGATGAAAGAAATAAAAAATGACACAAATAGATGGAGAAATATACCATGTTCATGGATCAGAAGAATCAATATAGTGAAAATGAGTATACTGCCCAAAGCAATCTATAGATTCAATGCAATCCCTATCAAGCTACCAACGGTATTTTCCACAGAACTAGAACAAATCATTTCACAATTTGTATGGAAATACAAAAATCCTCTAATAGCCAAAGCAATCTTGAGAAAGAAGGATGGAACTGGAGGAATCAACCTGCCAGACTTCAGACTATACTACAAAGCTACAGTCATCAAGATAGTATGGTACTGGCACAAAGACAGTAATATAGATCAGTGGAACAAAATAGAAAGCCCAGAGATTAAATTCATGCATCTATGGGCACCTTATCTTTGACAAAGGAGGCAATAATACACAATGAAGAAAAGACAATCTCTTCAATAAGTGGTGCTGGGAAAACTGATCAACCACTTGAAACTAGAACACTTTCTAACACCATACACAAAAATAAACTCAAAATGGATTAAAGATCTAACTGTAAAACCAGAAATTATAAAACTCCTAGAGGAAAACATAGACAAAACACTCTCTGCCATAAATCGCATCAGGATCCTCTATGACCCACCTCCCAGAGTAATGGAAATAAAAGCAAAAATGAGCAAATGAGACCTAATTAAACTTAAAAGCTTTTGCACAATGAAGGAAACAATAAGCAAGGTGAAAAGACAGCCTTCAGAATGGGAGAAAATAATAGCAAATGAAGCAACTGACAAAGAATTAATCTCAAAAATATACAAGCAGCTCCTGTAGCTCAATTCCAAAATAGTAAATGACCCAATCAAAAAGTGGGCCAAAGAACTAAACAGACTATTTTCCAAAAAAGACATACAGATGGCTAACAAACACCTGAAAAGATGCTCAACATCACTCATTATCAGAGAAATGCAAATCAAAACCACAGTGAGGTACCATCTCATGCCAGTCACAAAGGCCATCATCAAAAAGACTACAAGCAATAAATGCAGGAGAGGGTGTGGAGAAAAGGGAACCCTCTTAAACTGTTGGTGGGAATGCAAACTAGTACAGCCACTATGGAGAACAGTGTGGAGATTCCTTAAAAAACTGGAAATAGAACTGGTATACAACCCAGCAATCCCATTGCTGGGCATACACACTGAGGAAACCAGAGTTGAAAGAGACACATGTTCCCCAATGTTCACCACAGCACTGTTTACAATGGCCAGGACATGGAAGCAACCTAGATGTCCATTGGCAGACGAATGTATAAGAAAGTTGTGGTACATATACACAATGTAATATTACTCAGCCATTGAAAAGAATGCATTTGAATCAATTCTAATGAGGTGGATGAAACTGGAGCATATTATACAGAGTGAAGTAAGTCAGAAAGAAAAACACCAATACAGTATACTAATGCATATATATGGAATTTAGAAAGATGGTAATGATGACCCTATATGTGAGACAGAAAAAGAGACACAGATGTAAAGAATAGTCTTTAGGACTCTGTGGGAGAAGGCGAGCATGGGATGATTTAAGAGAATAGCACTGAAACACGTATATTATCATATGTGAATCAGATCACCAGTCAAGGTTTGATGCATGAGACAGAGTGCTCAGGGCTAGTACACTGGGATGACCCTGAGGGATGGCATGGGGAGGGAGGTGGAAGGGGTGTTCAGGATGGAGAACACATGTACACCCATGGCTGATTCATGTCAATGTATGGCAAAAAACCACTACAATATTGTAAAGTAATTAGCCTCCAATTAAAATAAATATATTAAAAAAAAACCCTCAACATTAAAAGAACTAAGATCATGGCATACAGTCCCATCACTTCATGGCAAATAGATGGGGAAAAAGTGAAAGCAGTGACAGATTTTATTTTCTTGGGCTCCAAAATCACTGTGGACAGTGACTGCAGCCATGAAATTAAAAGACACTTGCTCTTTGGAAGAAAAGCTATGACAAACTTAGATAGCATATTAAAAAGCAAAGACATAACTTTGTTGACAAAGGTCCATATAGTCAAAGCTATGGTTTTTCCAGTAGTCTTGTATGGATGTGACAGTTGAACCACAAAGATGGTTGAGCACTGAAGAATTGATACTTGTAAATTGTTGTGCGGGAGAAGACTCTTATAGTCCCTTGGACAGCATGGAGGAGATCAGATCTGTCAGTCCTAAAGAAAATCAATCCTGAATATTTATTGGAAGGACTGATGCTGAAGCTGAAGCTCCAACACTTTGGCCACCTGACTCGAAGAGCTGACTCCTGAAAAAGACCCTGATGGTGGGAAAGATTGAAGGCAAAAAGAGAAGAGGGTGGCAGAGGATGAGATGGTTAGATAACATCACCAACTCGATGGACATGAATCTAAAGAAAATCCAGGCCTGGCATGCTGCAGTCCATGGGATTGCAAGGAGTCAGACACAACTTAGCAACTGAACAACAACAAAACCCAAAGGGAGAGAGAGAGAGACACTGCTTTCTAACAAATGCTTTCTCAATCTGAAGCTAGTAATGCTCATAGTATAAGAAACTACAAGAATCAGGTGATGCTTCAATAATAACCCCTTGTTAGCAACCAAGGGGTTCCATTTTTTTTTCCTTCAAGAATGCCAGTGTGTGGAAAACTGAAACTATTTTTACCCATTCACTTAAGTCTAGCTAAATTCAACAGACAAGGGTAAGTAGGATTACCTCTAACTCTTCTAACAAAAGCAAAACACAAAAGCAACTGTTATTCATAATTTGTAATCAGTAACATTATTAATGCGGTTTGTTGATTTTATTTAGTAGTGGTTAGGTATGTTTTATTGCTGTTGTTCGTTTGTTTTAATTCCATGTTACTTCAAGAAGGATGGTTGAAACTTGGTTATTGATGAAGACAGAAAGATTTTACATCTCATTTTACTGGTAATTTTTTTCTTCTGAACTTTGGACTTCTACGTACTTATTTAAAAAATATGTTGCTACTGCCATCTGTTGGATGAAATGTGAGACCTACTTAGATAACAGGGACATTTTAAATAACCAGTTATCTGTCCTTTTTTTTTTCAACTTCTGCTTGCCTCCCACTAGAAAGATTTTGCCTTTACTCTGTAGTTGTGAGGCAGGGTTGCTGACTGACTCCCAGCCCCATAACCTAATTTATTTTGGAAACATCTTCTGTTGTGGTGGAATGCTTTCTTTTCAGAAGTTTAAACTCTTTCTGCTGAAGACAGAGTGTGAGGTTTTTATCTTCTCAATAAGACAAAGAGTAAGGAAGGTTTGTGGAGGAGCAGGGGTTGCTGTATGTGAGTGCATTCAGGAACAAGCACATTTTTAGCAGAGGGTAATAGAACCTCCACTGGACTGATAGCAGAGGAGTCAAAGTTCTGTTGCTAGATTGTCCTGCATTTTTAAAGCCAGTAATTTTACTTCTCTGACCTTCAGGTTTTTTAGCCGTGAGATAAGATGGCTTGATTAGACCTGAGAAAATCTTATAAGCTAAAGATCCATGTGGTTCTTTCTATGGCATCACATTCAAAGAATGGCAGTCTTGACAAAACATATAAATTTAAGAAGAAACTCCAATCTTCATCTCTTGAAAAGCATGAAAAAAAAGTTACTCCACCAATCCATAGGAAGCCCACCTTACTCCCTCCCCCTTTTCTCTCCTCCACAAATGTTATTTTCCGCATGTTGTGATGGCCCACCCTTCCTCCATCATCACCTCTCCCTATACTTTCTCCAAAGGCGGCTGCTTCCTCTCTTCCTTTCGTTCTCACTCTTGTTCCGTGTTTCTCGGCCTTTTCCTTCTCATCCAGCCCCTCAGACACTATATTTGTCTTCCCATTCTCAGATTCTCAATTACAAAGTTCTAAGAACCGGTCTTGGAGAAATAGCCTCTTCTCTGAGGTGGGGTGCAGGTGGAGAGGCAGAGTGAGGTAAAATGCGTTTCAGTTCTTGCTGCTTGGGAGACAGCAGCAGCGGCAAAAGCACGCACGTCACCAACGCCCACCGTTAGGAGCCTTCACCCCTGGGCATGACACGACTGCAGCGCCAACAGTGGGATTAACTGGTTAAAAAGTGCACGACAGAATTTGTTTCCCTTGGATCGGAGACTTCTGAACATAAAGGCTATTTTATCCCTTCTTCTTGCCTTGCTGAAGAAAGAAAGATTGGGGTCATTATAGAACTCAGTTCTAATTTTCTTTCTTGAAATTTGGTGTCCACAAAAACCAAAAGTTTATTCGCTTTCTCCTGCTCTCCTCCCTTCACTCCATTCATTTATACCAGATTAGGGAGGGGGACCATTTAGGAAGCGTTCCTTTAAGGTTTCTTCTCTGAGGATGAAGTCTTGATTGCGCCGGCAAAGGGCACTGCCGGAGTGAGAGCCTGGGAGTGGGACTGCGCTTCCCCAGGGTGAGCTCTCCAGCGGAGCAGCCTCGAGGTGTTCCCAGAACCTTCCCTGGGGCTTCCCTTGTGGCGCAGCTGGTAAAGAACCTTCCCTGGGATAGGCTGGCTCCCGAGCCCCTTGCCGCCTCGCGTCTGCTCTCTGCCCACCGTCCTCGCCTAGGTGTGCTGATATTTGCTACGGAGGAAGGGAGTGCAGCCAGCCTGCTCTCACATTTTCACAGAAAGGAAAGAACAGTTCCTCCTTCCAAAAGGTTTGGGGAGCTACCTGGACTTGTCTCTTAGCAGTGCTGTTGGTGAAGGAGGGCCCAGAGGACGCTGGGCAGCAGGAAGGGAAGATACTGGGCAGCAGTGTGACCAGCATCAGGCCCACCCCAGAGGAAGTCTGCAGAGGAGAGATCCTGTTTATGATCGATGGAAAGTAACAGACAATTCTACCCTCGGTAACGATGATTCATTTCCTCACCAGAGGTTTGGGAGGATTATAGCTGGAATTTGAAAAAGTCATTTCTATATCTGGCTACAAAGTGACTCTGAGCGATCAGCATGTACTGTTTTGTCATCTTTGGTAACATCACCAACGTCACTGTACTGAGAAAAATGTAAAATGGAGTGGTGACATTAAAAAAGAAATTAGCCAAAGAATACGCCAAACTATTATAACAAAGTTCTCTCCCCACCAACCTCTTTAGGTAAAGTATACAGCCAATATATGTATATACACACACACGTGTATGCTTATTTGTATGTATATGTATGTATGTCTGTCGGTATGTACGCATATGTCATATGAATTGGACCGTAAAGAAGGCTGAGTGCTGAAGAATTGATGCTTTTGAACTGTGGTGTTGTAGAAGACTTGAGGGTCCCTTGGACTGCAAAGAGATCAAACCAGTCAATCCTAAAGGAAATCAACCCTGAATATTCATTGGAAGGACTGATGCTGAAGCTGAATCTCCAATACTTTGACCACCTGATATGAAGAGCCAACTCATTGGAAGAAAACTCTGATGCTGGGAAAGATTGAAGGCAGGTGGAGAAGTAGGTGACAGAGAATGAGATGGATTGATAACATCACCAACTTAATGGACATGAGTTTGAGCAAACTCCAGATTTAGTGAAGGACAGGGAAGCCTGGTGTGCTGCAGTCCATGGAGTCACAAAGAGTCAGACATGACTGAGTGACTGAACAACAACAGGTGTGAGGTGACATTTCACTTTGGTTTTGATTTGCATTTCCTTAATAATTAGTGATGTTTAGTGTTTTTTCATGTGTGTTTTGTCCATCTGTATGTCTTCTTTGGAAATATATACTCATATCTTCTCATTTTTAAATTGAATTTTTTTCGCTATTTGAATTATATGCGTTATTATATATTTTAGATATTTATTCCGTATCGTATATGTAATATGCAAATGCTTTCTCTTATTCAATAGATTTTCTTCACTTTGTTTTCTTTACTTTGCAGAATCTTTTTAGATTGATGTGGTTCCACTTGTTTATTTCAGCTTTTGTCACTTTTGCTTTTGGTGTCAAGTCCAAAAACTCATCACCAAGATCGATGTCAAGGAGCTTACTGCCTGGTGTAAGTGGTCCGATTTCATTCTTTTGTATGTAGCTACCGAGCTTTTTCAACCATTTATTGAGGAAACTATCCTTTCCCCATTATATATTCCTGACCCTTTTATCATAAATTAACTGACCATATATATGTGTGTTTAGTTCTGGTTTTTCTATTGTACTTATGGAATCCTCTTTTAGATTAGACCTCATTGTAATATTTTTTAAACCGCAATTAATTAGATTTCTCTATTAGAATTGCCTATAGGTTGACTTTGAGTTTATCAGAAGTCCATGTTCTTCTACTTTGACAAGGCCTGGTGACCACTCTAAGACCATACAATTACAGTCATCACCAGTAAGGTGGAAACTGAGACATGAATGACTGTTGCTGCAGGGATGCGACAGCTGCCACTCGGGGAGCCCTCCTATTTGTTATGCAGGATGCATGTGGTTATCCCATTCATTCCCCAGTGCAGGTCATGGGACAGAAATTCCCATCTCTATTTTCAGAAAGAAAATTGAGATGAAGAGAGGCTTACATAGATGAACCAAGTTTGGGTTCTGGGGAGTTCTGCTTCTTCCTAGGGGTTCTAGCAAGCAGCTTGGGTTAGTAGATTAGATCTCCCTCTGTGATGAGCAAGAGCTCCCGCTTTATGGTGATAAATCAATGACAGGCTCCTAATTTGTTTGGTCGATGTAGCTATATCCAAATGTAGTCCCTGCCCTCATGAAACTTATAGACTTAATCTAATGGTAGAGACAAAACATTGATATAAAATAATAATTAGTAATCATTTACTATTATTCCAAAACAATATTGTTCTATTACACCATAATTAGTCTCTTTTATTTGTATGTCTGAAATCAAATAAATGTATTTCCCTGAATCCTGAGAGACAATAACTTAAACAAATAGATACTTTCCTCATTGACTTATCCACCATTCATTCATCTATTGAGCAAATATTTGCTGATTTTGGCTTAGTTTCAAAAGTCCCTGATGCTTGGAAAGACTGAGGGCAGAAAGAGAAGAGGGCACCAGAGAATGAGATGGTTGGACGGCATCACCGATGCGATGGACATGAACTTGGGCAAACGTCAGGAGATGGTAAGGGACAGGGAGGCCTGGAGTGCTGCAGTCCACGGGGTCACAAAGAGTTGGACACAACTGGGCAACTGAACAAAACCAACAACAAATACCTTTGCTAAAGATTAAAGGCCACACAGAGATATTAAAAATTAAGCATTCCTTCTTTTCCAAAGTTTCTCAGAGCCCAGCTGGGCTAGAACCTCTACACAAAGGATTACAATCGGCTCTCTGCATCTACATGTTCCTCATTCATGAATTCAACCAACCACAGATCAAAAACGTCTGAAAAAAATTTCAGAAAGCAAAACGAATATGTCATATGCCAGCAACTACTTATATAGCATTTACATTGTGTTTACAACTATGCAGATTGCATTTACATTGTATAAGGTGTTATCAGTAATCTAGAGGTGGTTTAAAGTATATAGGAGAGAATTCCCTGATGGTCCAGGGGTTAAGACTCCATGCTTCCACTGCAGGAGGCGCAGGTTCAATCCCTGATCAAGGAACTAAGATCCCACATGCCAATGGGCAGCATGGCCTAAATAAATAAATAAAGTATTTGGGAGGGTGTGCTAGGTTATTTGCAAGTACTATGTTATTTGATACAAGGGATATGAACATCTGTGGATTTTGGTATGAATGAAAGCTCCTGGAACGAATCCCCCAGAGATATCAAGGAACAGCTATATAACATAAGGGAGAGTAAGCAAGTGTTGTGAACGAGTTTGTAAAAGAGTGAACTCTCCTGGGGGAATCACAGAGGTCTTGCTAAATATGCAAGGCTGATGATCTGGTGGCTAGAATATTCCAGATGAGCAAAGGAAGCCTGGACTTGTGTGGGACTTGAGGATGTTAGGGAAGGGGAAGAGCTGGAGCAAGGTTAAAGAAATAAGGTAAGCCCAGGTCACTGAGGGCTCAAGCACCAAGGTAGATGGCTGGTCCTTGAAAGGTTTTAGAGCCGGGGAAATCCATGACATGGGGTTACTGGGAAGAGCATGCTCTTTAGAGTAAGATACATTCAGACTAGAATCTTGACTGTCCTTGTAGTGGTGCACACTGATAAGTTGTTCTCTGAGCCTCAGTTCTCATGTCTGTAACTTGAAGGAAACGGTGCCCATCTTGTGGTCTTGCTTGGAGGACTTAGTTTAATCATCTGGGCAGTGTGACCCATGAGGATGCTCTGCAGAGGGAACGTTGTAATGAGGGTAGGAGAGTGGCAGCCTGCAAAACTTCTTTGCCAAGGTGGGGGTGGAGGCTGGCAGCCTGGATATGAGAACTGCATTGGTCCTGGAGCCCCCTGAGGCCCCAAGGAGTGGCATTAGAAACCAGCACAAGCAGAGACAGGTCTGAGAGAAAAGGAAGGATGGATGGAAACTGTTTGGTGGGAGGTGTGGGTGTATGGTGAGGGGGTTGCAGAGGCACATGGGACCAAAGGGGGTTCTGGGGCTGCCTCCCTAGCAGCACTCCACCCAGGGAAGTCACAGAGGGCCATGAGCCTACAACAGTCCTTCTGTGGAGCTAGACTTTTTCTTTCAAGCCAGAGCAAATTCCAGGAATTCCTATTTTCATACAAACTTTGATATCTGATAGCAGATGGATAGCTTGACGTGGCAAAGGATTTTTGGTTTTCCTTAAGGCTCAAGCTGCCCAGGACTGTTTGGCCACGAGGCTAGGTTGGCCAAGAAAACTATCTTGTTTTGCTTCAAATGGAAGGCATGCTGCTTTGTGGCTCTTGACATTTACTTTACCTGGAAAGCAGAGCTTCATCTTGGCACACAGCACTGCTGGGGGCACTGTTGCAAAGACAGCCCTCAGCAGGCATATTTTCCACATTTGACTGTTAATCCTTAGCTTCAAACACTATCCCTGGTGGCGTTTTTTAACAACCATGTTTGAAAAACAATTAGGGGACAAAATTCACTCATGATGACTGAACTGTGAGGAGATGAGATGGGTGCTGGTAACAGCTTCCCTCGGGGAAACCAACTGGGCATCTACCACGTGAAAACTATCACATAGGGAGAGAATTAGAGGTTGAAACCAGGCTAATGAATCTGATAAAGGAAGAATTGTTTTAATTATTGGTGCATTCATTGTCTTAATTAAATTGTGTGATGTTCCAGAATAGCACCTCTGTGGACATCAGGTATGCACTTCAATTCTGAGAGTCCTGGCGAAGAGAAGGCCATGGTGAAAAAATTCAGAAATTCATCTTTCTTAAATCCCAAAGATGGGCACAAAAAAAGGACAGAAATGGTATGGACCTAACAGAAGCAGAAGCAGATATTAAGAAGAGGTGGCAAGAATACACAGAAGAACTATACAAAAAAGATCTTCACGACCCAGATAATCATGGTGTGATCACTCACGTAGAGCCAGACATCCCGGAATGCGAAGTCAAGTGGGCCTTAGGAAGCATCACTATGAACAAAGCTAGTAGAGGCGATGGAATTCCAGTTGAGCTATTTCAAATACTGAAAGATGATGCTGTGAAAGTGCTGCATTCAATATGACAGCAAATCTGGAAAACTCAGCAGTGGCCACAGGACTGGAAAAGGTCAGTTTTCATTCCAATCCCAAAGAAAGGCAATGCCAAAGAAGGTTCAAACTGCTGCACAATTGCACTCATCTCACACGCTAGCAAAATAATGCTCAAAATTCTCCAAGCCAGGCCTCAACAGTACATGAACTGTGAACTTCCAGATGTTCAAGCTGAATTTAGAAAAGGCAGAGGAACCAGAGATCAAATTTCCAACATCCGCTGGATCATCGAAAAAGCGAGAGAGTTCCAGAAAAACATCTATTTCTGCCTTATTGACTATACCAAAGCCTTTGACTGTGGATCACAACAAACTGTGAAAATTCTTCAAGAGATGGGAATACCAGACCACCTGACCTACCTCTTGAGAAATCTATATGCAGGTCAAGAAGCAACAGTGGAACGACAGATTGGCTCCAAATTGGGAAAGGAGTACATCAAGTATTGTCACCCTGCTTATTAACTTACATGCAGAGTACATCATGAGAAATGTTGGGCTGGATGAAGCACAAGCTGGAATCAAGATTGCTGGGGGAAATACTAATAACCTCAGATTCTATGCAGATGACACCACTCTTATGGCAGAAAGCGAAGAAGAACTAAAAGGCCTCTTGATGAAAGTAAAAGAGGGGAGTAAAAAAGTTGGCTTAAAGCTGAACATTCAGAAAACCAAGATCATGGCATCTGGTCCCATCACTTCATGACAAATAGATGTGGAAACAGTGGAAACAGTGACAGACTTTATTTTCTTGAGCTCAAAAATCACTGCAGATGGTGACTGCAGCCACGAAATTAAAAGACGCTTGCTCTTGGGAAGAAAAGTTATGACAAACCTAGACAGCATATTAAAAAGCAGAGACATTACTTTGCCAACAAAGGTCTGTCTAGTCAAAGCTTTGGTTTTTCCAGTAGTCGTGCATGGATGCAAGAGTTGGACTATTAAGAAAGCTGAGCGCTGAAGAATTGCTGCTTTTGAACTGTGGTGTTGGAGAATACTCTTGAGAGTCCCTTCGACTGCCAGGAGATCCAACCAGTCCATCCTAAAGAAAATCAGTCCTGAATACTCATTGGAAGGACTGATGCTGAAGCTGAGACTCCAATACTTTGGCCACCTGATGCGAAGAGCTGACTGGAAAAGACCCTGATGCTGGGAAAGATTGAAGGCAGGAGAAGGGGACGACAGAGAATGAGCTGTCTGGGTGGCATCACCAACTCGATGTACATGAGTTTGAGTAGGCTCCGGGAGTTGGCGGTGGACAGGGAGGCCTGGCGTGCTGCAGTCCATGGGGTCGCAAAGAGTAGGACAGGACTGAGCAACTGAACTGAACTCAATTGGACTAAATCTCAATCAGCTTTGTTAACACTTCCATATTTTCACCACCAGATGTCACTGTTTACACATAAAATGAAAACAGCAGCGGGTACCAGAAAGGAAGTTAGGCGTAACACTGATAAGGACCTCAGAGAGGTGGAAGACCAGGTGCCACCAAAGGGCTGTTAGATGGATTAGAAGATCTTTCTCTGTTTGGGAAAACTTGACCTTACTCAAACTGGGTTGTCATTAGTCACCTACCTCCCTGGTTTGAATACCCCAAAGTGTTTAAATATTGCAAAGGGTCTGCAATGAATAACAGTCAAATTCCTTCCAACAATGAATTCCTTTGAATATTATCAAAGTGCTCTGAGGATAAAGATATCAGGGCTTTAAAGGGAACTCCATTAAGATGTTGATTGCTTTCTTGCCCAAAGCTGAGGATATAGGATATGAGCCCAGGATGGACAGACCATTGGTCAAACATTGGTCCTGTTTGTAGGTTTCAGTAAAGGCAACAGCAGCCGATATTTCAGAATCTTTCAGAGGATGACAGTTTGAGCTTTTCCCCTGGGTTCAGAAGCTATTTTTGCTGCTTGCTAGCTGACAGTGAGTGCTTATGTACTGGAAAGTGTAACACAAAGGAGGCTTCATGACCAAATGATGCCAAGAACCAAAATTACTTAGAGGGACAAGAATATCTATTGAACTTGGTATCCAGTAGGGAGAAAGAGAGAAAGCTAAAAAGAAGCTACTGGTTACCAGATCTTAAGTTAAAACTGATTGCAAAATCAAATGGGATGCCATTCATGAAAGTACCTTGTGTCCTGCTGCACATGTACTCTACTGAATAAGGCATAATTTAGCAGCTCTAAGTGAGACTCCAAAGTATCCATTAAGGCCTTCTTAATAAACATACAAAGGGACTTCCCTGCGGTCCAGCGGTTAAGAATCCACCTTCCGATGCAGGGAACACAGGTCGATCCCTGGTTGGGGAAGTAAGACCCACATGCTGTGGGGCAACTAAGCCTGTGCACTGCAGCTGCTGAGCACACCTGTGCTCTCGAGCCCCTGCTTGGCAACAAGGGAAGCCAGCTCGCAGCAGCTAGAGAAAGTCCACCTGCTACAACAAAGACCCAGCATAGCCAATAAATAAATAAATAACAAAAAACAGACATACAAAATCCTTGGCAGCATCTGTGATGTGGTATATGTATCGTGGAGTAAACTGTACACTGTGAATCGTGCAGGATTTATCTGCAAGACTCTCCTTGCCTTTTGATCGTGATGCTGCTGCTGATGATAATGGTGACTGTGACAACTGTTTCCTAGGTGCTTCACCTGGCTGAGTCTCAGCAGTCCCTGCATGCTAAGAGCTGTCCTAGTTTTGGCCGTGTGGGTGCATGATGTGCCAGTCCTTGTAGTGCATGAAACCTCAGCCATAAGCTCATCCCACCTCTCAGAATGCTGAGTCATACATCCAGATGTTCTGGTCTGAGGGTTTCTCTAACATCCCCATCAAACAGTAGGCATTAGTTGCATGAAACTTGCCCTACATAAGGGGTTGGGCATGCCAGTTCTCTTGGAGCCAGAACTGGAGCGTCTAGGGACACATAGTGTAGGAAAAGAAATATTTAGGAAAGTGTCAATCCATTCTACCTGGCTCCAGTCCTTGCTAATATTAATATAGATAGGTAAACTTTATTGTTCAGACAGGCCAGACGCTGTGCTAAATGCTTTATACCGTTAATCTTTATTGTGAGATAGGCATTATTATCCCACCCCTAATTATGCAGAAGGCTAAGACAGGGTAAACAACTTGCCTAATAGCACACATTAATAAGTGACAGAGCCAAGACTTGAAGGCAAATCATTTTGTTAGGGGAAGCACACTGACTGAAACCGCCCACCCTGGCCAGGCACCATAGTAACCATTTGCATGAGTTGTTTTATGACAGGAGGTTCTGCTAAGAAACACGGAACAAATAAGCCACCACCAACCAGAAGAGTTCAGGAAATGTCAAAAGGAGACACCACATGTCCGACCACCTCCCAGAATCCTTCTCGCTGACATCCATCTTGGCTGAACAAGGCGTGCACCACCAGGAGGGACTCTGAGTCAGAATGATTGGCTGAAGACAACCGGGAAACTAATCCCATCACCATAAAACCCAAGACTATGAGCCATGTGGCAGAGCTGTTCTCCTGGGTTCCCTTACCCTGCTGCTCTCCACCCAGGCGCCCTTTTCCAATAAAATCTCTTGCCTTGTCATTACATGTGTCTCCTCGGACAATTCATTTCCGAGTGTTAGACAAGAACCCAGTTTTGGGCCCTGGAGGGGATCCCCCTTCCTGCAACGATTTGTCTCCAAAGACCTTATACTTAAGCCTTAACCGAATACTAACAGTATAGGAACAGTTCATATTCATAATACAGCTTTGGATTATTATTCAAGCTTGCTGATTTTACCAAGGCTGTAGACTCCTCTCCCCAGCCAATATTTCCTGCCTACCTGCCATAAATTTACTGAACAAAGGCGTCCATTTTCACTGTTGAATGGGAGGCCCTTGGTAAGTACTCAATGGATATTTGTTGAACGAATGCATGCCTGCATGCTTTCTGTGAGTCACCAAAGAGTCTTCACCCCATTGGAAGCTCCCAAGTAAGGCATGGTGACTCCTGATATTCAGATAGAATCCCAAGCAGTACAGAATAGCACTTTGAAGCTCATTGCTGTCCATTGATTTAGAGTAACTAAGTTTCATGTCTTTAGGAACCAGTTCATTTTATTAAATTGCACACATAAACAAGGAATATTTAGGAAGAAAGATAACTAGAAATGCTGTTCTTCTACCCAGTGTGGTTTGTTACTTTTTCTTTTTATCATTGAAATATAGTTGATACACAATATTATATTAGTTCAGGTGTACTGCACTGTTGCTGCTCAGTTGCTCAATCGTGTCTGACTCTTTGTGGTCCCATGGACTGCAGCACACCAGGCTTCCCTGTTCTTCACTATATCTCCTGGAGTTTGCTCAAACTCATGTCCATTGAGTTGGTGATGCCATCCAACCATCTCATCCTCTGTCATCCCCTTCTCCTCCTGCCCTCAATCTTTCCCAGCATCAGGATCTTTTCCAATGAGTCAGCTCTTCGCATCAGGTGGCCAAAGTATTGGAGTTTCAGTTTCAGCGTCAGTCCTTCCAATGAATATTCAGGGTTGATTATCTTTAGGATTGACTGGTTTGATCGCCTTACTGTCCAATAGTCTTCTCCAGCACCACAGTTCAAAAGCATCAATTCTTCGGTACTCAGCTTTCTTTATGATCCAACTCTCACATCTGTACATGACTACTAGAAAAACCATAGCTTTGACTATATGGATCTTTGTTGGCAAAGTGGTATATTTGCTTTTTAATATGCTGTCTAGTGATGTTAGGAAGCATCACTATGAACAAAGTTAGTGGAGATGATGGAATTCCAGTTGAGCTATTCCAAATCCTAAAAGATGATGCTGTGAAAGTGCTGCACTTAATGTGTCAGCAAATTTGGAAAACTCAGCAGTGGCCACAAAACTGGAAAAGGTCACTTTTCATTCCAGTTCCAAAGAAAGGCAATGCCAAAGAATACTCAAACTACCACACATTTGCACTCATCTCACACGCTAACAAAGTAATGCTCAAAATTCTCCAAGCCAGACTTCAACAATATGTGAACCATGAGCTTCCAGATGTTCAAGCTGAATTTAGAAAAGGCAGAGGAACCAGAGATCAAATTGCCAACATCCACTGGATCATCAAAAAAGCAAGCGAGTGCCAGAAAAATATCTATTTCTGCTTTATTGACTATGCCAAAGCCTTTGACTGTGTGGATCACAGCAAACTGTGGAAAATTCTTCAAGAGAAAGGAACACCAGACAACCTGACCTGCCTCTTGAGAAATCTGTATGCAGATCAGGAAGCAACAGTTAGAACTGGACATGGAACAACAGACTGGTTCCAAATAGGAAGAAGAGTACGTCAAGGCTGTATATATTGTCACCCTGCTTATTTAACTTACATGCAGAGTACATCACGGGCTGGGCTGGAGGAAGCACAAGCTGGAATCAAGATTGCTGGGAGAAATAACAATAACCTCAGATATGCAGATGACATCACCCTTATGGCAGAACGTGAAGAAGAACTAAAGAGCCTCTGGATGAAAGTGAAAGAGGAGAGTGAAAAAGTTGGCTTAAAACTCAACACTCAGAAATCTAAGATCATGGCATCCGGTCTCATCACTTCATGGCAAATAGATGGGGAAACAGTGGAAACAGTGGCAGACTTTATTTTGGGGGTTTCCAAAATCACTGTAGATGGTGACTGCAGCCCTGAAATTAAAAGATGCTTACTCCTTGGAAGGAAAGCTATGACCAACCTAGACAGCATATTAAAAAGCAGACACATTACTTTGCCAACAAAGGTCTGTCTAGTCAAAGCTTTGGTTTTTCTAGCAGTCATGTGTGGCTGTGCGGGTTGGACTATAAAGAAAGCTGAGTGCCGAAGAATTGATGCTTTTGAACTGTGGTGTTGGAGAAGACTCTTGAGAGTCCCTTGGACTGCAAGGAGATCCAACCAGTCTATCCTAAAGGAAATCAGTCCTGACTATTTATTGGAAGTCCTGATGTTGAAGCTGAAACTCCAATAGTTTCGCCACCTGATGCGAAGAACTCAGTAGGAAACACCCTGATGCTGGGAAAGATTGAAGGTGGGAGGAGAAGGGGACGACAGAGGATGAGATGGTTGGATGGCATCACCAACTCAATGGACATGAGTTTGGGAGACTCCGGGAGTTGATGATGAACAGGGAAGCCTGGCGTGCTGCAGTCCATGGGGTTGCAAAGAGTTGGACACGACTGAGTGGCTGAACTGAACTGAAGTTTATCACAGCTTTTCTTCCAGGGAGCAAGTGTCTTTTAATTTCAAGGCTGCAATCACTGTCCACAGTGATTTTGGAGCCCCCCAAAATAGTCTGTCACTGTTTCCATTTTTTCTCCATCCATTTGCCATGAAGTGATGGGACCGGATGCACAGTGATTTGATTTGACACTTGTATAAAATTTGAAATACTCACTGCCATATGTCTAATAACCATCTTTCCACATACAAAGTTATTACATTGACCATATTCCTTATGCTGTGTATTACATCCCTGTGGCTTATTTTGTAACTAGATATTTGTACCTCTTAATCCCCTTCACTTATCTCATGCCTCCTTCAACTCAATTCCCCTTCTGGCAATCACCCATTTGTACTCTGTTCCTATAAGTCTGTTTTTGTTTTGATTCATTTGCTTGTTTGTTTTGTTCTTACAATTCACATATAAGTGAGACCATACAATATTTGCCTTTCTCCATCTGACTTATTTCACTTAGCATAATACCTTCCCTAGATGCATCCATGCTGACACCAATGGCAAGGTTTTATTTATTTTTTTGAGGCTGAGTAATATTTCATTGCACATGTGTATCACATCTTCATTTGTTCATCTGTTGATTTAGGTTGCTTCCATATCTTGGTTATTATAAATAATGCTCCTATTAACATAGAGGTGCATATATATTTTAAAATTTGTTTGGAGTTTGCTTTCTTTGGGTAAATATCCAGAAATGAAATTGCTGGGTCATATGGCAACTCTATTTCTAATATTCACACTATTTTCCATAATGGCTGTACCAACTTACATTCCCACCAACAGTCAACATGGGTTCTGTTTTCTCTACATCCTCATCAACATTTGCTGTTTCTCATCTCTTTGATGATAGCCATTCTGACAGGTGTGAGGTAATACCTTATTGTGGTCTTGATTTGCACTTCCCTGATGATTAGCATATTTTCATGTGTCAGCCATCTGTAAGTCTTCTGTGGAAAAGTGTCTGTTTATGTCCTCTGTCAATTTTAAAATCCAGTTGTTTGCTTTTTGTTGTTGAATTGCATGAGTTCTTTATATATTGTTTATATTAATTCTTTACTAGATGTGTCTTTCACAAATATGTTTCCTCATTCAGTAGGTGGCCTTTTCATTTTGCTAATAGCTTCCTTCACTGTGCCAAAACTTTTTAGGTTGATGTAATTCCATTTGTTTATTTTCGCTTTTATTTTCCTTGCCTAAAGAGACATACCTAAAATAATATTTCTAAAACTAATGCTGCCTATGTTTTCTTCCTAGGAGTTTTAAGGTTTTTCATCTTACATTAAAGTCTTTGATGCATTTTTTAGTTTATTTTTGTGTATGGTATTAGAAAGTAGTCCAGTTTGATTCTTTTGCATGTAACTGTACAGTTTTCCCAACACCAATTATTGAAGAGGATGTCTTTTCCTCATTATATATTCTTGCCTCCTTTGTCATAGATTAATTTACCATACAAGTGTGAGTTCATTTCTGGGAGCTCTGTTTTGTTCCTTTGATCTATGTGTCTGTTTTTGTGCCAGTATCATAATATTTTTGGTTGTGTAACTTTATAGTATAGCTTGAAATCAGGAAGCATGATACTCCCAACTTTGGTCTTCTTTCTCAAGATTGCTATTCAGGGTCTTTTGTGTTTCCATAAAAATTTTAGAATAATTTGTTCTAGTGAAAAATGCCATTCATATTTTGATAGGGAATTGCATTGAATCTGTAGATTGTCTTGGGTAGTGTGGTCATTTTAATAATATTAATTCTTCCAATCCATGAGTATGGTATATCTTTCCATTTGTTTGTGTTGTCTTCAATTTCTTTCATTAGCATCTTATATTTTTTTTTGGTGTTTTTACCTCCTTGATTAGATTTTGCTCATCCTCGGTAGAGCAGAAGATGGCCGAGGAATAGGACGGGGAGACCACTCTCTCCTCCACAAATTTATCGAAAGAACATCTGAACGCTGACCAAACTTCACAAAACTACTTCTGAAGGCTGGCTGAGGACGTCAGGCTTTCACAAAAACTGCGCATTATCTTCAAAAGAGGTAGGAGAAATTATAAAAGATAAAAAGAGAGACAAAAGAGTTAGGGACGGAGACCCGTCCCGGGGAGGGAGTCGTAAAAGAGGAGGAATTTCCAAGCACCAGGAAACCCTCTCACCGGCGGGTGTGGGGGAGGATTTTTTATCTCGGAGGGCAACGTAACTGGGAGGAAAAAATAAATAAAATCGACAGATTACGTGCCTAAAGCAACTCCCAGCAAAGAACCCCAGACGCTCGCATCATCCGCCACCAGCAAGTGGGGGCTGAACGGAGAGGAGCGGGCGGCATTGCCTAGGTTAAGGACCGGGCCCGAGTGCCCCGAGGGCAATCTGAGGGAGCTAACGTGAGATAGTAACCTAAACTGTGGGACAGCGAGAGAGAGAACTATCCCGCGAAAAGCCCAACTCTAAGGCACTGCCGGCCCGCTCACAGAACAAAGGACTGAGCGATACCAGAGGAGAGCTAGCCGGCTGCGGACCGCGCCATCCCCCGCCGGACACAGCGGGCAGGCGGGGCCCGCCAGAGCCGGAAAGGGGCAAACTCGGCTCTAGAGAGGGCACCCCCTACCAAACTGCAAACAGGCTCCCAGTTTTTTAAGCAAAGACTGCCTGAGATCCCGGAGGGTCGACAGCAGCCGGGAGGGTCGCAGCCAGAGACCAGCTCCCCAGAACCGACACAAAGCACACCGGAGCCGGGCGCGCCCGTAAACCGAGGCGGGGACCAGGGAGGTGATAAGCCGCACCGCCCCAACAGGGGACAGCGCCCTCGCCAAACTCCTGGCCGCCTGGGCAGCTCCGACCGGGAACGGCATAAGCCGCGGGCAAAATCGAGTCTGCGCCTTTGTGGAGTAACCGGGAGCCTGAACCTGAGCGGCTTAGTCCTGGGAAGTGCACGCAGCTCAGGGCCCGCTCCCCGGCCGAGTAACCTGAAGCCTGAGCAGGGTAGACGGGGAAAGCACACACGCCGTGAGCGGGGGCGAACCCAGTGCGGCCGAGACACTGCGAGCTTACCACACACACACCAGAATTGCAGTGTTCCTTCCTCCCCACAGCACGATTGAACAAGCGAACCTAAAGAGATCACCTCCACCGCTTTGTTGCAGGGCGGAAATTAGATACTGAAGAGATCTCCAAACAGAAGCCAAATAAACAGAGGGAAGTGCTTTGGAAGGGACAGGCCAACAGATTAAGATCCCTGTAGCTAATACCGACTGCATTAAAAAGGACCTACAGATCTTGAAAAGTATAAGCAGGAATAAGGATCTATCTAAAACTGAGCAGATCCCACACTGCTCACAACAGCTCCAGAGAAAGTCCGGGATATATATATTTTTTACTATTATTATTTTTTTTAATTTTTTTAAATTTTTTTTTTTAATTAAAAAAAAAAATTTTTTTTCTCTTCTTTCCTTTTTCTTCAAGCCCTCTATTACACCTTTAACTTTCATTTTCATAACCCACTATTAACTTGCAAAAAAAAAAAAAAACCCTATTTTTGAAGCAAACTACATACATATATCTTATACCTTTTGTGTTTTTTTTTTTTAATGTTTTTTTCCTGTTCTACATTTTTTTACTGTTTCTTTTTTTACTGTTTTACTGTTTTTTTTTCTTTTTACACTGTTCCCTTTTTTCTTTTTTTTTTTTTTTTTTTTTTTTTTTTAGATTGTAAGTTTTATAAGAGTCTAACCTCTACTCTAGATTTTTAATCTGTGTTTTACATATTTGATATCAACTTTGTACATTTAAGAACCCAATCTTTAGGACCCATTTTTACTCAGGAGTGTGATCACTGGCCTGATCACTCTCTCCCCCTATTGATGCTCTTTCTTCTCCCCCAGGGAACCTCTATCTCCCACCCTCCTCCTTCTCTTCTCAACCCAATTCTGTGAATCTCTGAGGGTGTTCTGGGTACCGGAGAACACTTCAGGAACAGCATACTGCCCAGATCTCTCTCTCCCCTCTTAATTCCTCCCTTTCTACTCATGCTCACCTCTGTTACCTTCCTCCCCCCTCTCTATGTATCTCTGTGAATCACTCTGAGGGTTCCAAACTGTGGAAAGCACAGAGGGAAGTGCTTACTGGCTAGATTGCTCTCTCCACATTTGAATTCCCCTCTTCCCCTCCTGGTCACTACAACCCACCCCCCCCACCTCATCTCTCCATGTAACTCAGTGAACCTTTCTGGGTATCCCTCACTGTGGAGAATCTTTTCACCATTAACCTAAAAGTTTTATTATTGAGGCTGTATGGAAGGAGAAGTCTTGAGGCTACTGCAAGAATAAGACTGAAAGCCAGGGGAAACATTAATTAATAAGAGACCATCCAATAGCCTCCATAAATTCACTGAAACCAAGCTCCACCCAAGAGATAATAAGTTCCAGAGCAAGACATACCACGCAAATTCTCCAGCAACGCAGGAACATAGACCTGAGCATCAATATACAGGCTGCCCAGAGGCACACCAAATCCATAGACATCTCAAAAATTAATACTGGTCACTCCATTACACTCAAGAGAGCAGAAATCCAGCTCCACCCACCAGAACACCGACACAAGCTCCCCCAACCAGGAAACCTTGACAAGCCACCTGTCCAACCCCAACCGCAGTGAGGAACCTCCACAACAAAGAGGAACTTCATACTACCAGAATACAGAAGGGCCACGCCTAACACAGCAATCTAAACAAGATGAAAAGGCAGAGAAATACTCAGCAAGTAAAGGAAAATGAGAAATGCCCACAAAGCCAAACAAAAGAGGAGGAGATAGGGAATCTATCCGAAAAAGAATTTAGAATAAGGATAATAAAAATGATCCAAAATCTTGAAAGCAAAATGGAGTTACAGATAAATAGCCTGGAGACAAAGATTGAGAAGATGCAAGAAATGTTTATCAAGGACTTAGAAGAAATAAAAAGGAATCAATATAGAATGAATAATGAAATAAAGGAGATAAAAGACACTCTGGAGGGAACCAACAGTAGAATAACGGAGGCAGAAGATAGGATAAGTGAGGTAGAAGATAGAATGATGGAAATAAACGAAGCAGAGAGGAAAAAAGAAAAAAGAATCAAAAGAAATGAGGAAAACCTCCGGGACCTCTGGGACAATATGAAACGCCCCAACATTCGAATCATAGGAGTCCCAGAAGAAGAAGATAAAAGGAAAGGCCATGAAAAAATACTCGAGGAGATAATAGTTGAGAATTTCCCTAAATTGAGGAAAGAAATAGTCACAGAAGTCCAAGAAACCCAGAGAGTTCCAAACAGGATAAACCCAAGGCGAAACACCCCAAGACACATATTAATCAAATTAACAAAGATCAAACACAAAGAACAAATATTAAAAGCAGCAAGGGAAAAACAACAAATAACACACAAGGGGATCCCCATAAGGATAACAGCTGATCTTTCAATAGAAACCCTTCAGGCTAGAAGGGAATGGCAGGACATACTTAAAGTAATGAAAGAGAATAATCTACAACCCAGATTACTGTACCCAGCAAGGATCTCATTCAGATATGAAGGAGAATTCAAAAGCTTTACAGACAAGCAAGAGCTGAGGGAATTCAGCACCACCAAACCAGCTCTCCAGCAAATGCTAAAGGATCTTCTCTAAACAGGAAACACAGAAAGGATGTTTCAACACGAACTCAAAACAACAAAGTAAATGGCAACGGGATCATACTTATCAATAATTACCTTAAATGTAAATGGGTTGAATGCCCCAACCAAAAGGCAAAGGGTTGCTGAATGGATACAAAAACAAGACCCGTATATATGCTGTCTACAAGAGACCCACCTCAAAACTAGGGACACACACAGGCTGAAAGTGAAAGGATGGAAAAACATATTCCATGCAAACGGAGACCAAAAGAAAGCAGGAGTCGCAATACTCATTTCAGATAAAATAGACTTTAAAATAAAGGATGTGAAAAGGGACAAAGAAGGACACTACATAAAGATCAAAGGATCAATTCAAGAAGAAGACGTAACAATCATAAATATATATGCACCCAACATAGGAGCACCACAATATATAAGGCAAATACTAACAAGTATGAAAGGGGAAATTAACAATAACACAATAATAGTGGGAGACTTTAATACTCCACTCACGCATATGGATAGATCAACTAAACAGAAAATTAACAAGGAAACACAAACTTTAAATGATACAATAGACAAATTAGATTTAATTGATATTTACAGGAGTTTCCACCCCAAAACAATCAATTTTACCTTTTTCTCAAGTGCACATGGAACTTTCTCCAGGATAGATCACATCCTGGGCCATAAATCTAGCCTTGGTAAATTCAAAAAAATTGAAATCATCCCAGCCATCTTCTCTGACCACAATGCAGTAAGATTAGACCTCAATTACAGGAAAAAAACTATTAAAAGTTCCAACATATGGAGGCTAAACAACACGCTTCTGAATAACCAACAAATCACAGAAGAAATCAAAAAAGAAATAAAATTATGCATAGAAACGAATGAAAATGAAAACACAACAACCCAAAACCTATGGGACACTGTAAAAGCAATACTAAGGGGAAGGTTCATAGCAATACAGGCGTACCTCAAGAAACAAGAAAAAAATCAAATAAATCAACTAACTCTACACCTAAAGCAACTAGAGAAGGAAGAAATGAAAAACCCCAGGGTCAGTAGAAGGAAAGAAATCTTAAAAATTAGGGCAGAAATAAATGCAAAAGAAACAAAAGAGACCATAGCAAAAATCAACAAAACTAAAAGCTGGTTTTTCGAGAAGATAAACAAAATAGATAAGCCATTAGCCAGACTCATCAAGAAACAAAGGGAGAAGAATCAGATCAACAAAATTAGAAATGAAAATGGAGAGATCACAACAGATTCCACAGAAATACAAAGGATCATAAGAGACTACTACCAACAGCTATATGCCAATAAAATGGACAACTTGGAAGAAATGGACAAATTCTTAGAAAAGTATAACTTTCCAAAACTGAACCAGGAAGAAATAGAAGATCTTAACAGACCCATCACAAGCACGGAAATCGAAAGTGTAATCAGAAATCTTCCAGCAAACAAAAGCCCAGGACCAGACGGCTTCACAGCGGAATTCTACCAAAAATTTAGAGAAGAGCTAACACCTATCCTGCTCAAACTCTTCCAGAAAATTGCAGAAGATGGTAAACTTCCAAACTCATTCTATGAGGCCACCATCACCCTAATTCCAAAACTAGACAAAGATGTCACAAAAAAGGAAAACTACAGGCCAATATCACTGATGAACATAGATGCAAAAATCCTTAATAAAATTCTAGCAAACAGAATCCAACATCATATTAAAAAGATCATACATCATGACCAAGTGGGCTTTATCCCAGGAATGCAAGGTTTTTTTAACATCCGCAAATCAATCAATGTAATACACCACATTAACAAATTGAAAGAAAAAAACCATATGGTTATCTCAATAGATGCAGAAAAAGCCTTTGACAAAATTCAGCATCCATTTATGATTAAAACCCTCCAGAAAGCAGGAATAGAAGGAACATATCTCAACATAATAAAAGCTATATATGACAAACCCACAGCAAACATTATCCTCAATGGTGAAAAATTGAAAGCATTTCCCCTAAAGTCAGGAACAAGGCAAGGATGCCCACTTTCACCACTACTATTCAACATAGTTTTGGAAGTTTTGGCCACAGCAATCAGAGCTGAAAAAGAAATAAAAGGAATACAGATAGGAAAAGAAGAAGTAAAACTCTCACTGTTTGCAGATGACATGATCCTCTACATAGAAAACCCTAAAGACTCTACTAGAAAATTACTAGAGTTGATCAATGAATATAGTAAAGTTGCAGGATATAAAATTAACACACAGAAATCCCTTGCATTCCTATACTCCAATAATGAGAAAACAGAAAGAGAAATTAAGGAAACAATACCATTCACCATTGCATCCAAAAGAATAAAATACTTAGGAATATATCTACCTAAAGAAACAAAAGACTTATATATAGAAAACTATAAAACACTGATGAAAGAAATCAAAGAGGACACAAACAGATGGAGAAATATACCGTGTTCATGGATTGGAAGAATTAATATAGTGAAAATGAGTATTCTACCCAAAGCAATCTACAGATTCAATGCAATCCCTATCAAGCTACCAATGGTATTTTTCACAGAACTAGAACAAATCATCTCACAATTTGTATGGAAATATAAGAAACCTCGAATAGCCAAAGCAATCTTGAGGAAGAAGAATGGAACTGGAGGAATCAACCTGCCTGACTTCAGACTCTACTACAAAGCCACAGTCATCAAGACAGTATGGTACTGGCACAAAGATAGAAATATAGATCAATGGAACAAAATAGAAAGCCCAGAGATAAACCCACGCACTTATGGACACCTTATCTTCGACAAAGGAGGCAAGAATATACAATGGAGAAAAGACAACCTCTTTAACAAGTGGTGCTGGGAAAACTGGTCAACCACTTGTAAAAGAATGAAACTAGAACACTTCCTAACACCGTACACAAAAATAAACTCAAAATGGATTAAAGATCTAAACGTAAGACCAGAAACAATAAAACTCCTAGAGGAAAACATAGGCAAAACACTCTCCGACATAAATCACAGCAGGATCCTCCATGACCCACCTCCCAGAATATTGGAAATAAAAGCAAAAATAAACAAATGGGACCTAATTAAAATTAAAAGCTTTTGCACAACAAAGGAAACTATAAACAAGGTGAAAAGACAGCCTTCAGAATGGGAGAAAATAATAGCAAATGAAGCAACAGACAAACAATTAATCTCAAAAATATACAAGCAACTTCTGCAGCTGAATTCCCGAAAAATAAATGACCCAATCAAAAAATGGGCCAAAGAACTAAACAGACATTTCTCCAAAGAAGACATACAGATGGCTAACAAACACATGAAAAGATGCTCAACATCACTCATTATTAGAGAAATGCAAATCAAAACCACAATGAGGTATCATTTCACACCAGTCAGAATGGCTGCTATCCAAAAGTCTACAAGCAATCAATGCTGGAGAGGGTGTGGAGAAAAGGGAACCCTCTTACACTGTTGGTGGGAATGCAAACTAGTACAGCCACTATGGAGAACAGTGTGGAGATTCCTTAAAAAACTGGGAATAGAACTGCCATATGACCCAGCAATCCCACTGCTGGGCATATACACCGAGGAAACCAGAATTGAAAGAGACGCGTGTACCCCAATGTTCATCGCAGCACTGTTTACAATAGCCAGGACATGGAAGCAACCTAGATGTCCATCAGCAGATGAATGGATAAGGAAGCTGTGGTACATATACACAATGGAATATTACTCAGCCATTAAAAAAAATACATTTGAACCGGTTCTACTGAGATGGATGAAACTGGAGCCCATTATACAGAGTGAAGTAAGCCAGAAAGAAAAACAACAATACAGTATACTAATGCATATATATGGAATCTGAAAGATGGTAACGATAACCCTATATGCGGGACAGAATGAGAGACACAGATGCATGGAACAATTTTATGGACTCTGAGGGAGAAGGTGAGGGTGGGTCGTTCTGGGAGAATGGCATTGAGACATGTGTATTGTCATATGTGAAACAGAGCACCATTCCATGTTCGATGCATGTGACAAGGGCTCGGGGCCGGGGCAGTGGGATGATCCAGAGGGATGGGAGGGGGAGGGAGGTGGGTGGGGGGTTCGGGAAGGGGAACACATGTAAACCCATGGCTGATTCTTGTCAATGTATGGCAAAAACTATTACAATATTGTAAAGTAATTAGCCCCCAAGTAAAATAAATAAATTTATAAAAAAAAAAAAAAAAAAAAAAAAAAAAAGATTTTGCTCATCCTCATTATAATAGTTTGCTATAAGTGTATCAATGCACAATAGATTTTTTTATATTCACCGTGCATCCTGAATATTTACTAAATTCACTTATTAGTTTTCATAGTATTTTGGTGGTGTCTTTAGGATTTTCTATGTATGGTGTCATGTCATTTGCAAACAGTGATAGTCTTGCTTATTTCTTTTCAATTTGTAACCCTTTCATTTTTCTTGTTTGGTTGCTGGAGCTAAGACTTCCAATACTATGTTGAATAAAAGTGATGAACGTAGGCACCTGTATCTTATTTTTAATCTTAGAGGAAATGCTTTCATCTTTTGCCATTGAGTATGATACTGTTCTTGACTACTTCTCTCTCAATTAGCAACTGTTCTAGTCTTCCCTTTGGAACTAAGGGAATGTCATAGAGACTTGGGTCTGTTCCTTACAAATAAGAAAGTCTTCCATGCCCGGGAACCCCACAGGGTCCTACTTAATTTTAATATTATTCTGAAATTCTCTCTCTCTCTCTTTGTGGTCTCTTTGTCTCATTTTATTATCATGACAATGCCAACTTCAAGAATGAATTCAGAAGCATTCTTTTGTCTTCAATTTTCTGGAATATTTTGAGAAGGATAGACATTAATTCACTTTAAATGTCTGGTATATCTTACTTGTGAAACCATCTGATTCTGGACTTTTGTTTGTTGGGAGATTTTAAAATTACTGATCCAATTTCATTACTGGCAATTGTTCTGCTCATATTTTCTATTTTTTCTGGATTTAGTTTTGTCAGATCATATGTTTCTAGGAATATATCCATTTTTTTTCTAAGTTGTCCATTTTATTGCTTTATAATTGCTTATAATAATCTCCTACGATCCTATGTATGTCTGTGGTATCTGTTTCATCTCCTTCATTTCTCATTTTATATATTTGAGTCCGCTCCCTGATTTACTTGATAAGTCTGGCTAAAGTTTTATTAATTTCGATTACCTTTTCAAAGAACCAGCTCTTAATTTCATTGAATTTTCTATTGTCATTTAGTCTATATTTTATTTCTGCTTTTGTCTTTATTATTTCTTTCTTTCTACTAATTTTAGATTTTGTTTATTCTTCTTTTCCTAGTTGATATGATTTTAATTTTCTTAAATTTTTTGAGTTGTTTTGTGGCCTAACATGTGATCTATCCAGGAGAATGTTCCATGAAGTTGAAAAGTATGTATATTCTGTTGCTTATGGATGGCATGCTCTCTCTATATATTTGTTAATTCCATTTGATCTAATGTTCATTTAAGGCCTGTGCTTCCTTATTGATTTTCTGTCTGGACTATCTATTCATTCATGTATAATGGAGTGTTAAAGTCCCTATTATATTACTATTAACTTTTCCCTTTATGTTTCTTAATATTAGCTTTATATATTTAGGTGTTCCTTTGTTAGGTGAACATATATTTACAATTGTTTTATCTTTTTGTTTGATTGATTCCTTTATCATTATGTAATGTTCATCTTTTTCTTATTGCAGTCATTGTCTCACTTTTATTTTAAATTTTTAACTTTTTATTTTATATTGGAGTATAACCAATTCACAATGTGGTGATAGTTTCAGGTGCACAGCAGAACAACTCAGCCATAAATATATATGTATCCATTCTCCTCCAAACTTCCCCCATCCAGGCTGCCATGTAATAGTAAGCAGAATTCCTTGTGCTATGCAATAAGTCCTGGTTGGTTATTCATTTAAAATATAGCAATGTGTACATGGTGATCTCAAACTCCCTAACTATTCCCTCCCCCAACCTTCCCCTGGTAACCATAAGATCATTCTCTAAGTCTGTGAGTCCATTACTGTTTTGTAAATAAGTTTATTTGTATAACTTATTTTTAGATTCTGCATATAAGGGATATTATATATTTCTCTTTCTCTGTCTGACTTACTTCACTCAGTATGACAATCTCTAGGTCCATCTATGTTGCTGCAAATGATATTATATCATTCTTCTTGATAGTTGAGTAATATTCCATTGAGGGGCTTCCCTGGTGGCTCAGATGGTAAAGAATTCGTCTGCAATGCAGGAGACCTGAGATATGTACCATATTTCTTTACTAATTCTCTGTCAATGAACGTTTAGGTTGCTTCCATGTCTTGGCTATTACAAAGAGCACTGCAATGAACACTGGGGTGTATGAATCCTTTTGGATCATAGTTTTCTCTGGATATATGACCAGGAATCAAGCAATAGGATCACAGACTCATATATAGCTCTATTTTTAGTTTTTAAAGGAACTTCCATACTGTTCTCCGTAGTGATTGTACCAATTTAAATTTCCACCAACAGTGTAGGAAGGTTCCCTTCTCTCCACACCTTCTCCAGGATTTATTGTTTTTGGATTTTTTATGATAGCCATTTTGACTGGTGTGAGGTGATAGCTCAATGTAGCTTAGATTTACATTTATCTAATAATTAGTGATGTTGAACATTTTTCGTGTGCTTCTTGGTCATCTGTATGTCTTTGAGAAATGTCTATTTAGGTCTTCTGCCCATTTTTTGATTGAGTTATTTGTTTTGATGACATTAAGCCTCATGAGCTGTTTGTAAATTTTGGAGACTAATCCCTTGGTTATATCATTTGCAAATGTTTTCTCCCAATCAGTGGGTTGTCTTTTCATTTGGGTAATGTCTTCCTTTGCTGTGTAAAAGCTTTTGAGTTTAATTTGGTTGCATTTGTTTATTTTTGTTTTTATTACCATTATTCTGGAAGTTAGAGCAAAAAAGATCTTGCTGCAATTTATGAGAGTCAGATTCCCTGGGGATTCCTAGTCCCTTTGCAAGATCAGGAGAACTTCTTTTGTATTGTTCTCCAGTTTATGGGTCGTCCACCAGGTGGTATGGAATTTGATTTTGACATGATTGTGCCCCTCCTAACATCTTCTTGTGGCTTCTCCTTTATCTTTGGACATGGGTTATCTATTTTTGGTGGATTCCAGCATCCTTCTATTAATGGTCATTTGATAGCTAGTTGTGATTTTGGTGTTCTCATAGGAGAAGATGAGTGCATGTCCTACTCCAATCTTGATTGCTCCATCAAGATGGCCTTTGAAGGCCAGTGGGATTTGATTGCAGAGCTTCCACAGGACTGGGAGAAACAGAGACTTTTCAAGGGCATAAACAAAACGTGTGACAACCTGGGGGGTGAGGGGAAGTGGGAAGTAGGTTTAAGAGGGAAGGGACTATGTATGCCTATGGCTGATTCATGTTGATGTATGGCAGAAACAAACACATATTGTAAAGCAATTATTTTTCAGTTAAAAATAAATAAATTAAAAAAAAAACCAAACAAACAAACAAAAAACAAAAACCTTGTGCACACCAAGACTCAGGGGAAAGGAGCAGTGACCCTATAGGAGACTGAGACCTGCCTGTGAGTGTCTGAGGGTCTCCTGCAGAGGTGTGGGTTGGCAGTGGCCTGCTGTGGGGACAGAGACACTGGCAGCAGCAGTCCTGGGAGGTGAATGTTGGCATAAGTCCTCTTTATAAAAAAAATTATTTATTTATTATTTTTGGCTATGCTGGGTCTTCATTGCTGTGAAGGTTTTTATTTTTTTTTAATTTGAAGGGTAATTGTTTTATAGAATTTTGTGGTTTTCTGTCATACATCAACAAGAGTCAGTTTGTGGCATGATTCTTGCTAGTTACTCCTCTCTAGTTGTGGTATGCAGGCTTCTCATTGCAGTGGCTTCTCTTGCTATGGAACACAGGCTCTGGGGCACAGGGGCCTCAGCAGTTGTGGGGCATGGGCTCAGTTACTCCACAGCATGTGGCATCTTCTGGATCAGGGATCAAACACGTGTCACTTGCATTGGCAGGCGAATTCTTTACAACTGAGCCACCAGGAAGACCTCACATAAGTCCTCTTTGGGGTCTTCATTAGCTCTACCATAGAGTCTATAGACTTCAGGACTGGGTTGCCTCAGACCAAACAACTAACAGGGCGGGAGCACAGCCCCACCCATCAGCAGAAAATTGGACTAAAGTTTTACTGAGCTTGGCCCTGCCCAACAGCAAGATCAAGTTTCTTACTTACAGCCAGTCCCTCCCATCAGGAATTTCCATAAGCCTCTTATACACATCCATCAGAAGAAGAGGCAGAAACTACAATTCAACAGCCTCCAGAAAAAAACCACAATCACAGAAAACTAACTAAAATGATCACATGGATCAGAGCCTTGTGTAACTTAATGAAACCGAGACATGTCATTCAGGGCACCCAAGAGGGATGGGTCATAATGCAGAGTTCTGACAAAACGTGGTCTGCTAGAGAAGGGAATGGAAAACCACTCAAGTATTCTTGCCTTCAAAACCCCATGAACAGTATGAAAAGGGAAAAAGATATGATATTGGAAGATGAGCCCTCCCAGATCTGTAGGTGTCCAATATACTACTGGGGAAGAGTGGAGAAATAGCTCCTGAAAGAATGAAGAAGCTAGATCAAAGCAGAAATGACACTCAGTTGTGGATGTCTCTGGTCTGATGGTATAAAAAAACAATATTGTGTAGAAACCTGGAATGTTAGATCCATGAATCAAGGTAAATTGGACGTGGTCAACAGGAGACGATAAGAGTGACAATCAACATTTTAGGATTCAGTGAACTAAAATAGGCAAGAATGGGCTAATTTAATTCAGATAACCATTATACCTACTAATTTTGGCAAGAATCCCTTAGAAGAAGTAGCAGTCCTCATAGTCAACAGAAGAGTTCAAAATACAATACTTGAGTGCAATCACAAAAAAAACAGATGATCTTGGATTTTTTTCCCAAAGGATACCATTCAACATCACAGTAATACAAGTCTATGCCCCAACCAGTAATGCTGAAGAAGCTGACATTGAACAGTTCTATGAAGACCTACAAGACCTTCTAGAACTAAAACCAAAAAAAGATGTCCTTTTCATCATAGGGGACTGGAATGCAAAAGTAAGGAAATCAAGAGACACCTGGAGCAACAAGCAATTTTGGCTTTGGAATACAAAATGAAACAGGGCAAAGGCTAACAGAGTTTTGCCAAGAGAACACACTGGTCACAACAAACACCCTCTTCCAACAAAACAAGTGATGACTCTACACATGGACATCACCAGGTGATCAATAATAAAATCAGGCTAATTATATTCTTTGCAGCTGAAGACAGAGAAATTCTATACAGTCAGCAAAAACAAGACCAGGGGCTGACTGTGGCTCAGATCATGAACTCCTTGTTGCAAAATTCAGGCTCAAATTGAAGAAAGTAGGGAAAATCACTAGACCTTTCAGATATGACTGCTTTAAATCCCTTATGAATATACAGTGAATGTGACAAATAGATTGAAGAGATTAGATCTGGACAAGAAGGCTAAATGATTGTCTGAGGAGGCCTTACAAATAGCTGAGAAAAGAAGACAAGTGAAAGGCAAAGGAAAAAGGGAAACATAATCCCTACTGTATGCAGAGTTCCAGAAAATAACAAGGAGAGATAAGAAAGCCTTCTTAAGTGAACAATGTAAAGAAATAGAGGAAAACAATAGAGTAGGAAGGACTAGAGATCTCTTCAAGAAAATTATAGATACCAAGGGAACATTTCATGCAAGGATGGGCAAGATAAAGGACAGAAATGGTAAGGACTTAACAGAAGCAGAAGATATTAAGAAGAGGTGGCAAGAATACACCGAAGAACTGTACAAAAAAGATCTTCATGACCCAGATAATCACAATGGTGTGATCACTAACCTAGAGCCAGACAACCTGGAATGTGAAGTCAAGTGGGCCTTAGGAAGCATTACTATGAACAAAGCTAGTGGAGGTGATGGGATTCCAGCTGAACTATTTCAAATCCTAAAAGATGATGCTGTGAAAGTGCAGCACTCAGTATGTCAGCAAATCTGGAAAACTCAGCCATGGCCACAGGACTGGAAAAACTCACTTTTCATTCCAACCTCAAAGAAGAGCAATGCCAAAGAAATTTCAAACTACTTCAAGCTACCACACAATTGTACTCATTTCTCATGTTAGGAAGGTAATGCTCAAAATCTTTTAAGATAGGCTTCAGAAGTATGTAAATTGTGAACTTCCAGATGTACAAGTGGGGTTTAGAAAAGGCAGAGGAACCAGAGATCAAATTGCCAACATCCATTGGATCATGGAGAAAGCAAGGGAATTCCAGAGAAACATCTACTGCTTCATTGACTAAAAAAAGCCTTTGACTGTGTGGATCACAATAAACTGTGGAAAATTCTTCAAGAGATTGGAAAACCAGACCACTTGACCTGCCTCTTGAGAAACCTGTATGCAGGTCAGGAAGCAACAATTAGAACTGGACATGGAACAACAGACTGGTTCTAAATAAGAAAAGGAGTACATCAAGGCTGTGTATTGTAACCCTGCTTATTTGACTTATATGCAGAGTACATCACGAGAAACACTGGGCTTGAAGAAGCACAAGCTGGAACCAAGATTGCTGGGAGAAATAACAATAACCTCAGATATTCAGATGACACCACCCTTATGGCAGAAAGTGAAGAAGAACTAAAAGGAGAGTGAAAAAGTTGGCTTAAAGCTCAACATTCAGAAAACAAAGATCATGACATTTGGTCCCATCACTTGCAAATAGATGGGGAACAGTGGAAACAGTGGCTGACTCTATTTTTTTTAGGGCTCCAAAATCACTGCAGATGGTGATTGCATCCATGAAAAAAAATGCTTACTCCTTGGAAGAAAAGTTATGACCAACCTAGACAGCATATTAAAAAGCAGAGACATTACTTTGTCAACAAAGGTTCATCTAGTCAAGGCTATGGTTTTTCCAGTAGTCATGTATGGATGTGAGAACTGGACTATAAAGAAAACTGAGTGCCGAAGAATTGATGTTCTTCAACTGTGGTGTTGGAGAATACTCTTGAGAGTCCCTTGGAGTGCAAGGAGATCCAACCAGTCCATCCTAAGGGAGATCAGTCCTGGGTGTTCACTGGAAGGACTGATGTTGAAGCTGAAACTCCAATACTTTGGCCACCTGATGCGAAGAGCTGACTCGTTTGAGAAGACCCTGATGCTGGGAAGGATTGAGGGCAGGAGGAGAAGGGGACGACAGAGGATGAGATGGTTGGATGGCATCACTGACTCAATGGACATGAGTTTGGGTGAACTCCGGGATTTGGTGATAGACAGGGAGGCCTGGCATGCTGCAGTTCATGGGGCTGCAAAGAGTCAGACATGACTGAGCAACTGAACTGAACTGACGTCCATGTTGTATACTGTCACCCTCCTTATTTAGCTTGCGTGCATAGTCCATGATGCAAAATGCTTGTGTGGATGAATCACAAACTGGAATCAAGATTTCCAGGAGAAATATCAGCAACCTCAGATGTATAGATGATACTACTCTAATGACAGAAATCAAAGAGGAACTAAAGAGCCCTTTATGAGGGTGAAAGAGGAGAGTGAAAAAGCTGGCTTAAAACTGTATATTCAAAAATCTAAGACCATGGCATCTAGCTCCTTCAGTTCAGTTCAGTTCAGTCACTCAGTCGTGTCTGACTCTTTGCGACCCCATGAACCGCAGCACACCAGGCCTCCCTGTCCCACATCAACAGCTGGAGTCTACCCAAACCCATGTCCATTGAGTCAGTGATGCCATCCAACCAACTCATCCTCTGTCATCCCCTTCTCCTCCTGCCCTCAATCTTTCCTAGCATCAGGGTCTTTTCAAATGAGTCAGCGCTTCACATCAGGTGGCCGAAGTATTGGAGTTTCAGCTTCAACATCATCAGTCCTTCCAGCGAACACCCAGGACTGATCTCCCTTAGGATGGACTGGTTGAAACTTCTTGCACTCCAAGGGACTCACAAGAATCTTCTCCAACACCACAGTTCAAAAGCATCAATTCTTCGGCACTCGGCTTTCTTTATAGTCCAACTCTCACATCCATACATGACTACTGGAAAAACCATAGCCTTGACTAGATGGACCTTTGTTGACAAAGTAATGTCTCTGCTTTTTAATATCCTGTCTCAGTCAGTTCATGGCAAATAGATAGGGAAAAAGTGCAAATAGTAACAGATTTTCTTCCCCCCCGGCCTCCAAAATCACTGTGGACAGTGACTGCAGTCATGAAATTAAAAGATGCTTGCTCCTTGGAAGGGAAGCTATGACCAACCTATATAGCATATTAAAAAACAGAGACATCACTTTGCCAACTCCTTGGTGGCTCAGACAGTAAAGAATCCGCCTGCAATGTGGAAGACCTAGGTTCGATCCCTGGGTTGGGAAGATCCCCTGAAGGAGTTCATAGCAACCCACTCCAGGATTCTTGCCCTGAGGATCCCCATGGACAGAGGAGCCTGGTGGGGGTTACAGTCCATGGAGTTGGGAAGAGTCAGATATGCACAGGCACACATGGTTTTTCCAGTAGTCACGTATGGATGGGAGAGTTGTATCATAGAGAAGCTGAGTGCAGAAGAGTTGATGGTTTCAAATTGTGGTGCTGGAGAAGACTTTTGAGAGTCCCTTGGAGTGCAAGGAGATCCAATCAGTCCATCCTAAGCGAGATCAGTCCTGGGTGTTCATTGGAAGGACTGATGTTGAAGCTGAAACTCCAATACTTTGGCCACCTGATGCGAAGAGCTGACTCGTTTGAGAAGACCCTGTTGCTGGGAAGGATTGAGGGCAGGAGGAGAAGGGGACGACAGAGGATGAGATGGTTGGATGGCATCACTGACTCAATGGACATGAGTTTGAGCAAACTCGGGGGATAGTGAAGGACAGGGAAACCTGGTGTGCTGCTGTTCATGGGATTGTAAAGAGTCAGACATGATTTCGTGACCGAACAACAAACGACAGAGACTATTCGGCCTCTTTTCCTCTAGGAGATTTATAGTATCTGGCCTCACATTTAAGTCTTTAATCCATTTTGAGCTTATTTTTGGGTATAGTGTTAAAGAATTATCTAATTCCATTTTTTCCATGTAACTGTCCAATTTTGCCAGCATTTGTTGAATAGACTACCTTTCCACTATTGTGTAGTTATGCTCCCTAAGTTATGTCATAGATTAATTGACTATAGGTGCATGAGTTTATTTCTGAGCTTTCTATATTGTCCCATTTGTCTATATTTCTATTTTGGGGCCAGTACCATACCTTTTTGATGACTGTAACTTGGTAGTATAATCTGAATTCAAGGAGCCTCTTTACTCCAGATCTATTTTTATTCCTCAAGAATGCTTTGGCTAATAAGGTCCTTTTGTGTCTATATTCAAATTTTGAAAGTTTTTTGTTCTAGTACCATGAAAAATACCATCAGCGACTTGGTAGAGATTGCATTGAACCTGTAGATTGCCTTGGGTAGTATCATTATTTTGACAACATTGATTCTTCCAATCCATGAGCATGGCATATCTTTCTGTTTGTATCTTCTTTGATTTCTTTCAAAAGCTTCTTATAATTTTTGGAAAGTGGGTCTTTTGTCTCCTTTAGATAGGTTTATTCCTAGGTATTTTATTTTCTTAGATGTGATGGTGAACGAGATGAATATTTCTTGAATTTCTCTTTCTGGTCTTTTTTTTTTTGCCATTTTATTTTTTAATTGAAAGATAATTGATCTACAGAATTTTCTTGTTTTCCATTGAACATCAACAAGAATCAACCATAGGTACACCCATGTCCCCTCCCTCCTGAGCCTTCCTTCCATCTACCTCCCCATCTCACCTTTATAGACTGTCACACAGCCCATGTTTGAGTTTCCTGAGTCATACAGCAAATTTCTATTGGCTATCTGTTTTCCACATGGTATTGTAATTTTCCATGTTACTCTTTCCATACATCTATCTCATCCTCTCTCTCCTCCCCTCCCCACGTGTCCATAGGTCTGTTCTCTGTGTTTGTTTCTCCATTGCTGCCCTGTAGATAAGTTCATCAGCACCATCTTTCTAGATTCCATATATATACATCAGTATATGATATTTATATTTCTCTTTCTGACTTACTTCACTCTGTATAATGGGCTCTAGGTTCGTCCACCTCATTAGAACTGACTCAAAAGCATTCCTTATATGGCTGAGTAATTGCGTATATGTACTACAGCTTCTTTAACCATTCATCTGTCAATGGCCATCTAGGTTGCTTCCATGTTCTAGCTATTGTAAATAGTGCTGCCATGAATATTGGGGTACATGTCTTTTTCACTTTTGGTTTCCTCAGGGTATATGCCTAGGAGTGGGTTTGCTGGGTCATATGGTGGATTTATTCCTAGTTTTTTAAGGAATCTCCATACCATCTTCCATAGTGGCTATATCAATCTACATTCCCACCTCTTTCTGGTCTTTTGTTGCTAGTGTGTAGAAATGCAACAGATTTTGTGTGTTAATTTTGTAACCTTCAACTTTACATAATTCATTGATGAGTTCTAGTAGTTTCCTGGTAGAGTCTTGGGGATTTTCTATGTATAGTATCATGTCATCTACAAACAGTGACAGTTTAACTTCTTCTTTTCCAATTTGGATTCCTTTTGTTTCTGTCTCTGAAAAAAAAGTAGCTAAGACTTCCAAGACTTTTCTTCTCTGAAAAAAAAAGAAAATAGTTAAGACTTCCAAAATTATGTTGAAGAAAAGTGGCAAGAGTTATCCTTATCCTTGTATTGTTCTTGGTCTTAGAAGAAATGCTTTCAGTTCTTCACCATTGAGTATGATGCTAGCTGTAGGTTTGTCATATGTGGCCTTAATTATGTTGAGCTATGTTCCCTCTATGCCCACTTTCTGGGGAGTTTTAATCATAAATGAGTGCTGAATTTTGTCAAAAGCATATTCTGCATCTATTGAGAAGATTATATGGTTTTTCATCTTCAATTTGTTGATGTGGCATCTCACACTGATTGATTTGCAGATATTGAAAAATCCTAGGATAAATCCCATTTGATCATGGCATATGGCTCTTTTAATGTACTGTTAGATTCAGATTGCTAGTATTTTGTTGAGGATATTTGCATGTATGTTCACCCGTGATATTGGCTTGTAATTTTCTTTTATTGTGGTATTTTTGTCTGGTTTTGGTATTAGGGTGATGATGGCCTCAGAGAATGAGTTTGGGAGTTTTCCTTGCTCTGCAGTTTTCTGGAACCGTTTCAGAGGGATAGGTGTTAGCTCTTCTGTAAATGTTTGATAGAATTCACCTGAAAAGCCATCAGGCCTTGAACTTTTGCTTGTTGGGAGTTTTCAGATCATAGTTTCTTTTCCTATGCTTGTGATTGGTCTGTTCATATCTGTAAGACTGTACCTTTCTTAGAATTTGTCCATTTCTTCCAGGTTGTCCATTTTATTGACATACAGTTGCTTGCAGTAATCTTTTATGATCCTTTGTATTTATGTGGTGTCAGTTGTAGCTTCTCCTTTTTCATTTCTAATTTTATTGATTTGAGTCCTCTCCCTTTTCCTGATGAGTCTGGATAAAGGTTCATCAATTTTCTTTGTCTTTTCAAAGAATCACCTTTTCACTTCATTGTTTTCTTTGTCTCTATTTCTTTTCTTTCTGTTCTGATCTTTATGATTTCTTTCCTTCTACTAACTTTAGGCTTTGGTTGTTCTTCTCTCTCTAGTTACTTTAGGTGTAAGGTTAGGTTGTTTACTTGATATTTTTCTTTTTTTCCCGGGGTAAGATTGTGTAGCTATAAACTTCCCCATTAGGACTGCTTTTGCTGCATCCCATAGGTTTGAATCATTGTGCTTTCATCTTCATGTGTCTCTCAGTATTTTTTGATTTCCTCTTTGATTTTTTCAGTGATTCGTTGCTTGTTTAGTAGCATATTGTTTAGCCTTCATGTGTTTGTGCTTTTACAGTTTTTTCTTATAGTTTATTTGTAATTTCATAGCATTGTGATCAGAAAAGATGCTTGATGACTTCCATTCTTGATAACTTCAGTTTTCTTAAATTTACCAAGACTCATCTTTTTGCCCAGCATGTGGTCAATCCTGGACAATATTCTGTGTGTATTTGAGAAGAGTGTGTATTCTGGAGCTTTTGGCTGGATTGCTCTATAAATATCAACTAAGTTTATCTGGTATAACGTGTCATTGAAGGCCTGTGTTTCCTTATTGATTTTCTTCTGGATTGATCTGTCCATTAATAAAAATGAAACGGTTAAGTCCACCACTGTAATTGTGTTACTGTTGATCTTTCCCTTCATGATTGTTAGTATTTGCCTTATGTACTGAGGTGCGGCTATGTTGGGAGCTTATATATTTATAACTGTTATATCTTCTTCTTGGCTTGATCCTTTGATCATTATGTAGTGCCCTTCTTAGTCTCCTGTAACAGTCTTTATTTTAAAATCTATTTTGTCTGATATGAGTATTGCTATTCCAACTTTCTTTTGATTTCCATTTGCATGGAGTATGTTCTTTCATCTCCAGACTTTCAGTCTGTATGTGTCCCTAGGTTTGAGGTGGGTCTTTTGTAGACAGCATATATATGGGTTTTGCATCCACTCATTCAGTCTATGTCTTTTGGTTGGCACATTTGATCGGCTTACATTTAAGGTATCAATATGTGTATTCCTATTGCCATTTTCTTAATTGTTTTGGGTTTTGCTTTGTGGGTCTTTTTTCTTTCTTTTCTCTTGTGGTTTGATGATCATCTTTAGTGTAGGGTTTGGACTGATTTTTTCTTTTGTGCGTGTATCTATTGCAGTTTTTTTGGTTTGCTATTCCCATGAGGTTTTGATATAGTGGTCCATATATGTACAAGTTTTTTTTTTTTTGAGTTGCTAGTGGCTTCACCATTTAGAGGAGTTCCTTAAGCATTTGTTGTAAATTTGATGTGATGCTGCTGATTTCACTTAACTTTTGCTTGTTGTAAAGCTTTTGATTTCTCTGAGTGTTACTCCATCTGGGACATAATCCTCTGCCTCTTCATTTTGTCTGATGTTTGGTGATTGGTGTTTTCATTCTGGAGGCTGCAGGGTTCTAGCTCTTCTTATTTCTGTTGTCTTCTCTGTGGTGAATAAGACCATCTAAGAAGCTCATGCAAACTTCCTGATTGGAGGGACTGGTGGTGGTTAGAACTAGATCATGCTCTGGTGGGTAAGGTTATGTTCAGTAAAACTTTAATCTGCTTGTCTGCTGATGGTTGAGGCTGTGTTCCTTCCCTGTTAGTTGTTTGGCCTGAGGTAACACAGCACTGGAGTCTACAGGCTAATGGCTTCTGGGAGGGCTTACACCAATGAGTACATCCCAGAACTCCTGCTTCCATTGCTCTTAGCCCCAAAATGAGCCATAGTGACACAAACACACACACACACACACCCCTCTGCCTCTTCAGAAGATGCTCCAACACTAGCAGGTAGGTTTGGTCCAGTCTCCTATGTGGTCACTGCTCCTTTCCTCTGGGTTGCATAAAACTCTGTCTGTGCCCTCCAAGATTGGAGTCTCTGTTTCTCCCAGTCTTATCGAAGCCCTGTAATCAAATCCTACTGGCCTTCAAAGTCAGATTCTCTGGGGATTCCTACTCTTGTTGCCAGGTCTTCAAGATGGGAAGCCTGATGTGGGGCTCAGAATGTTCACTCCAGGGAGAACTTCTGTGGTGTAAATGTTCTCCAGTTTGTGGGTTGTCTACCCAGTGGTTATGGAATTCGATTTTAGTGTGATTGCACCTTTCCTATTGTCTCACTGTAGCTTCTCCTTTGTCTTTGGATGTGGGATATCCTTTTTGGTGGGTTCCAGTGTCTTTCTGTTGGTGCTTGTTCAGCAGTTAATTGATTCTGGTGCTCTCATAAGAAGAAGTGAGTGCACATCCTTCTATTCTGCCATTTTGAACCAATCATAGTCTTTGTTTTAAAGTCTATTTTGTCTGATATAAGTAACGCTACCTTAGTTTTTGTGTGTGTGTGTTTCCATTTGCATGGTATACCTTTTTCCATCCTTTCACTTTCAGTCTATATGTGTCTTTAGATCTAAAGTGAGTCTCATGTAGGCAGCACATACTTTAATCTTATTTTAAAAATACAATACTCTATGTCTTTTGACTAGAGCATTTAGCCCATTTACACTTGGATAAATTACCAACAAGTATGTACTTATTGCCATTTCATTAATTGTTTCCTAGTTGATGTAGTTACTTTTATTCCTTTCTTCTTTTGTTCTCTTGCTTAGTGATTCAATGACTTTCTGTAGTGTTATGTTTGGATTCCTTTCTTTCATGTGTGTGTGTTTCTATTACAGGTGTTTGGTTTGTGGTTATCATGATGTTCGTCTGTAACAGCCTACATATATATGTGATTATTTTAAGTTGGTGATCTTTTAAGTTTGAAAGCATTCAACAGTTTTACTCCAATCCCCCTTTAACTTAATGTTTTTAACACACTATTGTACATCTTTTTGTTTTGTGGATATAGATTTTACTAGTACTGTCTGTTAGTCTTCTTTACCTTTTAAAAACTATGTATTTGCCTTTTCCAGTGAGATTTCTTTAATAATTTTTCACATTTCTAGATGTGAGCTTTTCTTTTCTGCTTAGAGAAGTCCTTTTTAACATTTCTTGTAGATTCAGGTTAGTGGTGGGGCTTCCCAAGTGGCACTAGTGGTAAAGAATCTTCCTGCCAATGCAGGAGACATAAGAGATGCCAGTTCAATCCCTGGATGGGGAAGATCCCCTGAAGTAGGAAATGGAAAACTATTCCAGTATTCTTGCTTGGAAATCCCGTGGACATATTTGCAGTTGTAAGCTTTTCTTTTCTGCTTAGAGAAGTCCCTTTATCATTTCTTGTAGATTCAGTTTAGTGATGCTGAACTTGTTTGGCTTTTGCTTATCTTTAGTTTTCTTTCAAATCTGAATGGTAACTTTACTAGGTAGAATATTCTTGGTTTTAGGTGTTTTCCTTTCATCACTTTGAATATATCATGCCACTCTCCTCTTGCCTGCAAAGTTTATGCTGAGAAGTCATGTGATATTCTTAGGGAAGTCCCTTTGTATGTAACTAGTTGCTCTTCTCTTGCTGGTTTTGAGTTTCTCTCTTTATCTTTAATTTTAGCCATTTTACTTCTAATATGTATTGATGTGAACCTTTTTGGTTTTTTTTTTTTTTTTTTTTGTGGACTCTCTGTGCTTCCTGGACTTAAATGTCTACTTCCTTCCCTGGGTTAGAAAAGTTTTCAAGTATTATTTCTTCAAATAAGTTCTCAGTCTCTTTTTCTCTTCTCCTTCTTGGACCCCTGTAATGTGAATGTTAACATGCTTTATATTGCTCCAGAAGTCTTTTTTTCTGTTTACCTTGGGTAATTTCCACTACCCTGTCTTCCTGTTTGCTGATCTATTCTCCCTTATCATCTAACCTACTGTTGATCCCTTCCAGTGTATTTTTCTATCATTTATAATATTCTTAAGTACTGTTTAGGTCTTCTATTTCCTAAATTTTTGTTGAAATTCTCACTGTGTTCATCTGTTTTGTGTTTTTTTCTCCTGAGTTTATTGAGTATCTTTATGATCATTATCTTGAAACTTTAACAAGTAGATTTCTTATCTCTACTTCATTTAGTTCTTCTTTCTAAGGCTTTATCTCCTGATTTTTCCCAGTTTTCTGTGTATACTTCTACATCTTATGTTGGCAAGTTATGTTTACCAATTTTTGATAAGTGGCTTATGTAGGAAACATGCTGTGGGGCCTAGTAGCATGCTCCTCTCTGGTCACCAAAACTGTCCGTTCTGAGGTGCTCCCTATGTGAGCTGCATGCCCCCCTCTGCTGTGGCAGGGCTGACTACTATGGGCACACTAGTAGATAGGGCTTGCTACCTGCCTGGTTGGCACTGAGGTTGTGTCTCATGTGGTGGATGAGTGCAACAGACGTCCCATTTAGTTGGCTGTGTGGCCCAGGGCAGCAAGGGCATTTTCTCACCTGTGGCAAGCAAGGCAGTGTCTCCAAATGGCTGTCTGTTTGACCTGGGTGAGGGGCACAGGCTGGTGTTGGCCCACTGGGGTGTGTGGCTGGGTTATCTGTGTGATCAGGGGGTTGTTGAGGCTGGTGCAGCCTGCTGGTTGGCAGCTAAGCCCTTGGCACTTGAGGGAAGATTCCCAAATGATACTTGCCAGTGATGGTATTATTGTGGAAGAATGAGCTCCCCCAAATGGATGCTGCCAGCACCTCTACCCCCAGGAGGCTCTCCAAGATCAGCAAATGGGTCTGACTCAGGCTCCCTTCAAACTACTGTCTGTTTTGGGACTTGGAGTGTGTTTGGGAATTTGCAGGTGCTCTTTAAGAGAAGAGTATATGTTTTGTATAGCCCTCTCACTAACATAAGCCCTAAACATAAGCCCAACTGGTTTTCAAAGCCAGATATCATGGGTGCTCATCTTCCCAGTGCAGGACCCTTGAACTAGGGAGCTTGATATGGGGTTCAGACTCCTTGCTCTTTGGACAGGATCTCTATCACCATTGTGACATTCCTCCCATTTGTGGGTCACTGACCCAGGGGTGTAGGTCTTGATGATATGCATCACCACCTCTCCTCCTCATCTCAGTGTGGTTCCTTCTTTATATCTTTAGTTATGGAAAATCTTTTCTGCTAACCATCATGTTGTTCTCATGGGTAGTTGCTTTGTACATAGTTGTAATTTTGGTGTGCCCGTGGAGAGAAGGTAGTTCAGACTATTCCTACTCCATCTTTGAAAACAAGCTGGGATGTATTCTTAAGAGCAGAGGTTCCCTCCAACCCTTTATCTTTGCTGCACTTATAATGTGGAAATTCCCAGTCAGAAGCCTTCAGCTTGTACCCCTCTGCCTATTCCAGGCTTTCACTATGACTACCTGTAACCCCCAAACGTACTTCTATAAATCAAGTGCCCATTATACTTGCTCACCCCTTCAGATCTCTGGGAAAGTGGCTTCTTATCCAATGTGGAAAGTCTTGTTCTTGATGTAATTCACTTCCAGGATCCTATGTGGAAGCATCTTTTCTTTTTAAAATTCCATTTCCTTGGAGATCACAGATATGTCTTTCCCTGTTTGAATGTTAACAACATCCTACTCACAGGCAGGTAAAGAGAAGCCCGTAATCAGATTCTGTTTCAGAGAAGCAGCACTCAACATGTGATCAGGGAGTAATGTGAGTGGATTGATGGCCACCTTTGTTTCCATGGTTACGAGACCCTGCTGTTGAGAAAGGCTCACTGCTCCTCCACCCTGTGGTACTTCATACTTTATTAGTATAATCATCTCTCAATACATGCAGAGGATTGGTTTTAGGACCCCCCAAGGATACCAAACTCCATGAGTGCTCAAGTCAGTTACAGCTGGCCCTCCATATCTGTGGGTTCTGGATCTGCAGATATGAGAAGGCTGACTGCATTTAATCAGTGTCAGCTAACACGTATAGGATGCAAATATTATGTCAACTTTCACCACAAAATGCTCATAATTCTCTAGTTATACTATACCTCCAGGGTTTTGTTGGGCGTAGCCCTAAAGGACAATAAAGACTTCCTAAAATTGTGCACTTGATGTTATAGTGATAATTATTCACTAAGTATTAGGCATATTTTCTGTCTTGGAAGAAACATGTTCTTCCTTCTGTAAAGTGAGGTGATCAGGTTCCTCCACTCAAAGAATGAGGAACAGGTTATTTGCTCTGGATCTTAGTTTCCTTATTCTTATTACAGAATGGAAATCTCATTGCCCGTGGGGTCTTGTGACCACTGATGATGGAGCAGTAGGGGTAATGATTGAGAAACAGGGCCTTCAAGTTAGAACTGAATTGAAATTTAGCTCCAACCCTACAGTTTCCACTGATTCACTCTCTGAACTTGAGAATCTGCTGAATAGATCTGCACCTTACTTTCCTCAACTGCAGAATGGGAAGAATAATACCTACCTCCCAAGGTGAAGTAAAGAATGAGACATATTGGGACTTCCCTTAGAGTCCAGTGGCTAAGACTCCATGCTCCCAATACAGGGGGCCTGGGTTCAATCCCTGGTCAGGGAACAAAGATCCCACATGTCTCAACTAAGCCCGAAAACAGCCAAATAAATAAATATTAAAAACAAAACAAAACAGTGAGACATGCCAAGCCCAGTGGAGTTGCATTGTTAGTAGTCATACACATTAGCATCAACTTCCTGGTTTTCACATTGGGTGGGTATGGGAAGGAGTGCAGAGTGCAAATGACAGAATCTCAGAGTAAATCTTCAGTTGGCATAATTAATGAAGATGCAAGTTAAATATTTGACCAGCGATAAGAAATTTATGGCCATGAATACTGCAGCTCTGATCCCATAGCTTATGTGTGTAGTAAGAGGAAGCATTTCTTTTGTTTAAAGCATTGTGTACCCAATTTGCATTCAGAGAAAGGTTGTGGAATCATCCAGGACCACTGCAAATAAGAAATCCAGATACCAGCAAGGGCAATGTTTTTGTGAGAATGTTGGGCTATTAATCATAAATAAAATAACAGGGCACTTTTATTTATAGCAAATTGTTGCTAGGGAGATAATAAGACCCTGTTTAGCACTCTCATTTTTTTTTCCCACAGAAGAATACAGTGATTTTTCAGATGAAATAAAAATCCCATACTTACATGAGCCCCGAGTATTTGTGGCTTTTAGACCTTGGCATCGATCAGTCCCTGCAGGATGGGAGGGTGTGAAGGGAAGCCAGCGTGTAGCTGGCTCCCTTTAATAATGATTGGGTACATGAAGCCCCTTTAGGTTGGAAATGACTGACTAGCCCCAGAAAAACCACGATGAGCTCTTGCACCTTCCTCTACTGGATGACTGAAAAGTCCCTGGTCACCTTCTGTTGTGCTGGAAGCAGGGGCAGTGGCCATCATTCAATCAGATGTCCTTTTCCTGGTCCCTCTAGAGTTAGAAGCTGCCCGTTTCCAGGAAATTTGTGGAGGGATGCTAGTTTATGAAAGTTTACGTGTGCTCACAGTCCCTTCTGTGATGATCTCCAAACTCCTTAAGTCCATAGTCTCAGTTTTTGTAGTTTCTGGATACAGCAGCCATTTAAATATTTGTGGAAGTCATGAATGACTTTATGCACGCCTTTGGACCTGTCCTCTAGCAAACAGGAGATGTGGTAGGCTGAAAAATGGCTGCCCTCACCAAAGATATACACATCCTACTCCTTATAACTGATACATAATTGGCTTTTTTGAAAAAAGGGTCTTTGGAGATGCAATCAAGAGATGAGAAAATTATCTTAGATTATGGAGTGGACCCTAAGTTCAGTTGCATATGTTTTTAGAAGAGGGGAAACAGGGAGACTTAACTACAGACAAAAGAGGAGAAGGTATGTGGAAATGGAGGCAGACATTGGAGTAATGCAGCACAAGCCAAGGATTGCCAACAGCCACCAGAACCTGGGGGAGAGTCTTCCCAGAGTCCCAGGGGGGAAGGTTACCTGCTGACAACTTGGTTTTATGACAGTGAAATCAATTATGTGTTTCTGGCCTCCAGGACTATGAGGAATAAACTTCTGCTACTGTAAGCCACCAAGTGTGCAGTAGTTTGTTAGAGTAGCCATAGAAAACAAATACAGAAGGCATAGCCATTTCTTCATCAACAACCAAAGTCCGCCTCGTCACAATGTCAGATAGGACCCTGTGTCCTACACAGATTCTACTGGGGTGATAACTACATTCTATTCACTTACTATTCACTAATAAGAGAATCTTTAAAAATAGTTTCCCAAATTATTATAAAAGTAAAATACATTTATCATAGAAAAAGAAGTCAAAACAGCACAGTAAAGTATAAAGTAAATGTGACCTGTGCTCTTAGAGGTCATATCCCAGAGGGCAGTCTTCTAGCTGTATTTATATTCTTCTTTAAATTATTGTGGTTAGAAGTATATTTACATCTACTCATTTTAACACAAACTATGTCATTCATTCACATCACATGGTTCCTTTTTGTTCATTAAAAATTAAATTTGGGAGATCTTTCCATATGTTTATATAGATACTTCCTCATTTTTTAAAATAATTGTGTAAACATTTTATTGTATGAAACTATCACAGTTGATTTAACTGGTCCAAAACCAGGAATTATTAAGGTAACTGAATATGCTTCTGTTTTGACAGACAGGATGACTTTAAACAATACTTACAAAAGCTTAGAATATCTTTGTTTTCCTAGACCATGGAAAACTATTGCGATTGTGTTCAAAAGGTAATATGGCTAATGAAGAGGTTTGGGTTCCTTACAATAACTGTGGGCCTGGGGAGCAGCCTGGGAACCACCCTCTCTGTTTGACTCCTAAACTCTCGTGCAGTGGACAAACACCCCAGCAGTTTCTTCATCAATTCCTTCATTCAACCAGCGGGCTTCAGAGCCTTCTGTGTTCCCAGAGCTGTGCCAGCATTCTGCAGGAAAGAAAGATGAGTAATACAAGACATCCTACCTTCAAGTAGCTTGTTGCCAAACGACAGGACCCCTGTGCATCCCACAAGTGTGGGATATGGGGTAATGGAGATGAGCTCAGGAAGACCAGGTGGGGCCAAGCAGAAATCAAATCACTGTGTACCCTGCAGTGGAAGCTCAGAGCCCTAACCACTGGACCATCAGGGAAATCCCAGATACTGCTTTTTAAAGGGGCAAGGAATCAAGAGACAGGAGCGAGGCCTGAAAGGAAGACTTTCAGGATGAGGCATTGAATCGATGACCAGAAAGTGAGATGAAGAGGAGTTAGGAAGCCAGTTGTAGTAGCCACGAGGAACAGGCAAAAGGTAACAGGGGTCCCCAGGAATCACCAAACATGTGGGGAAAAGCCAGACATGAAGATTTTTTTAAATTGAAATATAGTTTAATTCACAGTATTATTTAGTTTCAGGTGTACAACATAGTGAATGAATATATTAATAAATTACACTCTATTAATGTTATTTTAAAATGTTGGCTATAGTCCCTGTGCTGTTCAGTAGATACTTGTAATTTTTTTTTTTTTTTAAACACAGTAGTTTCCACGGGGGCTTGCCAGCAGGTGCTAGTGATAAAGAACTCACCTGCCAAGCAGTGGTCATAATTGAGGCCGGTTAGACCTCTGGGTTGGGAAGATCCCCTGGAGGAGGGCAGGGCAATCCACTCCAGTATGCTCGCCTGGAGAATCCCATGGACAGAAGAGCCTGGCGTGCTACAGTCCATAGGGTCGCAAAGAGCTGGACACAACTGAAGCGACCTAGCACAGACAACCCAGTAGTTTCTACACCTTAATCCCATACCGACATCTTGCCCCTCGCCTCTTCTTTCTCCTCAGTGGAAACCACTAGTTTGTTCTCTATATCTTGAAACTATTTTAAAGTGTGTGTGTCTGGTGTGTGTGATTTTAATCAAAAGATTTTTAACCATGAGATCAAAGGTGGAGCAGAGATAACTGATGAGACTGGCTTTCCTCAGCCCCAGGAGAACAGGGGCAAGTGGGCTCCCCGGGGTTGCAAACACAGGTGGGGGTGGGCCTGGAGTCCTCCCCCCTCCTAAGGGCACTGGGAACAACTTCCTCTTCAAGCCTGGCAGACGTAGGTCTCTGTACTCCTGGGCATTGCCCTTGACCCTGAGAAGAGTTTTAAGCGAGCTCCGCCGCCCCCCAGGCAACCGAACCCCCTCCGGAGGGCCTTCTCCGTGCTGCACCTGTGGGGCGGGCACAGCTGCAGTGGTAGCACCGCGGTTATTAGGGGAAGAATATGCTAATGAGCAGATGCCTGTGATTAACCCGCCTTTCCTGTTGCCTGTCAAACCCAAGCTGCACTTGGAAAAGATAATTAAATTGGAATCAAATGTCTGCAGTCAATATTGAGCCCTACCTAACAACAGAGGAAGTTGTGAGTCCAGCTGAAAATGCACCTTTCCTGGAGACCTAGCAGGGTTCCGGGGGTGGGATTTGCTGAAGTCTGTGCTCAAATGACTTTCTTGGTAACAGTCAAGGGTTTAGAGGTGCGGGTCATGCTTATGACCTTGTTAATGCTGGTGCACTAGGGTAGTGCTATTTGTTCCCCTAAGACGGGACAAAACCTGACTCAAAGTGTCGGATCCAGAGCAACTGTGTGTGTGTGTCAGTCGCTCAGTCGTGTCTGAGTCTGGGACGTCGAGGACTGTAGCCCACCAGGCTCCTCTGTCTAGGGGATTCTCCAGGCAAGAGTACTGGAGTGGGTTGCCATTTCTTTCTCCCCAGAGCAAGTAGGCCAGGCCAATACCCGGACTGTCACAGGCACTGACCCTCCCCAGGTCTCCTGTTTTCTCCAGCTTGGCTCAGGGGCCTCTGCACACGCGTTTCTGCCTCAGCTGTAGCTTCTCACCCTCTCTGGCCAGCGGCAGTTGTGATGGTGACCTGGGGGTAAGTGTCCATGACAAATCCTGCCAGATGCCTTTTCCTCATGCAACATATTTGCCCCGAAGCATCTTGCAGTATGGGAAAGTGAAAAGTGAGTGGGTGGCAAGTGGCTAGTTCTTTGGGTTCCAAATGGTAGTTTTAAGGAAAAATTGTAGGGAGAAGCCAATGTGTCCTGCCATGTCTTGCTCCTAAAGGCCAGATGCTGCCACCATTCTCATGCCTGGGACTCCTGTGGGTAAGGTAACTGGTCCAGTCCTTGCTTGTTAGAAATAGCCAAGGACACCCAGAGAGTGAAATGTAGCACGAGGGAGCCCACTTGTGAAACCCAGAACCAGGACCTGCCCATTCCACACTCCCCACCCCTCCAAACACATGGGGGTCAGCTTTCCTTAATGTCCCTAGGAGATGAGTCACTCCTGATCCATTTCATTTATAATTAGAAATGGGGAGAAGGGGCTTCTCCTGGCCACTCTCTTCTACACATCTCTCTGTTAAATAAAGGATCAATGCCTTTATTGTATGTAGGATGGATAGTCTAAGCTTGCTCTGCTCGTCACACGAGAGGCCAATGAGTCCGAGGGATGAGTTGTTGAGGCAAGTAATATGACTTTATTCGGAAAGCTGGCTGACTGAGAAGATGGCAGACTAATATCTTAAAGTATCCATTTGTTGGGGTCTGGATGCCAGGGTCTCTTAAAGAGTCAGAGAGAGAGAAGCAGTGAGGAACTGAAGTCAGAAGGCAGAATAGAGAGGGAGAGGCAGTGAGGAAGTAAAAAGGGTCTTCAGTCTTGCAAAATATATCCAGGAAAGGCCAGCCTTTGGAAGGGTGTGTTAATCTCTTCTTTTTGTTGTAGCTATTAATAGGTGGCCCTGAGAAGTGGTCACATACAGTTGTGAGAGCTGGACCATAAAGAAGACAGAGCTCCAAAGAATTGATGCCTTTGAACTGTGGTGCTGGAAAAGACTACTGAGAGTTTCTTGGACAGCAAGGAGATCAAACCAGTCATACCTAAAGGAAATCAACCCTGAATACTCACTGGAAGGACTAATGCTAAAGCTGAAGCTCCAGTATTTTTGTCACCTGATGTGAACAGGTGACTCACTGGAAAAGTCCCTGATGCTGGGAAAGATTGAGAGTGTAAGGAGAAAATGGTGTCAGAGGATGAGATGGCTGGATGGCATCACTGATGCAATGAACATGAACTTGGGCAAACTCTGGGAGATGATGAGGGACAGGGAAACCTGGAGTGCTGCAGTCCACGGGGTCACAAAATGTCAGACATGACTGGATGACTGAAAAACAACATTAATAGGTGGGCAAGGTTAGATTATCTATGAGCTGAACAAAGACAGAGGGGCAGGGTCTGCTGAGGCAGGCTATTATGTACGATTGTAATAACAAAAGCAACAAAAAGCAAGTCAAAGAAACAGTTTCCAACATGGAGTCAGAATTGCCTTCTCTGCAACAGTCATACTGTATAGCACAGGGAACTATATTCAACAACTTTTGTTTAGCTCACAGGGAGGTAATCTAACTCTGCCCACCTGTGAATGACTGTAAGAAAGAAGGAACTAACACATCCCCCTTCCTGAAGCTTGCCATTCTAGGAGATATTTGCAGGAATTAAATGGTCTTCTTACTTTGTTTACACACCTCCCCCAATCTCTGATTCATATAAGAACCTGGCATCCAAGCCCCGAGAAGGTGGTTATTTTGAGACATTAGTCTGCCATATTCTTGGTCCCCTGGCTTTCAAAGTTAAGTCATATTCCTTGCCTCCACACCTCATCCCTCAGATTCATTGGCTTCTTGTGCAGTGATCAGAGCTACCTTGGACTCAGTAACAATATCATGTGTCAGGCCATCTTCTCAGTGTTGGGGACGAAGGGCTGAATAGGACAGGGTGAACAGCATGCACTCAGCTTTGCCTGGGGAAGGTATGCAGCCTCTGTGGTCAATACAACTTAAGCTAATGGGGAGAGTCATAATGCCTTACTTCCCTGGGAAACTCAGTGACTTCTTTAGGTATCTTAAACATTTTACTGGAGAAATAGGTTTATTTCTTTCAAAGGTGTTCTCACAGCTGCAGCAAAGTCTATCATTCAAGAAGTAAGGAGCCAGGGACTGATTCCTTATTCATCAACCAGCCCACTGTCTCTGTCTGTCCTGACAAATACTTGTTTACAAAACATTTATTTTTCCATCTCCATGTCAACTGTCTGCCTCCCCTTTGAAGTTCCAAACATCTACCCTCACCCCCTGCTGCCAAAATCTTTTGTTGTTTTTAATTGAAGATGGTATTTAAAGTGAGGGCTTCAGTCATTTGCTTGAGTTCCTCAGTTTTCCTGGGTCTGTCCCATGTTATTAAACTGTTGTTTGATATTCTCCTGTCAATCTGACTCACATCAATTTAATTCTTAGGCCAAAGAACCTCAAAGGTACAGGACATGAAACCTATTCATGAGGGCTCCACCTTATGACCTGATAACCTAGCAAGGGACCTACCTCCTAATATCATCATATCAAGGGTTAGAATTTTAACATGTGAATTTGATAGATACAGAAACATTCAGTCCATAATAATGTTTTTTTTGTTCATCTCTGAAGCATTCAAATGTAACACAACTGGAATATTTTTCTGGATTGATCTCTCTTGCTGTGAGTACTTCACTCTTCAATGTAAAGAGAACTTAAATCCCTTAAAAATGCTAGAATTAGAGTGGATGGTTAAGTGATATTGATTTCAATGAGGCAGCAGCAAGCAGTGGCGTGAAGTGAGATCTTAATTTCCTGCCCAGGAATTGAAGCTGGGCCAGCAAGGGCTAGAAGCTAGAAGCTATTTTCCCCTGGATCTTTGCCCCCAGTGAAAAATGCATTTATCACAGAGGCAGAAACTGTAAATGCAGGTACAAAGTTTATTACTAGAGACATAGCACAACAATAAGTGGGAGTGCACACAAAGAAGCAGTTCGTTAAGACAGAAGCAAGGCAGAGATGTACACCTTGAGAGAAAGATTGTGGGGAATCTTGCAAAATATATCCAGGAAGAGCCCTAGAGAGGTGGAGCATGGTAAAGAGGCAGTTAAGTCATTTATATAGATCAGTTCTTCTAGGCCTTTGCCTTCCTTCAGGCCAATTATCTGATTTCTTTTTTCACACCTGACCTAACCTGGGTCCCTCCCCTGGGGTGCATATATACCCCTCAGCCAAAATGGATCTCAAAGTGAAGGCTTCTGGGAGGAGCAAGACTCATTATGGCCAGGCATTGTCATTTGACTTGTGACCCGCAAGGAGCCATTCTGTGCTTGTGTTGTACCTCCCTTGTCCCAAGAGTGGGGAAAAGGAGATCTTTTAATCCTTTACTCATACAGACTTTTTTCCTCTTTGTCCTTGCCATGACTGTTACCTTAAGGTGTGTGTGTGTTTTAATTAATTTATTTTTTAGTTGAAGGGTAATTGCTTTACAGAACATTGTTGGTTTCTGCCAAACATCAACATGAATCAGCCATAGGTTTACATACGTCCCCTCCCTCTTAAACCTCCCTCCTATCTCCCTCCCCGTCTCATCCCTCTGGGTTGTTATAGAGCACCTGTTTGAGTTTCCTGAGTCATACAACAAGTTCCCATTGGCTATCTATTTTATAAATGGTAATGTAAGTTTCCATGTTACTCTCTCCATACATCTCACCCTCTCTTTCCTCCCTGCCCTGCCATGTCCACATGTCTGTTCTCTATGTCTGTGTTTCTGCTGCTGCCCTGCATAAAATTTCATCAGTACCATCTTTCTAGATTCCATATATATGTGTTAGTATATGATATTTACCATTCTCTTTCTGAGTTACTTCACTCTGTATAATAGGCTCTATGTTCATCCACCTCAATAGAACTGATTCAAATTCATTCCTTTTTGTGGCTGAGTAATATTCCATTGTATATATGTACCACAGCTTCTTTATCCATTCATCTGTCAGTGGACATCTGGGTTACTTCCATGTTCTAGCTATTGTAAATAGTGCTGCAATGAACAGTGGGATACATGTGTCTTTTTCAATTTTGGTTTCCTCAGGGTATATGCCTAGTAGTGGAATTGCTGGGTCATATGGAGGTTTTATTCTTAGTTTTTAAAGAAATCTCCTTGCTGTTTTCCATAGTGGCTGTATCAATTTATATTGCTGCCAACAGGGCAAGAGGGTTTCCTTTTCTTCACACCCTCTCCAGCATTTATTGTTTGTAGACTTTTAATGATGGCCATTCTGATCGGTGTGAAATGATATCTCACTGTAGTTTTGATTTTCATTTCTCTAATTATGAGTGATGGTGAGCATCTTTTCATGTGTTTGTTAGCTATCTGTGTGTCTTCTTTGGGGAAATGTCTTTTTAGGTCTTTTTCCCACTTTTTGATTGGATTATTTGTTTTTCTGGTATTGAGATGTACGAGCTGCTTGTATATTTTGGAAATTAATCCTTTGTCAGTTGTTTCCCTTGCTATTATGTTCTCCCATTCTGAGGGTTTTCTTTTCACCTTGTTTATAGTTTCCTTTGCTGTGCAAAAGCTTTTAAATTTAATTAGGTCCCACTTGTTTATTTTTGTTTTTATTTCCATTACCCTAGGGGTTGAGTCATAGAGGATCTTGTTTTGATTTGTGTCATCTGGTGTTCTGCCTTTGTTTTCCTCTAAGAATTCTATAGTTTCTGGTCTTACATTTAGATCTTTAATGCATTTTGGCTGCAAAGAATATAATCAATCTGATTTCAGTGTTGACCATCTGGTGATGTCCCTGTGTAGAGTCTTTTGTGTTGTTGGAAGAGGGTGTTTGCTATGATCAGTGCGTTCTCTTGGCAAAACTCTATGATCCTTTGCCTGGCTTCAGTCTGTACTCCAAGGCCAAATTTGCCTGTTACTCCAGGTGTTTCTTGAGAGCCTCTTGATGAAAGTGAAAGAGGAGAGTGAAAATTTGGCTTAAAACTCGACATTCAGAAAACTAAGATCATGGCATCTGGTCCCATCACTTCATGGAAAATAGATGGGGAAAAAGTGGAAACAGTGGCTGACTTTAGTTTTTGAGGCTCCAAAGTCACTGCAGACGGTGATGGCAGCCATGAAATTAAAAGATGCTTAATCCTTGGGAGAAAAGTTATGACCAACCTAGACAGCATATTAAAAAGCAGACACATTACTTTGCCAACAAAGGTCCATCTAGTCAAGGCTATGGTTTTTCCAGTAGTCATGTATGGATGTGAGAGTTGGACTATAAAGAAAGCTGAACAGTGAAGAATTGATGCTTTTGAACTGTGGTGTTGGAGAAGAGTCTTGAGAGTCCCTTGGACTGCAAGGAGATCCAATCAGTCCATCCTAAAGAAGATCAGTCCTGAGTGTTCATTGGAAGGACTGATGCTGAAGCTGAAATTCCAATACTTTGGGCACCTGATGTGAAGAATGGACTCATTGGAAAAGACCCTGATGCTGGTCAAGATTGAAGGCAGGAGGAGAAGGGGATGACAGAGGATGAAATTGTTGGATGGCATCACGGACTCAATGGATGAGTTTGAGTAAATTCCGGGAGTTGATGAGGGACAAGGAGGCCAGGTGTTTTGCAGTCCATGGGGTCACAAAGAGTCAGACACAACTGAGCGACTGAACTGAATGCATTTTGAGTTTATCTTTGTGTATGGTGTTAGGAAGTGTTCTAATTTCATTCTTTTACATAGCTGTCCAGTTTTCCCAGCACCACTTATTGAAGAGATTGTCTTTTCTCCATTATTATTGCCTCCTTTGTCAAAAATAAGGTACCCATAGGTGCGTGGGTTTATCTCTGAGCTTTCTATCTTGTTCCCTTGTGCCAGTACCATACTGTCTTGATGACTGTAGCTTTGTAGTATAGTGTGAAGTCAGGAAGCTTGATTCCTCCAGCTCCATTCTTCTTCCTCAAGATTGGTTTGGCTATTTGGGGTCTTTTTCCATATGAATTGTGAAATTTTTGTCCTAGTTCTGTGAAAAATGTCATTGGTAATTTAATAGGTATCACATGGAATCTGTAGATTGCATTTGGTAGTATAGTCATTTTCACAATATTGATTCTTCCAACCTAGGAACATGGAATATCTCTCCATCTGTTTATGTTATCTTTATATACAGCTCTTTTGCCTCTTTAGGTAGGTTTATTCCTAGATATTTTATTCTTTTTGTTGCAATGGTGAATGAGATTGATTCCTTAATTTCTCTTTCTGATTTTTCACTGCTAGTATATAAGAATGCAAGTGATTTCTGTGTATTAATTTTGTATCCTGTGACTTTGCTAATTCACTGACTAGCTCTAATAATTTTCTGATAGTATCTTTAGGGTTTTCTACATATGACATTGATAGCTTATGGTGAACAATGTCAGATTTGTAATCTCCAAAGAAGAAGATTTAGCTTCAGGACAAGGGACCAGGCTTGATCACTCAAGAGCTTTTGTGTAGCAGAGTTTTATTAAAGTGAAAAGGGCCAGAGAAAGCTTCTGACACAGACATCAGAAGGGGGACAGAGTATCCCTCTCACTAGTGTTATCAAGGCCTTATATACTTTTACCAGACCCACTCTCACAACTGAGGACTGAAATGAACTGAACTGAACTCCCACAACATACATCTTAAATTAACAAGATTAGAAGTAACAATAGAAAGATCTTACCAAACCCACTTCCATAATATACATTTTAAGATGACAGGGGTAGTCAAAAGGTTCTCAAGAAGGAGAAACATGTCCCCAAGCAGGATACATTGTTGTTATATAATCATTGGTAGAGAGTTTAAGATGACTTGCTTTGTTGTGTAATCATCAGCTCTGGGCTTAAAGAAAAAAATGTTTTATGGGATTAAGATGAAGGAATGTAGAATAAAAGCTTGTTCTTTTCTCCTTCTCGAGAGCCCCAGACCCCTTTCTCTTCCTCGAGGACCCTGGACTTCTTATCAGACTAAGAATTTCTCTCTCAGTATCATGTCATCCGCAAACAGTGAGAGTTTTACTTCTTTTTTCCTGATCTGAATTCCTTTTATTTCCTTTTCTTCTCCAATTGCACTAGCTAGGACTTCTGCAACTATGCTGAGTAATAGTAGTAAGGGTGGGCACTCTTGTCTTTTTCCTGATCTTAGAGGGAATGTTTTCAGTTTTTCACCATTGAGAATAATGTTTGTTGTGGGTTTATTATATATGGTCTTTACTATGTTGAGGTAGGTTCTTGCTATGCCCATTTTTAAAGATTTTTTTTTTATCATAAATGAGTGGTGAATTTTGTCAAAGGCTTTTTCTGAATCTATTGAGATTATCATATGTTTTTTAACTTTCAATTTGTTAATATGGTGTATCACATTGATTGATTTGGTTATGTTGAAGAATCCTTGTATCCCTGGGATAAACCCAACTTGATCATGTTGTATGAGCTTTTTAATGTGTTCTTTAATTCTGCTTGCTAGGATTTTGTTGGGGATTTTTGCGTCTATGTCCATCAGTGATATTGGCCTGTAATTTTCTTTTTTTATATTTTCTTTGCCAGGTTTTGGTATGAAGGTGACTCTGGCCTCAGAAGGTGTTTGGAAGTGTTCCTTCCTCTTCAAATTGTTGGAAGAGTTTTAGAAGGATAGGGATTACTTTTTTCTAAATGTTTGATAGAATTCTCCTGTGAAGCCATCTAGCCCTGGGCTTTTGTTTTTTCAGGAGATTTTTTTGATCACAGTTTCAATTTCAGTGCTTGTAATTGGCTTGTTCATAATTTCTATTTCTTCCTGGTTCAGCCTTGGAAGATTGGATTTTTCTAGGAATCTGTCCATTTCTTTCAGGCTGTCCATTTTATTGCCATATTAGTTCAGTCACTCAGTCATGTCCGACTCTTTGCAACCCCGTGGACTGCAGCATGCCAGGCTTCCCTGTCCATCACCAGCTCCCAGAGCTTGTTCAAACTCATGTCCATTGAGTTGATGATGCCATCCAAACATCTCATCTTCTGTAGTCCCCTTCTCCTCCTGTCTTCAATCTTTCCCAGAATTAGGGTATTTTCCAAGGAGTCAGTTCTTCGCATCAGGTGGCCAAAATATTGGAGCTTCAGCTTCAGCATCAGTCCTTCCAATGAATATTCAGGACTGATTTTCTTTAGGATTGACTGGTTTGTTCTCCTTGCAGTCCAAGGGACTTTCAAGAATCTTCTCCAACACCACAGTTAAAAAGCATCAATTCTTCAGCACTCAGCTTTCTTTGTTGTCCAATTCTCACATCCATACATGACTACTGGAAAAACCATAGTTTTGACTGACAGGCCTTTGTCTGCAAACTAATGTCTCTGCTTTTTAATATGCTGTCTCGGTTGATCATAGCTTTTCTTCCAAGGAGCAAGTGTCTTTTAATTTCATGGCTGTAGTCACCATCTGTTGCCTGGAGAATCCCAGGGATGGGGGAGCCTGGTGAGCTACCATCTATGGGGTCGCACAGAGTCGGACACGACTGAAGCGACTTAGCAGCAGCAGTCACCATCTGCACTGATCTTGGAGCCCAAGAAAATAAAGTCTGTCACTGTTTCCACTTTTTCCCCATCTATTTTCTGTGAAGTGATATGACTGGATTCTATGATCTTAGTTTTTTGAATGCTGAGTTTTAAGCCATCTTTTTCACTTAGTTGCTCATAATAGTCCCTTTGTATTTCTACAATGTCTGTTGTAACCTCTCCTTTTTCATTTCTAATTTTATTGATTCTTCTCTCTTTTTTCTTGATGAATCTGGCTAAAGGTTTGTAATTTTGTTTATCTTCTCAAAGAAGAAGCTTTTAGTTTTATTAATCTTGACTATTGTTTCTATCATTTCTTTTTCACTTATTTCTGCTCTGATCTTTATGACTTCTTTCCTTCTGCTAACTTCGGTTTTTTGTTGTTGTTGTAGTTGTCCTTCTTTTTCCAGGTGTTTTAGGTGTAAAGTGAGGCTGTCTATTAGATATTTTTCTTGTTTCTTGAGGTAGGATTGTATTGCTGCTAGCTTCCCTCTTAGAACTGCCTTTGCTGCATCTCATAGGTTTTCAGTTGTCGTGTTTTCATTGTCATTTGTTTCTAGAAATTTTTTAATTTCCCTTTTGATTTCTTCAGTAACCTGTTTGTTATTTTGAAATGTAATGTTTAATTTCATGTGTTTGTGTTTTTTATAGTTCTTTCCTTGTGGTTCATATCCAATCTCATAGTTTTGTAGTCAGAAAAGATGTTTGATATGATTTCAGTTTTCTTAAATTTTACTGAGGAGTGATTTGTGACCCAAGATTGGTCTATCCTGGACAGTTTCCATGTGCATATGAGAAGAAGGTGTATTCTTCTGCATTTGGATGGAATGTCCTGAAAATATCAATGAGATCCATCTGGTCTAATGTGTCATTTAAGGCTTGTGTTTCTTTATTAATTTTCTGTTTTGATGATCTGTCCATTTGTGTAAGAGGGTGTTAAAGTCTCCTAATGTTATTGTGTTATTGTCAGTTCCTCGTTTTATGTCTGTTAGTGTTTGTCTTATGTATTGAAGTGCTCCTATGTTGAGTGCATACATATTAACAATTGTTTGTCTTCCTCTTGTATTGAGCCCTTAATTATTATGTAGTATCCTTCCTTATCTCTTGTAATATTTTTTCTTTTAAGGTCTATTTTGTCTGATATGAGTGTTGTTGCTCCAACTTTCTTTTGATTTCCACTTACATGGAATATATTTTTCTATCCTCTTACTTTCAGTCTATAGGTGTCTTTAGGTCTGAAATGCTTCTTCTCTAGATATGAAGAGATGCAAAGATTGAGATCATGATATCTGTTCCTAAAAACATGTGACTATCTAAAGACCTGTCTCTCTAGATTCCCTGGACCACAGAAGGCCTCAGTCCACCCTGAACTCCCTCAGGGGTTGTTGAAGGTCAACAGCTCCAGCAGCATGGGGCTCAATCTCCATAGAGGCAGATGGCAAATGTCTTTGTTGTTCACTTATTGGCAATGCCCTTGGTAAGTGCCAATTTGTAGTTGACACCTTCCTATCTGTTACCCTCTGAGGACTCTGTGTTTCTTGGATTTGCTTAACTATTTCCTTTCCCATATTGGGGAAATTTTCAACTATATCTCTTCAAAAATTTTCTCATACACTTTCTTTTTTTCTTCTTCTTCTGGGACCCCTGTAATTCAAATATTGGTGCATTTAATATTGTCCCAGAGATCTCTGAAACTATCCACAGTTCTTTTCTTTCCTTTTACTTTATTCTGCTCTTCAGCAATTATTTACACCATTCTGTCTTCCAGCTCACTTATCCATACTTCTTCCTCAGAAGAATTCTCCTGTTTATTCCTTCTAGAGTATTTTTAATTTCAGCAATTGTGTTGTTTGTCTCTGTTTGCTTATTCTTTATTTCTTCTAGGTCTTTGTTAATTGATTCTTGCATTTTCTCCATTCTATTTTTGAAGTTTGGGATCATCTTTACTGTCATTATTCTGAACACTTTTTCAGTAGTTTGACTATTTCCTCTTCATTTACATGGACTTATGTGTTTCTAGGTTGATCCTTAATTTGCACAGTATTTCTCTGCCTTTTCATCATTTTTTTTAACTTATTGTGTTTGAGGTCTCCTTTTTTCAGGCTTTGAGTTTGAATTCTATCTTCCTTTTGGTTTCTGCCTTTGTAAGTTTGGTTCAGTGGTTTGTGTAAACTTCATGTTGGGTATGACTTGTGCTTGTATTCTGGTGGGATGAGACGAGATTTTTTTTTTTTTCCTCTCATGGGCAGGGCTGGGTGAGGTGGTAATCCCATCTGCTGATGATTGTGTTTCTATTTTTGTTTTGTTTGTGGTTTGAATGAGGCATTCTGCACAGGGTGCTGTTGGCAGTTGTGTGCTACTGGGGGTTTGTATACAAGTGGTTGCCTTTGTGTAAGTTCTCACGAACTAATCCTCTCTAGGTTTAGGAGTTCTTTGTTAGTCTAGGGTCTTGGAGTCAGCGCTCCCACTCCAAAGGCTCAGAGCTTGATCTCTGGCTCGGGAGCAGAGATTCCACAGGTGGTTTGTTGCGGCATTGCTGCTGCTGCTGCTGCTGTTGCTAAGTCGCTTCAGTTGTGTCCGACTCTGTGCGACCCCATAGACGACAGCCCACCAGGCTCCCCCGTCCCTGATATTCTCCAGGCAAGAACACTGGAGTGGGTTGCCATTTCCTTCTCCAAGGTATGAAAGTGAAAAGTGAAAGGGAAGTTGCTCAGTCGTGTCCAACTCCTAATGACCCCATGGACTGCAGCCCACCAGGCTCCTCCATCCATGGGATTTTCCAGGCAAGAGTACTAGAGTGGGGTGCCATTGCTTTCTCTGTTAAGGCATTAAATGGGATTAAAATAAACACAAAAACAAGAAACAAAAGTCACACTCGAGGCAAATGGCAATTACAAAATCAGGCAAATAATAACTAAAATAATGAAATATATAGATGTACACCCATTAACAAAACCAGAACAGTCCAAAAAAAAAATGATAATAATAAAGTACAATATATTGACCCAGTGAACAAAGGAAACCAAAAATGATATCCACCTGTTAAAAACAAAAATAACTAAAGCCCAAATTGGAAAACAAAACTGAAGTAAAGTGCCAACTGGAGAAAAAAGCAATGAAAACAAAGCAAACTAACAAACATGTGATGAAAAGAAAGAAAGAATAAAAATGCAAAGTTAAATAGAGGTAGATAAAGAAGATTTATATATATTCAATATTACAATGGGAAAAGAACAGTAGGAAAAACAAACAAAAGAGTAAATGTAGAGAAAATAATAATAAATTTTAAAAATTTAAAAAGTAAAAAAAAAGTGAAAAAAAAAAAAGGAGAAAACAAAAGAAAAATAGGAAAACCCCACAGAACCACAAAAGGCTATAGTAGAGGCAAAAGTATATAAGAGAAATTAAAAGTGTGATTTTAAAAAGCTTAAATAGATTTAATAGTACTAGTAAAATCAACAGCTGCACCAACGGGGGGTGGGGTAGGGGGGACTGAAAGGGAGAAAAGGAAAGAAAATGAAAAAAAGAAAAAGAAAAAATAATCCAGAAGCAACAACAGAATAAGTCAAAATATAAAAATAATAAATGCTTTTCTTGAATCTTGGCTGTCAGAGTCCTTTGCCTCGCTGGGAGACACAGTCCACCTCGCCTGCCTAGGATACCCTCCAACACTGGGCTGGTCTCTGGACCTGCTGTGGAGGCAGCTCAGACTCTAATCTGGTCCTACTCCTGTGTGGCCTTGTCTCCAGTGTCCACAGCTGTCAGAACCAGTGTGTTTTCTTTTGTGGAAACTCTCATTGTCCTTTAGTCTGCCTAGTTGATCGTGAGGATTTAATCTGCAGCTTGTACAGCTGGTGGGAAGGTTTTGGGTCCTCTTCCTTAGCTACACTGCCCCTGGGTTTCAATTGTGGTTTTATCTCTACCTCTGCATATGAGTCATCCAGAGGGGTTTGCTCCTGAGACTGCCCTGGGGGACTTGGGTCTGCTCCAGTGAGGGCCAGATGTGGAGGTGGCACAGCTGCTTAGGTCACAGGGGCCGTGGCATCACTGGGTAGTGAGCGTAGCAGGCGGCTAGGGCAGCAGGAAATATGGTGCTCAAGAAGGGCATGGCAACCCACTCCAGTACTTTTGCCTGGAGAATCCCATGGATAAAGAAGCCCAGCAGGCCACAGTCCACAGAGTCACAAAGAGTCAGACATGACCGAAACAACCCAGCATGCACGGACGCAGGGTTTTTTCTAGCCTCTGGCAGCTCTTTCCGAGTAAGGGTCATGCATAGAGGTGGCGCGGTTGCTTGGATCACGGGGACCCTGGCAATGCCGGCTATGCAGGAGTGCTGGTGGCTGTTGTCACAGGGGATATGGTGCTATCAGGGCTTTTTCTAGCCGTGGCAGCTCTGCTCCAGTGAAGACTGAGCATGAAGGTGTCACAGCTGCTTGGATTGTGGGGACCCTCTGGTGCCAAGTGTGCAGGAACACTGACTGCCTCAGCCACAGGAGCTGTGGTGCTACCAGAATCTTTTTCTAGCTTCTGGCAGCTGGCAATCAGAAGGCCTATTTGGCTGGCCCTTCTCTGTTGCTGCGCCCATTCAGGCACTTAAAGGGGTCCCCTGGCTGGGGTCCTACTCTGCTGTTCCCTGTGGCAGGTGATTAAAGGGCCAGGTTCTCTATTGTTCAGCTGCCCGGTGCTGGTGTGTGGGGATATAGAGGCTACAGTGATGGCTCCACCCTCTACACATGACTCAGCAGTATTATCTTGCCTCCATGGCTGCCTGGTTTTCCTCCACAAGCATTTCCCACCACACTCTCCTGTCCCCGTGGGCTATCTCCCCACAGTCATCAGCAGACCTGACCCTGGATTCCTCCACAATCCCTACACTCCAGCTCCCAGCCATTGTGCCTTCTAGGGGGCCCGTATTGCTCTCCGGAGTATGTATGGCTGTGGCAAGGATTATCTGTGTGATTCTCTTCTGTTTAGACTGTTACAGATCAGCTGCTTCTCTCTCAGCCTCAAATGTTTTTCCTCTGTCCCAAACAATTACCCTGATGTGGGGATCAGACCCCTGCTTCAGTTCCCCCACCTGCCAAGGGCAAGTCCAGTCCTACTTACTCTCCTCTTTTGCTCCCTACTTCCTTCATCCTATTGAGTTTTCCGTGGTTCTATATATTCTTTTCTGATGTTCAGGTACTCCTGCTCGCTCTCAGCTGGTGTTCTGCAGGCGCTACTGTGTCTGAAGGTGTATTCCTGATGTATTTGAGAAAAGAGATGTGCTCCACGTCCATCTATTCCTCCGCAATCTTGTCTCTACCTTAAGGTATTTATAAGAGACAAACACTGGCTATTTACCTTGTTTCTGTTGTTACTTCCATTTCAGAGGGCAAACAGGAGGCTGACTGTAAATGCCTCAGCTGGAGCCCATCTACCTCTTCTCTCAGGAAATGTAAGCAGGAGGCTGGTAAATTTCTCAACTGGAGCCCACCTATCCATTGTCTCAGGAAATGCAAATAGGAGGCTAGTTGTAAATGTCTAATCTGGAGCCCATCTATCCCCTGCATTCATGCATGCTAAGTCCCTTCAGTCCAAATCTTTGCGACTCTCTGGACTACAGCCTTTTGGGCTCCTCTGTTCATGGGATTCTCCAGGCAAGAATATCTGAATGGGTTGCCATTTCCTCCTGCAGGGGACCTTCCCAACCTAGGGATCGAACCTGCATTTGCAGGCAGGTTCTTTACCACATCTCCTATATTAATATTACTGCCTTTCAGTCTTCTGAATTAGAACCTGTTAAGCACTGGAATATATCACTTTTGTTATTTTTCTGTTGTGAAATTCACTGACAATGAATCTGCTTCTCACATTAAATTTATAATTCATAAGAAAGAGCAAATTACTGGGTGAGAAACTGGGAACACACTGTTTTGGTTTGGAAGGACTCATTCCACACCCAGCTAGGTGAGTTTACTCTTAGAGATTATAATGAATGAGTGTCAACAAAGTTATCAGTTAAACGGCAAATATCAATATTATTCACTACAGACAGGAACTGTGTCCCAGGCACATTATTTACAAGGTAGTGGCTGAACTTGGAATCAGAGATAATATAATCACACACAAAAGAAAAAATATTTTCCTGATTTTTTGTTCTGAAATCAGCTGACAGTATGAGAATGCCAGGCATCCATGCTCAACTGCATTTAGATTTTGAGGAGGTCTACTTTAGACTATGGATGTGAAACAATCCTGTGCAGGAATTACTGTTAAGAGGTGGATATAGCCCCAGCTAGCTAGGAACAGTTTAAGCTGCCAGCTTAATTTCCCAGGATAAAGCTGATAAATTTATCTGTGATTCTAACAGCTTTTCAGATTTCAGAAGATTAAATTCCTGATACTTGGGCAAGTAACGGCTTTAAAAACTCTCTGATCCTGAGTGGGTTCCTGGTTTATTTTTGGCTTTGATCTTACTTTAGAAGTGTAGGCTTAAGTATTTTTAAAAATTGAATGTATAAAGAGGTGGGACTAGCTAATGAGAATTCAAAGCAGGGGGACTGATGGGAAATGAGTTTGGAGCAGAGATTTACCATTCATTTTTTTGCAGTTCAGACCTTAATGGTGTCCAGAGGATCACCTAGGAAAGCCTGGAAGATGTTTCTAAAACTCTGACTTATAAAAATTGTTTCCCTTCCACCTTCAGATTTTTCATCTCTGTACAAGCAGACATTTACGGCATTGCACAGAAAAATACCAATGAGTTACCAAGATCTCAGTTCTTATAAAATCTAATGAAGATTCATTTTTTAAAATTGCTCTCCAAATAAACAATTTCTTTGTGATTCTTCCAACTTAGGGTCCAGACAGAAGAAAGGTAAAAATAATTTTCCTAGGCTTTATCAAAACAAAGCACTCAGTATTCAGTCTAACCTCCCATTTACTTTTCTCTCCAAACTGGCACAATATTTTCTGCTTCTGTTAACTCTAAAGACACAATATTTTCAACTGTTTATAGTTTTCTTACAGCAGAGAGTGGTAGAGATATAAAAGGATTATCTGTTCTCAGAATCAAGAGTTTTTATAACTTGAAAAGATACGTTTTTGAAGTCCTCTACTAACTTTTTGCATAACTGCATGAGCTGCTAGAGGAGAACCAGAAGCAGTCTTTGCCTCTACATTTTAGGGATCAGCTCTTTCACTGAAAGCAGATGAAGCATGCAGAATACCGTCAGACAGATAAGATAAACTACTAGAGAGACAAAGGAAGATGCAGACGGGGGTCTGAAGGAGTCCGCCAGAAGGGAGCTCCTCAAAGGGAGCCCACTGACAGAGGGACTAAATCCACTCTAACTATGAAAATACTTTAAAAAGAAATTGTAGAAAACAGATCAAAGTAGATGTAAGAAAGGAATCACAAAGTACTTACCATTTAATGGGTTGCTGCTGCTGCTGCTAAGTCGCTTCAGTCGTGTCCGACTCTGTGCGACCCCATAGACGGCAGCCCATCAGGCTCCGCCGTCCCTGGGATTCTCCAGGCAAGAATACTGGAGTGGGTTGCCATTTCCTTCTCCAGTGCATGAAAGGGAAAAGTGAAAGTGAAGTCGCTCAGTCGTGTCCGACTCTTAGCGACCCCATGGACTGTAGCCTACCAGGCTCCTCTGTCCATGGGATTTTCCAGGCAAGAGTACTGGAGTGGGGTGCCATTGCCTTCTCCGTTTAATGGGTTAGGCTAGGCAAATTACTTAAAAAGATTCCGTTTTAATGGAGAAGACATGATTAAAGGGACAGTCTTCCAAATATACAGCTACTGGGGAGATTAAAAGAAAAATGGAAGAAAGAAGGGTGTTTTGGCACTTAAGCAATGAGAAGGAAAAGAAGTAAGAGGGAAAAAAAATAACTTTGCTTGCAAAACAAAGAATAATCACCCCAAACTGGAAGTAATTCAATTGTCTTTCAACATCCACTGACTAAATAAACTGTGGTACAGCCACGCAATGGAAAACTACTCACCAATAAAAAGAAATTAACTGCTAATACTTAGAATAATATGAATGAATTTTAAAATTTATTTTCTAAGTGAAAAAAAATCATTTTCAAAATATTTCAAACTATATTATTATATGTATACAGTGTTCTAGAAAAGGAAAAAGAAATACAGAAATAGAAAATAGATCAGTAGTTTCCTGGGGTTAGTGGTAAGGTGAGGGTATAAATACAAAGGGATATCATGAGAAGATTCTTTGGAATCTGTATTCTGTCTGTGGTAGTGATTACAGGAATCCATATATGTGTAGCAATTCATAGAGCTGTAACCCCCCAAAGTAAATTTTACTAATGTATGTCTAAGTTAGAAAAGGTATCACCATGATAGACCCAGGCAGACTCCAGTTGTTTCTGCTTTCCATGATTCAGCTATTTCTGTGCCACCAGCATAGTTGCTTGCCCCATCTATGTACCACCTGATGTCTACCCATCATTACTTAATACTTTCATTTAAATCAATATCTTTAAATTCACTGGTTTGCTGTGCTAGTTATATTTCTTCAACAAACTTTAATGTAAATACATACCTGTTTGAACAACAATGAAAATATCCAGAAACGATGTTAAGAAGGAATGATAGATCACTCATTCTTCATAGATACCCCTGAAGATAATTTGGTCCAATTCAGTCATTATTTAAGTCATATGTATACAGACTGTACTATCTCAGTCCAAGCATTGCTAAAGAAGGTTGCTTCTCAATGATTCTGAGCCAACCATTCAGAGCAATGTGGTAGACATTCCAACTGGACCAAGAATTGGCAGCAATATAAGAAAAGAATGTTTTGTTTAGAAAAGAAAAAAGTCAAGGGAAATTGAATAAGCCCTCTGTGTCTCCATCTTTTGTACATAAAATTATTTTATCTCTTTAAATAAACTCTTAATTTTTTTAAGTGCTGATTTTACAGGAAATAAGCTAGCCATTCATTTCTAATTAAAACATTAGACAAAATTGCATTGTAGCTTGGTGTGTGCATGGCTGGTGTGAAGAATTATTACAACAACTTAACTCATATACAGGTGCCTGGATGGACCGTAATATGAAAGATGTAACTTCCTGGATGCAGGTTTTCTCTGCCAAGGGCTATAGGCCAGGGTCTACTTATCAGTCCAGAAGATTGGAGATGTTTTGGTTGAAGCTTTATCCAGCATATTCTTCTATTGAATAGTAACTTCTTTTCTTTATTTGAAAATGTATAATATAATACCTCATGTACTACAGTGCTTTTATTAAGGATGGATCCAAGTTTTGGGAATCCTGAAACTCATATTAGTTTTATAATCCTCATTAACAAAAAGAACAGAAAATTATAAATACAAAATTAGGCATAAAAAAGAATATTGGTTTATAATGAGAAAATAAATTTAAACAAATTATACATTTAGAGAAGCTGGAAAAAGTATCAAAATCCAGTAAAATATCATATTTTTATTAACTCCCTGTCATATCTCTATCATATTTGTTTCCTGCACTTTTGACTACATGTTCTTTGATCAATTTTGTAATGCCATTTGTATAGAGAGATTAAAATGATGATTCAGGCTTTCTTCTGATTGATTTACATTTTTATTTATTATTGATAGTCAGGATGCATAAAACATGCAGCTCTATGTACAGATGTACCCTGTTTCCAGTACTGATTGAAAAAGGAATTCTCTTTTGTATAATTCCTTTCAAAAAAGAAAAAAAAAAAGATACCATCTAGTTTATGCTCCTTATCAAGTGTGTTTCTGAGAGAAGAGACATTCTATTTTGACTTTGTGTATGGTAATAGACTCTGATGTTCACTATGCTCAGAATTAGGTCTGAACATTTCACTGCCCACACGTTTCTCTTGCTGAGAACAGTTGAATGTTTTTCTGTTATGATATGTCCTCTTGACCATATCTAGAACAGTTTCAATAATTAAAATGTCTAATCTTGTGTAGGAGTCAACTCTGCGAACTCCATCCAAGTTAGAGCTCACACCTGCTTGAGGCTTCACAGTCTGCACAGTGGGCAGGGGCCTCACATTTCTGGTAAGATCTAGTTTCTGACCCCTCCAGAGTGGTGCCCCAGGGCGATAGGAAACACGTCACTTGCCTGGCTGCAGGGGTCACTTTGGTGTTGGATCTTTTAGGTGTACTTTGCTGACATGGGTGATCTTGTGGATTAACCTGGAGAACTCTCAGAGCATATTGTAATGTCGGATGCGCATCCACGAGGCAGTCACTTTCAGTGCTATGTTCTCCAGGCTTCGCAACCACCTCTACTACGATCCTCTTCGAGGTCACTTTACCCCTCCAGGTGTCCTTCTTGGGCAAAGTGTCCTTCAGGTGGCTTCCTGTCAGTTGCCTCTGTGGAACCACGCTTAGTCCCTGGAAGAGGGGCACATTGGATGAGTAAGCTGCTCCCATTGAAACCGCTGTCAGGGAATTGCCTGGTGGTCCCGGGGTTAGGACTCAGGTCACTCACTGCCATTGCCCCAAGATCAATCCCTGGTCAGGGAACTAAGATCCTGCAAGCAAGCCATGCAACTTGGCCAAATAAGCAAATGAGAAACCTCTTTCTCTCTCTCACTCATCTCAGGTTTTGGAACATACAACCTCTTTCCTGTGTAAGTCCTTTTCTCCCAGACTCCAGAAGATATATGCTATCTATGATACCCTTGGTGCCAAGCACTTCTCACTTGGCAAGAAATGGGGGAGATAAAACTTCTTTCTGCTACCATGCGCTACGGAGCAGCACCCTAACATCCTCACAGGAACGCCCTCTTTTTCTCTTCTTTTATTTGTATACATTCATAGCCAGTAGAAAGGTGAAGGATTCTGGCTAGCAGAACTGATTTTAAAACCACTTAGTAAGTTCAGTATTGGTGCTTTAGCACATCAGTCTAGGTTATAAGGGTATTTGTCATCTTATTCTATTTTCTTCAGCTGAAACTAAGACGAAAGCAATTCTAGCTTAACATCATATCACAGAAACATATGTATCTCTATCCATTTTTTCTTTCACTCAATCAAGATTATATCAAATATTACTGGCCTGTACTGCTGAAATTTACCACTGGAAGGCCCCTAGCGAGTATTCCCTTCACACCTAATTTAGTTGCTGTTTTTGTTGTCCTCATTTCTCAGGGCTGGGCTCTACCCATCTCTTGTCATAGTTCCATCAATTTCTGACCTAGGACCACATTGGTTGTTACACTCCTTCTTAACCAGGAGTGATAAAGAGTTCTTATGTCATACAACTTACTGAATCTTGGTTTTTTCTGCACTCATGAAGAACGAAACGTTTGGCTGGTGGTGACAGTGGAAGCACTAGTACTGGTGGTGGAGATGTTGGTGAAAGTGGTGGCATTTGAAGTGTTGGTGGTTGTAGAGTAAGGAGAGGTGGTCAAGATGGTGGCGATGTTGGTGGAAGTGGTGGTAGAGGTGATGATGTAGGTGGAGATGGTAGAGGTAGAGGTGATGGTAGAGGTAGTGGAAGTGGTGGTGATGGGGGTGATGGGCTTGGCAGAGGTGGAGGTAAAGGTGGTGGTGGTGTTGAAGGCAAAGATGTAACCTGTTAGACTGCAATAGAATGAACACAAAAGAATCCTGAAGGAATCCTCCGTGTTCCAGGGTGCACTGCCATAGAACACTGTCTCCACTGAGTATGCACTCACAATCAAGTAGTGACAAGCTGTAGTAGGAAATGAATTATATATGAAGAAGAGTCAGTGGACAACATAAATAGGAAAATTTGCATCCTAAGACTCAGATTTAAGATCTAAAAGAGACCTGGGAAGGGGAGAACTGAGATCATGGAAAGAGAGAATATTAAAGAAAGAATGTATTTAGTCCTGAACAGAATGAATGAAAACAAATCCCTACCTAGATATATTGTAGTGGAGTTTAAACTCTAAAAACAGAGAAAATTAGAAAAACCACTGAGATACATGACAGGTTGGTGAAAGCAGGCAGGTGAGTTTTCAAAGGGCTTTCAAGGTGTGGCTCCTAGAAGATCAGCAACTAGAAATTCAAGAAGAAAAATGGAATCAGACCATACAATTACTGGGGCAAAACTAACTGCTGGGCACAAAACGTATTTTCAGGCACAGAGATTCTTCAAGTGTGAATGCTAGACAAGGTCTCCATTTGAATATTAAAAAAAAAACACAACTATAGCTTGAACTTAAACAAAAAAAGAAATTCATCTGAAAAGGAGACAGTGGAACACTGAAAACTATGATGAAGAAAGAACTCCATGAACATATTGGAAAATCCAAATATGTATTAAATAATAACATTAAAGACTGATCTGGATAGATTTTTAAAAGGTGGTAAATCTAAAATATTAGGGAGCAATAACTATAGAAGATGATAAGACTTTATAGGGAACCAAGTCTGAGAATCTTATACTCTGTGGGACCAGAACTGAGATTTCTATTGTGTTAAATAATCATGTTAAACAGTAGAAAATAATCTCTCAAAGAATACAAAGGGGATATATAGCTTCCAAACCAGTTGGACTAATATGGGAACAAAGAAAAGTTATGAATAAAATGAAAACTGGGCAAGGAGATGGGCAGGGAAGCCAAGAAGATGTTGGTGAGTAAACATACAACAGAGATGGTGGCAATCATGCCAGGTGGGCAACAGCATGGACAGGTGTGGGATGGGGGAGCCTGTCTCCTATGGTACCTGGGTAAATCCCAGTTCAGTGTAACATGGTGGTCCTGGAGCCTCACGGAGGGGCAGAAAGGAAAGGCCCAGGTGACGCAGCAAAGTGCAGATTCATTGGCCCATCACATGAGTTTGACTCACGTCCCCTCTCAATACAACCATCCTTTCTTCCAGCTCTTGTCCTTTTTTCCAATGAGCACGTTGTCTCTGAGCATCTCCGCCGACCCTTCAGGGTCCAGTCTATTATTGCTGGGTCCACAATCAGTTTAGATTGATGGATAATTAAGCCAGTCTGACCCAAGACAGCATGGTATGTTTTCCATTTTTCAGAGGAGATGAGCCACAGACAACATAAAGTGACTGTCTATTCTCTGTTCATCTCTGATTTCTGGGGAGCTGTACCACCCATGAAGTTTCAGAAATGTATGCCAAATATGGACAAAAAGCAAAGAACTATAGAGCCTTTGGTGAGAGAGTCCTGTGAGAGAAATTGGATTCCTTTCTGCTCACATTTTCAAGTAGTTATAGAATTTAAAAAAAAATTTTAAACACATGAACTCTATAACCCAGATAAGGTACAACCTGTTCCTATTTTAGGATGCTATTTGAAATCTATTCCATGCTGGGTCCATTTCATCTTATCTATTTGTTTCTTTCCTTTGAAAAGAGCCAAAACAGAGGCTGAAATAAGCACTTCTCTGCCTGACCCTCTTTTGTTGCCTTGCAGAAGATAGGTCCTCCAGCCTGGTGTGAAAAGAAAAGAAACTCAACCTTTAGTGGAAAGAAGCTAGACTCCTGGGGAGAACTCTGAGGTGGATTTAAAGAGACAGTCTTGACAAACCTCTGTAGGTTCTGAGAGATCCACCACGGTGACTGAAGGCACACAACACTGGGGGCACGTGGTCATTAATGCCCTGGAGGAGGCTCTACATGTCAGCTTCCTTTCAGCATTTCCATAGGAGCCCCACTGGCTTTCCCTGAGCTCCTGCCTGACTGCAGGACTCAGCAATTTGCTCTTTCTCCAGAGACAACCCATAAGCTTCTCCATCATAAGCCTTAAATTTCTCTCTTGCATGCCCTTGTTCTCTCCCTCCTTCCCTCCCTTTCTTTAAATTGTATTTTATCATGGTAAAAACAGTTTACACAGGGTTTCCCTTTTAATGCACTTTCCACTGTACAATACAGTTGCTGTCTCAGGCACGAAGCTGTGCAGCCCATCCCTAGAACTCACTCATCCTGCTTGCCTGAAACTTTATACCTCTTGTTTAGCGACTCCCCATTCCCCCCACCAGCACCCAAGGGCCTGGCAGCCACCACTCCACTCTTTGATTCTATGAATTGACTACTTTAGATCACTCATGTAAGTAGAACATGCAACATTTGATCTTCTGTAACTGGCTTATTTCACTGAGCACAGTGTCGTCAAGTTTCATCCTTGTGGTCACATGTTGCAGAATTTCCTTATTTCTTAAGGCTGGATAATACTCCATGTATCTATATACCACATTTTCTTTATCAGCCCGTCTGCTGATGGACATTTAGGTTGTTTCCACACTGTGGCTCTTGTGAATAGTGCTGCAGTGAACATGGTGTGTAGAAATCTCTTCAACATCCTATGAAGAGGGACTTCCTTGGTGGTCCAGTGGTTAAGAGTCTACCTTGTAATGCAGGGGAAACAGGTTTGATTCCTGGTTGGGGAATTAAGATCCCACATACTTAGGATCAACTAAGCCTGCAAGCCTCAGTTACTGGGCCCACAAGCCACACCCAGAGCATCAGTGCGCTGCAACAAAAGCTCCGCATAATGCAACAAAAGATTCCACATGCTGCAACTAAGACCTGATGCAGCCAAGTAAATATTAAAAAAAAAAAAAAAAAAGACCCTACTTAAAACAGTATGGGGGTTCCTCAGAGGATTCAAAATAGAACCTCCATGTGATCCAGCAATCCCACTTCTGGGTATATAATCCTCTTCATTTTTTGTGTTAAGCACATTTTCAAAATATCTTCATTTTTTTTTCCGCATAAGAAATGCCACATACTTTAAAAAAATTGTTGTTTAGTATTATGACTGTTTTTCGAGCTCCTACTTAACATCTTCATAATACAGCCTCAGCTGGGAGCTTGTGAGGAACTGAAGAACGCAGCACCCAGCCAGCTCACCCTGACAAAGTCTACATTTTCACATTCATTTCACTGAATCTGCCTCTAAGAACGCAACCCCTCAGATGTAAAATAGTTGGCTGGTGCTCATTAAGCTACCACTGCTTTCCTTTTATTTTTAAAGGGACCCAGAAATTCCTGAACTGTTTTCTTTTTGATTTGTGGTCTCACTTCTGGCTGATAGGAAGGAGCTGGCCATAGGCACTCTGCTCGCATATTGGCCAATTAGTTCCCCATCCTCCACACTATGCTCCTAATTTCCTCAAGGCAATCATGCCATTAGCCTCCACACAGTCAACAAAAAATAACATCAGGCCATTGAATAGAGAGGGTGAGCAGGAAATGCCTCTCCACGGGGCTGTCTTCACTTCCCTGCAGAAAAGTGTCAACATATTTACAGAGCTGGCTGTGCATTACAAAGCGCATCTGCTGACTTGAGTCCTTTTGTCCCTTTGAAATCTATGGGTAGTCGGAGCATATAGTGTGTATCATATAGGACTTTTTCCCTTTTGGACTAGAGTGCTTACAGAAAATTTACCAGTTCCATTGCTGGCAATAAAAGCACATTTTTCTCTGTGTAGGTCGCAAATGATACAGTCCCCAATTCTCTCCTAAGCACCAAAAATAGAGAGAACAGGCCAAGCCAAGATAAGCAGATGTCTTTCCCCCAAATCCCAAACAACGTATTTAAGCTCTGTAACTTAACAGCAAAGTGTGTGATGGCTAGAGTATCAAGCCTGTCAGATTCTCTCTTTATAGAACTGGGCAGGGGATATATATATATCCCTTATTGCATGTGATATATGCACACCTTAAATACTTTTTTCTTAATTTAAATGTTTGCCATTAAATTATTTTGCAAATGGGAAGCTTGTTATTGAAATAAATCTTATGATAACATCTCTTTATAAAGCAATACATCTTTTATGTTTATTTGACTGTAAAATCAATATAAGAAAATTACCGGAAGTGTCAAAATGATAAAAACTAATCATCTGCCATCTCCTAATTCAGATGGGACTCATCTCGGTTATGCTTTTTTTTCCCCAGCTTCTGTGTATTAGGTGCACATATTTCACTTAACTGAAATGATGGAATTGATTATTTTCAGGTTTTTCTTTTCCCCACTACATTTCATTATATCACAAATGGTATCCATTTTTCACTATTATCTATCGAACTTGTTCTAGTTTATTACTGTGGTAGTAAATGTGATGAATATTTTGAAGCCCCCAACCGCCCTCCCTGTAATTAGTTCACAACAGAAGCAGTGGGTCAGCATGATCATTTCACGCACATACTGAGAACACTCCATGGGGCACCAGGATGATACAGAGGAAACCTTTGGCTGCAAATGAAAAGACCTCCCATCCTTTTTAAGTCTTCTGTAAAATAAGCTTCTTAAATTCCCAAGAGAATTATGCTAGGCCAGAGAATCCCTTTATTGTTATCAATGCACGATATCTCATGTCCTAGCTGAATGTGTATAATTTTTATATTTTGAGTTTATTTCAATGAGCCAGTGGCTGTGGCATAATGTTTTCTAGTTCCTGTTTGTATGCCTTCCTCTGGTTCATAAGAATGGCCTCTTATGAACCTTCCCATTTGGTATCTTCTATGTGGAATGTGCGTGAGTCAGGTAATTTTCACAGAGCCAGGTTTTTAGAAACCGGTGTGGCAAACACAGTGCACTTATTATTTTGTTGCTAAAATTGAGGTTTAAGTGCTGATTTCCTGTATAAAATCCCAAAGTGGAAAAAAAAATTCCAAAGTGGAAAAAAAATTCCAAGAGCTTCCTAGTGGCTCAGTGGTAAAAAGTCCTATGGGTATGATCCCTGGTCTGGGAGGATCCCACATGCCATGGGGCAGCTAAGCCTGAGTCAGAACTACTGGGCCAGTGCTTCAGAGCCCCTGAGCCTCAACAATAGAAACCTCATTGCTTGGGCAACAGGCGCCCCAGCACCACAACTCAGAGTAGCCCCTGACCACCGCAGCTGGAGAAGGTCCTGCGCAACACAAAGGCACAGTGAGCTGGTAAATAAAGAAGCAAATAAAATATCCACACTCTTGCACTGGCCATTGGGAGTTAGTGTGTGTGGGCAACCTGACTTCCTACAGAGGGGAGCCAATTAAACACAGAAAGACAAGACTCTGGATCTTCTTCGTTGTTGTTTAGTCACTCAGTAGTGTCTGATGCTTTGCAACCCCATGGACTGCGGCACACCAGGCTTCCCTGTCCATCACCAACTCCCAGAGCTTGCTCAAACTCATGTCGGTGATGCCATCCAACCATCTCATCCTCTGTTGTCCCCTAGTCCTCCTGCCTTCAATCTTTCCCAGCATCAGGGTCTTTTCCAAGGAGTCGGCTCTTCACATCAAGTGGCCAAAATATTGGAGTTTCAGCTTCAACATCAGTCCTTCCAATGAATATTCAGGACTGATTTCCTTTAGGATTGGCTGGTTGGATCTCCTTGCCATCCAAAGGACTCTCAAGCGTCTTCTCCAACACCATAGTTCAAAAGCATCAGTTCTTTGGTACTCACCCTTCTTTATGGTCCACCTGTCCCATCCATACATGACTACTGGAAAAACCATAAGCTTTGACTATATGTATCTTTGTTGGCAAAGTAATGTCTCTGCCTTTTAATATGCTGTCTAGGCTTGTCACGGCTTTTCTTCCAAGGAACAAGTGTCTTTTAATTTCATGGCTGCAGTGACCTTTAGCAGTGATTTTGGAGCCCAAAAAAATAAAGTCTGCCACTTTGTCCATTGGATGGCATCACCGACTCAATGGACATGAATTTGAGCAAGTTTGATTTTTGTTTTTTGAATGTTGAGTTTTAAGCCAGCTTTTTCACTCTCCTCTTTCACTTTCATCAAGAGACTCTAGTTCCTCTTGGCTTTCTGCATTAAGGGTGGTGTCATCTGCATATCTGAGGGAAATGATATTTCTCCTGACAATCTTGATTCCAGCTTGTGCTTCACCCAACCCAACATTTCTCATGATGTACTCCACATATAAGTTAAATAAACAGGGTGACAATATACAGCCTTGACGTACTTCTTTCCCAGTTTGGAACCAGTCTGCTATTCCATGTCCGGTTTTAAATGTTGCTTCTTGACCTGCATACAGGTTTCTCAGGAGGCAAGTGAGATGGTCTAGTATTCCCATTTCTTTAAGAGTTTTCTGCAATTTTTTGTGATCCACACAGTCAAAGGCTTCAGCTTAGTCAATGAAGCAGAAGTAGATGTTTTTCTGGAATTCTCTTGCTTTTTCTATGATCCAGCAGATGTTGGCAGTTTGATCTCTGGTACCTCTGCCTTTTCTAAATCCAGCTTGAACGTCTGGAAATTTTCAGATCACGTACTATTGAAGCCTGGCTTGGAGAATTTTCAGTATTACTTTGCTAGCATGTGAAATGAGTGCAATTATTCGGTAGTTTGAACATTCTTTGGCACTGCCTTTCTTTGGGATTGGAATGAAAACTGACCTTTTCCAGTCCTGTGGCCACTGCTGAGTTTTCCAAATTTGCTGGCATATTGAGTGCAGCACTTTAACAGCATTATCTGGATCTTCTTATGAGGTAGTCACTTGCTGGAAGCGCTGAAGTGAGGCATCCACACTCTTATGTCTATGAGGCAAGTTTGAGCTGCTTTCATCTAATTTGAATCCTTGAGGAAATTGTGCCTTTGTAGGCATGGAATATATCACGGTGTTGGGAGAACGACCTTCCTGTCTGGAGGCTCTAGGAGAGGATCCATTTCTTTCCTGTTCCAGCTTCTAGAGGCCACTTGCATTCCCTGAGTCATAGCTCCTTCTTCATCTTTAAAGCCATTGCTATGTTCAGTTGAGTATTTTTCACATGATATCATTCTGACGCTTTCTGTTTCAGCCTCTTGATTCTGACTGTGTTCCTCCTTTTTTCATGTTTGCAGGACCCTTGTGATTGTATTGGGCCTGTGGAATAATTCAGGACAATATCCCCACCTGGTGCTCCTTAACCTTAACCACACCCACAGTGTCCCTTTAGCCGTGTTTATATGTGCACAGACGTGGGAACTTTAGGGTATGGACATCTCTGGGGAGCCGTGGTTCTGCCAGCTGCATTAACACTATCCTAACTTTTTGCATTATAGTTTGTGTTGTCTGAAATTACACTGTAAGCTCTTTTTTGTGTCTGCATTTTTGCCCCTCAACATGATGTGAGATTCATTCTGTAACTCCAGTTCATCGATTCATTACTATGGCATTCTACTGTGTAAATACACCACAATTTATGTATATATTCTAGGTGGATGGATGTCTGAGTTGTACCCAGTTCTGTGCTTTTATTTACACTGCACGTTTTGAGCCTGTGTTTTGATGTTTCTATGAGTGGCATTACTAGAGAATGTGGTGAGAGAAAACAGTCTTTCCCAGCATCAGGTATTTAATGCTTGGAAGTCTAGTTTAAGAGTGGCTTACTAAGGCATTTACAGAGCATTGCCCTTAACATTTTTTTAAACAAATTAAGAATTTTTTTTTTTCTCAATGAAAAAGGAATCTGGAAGTAGACAGCTGCTGGCAATGGTTCAGAATTTCCAGGTCACAGTTTGTGTCTTTGTCATTCTCTTGGTTTTTCTCTTGTGGTCACAAGACTGTTGTCAGGCTCTATGCATCTCAACTGCATGGCAGGAAGGACAAAGAGGGGGAAAGGGTGGCACCAGCAATATCTGCTCTGTTAATAGGGATGCATTTCTCCACTCACACTATCTGCAACAGGTAAACATGTTCCTCTGCCAGAAAAGTTGTCCTTTTGTGGTAGTGGTGGATGAGTGAGACTGTAGTGGGGAGATGATGTTGAGCCTCTGCACAGAGTCAGTCTCAACTTTTAAGACTTGGGCCAGGTCTCTGGCAGACACCACAAAGAAACATGATATTAGAATGAGCCATAGTGCAATGATTATTAAAAACTACCATTTCCTTTTAAATCTTTTCAAAAATTTTTAGACTCTTTTACCAGAAGTGAAAAGTTAAAAGTTTCTTGGTTCTTTATTTAAATTTAATTTGATCCGCCAGAAATTTGCATTGGGAATTTGCTTCTGATACTCCAAAAACAGAACTTCTTATGTTTATCTCTGTAATTCACCACAAAATCGGCACAACAGAGTCCTAGATAGAAGAGAGAATCAGTAAACATTTATTGATTTGCATTGATATAAAAGTAGAGCAAGGAAATGATGTCTTTGATATTGACATTGGATAAAAATGGTCAATGGGAAGCATAAAAACTATATAAAGTGGCAAACAAAATGTAGATCAACTAGTTTCTCAGTGCTCAGGTAATTGATCATCAGCATAGCACTTCCCATCTTTTCTCCCCACCTCTCATGTCAATCAAAGATTTGGTCTCATGAGTAGCAACTACTTCAAAGAATAAATCTTCCCTCCACAGAGCAGGGTATAAACAGGCAGGACTGGAGTGCGACTGCTCACACTGGGTTCTCAACATGTTTTTCACACCAGCTTATGGAGCACAAGGATAATTTAGATTGCATATTGCACAAGAACACTGAGAAAGAGTCTTTGCCTGGTGGTAACGTGGAGTCAAGGGTGATATTTCAAAATTCTCTGAGTTTTTTCATGAAGTGGATAAATTGATGGTGGTGATTTTAAACTGAGCATGAGTTTGTGATGAGACAGAATTGATTAATTTTAAAAAGAAGAGAAAGGCCACAAGGAAAGAGGGAGGAAGGGAAGGAAGAGAGGGAGGGATGGAAGAAAGGCAGAAAGAAAGAAAGAAAAAGGGAAAAAATCATAGCTTAGAATTGAGGACCTTGACTTCCTTTCCCACATTCATCACTAATTGCACAAACTTTAGGTTGACTTTCCACTTCCCAATGCCTGAGTTGAAGTAGGAGCAGGAGCACTTTTTTCTGAATTTATTCCAAGGAACCAGTGCCCTGAACTACTTGAAGGATACAGATTGATTGAATGACTGACTGCATATCCCTGTTGTCTTTGCTTTGTATCTCTCTAGTTTATCCAGATCCTCAGATGTGTTCTATGGCTGCAGGCTGTATTGCTTTAGCAAAGATGACCTATTTCTAAGATCTGGGCTATGAGCCAGGGTTTGATAAAATGTAACTCAAGGGGAAAGAGTCTCATTCCTCCTCTTTGTTTCATTTGGGTCAGGCTGTAAGTGGCATCTAAAGCAAAGAGAACACATTTATCTGCTGTGCTTCTAGCCTTTGAAATAGAACTAATGAGGAACCCTAGTCTACTTAGGAGCCAATGGGACATTTCCATTACCCAGTCACCCACTGGTTTCTTCCTAAACCACCCATCTGCTTTTTATTTTCCTTGGCCCCATATCCGCTTATGGCAGAAAGTGAAGAAGAACTAAAGAGCCTCTTGATGAAAGTGAAAGAGGAGAGTGAAAAAGCTGGCTTAAAACTCAACATTCTAAAATCGAAGATCATGGCATCTGGTTCCATCACTTCTTGCCAAATAGATGAGGAAACAATGGGAACAGTGACAGACTTTATTTTCTTGGACTCCAAAATCACTGCAGATGGTGACTGCAGCCATGAAATTAAGACATTTGCTCCTTGGAAGAAAAGCTATGACCAACTGAGACAGCATATTAATTAAAAAGCTGAGATGTTACTTTGCCAACAAAGGTCTGTCTCGTCCAAGCTATGGTTTTTCCAGTAGTCATGCATGGATGTGAGAGTTGGACTATAAAGAAAGCTGAGCACGGAAGAATTGATGCTTTTGAACCGTGGTGTTGGAGAAGACTCTTGAGAGTCTCTTGGACTACAAGGAGATCAAACCAGTCCATCCTAAAGGAAATCAGTCCTGTATATTCATTGGAAGGACTGATGCTGAAGCTGAAGCTCCAATACTTTGGCCACATGATGTGAAGAACTAACTCCTTGGAAAAGACCCTGATGCTGGGAAAGATTGAAGGCAAGAGGAGAAGGGGACGACAGAGGATGATATGGTTGGATGGCATCACCGACTCTATGGACATGAGTTTGAGCAAGCTCCGGGAGTTGGTGATGGACAGGGAAGCCTGGCGTGCTGCAGTCCATGGGGTCACAAAGAGTCAGAAAAGACTGAGCGACTGAACTGAAGTGAACAGGCCCCGTATCAAATTTCAACTTCTCATCCTTCAAGCAAGTATCTAACCTGTTTTTACCTTTCTTTTTCTCTTCCCATCAATCTCTTGAGTTCAGTGCCCCCCTTTCCCCTGTCTTTGGTCTTTTTTCCTTCCCTTTATTCCTCATGGCCCTTCCTCTTGGTTCTCTGTTTTTCTCATTTGCTGTTTGATCTTTTCTCCGTTTGTGCCTTACAGCAGCTAGTATCTTTCATGAACTTTAAAGGAAATGTGGAATCTCAGAATCAGCAGAGACCTCTGGAAACAGTTAAATCAGCCTCTACCTGGTGCTCTGAAACAAGAACTAAAAGATCAGGAAGCCCAGACAAGCATCATGAAGACAGGCCACTGGAAGGATTATGACAATGAATCAAAGTTGTGATTGTGGTCATGAATTTGTTTCATTAATTCCCTTTACTAAATACTGATTGAGTCCTGCTTCTTCCAGACTCTGTACCAGGCACTGGAATACAGAAATGAAGAGATCATTTCCTTTGGAAGGGTGTTAAGTTTGTTGTTAATGTGGCATTTCTCTGAGGGTTGTCCAATTAATTCCCATGCTTTTTAAATAAAGAAAGGCAATAGGTGTGGGATGTAACATTGACAGATATGGTCATTAAATGATTTCAGCAAATGCCCAATGATTCGATCATTATCACAAGCAACAAGAGACAGTTCTAAGCCAAAAAGTTTGCAATTAAATTAGGATAGAGGAGATCTAGAAGGGATCCCAATTGAATTATATTCTCTCACAGGCGACCTGAGGTCACCTTCAGAATTTTACATAGAATTCTTTGTATGACTTTTTAAATAATGAGTTAATACTTTCTATAAGTCATTAAATATACTCATATGGTAAAGCCTTTATCCATCTTTTGAAATCTTTAGAAAGGTCTGAAATGAACCTGGACTCAGATGGTCCTACTATCCTTCCAGAGAAAGTAACTGTTTTTCTTTCTTTCTTTTTTAAATTGAAGTATAGCTGATTTTTTAAAATTGAAATATAGATCTCAAAGACACAGTGCCTGAAGAACTATGGACAGAGGTTTGTAACATTGTACAGGAGGCAGGGATCAAGACCATCCCCAAGAAAAAGAAGTGCAAAACATCAAAATGGTTGTCTGAAGAGGCCTTACAAATAGCTGAGAAAAGAAGAGAAGTGAAAAGCAAATGAGAAGAGGGAAGATATACCTATTTGAATGCAGAATTTCAAAGAATAGCAAGGAGAGATAAGAAAGCCTTCCTCAGTGATCAGTGCAAAGAAATAGAATGGAAAAGACTAGAGATCTCTTCAAGAAAATTAGAGATACCAACAGAACATTTCATGCAAAGATGGGCACAATAAAGGACAGAAATGGTATGGACCTAACAGAAGCAGAAGATATTAAGAAGAGGTGCAAGAATTTACAGAAGAACTATACAAAAAAGATCTTCATGTCCCAGATAATCACGGTGGTGTGATCACTCACCTAGAGCCAGACATCCTGGATTGTGAAGTCAAGTGGGCCTTAGGAAGCATCACTACAAACAAGGCTAGTGGAGTTGATGGGATTCCAGTTGAGCTACTTCAAATCCTAAAAGATGATGCTGTGAAAGTGCTGCACTCAATATACCAGCAAATTTGGAAAACTCAGCAGTAGCCATAGGACTGGAAAAGGTCACTTTTCATTTCAATCCCAAAGAAAGGCAATGCTAAAGAATACTCAAACTACCGCACAATTGCACTCATCTCACATGCTAGTAAAGTAATGCCCCAAATTCTCCAAACCAGGCTTCAATAATATATGAACCGTGAACTTCCAGATGTTCAAGATGGATTTAGAAAAGGCAAATGAACAAGAGATCAAATTGTCAGCATCCGATGGATCATCAAAAAAGCAAGAGAGTTCCAGAAAAATATCTATTTCTGCTTTATTGACTATGCCAAAGCCTTTGACTGTGTAGATCACAACAAACTGTGAAAAATTCTTCCAGAGATGGGAATACCAGACCACCTGACCTGCCTCTTGAGAAACCTGTATGCAGGTCAGGAAGCAACAGTTAGAATTGGACATGGAACAACAGACTGGTTCCAAATAGGGAAAAGAATACATCAAGGCTGTATATTGTCACCCTGCTTATTTAACTTAAATGCAGAGTATATGAAGAGAAACGCTGGGCTGGAGGAAGCACAAGCTGGAATCAAGATTGCCAGGAGAAATATCAATAACCTCAGATACGTGGATGACACCACCCTTATGACAGAAACTGAAGAAGAACTAAAGAGCCTCTTGATGAAAGTGAAAGAGGAGAGTGAAAAGGTTGGCTTAAAGCTCAACATTCAGAAAACTAAGATCATGGCATCTGGTCCCATCACTTCATGGGAAATAGATGGGGAAACAGTGAAAACAGTGTCAGACTTTATTTTGGGGGACTCCAAAATCACTGCAGATGGTGACTGCAGCCATGAAATGAAAAGACACTTACTCCTTGAAAGGAAAGCTATGACAAACTTAAACAGCATATTACAAAGGAGACTCATTTGGTTTTTTAGAACTCAATATTCATGGGCTGATGAGTCACTGTCCTTCCTCCCACATGCTGCTGTTTTCTGCGGTTTCAAAGGGCATCTGCACATCCATCTGATGCTTCACTAAGAAGCAGAGGACAGCCAGGAGAGGACAACACCAAAAGAGAGAAGAATGAGTGGTATGGTACAAAAGGCTGTATGTCAGTGAGTAAGATATTAGCACCATTTTGTAAGGTTAAATGTTATTTGTTTAAAGTCTCCTGTGACAAGCACATGGAAAGTAGATCAAGAATGAGTAATTTATAAGGATTTCGAGACAAGCCCCAATAGAACCCAGCAGCATAGGTATAGAAATAGAAAGAAAAATGAAGATGAGGATTTAAGGAAGTTAAGTCAGCAGAAAAAAATTGAAAGTGAGAAAAAGGAAACATAAGTTCTTAAATTAAAATGGTTTAATAAAAGACTAAGTCCTAACAGTGATGTTTTGCTTACTCTGTGACTCCTATTATAAACCAATATAATGAATGAGCTCTCACTGACATAGTTGTATCAGCTTTGATGTAGTATCTGTGGTATTTAGAACATTCTGTCAGATCCCACAAAAAAGAAAGGAAAATACGTTCTTCTTGTACTTTACTGAATCTTCAACATGGAGAGAGAGGGGAAGAAGGAGCAGAGGAAGAGGAGAATGAAAATCAAAAGAGGCATGAAACATTTAGCTAGTTTCTCTGCATGTTGTCACATTTAATCCTCAGCCCAAATGTACAACTAACTATGTTATCGTTGGCATTATTGAGGTATAATAAACTGATATTAAGCTTCACAAATTTAAATTGTACAAATTGATGAGGCTGATAAAACAAGCTAAATTTATATTATAAGCATATCCATCCACAGAAATTTCTTCATGTTTCTGGGTAAACCTCTTCTTGCCTCTTCTAGCAATAAATTCCCCCTTTCCCATGAAGGCAGCTTCACCTCCATTTTGTCATATGGATGCACCATAATTTTATCTGTTCACCTCTTGATGGGCATTTGGGTTATTTCGAGTTTAGGGCTATTGTAAATAAGCTTCTGTGAATGTTTCTGCATTTTCTTTCTGTGAGCATTTGCTTTCATTCTTCTTGGGTAAATGCCTAGGAGTTGAATTTCTGGGTCATAGGGATGGGGCATATTGAAGTTTTTAAGAAATAGCCAGAATGTCTTCCAAAGTGGTTATTTCATTTTTCATTCTAATCAGCAATGTATGAGGAGTTCTGGTTGCTTCACAGCCTGCCTATATTTGCTGTGATCAGTTCCCTCTATTTTTGCATTTATAGTGAGTATGTAGTACTATCTCTGTGTGATATTTATTTGCATTTCTCTATGATTTATGATGCTGAGCATCTTTCCATGTGCATGTTGGTCATTTGTGTATCATCCTTGGTGAAGTATTTGCTAAAATATTTTGCCCACTTTTAATTGAGATATTTGTCTTTCTTATTAAATTATGAGTTATATAAATAAAAAATAAAATAAAAAAATAAGTTATGAGTTCTGTATATATTAAAGAAAAGGTTTTTAGATACAAGTTTTGTGAAGACTTGGATGACTTTTTCATTTTTTGACTGTATCTTTGAAGAGCAAAAATTTTTTAAAAACTTTAAATAAAAACAACTTACTGATTTTTTTCCTTTTATCATTTGAATTTTTGTATTGTATCCACTAAATCTCAAATTCACAGTTATTGAAATATTCTCCACTCTAATGGCAGAAAGTGAAGAGGAACTAAAGAGCCTCTTGATGAAAGTGAAAGAGAAGAGTGAAAAAGCTGGCTTAAAACTCAACATTCAAAAAAACTAAGATCATGACATCTAGTCCCATCATTTCATGGCAAATGGAAGGGGAAAAAGTGGAAGCAGTGACAGATTTTATTTTCTTTGGCTCCAAAATCAACTGTGGATGGTGACTGCAATCATGAAATTAAAAGACGCTTTCTCCTTGGAAGGAAAGCTATGACAAATTTAGACAGCATATTAAAAAGCAAAACATCATTTTGCTGACAAAGGTCCATATACTCAAATCTATGGTTTTTCCACTAGTCATGTATGGATGTGAGAGATGGACCATAAAGAAGGATGAATGCCAAAGAACTGATGCTTTTGAATTGTGGTGCTGGATAAGACTCTTGAGAGTCCCTTGGACTGCAATGACAGTCAACCCTAAAGGAAATAAGTCCTGAATATTCATTGGAAAGACTGATGCTGAAACTAAAGTTCCAATACTTTGGCCACCTGATGCAAAGAGTGGACTCATTGGAAAAGACCCTGATGCTGGGAAAGATTGAAGGCAAAAGGAGAAGATGGTGACAGAGGTTGAGATGGTTAGATAGCATCACTGACTCAATGGACATGAGTCTTATCAAACTCCAGGAGATAGCGAAGGACAGGAGAGCCTGGCAAGCTGCAATCCATAGTGTCTCAAAGAGCTGGACATGACTTAGCAACTGAACAACAACAACGACAAAATATTGTCTTAGTTTTTCTTCAAGAAATATTGTAATTTCAGCTCTTAAATTTAAGTCTAATGTCAATTTTGAGTTAATTTTTGTATACAGTATTGTAAGGGCCAAGGTTTAGTTTTTACTTTGATATCTATTTGTTCCAGGACCATTTATTGGAAAGATTATCTTTTCCCTATTGAATTACCTTGGTATTTTTGGTCAGTCAATCTCAATCAGTTGATAATTTTCATCTCTTGAATGATGGGATAGATATATGTTTCTGTATTTCTTTTGCTAAGCACAGCTTAAAAGTCAGCAAAGGTAACATGATAGTTAGTTACTTGGGTTTTATTTTTGCCTCATATATCCCAGACTAAAAACTAGAGATCTGGAAACCCAGAAACACCAACTGTCACAGAACAACCACCAAAGAAAACTTTATTTCTAGACAGAGAATTAGAGCCTTGCCAGAACAAAAACTTTTAGAAAATAAACACTCTACTGTGGCCACACACTACAGAATTAAAAAAAAAAAAAAAGTGAGACCCCAACCCCTTCATCACCAGCAAGTATAGAATGAAGAGTCTAGATTTCCTCAGGTGCATTCCAACTACTCTTCCCCTACCAGAGTGGTGTCAGGACGGCCAAGCAGGGAGCCAGCTCACCCCACAGTGTCAGCGGAGACCATACAGGGAGCCTGGACTTCCACCTTGACTCATCTAGTGCTGAGGAAGCAGCTCTACCCTTCCACAGGGGGCTGGCATCAGAAACAGCCTAGATAAAAGTCAGAACTTTCTCAGCTGTTCAGTGGTATGAAGGCCACATCCACACACAGTTTCAGTGGAGGTCACAGGAGGGACAGTAACAAGATGTCCCACTCCTTCCTAGCTAGAGACATATGAGCAGAAGCCTGCTGGCCTCTGGTACTCCCACAGATAACCTGCAGTAAAGGGTAGTCACTTCCTCAGGCATCAGTGGAGGCCAAGGAATAAATCTGTATTTGTCTCCCATCTGACAGGAATGAGGTGGCTGCCTTTCTTCCCCTGCAGAAGTGATATAAAAGAAAGCTAGTTAACACTTATATAAAAAACCAGGGATATCCCAACAACAGAGTAAGAATGAGACAGAAAAGAATCAGTGAACTTGATAACAGAAGAGAAGAAATTACTCAATATGAACAATATAGGGAAAAACAGATTGAAAAAATAAAAATAAAGCCTCATGGACATTTGAGACTATAAGAAAAATAATTTCAGTCTTTGTCATTAGAGTCCCAGAAGAAGATAATGTGTGTGGAAGAATTAATATCTGAAAATTTTGTAAACACCAAACACTATAAACATTGAGATACATTAAATGGAGAGAACCTCAAGCAGGATAAACTTAAATTAGTCTATGCCAAGTCATACCATAGTTAAACAATAGAAACTGAAAAACAAGGAAAAAATCTTGAAAGCAATCAGAAAAAAGTGATGCATATATGTAGGGGAAAAACAATTCAAATGCTCAAAGATTTCATTTCACATCAGAAACCATGGAGGCCAGGAGGAAGTGGTACAACGTTTTTCCAGTACTAAAAGAAAAATATTTTAAACCCATAATTCTATACCCAGTGAAAATATTCTGAAATGAAGGGAAAACCATTCTCATATGCATGAAAGAAGCCATCTCCACAATATAAAGTGTGAAACATTAAGTGGTGATATAGAAGCTGCAGCAAGTTATCCAGAAGATCTAGCTAAGATAATTAGCAAAGATGGCAACACTAAACAACAGATTTTCAATGTAGATGAGACAGCCATCTATTGGACGAAGATGTCATCTAAAATACATAGTTAGAGAGGAGAAGTCAACGCCTGACTTCCAAGCTTCAAAGGACAGGCTGACTGTCTTGTTAGGGGCTAGAGTATCTGATGACTGAAACTCAAAGCCAGTGTTCATTTACCATTCTGGAAGTCCTGGGACCCTTAAGAATTATGCTAAATCTACTCTGTTAACTCAGCCTATGTGCTCTAAATGGGAAAACAAAACCCAGGTTATAACACATCTGTTTACAACATGGTTTACTGAATATTTTAAGCCCACTGCTGAGATTTACTGTTCAGTAAAAAAGGTCCCTTTCAAAACATTACTGCTCATCAGCAATGCACCTAGTCACCCAAGAATGCTGGTGGAGATGTACAATGAGATGAATGTTGTTTTTATGCCTGCTAACACAATATCTATTCTGCAGCCCATAGATCAAAAAGTAATTTCAACTTTCAAGTCTTATTATTTGAGAAATACATCTCATAATGCTATAACTGCCATAGACAGTGGATCTAGGCAAAGTCTATTGAAAATCTTCTAGAAAAGACTCATCATTCTAAATGCCATTAAGAATATTTGTGATTCATTCAGTTCAGTTCAGTTCATACCTGTATAAAGATATGCAGGGAAAGTTTACCCACTCCAGTATTCTGGCCTGGAGAATTCAGTCCATGGGGGTCACAAAGAGTCGGACATGGCTGAGGGACTTTCACTTTCATCATAAGCTATTAAGGAAATGAAAATTAAAATCACAATTAGATGTCAATACATACTTACTGGGCTTCCCAGATGGCACTAGTGGTAAAGAACCTGTCTGCCAATGCAGGAGACACAAGAGAGGTGGGTTCAATCCTTGGGTTGGGAAGATCCTTGGAGGAGGGCATGGCAACCCACTGCAGTATTCTTGCCTAGTGAGTCCCATGGACAGAAGAGCCTGGTGGGCTATAGTCCATAGGGTAGCAAAGAGCTGGATAGAACTAAAACAGCTTAGCCTGCATGCACATACATACCTATTAGAATAGCTAAAGTAAGAAAAAAAAAATAGTGACAATACCAAACCCTGCAATTTATGCAGAGAAACTGAATTTCTCATATGTTGCTGGTAGAAATGCAAGATAGTACAATTACTATGGAAAACACTTTGACAATTTCTTTAAAAAAATTGATATATACTACCGTACAATGCTTAGGATATATCTCAGAGGACTGGAGACATGCTTGCACAAAAATCTGCACATAATTGTTCTTAGCAATACTACTATAGTGTAATAGCCCCGATTTGGCAACAATCAAAATATTTCTAATGGGTGAATAGCTAAACAAATTAGAATAAGTTCATACTATGGAATACTACTTAGCAATAAATGGAATGAATTATTGATATAATAACTTGGATATATATCAAGCACATTGTGCTGAGTGAAAAAAGCCAGCATCAAAAGGTTACACACCATATAATATCATTTATTAATATATAACATTCTTGAAATGGGAGCAAATTATAGAGATAGCAAACAAACTACAGGTGAGGAAAATATAGAAAAAAATATTATCTTGGTAGTAATGGAAAAATTCTGTCTCTTGTATATGATAATGGTTATACAAATGCACATATGCAATAAAATGACATGGATTATATGCTCACATCATATCAATGTCAAATTCTTGGACTTTTTTTACACTGTAATCATGTAATATATGACCATTTGGGGAAATTGGGTTAATGGTACATGAGATGTTTGTACTGCCTTTGCAACAGGGTACAAATTTTAGCTACACAACGAATAAGTTCTGAGCAACTATAGTTGATAATACTGTATTGTATAATTGAAATTCCCTGAGGGAGTAGAATTAAATGTTCTCACCAAAGATATATAGTGATGGATGTGTCAACTAATCAGATGAGATGAATCCTTTCATAATGCATACATGCACTGAAAAATCACAACGTACATTTTAAATATAACTGTATTTGCCAATTATATCTCAGTAAAGATAAAAGTACATAAGAAACAAGCAACATTGCATTATAAAATTATAAAACTACGCAAGAAAAAATCAAAGATACCAATATTATGGAATTAAAAATATCATGATATCTTCTCAAGAGATTTTAATTTAATTATTGACATTCAAATAATGAACTAAGGGTATAAGTTGTAGCAAAAATATATATGGCCTTTTTTGTTGTTGGTAAAACTTTTTATATGAAGTTGATAGGTTTATATTATACAGTTGATATCAAAGAAAGACCACTTTTATTTTTCCAGTTGTGGCTTTCTGTTTTAATTTTGGATTATTCCTAACTTGTATACAATGCTTCTCACTTTACTGGGCTTATAAATACAAAATAAAGTAAGTAAAATAAAACTCTAATTCTACTTTTAAATAAAAGGCAGATTGTTCAAAAAAAAAAATCAGACTCAGCTCTCAGTTCCACCACCATCCTGACTCACTGAATTAGCAGAGACTCAGGAACTGCTTTGCTAATTAAAGTCTGAGAAGCACTATGCTCATTGTCCAATGTGTTGTTTCTGTCAATTCCATATTCACTATGTATGACACTATGCATGAGGTAGAGTTGGTATATCAAAGTATGAATGAAAGTCACTTGGGACAGCAGATCTTGAAAAAAGAAATGGAGATGGTTTAAAATTTTGTATTTTTGGATACTTGTGTAAAAGTGCTTGACTAAATCTTACATTTTGTAAAGAGGTCTTGGTGACATTCTTTGCTGGTGGGAGGTAAGAATTGAGTAGGTGAGCCGGTGGAACGTGGTATCTATTCTGACAAAAGCAAGAACAGCCCTGCTGTTTACACTTCTGGCTTTCACACATTGAATTCTTCACTTTGGCTTCTATGACTTCAGAGGAGAAATCCGCTGTCATTCAAATTGTTTTCCCTTAAAAGCAACATGACATTTCACTGCTTTGAAGATTTCTCTTTGTCTTAGGTTTTCAGACATTTAATTATGATGTGTCTTGGCATGTCTTTGGCTTTATCTTACTTGAGGTTCATTCAACTGCTTGAATCTGTAGGCATGGGGGACTGACAAATGTCCCCCATCCAAAAAATATCTATGTCAAACCTTTAGGAACCAGTCAACAACGCCTTAATTTGAAAACGGATCCTGTCAGGTAAAGCAAGATGATTGGCCAAGGGAAACCCGAAAGAAATACCTCACATAAGTGATTCAAACAACCATGAGGGCACGACTCTCTCTGAGTCCACCCATATGTGCCTATTCACATGTACTATTTTCCTCCTAATAAACACTTGACTTGTTTCACTGCTTTCTGTCTCTTTGTGAGAATTCACTTCTAAAAAGCTGATAGGTCAAGGCCTTGTCACTGGCCACTGGTCCTGGAGGTTGAGTGGCTAGGGCTCAGCACTCTCCTGCTATGGCCTGAATTCAATCTCCACTCTACTACTAAATTTATCCAGGTAGCTTTTTATTTTAGTTATTATATTTTTTCAGTTCTGTAATTTGCACCTGATTCTTTTAAGATAACTATTATTTTTCTGTAATTTTCCATTTTTCTCAATTTGTTTCAAGAGAATCAGTAAATGCTTATTAAAACATCGTCATGATGTTTGCTTTAAAATCCTTGTCAGAGAACTTCAACATTTGGTTTTGGTCTGTTGATTGCTTTTTCTCATTCATGTTGTTATCTTCCCAGTTCTTAGTGAATCTTGACATTCACTTGTATCCTAGCCTTTTGGGATATTATATTATGAGGCTTGATCCTATATAATCATCTTTTTAGCAGGTATCTGCCTGTAAAGGTGCAACACAAAGGTGCAACACAGAGGTGCCACATCCTCCTGGGTGTATGTATTCATCTTTCCACTGAGCCCTGCCAATGCTTCACTATGAAAGTAGAGCACACGGACTCGCTTGCCTCCCTGTGGGGGTGTAGGTGAAATTTCGGCCTTCCTTCTACTATTGACCCCTTCTGGGTGAAACGTTGGGTAACACACCAGCACATTGCCTCCATGTTGGGGTGGTGGTGGTCCTCCCTGCTGGCCTGAGAGAAGGGAAGCAGAGGGCTGACTCACACCGTTGGGGTGCTAGTGCCAGTCACCCAGTTGTGTCCAGCTTTTTGTGACCCCATGAACTGCAGCTCACCAGGCTCCTCTGTCCATGGAATTCTCTAGGCATGAATACTAGAGTGGGCTGCCATTTCCTTCTCCAGGGGATCTTCCCGACCCAGGGATCAAACCCAGGTCTCCTGCTTTGCAGGCGGATTCTTTACTGTCTGAGTCACCAGGGAAGTGAGAGACAGCTTATTCTGCAGAGACTGTGGTGGGGGAAATTGGTGTCCACCTATGTCTCTGGTAAGAGAGTGAGCTCACCACTCAGCCCCATGACAGGATTGTCACCTGCTCCATGGTGCAGGGAGGAGCTGGAAGACCAACTGAAGCCAGGGAAGGAGCAGTTCTCTCTCTTGGCACTTGGCTGATGTAGGGTGGATAGTGCCAAATGGTTTTCCATCCTTAGCTCAGCCTTCCTGGCTATTGGCTTGGAGGGCCAGCCTGCTCAGGGCTCTCTGTGTCTGTGCTTGCAGTGGCTCAGGGGAGGCTCTGCAGCCCTACCAGGACTCTGGGAAGCAGCAACACTTCTCCTCCCACTTGCCAGCCCTCCCAGGTGCATTTGTTGGGTTACATCCAGGGATTACATTTGTGAGGGGGAGACTTGGAAGTGATGGAGTTGCTCTGCTTTGGTGGAACCAGAAGTAATCAAGTACTGACATTTCAAAATTCCACCTGGGGCTAAAATTCTCAGTCTTTGACATTTCAACTGGGTTGGAAACAAATCCCTTTCTTCATTCATTGCATTCCAGAACACCTGGTCTTTGTGCTGTGACCCCAGATTGGGGGTGGGGGCAGTGGGTGGTTTAGATTAGAATGTCCAGCTCTACCTCCTGGCCCGCCCACTTACTTGCCCATGACTTTAGGCAAGTTACTTAACCTATCTTTGCCTCAATCTCCTCATTTGTAAAATGGGGATAATAATGTTGCTAAAAAATGCTTGGCAGAGTAAGTATTAAAGCTTAATGGCCATTATTATGATTGTTTCTTGGCCTCTGTCTGTGTTAGTCGCTCAGTTGTGTCTGACTCTTTGCGACTCCACAGACTGTAGCCCATCAGGCTTCTCCATGGAATTGTCCAGGAAAGAATGCTGGGGTGGGTTGCCATTTCCTTCTCCAGAGGAACTTCCCAACCCAGGGATCGAACTCTGGTCTCCTGCATCGAAGGCAGATTTTAAACCTGAATACTTTCTTCCTTTCAGATCCTCTTTTTTTTTTTTTTTTTTTTAATAAATTTATTTATTTTAGTTGGGGGCTAATTACTTTACAATATTGTAGTAGTTTTTGCCATACACTGACATGAATCAGCCATGGGTTTACATGTGTTCCCCATCCTGAAACCCCCTCCCACCTCCCTCCCCATCCCATCCTTCTGGGTCATCCCATTGCCCCAGCCCTGAGCATTTGTCTCATGCATCGAACATGGAATGGTGTTTTGTTTCACATATGTTAATATACATGTTTCAATGCTATTGTCCCAGAAAGTCCCACCCTCACCTTCTCCCTCAGAGTCCATAAGACTGTTCTATGCATCTGTGTCTCTTATTCTGTCTCACATATAGGGTTATCGTTACCATCTTTCAAATTCCATATATATGCGTTAGTATATTGTATTGGTGTTTTTCTTTCTGGCTTACTTCACTCTGTATAATGGGCTCCAGTTTCATCCATCTCAATAGAACTGATTCAAATGTATTTTTTTAATGGCTGAGTAATATTCCATTGTGTATATGTACCACAGCTTCCTTATCCATTCGTCTGCTGATGGACATCTAGGTTGCTTCCATGTCCTGGCTATTGTAAACAGTGCTGCGATGAACATCGGGGTACACGCCTCTCTTTCAATTCTGGTTTCCTCGGTGTGTATGCCCAACAGTGGGATTGCTGGGTCATATGGCAGTTCTATTCCCAGTTTTTTAAGGAATCTCCACACTGTTCTCCATAGTGGCTGTACTAGTTTGCATTCCCACCAACAGTGTAAGAGGGTTCTCTTTTCTCCACACCCTCTCCAGCATTTATTGCTTGTAGACTTTTGGATAGCAGCCATTCTGACTGGTGTGAAATGGTACCTCATTGTGGTTTTGATTTGCATTTCTCTAATAATGAGTGATGTTGAGCATCTTTTCATGTGTTTGTTAGCCATCTGTATGTCTTCTTTGGAGAAATGTCTGTTTAGTTCTTTGGCCCATTTTTGATTGGGTCGTTTATTTTTCTGGAATTCAGCTGCAGGAGTTGCTTGTATATTTTTGAGATTAATTGTTTGTCTGTTGCTTCGTTTGCTATTATTTTCTCCCATTCTGAAGGCTGTCTTTTCACCTTGCTTTTAGTTTCCTTTGTTGTGCAAAAGCTTTTAATTTTAATTAGGTCCCATTTTTTTATTTTTGCTTTTATTTCCAATATTCTGGGAGGTGGGTCTTGGAGGATCCTGCTGTTATTTATGTCGGAGAGTGTTTTGCCTATGTCTTCCTCTAGGAGTTTTATAGCTTCTGGTCTTACGTTTAGATCTTTAATCCATTTTGAGTTTATTTTTGTGTATGGTGTTAGGAAGTGTTCTAGTTTCATTCTTTTACAAGTGGTTGACCAGTTTTCCCAGCACCACTTGTTAAAGAGATTGTCTTTTCTCCATTGTATATTCTTGCCTTCTTTGTCGAAGATAAGGTGTCCATAGGTGCGTGGGTTTATCTCTGGGCTTTCTATTTTGTTCCATTGCAGATCCTCTTCTTTTAATTCTATGACCCTCTAGCCTCTCATTCCGTTACTACTTTGCCTCTTTCCTCTCTAAATTAACACAAAGTCTGAGCCAGGAAGTATCAGGTGAAACAAAGCATGAAATCAAGGATATTTTATTGTCAAAAGCAGAAGATTCTCAAGAACAGCCTGGAAATTGATGGTGGGTCACCACCTTTGTCCACTTGGATGTTTGTATTGAACAATGAACCTCATGAAGACATTTGACATAAACAAATAAGTTTTTCATCTTTATAATGTTTTCTCTAACAGACCTTCATAAACACCTTTCAACTTTTTTGTCCACTCAGCAAAATCCAGTCTTCCAGCAGTGAGCAACTAAGGGAGAATTCATCATTTCTCAGAACCTTCATAAATGACTGCTCAGTAAATACTGTGGAGGGAAATAGGTATTTGGACTTTCCTCTGTCACCTGTCAGGAGTGATCTACAGGAAGCTTTTTGCCCAGATGTTTAGCTTAGCTATTTTAGAAGTATTAAAAGTGAACCATTTGCATAATTTTTCATACATTTATAAGAGCCAATATTTGCCAATTTCTTCTTAAACAAAATTCTTTTTTATTTTTTAAATTGAAATATAGTTGATTTACAATGTCATGTTAGTTTTAGGTGTACAGCAAAGTGACTCAGTAATACATATATATTATATATATTCAGCTTAATTTTCATTGAAAAATATTGAGTACATCTCCTCATGCTATACATTAGGTCCTTGTTTGCTATCTACTTTATATATAGTACTGTTTATATGTTAGTTCCAACCTCCTAATTTATTTCTCCTTCTTCTTTACCCTTTGGTAGCCATAAGTTTGTTTTCTATGAGTCAATTTTTGTTTTGTAAAGAACTTCATTTGTGTCATATTTTAGATTCTACATATAATATTTGTCTTTCTCCTCCTGGCTTGCTCCACTTGGTATGATAATCTCTATCATACTAATAAACTTTTCATCCATGTTCCTGTAATTGGCATTTTTTCATTCTCTTCAACTAAACTCTTATTCTTATATTTTTGATTATGGGAAAAGCAATAGCCCAATACTTTTTAAAGCAAAGTTGCTTTCTGCATATTATTGATGTGAAGAAATGGGCCTTTTGTATCAGTATAAAGAAAATGCAGTAGCGTATTCAGAGTCCATCTTTAACATATTGGATGAAGGACCAGAGACTATATAGCAAGTTCCATTGCTCTTTTGGGAATAAGCATTAGAATGCACCCATGTTAGCTCCTTCTATCAGCTTATTGAAAAACTGCTACCATCAGAACAGAACAACAGCATTTGGAGGTATAAGAAAGTTCTGGGAACTTCTAGGTAGGAGTGAGTTTATAGGGAAGGCTTCTTTGCATCCACTCATAGTGACAGTCTCATCCCTCTCTTCTTGCCATACCTCACGTTTTTTTTGGAAGAGGGCACTTTACTATTTTAGAATTTAAAAATATATTCTTCTGAAATATTGAAAAAATAAAGCAACAGATAAAACTATTTCAGTGGTTTGGTGTGTGTCCTCTATTCTTTTTTTTTCTTTTTCATTCATAAACTTTTCATTTTGTATTCAGGTATAGCTTGGAGAATCCCTATGGACAGAAGAGCCTGGTGGGCTACACTCCATGGGGTCACAGAGAGTCAGACACAACTGAGCTACTAAGCACAGCACAGCATATAGCTGATCAACAATGTTGTGACAGTTTCAGGTGAACAGCAAAGGGACTTGGCCATACACATACATGTAGTCTCCCCAGGACTACTAGGAAAAAGACAGGTGATGTTACCCTCAACTGGACATCTCAGCAGAACCATATTTCCCTGGTGAATATACCTTGAAATAAATCCTACTTTCCATGTCTCTCCTTAGAGCTGCTAGAATATTTCTCTGAACACAACTGCCTCTTGATACCTGCTAAGCATAGCACAGTACCCCATGGTCACACTGGTGAATTCTTTGCATTTCTAGCATTTCCATACCTTCTAGGGTGGTTTCACAGGCTGTGACATGGGTAGTCACACAGGGTCCACCCTAGTTTTAAAACTTTCCTGTCACCATCTTGAAATTCTTAATAATTTTTGATATGGGGGGGTTGTCTACCTCTTTCACTCTGCATTGGGCGGCATAGATTTCTTAATTAATTTTTGGCTGGGTCTCACTGCGTGCAGGCTTTCTCTAGTTGTGGCAAGCAGAGGCTACTCTCTAACTGTGGTGCGTGGACTTCTTATTGTGGTGGCTTCTCTTGTTGCAGAACAGGGCTGTAGGGCACACAGGCTTCAGTAGTTGTGGCCCTCTGGGCTTAGCTGCCCTTCAGGACCAGGAATCTTCCCATGTCCTCTGCATTGGCAAGTGGATTCTTAACCACTGGACTGTGCCATACAAATTATGTAGCCAGCTTGACAGTCTGTGTTTTCACACATCAAGATCATCTCTCTTTAACAAAATTATTGCTCATGTGTTTCCAACACTCATGCATCTGGAGACCAAACATCCCTCCTTCAGTCTTTCCTTTTAGTCATTAAATTTCTGGAGAATAGAAAGTACAAAACAGTTTGCCACGTTATCTTCAAATTCCGCCAGAGCCTTCCACCCAGTCTGGCCTCATACACAGCTGGATGTAGGAGCAAAGGCTCCTTGGCATCTTTATCTGCTGGCTGTTACCAATCCTGCATTCTGTAACTGTAACCCTCCTGTCAACCCCCCACCGACATACAATTTTCATCTGCTTTCTAGGTCCCTAGATCTAGTAACATAATATCTAAAAATAAAATCTGGCTTGTTGGAAACGCAACACAAAATTCTTTAGGGAATTCCCTCCCAGTCCATCGGTTAGGACTCTGTGCTTTCACTGCGGAGGGTGCCCTCCCATCCCTTGTCGGGGAACTAAGATATTACAAGCTGGGGAGGGTGTGGCCAAAAATCATATACGTATAAAACCTTTTAATTCATAGGCCATCTCAATCTACGCCCCCAAACTATCACTTGATCGATCATGCAAAACGGTAACAAATTCACAAAACATTTCCAAATGACCTTAGAGGACATGACACAATTTGGTTTTGTTTGCCCCATCAGCGATATTTGACTTGGACAGTTAAGTTTCCACAGCAGACCATAGCCAAAAATGTGGTGTGTGGGCCTCCAGGTCAGGCTGGGGCAGAGTTTGGTCCCCGGATATGAGTGCTGGGGGGACGCCTTCGGAGACAGTAGGGGGAGCCCCAGGAGGCGGGAGGGCAAGGGGAGGGGACGGCTTCCACCTATCAAGGGAGCCTCCAGGTGGCCGACGGAACCCTGCCTGTAGGAGCGAGATAGGTGGAGTGGCAAAACAGGGTCCGTCGGCTGGGGAGGGCGAGACTCCTAGAGCTGACCCTTCCTGGAAAAGCCCGGCCCTGCAGCTCGGGCAGGGCTCCCGTGGGAGAGAGCCCTTCGACTCCCCGGCGCCCCTCCCTCTGAGTCTGATAAAATTGCTTTAAAATGAAATGACAATACTGACCCTCTCAGGCAGCTTGCACGTTCCCCGGGGCCCGAGGGAGCGGAAAGCGCTACGGAAAGCCTTCTCTGGGCGGGGAGGGTCTGCGTCCCTGCGGGGCTGGTGGGACACGCTGGGACTGCATCTCCGGCACCGCGGCGCGGACCGCAGCGCTGGGAGGCGGAAAACAGCAGCGCCGGCGCCTGGGAACACCAAGGACGCAGGGACCACGCGGTGCCGGCCCAGTTATTGCATCTGGACGGGCTTGAGCCAGGAGAGGCGCTCTGGGGGCGAGCGCGGACCAGCCTTGGCCGTGTTAGTCCCCGGAATCCGCAGCCCTCGATTATGGGTTTCACAAGCTAATTCGTAGCTCTTGTGTTTATGGATTTCGAAATTTGTCTGGAAAGACAGATACCAGAAGAACAAAAAGAGCCCCCTTCTGACTTCTGAGAGGTCACTCTCCCCGCCACACACAGGACTCCCGGGAAAGACAGTGGGATTTAAATGGACTGGATGTAGAGTGGGGTGAGAGAATACAGTCCAAGAAGTGCTGAATTCTGTCCCCTGTTTAAGAAAGCTTATGGGGGTGGAGGAGTAACTTTCATTTAGGATAGCTTGTCTGCCTTTGAGGACATTCCTGAATGTGTGGGGATTTTATGTAATTTTTGGAAGAGAGGCTGCCTGAGAGAACATCCCTCTGAATCATGGAGACAGAGGGGAGTGTGTGCGTGTGTGTGTCTGTGTGTCTGTGTATTCACACAACAATTGGGGCTGTAGCAGAGGATTCTAGGTTTTCTTTAAGCTACCAAATTCTGTGGTTCTGAGCAGCATGTTCATATTAGTGATTCCAAACCAAGAAACTGAAAATAGAAAGGGACAAAGACCAGATCATATAGTAAAAAGAAAACTTGGACCCACAACTTAACCAGCCAAGGCCCTGGTGGACAGTGACCAGCCCAAGAAGCATCCTGCTTTCAGTCAGACTAGCTGGAGTCCAGACTGCCATCTCTAGTTACGGTGACAACCCAGGAGGCTGAACAACTGAACAACTTCCGTAACAATCAGCTAAAATTGGCCAGGCCTTGATTAATAACTGATGGTGTCCCTAATTTTTGTTCCCAATTCCAATTGAGAACCATCCAGAGAAAACCAATATGTACCCCTACGCAACCACACAGGACACCCCACTTACAGTGAACCCACCCCCATGCCAACAAGGCACCCCTGAAGCCCTCTCTTTTTTTCATTATAAATCTCTTCTCCTGTTCCGCCTGCCTTTGAGTCTCTGGCAAACTCAGCTGATGGTGACTCACTGACTCCTTTGCTCTGCTGCTGCTGCTGCTGCTGCTGCTGCTGCTGCTGCTGCTAAGTCGCTTCAGTCGTGTCCGACTCTGTGCGACCCCATAGACGGCAGCCCACCAGGCTCCGCCGTCCCTGGGATTCTCCAGGCAAGAACACTGGAGTGGGTTGCCATTGCCTTCTCCCCTTTGCTCTAGCCTTTGCTTTTCTCATTTGGTTGATCTTCACTTGTTTTCTCAAAGCCTGCAGCTGAAAGGCTGGGACATAGCCATCACTTGGTGTTCTGATCCACCTCCATGAAGTCAATCCTATGCACTTCCCTCCCACTTGTTGGTGGCCAGAGTGTCTTCATCTTGGCCCCAGGTGTGCAACAAGAAAGGATCTTCTCCCAGTAGAAAGCTTGCACCTAATTTCTGGTTTTACTTGGCATAATAACCTGTGGGTATGCATTGGTGGCTCAGATGGTAGAGTCTGGTTCAATCCCTGGGTCAGGAAGGTCCCCTGGAGAAGGAAATGGCAACCCACTCCAGTGTTGTTACTTGGAAAATCCCATGGAGAGAGGAACCTGGCAGACTACAGTCTATGGGGTGGCAAAGAGTCAGACACGACTGAGTGACTTCACGTCACTTTATGCATGGTAGGGGGCTTCCGTGGTGGCACTAGTGGTAAAGAATCTGCTTGCCAATGCAGGAGACATAAGAGATGTGGGTTCAGTCCCTGAGTCGGGAAGATGCCCTGGAGGAGGGCATGACAACCCACTCCAATATTCTTGCCTGGAGAATCCCAGGGACAGTGGAGCCTGGTGGCTACAGTCCATGGTTGCCGGAGTCCAGCTCCAGCAGGTCCAGGGGTTCCCTCAGGAAGGACGGCGTCGGCGATGCGAATGAGCAGACACAGCGAGTCTTAGCGTTTCCAAGTGTCTCCTACTTTATTGTTTTTTTAAGACATCTTTTATATTTTTAGTGGTATATAGAAACAAATGTAAAGTATAGAGTCATACCAATTCAGCTTAAGGGACATACCAATTCAGCTTAAGGGACATACCAATTTAGCTTAATGGGTATATATTAATGGGCCTATCAATTTAGCTCAATGGGCCAACAGTTTCGACCCTCATCGAAGCCGTTTGCATGTCTTTAGTTACAAAAAGCCTCATTTTGTTTACGTCATCCTCTGGCCTGGTGGCTTGCTAACATCTGGTGACTCTCCATTGACAAGGGTCGATCAGTCAGAATACTTTTGTATCAGGCACATCAGGAAAGAATTCATCAACAGGGAGTTTTAAGGTAAAACCTGTTTTTGGTAATTTACTCTACGCCTCGAGCTTAACAGAAAAGAATGTAGTTCCATAAAGTCATAGAACAGCAAGCTGAAGGTCAGCTCTAAGTAAGAATCATCAGTTAAATCAACAATTGTCTTATTATTTGTATTAAAGCTAAACTTCTATTTATATAAATCTCTAACTATTATGCTTTCATTATATACGCTAAATATGTTAAGAGTAAAAACATAGTGAGTAAATATAGATTAAGTAACAGTTTCACAAAGCAATGTTTTTTGTATTTCCTAACAAGCCTGTTTTCCTGCGAAGAGTTTTGTGCCCATAGGGGCTTTTTGTGGGGAGGCTCTCAATGCTGTTTTATTACTAGGGAGCAGTTATGCACATTAGCTCCAAAGGCACAGGTACATTTATTAAACGAACCAATATGTTAGCAAAAGGAATTTAGATCAGCATACTCTATATCCCAGATAATTTTATTCAGGGTGCTACCGTTCAGGGGCCTTGTTGATTGAGGTTTCAGAATGATCTATTTTAGAAGGGAATCAGGAAAGGCCTTTTGCCTAAGTCATAGAAAATAAGAAGAGGTTTATTATAGTAAACATCAGAAAGACAGATATCATTTTTAAGGTGAGCGCTGAGGCAGCTTTCCGAGAATCCCTGAGGCCTGAGAAGCCTTGCTCAATCATTCCTATTCCTCATGACCCTGTCATGGGTGGGATCCCGTGAGCTGGCTCCCGGCACATGGGGTTGCACAGTATTGGCCACAACTGAAGTAACTTGGTACTCATGCATGCATGCATGGTAGGAAACCACATATTGCCTGTTTTGACTTATCATAAGGGATATAATACTTATGGAGATGTAAAAGGCAGCAGAAAAGTTAGTCATCTGTCAACATTTAGTTAGAGGCTCCTGCTGTATGCCAGACGTGGGCGTGAATGCAGGATGAATGACCTTGCTTTGTCCCAACACCATGCTTAGGGTGTTCAGTCTCTAAGGGCTGCCGGTGTATAAACAGCTGTTAGATCTCAGCCTCCCAGCAGCACAGACAGAGGGCGTGGGGGGAGTTGGGGAGTCACTGAAGCCTCCTCCAAGGGAGTGGTGCCTGTGTGAGATCTCAGAAGATGCTCAGGAAGAGTCATGCCGGAGAAGAGTCAGCTTGTGAGAAATGAAGTTTGGCATTCATAAAACCAGTTTCTTTTTCAGTTTGTCTTGCCTTTATTAAGGTTGCAAATAAATACTCCAAACTTGGTGGGCTCAGGAGATGGGGCAGCTCTGTTGTCTGGGGCAGCCTAGGAAAGGGGATTCTTCTCTGTCAGAGTAGACCCTCTCCTGGAGACCCCTGATGAAAGGAGACCAAGAATTCCAGAATTTCTAGATCCTGCCCTGGATGTGAAACCCCAGAGATGGGTTTCAAGGGACTCTGAGGAGCTCTGGTTCTTTATGTGTCAGCCTAGGAAGTGTTTAGTGAGAGGCAAAGTCATGGGGTCGCAAAAAGACGGAAAAGACTGAGCGACTAACACTTTCCACTTTTCAAAATGAAAAATAAGAAGTGACTCATTAGAATAGGATGCATTTTAAGGTTTACAAATGGGTTGGCAGGAGGGTGCTACGCAGAGAACTTAGTGAGCTACAGTTTTATAATCAAAGGAAAATTGGGGTGGGGGAGAGGACTACCTTCTTCCTCATTGTTTTTGAAATAAATTTTTATTGGAATATATTTGCCTTACAATATTATGTTAGCTTCTGCTGCACAGCAAAGTGAATCAGTTATGCATATACATATACCTACTCTTTTGTAGAGTCCCATCCCATTTAGTTCCTCAAGCAGATTGGAAAAGAATAAGAGTCAAGAAGCACTGATTAAGGTGCCAAGGCAAAGAAAATAAAATGTGTCAGGAACCATAAGAATAAGAACTATATCTAGTGATGTGTTACAAGGAGGTGGAATAGTGCTTCCCAAATCCTGGAAAATAAGTCTCTTTCTAGGGGCTGCTTGTACACATTTAGACTCAGGGATCAGGACTGTGAGTCATGGCTCATCACTCAAGGACAGCTTCCCAAGGGAGCTGGAGTGAGCATATCCCCCAAGTAGGCAGCTTGGAGAGGGCCCTGGGCTCAGGACTGGGACCATGCCTGACCTGCCCAGGACTGGTCAGCTTGGGTCCCTCAAGCTGTTTCTGTGTCCTCCCGACCCCTTCTAGCTCCAGGAGCTTCTGATCACTGCTGCCTGGTTGCTGGAATAGCCAGTTGTCCCCCAATTCCCCACTCTCTATTGCTATCAATGCTCCCTTGAATCACGAGGGCACTGGCTGTGTTTCCACTTTCCTGGCTGAGCTCAGCTCCTGCCAAGAATCTGAGTAACCCTCCTTCTCCCCAGTCCTTGTTGGCAGTTTGGATTTCCTGTTTCTCCCTGTCTTTTCCTTGTCGGCTGGGCAGCTGCTGAAAAACAGCCCTGCTTGGAAGAAAGAATTGCAGTAGCAAAGGGACTCTAGAACAGGGCATCTTCCCACCCAGCCATCTTTGCACCCTTTCCCTGAATCACTTCAGATTTTCTTCCAACAGGAAGTGTGTGCTGCCAAAAGTAGTGGTGGCTTGTGCTTCACACTCACAAGGAGGACGCAGGGAGCATGATGATTCTGCTGCCTCAGCAGGAGGTGCACCAGCACCGGTGGATGCCCAGCCTTTGGATAAGGCTCAGGCGACTGCTGGGTTTTCCGTCTAGACAGGAATGTGCATCCCTGGCACAGGAACACAGAGGCCTGTGGGCTGCTGCCTCCACTGGTCAGGGACGTGCGTGGGCTCATGAGTTTGCACACAGCAGGCTATACCGTGGACATCCAACGTACATAGTGTGTGAGGCAGTGTGCTGAGATCCGAATGTGGCCTTGAGCAAGGAAACCTACTTGACCCCTGGTCATTTTACTGCCATCTGAAGATAGATGGTTATACGTATATATATATACATACATACATATATATAGGCTTACCAGGTGGCGCTAGTGGCAAAGAACCCACCTGCTAATGCAGGAGGCATAAGAGAAATGGATCAGGAAGATCCCCTAGAGGAAGGCATACAACCCACTCCAGTATTCTTGCCTGGAGAATCCCATGGACAGAGGAGTCTGTCCATGGCTACAGTCCATGGGGTCACAAACAGTCATATATGATTGAAGCAACTTTGCAGGCCAGCATATATATGTCTCTGTGTGTGTGTGATTTAATTAAAAACAAAACTCCAAAGCAATAGTCCCAACATGCCAGTCCCTGAGTGGTGCCCAGCATTGATGAAGTTTTCATGGGCCTCTGTCAAATCAGACAAAGCAGGACAATAGGAATGCAGAAACAAAATATAATCAAGTTGAGATTATGTCCTCCTTACTTTTTTGTGGTAAAATATTCTTTCTCTAATCAAATGGTGGTGACACTAAATGATATTTTAAAAAAGTTAAATTCTTATTGGCAAAATTAAAAGATAATATGCTGCTTTGTGAAAATGTGGAAACTACTAATGTGACGGGTAAAATTCTATTAGGGGGTAATGTGTTTGGATTTTATACTGTGTGGTTCTTGAGGCCAGGGAATTTTTTTTTTTTTTTTTGAAGCAAGTCTTTACTGGGGCCCCAGCTGCAGGAAAGGGGGAGTGAGAATAAACAACTGCTTCCCTTGCTGCTTGCTCCCTGAGTGTTATCTTGAGTGGAGAGGATTTTCTTTGTGTGACCTATGGCTTTGGGATTCAGAAGTGTCCCAACAGGATGATCCCATGTTTGCCCTTCAAATTTCACAAGTTCCAGGCTAGTGGATATATATATGTATATCAGTGTATGATTTCTGCATCTTATGATGCAGAACTTGGATTCTCTCTTGTAAATGATATCAGTTTTGGATTTTGATTTCTGTGAGGTGACATTTTTTAATTTATTTTTTATTGAAGGATAATTGCTTTACAGAATTTTGTTGTTTTCTGTCAAACCTTAACGTGAATCAACCATAGGTATACATATATCCCCTCCCTTTTTGAACCTCCCTCCCATTTCCCACCCCATTCCACCCATCTAGATTGATACAGAGCCCCTGTTTGAGTTTCCTGAGCCATACAGCAAAATCTCATTGGCTATCAATTTCACATAGGGTAATGTAAGTTTCCATGTTACTCTTTCCATACATCTCACCATCTCTTCCCCTCTCCCCATGCCCATAAGTCTATTCTCTGTCCATAAGTCTATTCTCTATTTCTCTTTCTCTATTGCTCTCCTATAAATAAATTCTTCACTATCATTTTTCTAGATTCCATATATATGTGTTAGAATATGATATTTATCTTTCCAATTCTGACTCACTTCACTCTGTATAATAGGTTCTCCATTGTATATATGTACCACAATTTCTGTATCCTTTCATCTGTAGATGGACATCGAGGTTACTTCCATGCTCTAGCTATTGTAAATAGTGCTACAATGAACAATGGGATATATGTGCCTTTTTAAATTTTGGTTTTCTCAGAGTGTATGCCTAGGAGTGGGATTGCCGGGTCATATGGTGGTTTTATTCCTAGTTTTTAAAGGCATCTCCATACCGTCTTCCATAGTGACTGTGTCAATTTACTTTCCCACCAACAGTGCAAGAGTATTCCCTTTTCTCCACACACTCTCCAGCTTTTATTGTTTGTAGACTTTTTGATGATAGCCATTCTGACTGGTGTGAGGTGATATGTCATTGTAGTTTTGATTCAGCTTTCTCTAATAATGAATGATGGAGAAGGAAATGGCAACCCACTCCAGTACTCCTGCCTGGAAAATTCCATGGATGGAGGGCCCTGGTAGGCGATAGTCCATGGGGTCCAAAGAGTCAGACACGACTTAGTGGCTTCACTTTCTTTCTTTCTATAGTTCCTTTTGGAGAAGGAAATGGCAACCCACTCCAGTGTTCTTACCTGGAGAATCCTATGGACAAAGGGGCCTGGTGGGCTACAGTCTATGGTGTTGCAAAGAGTCAGACACGACTAAGCAACTAACACACACACACACACAATAATGAGTGATGTTGAGCATCTTTTCATGTGTTTGTTAGCCATCTGTATGTCTTCTTTGGAGAAATGTCTGTTTAGGTCTTTTTCCCACTTTTTGATTGGGTTGTTTGTTTTTCTTGCATTGAGTTATATGAGCTGCTTTTATATTTTGGAAATTAATCCTTTGTCAGTTTGCTATTTGCTTTGTCATTTGCTATTATTTTCTCCCATTCTGAGGGTTTTCTTTTCACCTTGCTTATAGTTTCCTTTGCTGTGTAAAAGCTTTTAAGTTTAATTAGGTCCCACTTGTTTACTTTTGTTTTTATTTCCATTACTCTAGGAGGTGGGTCATAGAGGATCTTGCTCTGATTTATGTCATCGAGTGTTCTGCCTATGTTTTCCTCTAAGAGCTTTATAGCCTTTATAGCTTCTGGTCTTACATTTAGGTCTTTAATCCATTTTGAGTTTATCTTTGTGTATGGTGTTAGGAAGAGCTCTAATTTCATTCTTTTACATGTAGCTGTCCAGTTTTCCCAGCATCACTTATTGAAGAGGCTGTCTTTGCCCATTGTATATTCTTGCCTCCTTTGTCAAAAATAAGGTACCCATAGGTGCATGGGTTTATTTATGGGCTTTCTATATTGTTCCATTTGTCCATATTTCTGTTTTAGTGCCAGTAACATACTGTCTTGATGACTGTAGCTTTGTAGTATAATCTGAAGTCAGGAAGCTTGATTTCTCCAGCTCCATTCTTCTCTCTCAAAACTGCTTTGGTTATTCAGGATCTTTTGTGTTTCCATATGAATTGTGAAAATTTTTGTTCTCAATGTCATTGGTAATATTATAGGGATCACATCAAATCTGTAGATTGCATTTGGTAATATAGTCATCTTCACAATATTGATTCTTCCTATCCAGGAACATGGATATCTCTCCATCTGTTTATGTCATCTTTGATTTCTTTCATTGGTGTCTTATAATTTTCTGTGTACAGTCCTTTTGTCTCTTTAGGTAAGTTTATTCCTAGATATTTAATTCTTTTTGTTGCAATGGTAAACTGGATTGATTCCTTGATTTCTCTTTCTGATTTTTCATTGTTAGTATATAGAAATGCAAGTGATTTTTGTGTACTGATTTTGTATCCTGAAACGTTGCTAAATTCACTGATTAGCTCTAGTAATTTTATGATGCTATCTTCAGGGTTTTCTATGCACTGTATCATGTCATCTGCAAACAGTGAGAGTTTTACTTCTTTTGTGATCTGGATTCCTTTTATTTCTTTTTCTTCTCTGATTGCTGTATCTAGGACTTCCAGAACTATGTTGAATAGTAGTGGTGAAAATGGACACCCTTGTCTTGTTCTTGATATTATGGGGAATGCTTTCAGTTTTTCACCACTGAGAATAATGTTTGCTGTAGGCTTATCATATATGGCCTTTATTATGTCGAGGTAGGTTCCTTCTATGCCCATTTTTTGAAGAGTTTTAATCATAAATGGGAGCTGAATTTTGTCAAAGGCTTTTTCTGCATCTATTGAGATTATCATACAGTTTTTATCTTTTAATTTGTTAATATGGTGTATCACATTGATTGATTCATGTATATTGAAGAACCCTTGAATTCCTGGAATAAACCCAACTTGATCATGGTGTATGAGCTTTTTGATGTGCTGCTGAATTCTGTTTGCTAAAATTTTGCTGAAGATTTTTGCATCTATGTTCATCAGTGATATTGGCTTGTGGTTTTCTTTTGTGTGTGTTTGTGTGTGTGTGTGCTGTCTTTGTCTGGTTTTGGTATCAGGGTGATGGTGCCCTTGTAAAATGAATTTGGAAGTGTTCCTTCCTCTGAAATTTTTTGAAAGAGTTTTAAAAAGATAGGCATTAGCTCTTCTCTAAATGTTTGATAAAATTCTCCTGTGAAGCCATCTGGTCCTGAGCCTTTGTTTTCTGGGAGATTTTTGATCACAACTTCAATTTCAGTGCTTGCAATTGGGCTGGTCATAATTTCTATTTCTTCCTGGTTCAGTCTTGGAAGATTGAACTTTTCTAAGAATCTGTCCATTTCTTCCAGATTATCCATTTTATTGCCATATAGTTGTTCATAATAGTCTCTTAAAACCCTTTGTATTTCTGCATTGTCTATTGTAACCTCTCCTTTTTCATTTCTAATTTTGTTGATTTGATTCTTCTCTCTTTTTTTCTTGATGAGTCTGGCTAAAGGCATGTCAATTTTGTTTATCTTCTTAAAGAACCAGCTTTTAGTTTTATTAATATTTACTATTGTTTCTTTCATTTCTTTTTCATTTATTTCTGCTCAGATATTTACGATTTTTTTCCTTCTACTAATTTTGCAGCTTTTGTATTCTTCTTTTTTCCAGTGGTTTTAGGTGAAAAGTTAGATTGTCTATTTGATGTTTTTCTTGTTTCTTGAGGTAGGATTGTATCGCTACAAACTTCCATCTTAGAACTGCTTTTGCAGCATCCCATATGTTTTGAATTGTTGTGTTTTCATTGTCATTTGTTTCTAGAAATTTTTTGATTTCCCTTTTGATTTCTTCAGTAACCTGTTGGTTATTTAGAAATGTGTTGTTTCATCTCCATGTGTTTGTGTTTCTTATAGTTTTTATCTTGTGATTGATATCTAGTCTCATAGCGTTGTGGTCAGAGAAGATGCCTTGATACAATTTCAATTTTCTTAAATTTACTGAGGCTTGATTTGTGACCAAAGATGTGGTCTATCCTGGAGAATGTTCCATGTGCACTTGAAAAGAAGGTGTATTCTTCTGCATTTGGATGGAATGTCCTGAAAATATCAATGAGATCCATCTCATCTAATGTGTCATTTAAGACTTGTGTTTCCTTATTAATTTTGTTTTGATGATCTGTCCATTAGTGTGAGAGGGGTGTTAAAGTCTACTATTACTGTGTTACTGTTGATTTCTCCCTTGATGTATGTTAGTGTTTGCTTTATGTATTGAGATGCTCCTATGGTGGGTGCATAGATATTTACAATTGTTATGTCTTCCGCTTGGATTGATCCCTTGATCATTATGTAGTGTAATCTTTTTTACTTTAAGGTCTATTTTGTCTGCTATGAGGATTGCTACTCCAGCTTTCTTTTGCTTCCCATTTGCATGGGATATATTTTTCCATCCTCTCACTTTCAGTCTATAGGTGTCTTTAGGTCTAAAGTGGGTTTCTTGTAGACAGCATAAATATGGGTCTTGTATTTTTATCCATTCAGCCATCTGTGTCTTTTGGTTGGAGCATTTAATCCATTTATATTTAAATTATTGATATATATGTTCCTATTGCCATTTTCTTAACTGTTTGGTGTTGATTTTGTAGATCTTTTTTCTTCTCTTGTATTTCTTGACTATATAAGTCCCTTTAACATTTGTTGTAAAGCTGGTTTGGTGGTACTGAATTCTCTTAATGTCTGCTCATCTGAAAAGCTTTTTATTTCTCCATCAATTTTGAATGAGATCCTTGCCAGGTACTGTAATCTTGGTTGTAGATTTTTCCTTTCAGTACTTTAAATATATCCTGCCATTCCCTTCTGGCCTGCGCTGAAAGATCAGCTGTTAAGTGTATGGGGTTTCCCTTGTATGTTACTTGTTGCTTCTCTCTTGCTGCTTTTAATATTCTTTCTTTGTGTTTAGTCTTTGTTAGTTTGATTAGTATGGCATGTTTCTCCTTGGGTTTACCCTGTATTGGACTCTTTGTGCCTCTTGAACTTGATTGACTATTTCCTTTTCCATGTTGGGGAAATTTTCAACTATAATCTCTTCAAAAATGTTCTCATACCCTTTCTTTTTCTCTTCTTTTTCTGGGACCCCTTTAATTTGAATGTTGATGCATTTGATATTGTCCCAGAGATCTCTGAGACTATCCTCAGTTCTTTTCATTCTTTTCACTTTATTCTGCTTTTTAGACGTTATTTCCACCATTTTATCTTCCAGCTCACTGATTCATTCTTCTGCTTCAGATATTCTGCTATTGATTCCTTCTAGAGTACTTTTAATTTCAGCAATTGTGTTGTTTGTCTCTATATGTTTATCCTTTAATTCTTCCTTGCATTATGGATCTTGTTGCATCATTTTCCTTAGATTCTGGTAAACCCTCCATTTTTGTAAGGTCTCTTGCCTCGTAACATACATTAAGCTTAACTTATATTAAGACTTGCTTCTCAGAGAGTTTGCTCACCCTGTCTGTGTGGCCCTGGGGGAATCTCCTGACTCTCAGAGCCACCATTTCCAGTCACACAGTTGGGTTAATTGTATCACCTAATGAGTTTATCTTAAAGATTGGATGAGACAGTATATCTGAGAATTCTCTATATATTAAAATTGCTCATAAACAGGAATGCAAACTGATACAACCACTTTGGAAGGCAGTTTGGGGAATTTAAAAAAAAAATAAAACTAGACATCCTCATACTGTACAATCTAGCAATTGTGCTCCTTGGTATTTACTCAAAGGAGCTGAAAACCTATGTCCACACAAAAACCCACAGATGAATGTTTATAAAAGTTTTATTCATAATTTTCCAAAACTTGAAAGCAGCCAAGATGTCCTCCAGTAGATGAAGAGATAAGTAAACTGATGCATGTGTGCGTGCTAAGTTGCTTCAGTCATATCTGACTCTTTGAGACCCTGTGGATGATAGCCCACCAGGCTCCTCTGTCCACGGAATTCTCCAGGCAAGAATACTGCATTTGGTTGCCATACCTTCCTTCAGGCATCTTCCCCACTGAGGGATTGAAACCACATTTCTCACGTCTCCTGCATTGGAAGGCAGGTTCTTTACCAGTAGTGCCACTTGGGAAGCCCCAATACATTCAGATAATGTAATATTATTAGTGCTGAAAACAAATGAGCTATCAAGCTGTGAAAAAGCATGGAGGAGATTTGAATGCATTTTACTAAGTGAAAGAAGCCAATTTGAAAAAACTTTAAATGATTCCAACTCTATGACATTTTGTTAAAGACAGACTATGGAGAGAATAAAAAAGATCAGTGGTGGCCAGGAGTTGTGGGGAGAGATAAACAGGTGGAGCATAGATAATTTTTATGGCAATGAAACTGCTTTGTAAGATACTATGATGGTGGATACATGGAATCATATATTTGTTGAACCCATAGTATGTACACCACAAGAGTAAACCCTAATGTAAACTATGGACTTTGAGTGATAATAATGTGGTATTGTTGGTTCATAGATTGTAGCAAATGGTGGGGGATGTTAGTGGGAAACACTATACATGTGTGTAAGTAGGAGGCATATGTACAGAAATCTCTGTATCTTCCCTTCAGTTACATGGTGAACTTGAAGCTGATCTAAAGAATAATGTCTAAACTTAGAAAACATGCAGTGTTGGTTAATTATCATTGTTTCATCTCCACGATGAGGGATTGAATTCAGGGGCACAGATGTGAGCCAAGAATGGGAGTGGTAGGTGCTGGAACAGTATTCATCACTGGGACTCTGCCCTGCAGGCTCACATGACTCTAGCCCAGGAACAAGATCTACGGCTCAGATTCATTCACCCTCATATTTCACACATGGCACACCTGGACACCTGTCCAGTGTGTTTGACTCTGGAGCAACCCTGGAACCATTCGGCTGTGACCCTTGAATGGCTCATTCATGTTTCTGGGACCATAACTCTACCTACACCAGGGACAAGGCAAATCCTCTTGCATATCCTTCCCGTCCTGGGGTCAGCAGCATCCTGGCAGGAAATGGCCAGCCAGGTTTCTTCTCCCAAGTGGCTCAGCTTAATGTCTCCTGTCTGTAGTTTACACAGACTAATAAATAAATATATAAACCGTATCATCATTAATAACAAATCTACTTTAACTTTTAAAAGTTAAATGAGCCAGAGGGATGGAATGGGGAGGGAGGTGGGAGGGGGGTTCAGGATGGGGAACACATGTAAAGCCAGGGCTGATTCATGTCAATGTATGACAAAAACCACTACAATATTATAAAGCAATTAGCCCCCAACTAAAATAAATAAATTTATTTTTTTAAAAAAGACAAAAAAAAAGAAGAATTTCTTTAAAAAGACCAATATAACAGCAGATAAGAAGGAGATATCAGAAATTCCATATGCACAATGCTAAAATAAAAGCAAATTGACCCAAGTGGATTGAGCTAAGAAATTAAGATGTGGTTCAGTTCAGTCATTCAGTCACGTCTGACTCTTTGTGATGCCACAGACTGCAGCACTCCAGGCTTCCTTGTCCATCACCAACTCCCGGAGCTTGCCCAAACTCATGTCCATCGAGTCAGTGATGCCATCCAACCATCTCACCCTCTGTCACCCCCTTCTCCTCCGGCCGTCAGTCTTTCCCAGCATCAGGGTCTTTTCCAAGGAGTCAGTTCTTCACATTAGGTAACCAAAGTATTGGAGTTTCAGTTTCAGCATCAGTCCTTCCAATGAATATTCAGGACTGATCTCCTTTAGGATGGACTGGTTGGATCTCCTTGCAGTCCAAGGGACTTTAAAGAGTCTTCTCCAACACCACAGTTCAAAAGCATCAATTCTTCGGCACTCAGATTTCTTTATAGTCCAACTCTCACATCTATACATGACTACTGGAAAAACCATAGCTTTGACTAGGGAGTGGGAATTCTAGAAGGACCCATTAGAGCTCTTAAATCAGTGCCCTGTGTGTTTCTATGTGAGTTCTCAGCTCTGTGGAGGAGACTGAAGCTTGCAAGCTCATTTCCAGTCAGCAACCTGGTGGGCTATCCAGACTAAGGGGGATGTGAGGGCACCATACATGAGACAGTGCCAGTGTGGGAATAGCTGAACCTGATAGGAACTAAATGAGCAGTGCTGGAGACATGAGAGTTCTTTCCATGGTCCTAAATTCCACTACATATCCATTACTTGATACACCATTTGGAAAGCACATCACAGAATCTTGCTCCTTTTAAGCCAGGTTTGCACATGCAAACATGTATTTCTGAAGATAGCTGGGGAAAGCAGATATATGGGAGAATTCCAAAAGGTGCTTTTTGCCTGGTCTCTATTGCATATTTTCTTGGCAGCATTGTGAAGACAGTGTGCCACTGGTACAGAAAGTCATTGCTCTTGGACCCTTGGATAGAACTGAACACTGGCATGTATGTGTAGAAGGTGGACGATGTTTCCAGGTGCTCTGAGGATAGCAAACACACTCAACCAAGCCTACATTATATCTTCATAAGGAGGGACACCTTTAAATCTTTCTTTAGGAAATTGGATTCATTTTCTGCTCACATAAAGAATAATTTGAAGAATAACTGAATTACTGAGAACACCAAGATATGGCAATCAGAGAGAAGGAGCCAGTGACTACTTTGAGGACCCAGGGTATATTCCTGAGGCGCATGGGCCTACCACACAATTGCACTCATTGCACATGCTAGCAAGGTCATGTTCAAAATCCTCCATGCTAGATTTCAACAGTATGTGAACTGAGAAATTCCAGATGTTCGAGCTGGATTTAGAAAGGCAGAGGTACCAGAGATCAAATTGCCAACATCTGTTGGATCATCAAAAAAGCAAGAGAATTTCAGAAAAACATCTGCTTCTGCTTCATTGACTATGCTAAAGCCTTTGACTGTGTGGATCACAACAAACTGTGGCATATTCTTAAAAGAGATGAGAATACCAGATTATCTTACCTGCCCTCTGAGAAATCTTTATGAGGTCAAGAAGCAACAGTTAGAACAAAACATGGAACAACACACTGGCTCCAAATTGGGAAAGGAGTATGTCAAGGCTGTATAGTGTCACCCTGTTTATTTAACTTACATGCAGAGTACATCATGCGAAATGCCAGGCTGGATGAAGCACAAGCTGGAATCAAGATTGCTGGGAGAAATAGCAATAACCTCACATATACAGATGACACCACCCTCATGGCAGAAAATGAGGAGAAACTAAAGAACCTCTTGATGAAGGTGAAAGGGAAGAATGAAAAAGTTGGCTTAAAACTCAACATTCAAAAAACAAAGATCATGACATCCTATCCCATCACTTTATGGCTTATAGATGGGGAAACAATAGGAACAGTGAAAGACTACTTTCTTGGGCTCCAAAATCACTGTTGACAATGACTGCAGCCTTGAAATTAAAAGATGCGTGCTCCTTGGAAGAAGAGCTGTGACAAACCTAGACAGTGTATTAACAAGCAGAGACATCACTTTGCTGACAAAGGTCCATCTAGTCAAAGCTATGGTTTTTCCAGTAGTCATGTATGGATGTCAAAGTTGGATCATAAAGAGACCTGAGCCCTGAAAAATTAATGCTTTTGAACTGTGGTGTTCAGTTACATAGAGGAGTATGTGCCATCACAAGCAGATGTGACAGTATTTGAAGCTGTCTCCGGCCCACCACCTGTCGACTTGTGTCATGCCCTCCGTTGGTATAATCACATCAAATCTTGCGAACCATGGTGTTGTAGAAGACTCCTGAGAGTCCCCTGGACTGCAAGGAGGTCAAACCAGTGAATCCTAAAGGAAATCAACCCTGAATATTCATTAGAAGGACTGATGCTGAAGCTCCAATATTTTGGCCATCTGATGTGAAGAGTCAACTTACTGGAAAAGATGCTGGTTCTGGGAAACATAGAAGACAGGAGGAGAAGTGGATGACAGAGGATGAGATGGTTGGATGGCATCACCAACTCAAAGGACATGAGTTTGAGCAAGCTCTGGGAGATGGTGAAGGACAGGGAAGCCTGGCATGCTGCAGTTATGGGGTTGCAAAGAGTCAGACACAACTGAGAGACTGAACAACAGGGGCCTTCTGCCAGGAGTCTTATTTAAAAGATTCCTCAGATTAGGCCAATGTGGGTGCCAGCAAGATCTGTCTTGGAATACTTAGGATTATGCTCATACTTTCATGGCCAAAGCTGTCCATTTCTGGATGCCAGGCTTCTGTTTGAAACTTGTCACTGTGACCTGAAGACAAAGCAAGTTTGTGGCTGCTGTCGGTCCCACATAGCTGTGTTTTTCTCCCTGCTTGAGAAGCCAGATATAGATGCACACCAGAGCTCTTGACATATTGAAAAATTTCCTCATTCCTTGAGTGCAAATGACAGCAATTACTTCAGTTGAGATGTAAGATATTTTTACACATGTACCCTGATGTTCAATGCAGCACTATTTACAATAGCCAGGACTTGGAAGCAACCTAGATGTTCATCAACAGATGAATGGATAAAGACATTGCGGTATATATATGTGTGTGTGTGTGTGTGTGTGTGTGTATATATATATACATATGTATATATAAGTATATGTATATATATATATACACATACACAAAGGAATATTACTTAGCCATAAAAGGGAATGAATTTGAGTCAGTTGAGCTGAGGTGGATGAACCTACAGCCTGTTATACAGAGTGAAGTAAGTCGGAAAGAGAAAAACAAATATCATATATTAACACATATATATGGAAATTAGAAAAATGGTGTGCAGGGCAGCAATAGAGACATAGACATAGAGAACTGACTTGTGGACACAGCAGGAGAAGGAGAGGGTGGGACAAATTGAAGAGTATCACTGAAACATATGCATCACCATAGCCAGTGATACCCAGTGGGAATTTGCTGTATGATGCAGGAAGTTCAACCTGGTGTTCTGTGACAAAATTTTCAAGTTATTGGCCCAGCTTATTTTTCATCAAAGCACGAAAGTGTACCTTTCCTCAAATCTTCACCAATACTTAGTATTGCCAAACTTTGCATTTCACTGATGAGTAATGATAGTGAAAGTGAAAGTAAAGGTTGCTCAGTAGTGTCCGACTCTTTGCGACCCCCTGGACTATACAGTCCATGGAATTCTCCAGGCTAGTATACTGGAGTGGGTAGCCTTTCCCTTCTCCAGGGGTTCTTTCTGATCCAAGGATTGAACCCAGTCTTCCGCACTGCAGGCGGATTCTTTACCAGCTGATCCACAAGGAAGCCCAAGAATACTGGAGTGAGTAGCCTATCCCTTCTCCAGTGGATCTTCCTGACTCAGGAATCAAAGCAGGGTCTCCTGCATTGCAAGTGGATTCTTTACCAACTGAACTATGTGGGAAGCCCGATGAGTAATGATATGAAAATTAATTTATATGATTATTGGGCATTTGTGTATACTCTTTTGTAAACTGCATGTTCAAGTCTTTTGCCCAATTTCATTTGAGTTGTTCATATTTTTATTATTTATTCATAGGAATTATTTATATATTCTAGATGAGTCTTTTATCATGTTTACTATTGCAGATATATTCTTCCATTTGTCTTAACTTTTCCTTTTCTTAATGATGTCCTTTGTTGAACAGTTCAGTTTAGTTCAGTCGCTCAGTCGTGTCCGACTCTTTGCGACCCCATGAATTGCAGCACGCCAGGCCTCTCTGTCCATCACCAACTCCCGGAGTCTACCCAAACCCATGTCCATCGAGTTGGTGATGCCATCCAACCATCTCATCCTCTGTCGTCCCCTTCTCCTCCCGCCCCCAATCCTACCCAGCATTAGGGTCTTTTCCAATGAGTCAACTCTTCGCATGAGGTGGCCAAAGTATTGGAGTTTCAGCTTCAACATCAGTCCTTCCAATGAACACCCAGGATTGATCTCTTTTAGGATGGATTGATTGGATCTCCTTGCAGTCCAAGGGACTCTCAAGAGTCTTCTCCAACACCACAGTTCAAAAGCATCAGTTCTGCGGCGCTCAGCTTTCTTCACTGTCCAACTATCACATCCATACATGACCACTGGAAAAACCATAGCCTTGACTAGGCAGACTTTTGTTGGCAAAGTAATGTCTCTGCTTTGAAATATGCTACCTAGGTTGGCCATAACCTTCCTTCCAAGGAGTAAGCGCCTTTTAATTTCATGGCTGCAATCACCATCAGCACTGATTTTGGAGCCCCAAAAATAAAGTCTGACACTGTTTCCACTGTTTCCCCATCTATTTCCCATGAAGTGATGGGACCAGATGCCATATCTTAGTTTTCTGAACGTTGAGCTTTAAGCCAACTTTTTCACTCTCCTCTCTCACTTTCATCAAGAGGCTCTTTAGTTCTTCTTCACTTTCTGCCATAAGGGTGGTGTCATCAGCATATCTGAGGTTATTGATATTTCTCCCGGCAATCTTGATTCCAGCTTGTGTTTCTTCCAGCCCAGCATTTCTCATGATGTACTCTCCATATAAGTTAAATAAGCAGGGTGACAATATACAGCCTTGACGTACTCCTTTTCCTATTTGGAACCAGTCTGTTGTTCCATGTCCAGTTCTAACTGTTGCTTCCTGACCTGCATACAGGTTTGTCAAGAGACAGGTCAAGACCTTCATTTTAAGAGTCCAAATTGCCATATTTTTCTTCTGTGGTTCGTGTTTTCTATATCATGTTTTAAAAGTCTTAGCCTATCATAGCATTATGAAATTCTACTATGCTTTCTCCTAAAATTTAGGTTTTTTTTTTAGTTTTTATACTGAGATAAATGATCCATCTTGAATTAACTTTTGTTGAAAGTGTGAGATAGGAGTTAAGGTTAGATAGCTAATTGCTTTATTTATTTATTAGAAACACCATCTGTTTCTGACTGACTAGCAGTGACGTGTTTGACATAAGTCATGTTTGTGTCTATTTTTGGACTGTGTCTGGGTTATGTTTTCTCAATCCATCTTCCCTCCACTACCACTCTACCTGAATTCCTGTAACATTAAAATATCTTGGAATTCTTGAATTTTGCTTTTCTTCTTTAAGTGCTCTGTTTCTTCTAGGCCCTTTGCATTTTCACATACATTTTTGAATTAACTTGTCTATTTTCTTCACGAGAACAAAAACTACTAGGATTTATTTGAATTCATCAAGCAATATGGCTAGAATTGACATCTTAACAATGTGATCTTCTCAATCTGATGAACATGGAATAGTTCTCCATTTATTCAGTCTTTTTCACTTCTTTCAGTGAGATTTTCTAGTGTATTAGGATTCTCAAGAGAAACATAACCAACAGGATGTGGGTGTGCACACATTCACACACATATAAAGATGTTTATTTTAAGGAATTGACTCATGTGATTGTGAAGCTTGGTAAGTCCAAAATTTGCACGGTTGCAGTTCAAACCCAGAGACAGTCATCTGGTAGAATTTCTTCCTGCTCAGGAGAAGTCGGTCTTTGTTTTATTAAGACTTCGATTGACTGGATGAGGTCCACTAACATTATGGCGTGTAATCTGTTTTACTCAAAGTCTGTCAATTTAAATGTCAATTTCATCCTTAAAAGGCCTTCAGAGAAATATCCAGCTATTTGTTCAAATATCTGAGTAGTATGATGCATGTAAGTTGACACATAAAATTACACATCACAACTTCACCCATTGTCAACCTCGCACCCATAGGAGTCTCCTTAAACCACGTTGTTGTTTTTCAGTGGTTGTTGTTGTCTGACTGTTTGTGACGCCATGGACTGCAGCGTAAGAGCCTTCCCTGCCCTTCACTATCTCTCCGAGTTTGCTCAAACTCATGTCCATTGAGTTGATGATGCCATCCAAACATCACATCTTCTGTTGCCCCCTCCTCCTCTTGCTCTCAATCTTTCCCAGCATCAGGGTGTTTTCCAATAAGTCAGCTCATTGCATCAGGTAGCCAAAGTATTGGAGCTTCAGCTTCAGCATCAGTTCTTCTAATGTGTATTCAAGATTGATTTCCTTTAGGATTGACTGGTTTGATCTCCTTGCAGTCCAAGGGACTCTCAATACTCTTCACCAGCACCACAGTTTGAAAGCATCAATTCTTTGGTGCTCAGCCTTCTTTATGGCCCAACTCTCACATCCATACATGACTACTAGAAAAACCATAGCTTTGACTATATGAAACTTTGTCAGCAAAACGATACATTTGCTTTTTAATATGCTTTCTAGGTTTGTCTTAGCTTTTCTTCCAAGGAGCAAGTGTCTTTTAATTTCATGGTCGCCGTCACCATCCACAGTGATTTTGGAGCCCAAGAAAATAGTCTGTCATTGTTTCCATTGTTTCCCCATCTATTTGTCATGAAGTGACGTGATCAGATGCCATGATCTTTGTTTTTTAAATGCTGAGTTTTAAGCCAGTTTTTCACTCTCCTCTTTCACCTTCATCAAGAAGGTCTTTAGTTCCTCTTTGTTTTCTGCCATAAGGGTGGTATCATCTGCATATCTGAGGTTATTGATATTTCTCCCAGCAATCTTGATTCCAGCCTGTGATTCACCCAGCCTGGCATTTTGCATGATGTACTCTGCAGATAAGTTAAATAAGAAGGTGGCAATGTACAACCTTGACCTACTCCTTCCTCAATTTTGAACCAGACTTGCCAAAGCAATCAGGAAAAAAAACAAACTAAATTTGGAGGCATAACCATCCCAGGATTCAGACAATGCTGAAAATCTATAGTAATCAAAACAGCATGGTATTGTCACAGAAATAGACACAATGATTAATGAAACAGAATTGTTGTTGTTTTTTAGTTGCTAAGTCATGTTGACTCTTTTGCAACTACATGGACTGTAGCCCATCAAGCTCCTCTGTCCATGGGATTTCCCAGGTAAGTGTACCAGAGTGTGTTGCCATTTCCTTCTTCAGGGAATCTTACTAACCTAGGGACTGAACCTGCCTATCCTGCACTGGCAGGCAAATTCTTCACCACTGAGCCACCAGGGCACAATGGAATATTAGTCAGCCATAAAAAGAATGAAATACTGGCATTGGCAATATGTATGGAAATAGAATTATCATACTAACTGAAGTCAGACAGAAAAAGACAAATATGTTACTTATATGTAGAATCTAAAAAATAATACAAGTGAACTTATTTACAAAACAGAAACAGATGCACAGACATAGAAAACAAACTTGTGGTTACCAAAGGTCAAAGAGGGAAAGGGATGAATAAATTAGGAGTATGTGATTGACAGATACACACTACTAAACATAAACAAGAAGGATTTACTGTATAGCACACAGAATTACATTCAATGTCATAAAGTAACCTATAATGGAGAAGAATCTGAAAAAGAATATATGTATATTCACATGTATATAAAAAACTGAATAACTTTGCTGTACAACTGAAACTAACACAATTTTGTAAATCAAGTATACTTTTTAAAAAAATTTCTTATTTATTGATTGCCTGCCCTTATGTACAATTTGAATAGGAAAAAGCAGAATAAAAGCTCTCATTCTTTCCCTTTATTCCAAAAGAATGAACTGGCCTCTAAGCATCAGCAAAATGAGCCCAGAATTTTGTTATTGTTGCTACTATTATTATCCTTATGATTTCATGGATCTAATGTATTTGATGTGTTTTAGCCTGTGGCATTATTAGCTTTCTCAAGGCTACAATTCTCTTATGTTGTTCATTGGGAGCCTCTTCAGACAGACTCTGAGTCCTTTTGGCATGACCCTAGCAGACTGAAAGCTTCCTTGCTTTCTGCTCATCTAATACAATTCCTTCTTAATAACAGCCATTTCTCTAATGAACTCTGTTTTTTTTTTTATTGGGAAATGGTAGTTAGAGGTGTGCCTTATGATTTGTCATTATTTCTTTCAGTGCACAGAAGTTGAACTATGTAATTTTTTTCTAAAGATATGCATCATGGGTTCACATAGTTACTTTCAATTCAAATCGAGCACTATATGGCTTTTACTTAACCTCAGTGATCTTAAATCTCCATCTGCTTTTCTTATGCATGACATGCTTGCTAATTTGCCTCCATCCTAACACCCATCCCTGCTGCCCGCCCCACACATTGGTCCTAGAATATAAGTACCAATAAATCTCTAATTATCTGATTATTTATCTTTGCAATTCATTTGTTTTGCTTTGGGTTTTTAGGAATTGGTTTTTATTTAGTCTTGTATAATAATTGTTCAGTTCATTTCGGTCACTCAGTCATGTCCAACTCTTTGTGACACCATAGACTGCAGCACGCCAGGCTACCATGTCCATCACCAAATCCCAGACCTTGCTCAAACTCATGTCCATTGAGTCGGTGATGCTATCCAACCATCTCACCTCTGTTGTCTCCTTCTCCTCCTGCCTTCAATCTTTCCCAGCATCAGGGTCTTTTCGAAGGAGTCAGTTCTTTATATCAGGTGGCCAAAGTATTGGGGTTTCAGCGTCAGCATCAGTCCTTCCAATGAATATTCAAGACTGATTTCCTTTAGGATTGACTGGTTGGATCTCCTTGCAGTCCAAGGAACTCTCAAGAGTCTTCTCCAACACCACTGTTCAAAAGCACCAATTCTTTGGAGCTCAGCTTTCTTTACAGTCCAACTCTCACATCCATACATGACTACTGGAAAAACCATACCTTTGACTAGAAGGACTTTTGTTGGCAAGGTAATGTCTCTGCTTTTTAATATGCTGTCTCAGTTGGTCCTAGCTTTTCTTCCAAGGAGCAAGCGTCTTTTAATTTCATGGCTGCAGTCACCATCTGCAGTGATTTTGGAGTCCCCCCAAAATAAAGTCTGTCACTGTTTCCATTGTTTCCCCATCTATTTGCCATGAAGTGATTGGACTGGATGCCATGATCTTAGTTTTTTGAATGTTGAGTTTTAAGCTAGCTTTTTCACTCTCCTCTTTCATTTTCATCAAGAGGCTCTTTAGATCTTCTTCACTTTCTGCCATAAGGGTGGTGTCACCTGCATATCTGAGGTTATTGGTATTTCTCTTGGCTTTCTTGGTTCCAGTTTGTGCTTCATCCAGCCCAGCATTTCTCATGATGTACTCTGCATAGAAGTTAAATAAGCAGGGTGACAATATACAAGCTTGACGTACTCCTTTCCCAATTTGGAACCAGTCCATTGTTCCATATCTGGTTCTATCTGTTGCTTCTTGACCTACATACAGATTTCTCAAGAGGCAGGTGGGGTGGCCTGGTATTCCCATCTCTTTAAGAACTTTCCACAGTTTATTGTGATCCACACAGTCAGAGGCTTTGGCATAGTCAATAAAGCAGAAGTAGATGTTTTTCTGGAACTGTCTTGCTTTTTTGATGAACCAACCGATGTTAGCAATAGGATCTCTCATTCCTCTGCCTTTTCTAAATCCAGCTTGAACATCTGTAAGTTCACCGTTCTGTACTGTTGGTGCCTGGCTTGGAGAATTTTGAGCATTACTTTGCTAGCGTGTGAGATGAGTGTAATAGTGCAGTAGTGTGAACATTCTTTGGCATTGCCTTTCTTTGGGATTGGAATGAAAACTGACCTTTTCCAGTCCTGTGGCCACTACTGTTTTCCAAATTTGCTGGCATATTGCATGAAGCACTTTCACAGCATCATCTTTCAGGATTTGAAATAGCTCAGTTGTAGAAAACATGTAACCCCAAAGTCAAATTTGTAAAACACACTAAATTGAGAAAAATCTATTGTTTATTTTGTATTCAAAAGTATAAGCTCACATATACATACTTACCTATATATATATATATATATATATATATATATATATATATATATTACCTCTACCCTGACCAGATAAATGAAGCATGCTACATGCGACAGATTTTTTTCCATCTTTCTTTTCCCTTAAAAAATATATCCTGGAGTTTACTCCCCAGCATAATCTCTTTTAATAGTAAGACAGTACTCCAATTTCTGGATGCACCATTAACTTATATGTTAGGATTTGTATGTATCACTCAGCTAGGACTCCTTATATCCTATTCAAAGCCTGAAGTTCCTTTGGCACATAGACAGATCAAAGGCAAGCTGCAAGTCTAGGCACAGGTTTATTTATGTCCACTTCCCTCTCACCCTGGAAGTGTTGGCCTTTAGAGCCCTGACTCTATGTCGATGTAGTCTATTTGCAGTCCTATTTTAGGAGGCCTGGAATTTTGACTTTAATTCCTTCTGACCTAAAATCAATTTTCTTGCTGTTTGTGTATAGAGAAGATTCCCAGGGCAAAATACCTCTGAGTCTTCGGCTTACCTTTTCTGGTTTTTGTCTTCTTTTAAAATGTGGTCTGAATGGTTCTTTACTCTCTAGTTAGTTCTTGGATGGGGCTTCCCAGGTGGCACTAATGGTGAAGAACCTGCCTGTCAATGTGGGAGACATAAGAGATCTGGGTTTGATCCCTGAATTGTGAAGATACCCTGGAGGAGAGCATGGCCACCCACTCCAGTGTTCTTGCCTGGAGAATCCCCTGGACAGAGGAGCTTGGTGGGTTACAGTCGATAGAGTCACAAAGAGTTGGACACAACTGAAGTGACTTAGCATGCCCACATATATGTAGCTCTTGGATGCTTTTAAGATGAATCATTTTAGCATCATCCAGATAGTTTAGTTTTTCCTAGTGCAAGAGCTGATCTGAATTGCTCAGTCTATCATTGCTAGAGTAATTTATTACTTCCATAGTTGGAAAAACTTAAAAAGAATCATTTATAATAATTTGGGTTATCAGTGTCAGTTCTGACTATGGATACTGAATCAAAAAATTCATGTTAGCATTAGCATCTTCTCCCTTTGTGTATAGGCTTCCCAGGTGGTGTGGTAATAAAGAATCAGCCTGCCAATGCAGGAGATGCAAGAGATGTGGGCTTGATCCCTAGGTCAGGAAGATCCCCTGGAGTAGGAGATGGCCCTACTCCTGTAATCTTGCCTGGAAAATTCCATGGGCAGAGGAGCCTAGCGAGCTGCAGTCCATGGGGCTGCAAAGAGTAGGACACAAATGAGCAACTGAGCACTCTTTGTCTATATAGTTCTTTTGGATCGCATAAGTTTAAGAACCTTAGAAAATAAAGCATCTGTGTGAGCCTTGGGATGTTCCAAAAGCAGTTACAGGTTAATGGACCATGATTTGTAGGGAGGTACTGCAGATCATTTTAAAGAAAGTCTTCCAATAATCCAAATCTCATTATGCAAAGCTGAGAAAGACTGCAGAAGCAAGGCAAGGTCTCAGAGCCCAGCCATCATTTCTCAAATAGAGATGTGAGGGAATGAACAGATACATGAAAGAATGAACAAACCAGAGATCACTTGTTTCTAGGCATGAGCTTCTCAAAAATGAGCCCAGTGCTACACATGACCTGAGTGGTTGCTGAGAGAACATCAAGGACAACTTACACGGACTATGAATGCAATTATCATGTGCCCAATTGTGTGCCTCATTTTCTACACTAAGGCCCTCTTCAGGAGATGCTGTAACACTTGATATAAAAAGTCATGTGAATGACCTCTGCAGAAGGGCCTTTTGTCCAGTGCATCTGTGCCTAGGACCAGAGTGAGGTGAGAAACATGGGCCCCGCAGTGTAGCCAGTTGTCTCCCAGGAGAGCTTAAGGGAGCATTATCAGCAGCTGCTGAGGAGGGAGGAAGCATGATGAGAACGGAGCTGAGTCAAGCCCCATCTGTCCCCCCCCAGTGTCCTGGGCACCATGGACCCCAGCAGCACTCAGTCTTGTTCCCTAGACCTGAATTTCCATGCTATGATGGTCCCCAGGGCTGAAAGAGAGCACTGACAGCCAGGGGTCAAGAAGAGCAGGAAAAGTAAGGCAAAAGTGTGTCTAATTTTGTTGAAAAGAGATGCAGAGCCCCATCTGGCCTCTGCTGCTGATTCTATATGGCAGAAAAGTGGCATGTGAAGGGGCCTGTGGATGGTGCAGCATCTGCGTGAACAGAAGCTCCTCTGTGTGACTCCAGCTATTATCTACGTGGTGGGCAATGAAGTGGAAATTAAAACAGTGGAAAAAGGTCATGCTGGTGTTTGTGATCTAGTCTTGCCTCAGGAAGAAAGCCCTCTCATGCTGAAGTGACTTCTGTTTGTAGTCCTTCTCAGCCACCCAGGTCCTGCTTGGTGATTCCTGCTGTCCATGGAGAATCAGAGCTCTGTTGGGATGGTATACAGGTCAACAGCTCCCCGAGCACTCTGTCTGGAGAACATCTTAACCTCAGATTCTCAGATTCTGAGCTGGGTGAGCAAAGTGTCTCTTGTTGTTGTTTAGTTTCTGAGTTCTGTCTGACTCTTTGTGACCCCATGGACTACAGCACACCAGGCTTTTATGTCCTTCACTATCTTCCAGAGTTTGCTCAAACTTATGTCCATTGAGTCGATGATGCTATCCAACCATCTCTTTGAATACTTTGGCATTGCTCTTCTTTAGGATTAGAATAAAAACTGACCTTTCCAGTCCTGTGGCTACTGCTGAGTTTTCCAAATTTGCTGGCATATTGAGTACAACACTTTAAGAGCATCATCTCTTAGGATTTGAAATAGCTCAGCTGGAATCCCATGGACGGAGGAGCCTGGTAGGCTACAGTCCATGGGGTCGCTAAGAGTCGGACACGACTGAGCAACTTCACTTTCACTTTTCCCTTTCATGCACTGGAGAAGGAAATGGCAATCCACTCCAGTGTTCTTGCCTGGAGAATCCCAGGGACGGCGGAGCCTGATGGGCTGCCGTCTATGGTGTCGCACAGAGTCAGACACGACTGAAGTGACTTAGCAGCAGCAGCAGCAGCAGCTGGAATTCCATCACCTCCACTAGCTTTGTTTGTTCTAATGCTTCCTAAGGCCAACTTGACTTCACACTCTAGGATGTCTGGTTCTAGGTGAGTGATCACACCATCGTGGTTATCTGAGTCATTAAGATCTTTTTTTGTATAGTTCTTCTGTGTATTATTGCTCTCTTTTCTTAATATCTTCTGCTTCTGTTAGATCCATGACATTTCTGTCCTTTATTGTGCCCATCTTCACACGAAATGTTCCCTTGGTATTTCTAATTTTCTTGAAGAGCTCTCTAGTCTTTCCCATTCTATTGTTTACCTCTATTTCTTTGCATTGTTCACTTAGGAAGGCTTACTTATCTCTCCCTGCTATTCTCTGGAACTCTGCATTCAGGAAGGCTTACTTATCTCTCCCTGCTATTCTCTGGAACTCTGCATTCACATGGGTATATCTTTCCTCTTCTCCTTTGCCTTTTGCTTCTCTTCTTTTCTCAGGTATTTGTAAGCCCTCTTTAGTCAACCACTTTGCCTTTTTGCATTTCTTTTTCTTGGAGATGGATTTGGTCACCGCCTCCTGTACACTGTTATGAAACTCCATCCGTAGTTCTTCTGGCACTCTATCAGATCTAGTCCCTTGAGTCTATTTGTCATTTCCACTGTATAGTCATAAGGGATTTGATTTAGGTCATACCTGAATGATCTAGTGGTTTCCCCTACTTTCTTCAATTTAAGTTTGAATTTTGCATTAAGGATTTAATGATCTCTGGATGACTCTATTTTCCAGAGTGAATAATTCATTGTGTCCCATTTGTAGAGGCAGGCCACTGGCCTTCCCTGTCCTGTCCCTGGGTTTTAGGACCTCCCCTAGATCATGTGGAGGACTGGCTGATCATTCCCTACCTTCCTGCTGCAGAGTTCAGTGACAGCTTTCAGAATGTCTGCTGGCAATGGAACCCATTGATTCCAGAGAAGGAGATACTTACAGACATAAACATACATGTAAAGCTATCCATTTATTTATTAGATGCTGGTTCATCTCCATCTCTTTTGTTTTCTTTGTTATTTTTTTCCTCCTTCAGATTTCAGTTTCTTCTCCTCCTTCAAAAATCCTTTTATCAGCAACATAAAAGAGTAAATTCCCTCAGACTAGTCTGATTTTGGAAAGGAGTGAAAACCAAAAGAGAATTTTAAAAAAAGAGTCTGACCCAGTTTCTGACATGCTGAGTTCTCTGTTGCCATCATTTAAAAAGAGATGGCCAGTACAACGTAGAGAGTTGCGTTCTCAAAGTCGGCATGATTTCTCCCTGAGTTAGCATATCTGAACCAGTATCTAAAATTTACCTCCTTTCATCCTATTAGTAACATCTTTGGAATTTGTACATTGCTGGACCTGGCAGCTTTGATGAATGTTTTGTCATCTGTCGTATTGGTTCCTATAATTCACTGTCCATCTGCCTGGACTATTTCCTGCAGATTGGCCCACTTTGGAAGTGTTTACACGGGTCCTAATGAAGATTATGCACCATTCACTGAGATGCTAGTCTCAGAAACTGAGATCAAGAAGCTGCTTCACAGATTCTATTTACCTGAGGAAAATGTGACCTTAACTGAAACGTGTAAATTGTCCTTGTGATTTCTTTAATATTATGTATAGAAATTTCACCGTACTTTTATTTGCCACACTTAAAGGTTATGATTATTCTCAATAAGTTTAAAAAAACATAGAATTACCATATGATCCATCAATTCCACTTTTGGGTATATATCGCAAAGCATTAAAAGCAGGAACTCAAACAGACATTTGCACGTATAAACGTTCATAGTAGCATTACTCACAATAGCCAAAAGAAAATAATTCAAAAGTTCATCGAAAGATAAATGGATAAACAAAATGTGGTCTATACATATAGTGGAATAGTATTCAGTCTTAAAATAGAATGGCACATGCTACAGCATGGATTAGCTCTGAGAACTTTATGCTAAGTGAAAATCAGCCAGTCACAAAAGGACAAATATTGTATGATTCCATTTACACGAAGTACCTAGAGAAAACAAACCCATAGAGACAGAAAGCAGAATGGTTTCCACGGGCTGGGGAGTGAGAAGAAAATGGGGAGTTGTAGTTAATTGGGTACAGAGTTTTAGTTTGGGAAGCTGAGGAGTTGGAAGACAGATGGATGTTGGTGATAGTTACATGACAATGTGAACGTCATTGCTAAAGAAAACTCAAGATGCTAAAGTGCTAAACTGATGCTTCAGGGTTATTTTGATTCAAAAACATCTTGGAATCCATATCTGCACTGTTCCACCACCTAGAACAGTGGTGATGTTCATGGATTTTTCAGTGAAGTAACTTACCACAGTTCTGACACCCAGACACAGACAGAGAAGTCAGGAAGATCTTCAACATGGCTACAACATGATCTCATTGTATTCTTGGGGCTATCAAACCCAATTTGGCACAGTTTGAAAACGGGAAATATTTTAGTCAAGTTAAAGTATTCTTGATGAAAATGTCTACACTAAATCCAAGTGCAGCTTTTGTTTTGACTTCTAGTTTATAGGAGAGTGTCAAATGATGCCACAAATGACATCATCATCAAATCCAGAACTTGGACATTTCATGAGGCAATTGTCCCAGTGTCTTCCAAACATCATGATCAAAAAGGACTGAGAATATGCAGTCACCAAATGCAACATGTCAATCTTGGTTGCATCTACATTTTTAAAAATAAAACTGAGCTATAAAAAATTTTAGAGGGGGTGGTCCCAAGATGGCAGAGGAATAGGATGGGAAGACCACTTTCTCTCCCTTGAATTCATCAAAAGATCATTTGGATGCTGAGCAACTTACACAAAACAACTTCTGAACGCTGGTGGAGGACACCAGGCACCCAGAAAGGCAGCCCAATCTCTTCAAAAGGAGGTAGGACAAAATATAAAAGACAAAAAGAGAGACAAAAGAGTTAGGGACAGAGACCCGTCCTGGGGAGGGAGTCGTGAAGGAAGAGAAGTTCCCAAACAGAAGGAAACCCTCTCACAGGTGGGTTTGTGGGGAGTTTTGGACTCTCAGAGGGAAATGTAACTGGGAGAAGAAAAAAACCCCACAGAAAACACGCCTAACCGCAAGTGCCAGTGGAGAAGTAGACCAGTCGCTCGCATCTGCCACCAGGGAGTGGGAGCTGGACAGAGAGGCGCAGGCTGCATAATCAGTGCTTAGGGTAAGGCCCGGGCCTGAGTGCCCTGAGGAGAATCTGAGGGAGCTAACATGAGATAGCAACGCAAACTGTGGGATTGCCAGAGAGAAAAGAAAGAGAACTTTCCCGAGAAAGGCTCTAACATCCACACTGGCCTGCTCACAGAACAAACGATTGCTCGAATACCAAAGGAGAGCTAGCCAGCTCTATAAAGCCCCCCCCCCCAACACCCGCTGGAGGCTGAGAGGCAGGAGAGCGACATCCACAGCCGGAAGGCGAGAGGCTGCTGCGATCTCAGCCACATGGCATCCTCCGCCAAACTGAGCAGGCTCCCAGTTGCTGACCATGTCTTCCTGGGATCCCGGATGGTTGACATCTGCCAGTAGGATCGCAGCCTGAGATCAGCTCCCCAAAGGAGAAACACAGCACATCTGAGACAGTGCTCTCGCTGCACACCCTGGAAACAAAGCAGCTGGGACGGGGGAGGTGATTGAGATGCACGGACCCCCTGGAACAGTGCACTCACCAAGCCCCTGGTCGCCTGAGCTGCTCGGACCTGGGAAGGGCACAAAACGCAGGCCCAACCGAGTCTGTGCCTTTGTGCACTACCCGAGAACCTGAACCTGAGCAGCTTAGACCTGGGAAGTGCAGGCAACCCAGGGCCCACTTTAGACAGTTCCCCTGCAGAGCAACCTGGAGCCTGAGCAGTGTAGACCGGGAAAGTGCACACCCTGTGAGAGGGGGCAAACCCAGTGTTGTCCATCTACTGCGAGCACTCCCCACACATGCCAGCGATATTTGTTTGCAGTGTTCCTCCCTCCCAGCAGCACAATTGAACAAGTGAGCCTAAATAAGTGACCACCTTCGCCCCCTTGTGTCAGGGCGGAGGCTAGACACTGAAGAGACTTGAAAAAAGAGGAAGCCAAAATAAACAAAGAAGAGGGAACTGCTCTGGAAGTGACAGGTTCGACAGATTAAAACCCTGTAGTTAACAACGACTAAACATTGGAAGCGGCCCATACTTGAGAACAAATACAAGCTGGAACAAGGAACTATCTGAAACTGAACTGACCCCACACTGCCCAAAACAGCTCCAGAGAAATTCCTGGATATATTTTTACTATTATCACTTTTTATTTTTTTAACTTAAGTACTTTATTACTCTTTTAATTTTCCTATTTATAACCTTCTATTACTTTGCAAAAAAAAAAAGACCCTCTTTTTTATGATGCTACCTCTTCAATTTATTAAAAATTAAAATAAACAAAATAAACAAACTTATGCTTAAAACTTATGCTGTTCATGTGGAAGACACTACAAGAGAAGACACAATAGAGACTGCCTCACAATAATACATAGAAATGCCTTCTACAGAGATGGAGAAGTAAAAGGACAAGTCTACATGACTGAAGTGACTTAGCAGCTGCAACAGCAGTTGTCCAAAAGAAAATTCACAGTGCACTTTTTATTTACAGTTTTGTACATGGTCTTAATATGAATGGGACTGCCTTTCTACTTGACCTAATTTTTTAACCAAAGCAAAATAACCTAAGTAATACAAACTGTTAAAATACAGCATAAAGATACAAAAAGAGACACACTAATTCTAATTAGGAATGAATTATGATGTTATATTTTTTATAATCCACAATTAAGTTTAGGAAATCACAAAGACATAGATCACTGATTTGAATGAAATGCAAAAATTTTTAGCAAAGTGTCGTAGTTAAGTTACAAAAGAAAATTACCAAAGAATGTACAAAATTAATGTTTATTCCACCTTTGTGTCATATTCCTGGATCCTTCACCAATGTTACATGAGAAAGAAAAACTAAAGCAAAACAAATGAAAAACTGAAATCAGAATCACTAATCTTATCAAATGGGAAAACAAATAAGTTAAAATCTAGCAGCCATCAGCAAGGGTAGAGCAAAGATAATGCTGTAAAAAGAAACAAAGAAAATTGCCATAAAACTGTATGCATCATACTCTTTCAAGCCAGCAAAATATGCTCCTGCATACAATGGAACATAAAAAGAATCATTCTCTTGTCAGGTATAGAAATGTAAGCTCTTTCTCTCTCTCTTTTTTTAATATTGTAGATGGGTCAAACGTGTTTGTAATGTGTTGTAATTCTATTAAGCTATTACCGAGTGGGCCAGGAACACATTTATGGATTCTGGGGATGATGTGTACTGTAATTCTTTGATTGGGATAATGGACACTCTACACACACAAAAAAAGAAAATATGAACACAGAAGTACAAGACAAAGGCAAATGAGACTTCTCTTGTATGTTAGCCACATTTAGATGGAAATCAAATTTAAATGCAGTCCACTCTGCTTTTGAAGAGGCTTTGGTTCAGCTCCCAAATCTCGATTGCATGAGGCAGTCCCCTATGAGAATACTCAGAAGATGTCTTCTTAGACAACAAACCTATTTTTAGTGGTGGAGCCACTCTGAGTAGCTCTATCCGCATGGGACTGATAACCAACCAATCACTGTCTTTGGAGGAAGTCCTAACCTTTCCTTATATACCTTCCCTATATGTATAGCAGCTTTTCTGTTTTCACATTCAGTAGTCCATATTGCTATTTTAGCAACTTTAGCTCTAACATTAACAATAACTCCTCATACATCATCACTGTAGTCATCGAAAGATTGTCCAATAAGGCATAGCAGTGTCTCTAGCCAAAAACAATCGCGGTCACTTCATCTCTGCTGTTTTTTCAGAGTAATTAGCTGTCGGCCTCCTCACTTGTCTGTCTCATCTTTCCACATAGACTCAATACCATCCTTAAAAAGTGAGTAGTCACAGCCAGGCATTAAATTACTAGACAACTGGATATGGTTGTACAGAGCCCAAAAGTCTTCAACAATATCAAACTTAGAGATCAATCGAAGGTTTGCTTGCCAAGTTTTGCTTTTATAATTTTTTAAAAACCAGAATGCCCATCTGTTCTGTAAAGGGTGTTTAATATAGTGTTCTGGGTTAGCAACCTTCTGGTTAGATTCTGTTTTCTCTTCTTCTGTAGGCGGGGGATTCGGAGTAGTGGTGGTTTCCTAAATTGGGAGGGAAGCCAGTAGAAGAGATAAAGAGAAAATCAAACGGAAAATTAACTTGAAAAGTTAAGTTTCTATTTCTAATAAACTGTGTCTATGAAATCGTCCAGATGATAAAGACTCAGAAGAACAGACAGATCTAGGCCCATGGGCATTCTCTGAGGCCTGCGCACAGCATGGAAAAGATGAATGAATGGAAGATAGGCACGTGTGAAATTATCAGGCCCTGCCGGCAACCAGACCGCAGCAGCTCTCCATAGGCCTCGCTCTTTCCCCCAGAAAGACCCTATATTTAATGCAAATTTCATATATATATATTTATAATTTTTGTGATTGGTTTTGTTTCGTATTTTTCAGTTCAGTTCATTTCAGTTCAGTCTCTCAGTCGTGTATGACTCTTTGCAACCCCATGAACCGCAGCACGCCAGGCCTCCTTGTCCATCACCAACTCCCAGAGTTTACCCAGAGCTATGTCCATCGAGTCAGTGATGCCATCCAGCCATCTCATCCTCTGTTGTCCCCTTCTCTTCCTGCCCTCAATCTTTCCCAGCATCAGGGTCTTTTCCAATGAGTCAGTTCTTCGCATCAGCTGGCCAAAGTATTGGAGTTTCAGCTTCAACATCAGTCCTTCCAATGAACACCCAGGACTGATCTCCTTTAGGATGGACTAGTTGGATCTCCTTGTAGTCCAAGGGACTCTCAAAAGTCTTCTCCAACATCACAGTTCAAAAGCATCAATTCTTCAGTGTTCAGCTTTCTTTATAGTCCAACTCTCACATCCATACATGACCAATGGAAAAACCATAACCTTGACTAGACGGACCTTTGTTGGCAAAGCAATGTCTCTGCTTTTTAACATGCTATCTAGGTTGGTCATAACTTTCCTTCCAAGGAGTAAACATCTTTTAATTTCATTGCTGCAATCACCATCTACAGTGATTTTGGAGCCCAGAAAAATAAAGTCAGCCACTGTTTCCACTGTTGCCCTATCTATCTGTCAAGAAGTGATGGGACCGGATGCCATGATCTTAGTTTTCTGAATGTTGAGCTTTAAGCCAACTTTTTCACTCTCCTCTTTCACTTTCATCAAGAGGCTCTTTAGTTCTTCTTCACTTTCTGCCATAAGGGTCGTGTCATCTGCATATCTGAGGTTATTGATATTTCTCCTGGCAATCTTGATTCCAGTTTGTGCTTCTTCCAGCCCAGCATTTCTCATAATGTACTCTGCATATACATTAAATAAGCAGGGTGACAATATACAGCCTTGACGTACTCCTTTTCTATTTGGAACCAGTCTGCTGTTCCATGTCCAGTTCTAACTGCTGCTTCCTGACTTGCATACAGGTTTCTCAAGAGGCAGGTCAGGTGGTCTGGTATGCCTATCTTTTTCAGAATTTTCCACAGTTTATTGTGATCCACACAGTCAAAGGCTTTGGCATAGTCAACAAAGTAGATATAGATGTTTTTCTGGAACTCTTTTGCTTTTTTGATGATCCAGCGGATGTTGGCAATGTGATCTCTGGTTCCTCTGTCTTTTCTAAATTCAGCTTGAACATCTGGAAGTTCATGGTTCACATATTGTTGAAGCCTGGCTTGGAGAATTTTGAGCATTCCTTTGCTAGCGTGTCAGATCAGTGCAAATGTGCAGTAGTTTGAGCATTCTTTGCATTGCCTTTCTTTGGGATTGGAATGAAAACTGACCTTTTCCAGTCCTGTGGCCACTGCTGAGTTTTCCAGATTTGCTGGCATATTAGGTGCAGCATTTTCACAGCGTCATCTTTTAAGATTTGAAATAGGTCAACTGGAATTCCATCACTTCCACTAGCTTTGTTCGTACTGATGCTTCCTAAGGCCCAATTGACTTCACATTCCAGGCTATCTGGCTCTAGGTGAGTGGTCACAACATCGTGATTATCTGGGTTGTAAAGATCTTTTTTGTACAGTTCTTTTTGTGTATTCTTGCCACCTCTTCTCAATATCTTCTGCTTTTGTTAGGTCCCAACTATTTCTGTCCTTTATTGAGCCCATCTTTGCATAAAATGTTCCCTTGATGTCTCTAATTTTCTTGAGGAGATCTCTAGTCTTTCCCATTCTATTGTTTTCCTCTATGTCTTTGCATTGATCGCTGAGGAAGGCTTTCTTATCACTTCTTGCTATTCTTTGGAACTCTGCATTCAAATGGCTTTATCTTTCCTTTTCCCCTTTGCTTTTTGCTTCCCATCTTTTTACAGCTATTTGTAAGGCCTACTCAGACAGCCATTTTGCTTTTTTGCATTTCTATTTCTTGGAGATTGTCTTGATTCCTGTCTCCTGTACAATATCACCAACCTCCATAACAATAGACAAGAGCTTACCCAAAAGCCTCCATACCTACATTGAAACCAAGCTCCACCCATGAGCCAACAAGTTCTAGAGCAAGATGTAACATGCTAATTCTCCAGCAGAGCAGGAACACAGCCCTGAGCATTAAAAGACAGGCTGCCCAAAGCCATGCCAAAGCTATAGACACCCCAAAACTCATTACTGGGCACTTCATTGCACTTCAGAGAAGAGATCCATCTCCACCCACCAGAATACAGATGCAAGCTCCCCTAATCAGGAAGCGTTGTCCAACTCCACCTACAGGGAGCAGGCTCCACAATAAAAAGGAAACATGACTTCCAGCCAGAGAAAGGGCTCTTCAAAAAAAGTAATCTAAACAAAATGAAAGAGTAGAGAAATATTCAACAGGTAAAAGAGCATGATAAATGCCCCCTAAACCAAACAAAAGAGGAGGGGGTAGGAAGTCTACCTGAAAAAGAATTCAGAATAATGATAGTAAAAATGATCCAAAATCTTGCAAACAAAATGGAGTTACAGATGAATTGATTAGAGACAAGGACTGAGAAGATGCAAGAAATATTTAACATGGACCTAGAAGAAATAAATAAGAGTCAATCAATAATTAATAATGCAATAAATGGGATCAAAAGCACTCTGGAGGGAACCAACAGTAGAAACTGAGACAGAAGATAGGGTAAGTGAAGTGGAAGATAGAATGATGGAAATAAATGAAGCAGAGAGGAAAAAAGAAAAAAAAGAATTAAAAGAAATGATGACAACCTCAGAGACCTCTGGGACAATGTAAAATGCCACAACATTCAAATCATAGGAGTCTCAGAAGAAGAGAAAAAGAAAGGGCATGAGAAAATACTTGAGGAGATAGTAGTTGGAAACTTCCCTAAAATGGGGAAGGAAACAGCCACCCAAGTCCAAGAAGCCCAGAGAGTCCCAAACAGGATAAACCCAAGGCAAAACACCTCAAGACATGTATTAATCACACTAATGGAGATGAAACACAAAGAGCAAATGTTAAAAGCAGCAAGGGAAAAGCAACAAATAACATACAAGGGGATTCCCGTAGGAAAAATAGCTGATCTTTCCATAGAAACTCTTCAGGCCAGAAGGGAATGGCAGGACATCCTTAAAGTGATGAAAGAGAAAAACCTACAAACCAGATGACTATACCCAGCAAGGAGCTCATTCAGATATGAAGGAGAAATCAAAAGCCTTACAGACAAACAAAAGCAGAGAGAATTCAGCACCACCAAACCAGCTCTTCAACAAATGCTAAAGGATCTTCTCCAGACAGGAAGCACAGAAAAGGTGTATAAACTTAACCCCAAAACAACAAAGTAAATGTCAATGGAATCATACTTTTCAATAATTACCTTAAAGGTAAATGGGTTGAATGCCCAACCAAAAGACAAAGACTGGCTGAATGGATAAAAAACCAAGACCCCTATATATGCTGTTTACAGGAGACCCATCTCCAATCAAGAGACACATCAGACTGAAAATGAAGGGCTGGTAAAAGATATTTCATGCAAATGGAGACCAAAAGAAAGCAGGAGTAGCAATACTCATATCAGATAAAACAGACTTTGAATTAAAGACCATGAAAAGAGACAAAGGAAGACACTATATAATGATCAAAGGATCAATCCAAGAAGAAGATATAACAATTATAAATATATATGCACCCAACATAGAAGTACCTCAGTAGTCAAGGCAAATGCTAACAAGTATGAAAGGGGAAATTAACAGTAACACAATAATAGTGGGAGACTTTAATACCCCACTGGCACCTACGAATAGATCAACCAAACAGAAAATTAGCAAAGAAGCTCAAGCTTTAAATGATACAATGGACCAGTTAGACCTAACTGATATCTATAGGACATTTCACCTCAAAACAGTGAGCTTCACCTTTTTCTCAAGTGCACATGGAACCTTCTCCAGGATAGATCACATCTTGGGCCATAAATTTAGCCTTGGTAAATTCAAAAAGTTTGAAATCATTTCAAGCATCTTTTCCAATCACAATGCAGTAAGATTAGATGTCAACTACAGGAAACAAACTATTAAAAATGCAAACATATGGAGGTTATATAACATGCTTCTGAATAACCAACCAATCATGGAAGAAGCCAGAAAGGAAATAAAAATTTGCATAGAAACAAATGAAAATGAAAACATGACAACCCAAAACCTATGCTGCTGCTGCTAAGTCAGTTCAGTTGTGTCTGACTCTGTGTGACCCCATAGATGGCAGCCCACCAGGCTCTTCTGTCCCTGGGATTCTCCAGGCAAGAATACTGTAGTGGGATGCCATTTCCTTCTCCAATGCATGCATGCATGCTAAGTCACTTCAGTCATGGCCGACTCTGTGCTGCCCCATGGACAGCAGCCCACCAGGCTCCTCTGTCCACAAGATTCTCCAGGCAAGAATACTGGAGTGGGTTATTTCCTTCTCCACCCCAAACTTATGGGATTCAGTAGAAGCAGTGCTAAGGGGAGGGTTCATAGCAATACAAGTTTACCTCAAGAAACGAGAGAAAAAACAAATAAATAACCTAAAGCAATTAGAAAAAGAAGAAATGAAGAACCTCAGGGGTTAGTGGAAAGAAAGAAATCATAAAAATTAGAGCAGAAATAAATAAAAAAGAAACAAAGGAGACTATAGCAAAAATCAGCAAACCAAAAGCTGGTTCTTTGAGAAGATAAAGAAAATAGACAAACCATTAGTCAGACTCATCAAGAAAAAAAGAGAGAATAATCAAATCAACAAAATTAGAAATGAGAATGGAGAAATCACAACAGACAACACAGAAACACAAAGGATAATAAGAGACTACTATCAGCAACTATATGCCAATAAAATGGACAACTTCAAAGAAATGGATGAATTCTTAGAAAAGTATAACCTTCCAAAACAGAACCAGGAAGAAATAGAAAATCTTAACAGATGCATCACAAGCACAGCAGTCGAAACTATAATCAAAAATCTTCCAGCAAACAAAGGCCCAGGACCAGATGGCTTCACAAGCTAATTCTAGCAAAAATTTAGAGAAGAGCTAACACTTATACTACTCAAACTCTTCCAGAAAATTGCAGAGGAAGATAAACTTCCAAACTCATTCTATGAGACCACCATCACCCTAATACCAAAATCAGACAAAGATGCCACAAAAAAAGAAAACTACAGGCCAATATCACTGATGAACATAGATGCAAAAAATCCTTAACAAAATCCTAGCGAACAGAATCCAACAACATATTAAAAAGATCATACATCATGACCAAGTGGGCTTTATCCCAACGATGCAAGGATTCTTCAGTATTCGCAAATCAATCAATGTGATACACCACATTAACAAATTGAAAGATAAAAACCATATGATTATCGCAATAGATGCAGAGAAAGCCTTTGACAAAATTCAGCATCCATTTATGATAAAAATCCTCCAGAAAGCAGGCATAGAAGGAACATACCTCAACATAATAAAAGCCATATATGATAAACCCACAGCAAACGTTATCCTCATGGTAAAAAATTGAAAGCATTTCCCCTAAAATCAGGAATAAGACAAGGGTGTCCATTCTCACCACTACTATTCAACATAGTTTTGGAAGTTTTGGCCACAGCAATCAGAGGACAAAAAGAAATAAAAGGAATCCAGATTGGAAAAGAGAAGTAAAATTCTCACTGTTTGCAGATGACATGATCCTCTATATAGAAAACCCTAGAGACTCCACCAGAAAACTACTAGACCTAATCAATGAATATAGTAAAGTTGCAGGATATAAAATTAATACAGAGAAATTCCTTGCATTCCTATACACTAACAATGAGAAAACAGAAAGAGAAATTAAGGAAACAATCCCATTCACCATTGTGACAAAAAGAAAAAAATACTTAGGAATAAATCTACCTAAAGAAATAAAAGACCTATATATATAAAACTATAAAACACTAATGAAATAAATCAAAGATGACACAAATATATGGAGAAATATACCATGTTCATGGATCAGAAGAATCAATATAGTGAAAATGAGTATACTACCCAAAGCATTCTATAGATTCAATGCAATCTCTATCAAGCTACCAACGGTATTTTTCAGGGAACTAGAACAAATAATTTCACAGTTTGTATGGAAATACAAAAATCCTTTACTAGCCAAAGCAATCTTGAGAAAGAAGAATGGAATTGGAGGAATCAACCTGCCTGACTTCAGACTCTACTACACAGACACAGTCATCAAGACAGTATGGTACTGGGACAAAGGCAGAAATATAGATCAGTGGAACAAAATAGAAAGCCCAGGGATAAATCCATGCACCTATGGATACCTCGTCTTTGACAAAGGAAGCAAAAACATACAATGGAGAAAAGACAATCTCTTTAACAAGTGGTACTGGGAAAATTGGTCAACCACCTGTAAAAGAATGAAACTAGAACACTTTCTAGCACCATACACAAAAATAAACTCAAAATGGATTAAAGACCTAAATGTAAAATGAGAAACTATAAAACTCTTACAGGAAAACATAGGCAAAACACTCTCTGACATAAATCACAGAGGATCCTCTATGACCCACCTCCCAGAGTAATGGAAATAAAAGCAAAAATAAACAAATGGGACCTAACTAAACTTAAAAGCTTTTGCACAACGAAGGAAACTATAAGCAAGGTGAAAAGACAGCTTTCAGAATGGGAGAAAAGAATAGCAAATGAAGTAACTGACAAATAATTAATCTCCAAAATATACGAGAAGCTCATGGAGCTCAATACCTGAAAAATAAACGACTCAATCAAAAAATCAGCTAAAGAACTAAACAGACATTTCTCCAAAGAAGACATACAGATGCTGACAAACTCATGAAAAGATGCTCAACATCACTCATTGTCAGAGAAATGCAAATCAAAACCACAATGAGGTACCATCTCATGCTGGTCAGAATGGCTGCTATCCAAAAGTCTACAAACAATAAATGCTGGAGAGGGTGTGGAGAAAAAGGAGCCCTCTTACACTGTTGGTGGGAATGCAAACTAGTACAGCCACTACGGAGAACAGTGTGGAGATTCCTTAAAAACATCGAAGTAGAACTGCCATATGACCCAGCAATTCCACTGCTAGGCATACACACTGAGGAAACCAGAATTGAAAGAGACACATGTACCCCAATGTTCATTGCAGCACTGTTCATAATAGCCAGGACATGGAAGCAACCTAGATGTCCATTGGCAGATGAATAGATAAGAAAGCTGTGGTACATATACACAATGGAATATTACTCAGCTATTAAAAAAACACACATTTGAATCAGTTCTAATGAGGTGGATGAAACTAGAGCCTATCATACAGAGTGAAGTAAGTCAGTAAGAAAAACACCAATACAGTATATTAATGCATATATATGGAATTTAGAAAGATGGTAAGGATGACCCTATATGCGAGACAGCAAAAGAGACACAGATATAAAGAACAGACTTTTAGACTCTGTGGGAGAAGGCAAGGGTGGGATGATTTGTGAGAATAGCATGGAAACATGCATATTACCATATGTGAAATAGATGACCAGTCCAAGTTTGATGCATGAAACAGGGCACTGAAAGCCAGTGCTCTGAGACAACCCAGAGGGATGGAGTGGGGAGGGAGGTGGAGGGGTTTCAGGATGGGGGACACTTGTACAGCCATGGCTGATTCATGTCAATGTGTGGCAAAACCACCACAATATTGTAAAGTAATTAGCCTCCAATTAAAAGAAATAAATTAATTAGAAAACATTTCAGAGACAACTGGTAAATCCTAATATGTAGAAGATATTAGATGATATTAGGGAATTGAAGTTAAGTGTAATTATGCTGTTGCAGGGATACCAGACTGCCTTACTTGCCTCCTGATAAATCTGTATGCAGGCCAAGAAGGAACAGTTAGAACTGAACATGGAACAACAGACTGGCTCCAAACTGGGAAAGGAGTACTTCAAGGCTGTATATTGTCACCCTGCTTATTTAACTTATGTTCAGAGTGCATCATGCAAAATGCCAGGCTGGATGAAGCACAAGCTGGAATCAAGATTGCCAGGAGAAATATCTATAACCTCAGATATGCAGATGACATTATCCTTATGCCAGAAAGTGAAGAGGAACTCTTGATGAAAGTGAAAGAGGAGAGTGAAAAATCTGACTTAAAACTCAACATTATTTTTAAATAAATAAATAAATAAATAAATAAAAGTCATTATGTTTTGGAAAACACACACACACACACACACACAAAAACTCAACATTAAAAAAACTAAGATCATGGCATCCAGTCCCATCATTTCATGGCAAATAGATGGGGAAACAATGGAAACAGTGAGAAACCTTTTTTTGGGAGGGGTCTCCTAAATCACTGCAGATGGTGACTACAGCTATGAAATTGAAAGACGCTTGCTCCTTGGAAGAAAAGTTACGACCAACGTAGACAGCATATTAAAAAGCAGAGACATTACTTTGTTAACAAAGGTCTGTCTAGTCAAAGCTATGGTTTTTCCAGTAGTCATGTACGGATATGAGAGTTGGACTAAAAAGAAAGCTGAGCACCGAAGAATTGATGCTTTTGAACTGTGGTGTTGGAGAAGACTCTTGAGAGTTCCTTGGACTGCAAGGAGATCCAACCAGTCCATCCTAAAGGAAATCAGTCCTGAAGATTCATTGGAAGGACTGATTTTGAAGCTGAAGCTCCAATCCTTTGCCCACCTGATGTGAAGAACTGACTTCTTGGAAAAGATACTGATGCTGGGAAAGATTGAATGTAGGAGGAGAAGGGGACAACAGAGGATGAGATGGTTGGATGGCATCACCAACTCAATGGACATGAGTTTGAGCAAGCTCTGGAAGTTGGTGATAGTCAGGGAAACCTGGCGTGCTACAGTCCATGGGGTTGCAAAGAGCTGGACACGACTGAGTGACTGAACTGAACTGATGCTGTTGTAGTCATAGAGAATCATTTTTTTCCCCAACAGATGCATGCTGAAGAGGTAAAGTAGTGTAACGTACTTTCTAATAGGTCCAAAAAAATGCAGCTAGGTTTGGTAGAGAAGTACACATGACAAAGTGTGGAATATTGAATATTATTGGTGGATACGTGAATGTTCACTGTAGTAATCTTTCAATTCTTCTTTATGTTTAAATTTTGCGTAATAAAAATTTGGGAGGAAAATTGATTACCAGTTTACCATTCTATAGTCAACATAAGATTGTTAGGTAGTCAAGTTCAAGAATCTGTTTGCTGATATAAAAAGAAACTTCATGAACAAAAATCCAATTTGAGAAAGAGAAATGAAGCTCACAAGCAAGTTGCCATGTTAAGTTTTGAAACTCAGAAAAGCAACAACAAAAAGAGAATTTGGAGTATGTAAAGGTAGGGCTACTCTCACTCCAAGTCTGAATGGGAAGAGATGCTAACCCAGAGCCCTGTCATTAAAATCTATAGAGGATTGAGCCTACACCATGGTCAGAGCAGAGGGGAGACCATTCTGTGGGCAGCACCTGAGAGGGAGGGTGCAGTGTAGAGTGTAGGCTGGATCTCTGCAGTTTCACCAGGACTGATCTAACACAGTTCTATTACACTGTTGGGGTCTTTTTGCACACACTAAGTTGGCATTTTCCTTTAATTTACCACAAATTTCTAACCTGAAAAAAAATGTAACTGGAGAAATGCCAATTAGGATGGACGAAAACAAATATTTTCAAAGTGCAGTCTTGATTCTTGAAGAAACATAATGCATCTTTAAGCAACATGACATGCCTTCTTTCTGCCCTGCCCTCCCCCACCCCTACCTGACCAGCCTGACCACCCTACTCAATGGGCCTTGCTGTTCCAGCTTTCCCAAGTTTTCTAAACTGGTCTGCAGGCACATATCCTGTCCAACCCTCCAACTCCCCTTTCTGCCCCATGCCCATTTGGCCTATCACTTCCAGGGCAATTTTCCCGATATGTAACACCAAGCGTGTGTTCTCTCTTTCTTAAAATACTCTGAGTTCCCATCACACCTTCAGAATGAAGCTCAACTCCTCACTGTGTCACACCAGACACTTGCCTCTCAGTTCAGTTCAGTTCAGCTCAGTTGTGTCCGACTCTCTGTGACCCCAAGAACCACAGCACGCCAGGCCTACTCTTGCCTCACCTCCCCTGAATTTCTAATTTCACCTCTTCCCTTGGTTTTCCCACCTCAGCTCTACCAGACTAGCCCGTCTCCCAGCTAAAGGGTGTTTCCTTGTGTTTTTTCCTTCTCTTCTTCCTCATAATAAGTATTTACCTAGCACTGACTGTGTCCTCATCCCATAGGGACTAAGGAGGGAGTGGACGAGGTAAATGGGGACCTGACCATCTGCAGGTGATCAGATAAGAACAGAGAAAGTGCTCGAGTGTTTCCTTTTCCAGAAGTTCCTTGCCTCCCTCGTCTACCTGAGGAATGCTCATCCTCCTCTGTAACAATTCCCTTGACCTTCCTCCCCTCCACATACCCTTCCATGCACTCCAGAACCTTCCTCTGTCTCAAACCCTTTTCTCTCATGTTTGGGACAGTTTGCATCTTTCTACCACACACATAGCCCCGTCAGGATCAGGACTTCTGTCTCGTTCACCAAGGAAGGGAGTGTGTCTTGCGGGGACCTAGTGATCTGTGCCATTGGGACATTCTGGTAAATCCCTTAGCGAGAACTTACTTTCCACAGCGGTGAGACTTGGATGCAGACATGGGAGTGTGAATGTGGGGACAGGACCCAGTGGGCTCCGTGCTGGAGACTGACTGGATCAACACATTATTTCACTAAATTATGCAGCTGATTGATGGGAAAATTAAGGGAGAGTTTTGGATTTCCTTCCTCGTGCCCATCATTTACAGTCATCCCTCAGTACCCACAGAACACTCTCCCCCCACCCTCACTCCTAAAGATGCTAAAATCCATGGATGCTCAAACTCCTTTTACAAAATGATATGATGTAATCTGTGCACATCCTACCATATATTATAAACTGTCTCCAGATTGCTTATCTAGGATGGGCACAATAAAGGACAGAAATGATAAGGACCTAACAGAAGTGGAAGAGATTAAGAAGAGAGTAACGATACACAGAAGAACTACACAAAAAGATCTTAATAACCCATATAACCAGCATTGTGTATCTACTAACCTAAAACCAGACATCCCAGAGTGTGAAGTCAAGTGGGCCTTAAGGAAGCATTACTATGAACAAAACTAGTGAAGGTGATAGAATTCTAGCTGAGCTATTTCAAATCCTGAAAGATGATGCTGTATTCAATATGCCAGCAAATTTGGAAAACTCAGCAGTGACCACAGGACTGGAAAAGATCAGAAAGGTCAGTTTTCATTCTTATCCCAAAAAAGGGCAATGCCAAAAAATGTTCAAACTACTGTATAATGACACTCATTTCACATGCTAGCAGGGTTATGCTCCAAATCTTTTGAGCTAGTCTTCAACAGTATGTGAACCAAGAAATCCCAGATGTACAAGTTGGGTTTATAAAAAGCAGAGGAACCAGAGATCAAATTGCCAACATTCACTGGATCATAAAGTAAGAGAATTCAAGAAAAACATCTACTTCTGCTTCATTGACTATGCTAAAGCCTTTGACTGTGGATCACAACAAATTGTGGAAAATTCCTAAAGAGATGGGAATACCAGACCGGCTAATCTGTCTCCTGAGAAACCTGCATGCAGGGCAAGAAGTAACAGAACTGGACATGGAACAATGGACTGGTTCAAAATTGGGGAAGGGGTATGTCAATGCTGTATATTTTGTCACCATGCTTATTTAACTTATATGTAGAGTACATCATATGAAATGCTGGGCTGGATGAAGCTCAAGCTGGTATCAAGATTGCTGGGAGAAATGTCAACAATCTCAGATATGCAGATGATACCACTTTAATGGCAGAAAGTGAAGAGGAACTAAAGAATTTCTTGGTGAGGGTGAAAGAAGAGAGTGATAGAGCTGGCTTAAAACTCCACATTCAAAAAACTAAGATCATGGCATTCCGTCCCATCACTTCACAGCAAACAAAAGGAGAAAAAGTGGAAACAGCACCAGATTTTATTTTCTTGGGTTCCAAAATCACTGCAGACTCTGACTGCAGTCAAGAAATTAAAAGATGCTTGCTCCTTGGAAGGAAAGCTATGGCAAACCTAGACAGCATATTAAAAAGCAGAGGCAAGGTTAGTATAGAGAAAGGTTAGTACAGTCAAAGCTATGCTTTTTTCAATAGTTAGGTATAGTTAGGTATGGGTGTGAGAATTGGACCTTAAAGAAGGCTGAGTGGTGAATAACTGATGCTTTTGAGTTGTGGTGTGGAGAAGACTCTTAAGAATCCCTTAGACTGCAAGGAGATCAAACCAGTCGATCCTAAAAGAAATCAGTCCTGAACAATCCTTTGGCCACCAGATGCAAAGAGGCAACTCATTGGAAAAGACCCTGATGCTGGGAAAGATTAAATGGAAAAGGAGAAGGCAGTAGCAGAGGATGAAATGGTTAGAGAGCATCAGTGGACCTGAATCTGAGCAAACTCTGGGAGACAGTGAAGGACAGGGAATTTGGCTTGCTGCAGTCCATGGTGTCTCAGAGTTGGACATGACTTTATGACTGAACAGCAACAACATGACTACTTATAGCATCTGATATGATGTAAATACTATGTAAATAGTTGTAAATATAATGCAAATAACTGCTACATGTGGCCAGTTTTGCTCTTTGGAACATTCTGGAGTTGGTTTTTTTTTTTCCAGAATACTTTTGATCCATGGTTGATTGAATCTGCAGAGAGGAACCCATAGACACCAAGGGCAGCCTGTACTTCCATCCCCTTTCCCTGCTCTATTATTTCTCAGGCACTGACCACCTTCAACACAGCACATCCTTGGTCGTCTTTCTTCTCTTTGCAAAAATTAGATCCTCACAGGTAGGAATTTTTATTTATTTTTTGTTGTTACCGTTAATTGGGGTATCCTGAGTGCCCACAGTTGTGCCTAGCACATAGTAGGTGCTTAATAAATAGTTCATGAGGAAATGAATGTCTGTATCTTAATCCCTTTGGGCTTTATAACAAAATGCCATGGAGTGGATGACTTATAAACAACAGAAGTTTATTTCTCATGGTTCTGGAGGCTTCGAGTCCAAGATTAAGGTGTGGGTGGGGTCTCGGTCTGCTGAGAGCCTACATCCTGGTTCATAATCTGCACCTTCTTGCTGTGTCCTCACATGGAGGGGCTGAGACATCTCTCTGGAGCCTCTTTATAAAAATCCAATCCCATTCCTGAAGGCTCCATCCTCATAGTTTAATCACCTCCCAAAGGTCCCACCTCCTAATGCTATCATCCTTGAGCATTTGGATTTAGATATGAATTTTGAGGAGAGATAAATTTCAGATCATAGCAGCATGAAAATATAATATGAGTTTGGAAATACCTTCAGACGCTTTGGCCGCACCAAGAAGGAGCCCCATCCAGGTGTACTCCGCTCATGGCTCAGGCTGTGATGGGCTTTGTGACTGCAGCTCAGAAGCAGAAGCCAGTGGGGATGACAGACAAGGACAGACAAGGATGTGGTCACTCTGGTTTCCTCTTCGTTCATATTCATGGTGTGGCTGCATCCCTTGAAAACACAGGATGGTGAAGTTTGTCGGTAACTTAGATTTCTGGGCCTGGGCATCTACATCCCACTTCTATCCAACAGGATGGCACAGGAACACCCAGTGCTTCCTGGAGCTTCCCCCTACTCTGTGATCCCTCATCCTTCCTCTCCATTAGGACCTGTTTCCTGTTCTATATACTGTTAAATGTCCCCAAGGAGTCAGTCTGCCCCTGCTGTTCCCTGTTCTTATGCTTGGAGGATAGGAGCAAGGCCAGCGATCAGAGCTGGTCCTGTTGCCCTGAGGTGGGGCATATGGGGGAGGGGAGCACCTGCTGGACCAACAAGGAAATCAAGCACAGAGGCACCCCCTCCCCAAAGAGCAGCAGGAACCTCCAACCCCTGACTGCCTCAAAAGCAGGGGTTGCCCTCTCTAGGGAGGCTGCCTAGTGGATATCACATCTCCCCCCACCGCTCACCCCCCCGCAAAACTGAGAATGGCAAAAAGCTACCTCCAAACACAAAGACAGGCCTTGTGGAGTCCTCACCATACAGTGTCACTTTTACCCTGAAGTGGGCTGAGTTTTCTTGGATGGCTCAGGAGAGTGACTGTGCTCATCTCAGCCCAAACTCATTTTCAGGGACCTCCTGTTGTAGCTTGATATAGGCCACAGTGGAAGTATTTACACCACAGAAATTGGCAGATGCTATGTATAATCAGAGCCAGTTTCCCAGAGAGTCTCAGTTAACAAAGCATGTAAAGTTTCATGGCCATCTCTGTGCAGTCGCTACATTACAGTGGAGTGACAGTGAAAGGCATCCCCGTAGTAATTCTCCCAGGTGACAGGTACAGACCAGGACTCTGATGGACAAATGGGAACATGTATCTGTCTAACTATTTACCAGGTTTGTAATTATTATTCCAAAGCAAAATAATCTTTTAGCTGCACAGCACCCCTTCATCTGGAAACTTGGAAGATTTTTCCTTATTGAACTGTGTATCATTTTTCCAAGTAAATGGTATTTCAATAAATGTGTATCAGAATAAATTCCTAAGAGAGTAATTCCTGGGCAGAGAATATAAACATTATTAAAGTTCTAAATACATGTGATCAAATTGCTTACCCAGAGGCTATCAACACTTACACTCTCCTTGCAGTCAGTTAATTCACCAATGCCTCTCCAGCCCTTGTAATTAGAACAGAGAGAACATTCTCCAGCCACCTCCATTCATCCCCATGTAGGCTCTGCTTTCCAATTAAGCTGGATAGATTCTGGGAAACCAGCAGATTCTGTCCCTCTGACCTCCGTCTGCTCCTCTGCTTCTGTGTTCCTGCCATACAGAGGCTGTCCCTGTCTCTCTTCTGCCCAACCAGTGCTGCAGGCACCTCACAAGCAGCCATCAGCTTGTTAACAATCTCACATGTCACAATAGGCTGCAACATAGAAACTTGCAGATGTAAACTACTATGTATAAAGTAAACAAAAGTGAGGTCCTCAGGATGGCAGAGAAGACATGGAGATCCCCTTCCTTCCTGCAAATACATCAAAAATACTTCTGCGTGTGGAACAGCTTCTACAGAACACCTCCCGAATGCTGGCAGAAGACCTCAGACTGCCAAAATGTCAAGATAATCTCCACATAACAGGGTAGGGTAAAGAAATTAAAAAAAATAAAAGAGAGAGAGAGACAAAGGAATCCAGACAGGACCTGTGCCTCTAGAGGGGAGCTGTAAAGGAGGAAAATTTTTTGCACACAAGGAAATCCCCTCACTGGCAGGGACAGGGGGAAGATTCAGAGCCTCAGAGGAGAGTGAAGCAACAGGCATGTGGAGAGCAAAGCAGAGAAAATTCTGCATAGATGTTGGTGACAACCAACACCCCTCAGCATGGGACATTTGTCTGCATGCCTGCCAGGGTGGTGGGGGCTGGGTGCTGAGGCGCAGAGCGTGGAGGTCAGACCCCAGGGAGATGACGGGGTTGATTGCTGTGAAGACGGCCTGAGGGTGCTAATATAACACAGCTGATGGAGTCCAGGCAAAAGCCTGGGCTTGCTGGAGAGGCAAGAGATCATTGTCTTGGGGTGCATGGGAAGGCTGGGCCAGCCCAGAAACCTCTAACTCCGTGCAGTCACAGACAGGAAGGCACCATCTACAGAGGCTCCAGAGGCGGTGCCAACCTTGGCTGCTATCTCCAGGTTCGGAGGTGGGCAGGACTCCTGCCACGGCTGCCACAAACCTGTGAGCAAGCGCAGGTCAGCGCCCACAGCTTCCCAGAAGCCTGCAGCCTGGCACGGCCGCGCGTCCCGCGGTCCAGGTACGACTCCCGCAGGAGAACGCACGGCCCACCTCAAGCTGAGCGACTCCCTGGCAGCCTCTGCCACCACAGGCGCTCCCCACATGCTCCGACCGGACTGCCGTATCACTCCCTCTGCCTGGCCCGCATAAGCCACGGAGCCCCAAGCAACCACAGCTTCCACCCCTCTCGTCTGGGCGGGGAACAGACTTCAGAGGATGGCACACACACAGAGGCGGGTCCCAAACTGAAACTGAGTTCCGGAAGTGTGACTAGCGAAGAGGAAGAGAAGTCTCCTGTGCAGCTGCAGGAGCGACAGGGTCAATTCCCGCAATCGGCTTGGTAAACTCTACATCTACAAGCTGTGTGCTTGGTCGCTCAGTCTGTCGTGTCCAGCTCTTTGTGACCCCATGGAATGCAGCCCGCCAGGCTCCTCTGCCCATGGGGATTCTCCAGGCAAGAATCCTAGAGGTGGCTTGCCATGCCTCCTCCTCCAGGGGATCTTCCCAACCCTAGACGATGTCAGTTCTCGCATTTCAGGCTGTGAACTTCCAGGGCAGTTGCAGATTTTGGAGTCAAGCACAGGCTGGCGTAAGGCCAGATCAGACTCTGGGCTGGCCCCACATTGTGCACAGCAGGTCCAGAGACCTTCCTAGAAATACTGGAGGACTTCCTGGGTAGGCAGACTGGGGCTCGCTGTGGGTGTAAGGGCACTGACGGTTGAGGCCACAGGAAAATATTCTTCTTCCTACTCAGTTCAGTTCAGTTCAGTTGCTCAGTCGTGTCCGACTCTCTGCGACCCCATGAATTGCAGCATGCCAGGCCTCTCTGTCCATCACCAACTTCTGGAGTCCACCCAAACCCATGTCCATTGAGTCGGTTATGCCATCCAACCATCTCATCTTCTGTCGTCCCCTTCACCTTCCGCCCCCAATCCTACCCAGCATTAGGGTCTTTTCCAATGAGACAACTCTTCACATGAGGTGGCCAAAGTATTGGAGTTTCAGCTTCAACATCAGTCCTTCCAATGAACACCCAGGATTGATCTCTTTTAGGATGGATTAATTGGATCTCCTTGCAGTCCAAGGGACTCTCAAGAGTCTTCTCCAACACCACAGTTCAAAAGCATCAATTCTTAGGCGCTCAGCTTTCTTCACCGTCCAACTCTCACATCCATACATGACCACTGGAAAAACCATAGCCTTGACTAGGCAGACTTTTGTTGGCAAAGTAATGTCTCTGCTTTGAAATATGCTATCTAGGTTGGCCATAACCTTCCTTCCAAGGAGTAAGCGTCTTTTAATTTCATGGCTGCAATCACCATCAGCAGTGATTTTGGAGCCCCCCAAAATAAAGTCTGACACTGTTTCCACTGTTTCCCCATCTATTTCCCATGAAGTGATGGGACCAGATGCCATCATCTTAGTTTTCTAAACGTTGAGCTTCAAGCCAACTTTTTCACTCTCCTCTTTCACCTTCATCAAGAGGCTCTTTAGTTCTTCTTCACTCTCTGCCATAAGGGTGGTGTCATTTCAATATCTGAGGTTATTGATATTTCTTCCGGCAATCTTGATTCCAGCTTGTGTTTCTTCCAGCCCAACGTTTCTCATGATGTACTCTGCATATAAGTTAAATAAGCAGGTTGACAGTTTACAGCCTTGACGTACTCCTTTTCCTATTTGGAACCAGTCTGTTGTTCCATGTCCAGCTCTAACTGTTGCTTCCTGACCTGCATACAGGTTTCTCAAGAGACAGGTCAGATGGTCTGGTATTCCCATCTCTTTCAGAATTTTCCACAGTTTATTGTGATCCACACAGTCAAAGGCTTTGGCATAGTCAATAAAGCAGAAATAGATGTTTTTTCTGGTATGCTCTTGCTTTTTCGATGATCCAGCGGATATTGTCAATTTGATCTCTGGTTCCTCTGCCTTTTCTAAAACCAGCTTGAACATCTGGAAGTTCATGGTTCACGTATTGCTGAAGCCTGGCTTGGAGAATTTTGAGCATTACTTTACTAGCATGTGAGATGAGTGCAATTGTGCGGTAGTTTGAGCATTCTTTGGCATCGCCTTTCTTTGGGATTGGAGTGAAAACTGACCTCTTCCAGTCCTGTGGCCACTGCTGAGTTTTCCAGATTTGCTGGCATATTGAGTGCAGCACTTTCACAGCATCATCTTTCAGGATTTGAAATAGCTCAACTGGAATTCCATCACCTCCACTAGCTTTGTTCGTAGTGATGCTTTCTAAGGCCCACTTAACTTCACATTCCAGGATGTCTGGCTCTAGGTGAGTGATCACACCATCGTGATTATCTGGGTCGTGAAGATCTTTTTTGTACAGTTCTTCTGTGTATTCTTGCCACCTCTTCTTAATATCTTCTGCTTCTACTTAGGTCCATACCATTTCTGTCCTTTATCGAGCCTATCTTTGCATGAAATGTTCCTTTGGTATCTCTAATTTTCTTGAAGAGATCTCTAGTCTTTCCCATTTTGTTGTTTTCCTCTATTTCTTTGCACTGATCGTTGAGGAAGGCTTTCTTATCTCTCCTCGCTATTCTTTGGAACTCTGCATTCATATGGGAATATCTTTCCTTTTCTCCTTTGCTTTTCGCTTCTCTTCTCTTCCAAGCTATCTGTAAGGCCTCCTCAGACAGCCATTTTGCTTTTTTGCATTTCTTTTCCATGGGGATTTTCTTGATCCCTGTCTCCTGTACAATGCCATGAACATCTTCTTCCTACTACTCTCTCTATATATGTTTCCAATCTACTGATTGGAAGCCTGCATCTCAATACTAAGACCTAGCTCCAACCAACAGCCAGCAAGCTCTAGTGCTGGATGCCTCATACCAAACAACTAGCAAAATAGGAATGCAACACTGCCCATTAGCAACAAGTCTGCCTAAAGCTATACTAAGCTCATAGACAACCCAACCCAAAACACACCACTGGATACAGCACTGCCCAACAAAGAGGCAAGATCCAGGTCCATCCACCAGAACGCAGGCACAAGCTCTCCCCACCAGCAAGCTTACACAAGGCTCACTGGGGGCAAACACCACAAGAGAAACTATGACCCTGCAGCCTGCAGAAAGGAGACCCAAAACAGTAAGTTAAACAAAATGAGAAGACAGAGAAATATTTAGCAGGTGAAGGAGAAAGGTAAAAATCTATGAGACCAAACAAATGAAGAGGAAATTGGCAGTCTACCTGAGAAAGAATTCACAGTAATAATAATAAAAATGAACCAACAGCTCAGAAATAGAATGGAGGGAGGCACAGATTAAGAAGAGACAAAAAATGTTTAACAAGGACTTACGAGGACTAGTTGATCAGTCAGTGCAGCCACTCAGTCGAGTCCGACTCTTTGTGACCCCATGGACTGCAGCACACCAGGCCTCCCTGTCCATCAACAACTCCTGGAGTTTACTCAAACTCATGTCCACTGAGTCGGTAACGCCATCCAGCTATCTCATCCTCTGAGATGGATGAGACTAAAGAACAAATAATCATTGATGAATAGCACAACAACTGAAAAAAAAATTACAGTAGCTGGAACCAATAGCAGAATAACTGAAGCAGAAGAATGGATAAGTGAGATGGAAGATAGGATAGTGGAAATAACTGAAACAGAGCAGAATAAATAGAAAAGAACGAAAAGAAGTGAAGACAGTCTCAGAGAGCATTGGGACAGCATTAAACACACCAACATTCAAATTATAGGGATTCCAGAAGAAGAAGACAAAAAGAAATGGTACAAGAAAATATTTGAGGAGATTATACTTGAAAACCTCCCTAACATGTGAAAGTAAATAGCCACGCAAGTCCAGAAAGTCCCATACAGGATAAACCCAAGGATAAACATGCCAAGACACGTACTAATCAAACTAACAAAAATGATACACAGATAAAAATATTAAAAGCAGCAAGGGAATAGCAACAAATAACATGCAAGGGAATCCCCATAAGGTTAGCAGCTGATCTATTAGAAGAAACACTGCAGGGTAGAAGTGAGTGGGAGGATATACTTAAAGTGATGAAAGGAAAAATCCTATAAGCAAGACTATTTACCAATCAAGGATCTCATTCAGAGTCAATGGAGAAATCAAGAGCCTTACAGACAAGTGAAAGAGAATTCAGCATCACCAAATCAGTATTATAACAAACGTTAAGGAACACAAGAGAAGGAAAAGAAAAGGAAGCAGAAGAAAAGGAAAAGACCTAAAAAACAAACCCCAAACAATAAGGTAAAAGATAATAGGATCATATATATCAAGAACTACCTTAAATGTAAGTGGACTAAATGCCCCAACCAAATGACACGGCTGACTAAATGAATACAAAAACAAAACACACACATATGCTGTGTGCAGAGACCCGCCTAAGACCTAGGGGCACTTGCAGACTGAAAGTGAGGCTTCTGCTTCTGTTAGGTCCCTACCATTTCTGTCCTTTATTGAGCCCATCTTTGCATGAAATGTTCCCTTGGCAAGAATACACAGAAAAACTGTACAAAAAAGTTCTTCACGACCCAGACAATCACAATGGTGTGATCACTCACCTAGAGCCAAACATCTTGGAATGTGAAGTCAAGTGGGCCTTAGGAAGCATCAGTATGAACAAAGCTAGTGGAGGTGATGGAATTCCAGTTGAGCTATTTCAAATCCTAAAAGATGACGCTGTGAAAATGCTGCACTAAATATGTCAGCAGATTTGGAAAACTCAGCAGTGGCCACAGGACTGGAAAAGGGCAGTTTTCATTCCAACCCCAAAGAAAGGCAGTGCCAAAGAATGCTCAAGCTACCGCACAATTGCACTCATCTCACACGCTAGTAAAGTAATGCTTAAAATTCTCCAAGCCAAGCTTCAGCAATATGTGAACCGTGAACTTCCAGATGTTCAAGCTGGTTTTAGAAAAGGCAGAGGAACCGGAGATCAAACTGCCAACATCCGATGAATCATCGAAAAAGCAAGAGCATACCAGAAAAAACATCTATTTCTGCTTTATTGACTATGCCAAAGCCTTTGACTGTGTGGATCACAATAAACTGTGGAAAATCCTGAAAGAGATGGGCATACAAGACCACCTAACCTGTCTCTTGAGAAACCTGTACGCAGGTCAGGAAGCAACAGTTAGAACTGGACATGGAACAGCAGACTGGTTCCAAATAGGAAAAGGAGTACGCCAAGGCCGTATATTGTCACCCTGCTTATTTAACTTATATGTAGAGTACATCATGAGAAATGCTGGGCTGGAGGAAGCACAAGCTGGAATCAAGATTGCTGGGAGAAATATCAATAACTGCAGATACGCAGATGACACCACCCTTATGGCAGAAAGTGAAGAAGAACTAAAGAGCCTCTTGATGAAGGTGAAAGAGGAGAGTGAAAAAGTTGGCTTAAAGCTCAACATTCAGAAAACTAAGATCATGTCATCTGGTCCAATCATTTCATGGCAGATAGATGTGGAAACAGTGGAAACAGTGGCTGACTTTATTTTTCTGGGCTCCAAAATCACTGCAGATGGTGACTGCAGCCATGAAATTAAAAGATGCTTACTCCTTGGAAGGAAAGTTATGACCCACCTAGATAATATATTAAAAAGCAGAGACATTACTTTCCAACAAAGGTCCATCTAGTCAAGGCTATGGTTTTTCCAGTGGTCATGTATGGATATGAGAGTTGGACTATAAAGAAAACTGAGCGCCGAAGAATTGATGGTTTTGAACTGTGGTGTTGGAGAAGACTCTTGAGAGTCCCTTGGACTACAAGGAGATCCATCCAGTCCATCCTAAAGGAGATCAGTCCTGGGTGTTCATTGGAAGGACTGATGTTGAAGCTGAAACTCCAGTACTTTGGCCACCTGATGGGAAAAGCTGACTCGTTGGAAGAGACCCTGGTGCTGGGAAAGATTGAAGGCAAGAGGAGAAGAGGACGACAGAGGATGAGATAGCTGGATGGCATCATTGACTCAATAGACATGGGTTTGGGTAGACTCAGGGAGTTGGTGATGGACAGGGAGTCCTGATGTGCTGCAGTTAATGGAGTCACAAAGAGTCGGACATGACTGAGCAACTGAACTGAACTGAACTGAGAAATAATCATATCAGATAGACTTTAAAGTAAATACCATTACAAGAGACAAGGAAGAACACTACATAATGATCAAAGGATCAGTCCAAGAAGAAGATATAGCAATTATAAGTATACATACACCCAACATAGAAGCACCTCAATACATGAAGCAAACACCAACAGCTACAAAAAGGGGAATTGACAGTGACACAATAATAGTGGGGAACTTTAATACCCCACTTACACCAATGGACAGATCATCCAGACAGAAAATTAACAAGGCAGTGCAAGCCCTAATGACACATTAGGCCAAATAAATTTAATTGATATCTACAGGACATTCCATCCAAAAGCACTTTTTTCTCAAGTGCACATGGAATAATCCCCAAGATAGATCACATCTTGGGACACAAATCAAGTCCCAGTAAATTTAAGAAAATCAAAATCATATCAAGCATGTTTTCTGACCACAATGCTATAAGATTAGATATCAATTACAGAAAAAAAACTGTGAACAACACAAACACATGGAGATTAACAATATGCTTCTAAATAACCAACAGGTTACTGAAGAAATCAAAGGGGAAATAAAAACATACCTAGAAACAAATGACAACAAAACACAATGACCCAAAACCTATCAGTTCAGTTCAGTCACTCAGTCATGTCTGACTCTTTGTAACCCCATGGACTGCAGCACATCAGGCCTCCCTGTCCATGACCAACTCCTGGAGTTTACTCAAACTCATGTCCTTCGAGTCAGTGATGCCATCCAAATATCTCATCCTCTGTTGTCCCGCTCTCCTCCTGCCTTCAATATTTCCCAGGATCAGTGTCTTTTCCAAGGAGTCAGTTCTTCATATCAGGTGGCCAAAATATTGGAGTTTCAGCTTCAACATCAGTCCTTCCAATGAATATTCAGGACTGATTTCCTTTAGGATTGACTGGTTTGATCTCTTTGCAGTCCAAGGAACTCTCAAGAGTCTTCTCCAGCACCAGAGTTCAAAGGCATCAATTCTTTGGCACTCAGCTTTCTTTATCGTCCAACTCTCAAATTTTTACATAACTGCTGGAAAAACCAGAGCTTTGACTAGATGGACCTTTGTTGGCAAAGTAATGTTTCTGCTTTTTAATATGCTGTTTCCATTGGTCATAGCTTTTCTTCCAAGGAGAAAGCGTCTTTTAATTTCATGGCTGCAGTCACCATCTGCAGTGATTTTGGAGCCCCCAAAAGTAAAAGCCTGCCACAGTTTCCACTGTTTCCCCATCTATTTGCCAAGAAGTGATGGGACCAGATGCCAGGATCTTAGTTTTTGGAATGTTGAGATTTAAGCCAGCTTTTTCACCCTCCTGTTTACTTTCATCAAGAGGTTCTTTAGTTCCTCTTCCCTTTCTTCCATAAGGGTGGTGCCATCTGCATATCTGAGGTTATTGATATTTCTCCTGGGAATCTTGATTCCAGCTTGTGCTTCATCCAGCCTGGCATTTCGCATGATGTACTCTGCATATATGTTAAATAAGCAGGGTGACAATATACAACCTTGATGTACCCCTTTCCTAATTTGGAACCAGTCCACTGTTCCATGTCCAGTTCTAACTGTTGCTTCTTGACCCACATTCAGATTTCTCAGGAAGTAGATATGCCTCAGTACCTTTCTCAGTACCTTTCTCAGGAGTCTGGTATTCCCATCTCTTTAAGAATTTTCCACAGTTTGTTGTGATCCACACAGTCAAAGTCTTTGGCATAGTCAATAAGGAACTCTCTTGCTTTTTTGATGATCCAGTGGATGTCAGCAATTGGATCTCTGGTTCCTCTGCCATTTCTAAATCCAGCTTGAACATCTGGAAGTTCTTAGTTCACGTACTGTTGAAACTTGGCTTGGAGAATTTTGTGCATTACTTTACTAGCATGTGAGACCAGGGCAATTGTGCGGTAGTGTGAACATTTTTGGCATTGCCTTTCTTTGGGATTGGAATGAAAAATGACATTTCCAGTCCTGTGGCCACTGCTGAGTTTTCCAAATTTACTGGCATATTGAGTGCAGCACTTTAACAGTATCATCTTTTAGGATTTGAAATAGCTCAACTGGAATCCCATCACTTCCACTAGCTTTGTTCATAGTGATGCTTCCTAAGGCCCACTTGACTTCGCATTCTGGGATATCTGACTCTAGGTGAGTGATCACACCATCATGATTATCTGAGTCATGAAGATCTTTTCTGTATAGTTCTTCTGTGTATTCTTGCCATCTCTTCTTAATATCTTCTGCTTCTGTTAGATCCATACCGTTTCTGTCCTTTATTGTGCCTGTCTTTGCATGAAATGTTCCCTTAGTATCTCTAATTTTCTTGAAGAGGTCTCTAGTCATTCCCATTCTATTGTTTTCCTCTATTTCTTTCAATTGATCATTAATCCAAAAACCTATGTGATGCAGCAAAAACAGTTCTGAGAGGGAAGTTTGTAACAATACAATTATGTCTCAAGAAATGAAAAAAGCATAAAGCAACCTAAACCTTACACATAAAGCAACTAGATAAAGAAGGACAAAAAACCCTCAAAGTTAGTAGAAGGAAAGATATCATTAAAAATCAGAGCAGAAATAAATGAAAAAAACACTAGTAAAGATCGTTAATACTAAGAGCTGTTTTTTTAAGAAGATGAACAAAATTGGCAAAGCATTAGTCAAACTCATCAAAAAAGGGAAAAGACTAAATCAATAATATTAGAAAAGAAAAAGAATTTACAGCAGACCATGCAGAAATAAAAGGATCATAAAAAAACTCTTATGAGAAACTATATGCAAATAAAAATGACAACCTGGAAGAAATGGACAAATTCTTATAGAGGTACAACCTTCAAGACTGAACCAGGAAGAAATAGAAAATATGAACAGATCAACCACAAGCACTGAAGTCAAAACTGTCATCAAAAATCTTCCAACAAACAAAAGCCCAAGACCAGATGGCTTCACAGGTGAATTCTATCACACATTTAGAGAAGAGCTAACACCTATCCTGATCAAACTCTTACAAAAAATTTCAAAATGAGGAACACTCCCAAACTCATTCTATGATGCCACCATCATGATACCAAAACCAGACAAAGATGCCACAAGAAAATTACAGACCAATATCACTGATGAATATAGATGGAAAAATCCTCAACAAAATTCCAGTAAACAGAATTCAATAACACATTAAAATGGTCAATCAACATAATTAATTGGGGTTTATTCCAGGAATTCAAGGATTCTACAATATACACAAATCAACACTTGTGATTTATTAATATACCATATTAATGAATTGAAAAATAAAAATCATATGATAATCTCAATACATGCTGAAAAAGCTTTTGACAAAGTTTAATACCCATATGTGATTTTTAAAAAAGTCTCCAGAAAGTAGGCATAGAAGGCACCCATCTCAACATAATAAAAACCATACATGACAAATCCACAGAAAACATTATTCTATACAGTGGAGAAATGAAAGCATTTCCTCTAAGATCAGGAGAAAGACGAGGGTGCCCACTCTTGCCACTGTTATTCGATATAGGTTTGGAAGTTCTAGCCATGGCAAGCAGAGAAGACAAAGAAACACAAGGAACCCGGACTGGAAAAGAAGAAGTAAAACTTTCGCTGTTTGCAGATGACATGATACTGTACATAACAAACCCTAAAGATGCCACCAGAAAATTACTAGAGTAAATCAGTGAATTTAGGAGGTCACAGGATACAAAATTAATACACAGAAATTCCTTGTATTCCTATAGACTAACAACAAAAAAATCAGAAAATGAAATTAAAGAAACAATCCCATTCACTATTGCAACAAAAAGAATAAAATACCTATGAATAAACTTACCTAAAGAGACAAAAGGTCTGTATGCATAAAAGTATCAGACACTGATGAAAGAAATCAAAGATGACACAAACAGATGGAGAGATATATGATGTTCTTGAACTGGAAGAATTAATATTGTGAAAATGACTATACTACCCAAATCATTCTACAAATTCAATGCAATCCCTATCAAACTACCAATGATATTTTTCACAGAACTAGAACAAAATATTTTGCAATTTGTATGGCAACAAAAGACCCTGAATCACCAAAGCAATCTTGAGAAAGAAATGTGGAGCTGGAGGAATCAACCTTTCTGACTTCAGATTATACTACAAAGTTACTGTCATCAAGACAATATGGTACTGGCACAAGAACAGAAATACAGATCAATGGAACAAGATAGAAAGCCTAGAAATAAACCCAAGTACCTATGGGCACCTTACCTTTGACAAAGGAGGCAAGAATATACAATGGAGAAAAGACAGCCTCTTCAAAAAGTGATGCTTGCAAAACTAGATGTTTACATGTAAAAGAATGGAATTAGAGAACTTCCTAACACCATACACAAAAATAAACTAAAAATGGATTAAAGACCTAAGTATAAGAACAGAAATTATAAAATTCTTAGAGGAAAACATAGGCAGAACACTATTTCAATGTAAATCACAGCAATATCCTCTATGAACCACGTCCTAGAGTAATGGAAATAAAAATAAACAAATGGTTTTATTTAAACTGAAATAACAAACAGATTTTAATTAAACTTAAAATCTTTTGCACAGCAAAGGAAGCCATCAACAAAATGAATAGATAGCCCTCAGAATGTGAGAAAATAATTACAAATGAAGCAACTTACAAAAGATTAATCTCCAAAATATACAAGCAGCTCATGCAGCTCAATATAAGAAAAACAAACAACTCAATCAAAAAATGGGTGGAAGACCTAAACAGACATTTCTCCAGAGAAGACATACAGCTGACCAACAAGCATATGAAAAGATGCTCAGCATTGTTCATTATTATAGAAATGAAAATCAAAACTACAATGAGATATCATCTCATACCACTAAGAATGGCCATCATTAAAAAAGCTACAATAATTGCTGCAGAGGATATAGAGAAAAGGGAACCCTCTTGCACTGTTGGTGGGAATGAACAATGATACAACTACTGTGGAAAACTGTATGGAGATTTCATTAAAAGCTAGGAACAAAGCTACTATATGACCCAGCAATCCCACTACTGGGCATGTACCCTGAGAAAACCACTATTCAAAAAGACACAGTACCCCAGTGTTCACTGCAGCACTATTTACAATAGCCAGAACTTGGAAGCAACCTAGGTGTCCATCAGCAAATGAATGCATAAAGAAATTGTGGTACATATATACAATGGAATGTTACTCAGCCATAAAATGGAATGAATTTGAGTCAGTTGAAATGAGGTAAATGAACCTAGAACCTGTTATACAGAGTGAAATAAGTCAAAAAGAGAAAAACAAATATCATATGTTAAGGCATATATATAGGAGAAGGCAATGGCACCCCACTCCAGTACTCTTGCCTGGAAAATCCCATGGATGGAGGAGCCTGGTAGGCTGCAATCCATGGGGTTGCAAAGAGTCGGACACGACTGAGCGACTTCACTTTCACTTTTCACTTTCATGCATTGGAGAAGGAAATGGCAACCCACTCCAGTATTCTTGCCTGGATAATCCCAAGGACAAGGGAGCCTGGTGGGCTGCCGTCTATGGGATCGCACAGAGTCAGACACGACTGAAGCGACTTAGCAGCAGCAACAGCAGCAAGGCATATATATGGAATCTAGAAAAATGGTACTGATGAACCTATATGCATGGCAGAAAGAGAGACGCAGACGTAGAGGATAGTCTTGTGGACACAACAGGAGAAGGAAAGGGTGGGACAAATCGAGAAAGTAGCGCTGACACGTACACCACTATATGTGAAACGGGTAGCTAATGGTAAGCTGCTACATAACCCAGGGAGTCCCAACCTGACACTCTGTGAGGACCTAGAAGGGTGAGACGGGAGAGGGTGGGAGGCAGACTCAAGAGGGAGGGGATATATATATATATATATATGTACTTATGGCTGATTTGCATTGTTGTACAGCAGAAATTGGCACAACATTGTTAAAACACTTATTTCCAATTTAAAAAAGTAAGTTATAAGGATTTATTGTACAGTATAGGGAATATACTGTATTAGGAATTAGGAATATACTGTATTAGGAAGCATCACTATGAACAAAGTTAGTGGACATGATGGGATTCCAGTTGAATTATTTCAAATCCTGAAAGATGATGCTGTGAAAGTGCTGCACTCAATATGCCAGCAAATTTGGAAAACTCAGCAGTGGCCTCAGGACTGGAAAAGGTCAGTTTTCATTCCAATCCCAAAGAAAGGCATTGCCAAAGAATGCTCAAACTACTGCACAATTGCACTCATCTCACATGCTAGCAAAGTAATGCTTAAAATTCTCCAAGCCAGGCTTCAGCAATATGTGAACCGTGAACTTCCAGATGTTCAAGCTGGTTTTAGAAAAGGCAGAGGAACCAGAGATCAAATTGCCAACATCCAATAGATCATCGAAGAAGCAAGAGAATTCCAGAAAAACATCTATTTCTGCTTTATTGACTATGCCAAAGCCGTTGACTGTGTGGATCATAATAAACTGTGGAAAACTCTTCAAGAGATGGGAATACCAGACCACCTGACCTGCCTCTTGAGAAACCTGTATGCAAGTCAGGAAGCAACAGTTAGAAGTGGACTTGGAACAACAGACTGGTTCCAAATAGGAAAAGGAGTACGTCCTTTTCAGTCCTACAAGGCTGTATATTATCACCCTGCTTATTTAACTTATATGCATCATGAGAAACACAGGGCTGGAGGAAGCACAGCTGTAATCAAGATTGCCAGGAGAAATATCAATAACCTCAGATATGCAAATGACACCACCGTTATGGCAGAAAGTGAAGAAGAACTAAAGAGCCTCCTGATGAAAGTGAAAGAGGAGAGTGAAAAGTTGGCTTAAGCTCAACATTCAGAAAACTAAGATCATGGCATCTGGTCCCACATGGGAAATAGATGGGGAAACAGTGGAAACAGTGTCAGACTTTATTTTTCTGGGCTTCCAAATCACTGCAGATGGTGATTGCAGCCATGAAATTAAAAGACGCTTACTCTTTGGAAGGAAAGATATGACCAACCTAAACAGCATATTGAAAAGCAGAGACATTATTTTGCCAACAAAGGTCCGTCTAGTCAAGGCTATGGTTTCTCCAGTGTTCATGTATGGATGTGAGAGTTGGACTATAAAGAAAGCTGAGCATCGAAGAATTGATGCTTTGAACTGTGGTATTGGAGAAGACTCTTGAGAGTCCCTTGGACAGCAAGGCGATCCAACCAGTCCATCCTAAAGGAAATCAGTCCTGAATATTCATTGGAAAGACTGATGTTGAAGCTGAAACTCCAATACATTGGCCACCTGATGCAAAAAGCTCACTCATTGGAAAAGACCCTGATGCTGGGAAAGATTGAGGGCAGGAAGAGAAGGGGATGACAGAGGATGAGATGGTTGGATGGCATCACCAACTCGATGGACATGGGTTTGGGTGGACTCCAGGAGTTGGTGATGGACAGGGAAGCCTGGCGTGCTGCAGTTCATGGGATTGCAAAGAGTCGGACACGACTGAGCGACTGAACTGAACTGAACAGAGAACATAGCCAATATTTTATAAGAACTATAAATGGAGTTTAACCTCTAAAAAACCTTTCTGTTTTGTTGACAGAAAACAACAAAATTTTGTAAAGCAAGTATCCTTCAATTAAAAATAAATAAATTAAAAAAGAAAAATCAAATAATTATGCTATACACCTATAACTTATATAATACTGTGTATCAACTCTACCTCAATATTAAATACAGATAATTTTTTAAAAGTAAAATAAACAAGCTATAAGGAGGTGATGTATAGTACAGCAAATACAGCCAGTATTTTATAATAACTGTAAGTGAAGTATAATCTTTAAAAATGTTGAATCACTATATTCTATACCTAAACTAATATTATATTGGAAATATATACCAATACATCGATTTTTATACCAAAACCATATCTTGATTTTTAAAACTATGGGAAGGGGTAAATTGGTGAGGGAAGCATGCGATCTTCATTTTGATGGGGCTGACACATAAAAAATATCCCTGGTGACAAATCTCCTGGCTCTCATCGATATTGCAGGAAATGGTGAGTCCAGCGCACTCAGAAAACAAACCCTGAAGTACAATGCCCTTCTGTTCAAAGCTCAGAGATGTCTTTGGAGACTGCCCAGCACCCTTCACCTACTCCAGCACCTACCTTTGCCCATGAAGTGAAGGTGGCAGACATCTGCATCTCTGCCCAAGGTTTTCTCTCATCCTCCCTCTGGCACGGCATGGATGTACCACAGGAGGGCTGTGACGGGTAATACCCCAGCCAGGACCAGCCTTCCGGGGTTCCCACATTCAGAAGGACCCTGCTCTGGATTCAATGCTCTTGTCATGAGATTAGAGTAGTTCTATCCTTGTGCTTTTGTAGTGAAAGTGATGAGGCCTGAGCAGAGGAAATTCCCACGGCATATGTGATCCCCACTGTCGTTCCTTGCTTCCCCAATTTCCACAGAGCATTCCCAATGCCCCAGGAGCCCAGAATTTAGGGGTCCAGGATGCCAGGAGAGAGCAAGTACAAGATAAGTGTGTCACATCCCTGACTGAGTAAAGAGGTGCCAATAGTCCAGGAGGTCACATTTTCTGATCACATCACAATTTACCTCTTCTGTAGAGAGTGGATTCAGGAACAGCTAGAGAACCAACCCTGTCGCATCCTTTCTTACTCTTGCTACTTCCCCATATTAACCAATCGATTATGCTGACAGTGAAGAGACAGAAGGAACTGGAAAGATATGACAACCCACCTCTCCCTTAGGGCCATCTTTATTCACCAGTGAGCCAAAGGTAGCCAGTGGAGGGTGGAAGGAATGAGTGAAATAAAGCCAGATGGGTTAGTTTCATGTGGCCACCATTCTGGTAAGAGATATAAATGTGTTGTGAACTACCAAATACAAGTTGCATAATTTTGATGATTCTGTATAAGTTAAATGCTGATATTTGCATTTAAAGCCTTGAATAGTATAAATATGAACATTAAAATTTATGATAATAATTTACAATGCTTCCTCTCCCTTTGGCTGGAATAACTTTGAGGTGTCTTTTCCACTGTGGGTAGAGATCCCTATTGAGATAAGCTCCAGCTGTCCCTGTGACTATTTGCTTGATTATACCCCACTCCCCACTCTCCCACCCTCTACCCTGGAGACTGTCTTTCCTCCCTTTTGACTTCCCCACCCCCTAGCAATCTTTTCTGCATCAACTCCCCAAAACACTACCTGCACTTAAATCCTTGAATCAGGGACTCTTCCACAGAATCCATGAAGAAATGTTGCTCTACACAAGACTTCTGCAGGGATGTCATCTCTGTAATTTTGCTTTGGCCAGTAAGTCCTTGACAAGCCGATAGATAGATAGCTTTGATGTGTATCTTCTCGGCTCACTTTGGAGCTTACTGTAGATCAGACAGGGCAGGACTGCAGTGTTTTTTGAAAGTTTGTTGACATTTTAAAGGAAATGCTATGTTGCTAGTTTTAGAAGTACTGAAGTCTACTCTCAAAATATTTTTTTTGCAAATGTCAGGAAATCCCAAAATAAATACCCTTTCATCATTTCATCACTTTTTGGAACTTGTAAACACCTGAAAGACTTTGTTAGCTTCGTGAGGCCTTGAACTTCAATGGACGTAGCCAAAGTAAAGCAGTTCAGTTCAGTCACTCAGTCGTATCCAACTCTTTGTGATTCCACAGACTGTAGCAAGCCAGGCTTCCCTGTCTATCACCAACTCCTGGAGTTTACTCAAACTCATGTCCATTGAATTGGTGATGCCATCCAACCATCTCTGTCATCCTTTTCTTCTCCCACCTTCATTCTTTTCCATCATCAGGGTCTTTTCCAAGGAGTCAGCTTTTTGCATTAGGTGGTCAAAGTATTGGAGTTTCAGCTTCAGCATCAGTCCTTCCAATGAATATCCAGGACTGATTTCCTTTAGGATGGACTGGTTGGATCTCCTTGCAGTCCAAGGGACTCTTAAGAGTCTTCTCCAACACAACAGTTCAAAAGCATCAATTCTTCAGCACTCAGCTTTTTTATAGTCCAACTCTCACATCCATCCATGACTACTGAAAAACCATAGCTTTGACTAGATGGACTTTGTTGGCAAAATAATGTCTCAGTTCTTACTTTGCTGTCTAGGTTAGTCATAGCTTTTCTTCCAAGAAGCAAGCATCTTTTAAATTCATGACTGCAGTCACCATCTGCAGTGATTTTGGAGCCCAAGAAAATAAATTCTGTTACTATTTCCCCATCTGTCTGCTATGAAGTCATAGGATTGGATGCTATGATCTTTGTTTTTTGAATGTTTGGTTTTAAGCCAACCTTTTCACTCTCCTCTTTACCTTTCATCAAGAGGCTGTTTAGTTCCTCTTCACTTTCTGCCATAAGGGTGGTGTGATCTGCATATCTGAGGTTATTGATATTTCTCCCGGCAATCTTGATTCCAGCTTGTGCTTCAACCAGCCTGGCATTTTGCATGATGTACTCTGCATATAAGTTAAATAAGTAGGGTGACAATATGCAACCTTAACATATTCCTTTCCCAATTTGGAAGCTTCTCAGCTTAGAAGAGCTGAAAAAAGTGAAGCAGAGCCTGTATTAAATGTGGGTGGACCTGTTGTGCCATGATGGACATAGGCCAGAGAGATCTCTTTATCTTTTGTAGATCTCCTGGAGAAGGGAAAGGCTACCCATTCCAATATTCTGGCCTGGAGAATTCAGTCCGTGGGGATCACAAAGTGTTGGATGCAACTGAGCGACTCTCACTTTCACTTTCATCATGAGCTGTTCAGTTCAGTCGCTCAGTCGTGTCCAATCTTTGCGACCCCATGGACTGCAGCACACCAGGACTCTTTGTCCATCAGCAGCTCCAAGAGTTTACTCAAACTCATGTCCGTTGAGCCAGTGATGCCATCCAACAATCTCATCCTCTCTTGTCACCTTCTCCTCCTTCCTTCAGTCTTTCCCAGCATCAAGGTCTTTTCAAACGACTCAGTTCTTCACATCAGATGGCCAACAGACTGTGTGGATGACAACAGACTGTGGAAAATTCTTCAAGAGATGGGGATACCAGACCACCTTACCTGCCTCCTGAGAAATCTGTATGCAGGCCAAGAAGCAACAGTTAGATCTTGACTTAGAAAAAGGGTCCGGTTCAAAATTAAGAAAGGAGTATGTCAAGGCTATATATTGTCACCCTGCTTATTTAACTTATGTGCATCATGAAAAAATGCTGGGCTGGATGAAGCACAAGCTGGAATCAAGATTGCAAGAAGAAATATCAATAACCTCAGGTATGCAGGTGACAACACCACTCTTATGGCAGAAAGTGAAGAAGAATTAAAGAGCCTCTTGATGAAAGTGAAAGAGGAGAGTGAAAAAGCTGGCTTAAAAGTCAACATTCAAAAATGAAGATTATAGCATCCAGTCCCATCACTTCATGGCAAGTAGATGGGGAAAATGTGGACACAGTGTCAGATTTCATTTTCTTGGTCTCCAAAATCAATGTGGATGATAACTGCAGCCATGATTTAAAAGACACTTGCTCCTTGGAAGAAAAGCTATGACCAACCTAGACAGCATATTAAAAAGCAGAGACATAACTTTGCTGACAAAGGTGCATATAGTCAAAGCTAGTTTTTCTAGTAGTCATGTAAGGATGTGAGAGTTGGACCCTAAAGAACGCTGAGCACTGCAAAATTGATGCTTTTGAACTGTGGTGTTGGAGAAGACTCTTGAGAGACCCTTGGACTGCAAGGAGTTCAAACCAGTCAATTCTAAGGGAAATCAACCCTGAGTATTCATTGGCAGAACTGGTGCTGAAGCTGAAGCTCCAATACTTCGGCCACCGATGCGAAGAGCTGACTTATTGGAAAAGACCCTGATGCTGAGAAAGATTGAGGGCAAGAAAAGAAGGGGGTAACAGAAGATGAGATGGTTTGATGGCATCACAGATTCAATGGACATGAGTTTGAGCAAACTCAGGGAGATGGTGAAGGACAGGGAAGCCTGCCATGCTGCACTTCATGGGGTCACAAAGAGTTGCACTCTACTGAGCAATTGAACAACAAGAGCAACACACACACACACACATGCACACACACACACACACACATATTTATATATATATATATATTATTCCCAAATTCCTAATTTAACCCTCCCACCTACCTGTATCCTTTGGTAACCATAAGTTTGTTTTCTATGTCTGTGAATCTGTTTCAGTTTTGTATATAAGTTCATTTGTATTTTTTTAAATTCCTCATATAAGTGATATCATATGATATATGTCTTTCTCTGACTTACTTCCCTTAGTATAATCATTCCAGGTCCATCATGTTGCTGTAAATGGCATTATCTCACTCTTTTTTCTGGTGGTGTTTTAGTAGCTAAGCCGTGTCCAACTCTTGCGACCCCATGGACTGTAGCCTGCCAGGCTCCTCTGTCCATGGGATTTTTCAGGCAAGAATACTGGAGTGGGTTGTCATTTCCTTCTCCAGGGGGTGTTCCTGACCCAGGAATCGAACCTGGGTCTCCTGTGTTGCAAGCAGATTCTTTACGGATTGAGCCATAAGGGAAGCCCAACTTTATCCATTTATCTGTCGATGGACATTGAGGTTCTACACTCTTCTGAGATTTGAGAGCTTGGCCTTGCCGCATGGTTTAACAACTACCCGCCTGCAAACTTGCTTTTCCCTTTGTGTCAGGTGGATAACCCGCAGTCCAGCCCTAGACTCTGACCCGCTTTTCTGCACTCGAGTCTCAAGGCCAGGGCCCTGCTCCAGCAGAACCAAATCCTTCCTTTCAGAAATGTGAGGATTTGGACATGTTGACTGTAAGGTCCATCTCAAGTGGAAGTGAGTTGTGACTTGAGCTGACTCTATTACAGGCATTTTCCTGAACCTCTTTAGGTTTAAATTAATGGTCAGTGATTGGAAAGTCATCCCCAAAAGTGCAGCCTAGTGCCCGTCAGCCACGTGGGATGAGCAGACACGGCCCTCCCCATCACTGTTCAGATGGGCTCCCTGCATGCTCTGAAGCTCATTCTCTCACACCAAGTTCATTTCCTTAGCAGACACTCCTGCCAGAAGGAGAGTTATTTATGTTTCCCTGTGGATTTAGGGCAGAGATGGGACTGGGCAGCAGGCATAAGAAATGCCTCATCTAGTAGTCCACAGCAAATCTCATGAGGCAATGTAGCAATAGACGACAAAGTGTTTTTCTGTTCTGTGCAGAAAGCCCAAGTATGGACAAGAAGGGTGCGGAAAGCTTGGTGGAAGCCAGATGTGTCTGGGGAAAGTATGTCTGGGTTCAAGAGCTTAGGAAATGCACCATTCCCAGTGACCCTACTGTGTGCCAGGCTCTTTACTAGGACTTGGGAATGTAGGGATCACAGTGACAGTGTAGGCTTCTCAGTCTGGGATACTCAAACTTACAGATGCATATGAGCAAGCATGTATCTTAGGAATATGAAATGCTGTACTGAGAAAGGGACTGCTACGTCTACCCAGCATTCTGCTCATTTAGGTTCTTTGGTCCTAAGCATAAGCACTCCCCTACTTCCTTTATTTAAGGACCAAAAATTTATATGCATTTGATTGCACTCATGTGAGGTCACTAGAATAGTCACATTCACAGAAGCAGAAACCAACTAGTGGTTGCCAAGGGCTGGGAGAGCAAAGAATGGAATTTGTGTTCAATGGGGATGAATTTCAATTAGAGAAGATGAAAACTTGAGCGATGGCTGGAGGGGATGGCTGTACAACAGAGTGAATGTACTTAAACTCATTACAGTATACACTTTAAAATGATTCCAGTGGTAAACGTTATGATATATGTATTTTGCCACAATTTAAAAATAAAAAATAGCCTCCAGGAAATCCTCCTCACATGGAAGAGAGGAATCAGATTTTGTTTTTTGAAATTGATTGGGATCTAAAGCCTGAAATAAATATTCATACTTTATATAAAAAAATAAATAAAAATAAATAAAAATAAATAAAATATATATTCTAAAAAAGCCATGAGAAAAATAAAACCTTTTTTAAAATTTAAAGAGGATGGAGAAGGAAATGGCAACCCACTCCAATATGCTTGCCTGGAGAATCTCAGAGACGAAGGAGCCTGGTGAGCTGCCGTCTATGGGGTCGCACAGAGTCGGACACGACTGAAGCGACTTAGCAGCAGCAGCAGCTGCTGCTGCTGCTATTTGAGCTTCTTTATGCTTTTGTACCAGTAGGGAACTGTCCACTGTCCCCTACCAGTTATTTCAGGACTGTAGCTAAGTTTTTAAAACATCAGTTCAGTTCAGTCACTCAGTCGTGTCTGACTCTTTGCGACCCCATGGACTTCAGCACGCCAGACTTCCCTGTCCATCACCAACTTCCGGAGCCTACTCAAACTCATGTCCATCGTATCAGTGATACCATCCAACCATCTCATCTTCTGTCGTCCCCTTCTCCTCCTGCCTCCAATCTTTCCCATCATCAGGGTCTTTTCCAATGAGTCGGTTCTTTGCAACAGGTGGCTAAAGTAAAACATAGATGTGGTTCTATCCCCATTTATGAAATATTTAGTTAATTATCAGAAGGTACTTTGTGTAAAAGTTGTAACACGTGGCTTTCACATGTTAGAAAGCTTAAACAGAACTAATTCCCACTTGGCAAGGATTTGATCACCAACCACATCTGCGCCACACCTACATGCTTATCTAGACACAGAGCTGACCGTCCTGTTCTGCAGTTTTCCTCCTACACATACAAATATGTGTGCATATTGTGAACAGATCTTTTTAAAATAAGCCAGACCCAAGTTTCATGCTATGGATACATTGTATAGGCACGGCTATGATTTGAGCAGCGCAATTAGTGTCTTAGTACCACTTGGGGGACCTGTTTTATGCAGAGATGAAATGGAAGAATGGTCAGCCTCTGAAGCTAGTTTATTTGAAGAGGCACTGGAAAAATATGGCAAAGACTTCAATGACATACGTCAAGACTTTCTCCCTTGGAAATCATTGACTAGCATCATTGAATATTATTACATGTGGAAAACTACTGACAGATATGTGCAGCAGAAACGTCTAAAGGCAGCAGAAGCTGAGAGTAAACTGAAACAAGTGTATATCCCAACTTACTACACAGTCTCATCAGTGGTATTCTTGGGGCCCACCTAATATGCAGTGTAGGTTATGTGCAACCTGTTGGCTCTATTGGAAAAAATACGGAGGCCTGAAGATGCCCACCCAGTCGGAAGAGGAGAAGTTACCTCCTAGCCCAGCTACCGAGGACCCACGAGTTAGAAGTCATATGTCTCGCCAGGCCATGCAGGGGATGCCAGTCCGAAACACTGGGAGCCCAAAGTCTGCAGTGAAGACCCGTCAAGCTTTCTTCCTTCACACTACATATTTCACAAAATTTGCTCGGCAGGTCTGCAAAAATACCCTCCGGCTGCGGCAGGCAGCAAGACGGCCGTTTGTTCCTATTAATTATGCTGCCATTAGGGCAGAATGTAAGATGCTTTTAAATTCTTAACCTTATATGTTGTGCTTCTGACCATCTTCTCTCTTCCCTCTCTCTTTGTTTTTATTTTTGTTTGCAATAAACATAAGTTCTTGTGTGCAAAAAAAAAAAAAAAAATTTAAAGAGGAAAGAGTGATTTTCTGAGGTGGTAAATCTGCCAAGACCATGATCAGCTTGCCTTGGCCAGGGCTCAGGCTGGCAGCAAGGCTAAGCCATTCTGTGCCTGGATGTGGACTCAGTGGCATGGACATCAGGCTTGTCAGTCTGTCTTCTCTTTTTTCCAGCGAGGCTTGGCCACAGCCAGGTCCCCCTCAGAGGCACCACCAGCCCCCACGAGTTTTGAAGAAGAAACTTTCATGTCTGGGACCTGAGAGCTTTTCTGCCTTTCACTAACTTGTGCCTGGGGCCACCCTGAGAGTGCTGCCCAGCTCCTAGGGGTCCTGCCCACTCTAAAGCCAGGTTCTCTCCATCCTGGCCTGCGTGTTGGTAGCAGACCCTCACCAGCAATTGGGGCAGACAAGCTTCCTGTTCCATTCTGCTAACCCAGAGGCTGCTGGCAGGTGAACCAAAAAGGAGACTCGGAACTCTGAATAAATGGGAAATTGCAGAAAGGGTTAAGTGAAGAATTATTCAAAGTGGTTTAGCAATGTGGGTTGAGACAATGAACATTTTACAGTTTGGCAGCACTGTGTTTTCTTGAGTGAAGGCTCAACACGGTGGCTGAGGTCACCTTCAAGACCAACCTAGTGCAGTTGGAAGCCAAGCAAGAGTTTGGTTAGGACTCTTAGCACAGCGTTGGAGCAAGTACTTTGTGCTAAACAGTTCACAGTTCACAGCTGAGAGCAGTTGTGGTGAAAGATGTCTCATTGGAAGGTGCTGCTAAGTGGAAATGTTTCCTTTCACACCTGGATTCTTCTTGAAGCTGCTTCCAGAAAAATAGTTTTACAGGATCCTGACAATTACAAGTTCTATGTGTACCCCCTTGGGCAAATAGCCACAGGGATACATACTGGAAAACAAGGGGCTGGTAACTCACAGCAAGCAAAGCGTAAAAAGGGACAATGTCCAGACCTGAGAAGGGGACAAGATGGTCTAGAGGACTGAAGGTGCTGGGCAGGGGCTTGCTGATGGTCTAGCTGTGAAGGGCACAGGAGAAACCATTTGGAGTCTGTGTTTACATCTTTTTTTAAACTTCTTTTTAAAATTGAACTATAACTGATTAAATGACCCTTGCTCCATGGAAGTTCCTCAGACAGTGCCCTGGTGGGCCCCCACAATTGTTGCTGCCTCATCGGTGTGTGAGAGTTGGGCCATAAAGATGGCTGAGTGCCAAAGAATTGATGCTTTCAAATTGTGGTGCTGGAGAAGACTCTTGAGAGAGTCCCTTGGACAGCAAGGAGATCAAACCTGTCAACCCTAAAGGAAATCAATCCTGAATATTCATTGGAAGGACTGATGCTGAAGCTGAAGCTCCAATACTTTGGCCACCTGATGCAAAGAGCTGACTCATTGGAAAAGACCCTGATGCTGGGAAGAAAGATTGAAGGAAAAGGAGAAGGAGACAGCAGAGAATGAGATGCTTAGATAGTATCACTGACTCAATGGACATAAATTTGAACAAACTTGGGAGACAGTGGAGGACAGAGGAGCCTGGCATGCTACAGTCCATGGGGTCACAAAGAGTTGAACATGACTTAAGTGACTGAACAACAATAACAAATAGGTGATTTATTATATTGTGTTAGTTTTAGGTGTATAGCAAAGTGATTAAGTTATATATATATATATGTATATATACACACACACATATATATATTCTTTTTCAGATTCTTTTCCATTATTATTACAAGATATTGAATATCGCTCCCTGTGTTATACAGTAAGACCTTGTTGTTGTTTGTCTGCTATGAGTATAGTAGTGTATCTCTCAACTGAGCGACTTTAACTTCATTTCACTTCATATATATATATATTGGTCTTCCCTTGTGGCTCAGCTGGTAAAGAATCCACCTGCAATGCTGGAGACCCGGGTTTGATCCCTGAGTTGGGAAGATCCCCTTGAGAAGGGAAAGGCTACCCACGCCAGCATTCTGGCCTGGAGAATTCCATGGACTGTACAGCCCATGGGGTCCCAAGGAGTAGGACACGATTGAGCGACTTTCACTTCCCTTCACTTCAGTGTATCTCTTAACATGTCCGTTATTTTTAAACTCATAATTTGTTCTTCCCCTCTTCACTTTCCCCCTTGGTAACCATGTTTGTTTTCTATGTCTGTGAGTCTGTTTCTACTTTGTAAATAAACTTATTTGCATTATTTTTTTAGATCCCACTTAGTGATATATTTGTCTTTCTCTGTAGGACTTACTTCACTTGTATGATAATCTCTGGGTCCATCCATGTTGCTGCAAAGGGCAGCATTGCATTCTTTTTTATGGCCAGGTAATATTCCATTGTACATATGTACCACATCTTCTTTACTCCTTTACCTATCCACGAACACTTAGGTTGCTTCCATGGGTTTACATATGAGCTCATGGGGGAAATGCATGATTCAGCACTTCCCTGTACTCACCATTTGTCATCTGCTTCACTGTGATTATATTGCAAAAAAGGCTTCTCCCACTTTTACTTTGCTTAGAATTGAATCCAACAAATGCTTTTGTGAGTCAACTGTCAGGAACTTGATCAAAGAAGCATAAAACCATGGCTTCAGGGCACATGAATACCTCTGAACAGGCCTAGGGAACGTCATTTGCTGCGTCCCAAGACATGCCCTGCCTCCTTCCTTCTTTCATCCTAACTTCTCCTACCCATTGCCTGCTTCTTCCAACCTGGCTGTCCTCTTTCCTGACACCCTTCATCACTGGCCCCTCTGACGTCTGAGAAGGGGACAGACGAGAAGAAGGAAGGCCTCGCTCTATAGAGAACAGGAATGGGAGACGAGAGAGGAAAGCCCAGAGCAGCAGCTCCAGCAGAAGGGAGCGGAGCTTGGGGCTACGGGAAAGGGAGCCCACAGTTGAAGGACAGTGTGGGGTGGGTACAAGTGGGTGTACATGTCTTTGGTTTCAGGTCTAGTGTGGCTCAGAGACTGAGGGTGGAGTGGAGAATAGCTGAGTTCAACGCTGGGGTAAAATGACCATAAACCCTGGGGCATGCATGCGAAACTTGGCTTCAGCAGAAGCAGTACTGGCTTTGCCCATCTGGTGTTACTCGGTGTTGTCTGTGGCCTTGCACGAGCTCTGCACGACCTGTCAGGTGCTCTGGATCACTGGATCACCTCTGTGGCCTCTGACTCATGGCTGATGACATGGCCCTCTTCCAGCCCAAGAAAGTGATGACTCTGGAAAGTGCCAGCACTGCAGGAAGGGGGCTTTGAGCCCCAGCCTCATCCAGCAGTGACTCAGAGGCAAATTGCAGGCTCACAACGTCAGCCATCTTCCCTGCCAGTTTAACTGACTAAGCAAGAGGGTAAGGTCTCCATGGTAGGGCAAGGGACAAGGGGGAGACATGAGATTCTAAAGGTTAAGATGGTTTGAGACAAGCATAGTCTGGACACAGTTTAGTTCTCTTAATTTCCTTCTCTCCCTCCCCAAGGTAGTATGACTTTAAGAAAACCTTTCTAACTTACATTGCTGAAGTTTCAGAGAAAACTATTTCTAAGAAGACTTTATAAATATGAATGAGCATACCAGGGGCATGGTCTTGCGGTCTCCACAGGCTCACAACCTGCATCTGTGAACAGTTGTGGAGCAAAGGCATGTGTCCACTCTTCTCCCCACCTCCACCTCTGGCCAGCCACTGCCTTCTGCAGCTTGGGGCAGATCTTCTCTTCCACTTCAGAATCAGTGTCACTCCTGGTGTCCTGAGTGGCACAGACCTGAAACATGGAGAGAGAGCAGCTAGACCGTGGCCTATGAGGGGATGCCGCTGTACGATGAGTCCCTCTCTGGACAACCAGAAGTTAACAGACGATCATCGTCATAAAGGAACAAAATGGTAATGAATGGAATAAAAATGTGTCAGCGTAGGTGGTTATACTCTGACTCCTGGGGATGACATGACAACTTGGAGAATTACCTTCAACTTCAGGATGAAATGGTGAGGGCATGTAAGTGGTAGTGAACCATTAACTTAAGCTTTATGATTTTTTCTTTTTTTTTGCTATATCACTTTTTACAAGAAGTATGCTTTGTTAAATTAAGAAAAAATAAAGGAAATTGGAAGAGAGAAAAAACGACATCAAATTTTTAAAAGAAAAAAGAAGGAAAGGTGAGGTGACATGATTATGAAATGCTTGAGGCAGATTCTCCAGGCAAGAACTTGGAGGACAGAGGAGCCTGGTGTGCTACAGTCCGTGGGGCACAGAGTCGGACACAACTTAGCTGCTACTGAACAGCAACAAGGAGGATGGTGGGGACAACCGGAGACCTGAGGGCAACCTCACCCGGAGTGAGTCTGCAGCTTCCAATCCAAGCTGCAGAATGCATTTTGCAAAGTTGCGTAGGTTCAGCACAGAGGCGGTCTTCAAGACAAGTGTGTCCAAATTTCAAGGCATGAAACCTCATGGTCCTCATTATCTCAGGACTCACAGGGAGTTCCCAACACAGCTTGGCAGCCCCATCTGAACACCCAGCACTTTTCCTAGGCAGCCTCCGAGAGTACAGCTGAGGTCACACGATGACCAGGGAGCTCTTCTGGGGCCGGACCATTCCAATGCAGTAGCGGGTGGACCTCTTCTGTGATGGGTAAGTGGTACCATTCTTTGAATAAATTTTATTTGTTTCTTCTTAACGGAGAAGTAATAAGGTGCTGAAACTTATAAATGAGTTGGGGGAAAAGTGTGGGTTCACCTGATGATTTGGGGCCTGAAAACATTAGCCCTGTCTCCTACAGCATGTTAGCCACTGTTCCAGAGCTAAGGCAAGTAATCCAGCCTCTCTGAGACCTCCTGGTAAAAGTGCCTTCATGATACTTTCTCCTTCTTGAGGTGGGGGAGTCAGGCCACAAAACTGATTCTTCTGTTGACTTCACCCACTACAGAAAACTGTATGACTTTTAACCTTAATTAATTATTTTTTTAAATTATTTTTCTTTCTGAATACCTATGTAATATCTCTTTAAAAAATTCACGGGAAGCAATTTACGCGAAAAAAATTCACCCGTAATCTCCCCACCCAGTAATAACCACTGTTCATTTTAGTTTTCTGCACACACATATTTATGTATTTGAGCATTTTTGAAGATGAACAGTAGCTGACAATGTAGCAACTGCTTTTCTAAACTTGGCTCTCACCGGGCAGCATGCACTTTAATATGTATGATCTCACTGTTCACTGATAGAACTCGGAAATAGAAAGAAAGGCTCAGAGAGGGAAAGAAACTTGTCCCACGCAACCAGAATTCCCACCCAGGCCTATTACCAGGCTTTCAACACTTGTAACTTGTCGTCACTGCTGTTGAGTTTTTGTCTCCCACCCAACAGCGGTGCAGCCACCCCTCTCTAAGACTGTGGACTCATGGAATCCTAGAGCAGGATGGAGAGCTAGGAGACTAGCATTTTCCTCCTCCCAGCTCCATGTAAGAATCTGTGTGTTGTTAGCAGGGCAGAGCCACTTTGCATTGCCTGCGTGTGTGTGTTTATGCATGTGTCACTGTGTGTGCAGGTACTGTGAGGTTTCCGTCCAAATATTGTTCAGCCACTTTGTAAGAAGGAAGTTCTTCCCTAGAGCGTGGTCACCACTGGGGGCTTGATCTGTCCTCTGTGACATTTCGAGGTGAAGAAAAGGAGAAATGGCATGAAAATAAGGAAAGGACCAGTTTTCCATCCAGGTGCTCTGTTAGGTGGGCTTCCTTGGTGTCTTAGAGGTCAAGCTCCTGCAGGAGCTGCAGTAGAGTGGGTTCCCTCCCTGGTTGGGGCAATCCCCTGGAGGAGGGCGGGCATGGCAACCCACTCCAGTGTTCTTGCCTGGAGAATCCCACGGACAGGGGAGCTTGGCAGGATCGGTTCATAGGGTCGCAAATAGTCGGACACGACTGAAGTGACTCAGAATGCAGGCACGCTCTGGTAAGTACTTTGGAATTCCCTCCATGTGATGGAGGAGACTCATTCTAGAACAAAGCCAACCACTCCTGCCATGGATCCTGGGCTGCACTGCCTGGAATCCCTGCCATGGAGGCTCACTGCCCGACCTCAGGGGAGCTGAGGGCAGATGGCTTCTAGCCTTCAGCCTTGGCAGCAGAGCATCCCAGCTCGGTGACCTCCCCAAAAGCCTCACCCCCGCTGCACAGCCCACGTCCTGCTGCAGGTCTAGGCCCTGCTGCCTCCTTCCGATTGGGACGGCAACCGCCTCTACAACCACCAAGGACCGCTGGGCTGCTCGGCCTCTTCTCATCCCGGCTCCTCCTCTCCTGATCCCGCTTCCTGTCTCTCCTGCACAGGCGATGCTCCCAAAGGTTCTCCCTATCTGACTCTACCTCAGAGCTGGCTTCCTGGGATCCCAGCAGCTACAGCCACCTGTCCTAGAAATGGGGAGGAAATTCAAACTCAAAAATACAAAATGTTGAAAAAGAATAGATACATATATATGTATAACTGAAATCACTTTGCTATACACCTGAAACTAACAAAACATTGTTAATCAACAATACTCCAAAGTAAAATAAAAATTAAAAGCAAAAACAAATGCGCAATTTGTATACTACTTATCTATGCAAAAAAGTATTTGGTATACAAAATATATTTACATAGAAGTATAATGTTTAATGTATACACGCAAATATTCAAAATCTCTATTTATATATTGTGTATTTATTTATATAAATTATGTATTTAGTAGGAGCTCTCTTATCTAACACATATAAGACCAGTAGCTTGTAAGTAAAGAGCCAAAATCATTTAATCATATATTAAAGTAGAAAATCATTATACATCTGTGTGTGCATGTCTATGTATACTCATGCCCACACAAACATACATATATGCACATGTATATAAATGCATATATATGTAAGTGTATGTATGTGTGTATATATATATATATATATATAAAACACCTGTACACTCATGCCCTCACAAATATACATATACATGTATGCATGTAAATGTGTATATATGGAATCGTATGTATGTGTGTGTGTGTATATAACACTTACATGTGTATATATACATATATGCATGCACGTGTGCTAAATCGCTTTGGTTGTGTCCGACTCTGTGCAACACTACGCTGTAGATTGCTAGGCTCTTCTGTCCATGGGGATTCTCCAGGCAAGAATACTGGAGTGGGTTGTCATTTCCTCCTCCAGGGGATCTTCCTGACCAAGGGATCAAACTCACATCTCTTAAGTCTCCTACATTGGCGCATGTGCTTAGTCGCTTCAGTCGTGTCTGACTCTCTGTGACTCTATGGACCACGGCCTGCCAGGCTCCTCTGTCCATGGGATTCTCCAGGCAAGAATACTGGAGTGGGTTGCCATTTCCTCCTCCACCTGCATTGGCAGGCAGGTTCTTTACCACTAGCACCATCTGGGAAGCCATATATATATATATATATATATATACATATACATATATACATATATACATTATTACATATATGTACATATACATATGTGTGTGTGCATATATATATATAGTCAAGGACAGGGAAGCCTGGTGTGCTGCAGTTCATGGAGTGGCGGAGAGTCAGACACAACTTAGCAACTGAACAGCAACAATAATATATATATACATATAACATTTTATTTTAGCTTGAAACTTAAATATGTAGATGTACATGCTCATCATCTGATTTAGTAATTTCCAATCTAAATTTCCTGTCCAAAGCACACAGAGCCACAATGCACAGACCAATTTCAACTTATTTAAAGTGATCTGAGAAACTAAGACATTTGCACAAGACTCTAAATGCAGATTCTTACGGATTTTTATTCTCTCTCCCATCTTTAAAGAGTTCTCCCATGCACACATAATGAAACATCATTTTTTTTTTCATGATTTACAATTACTGAGTCTTTCCAAAGCTTTGGAATTGTTTTTCATAGAAACTGCCACTCTCTTTTTCCACTCTTATGTCATGGCATTAGGTAACGTTTAATTAAAAGCACACGGTAATATCAAAGCACACTGGGGCTGGACAGCAAGGCTGCCAACTCCAGGGAGGCACGAGTCTTGAAGAATCAGTCAAGGGCCCAGAGATCTCAACAGCAACCCATGGGTTTCCTGAGGGGAGGTGGAGCCGGGAGTGCCCAGCCAGGGGGTGTAGGCTTGTGATAGTGAGAGTTGTGACAGTGAACTAAACTCACTCAGGGTTGGATGACTACCCACTGCAACATCCTGCATGTTTTAAACACAAGCACATGCTTCCTCCTTTTATTAGACACACACTGGTTGGTTCCTGCTCTGTGCTGGATACCAGGAACACAGTCCCCCAAAATGCAAATTCTACACCCAGCAGAGACTCACAGATACGTGGGGGCCAACCCCTATAACCTGCTCATTTCAAGCAATGTGACAGGTGCTATAAGAACACACAGGTTGGGAGTCCACGGCTGGTTCACAGGGATGAGGCATCTATTCACTGTGGATCCCTCCGAGTGAGGAGGAGTTGTTGGAGGTGGATAATACAGGGAAGAGCTTCTCAGTAGAGAAATACGCCAAAGCTGCTGACGTGGGCAAGGACTCAGTATCCCCAGAGATGCTCAGCAGCCCCGCGTGACTGGAGCCCAGGACGTGACTTTGGGCCCAGAGGGGAGATGGAAGGAGCCTGGGAGCAGGTGGACAAGGGTGTGGGTTGCAGCATCACGTCTTTTCTATTCACACATTTGCATATTTTTGCTATGGAACAAACAATACTACTTTTTACCTGAAATTTTTAAATTTTTTTAAAAAATTTATGTAAGTATAGTTGATTTACGATGCTGTGTTATTTCAGCTGTATTGCAAAGTGACTTGGTTTTATATCTATATTTTTTCATATTCTTTTCCATTATGGTGTGTTACCGAATACTGACTATAGTTCCCTGTGTTGTATGGTAGGACCTTGTTGTTTATCCTGAGATATTTGTAACATGCAGATGTCACCCACCTAGAATTTATTTTGTGTGTCAGAAGGAAAGGCATTACGCTTTTTAGCACCATCTTCACTGTCCCTTCACTCGTTAGCAAAGGCAGGTCCATCATTTACCTGTGATCCTGGTTCCACGGGATCTCCATCATAAGGCTCTGGGGAATGGCTCACACAAAGTTCCTGTGCTGTGCAATGAGACACCATTGTACACGCAGGAGAACAGGGTGGACCCTACAAGCACTGGCAAGAGTGTGGCGCAACCAGAACACTCTTGCACTGCTGGTGGACACATAACAAGTTATAGCACTTTGTAAAGTCATCTGGGGATCTCCTAAAAAGTTAAATATATGCCATGTGAGCCAGCCATTCCACCCCTAGGTATTCACCCAAGAGAGAAGAAACCTTTGTCCATGCAAAGACTTAACACACAAATGTTCACAGCAGTACATTTGGATAACCTAAAACTAGAAATGTTGCAAATGCCTGTCAAGAAATGAATGAATAAAGTCATATCCACACAGTAGACTACTCCTCAACAATAAACAGGAATGAATTATTGATACATGCAAGCTCATGGGAGAAAAACATCTCAAAATAATTATAATGAAAGAAGTGAAGCTAATATAAAAATACCATGCCATATTCCATTTATATAAAATTCTAGAAAAGATAGAAAGCGGATCACTGGTTTCTTGGGACTGGTGGAGAGGAAGGAAGGGAACAGGAATAGGATTACAGAGGTGACAGAAGAAACTTCTGGAAGAGATGGTTCTGTTCACTGTTTTGGTTGTGTTGAACTTTCATGGTTTACAAATTTTACAGTTTGTATACTTTATATGTGTGAAGCTTATTGTATGTACACCAATTATACCTGAATAAACTCTTGAAAGATACACTGTGTCTAATCCATCTTTGCACAGCATATACCAGAATAAAGGTTCTCAGTCAAGGGTGTTTTGGAATGAAATTTAGTCTAATTTTAGATTATATGATAGAAATGTATCCTTGAGTCATGTTGTTGTTTAGTTGCTCAGTCGTGTCCAATTCTTTGTGACCCCATGAACTGCAGCATACCAGGCTTCCTTGTCCCTCACTATCTCCCAGAGTTTACTCAAACTCATGTCCATTGAGTCAGTGATGCCATCCAATCATCTCATCCTCTGTCATCCCCTTCTTCTCCTGCCCTCAATCTTCCCCAGCATCAGGGTCTTTTCCAATGAGTTGTCTCTTCACATCAGGTGGCCAAAGTATTGGAGCTTCAGCTTCAGCTTCATCATCAGTCCTTCCAATGAAGTCAGGGTTGATTTCCTTTAGCATTGACTGGTTTGATTTCCTTGCTGTCCAAGCAACTCTCAGGAGTCTTTTCCAGCACCACGATTCAAAAGCATCAATTCTTCAGCGCTCAGCCTCCTTTATGGTCCTACTCTCACATCTGTACACGACTACTGGAAAAACAATAGCTTTGACTATACAGACCGTTGTTGGCCAAGTGATGTCTCTGCTTTTTAATACTCTGTCTAGGTCTGTCATAACTTTCTTTCCAAGGAGCAAGCATCTTTTAATTTCATGGCTGCAGTCACCATCTGCTGTGATTTTGGAGCCCAAGAAAATAAAGTCTCTCACTGTTTCGATTGTTTTCCCATCTATTTGCCAGGAAGTGATGGGACCAGATGTCATGATCCTCATTTTTTGAATGTGAAGTTTTAAGCCAGCTTTTTCACTCTCCTCTTTCATCTTCATCAAGAGGCTCTTTAGTTCCTCTTTGCTTTCTGTCATTAGGGTGGGGTCATCTGCATTTCTGAGGATGTGGGAAAGGCATTTGTTTTTATTGTACTTGTTTTCTGTTTTAAATTAAAAAATTTTTGTCTTCATGTGTATCATAAAGAATTTATATGAAGCATATACTTGTGGCCCAGGAGCTGCTGCAGATGGGGAGGCTTAAACAGCAGAGGGATACTGCCACACAGTTCTGGAGGCTAGGAGTCTGAGATCGAGGTATGACCAGGGTTGGTTCTTTCTGAGGTCTCGATCTGCCCACAGCTGTCTTCTCTCTCCATCTTCTTCCCTTTGTGTGAGTTTTCTCTTTCTCTTCGTGTGGTGTTCTTTTTTGTAAGGTTAACAGTTGTATTGGTTGAGGGGCCCACCCCACTCAAGTGTGACCTCATCTTTGCTAATCACCCTGGGTCACTGTAGACAAGATTCTCAGGTACTGGCAGTAAGACTGCTATACATAAATTGAGAGAGGAAGCAAGTCAACTCATAACAAAGCTCCACCTCATATTTTCATTGTTACAAAGCAAGAAAGGAAGAATTTAAAAAGCTAGCCTGTTTTTTGTAAACTACAAGCCTGCTGCAGTCACTTGGGAACCCAGCAGGCAGCAAAAGAATCTTCTGTTGGGATTTTTGTGCATCTCGTCACCTGGTCCACTTGCTGTTCCTCTGGGCTGCACTCTAACTATGGGGCACAGATTTTCACCGGGTTGGTCCTTCCAGCTCTGCTACTTTGGGCTGGACCTTTGTAACTCTTTGCATCTGATCCTGGAGGCTGGGGGTCTGTGGGTCTGTACAGGTAGAGCTGATTTTGTTATTTCTGCTTACTTTAGTCCTTCCTCTGGCCCAACCAGCATCAAGTTGTCCACATGAATGAAATCCATTGGAACAACTTTTGGAGATCTGCATTCAAACTTTGAATTGCTCTGAAGGCTACAACTCTTCAGAATGAATTTTGGATTTCGAAGCCTAATAATGGTGATAATGGCATACCCTTCAGGAGACAGGTTTTCCCCTTGATGTGGCCCTCACATGGTGGCATGGGAGTGAGTGTCTTGCAACCGCTGCAGGAGGCAGTCCCAGGGGCCTGCGGAGAGGAGGATCCTGGGAGGAGAGGAATAACTGGCAAAACTCTCCCAGGGCTTCTCTTTGCTGCGTTGTCCTCATGCGGCCCTTCTTGGAGGGACTGTGAGAATCACAGGGTAGGGACCTTCTCAGCCCCTGACAGTTGTCTTAACCTCATGTGGACACCTTTGCATGAGACACCTCACACCTGATGTTTTGTAATGGATTTCATTCATTCATCAGTGATTCTCTCTTCAACATCCTGACTGCCTAGTTCAGATAGTGTTGGGTTGGACAAACATCCTTTACTCTTGCAATTAGCACTCTCCCAGAACACTTGTTGACTTAAAAAAATATTAGTCACAACCTAAAAGTTGAGAGCTATGCTTTATTCGGTGGGAATTTTTAGGGCTTCAAGTCCAGGAGACAGTATCTCAAGTGATCCTGAGAAAACTGCTACAAGGAGGTGGAGGGGAGGAGTCAGATTATACAGAAGTTTGCAAAAGTATTTTTGTGAATTAAAGAAAACTAGACATCTGAAGTGAAGGAATTTAGCCCTTTTCTATGTATGGGAAGGTGCAAGAGTCTGGGTTCACAGAAGTCCCTTTTATATGCACCTCAGCTGTCTGTAGCCAGCATCCTGTGTTTTTTCACATCCTGAGTTCTTCAGTACTCACTGTGCGGAGTGGCTGCAGGCTGAGGGCGGCTGGATCACGGAGGGCTAGAATCGCTGATGACTGTGACATCCTTGCTTACTGATATGGCAAGAAATACTCCCTTTCTCATACCTACCAGCCTTTTCTTTATATCAACCTACTTTTATTGAATATTCTCCCCCCAACTTTAATGCTACTGTCATAAACGGGATTATAGTTCTTGCTCCTTCTGTCTGCCCTCAGATGGATGAGAGGCTTGCAGAAGCTTCCTGATGGGAGGAAAACGGGAAAACTGGGTCTTGCTGTGGTGGGCTGGATCATGCTCAGTAAATTTTTAATCCAATTGTCTACTAATGAGTGGGGCTGAGCTCCTTCCCATTAGTTGTTTGGCCTGAGGTGACCCAGTCCTAGAGTCTGCAGTCACTATGGTAGGGCCACTGGTGACCTCCAAAAAGGACACAGACCTCCTCCCAGGACGCTGCTGCCGATGCCCTGTCCCCTCGGCGGGCCACTTCCAGCCCACACCTCTGCAGGAGACCTTCAAACACTCAGAGGCAAGTCTGCCTCAGTCTCTTGTAGGGTCACTGCTCCTTACTCCTGGGTCCTGGTATGCACAAGATTTTGTTTGTGTCCTCCAAGAGTCTCTGTTTCCCCCAGTCTTGCATAAGTGCTGTAATCAAATCCAGCTGTACTTCAAAGTCAGATTCCCTGGGGATTTCCAGTCCCTTTGCCAGACCCCCAGGGCCTAGAACCTTCACAACAGTGCAAGAACTTCTTTGGTATTATTGTTCTCCAGTTTGTGGGTTGCTCACCCAGTGGGTATGGGGTTTGATTTTATCGTGATCGCACTCCTCCTACCACAAATGTCATAAATAGACAAATGGCCATAATGGAGTCATAAATGCAGGCTGAAACATTCAAATAAAAATGTTGGCATAGCCCTGAAAGGTCATCCCCAATGGCTCAAGTGGTAAAGAATCTACCTGCAATGCAGGAGACACAGGATATGCCGGTTCAATCCCTAGGTCTGGAAGATCCTCTGGAGCAGGAAATGGCAACCCACTCCAGTATTCTTGCCTGGGAAATTCCATGGAGAGAGGAGCCTGATGGGTTATGGTCCATAGAGTCGCAAAGAGTCAGGCGTGACTGAGCAACTGGGCATGCAAGCATGCCCTGAAACTTATCTTGTGTACAAGTGGCAGAATGTACACACGACTTTGGCCCTTTTCAGGGATTCGTAACATTTTATAAGGAGGTTTTTTGAATGAAAAGATACAAAAAATGTGTGCACTTTCCCTAGACAGTGATTGTTCTTTCGTTATCTGCCAATTGAGAAAATATGGAACAACTAAGATATTCTGAATTCAGAATGAGTGGGCATTACATTCATGACAAAAGCAGTGTAGGCTGAGGAAAGCCTTGCATGCCAGCTGCTCTGAAGTCCCTTGAGACTCTGGAGCTCCTGGCTCCTCCTCATGGTGTGCTCTTAGCATGTTTGCCTTTTTTTCTGGTTTCAGGTCCCAATCTGTGAAATGGGGATACGAATCCCTGCTTACATGTCACCTCAAGATGATGTTTTTGTGAGGATAAAATGAATTAGTGTTAATGAAAGGAGGAAAAGAAAACTTATTAAATGCAAAATATAAAATTATAAGCCTTTCCGTAAAATATCAGAAGAAAACTAGGACCCTGGGAAGAGGATGGGAGAGAAAATGTGGGTGGGAGAATGGAGGCCAGAGGTGATGGAGACCCTGACCCATGGGCCCTGCATGACCTGCAGGCTCAGATGGCTGAGATTTGGACAGGACTCAGCTCAAGTGAGGTCACCAGGCAGGTGGCAGGAAGGAAGAGGAGACCACGTGGCCCAGTGCCACCTCTAGGACCCTGGGGCCAGCTCTGGCTTGGGGCTCTGCCCGTGCACTGAAGGGAGGGGCGTGGCGGTACTCATGGCCCCCGGCTTCTCTGCAGGCCTGTCTGTTTTGGGGGGTGGGGAAGGGGGAGGGGAAACAGCTCAAGGCTGCACGGCTCTGTTTCCTTCTTTGTGAAAATCCAGCAGGCCTGGCCTGGCTGCCCTGCGGCTGTCAGGAGGGAGGCGAGAAAAGGCCAGGGAACAGCAGTGGGGACAGAGCCTGCCCACCAGGCGGGCAGGGAGTGGGGACCACCCTGCCCCTCGCATCTCTACCAGAGGAAAGGGCTGTGACGGCACCCTCCTTTTGTGTCTCAGGCTCCTTTTAAGTCTGTTCTCCTCTGGAAGGCTCAGTCTGTCAGCATGGTTCATAAACGCTGTTGCTTGGACAGTATCAAGAACTAAATAAAAGTTCTTGGGCAGGATGGTATTATACAGCTCTTGGTATTATACAAACCGAGACCAAAGGTGACTTTGTAATAATAGGAAGTGACAGTCAGGCAGGCAGGAAGGGCCTTATAAATAGATTAGAAAGTTTGCAATAAGCTTATTTTAGCTTTTCTGGTCCATAATAGTGACGATGTAATAGTCCTTGGTACTCCAAAGCAAAAGACAATCTCCTTCCTTGATTTTTTTCCCTTCTTTTTAGTTCAAAATCTCAAGAATAGGTACAATCTAAATTTCTGAGTTTCTGTAATGAGTACAAAACTCCTTTTAGAAAAATTCTGCGTGCATGTGTGCTAAGTCACTTCAGTCGTGTCCAATTCTGTGTGACGCTATGGACCAGAGCCCGCCAGGCTCCTCTGTCCATGGGGTTCTCCAGGCAAGAATATTGGAGTGAGTTGCATCCCTTACTCCAAGGGATCTTCCCAACTCAGGGATAGAACACTTGTTTCTTAGCCTCCTGCATTTGCAGATGGGTTCTTTACCACTAGTGCCACTTAGAAAACCTATCATACATAACAAGGGCTCCTGTGTGACCCTATTGGTCACAAAGGAAGTGACAATCAGGCAGGCATGGAGGGCCTTATAAATAGATTAGAAGGCTTGCAGTGAGCTTATTTTAGCTTTTCTGGTCCATAATACTGATAATGTAATAGCGTTTGATGATCTGATGCAAAAGACAACATCCTTCCTTGAATTCAGGATCTCACTATTGGCCCAGTGTAGAGATTCCTGGTTAAAGGAGAGCTCTGTTGGGAAAATGTAGAGCAACACATCTGCTATCCTGATGCTCATCTATGAATCCCTGCTTCACACAAGTGCACTCACTGGGTGGGTCCTGGAGGGGAAGCTGAGCTTTGCAGTCCAGGAGCAGGACAAGCTACATGTCCACCACCTCACAAGGAACCAGTAGGACAGCAGACTGCGGGGTCACATGAGCCCTTGTTATGCCTGATAGGGTGTCCATTTGAGATCAACCAAGAAGGCAGCAGATGATTTTGTTAAGTCACCACCAATTTCCCTAAATATACATTTTAGGTGCCAAGCTGAGAAGAATGGTTTGGGAGGCAGGGCTGCCCAAGGGAGGGACTTCAGCCTGTGAAGGGGCAGGAGTCTGACTGCTGACAGTTCTGGCTGATCCCACATTTTCATCTTTGTGACTGTAGCTGGGCTTCATGGTCCAGGAGGGAGACTGGCTCTAGAACAAAGATTGCATGGATCTTGTTTGGGTTTTGTTTCCAATAGGAATCTGACATTTTAGTTACAAAATGTTTTACATTTCTTCTGAGTACACCCTGTGACCCTAGAACAGTCAGGGGAGTTGAGTGGCTACTGTTTTCAGAATTTGTCCACCACAGAACCTAACCCAGGAGCCACCTTTTTCAAAACTGAGTACTGAACTCCCCGGAAGAAGACCCAGCCCAGCCCTGGCCCAGCACTCAGCACCCTCCCCCTGGGCAGGGCCTCAGGGCACTTCTGAGTGGAAGGGTCTTGTTCTGCATTCTCCCCCACCCATCTCTGTCAGCTTGAGTCAGTTAAGGCGCCTGAGCCCTGTAGGGCCAGAACCACCCCCTTAGCCAGACCCTCAGCTTCCACGCACACAGGGCCCGGTTCCGTGGTCTCATATGGGACCTCTGGAGACCCCAGGAATCGCCTTTGTGTGCTTCCAAGAGTGTCATTCACTGTCTGACTGCCACAGGGGGGCTCCGGAAGCACATGTGGACAGGATGACGTGTGGTTTCTCAGTGTAGCCACCCGGGTGACTCGTAGTGAGTGTGTCAATGTGGGTGAGCATATGCGTTCATGTGGTTGTGCATGTGTGTGAGACAGGGCATTGCCAAGGCAGTGCATATGCCAAAACATGCTTTCATTTTTCTTCTTTGGCCGTCCAGAAAGGCTGCCTTCTCCTCACACAGCTGGGTGGGGTTGAGTCTCTCGCAGACAGCCTGATACCCCTGAAGGTGGCCACAGGGAGGGTGGGCACAGATCCCAGGGTGGACAGTCTTTCTTGTTGCACATCCTCCTGAAGCTCTGCAGCCCCAGCTGGAGGTGGGCAGGCCTCCTGGTCTCCTGTGCTGCCTGGGGAGGCTGGCGTCTACAGCTGAGTCCCGAGTTCCCAAATGGCCTTAATTCCATCAACCAGACCACAGGACCTAAGGGAAAGCACATGTTGCCTCTTTCCTGTGACCCTAGTCTGGCGTTCCCTGGAGGCCACCAAGTCCAGAAGGCAGATATGGTCCTTGGGTATTGCCCTCCCTCTTGAAAGTACTGTTTGTCCTCCTTCAGGATAATTTGTCCTCTGAGAGGGGCCGAGGTTCAGGCTCCCAGAGCCACAGGTCCCTTCCTCCACCCGACAACAGTTCCCGGCAGGACCATGGCCTCTGCAGATTGGACGGGTGTCCTGTCTGCCCGGCTGCGGACACTGTTGCCAGCATCTACGGTTCTCCGTCCAGTGGTTTCAAGAAGGCAGACTCACAGCATCAGGGCAAGGAGGATGCTAGGGCAGGGTCAGCTCAGGGACATCCCTTCAAGCTAAGGCCTAGCCTAGTGAGCACCAGCCTGCCCCAAGATCACACACCTGCAGCCAGCGTGGAAGCCTCCTCCCCACCAGGTCGCCTCCTAAACTGACAGGATCAGCACAAGCCAACAGCCATTCCTGACCCCACCTTTCCCCTCACCTCCACCTGAGCCCTCTGAGAACACGTGTGCTTGAAGCACTGCTGTGGTGGTCATTTAATCATTATATCTGGATACCAATTGGTGAGATGAGTCGTGTCAGCAGCATATTTAGAAATCACTGTTTAGTGTGTATGACGGTTGACAAGTTAATGACCATATACCCTTCATCCAAAGCCAGGAAAGGGCTGAGGGAGGGGATGGAGCTGTCAGGAGCACCCTGAGATGGCACCTGTCCCAACACCGCCTGAGCACCCGCGGGTGTCCCATCCCCACCCTGGGGTCCTGGCTCTCCTCCCAGCAGGACCGCGGCCCCAGGGCACAGCAGAGGACGGAGGAGACTTGACTATGTCGCTTTGCTCCCTAGCTTCCTGAAACCTATTTGTGTGCCTGATTTGAGTTCGCCCTCATCACTGCCTGTTTGTGAAGAAGCAGCAGGATTGCTCCTCATTAGAGCTGCATTTCTCAAACTCCACATGCAAACTCATCACCAGTAGAAGTGCAGGTGATGATCCAGCAGGTCTGGGTGGTCACTTCCGCCCGAGTGGCTGACAAGCTCTCGGGACAGTGATGCTGCGCCCCATGGGGTGTGCTCCTCACTGGGGCTGCACCTGTAATCCCCGTGACCAGGCTGCACCCCCTCCCTCCCAGTTACAACCAAACCCCTGCAGCGACCAAACGTCAAGAGCTTTTAGAGCACCAATTTCAATGGACTATTTCCCTTTCCCTGTGCGGGTGTGTGGGTGTCAAGGAAAGCCCCAGGCCTGCTGACTCAACAGAGCCCCTGGGCAAATGCTAGAGAGGCTGATCAGTCAAAGTCAAGAGCATTTTTTGGTCTTCCCCTGGCACTTGCTGTCTGCAGAGAAGCTGCACAGGCTGGAATGCAAGCTCCCACTTCCCTGAGTCTCCAGGAAGCCTCCCCTCGGCTTGCTGCCACCACACATGTCCCCCCCAAGATGTGTTCACTTGGGACAACTGGTGTCTAGACTTGGAGAACAAGAAACAGACCTCTGCAAGAAAGGGAAACCATCACTGGGAAATTTCCAGTGACGGGAGGAGTCGCCAGGTATGGAGGAATCAGTAGCTTCTCACTGAGGCCACAATCTGTCACGTGATAAAGGACAAATGAGCTTCCCCTTAATGTCAACAAGCACAGAAGTGGACACCTTTGCCTCGGGCTTGGAGAGGCAGCTGTCTTTCCTTTGCTGAGACACTAGGGCCGAGTGAGAAAAGAATGCAGCTCTTACTTCCTTCCTCCAAGGTCTCGACCTTGTCAGCTTTGAGTTCCTAGGGCTCTTTTCACTCTCGTGCAGAGGGAGGCTGAGTGGTGAAGAGGGAAAGCATCTCTGACTCCGGAGCAGGAGCCCTCGCCCTGGTCCTGGGTCTTCATGTGGCTCCCGTGTGCACCTGGGTGGGGGGTTCACTTTGTGCTTCAGCAACTTTACCTGTGATATGAGGATGAAAATCACAGGACCACCACCTGCGAATGTGTGATGCCGGTTTCCAGAGGACCCACGCTGGTGGATCTGCCTCATTTCCTGGGAGGCCGCTCGCAGCCCGCCTTCTGTGGGTGGGAGGGCAGCCCCCTGGTGTTGCTGAGCACCCCCTCCAAGGCAAGGCTGTGGCCCGCCTTTCTTTCCCACCCCCCCACCTCCTCGACAGCACCTTTCCAGCTCTTCTGGTCTCTCCTGGGATCCACAGCTTAGGTGGCAGTTTCCCACACATTCCCCCCTCCTCCCCCACTCAGAGGTAGTTTCTGAGAGGGTAATGTATGAGGCACATGCACGTTCTATCTGTGATGGGTAATTTTATGTGTCAACTTGGTTGGGCCCTGATACCCAGACATTTGATCAAACACCAGTCTAGATGTTGCTGTGAAGGTGTTTTTTAGATAAGATTAGCATTTAAATCAGTAGACTTTGAATAAACTAGATGTCCCTCTTTGGTGTGAGTCAGTGTGCCTTGTTCCAATCAGTTGAGGCCTCAAGAAAGAACAGGCTGACCATCCTTAAGCCAGAAAGTGTTCAGCCTTCGGAAGGCCTTTGGACTTGACTGTAGCATCAACCCTTCCCTGCATCCTAGGCTTACCCTGTGGATTTCTTTTTCTCTCTCTCTCCCCACCCCTCCCTTCATCCCATTGGATCTATTTCTTTAGAGGACCCTGACCAGTATCCCATCCAGAAGCAAGTGTCAGCATCATTGCAAATGTGTTCCAATGACAGAGCATATGGAGTTCTAACATCATGAAGAGCTTTTATATCTCATGTAAAATAATAAAACATAATGCAAGCAAAATCAGCCAATATATTTGTCTATATTCTAATTCCTCTTCTTGGGTTCTAAAATCAATGCAAATGGTGACTGCAGCCTTCAAATTAGAAGAAAGCTGTTTCTTGGAAGGAAAGCTATGACAAATCTAGACAGCATATTAAAAAGTCAAGACATCATTTTGCTGTCAAAGGGCCATATAGTCAAGGCTAGGTCTTTCCAGTAGTCATGTACAGATGTGAGAGTTGGACCATAAAGAAGGCTGAGTGCTGAAGAATCGATGCTTTTGAACTGTGGTGTTGGAGAAGACTCTTGAGAGTTCCTTGGACAGCTAGGAGATCAAACCAGTCAATCCTTAAAGAAATCAACACTGAATATTCATTGGAAGGACTGATGCTGAAGCTGAAGCTTCAGAAGTTTGGCCACCTGATATGAAGAGCCGACTCATTGGAAAAGACCCTGATGCTGGGAAAGATTGAAGGCAGAAGGAGAAGAGGGTAACAGAGGATGAGACGGTTGGATGGCATCACTGACTCAGTGGACATGAACTTGGGGAAACTCTGGGAGATGGTGAGGAACAGGGAGGCCTGGTGTGCTGCAGTTGAAGGGGTTGCAAAGAGCTGGACACGACTTGGCGACTGAACAACAACATATTCTAATTCACATAAGCAGTATTAAAGACTTGAAAGTTTCAAGAAAACTTACAGGAAAATTCTTAAATTTGAGAAAATTCTTTCTACTCACTTTATATTTTCTCCTTAATTTGAAAATAAAAATGAATGCAACCTCATTTTCATGTTGGACATGTTTGTCTTGCTGGCAGAAACCAGGGTTGGTGAAGCACAAAGATGGAAGGGCTGAACAGGACAGGGTTTCTAGAACTTAGTAGGCCCCATCTGGAGTTTGCAGGGCACCAGAGCAGGTGGATATTTTTAGCCCCCAGATGATTGTAACAGACAATCAGGACTGAGTAAGAATCCCTTCCTGGGCAGCATCTGACCTTACCTGATGCAGAAGTCCTTTGATGGAGCTCTTGACAGGACACGAGATCAAACAGGACAGTTCAGCAGATGAAACAGGGCAAGAGGTGGACTCTGGAAGGAAAGAGTTTTCCCTCCCATGGGAAGAGGAGTAAGAGAGAAGCATCTGGTTCCAAGGAACAATATACAGCTCTGCTGTGTGCACGGAAGAGAAGCTTATTCCAAGTAGGTAGGGAGAGATGCGGACAGGGAAAGAGCGAGGAGAGGAGAGCCTTAGGCTTCAGGCCCCTGCAGCAATGTTACTGTTACATGGAGGGAGAGAGTTAACTATTAACCAACTCTGCCACTGAATAAGTGCTCTCATTTGGAGGATTATTTTTTTAACATAAATTCTGAAAGTATCGCAGAAAAGTTGTGATATATGGTGATTTTTAATGTGCCTGTGGGTTTGTCAACTTTCAAAAATTACCATGAAGGCCTTTTTGGCAGTGGTTCTCCCAAATTCAACATCAGGCACAGAATTGTTGCCCCACCTACTCCTTCCACAACTGGGCGTGAACTCTTCAACCAAGCCATCAGCGCCTAGAGGAAACACACTCAACCAGATTTGTAAACAAGCAGACACACTGAAAAGTGGTGCTTCAGCAAATCTCCCAGAGCCGCTAAAACATCCCAGTTACTGAAGCAACTTTTTCCTTGATACCTGCCAAACAGTTTATTAATCATATTGTTTCCACTTTTAGTAAGTCCTCTGACCATGGGTGGCAATTTTATGCCATTCAGTTCAGTTCAGTTCAGTTCAGTCTTGTCCGACTCTTTGCGACCCCACAGAATGCAGCACACCAGGCCTCCTTGTCTGTCACCAACTCCCAGAGTTTACTCAAACTCATGTCCACTGAGTCGGTGATGCCATTAAATAGCTGATGTATCATCCCAGTCTGGAGTCTGCTGTCTGCGTGGTGTTGAGAGCTAAGTGGTGAGTAGAGAGATGGAGAGTCTGATGGACAGATGGATGGATGGGTACACACACATAAGAAAGAAGGGGGACAGATAGATTGATAGGCGAATGGATTTGGTAGGGATTTTTGTGTGGGTCCCACAAAACAGTCCCTCTCCAAATGATTTCATTTCATCCTTATAGTAATTCTCCTGAACAGGTAAAGATATAATTGTTTCTGATTTATGGATGGGAATATATCACGACATCTGTATTAAGTCACTCACACAAAATCATACCATTTGCAGGAATCAAAGCAAGGACTCAAAGGACTTATTTTTCCTACATTGCCTCTCAGGAAGTGGCTTCTGTCCTAAACCATCTCTCCTCTCAGAGAGAGAAGGCCCACCCAGTAAAGGTCAGGGAGAAGGGAGTGAGGACCCTTTGTTGACACATATGTATTCATTTGCTACAGCCCAAGAAGGAATATGAAGATGTTTATCCACCCTAGCTTTATCCTTCCAATCAAATGCAAATCTTGGAGAAAAGAGATCTGCTAACCAGCACCAAGGTTCAATGATCATATGGAAAGTTACGGATGATGATGAGACAAGGAATGTACCACAAACTGTCCACAGCTCACCATGAAGATATTGCAGTCCTTAGCTCCTCTTCTGTTTGGCCGTGGACCTTCTCCTGAAACACTGAGATGGGCCCATGGCAGCATTGTTCTGGAGAACTCTCCTGAGCTTCACCCTCTCCAGGTCCCGATGGTCAGGGCCAAGAGGCCTTCTGAGCCAGCAGCCAGCGATAGGTCTCAACCCACTAGTCTTGTGGGTTTATTCCTGTGAAGTTGTCTCTGTGTTTCCCACACTAAAAACAAAAACCAAAAACTGAATTTCACTGTCCTCAATCTCAATAATCTTGAATAGGGACTCATTTATTCAACACTTTAATTCAAGGAACATGGTATTCAGGAGAAATCAAGTCCATCATCTGTGGCAGACAACTGATGTCAAATGAGCTCCCCTTCCCTCTGGGATTCTGTCCAGTTTCTAGAGTTCCTTCTGATTTCTACAAGTTTCTCTCAGATCTTGTCGTCTCTGTGTACTAGAGATACAACAGCCAAGAGTACGCTCTGTCTGCTGCAGTGCCTTCTCTCCCCACTAAACCCCTCCTCCCAGGGAAATCCTCCCCGCTTAACTCCAGGCTGCCCAAGTTTACCAGTACAGTAGGAGTGATCTCGGGCGGAGAGCAGTGAGCTGTCCTGAAGAGAGATCTTGGTTCCCTGCCTAGAAATTAAACCTCGGTAACCTGGATGGAAATCGGGAGTCCTAGCCACCGGGCCCCCAGGGGCTAGAGGCCAGAAGCAAAGTGGCCCTTGCTCTTGCCCCTGTTTGAAAGCAAGAATGTCTCAAGGAGGCAAAAACCGTAAGTGTGGAGTGAAAGTCACTCAGTCGTGTTTGACTGTTTGTGACCCCATGGTCTATACAGTCCATGGAAATCTCCAGGCCAGAATACTGGAGTGGATAACCTTTCCCTGCTCCAGGGGATCTTCCCAACCCAGAGACCCAGCCCAGGTCTCCCACATTGCAGGCGGATTCTTTACCAGCTGAGTCACAAAGAAGACAAGGCCCAAATGGAGATGAAATATTTATAATACATATTCGACAAAGAACTTGTATCCAGAATATATAAAGAACTATGACAACTCAATGATAAAGAACTTAATTTCTCTTTTGAAAATTAAGCAAAAGACTTGAATAAATACTTTATAGAAGAGAGTAAACAAATAACTGCTGAACATATAAATAGGAGGTCAATATCATACATTTCAGCAATGACATCATGAGATACCACTTTACACCACTAGAATGTCTAAAGTTGAAAAGACTGACAACTCCAAAGCCTGGCTAGGATTGAGATCAGCCTGGGAACTCACCCGCTTCTGGTGAGAGTGTGAAATGGCACAGCCACTCTGGAAAGCAGTTTGATAGTTTCTTACTCTATCACCCCATCTCTCAGCAGTGTCACTTTGGTGCTGACCTAAGAGAAATAAAAATACATACTCACAATAAGAGCTACACAGAAATATTTCTAGCCAGGTTGTTTATTGTAGCTTCAAATCGAAAAAGTCCTAAACGTTCATCATCGAGAGAACTGATGACAGAATCATGTGATGGAACACAAACCAGCAACAAGAATAGCATTAATGATTCACATTAACAACATGGATAAACCTCAAAATATTACATTGATAAGAAGTCAGACACCACACTGAGATTCAAGAACAGACAATACTAACCTTCAGTGACAGAAATTTGTTCAGTGATAAGGGTAGGCAAGTGGGCACCTCCAGAGTATGGTTATGTCTTTACAAAAAATTAAATAAGTGTTCATTAAAATCTGTTCACTTTACTGTATGAAAAGTATACCTCAGTAAAAGCAAAAGTTGGGAGTGACCACTTGCTTCTCCTTGATTCCACGGACTACTGCAAGCCTTGGGCCCTGGGCTTAGAACAAGTTCTACCAGCCACCCCAGGACCAGCTGGAGCAGGCTGGCCTGCAGCCAGGGTGGGGATGGGGCAGGGGGATGAGGGAGGTTGGCTACAGGCACAGAAGTTCAAAGGAGCCATCGCACCAGCCTTTTCTTCTTCCTCAGAGATGGGTGGGTGAGCCAACTTCCCCCAAGATGAGACTTCACAGCAGCCTCTCCACGGCAGACTGGAAGCTCCAGCTGGAAGCCAGAACTTGGCAATCATAGCCCCGTTTCTGGAGCAGGGGAAGCATCAGAACATAGAGTGCGCTCCGTGGGTCAGGCTGCCCTGGCTCCCACTCAGGGCCTCAGTCCTGGACCAGCTGCCTGTCCCCTTCATCACAGCGGTGGGAGCACCGGCTCCCCGGGCCGTGCAGGAGCTCAGGCTGTGAGATGTATCGGGCTGGGCAGTGATGCTTAACACTTTCCCCTCAGCTTTCTGTTGTGCATTACTGTCAGCATCATCTTCTGTCTCTCTTCCCTCCCTCTCCCCCTTCCCTTCCCCCCTCCTCCCCTTCCCTCTTTTTCCTTCTTTTATTGTAGCTCCCAAAGACACTCAATACACCATTTTCAAGACAAATAGATAGTGCCCTCCCTGTATTTGGTTCCAAAAGTTGAAGAATAAAAAAGACTTTGCTCAGGACAGAGCAGTTAGGAGTGAAAAGAAAGCAGGACTTTTATTTTCATAGACAACTTTTTCATACTTACTAAATTCAGTTCAGAGAATGTCGGCTGAGCACCTGTTCCACCTTGGGCCCTGTGCCAGCTGCCTGGAAACAAGAAGGAGTAAATGCATTCTATCCCCTCAAAGAGCTGTCAGACCTTGTGTCGCAAGAGCCTTGAGAGCTTCCCAGAAGAACTTCGGGTGAAGCAAACAACTGTATGTACATCATGTTTCCTCCCCTCAATAATCCATTATGTAAGCCCAGATTGTTTTTTTAATATTTTCAATTTGTTTGAAAGTAAAAATAATTTACTTGGCGGCAAGGTTTAGACTGACGACAAATTTCCAGAAGAAATTGAGGAAGCCTTCAGAAGTTGATCAGCAAAATTGGATGGAATAGAAACTTTTGAGCAGAGGCTTTGAGACAGTGCTTATGAAAAGGACTTCTTACACTTGGAATCTCTTCATGTGCTGATAGTGAGAAGGGTTCTTGGCAAGGGTTGTGGGGACAGGGGTACAGCTGACAACAGGACACAGTCAGGAAGCAGCTCATTGCAATTCAGAATGAAAAGTGCCCTGTGAAGTGTGCACAAGGGGTGATGCTACTGCGAGGAGGCTCAACTGTCATGCGAATTCCAAGGGGAGACATGACATGCAGAGGGAGAAGGACTTTACCAGAGGAGAACAGAATGAGTCTGACAAGTGTTACTCAGGGGGAACAAGCCGTACTGACAGAGTCTCTGCTTGGCCAAACTCCCGTCGGCAACTGTGAGCTCTTCTTCAACTAGGCCCTCCCTTTGGCATGATCCTAAGGGCCTGATTTTATTTTTTTTATTTTTTTAAATAAATTTATTTATTTTAGTTGGGGGCTAATTACTTTACAATATTGTAGTGGTTTCTGCCATACATTGACATGAATCAGCCATGGGTTTACATGTGTTCCCCATCCTGAACCCCCCTCCCACCTCCTTCCCCATGGCCTGATTTTAGTAAGAAGACTGATTGTCAGTTTAGCCAGCACCTCCTGCCCTCAACACCTGGTCACTCTTGAAATCTGACCAGATTCCTCACTCCACTCCCCCCCCCACGCCAAGGACTCCTGCTTCATCTGGCCCACCCTCAGCAAGGATCCTACAAGGCTGCTTTTGCCAGCATCTCTCCACCCTTGTCTCCTCTTAGGAACTGTGTCCACTGACCCCAACAGGCCCTTGGCTGCCCTATGTTCAGAACTGCACCTGGTTCTGTACTGATGTCTCCTTTTCCTTCTTGCCATAGCTCCTGAGTAAAATCTAATTTTACCACTTTAACTACTGTCCAGCTCTGTTTTTTCTTTGATGTGTCTATTGGGACAGGCTGGGCTATACAGAGTAACAACATCTTGAGGATTTCAGGCCCTTAAAACAAGGAGGCTTTTGTATCCATCTTGGTAACATCCACCTCACTGGCGTGGGCTCTGCGGGTGATGTCTCCTTCAGTGGCAGAACCTCCGCCTCCAGCGCTGATAACAGGATGCAGTCAGGAGGCAGTGTGGTCACACCTGAGGGGGACGCACACGTCACGGGCTTGCTCTTGGGGGCTGCTTTGCTGAGCTGACCTGGTCTGTTCCCCTCACATTCTGTCACCTAAACCATGAGGTTACCGGGCCCTTCATACATGTCTGATACCACGTGGATGGCTCAAAGGGCCTGCTCGACCACAGTATATAGTTTGAACTCTGCTGTGGGATGCCCTTTAAGACAGGGAAGAGACACCAGAATCATGTTTCAGAAAGATAATCCCACTGGTGTCCTGGTGACAGCAGATAGGGAGGAAGCCTCTGCATCTCCAATGATGCCAAGTGGAGAAATAATGATGGCTTTGAGAGACATTCCTGAGGTAAAGTGAATGGAATTCGGTGAAAGGCTTCACCGTGAGTTGACAGAGTGAAGGGCTCCAGGATGGGGCATTTGGGAGTGGAGGTGGTGACGGGTCATCTGTGGAGCAGAACGTCGCGGGAGAAGCCAGGCTGGGGCTCCCAGACCCTCACAGCCCTCCTGGAGGGTGAGGCACCGCGCCGTCAGTCCAGTTATCTCGGTGGGCGCTGGAGGTCTGGCCATCAGCAGAAGGGGGCACAGAGCCTGAGGAGACTCAGAAGCAAGCTGGCAAGGAGAGGGCAGGGCAGAGCACCCAGGATGCTGAGGGGACAAGGTCTCTCGGAAGCAGGGCTCAGCCCACCCTCCAGCCTACCACGGAGTCTGGAGAAATAGAACTGAAAAAACACATCCATTTGGACAATTATAAATTCTCAGTGTATTTGCAAGAGTGATTTCAGTGCGGGGTTGGAGGCAGACATCCCCAAAAGGCTGGAATTCATCAAAGGATTCTGAACAGGCTCTTCTAACTCCTTGGAAATTCCCTGCTTCCTTACACTCCCAAATCAGCACGCAGAGCATCTCTCTCTAGAACTTTCCTTGACACTGTCCTCTCCAGGCCACCTGCATCCCTTTCCCTCAGCTGGTCTTGCTTCTGGAGGCCCATGTGACCATCTGTACGTGCGTTCCCACCCCGTCTGGAATCATCGCCTGGCTCTGGAGGCCCAAGTGACCATCTGTACGGGCGTTCCCACCCCATCTGGAATCATCGCCTGGCTCTGGAGGCCCAAGTGACCATCTGTACAGGCGTTCCCACCCCGTCTGGAATCATCGCCTGGCTCTGGAGGCCCATGTGACCATCTGTACGTGCGTTCCCACCCCATCTGGAATCATCCCTGGCTCTGGAGGCACGTGTGACCACCTGTACGGGCATTCCCACCCCGTCTGGAATCATTGCCTGGCTCTGGAGGCCCATGTGACCATCTGTACCACGCGTTCCCACCCCATCTGGAATCATCGCCTGGCTCTGGAGGCCCATGTGACCATCTGTATGGGCGTTCCCACCCCATCTGGAATCATCGCCTGGCTCTGGCTTCTGTGCTGCACCGAGAACGGGGACTGTCTTGTGCTATCTTTGCAAACTTAGTGTCTGTCTCCAAGGAAGATTTTTGAAATGTAACGTAAAGAAGATAAAGAGGCAAGAACAGCTTGAGGGAATGATGGGGATAAGCACATTTACAGAGGAAAGAGAAGTCAATAAAGAGAAAGACTGAACATAAAAAAGAGACAGCAGACCAAAGACTAGACGTTTCTTTTCTATGGGAGTGCAATAGCCTTGGCATGAAGACAGACAGTGTCTCTGAGTCAGAGGCTCCTCTGAAACAGTCGGGTTTCAGCTCAATAGACTCAAGGAGAACCTTGTTAGCTCCTGCCAGATTTTCAGTGATTTATGTGCAGGTCTTATTTTACTGCACTTTGCTTTTCATGTTTCACAGATAAGTGCATTTTTTACAAATTGAAGGTTTGTGGCAACCCTGTATCAAGCAAGTTTTAGGCATCATTTTTTCCAATAGCGTTTGCTCACTTCTTGTCTCTGTCACTTTTGGTAATTCTAACAGTGTTTCAAACTGTTTCTTTTATAATTATATATGTTATGGTGATCTATGGTCAGTGATCTTTGATGTTACTGTTATAATTCTTTTTGGGAGGACCTTGAAATGCAGTCACATAAGACAGCGAATTTAATTAACAAATGTTGTGTGTGTTCTGACTGTTCTGCTGACCAGCTCTCTCCATTTCTCTCCTTCTCCTCAGGTATCCTTACTTCCTAAGACACAACAATACTGAAATTAGGCCAATTAATAACCCCACAATGGCCTTTAAGTGTTCAAGTGAAAGAAGAGTTGCATGTCTCACTTAAAATCGAAAGCTAGAAATGATTACTGAGGAAGGCATGCCAAAACCCAGAATAGGCCAAGAAGTAGTAGGCCTCTTATGCCAAACAGTAAGCCAAGTTGTAAATGCACAGGAAAAGTTCTTAAAAATTAAAACTGCTGTTACCGTGAATACACAAATAAATAAGAAAAACAAACAGCCTTATCAATTAGATGGAGAAAGTATTAGTGCTCTGGATAGAAGAAAAAAAGGAGCCATAACATTCCCTTAAGTCAAAGAATAATTCAGACCAAGGTCTTCAGTTCAGTTCAGTCACTCAGTCGTGTCCAACTCTTTGAGACCCCATGGACTGCAACATGCCAGGCCTCCCTGTCCATCAGCAACCCCCAGAGCCTACTCAAACTCATGTCCACTGAGTAGGTGATGTGATCCAACCATCTCATCCTTGGTCGTCGCTTTCTCCTCCCGCCTTCAATCTTGCCTGCCATCAGGATCTTTTCCAATGAGTCAGCTCTTCTCACCAAGTGACCAAAGAATTGGAGTTTCAGCTTCAGCATCGGTCCTGCCAGTGAATATTCAAGGTTGATTTCCTTCAGAATTGACTGGTTGGATCTCCTTGCAGTCCAAGGGACTCTCGAGAGTCTTCTCCAACACCACAGTTCAAAAGCATCAGTTCTTCAGTGCTCAGCTTTCTTTATAATCCAACTCTCACATCCATACATGACTACTGGAAAAACCATAGCCTTGACTAGATGAACCTTTGTTGGCAAAGTAATGTCTCTGCTTTTCAATATGCTGTCTAGGTTGGTCATAGCTTTTCTTCCAAGGAGTAAGCATCTTTTAATTTCATGGCTGCAGTCACCATCTGCAGTGATTTTGGAGCCCCCCAAAATAAAGCCTGTCACTGTTTTCATTGTTTCCCGATCTATTTGCCGTGAAGTGATGGGACCAGATGTCATGATCTTAGTTTTCTGAATGTTATTCTTTAAGCCAACTTTTATAAAAAATTAATTTATTTATTTTAATTGGAGGCTAGTTACAATATTGTGGCGGTTTTTGCAGTACATCGACATGAATCAGCCATGGGTGTACATGTGTCCCCCCACCCCAAAGCCCCCTCCCACTTCCTTCCCCATCCCAGCCCTTAAGCCAGCTTTTTCACTCTCTTCTTTCATGTCCATCAAGAGGTTCTTTAGTTCTTCTTCGCTTTCTGCCATAAGGGTGGTGTCATCTGCACCTCTGAGGTTATTGATATTTCTCTCAGCAATCTTGATTGCAGCTTGTGCTTCATACAGCCCAGAGTTTCTCATGATGTACTTTTCATATAAGGTAAAGAAGCCAAGTGACAATATACAGCCTTGACGTACTCCTTTCCCAATTTCAAACCAGTCTATTGTTCCATGTCCAGTTCTAACTGTAGCTTGTTGACCTGCATACAGATTTCACAGGAGGCAGGTAAGGTGGCCTGGTATTGCCATCTCTTGAAGAATTTTCCACAGTTTGTTGTAATCCACACAGTCAAAGTCTTTGGTTAGTCAATAAAGCAGAAGTAGATGTTTTTCTGGAAATCTCTTGCTTTTTTGATGATCCAACAGATGTTGGCAATTTAATCTCTGATTCTTCTGCCATTTCTAAATCCATCTTGAACGTCAGGTAGTTCACGGTTCACATACTGTTGGACAGAAGTTCATGACATTGTACAGGAGGCAGTGATCAAGACCATCCCTAAGAAAAACAAATGCAAAAAGACAAAATGTTTTTGAGGAGATCTTACAAATAGCTGAGAAAAGAAGAGAAGCTAAAGGCAAAGGAAAAAAGGAAAGATATACCCACTTGAATGCAGAGTTCCAAAGAATAGAAAGAAGGCATAAGAAAGCCTTCCTCAGTGATCAATGCAAAGAAATAGAGGAAAACAATAGAATGGGAAAGACTAGAGATGTCTTCAAGAAAATTAGAGATACCAAGGGAACATTTCATCCAAAGATGAGTACAGTAAAGGGCAGAAATGGTATGGACCTAACAGAAGCAGAAAATATTAAGAAGAGGTGGCAAGAATAGACAGAAGGACTATACAAAGAAGATCTTAATGACCCAGATAATCACGATGGTGTGATCACTCATCTAGAGCCAGACATCCTGGACTGTGAAGTCAAGTGGGCCTTAGGAAGCATCACTACGAACAAAGTTAGTGGAGGCGATGGAATTCTAGATGAGCTATTTCAAAGAGGATGCTGAGAAAGTGCTGCGCCTAATAAGCCAGCAGATTTGGAAAACTCAGCAGTGGCCACAGGACTGGAAAAGGTCAGTTTTCATTCCAATCCCCAAGAAAGGTAATACCAAAGAATGTTCAAACTGAGGGCTTTCTCAGTAAAGTTTTAATTCAATTCTCAGCTGATGAGTGGGGTGTGCTTCCTCCCTGGTAGTGTTTTGGCCTGAGGTGACCCAGCCCTGGGGTCAATGGGCTCTATGGTTGGGTTGATGGCAACCTCTGAGAGGGTTTACGCCATAGGGGACCTTCCCAGACTGCTGTTGTCAGTCCCTCTGTCCCCATGGTGAGCCCCTTCCAACCCACGCCTCCACAGGAGCCCCTCCAACACTAGCAGGCAGTTTTGGTTCAGTCTCCTGCGGAGACACCGCTCCTTTCCTCTGAGTCCTGGTGTGCACGAGGTTTTGTTTGTGTCCTCCAAGGCTGGAGGCTCTGTTTGCCGCAGTCCTGCAGAAGTCTTGTAATCAAATCCCACTGGCTTTTGAGGTCAGATTCCCTGGGGATTCCCAGTCCCTTTTTTGGGCCCCCAGGCTAGGAAGCCTGACCTGAGGTTCCTAACCTTCACTACAGTGGGAGAACGTCTTCGGAATTATCGTTCTCTGATTAGTGAGTCACCTACCCAGCAGCTATGGGATTTGATTTTTATCATGATTGTGCCCCTCCTGCCATCTTGATGCAGCTTCTTTTTGCCTTTGAACGTGGGGTAACTTTTTTCTCGTGGGTTCCAGGGTCCTCCAGTAGATGGTCGTTCAACAGCCAGTTGTGACTTTGGCACTCCCATAAATGTGTTTCTTTATAATAAATTTAGACACTCATGGGGTGATAGCAAAGCTATCGCTATCTTATTCACTAGTGATGTTTCATTATTGTGTTCTTAGGATATGCTTTTAAATTCTCTCCCTTTATACCTTAGGGTGCCAAGGGTGATGGGTGGCCTTTACACTAAATTCTGTCATCCACAAGACCTGAGATAGCAGGAAAGGCAGAGAGGAAGGCTGGAAAAAGTACTTCAGGAATGTATCCTTCCTCTAACTCAGCACAAGTACCCCTCCCTCATTTGCCTGCTGAGTTTTCTCTTGCTTCACATATATGTAACAGAGATATTTTGCAAATCCTAAACATTAAGTCTTCAGATTTACCTTAAAGTTCCGCACCCTTGAAGCTCCTTCTGTCTGAGGTCAGGGTCCCTAGCAGAGTGCACTTCACCTCTGGGCAAAGGAGCAGGGTGATTAGGACACGTCCTAAAGATTCCTGCAGCCCTCTTCCCAGGGCCAGGACCAGTCCTGGGAGAGCCAGACTGGGAGAGAAAAAGAGCACCTACCCCAATAAGTATTTGGGACACAGTTATGTTTAAAAGTTGAAATTGAAAGTGAAAGTCACTCAGTCGTGTCTGACTCTTTGTGACCCCATGGGCTGTACAGTCCATGGAATTCTCCAGGCCAGAATACTGGAGTGGGTAACCTTTCCCTTCTCCAGGGGATCTTCCCAACCCGGGGATTGAATCCAGATCTCCCACATTGCAGGCGGATTCTTTACCAGCTGAGCTACCAGGAAAGCCCAACTATACCCATGGTTGGTATGCTGCTGCTGCTGCTGCTAAGTTGCTTCAGTCATGTCCGACTCTGTGCGACCCCATAGATGGCAGCCCACCAGGCTCCCCCGTCCCTGGGATTCTCCAGGCAAGAACACTTGAGTGGGTTGCCATTTCCTTCTCCAATACATGAAAGTGAAAAGGGAAAGTGAAGTCGCTCAGTCGTGTCCGACTCTGAGTGACCCCACGGACTGACTGCAGCCCACTAGGCTCCTCTGTCCATGGGATTTTCCAGGCAAGAGTACTGGAGTGGGTTGCTATTGCCTTCTCCGGCATGGTTGGTATAGTTATCATGAAATATTGATACAAGCATCAGTTCTGCTGAACTGCTGGAGTTATTAAACTGGGTGCCAGCTTATTTAATACTTTAATAAGGAGCACATCTTATGTTAGGAAAACACTCAACCTTCCCTCCTGCATGTCTCCTGTACTCCCCACGCAGATAATGTCATATCTGATGCTTCTGGTCACCATACATATGGGTTTCCCCTCACCAAGCAACTTTGCAACACCAGTTGAGTGTCCTACAGCTTAACTCAGTATGTGGTGTCCTACACGACACTATATACCGGGAGATAGTATCAGAGCCCACAGGTGAAGGGCTCAGTTCCACAAGACCATTTCAGGTGCCAATCACAAGTAATAGGTTCCCAGGTTGCCCACAACTTCTGTCCCATTTGGCTACAATCAGAAGTTCCCACAACCCCCTTCTCATTTAATGAATTTGCTAGAGTGAGCAGCTGACAGAACTCAGGGGAACACGCACATCAATGTATTAAAGCACATGAGAAAGGATACAGATAAACAGCTTGATGAAGAGATACTTAAGGCGAGTTCTGGGAGGGTCCCAAGCACAGGAGATTTTGTCTTGTGATCCTGGGGTGCATTACCCTCCCAGTACACAGATATGTTCACTAACCCACAAGTTCTCCAAAGACCATACTTCAGGAATTTTAATGGAGGCTTCCTCATGTAGGCACAATGTATTTTAACTCCATTTCCAGCCCCTCTATCCTCTCTAGAGAAGTGAGGGGGTGGGATGGAAAAATTCCAAGCTTCTAAGCATGGTTTGGTCTTTCTGGTGACCAGGAGCCACTGAGGAACCCTTTAAAGTATTACTTTCAAATTATTTTAATTTACTTTATCTACTTTGGAGAATAATCTTGTTCTATGTACATATAAAATTAATATCTTTTTATTGAGTTATAATTGATCTGCAACATTGTATTGGCTTCCCCAATGGCTCAGCAGGTAAAGAATCTGGCTTCAATGCAGGAGACACTGGAGACGTGGGTTCAATCCCTGGGTTGGGAAGATCACCTGGAGAAGGAAATAGAAACCCACTCCAGTATTCGTGCCTAAAAGTCCCATGAACAGAGGAGCCTGGTGCACTACAGTCCATGGGTCACAAAGGGCCTGACATGACTGAGCAACTAACACACACACACGCATAGTTGATTTATAATATTGTATTAGTTTCTGGTGTACAGCAAAATGATTCAGTTACACATACATATCTATTATTTTTTCTGATTCTTTTCCACTTGATGCTATTACAAAATATTGAGTATAGTTCTCTGTTCTATACAGTATGTTCTTGTGATTTATCTATTTTATATATAGCAGTGTACATATGGTATTCCCAAACTCCTAATTTATCTGCCCCCCTATCTTTCTCCTTTGGTAACCATAATTTTTTCTCTGTGTATACTTGTATCATATTGTTAGATTCCATATGTAAGTATATCATATGATAATTATCTTTCTCTTTCTAACTTACTTCACTTAGCACGATTATGTCTAGGTCCATTCATGTTGGTGCAAATGGCATCATTTCATTCTTCTTTTGGCTGAGCAATATTCCATTGTATAAAAAGTACTTAAATTATTTTAATTTACTTTTCACAACTGGATGTTGTTTCTGCTTTGGCTCAGCCTCTTCATTCCTTCTGGAGTTATTTCTCCACTCTTCTCCAGTAGCATATTGGGCATCTACCGACCTGCGGAGTTCATCTTTCAGTGTCCTGTATTTTTGCCTTTTCATACTGTTCATGGGGTTCTCAAGGCAAGAATGCTGAAGTGGTTTGCCATGCCCTTCTCCAGGGGACCACATTTTGTCAGAACTCTCCACCATGACCCGTCTGTCTTGGGTGGTCCCACATGGCATGGCTCATAGTTTCACTGAGTTAGACAAGGTTGTAGTCCATGTGATCAGTTTGATTCATTTTCTTTGATTGTGGTTTTCATTCTGTCTGCCCTCTGATGGGTGAGGGTAAGAGGTTTGTGAAAGCTTCCTGGTGGGAGGGACTGGCTGTGGGTAAAACTGGGTGTTTCTCTGTGGTCAGGCCCATACTCAGTAAATCTTTAATCCAATTTTCTGCTGGTGGATGGGCAGTGTTTGCCCCCTGTAGTTTGGCCTGAGGACAAACTATGGTGGGGTAATGGCAGTAATGGCAACCTCTTTCAAAAGGACTCATGCCAGCATGCCAAGGCTCCCAGGACTGTTGTAGTCAGTGCCCTTGACCCCATGGCCGGCCACTGTTGACCCACATCTCTGCTGAGGACTCCTGGACACCCACAGGCAAGTACGGCTCAGTCTCTTGTGGGGTCCTTGCTCCTTTTTTCTGGGTCCTGGGGCTCACAAGGCTTTGTTGTGTCCTCCAAGAGTCTGTTTCCCTGGGAGTTCTCAGTCCTTTTGCTGGATTCCCAGGTTAGGAAATCTGTTGTGGGTCCTAGAACTTTTATGATAGTGCATGAACTTCTTTGGTTCCCCCGTTTGTGGGTTGTCTGCTCGGAGGCTCTATGGTGGACCTGGTAGTGACCTCCCCCAAGAGGACTGATGCCACATGCCATGCCGCCCAGGTCTGCTGCAGCCAGAGCCCCATGGCAGGTGACTGCTGACTCGTACCTCCACAGGAGACACTCAAGCACTCAAATGAAGGTCTGGCTCAGTCTCTTATGGGGGTCACTGCTCCTTTCCCTTGGTCCTAGTACACACAAGGTTTTGTTTGCACCCTCCAAGCATCTCTGGAGGGTCTGCAGATTGTGACTTCAACCATGAAATTAAAAGATGCTTGCTCCTTGGAAGAAAAGCTATGACAAACCTAGACAGTGTATTGAAAAGCAGAGACATTATTTTGCTGACAAAGGTCTGTATAGTGAAAGCTATGGTTTTTCTAGTAGTCATGTATGGATGCAAGAGTTGGACCATAAAGAAGGCTAAGAGTCAAAGAATTGATGCTTTTGAACTGTGATGTTGGAGAAGACTCTTGAGAGTCCCTTGGACTGCCAGGAGATCCAAGCAGTCCATCCTAAAGGAAATCAGTCCTGAATATTCACTGGAAGGACTGATGCTGAAGCTGAAACTCCAATACTTTGGCCACCTCATGCGAAGAGCTGACTCATTGGAGAAGACCCTGATACTGGGAAAGATTGAGGGCAGGAGGAAAAGGGGAAGACAGAGGGTGAGATTGTTGGATGGCATCACTGACTCAATGGGCATGAGCTTGAGCAAGCTCCAGGAGTTGCTGATGGACAGGGAGGCCTGGCGTGCTGCAGTCCATGGGGTCGTAAAGAGTCAGACACGACTGAGCGACTGAACAACAACAAATCCACTTTGGAGAGTTAAGTTGGTTTGTCTATGTACAAATAAAAGTAGCATTCTTAGCTTATAAGTGGAAATTAGTTAATATTTTTTGAGCTTTTCCTCAGTCAGAATAGCATTGTCTATCTCCTGGACTCAGATCCTAGCTCTCCCACCTAATGTTGTTAATAACCTTCCTCTGGCCTCAATTTCCCTCATCTGGAAAAGGAAAAAAATTAGAATATAACTCACAGTCTTTTGTGAGATGTAAGGTCGTCCATCTATAGAAACCAGTTAGATATCTACTTTACAAGGAGTATTTGAGGATGTTACCTAACTTAGTTTTGAAATGTGTAGGTGTCACCTGACATGACTGATCTCATGGACCTGGGTCCCTCTCCCCACCCCGCCACCAGTCACTGCCTCCAAAGCTTGAGAGATTAGATAGAAATGAAAAATGTGTGTAAAATATACTTGGTGCTGGGAATACAGAGAGCTGCTTCTCATTTACACTTAACTATGAAAACCAGAGTGCCTCACAGACTTTTACGCCTGTGTCTCAAGAGAATCAAATTAACACCATTACCATTTAAACAGTTGAATCAAAATCACACTACAGAGCTCTCACTGCTGTGTTGGGGGAAGGGAGTGGAGGGGTGTATGGGGGAGGATTCATAAAAGCGTCCCCAGGTATATTCCCTCCCCATTGCTTTCCTGGAACATGCTTAATATTCTGCAGTACATAATAGGTTAAGAATGTATGAGGATAATTTATAAAAGGTTATTATAAGATCTGTAAGCATTTATAGCATATCTGTAAACTTTTTTTTTCACAAAAATATGGGACTATTATCTTAAGGAGTATATGTTTATTTAAAGAAATCTTTCTATAGCCTCAGGTTGGGTCTCTGATTTTTGTACCTGGCCACTTTTGGGGACCCCTCAGAGCAGAGAGAGGGAACAAGGGGGCCACCGAGAGGGGGCAGTTGCCCTGACTCCTTTGTAGGATGGCTAGCGGAGAGGTGGCACAGAGAAGCAGAAAGGCTCCTCATGAGACGTCCAGGCTCACAGTAGTCCCGTGCCTCTCATTCAGGCAGGAGACTTCACCCAGGGGACTGAGAGGCTTAGGAGTGCCCTGTGCACAACCCAGAAGAAATTTTGTGTACCAGGGACTTAGGTTTATTCTGACTGGTATTGAGGAAACACTGAATGCCGGGGTTTTCTATTCAACTCCAGGGCCTTCCGGGGGATCTGGAACGTGCAGGGCGGAAGGCTGCAGGCTGGTCTCCAGCTCAGGCAGAGCACACACAGGCCCCTCCAGCAGAAGATCATGTTTAAGAATGCACCTTTAAAGGGATAAACATGAAACTGCATTTGTTATGTGTAACCAAGAATCACATACCCCTTTTCACGCAGTGGAATGTGAAGTTATACTTCCTTTTTTAAAAAAAAAAAAAAATATGTTCTTTTCAGCCTTACTCCCAAGGTGTGATTCAATAAAAAGAGGCCAAAGAAGAGAATTTTGGACAATCTCTAAAAATATTGAAAATTTCAAGGTATACCCCACATGGAGATCCTTTTACTGAATCTTCTTGATCAAATTGCATGTGTTTAAAAAAAAGCTAGCATTTTTATCATCAGGAAGCCAGTGGATTTGTGCCCTTATTTCAAAAAATGTGGTAAAAACCTCAGGGACATAGATACGCTTCCTGGTGTGAGATGATGCTGATGCTCTGATGTCAAAGATCAAAATGATATTTGCCTGCTATAAAAAATTGTCTTCAATTAACTATGAAACATACTGTTACAGAACATTTTTATCATCCTGAGCTGAAACTCTGCACCCATTAAATAACTGCCCTTTCTCCCTTCCCCCCAATCATGCTTATTTTACTTTCTGTCTCTATGAATTTAACTACTCTAAAGTGCCTCACATAACTGGGACCATAAGGTATCTGTCCTTTTGTGTCTGGCTTATTTCACCTAGCATAATGACTACTAAATTTATCCATGATATAAGGAACGCATCAGAATTTCCTTCTATTTTAAGGCTGAATAATATTCCATCTATGGACTGCATGGAGGTCAAATCAGTCAATCCTAAAGGAAATCAGTCCTGAATATTCATTGGAAAGACTGATGCTGAAGCTGAAACTCCAATAATTTGGCCACCTGATGTGAAGAACTGACTCCTTGGAAAAGATGCTGATGCTGGGAAAGATTGAAGGCAGGAGGAGAAGGGAATAAATAGGATGAGATGGTTGGATGGCATCACCAAGTTGATGGACATGTTTGAGCAAGCTCTGGGAGTTGGTGATGGACAGGGAGGCCTGGCATGCTGCTGTCCATGGGGTCTCAAAGAGTCAGACACGACTGAGCAGCTGAACTGAACCAAACTAAATATTCCATCGTATATTTTGCTTATCCACTCATCTATTGATGTTATTGATGGACACTTGGATTGCTTCCAACTTTTGACTATTGTGAACAATGCTGCTATGAACATGAGTGTGTAAATACCTGTTTGAGTCCCTGTTTTCAACTGTTTTGAGTATAATTACGGTTAGTTGTTTTTTGTTTTTGTTTTTTGTTTTTGTTTTTTTTTTTAGAAATCATCATACTATTTTCCACATTGACTGTAGCATTTTACATTCCTACATCAGTGCACAAACATTTCAGTTTTTACACATCTTTGCCAACACCTATTGTTTTATGCTCTATTTTGATACCAGCCTTCATAGGGGGTATGTCACGATATCTCATTGTGGTTTTGATTTGCATTTCCTGGTGATTAGTGATATTGAGCATCCCTCCATGATTGACATTATCTTGTTAATGACGGTGATGGCTCCACCTCCCACACATGACTCAGCAGTATCGTCTTGCTTCTATGCTGCCGGGATTTCCTCCACAGGCATTTCCCACCACAATCTCTTCCCTCACATCACCTTCGTCCATCTCTCCACAGTCAACAGCAGCCTTTGCCCTGGGATTGCTCCACAATCCCTACACTCCAGATTCTAGCCACTGTGCTTTCTAGGGGACCTGCATCCCTGTCCGGGAGCAATGGCTGAGTAGAAGGTTGTGTGCTCATCTTCTCCTGTAAGAACTCCAAAACTGCAACTTGCTGCTGAACAACCAATGACAGGAGAATGTTGGATCCCACCAAAAAAAGATACCCCACATCCAAGGGTAAAAGAGAAGCCCATTAAGATGGTAGGAGGGGTGAAACCACATTTAGAATCAAACCCCATACCCACCAGAGATGCTCAGAGGGCTCAAACAAAACCTTGAGGACACCAGGACTCAGAGACCCCACAGAGGCTGAGCCAGACCTACATTTGAGTGTTCGGGTGTCTCCTGCAGAGGCACGGATCAGCAGTGGCCTGCCGTGGGGACAGGGACTCTGGCTGCAGCAGACCTGGGAGGCTCAGTGTGTGGTGTAAGTCCTCTTGGAGGAGGTCATCATCAGCCCCACCATAGAGCCACCAAGCGCACAACCCACAAAGAGGAGAACAATTAGCAAAGAAGTTCTCAGAATGTTTTGAAATTTCTAGAACCCACAATAGATTTCCCAACCAGAGGATCCAGCAAAGGGACTGAGAACCCCCAGGGAATTTGACCTTGGAGGCCACTAGGATTTGGTTACAGAACTTCCACAGGACTGGGAAACGGTCTTCTGGAGGACACAAACAAAACCTTGTGGGAAACAGGACCCAGGAGAAAGGAGCAGTGAACCCACAGAGACTGAGCCAGACTTGCCTGTGAGTGTCCAGGAGTCTCTGGCAGAGGCATGGGTTGACAGTGGTCTGCCACAGGGTCAGGGGCACTGACTACAACAGTGCTGACCTAAGCCCTTTTGAAGGAGGTTGCCATTACCCCTGCCATAGTTCATCCCTAGGCCAAACAACAAGGAGGGAACAGAGTCCCACTCATCAACAGAAAATTGGATTAAGGATTTACTGAACATGGCCCCATCCATCAGAACAAGACCCATATTCCCCTACAGTCAGTTCCTCCCATCAAGAAGCTTCCACATACCTCTTATCCTTATCCATCAGAGGGCAGAAAGAATGAAAACCACGATCACGGAAAACTAACCAAACTGATCACATGGATCACAGTCTTGTCTAACTCAATGAAACTAAGAGTTATGTCATATAGGGCCACCCAAGATGGTGGAGAGTTCTGACAAAACATGGTCCCCTGAAGAAGGGAATGGAAAATGACTTCAGCATTTTTGCCTTGAGAACCCCATGAACAGTATGAAAAGGTAAGAGATATGACACTGAAAGATGAACTCCCCAGGTCAGTAGGTGCCCAATATGCTACTGGAGAAGAGTGGAGAAATAACTCCGGAAAGAATGAAGAGATGGAGCCAAAGAAAAAACAGTGCCCAATTGTGGATGTGACTGGTGATGGAAGCAAAGTTCAATGCTATAAAGAACAATATTGCACAGGAACCTGGAATGTTAGGTCCATGAATCAAGGCAAACTGAAAGTGATCAAAAAGAAGATGGATAGCTCAGTTGGTAAAGAATCCACCTGCAATGCAGGAGACCTGGTTTGATTCCTGGGTTGGGAAGATCCACTGGAGAAGGGAAAGACTACCCACTCCAGTATTATGGCCTGGAGAATTCCATGGACTGTAGAGTCCATGGAGTCACAAAGAGTCAGACACGACTGAGCGACTTTGACTTTCAGGAGTGAACATAAATATTTTAGGAATCAGTGAACTAAAATGGACGTGAGCAGACAAATCTAATTCAGATGACCATTCTATCTATCTATATATATGGGCAAGAATCCCTTAGAAGAAATGGAGTAGCCCTCATGGTCAACAAAAGAGTCAAAAATGCAATACTTGAGTTCAACCACAGAAATGACAGAATGATCTCAGTTAGTTTCCAAGGCAAAACATTCAATATCACAGTAATCCAAATCTATGCCCCAACCACTAATGTTGGGGAAGCTGAAGTTGAATAGTTCTATGAAGACCTACAAGACCTTCTAGAACTAACACCATAAAAAAAAAAAAATGATGTCCTTTTCATCATAGGGGACTGGAATGCAAAAGTAGGAAGTTAAGAGATACCTGGAGTAACAAGCAAATTTGGTCTTGGAGTACAAAATGAAGCAGAGCAAAAGCTAACAGAGTTTTACCAAGAGAATGCACTAGTCAAAAAAAAAAAAAACCTCTTCCAATTACACAAGAGGTGACTCTGCACATGGATATTATGAGATGGTCAATACTGAAATCAGATTGATTATATTCTTTGTAGCCTCAGATGGAGAAGCTCTATACAGTCAGCAAAAACAAGACTGGGAGCTGACTGTGGCTCAGATCATGAGCTCCTTGTTGTAAAATTCAGACTTAAATTGAAGAAAGTAGGGAAAACCACCAGGCAATTCAGGTATGACCTTAACAAAACCCTTACGATTATACAGTAGAAGCAACAAATAGATTCAAGGGATTAGATCTGACAGACAGAGTGCCTGAAGAACTATGGACAGAGGTTCATGACACTGTATAGGAGGCAGTGATCAAGACCATCCCCAAGGAAAAAAAAAATGGAAAAAGGTAAAATGGTTGCTTGAGGAGGCCATGCAAATTGTTGAGAAAAGAAGAGAAGCTAAAGGCATAGGAGAAAAGGAAAGATATACCCATTTGAATGCAGAGTTCCAAAGAATAGCAAGGAGAGATAAGAAAGCCTTCCTCGGTAATCAGTGCAAAGAAACAGAGGAAAACAACAGAATGGGAAAAACTAGAGATCCCTTCAAAAAAATTACAGATACCAAGGGAACATTTCATGCAAAGATGGGCACAATAAAGGACAGAAATGGTATGGACCTAACAGAAGCTGAAAATTTTAAGAAGAGGTGGCAAGAATACACAGAAGAACTATACAAAAGAGATCGTCATGACCCAGATAATCACAATGGTGTGATCACTCTCCTAGAGCCAGACATTCTGGAATGTGAAGTCAAGTGAGTGGGCCTTAGGAAGCATCACTACGAACAAAGCTAGTGGAGGTGATGGAATTCCAGCTGAGCTATTTCAAATCCTAAAAGATGATGTTGTTAAAGTGCTGCACCTAATATGCCAGCAAATTTGGAAAACTCAGCAGTGGCCACAGGACTGGAAAAGGTCAGTTTTCAATCCAATCCCAAAGAAAGGCAATGCCAAAGAATGCTCAAACTACTGCACAATTGCACTGATCTCACACGCTAGTAAAGTAATGATCAAAATTCTCCAAGGCAGGATTCAATAGTATGAGAACCATGAACTTCCAGATGTTCAAGCAGATTTAGATAAAGCAGAGGAACCAGAGATCAATTGCCAACATTCATTGGATCAGCGAAAAAGCAAGAGAGTTCCAGAAAAACATCTACTTCTACTTTATTGACTTTGCCAAAGCCTTTGACTGTGTGGATCACAACAAACTGTGGAAAATTCTCAAAGAGATGGGAATACCAGACTATGTTACCTGCCTCATGAGACATCTGTATTCAGGTCAAGAAGCAACAGTTAGAACTGGACATGGAACAACGGAATGGTTCCGAATAGGGAAAGGAGTATGTCAAGGCTGTATATTGTCACCCTGCTTATTTAACTTATATGCAGAGTACATCATGAGAAATGCTGGGCTGGATGAAGCACAAGCTGGAATCAGGATTGCCAGGGGAATATCAATAACTTCAGATACGCAGATGACACCACCCTTATGGCAGAAAGTGAAGAAGAACTAAACAGCTTCTTGATGAAAGTGATAGAGGAGAGTGAAAAAGTTGGCTTAAAACTCAACATTCAGAAAACTAAAATCACATCATCCAGTCCCATCACTTCGTGGCAAATCGATGGGGAAACAATGGAAACAGTGAGACACTTTATTTTCTTGGGCTCCAAAATCACTGCAAATGGTGAGTGCAGCCATGAAATTAAAAGACGCTTGTTCCTTGGAAGAAAAGCTATGATCAACCCAGATAGCATGTTAAAAAGCACAGATATTATTCTGTCAACAAAGGCCTGTCTATTCAAGGCTATGGCTTTTCCAATAGTCATGTATGTATGTGAGAGTTGGACTATAAAGAAAGCTAAGCACCGAAGAACTGTTGTTTTTGAACTGTGGTGCTGGAGAAGACTCTTGAGAGTCCCTTGGACTACAAGGAGATCCAACCAGTCCATCCTAAAGGAAATCAGTCCTGAACATTCATTGGAAGGACTGATGCTGAAGCTGAAACTCCAATACATTGGCCACCTGATGCGAAGAGCTGACTCGTTTGAAAAGACCCTAATGCTGGGAAAGATTGAGGGCAGGAGGAGAAGGACACGAAGGATGAGATGGCTGGATGGCATCACCGACTTGATGGCCATGAGTTTGAGCAAGCTCTGGGAGTTGGTGATCTACAGGGAAGACCGTCGTGCTGCAGTCCATGGGGTTGCAAAGAGTTGGACACGACTAAGCGACTGAACTGAACTGACTCCTGTGTACTCTTGCCTTTAATGTCCACATCTGCCAGTGCTAGTGCGTTTTCTTTTGCAGGAACTCTCATTATCCTTTTACATATTCCATAGACACAAAGTCTGCCTATCTTATTGTGTGGATTTAATCTACAACTTGTACCACTATTCGAAGATTTTGGGTTCTCTTCCTTAGTCACACTGTCCCTGGGTTTCAATTGTGGTTTTATCTCCACTTCTATGTGTGAGTTGTCCACTGGGTTTGCTCCTGAGGCTCCCCTGGAGGACTTGGGTCTGCCCCTGGGAGGACCAGGTGTGAAGGTGGTGAAGTTGCTTGGATTACCGGGGTCCTGGCAGCACCAGGTACTCAGGCGAGCTGGCGGCTAAGACAGTAGGAGATACGGTGCTCTTAAGATTTTTCCTAGCCTCTGGCTGCTCTGTCCCAGTGGGGATCAAGCATGGAGGTGTCACAGGAGCTTGGATCATGGGACCCTGGCGATGCCAGATACACAGGGATGCTGGTGGCTATTGTTTCAGGAGGTATGGCGCTATATGGCGCTATTATGGTTTTTCTAGCTTCTGGCAGCTCTGCCCCAGGCAGGACTGAGCGTGGAGGTGGCGCAGCTGCTTGGATCGTGGGAACCCTGCTGTACCAAATGTGCAGGGACACCAACTGCCTCAGCCACAGGAGTTATGGACCTACTTGAGCCTTTCCAGCCTCTGGCAGCTGGCAATCGGAGGGCCTCTGTGTCTGGTCCTTCTCTGCCGCTCGGCTGTTCAGGCACTTACGGGGCCACCCTAGCTGGGGTCCTTCTCTTTTGTTCGGCACATCAAACACTTAATGATCTACCCTGGCTGGAGTCCTTCACTATTGCTTGACCCTTCAGGTGCTTAAAGGACCACCCTCTCTGGGGTCTTTCAGCTGCCAGGTGCTGACGTGTGGGGAGAGAGAGACTAGAGTGCTGGCTCCACCCCCAGTGTGTGACTCAGCAGAATCTCCCTGCCTCCATGTCTGCCTGGCTTTCCTTCACAAGCATTTCCCACTGCTATCGCCTCCCTCAGGTCCCCTAGGGCCATCTCCCCACAGACAACAGCAGATCTTGCCCGGGATTGCTCTCTGATCTCTATGCTCCAGCTCCCAGTCACTGAGCTTTCTAGGGGACTTGTGCCCCTGTCCGGGGTATGTATGGCTGTGGCTAGGATGGTCTGTGTGATTCCATTCAGACTGTCACAGATCAGCTGCTTCACGTGCCAACAGCCTCAAAGGCTCCACCTCTGTCCCAAACAGTTGCCCTGATGTGGGGGTCTGACCCCTGCTTCAGCCCCCCACCCCAGGTGCAGATCCAGTCCTCCTCACTCTCCTCTTTTTTTGTCCTCGTTCCTTTGTCCTACCAAGTTTTGCGTGGTTCTGTATGTTCTTTTCTGGTGGTCAAGTCCTCTTGCCCGTTCTCAGATGGTGTTCTGCAAGATCTGTGTCTGGAGGTGTATTCCTGGTGTATCCATGGAGCGAGATGTGCTCCACATCCACCTACTACTGCGCCATCTCCTAATTGTTGCTTCTTGACCCACACACAGATTTCTCAGGAGACAGGTAAGATGGTCTGGTATTCCCATCTCTTTAAGAGTTTTCCACAGTTTGTTATGTTGCACACAATCAATTTAGCATAGTCAATGAAACACAAATAGGTGTTTTTCTGGAATTCCCTTGATTTCTTTATGATCTAGTGAATGCTGGCGGTTTGATTTCTGGTTCCTCTGCCTTTTCTAAACTCAACTTGAATATCTGGAATTTCTTGGTTCACATAATGCTGAAGCCTAGCTTGGAGGATTTTGAACATAACTTTATTAGCATGGGCATGCATGCATGCTAAGTCACCTCAGTCATGTCTGACTCTTTGTGAGTCTATGGACTGATGGACTGTAGTCTGCCAAGCTCTTCTGTCCATGGGCTTCTCCAGGCAAGAATACTGGACTGGGTGGCCATGCCCCGTTTCAGGGGATCTTCCTGACCCAGGGATCAAACATGTATCTTTTACATCTCCTGCATTGGTAGGCAGGTTCTTTACCACTAGCACTACCTGGGAAGCCCACCAGCCTGGGAGATGAGTGCAGTTGTTCAGTGGTTTGAGCATTCTTTAGTACTGCCCTTCTTGGGAATTGAGATGAAGAGCGACCTTTTCCAGTCCTGTGGCCACTGCTGGTTTTCCAAGTTTGCTGACATATTGAGTGTAGCACTTTAATAACATCATCGTTTAGGATTTTAAATAGCTCTGCTGGAATTCCATCACTTCCACTAGCTTTACTGGCAGCAGTACTTCCTAAGGCCCCCTTGACTTCACACTCCAGAATGTCTGGCTCTGAGTGAGAGACTACACCCTTGTGGTTATCCCGGTTATTAAGATCTTTTTTTGTACAGTTCTGTGTATTCTTTCCATCCCTTTTTGATCTCTCCTGCTTCTGTTAGGTCTTTACCACTTCTGTCCTTTATTGTGCATATCTTTGGATGAAACGTTCCTTTGATTATTTCCAATTTTTTTGAAGAGATCTCTAGTCTTACACTTTCTGGTTTTTTCCCTCTATTTCTTTGCATTCTCTATTGTCTTGTCTCTCCTTGCTATTCTCTGAAGCTCTGCATTTAGTTGGGGTACCTTTCCCTTTCTCCCTTGCTTTTCACTTCTCTTCTTTCCTTAGCTGTTTGCAAACCCTCCTCAGACAACTTCTCTGCCTTCTTGTATTTCTTTTTCTTTGGGATGGCTTTGCTGCCTCCTACACAATATTATGAACCTCTGTCCATAGTTCTTCAGGCACTCTGTTCACTGGAACTAATCCTTTGAATCTGCTCATCACCTCCACTGTATATTCATAAAGGATTTGATTTAAGTCATACCCAGCTGGCCTAGTGGTTTTGTACTACTTCCTTTGTATGTACCGCATCTTCTATATATATACACAAAGGAAATTACTCCTTCTTGAGTAATATTCCTTATTACTCCTTAAGAGTAGTATTCCATATATATATCACATCTTCTTTATCCATTCATCTGTCGATAAACATTTAGGCTGTTTCCACATCTTGGCCACTGTGAATAGTGCTTAAAAGCAGGAGGTTTTAAGAAAGCCTCCCTGTCTACATGAGCTTGGATTCTGCAAATATAACCACTCTCAACACTGCTTCTTTTGAACCAATAAAAATGTTTACATTGCTACATTGCTATCTATTTTTTTATCCCTCTAAGCATTATCCCGGGCTTCCCCGGTGGCTCAGTGGTAAGGAATCTGCCTGCCAATGCAGGAGATGCAGGTTCAATCCCGGGGTTGGGAAGATCCCCTGGAGAAGGAAATGACAACCCACTCTAGTGTTCTTGCCTGGAAAATCCCATGGACAGAGGAGCCTGGTGGTCTATGGTCCATGGGTTTGCAAAAGAGTCAGACACGACTTAGTGACTAAACAACAACAACAACAAACCATTATCCAACAGTTGCTTGACGGGAAATACGCGCTTAGCATACATAGCCGCCTGGCTCCCATTCTTCCCGTCTGCTGTCATTTCTGTTCAATCTTATTTCACTGTTAACATTCTGTTGTCGACACTGACTGAGCTGACTGCGTTCCTGGGGAAATGCCATTCCTCTCGTATAACTTAAAAAACATTGCCAGTGCTCTGTGAAATCCTAGCGGGGTGGGATGGGGAGGGAGGTAGAAGAGGAGTTCAAGAAGGAGGGGATATATGTACACCTCCTGCTGATTCACACTGGTGTATGGCAAAAACCGTGACAATATTGTAAAGCGATTATCCTCTAGTTAAAAAAATATATATGTAAACTTTCTTGGAATTAATAATTGCTCATTTTTCACTTGACTTAACTCTCTGTAGCTCTATCCTGAATTCATCCTGTTCTATCTGACAGGAGAGTCTAATGCCTCTGCGTACTATTTTCCACACAATTACAAACTGGTGATTTATCATTTCAGCAGCATGATGGTACCAGCTTCTAGCAGCTGAGAGAGCTAATGATTAAATATTCAGGAATTTTAGGAGTTTTGTAAGCCAAGGTTGTTGTTTAGTCACTAAGTCAGGAAATGACAACCCACTCCAGTACTCTTGCCTGGGAAATCCCATGCACGGAGGGGTCTGGTGGGCTACAGTCCATGGGGTTGCAAAAATGTCAGACACCACTCAGCAACTCAAGAGCAACAAAGCCAAGGCACTGGGAGCCTGCCATCAGCACACTGAGAAACTTCCCAGTGTAGTAATGGGAAATGCACACCACTCTCCCAGTTGTTCTGCCCCCTGGAGGCATCTCTTCTAGAACATCCATCCTGCTGCCTCCTGAGGCTGCATATCTGCCCCCGGGCCTTTCCCACCACCACCCCCCCTGCCCCCGGAGTCCCCCACCTCTGCCCTTATTCACCTCCACTTCCTGGGTCAGATGTCTCTTTTTCATTGATTCCCTTTTTGGCTGGAATCCTCTCAGTAGTATTCCTAGCAAGACTGTAAGGGAAGTAATTTGTTTGATCTTTCAGCTCTTATTTTCACTCATAATTGATTAATGGTTTGACTGATCATGAAATCCAGGTGTTGAAATAATTTTCCCCTGGAGTGTGGAAAGCATTCCCTCATTGCTTTTCAGCTTTCTATGCTGCTGTTTACAAGTCTGGGGCTATCCTTGTATCCAATCTTTTGCAATGACTTTTTTTTTCCCGTCTCTGGAGGTGTTTGCATCCTTCTTTTTATAGCTAAGGTAGTAAAGTTTCCTACTGATGTGACTCATGTTAGTAATCTTTCTGCACTTTTCTAAGAAACATAATAAATAGTTTCAATCTGAAAACTCATGACTCTTCCTTTTTTAAAAATGATTTTTTCAAAATTTCAGATTAAAAATATTTTTTAACTGAAGTATAGATGATTTATAATATTGTGTCAATTTTAGGTATATAGCACAGTGATTCAGTTATATATAATATATACTCCTTTTCAGATTATTTTCCTATGTAGGTTATTACAAAATACTAGGTAGAGTTCCCCATGCTATGAAGTAGATCCTTGTTGGGCTTCCTTGATGGCTCAGTTGGTAAAGAATCAGAATGCAATGCAGAAGACTCTGCTTTGATTCCTGGATCAGGAAGATCCACTGGAGAAGGGACAGGCTATCCACTCCAGTATTCTTGGGCTAGGCTGGTAAAGAATCTGCCTGCAATGCAGGAGACCTGGATTTGCTCCCTGGGTTGGGAAGAATCCCCTGGATAAGGGAAAGGCTACCCACTCCAGTGTTCTGGCCTGGAGAATTCCATGGACAGTATAGTTGAACTATAAAGAAAGTTGAGCACCGAAGAATTGATGCTTTTGAACTGTGGTGTTGGAGAAGACTCTTAAGAGTCCCTTGGACTGCAAAGAGATTCAACCCGTCAATCCTAAAGGAAATCAGTCCTGAATATGCATTGGAAGGACTGATTCTGAAGCTGAAACTCCAATACTCTGGCCACCTGATGGGAAGAACTGACTCATTGGGAAAGACCCTGATGCTGGGAAAGATTGAGGGCAGGAGGAGAAGGGGGTGACAGAGGATGAGATTGTTGGATGGCATCACCGACTCAATGGACATGAGTTTGAGCAAGCTCTGAGCGTTGGTGAAGGACAGGGAAGCCTGGTGTGCTACAGTTCATGGGGTCGAAAAGAGTGGGGCAAGACTGAGCAACTTTCACTTTCTTTTTCTGTTGATTGTCTATTTTATGTATAGTAATATGTATATGTTAATCTGAACCTCCTAGATTATCCTTCCTCCTACCTTTCCCCTTTGGTAAAAATAAGTTTGTTTTCTATGTCTGTGAGTCTCTTTCTGTTACATAAACAAGTTCATTTGTATCATTTTTTTTTACATTCCATGTATAAGTGATCTTATATATTTGTATTTGTCTGACTTACTTCATTTAGTGTGATAATCTCTAGGTCCCTCCATATTGCTGCAAGTGGCATTATTTTGTCATTTTTTATGCTTGAGTAATATTCCATTATCAGTTCAGTTCAGTCGCTCAGTCATGTCCTACTCTTTGCGAGCCCATGAATTGCAGCACGCCAGGCCTCCCTGTCCATCACCAACTCCCGGAGTCTACCCAAACCCATGTCCATTGAGTTGGTGATGCCATCCAACCATCTCATCCTCTGTCGTCCCCTTCTCCTCCCGCCCCCAATCCTACCCAGCATTAGGGTCTTTTCCAATGAGACAACTCTTTGCATGAGGTGGCCAAAGTATTGGAATTTCAGCTTCAACATCAGACCTTCCAATGAACACCCAGTATTGATCTCTTTTAGGATGGATTGATTGGATCTCCTTGCAGTCCAAGGGACTCTCAAGAGTCTTCTCCAACACCACAGTTCAAAAGCATCAATTCTTTGGCGCTCAGCTTTCTTCACCGTCCAACTCTCACATCCATACATGACCACTGGAAAAACCATAGCCTTGACTAGACGGACTTTTGTTGGCAAAGTAATGTCTCTGCTTTTAAATATGCTATCTAGGTTGGCCATAACCTTCCTTCCAAGGAGTAAGCATCTTTTAATTTCATGGCTGCAGTCACCATCAGCAGTGATTCTGGAGCCCCCAAAAATAAAGTCTGACACTGTTTCCACTGTTTCCCCATCTATTTCTCATGGAGTGATGGGACCAGATGCCATGATCTTAGTTTTCTGAACGTTGAGCTTTAAGCCAACTTTTTCACTCTCCTCCTTCACCTTCATCAAGAGGTTCTTTAGTTCTTCTTCAGTTTCTGCCATAAGGGTGGTGTTATCCACATATCAGAGGTTATTGATATTTCTCCTGGCAATCTTGATTCCAGCTTGTGTTTCTTCCAGCCCAAGGTTTCTCATGATGTACTCTGCATACAAGTTAAATAAGCAGGGTGACAATATACAGCCTTGACGTACTCCTTTTCCTATTTGGAACCAGTCTGTTGTTCCATGTCCAGTTCTAACTGTTGCTTCCTGACCTGCATACAGGTTTCTCAAGAGACAGGTCAGATGGTCTGGTATTCCCATCTCTTTCAGAATTTTCCACAGTTTATTGTGATCCACACAGTCAAAGGCTTTGGCATAGTCAATAAAGCAGAAATAGATGTTTTTCTGTAACTCTCTTGCTTTTCAATGATCCAGCGGATATTGTCAATTTGATCTCCGGTTCCTCTGCCTTTTCTAAAACCAGCTTGAACATCTGGAAGTTCACGGTTCACGTATTGCTGAAGCCTGGCTTGGAGAATTTTGAGCGTTACTTTACTAGCATGTGAGATGAGTGCAATTGTGCGGTAGTTTGAGCATTCTTTGGCATTGCCTTTCTTTGGGATTGGAATGAAAACTGACCTTATATCCATCTGGGCTTCTCTGGTAGCTCAGCTGGTAAAGAAAGTGAAAGTGAAGTTGCTCATTCATGTCCGACTCTTAGCAACCCCATGGACTGCAGCCCACCAGGCTCCTCCGTCCATGGGGTTTTCCAAGCAAGAGTACTGGAGTGGGTTGCCATTGCCTTCTCTGGAAGCTGGTAAAGAATCCACCTGCAATACAGGAGACCCTGGTTTGATTCCTGAGTCTGGAAGATCTGCTGGAGAAGGTATAGGCTACTCACTCCAGTATTCTTGGGCTTCCCTGGTGGCTTAGCTGGGAAAGAATCTGCCTGCAATGCGAGAGACCTAGGTTCAATCCCTGGGTTGGGAAGATCCCCTGGAGAAGGGAACAGCTACCCACTCCAGTATTACATACATATATATATATATATATATATGTAATTGGGATACATTTATCTTTTTGAATTATGATTTTCTTCAGATACATACCCAGGAGTGAGATTGCTTGATCATATGGTAGCCCTACTTTTAGTTTTTTTAGGAAACCTCCATACTGTTCTCCATAGTTACTGCACAAATTTATAGTCCCACCAACAGTCTATGAGAGTTATCATGTCCCTTCCACTTTTAAAATTAATTTATTTTTAATTGAGAATAATTGCTTTGCAATATTGTGTTGGTTTCTGCCATACATCAACATGAATCAGCCATAGGTGTACACATGTCCCCTTCCTCTTGAACCTCCCTTGCACCTCCCACCTTGTGCCACCCCTCTAGTTTGTCACAGAGCACCAGATTGGAGCTCCCTGTGTCATACAGCAAGGTTCCACTGGATACCTAATTTTATATATGGTAATGTATATGTTTCAATGCTACTGTCTCAATTCATCCGCTTCTCCTTCCCCAGCTGTGTCCACATGTCTGTTCTCTCTGTCTGTGTCTCCACTGCTGCCCTGAACATAGGTTCTTCAGTACCATCTTTCTAAATTCCATATATATACATTCAGTTCAGTTGCTGAGTCATGTCCAACTCTTTGAGACCCCATGGACCGCAGCACGCCAGGCTTCCCGGTCCATCGCCAACTCCAGGAGCTTACTCAAACTCATGTCCATTGAGTCGGTGATGCCATCCACCCATCTCATCGTCTATCGTCCCCTTCTCGTTCTGCCCTCAATCTTTCCCAACCAGGGTCTTTTCAAATGAGTCAGTTCTTCTCATCAGGTGGCCAAAGTATTGGATTTTCAGCTTCAGAATCAGTCCTTCCAATGCATATTCAGGACTGATTTCCTTTAGGATTGACAAGTTGGATCTCCTTGCAGTCCAAGGGACTCTTAAGAGTCTTCTCCAATGCCACAGTTCAAAAACATCAGTTCTTCAGCGCTGAGCTTTCTTTATGGTCCAAATCTCACATCGATACATATATGCTTCAGTATACAATAACTGTTTTTCTCTTTCTGACTTACTTCACTCTGATAATAAGCTCTAGATTCATCCACCTCATTTCAACTGACTCAAATTCATTCCTTTTTTATGACTGGGACAAAGTTTCTTATTTTATTCCATTGACACCTACTGGTCAGGTGTTTTACCTCTGGCATTTAAGCCTTAGTTTTCTTCTCTTTTCTCTCCTATTTTCATCTTTATATTTTAAACCTATCAATATTTTCTAGGATATTTCATTGACTTTACCTACTTGTTGGGGTTTATAAATTTGTTATCACACTTTTCATTTTTAAAACCTCTTTTTTTTTTTTTGATTCCTTTAATCACAGCTTGTTATTTCTCATAGATGGACAGTCTTTCTGGGGATAGTATTGAAACAGGAGGGAAGGGGGCACAACTTTGAAAGAATGGCATAGCCCAAGGACACAACATAAACTGATTAGAATCAAATGGATCCAAGATGACAGACAACTCCACTTTGAATAGACGTTGATCCTCAGTCAGCAAGCTGAGTAACACATCCAGAAGCACCATGACAGTTCCGAGGCACTATCAAAAACCAAGGAGTGGGCAGTGGCCCAATTCCTGGAAATCTCCACCCCTTTTCCCAAATAGTTGGAATAATCCTCTCACTCGTTAGCATATGAAATTACCCAGCCCATAAAAACTAACCATGACACATTTCACGGCTGTACTCACCCTCTGTGATGGCCCACACTTTGTCTGTGAAGTGAATATGAATATTCACTTGTCTGTGAAGTGTCTCTGAATATGAATAAATCACTTCTTACCTATCACTTTGTCCCTCACTAAATTTTTTCTGTGATGAGACATCAAGAACCTGAACTTCATTAGGTCCTGAATCCAGGCACCGTGAGTTTTGGCTGGGTTGAGTCCCAGCCACATGGGTTCAAATCCCACGCAGGAGTTTGGTTGGGTTCAAGTCCCGGTCTGGGGTAAATGGTTTCAGTATGCCTTCCTCTGCTTTTTTTGAGCTCTAGCTTTAATATTAGAGACTTTCTCAGATGTTCGTGTGTGTTTTTTTGTAATATGTAAAATACAGACAGACCTTGGAGATGCGGATTTGGTTCCAGACCACTGCAATAAAGTGAGCATCATAATAAAGCAAGTCACACTGAAGAAGGAATTCAAAGGGCCTGGACTCCATCTTAGGCCTGTTCGTGCTGATTATGCTTGGCCACCTCTCTAATGGACTCTGAACTCTGTGCTTAGTGCCTGTGGAAATGACAATAGAAGGATAAGACCCCCTCTGGACAGGTCATAAATTCTTATCTGTAACCTCAGGCTTATTGATTATTGACTGTTTGAACACATAACACATGAATGATGGAGTTACTGTGATTGTATTTACCTTTCCTTTGTTTATGTAAGTCACAAGGAAGTTGGGTGGTGGGTTCAGACACGTACACATGGGGTATAAAAGATTTTCACAAATGCTGGTCGGGGTCCTTGGCTAAGAGGAGACTCTGCCTTGGGCCCGCCGGTGTAATAAACTGCACTTCACTATCTGCATCGTCCTTCTGAGTGAGCTTGTTTCCCGGAACGCGTGGCTATAACATTTGGTGCGTTGGCCGGGAAACTCCTCACTTTGAGGAGACAGGTCTCGTTTGAGGCCACCCCGAGGCTTTGTAGCTTGAATCTCCTAGAGGGGGGAAGGCGCCTCGCCCCTCTGGAAGAACTCGGCCTTTCAACGCCCGGTTTCTTCGCTTTGGCAGGTAGTGAACGGCAGCAAGGGAACTGAGCGCTCAGGTAGGGAGGCACCCACCCGGTAGGGTGAAAGAGGGGGCCTGATCACCCCCCTGGGAGGGACCAGAAGGGAGACACATAGGAAACTGGTTTACGCTGGCGACAATAGCTACTCGGCACTTGGGTCGACTGCCTTGCCAGGGATAAAGAAAGGGAACTTAGGGTTTAAGAAAGCCAGTTAGGAGGTGTGTCCACGCCGTCTTAGGGAACATGCCGAACGGTCGCCACAGGGTTTTAAAAAGGAGATATTGAATTCCGTGTGCGCGTATTCTGCCCTCCCCGAGGAGGTACCCATCTGCTGTGTGACCCATCATCTCCCCTACCAGTGGAAACAGGTAGATTGGCTTCTTGGGAAGGCCCTGGGACCGGGAAATCCAGAGGTAAGAAAATGGGAGGAAGCGGATCTAAGGCCACTGTATTGGAGAATATGATTAAGAATTTTAAGAAAGGGTTCGATGGAGACTATGAAAAGAAAATGACACCAGGCCGGCTCCGTACCCTTTGTGAAGTCGAATGGCCTTCCATGGGATTTGGCTGGACACCAGAGGGAACTATGGACTTAAATCTCATAAAGGCAGTCTATGCTATAGTTACGGGAAAGCCTGGACACCCCGATCAGTTCCCGTACATAGACTCTTGGCTGGGAATAGCCCAAGACCCCCCCAAAATGGGCCCGTTTTTATGCTCATGGCGGGGAAGGAAAAATCTTGATGGCCCAAAAGATAACCAAGGATGAGGAGGAAATTTTACAGTACCCTGAAAGAGATGAATTTCCCCCACCACCGTATTGGATGATGGTCCTGCCAACTAGTATCACCGCGGCTGCCGGAGGCCCAACCGGAGGAACCAGCCCGAGACCGGTAAGCCTCCCGGACTCATCAGCGGTCCCAACAGCTCCACAGGTTGTAGAGCCGCCCACTCGGCAGGCTCCAGCCTCAGCTGGAGGGACAATGAGCCCACCGGACTCTACCACCCCGGATGCTGCCTCTACGTTCCCTAAACTCTACCCTCCACTCCTGGTAAGTACTCTGGGACAAGGGGGAGGAACCACTGGAATTAAACAAAGGCTCCGTCCTGCCAAAGAGCCAGAGGGAAGGATAAGGAATAAGATTGCTAGATCAATCTAGAAAAGAGGTAATTCTGAGGCTCCCCACGCCTAAGACTCGGCAACAAGTCAGGGAGTTCCTAGGAGCCACTGGATTCTGCAGGGTTTGGATTCCAAGGTATTCTCAAATAGCCCAACCCCTATTTGAGCTCCTGACAGGGCCTGAAGAAAATCCAGTAAGTTGGACTGAGAAACAGCAAAAAGCTTTTGAGGAGCTAAGACTAGCAATCACCTCTGTCCCCGCCTTGGGATTGCCAGACTTCACCAAAGCATTCACCTTATATGTGACCGAGAAAGATAAAACAGCCATGGGGGTTTTGACTCAAACCTTGGGAACGTGGGACAGGCCGATAGCTTACCTTTCAAAGTGACTTGATAATGTTGCCACCGGCTGGCCTAGCTGTCTGCGGGCAGTAGCCACGGTCGCCTTACTGGTACATGAAGCCACAAAATTAACTTTCGGTCAGGACCTGATCGTAAAGGTCCCACATGAAGTCAACATCCTCCTTCGAGGAGATCCCCACAAATGGCTGTCCAGTTCCCGGATTATTCAATACCAGGGACTGCTATGTGAAAACCCCAACCTCCGTATCGAGCCTTGCCAGGGTTTAAACCCGGCAACGCTTCTCCCAACAGGAGGTGGACCCACTCACGATTGCAAGGAAGTCTTAGAGGAGGTCTGTGCTAGCCGTCCAGATCTCCAAGACAGGCCAATTTCAAATCCTGACTGGACTCTGTATACTGATGGCACCAGCCTGGTAAAGCTAGGACAGCGAATGTCAGGCTATGCTGTAGTCACAGAGAGGACTGTTATCGAGGCCGGCTCCTTACCACAACACCGGTCAGCCCAACGAGCTGAATTATGGGCCTTAGTCCGGGCACTGCAATTGTCAAAGGGTAAGAAGGTGGACGTCTACACCGACTCCTGGCATGCTTTTGCTACGCTCTGCGTACATGGGGCGCTATACCGGGAGAGAGGCCTTCCCCACCCGAACTGAGAGAGCATCAGAAGTAGCTTGGAGCCTGCTTAGGGAAATAGTTCCCCGATTTGGATTCCCCACCAGCATAGGATCAGATAACGGCCCAGCCTTCATATCAGATCTGATACAACAAGTAAGTAAAAGCCATGAATAAAAAATGGAAGTTACACACCGCCTACCGGCCTCAGAGCTCCGGAATGGTAGAACGAACTAACCGGACACTAAAGGCCGGACACTAAAGGAGACACTTTCTAAATGGATTATAGAAACTGACTATTCCTGGGTAGATTTACTTCCCATGGCCTTGCTCAAGCTCAGGATGACCCCACGGTCCCATGGCTACTCTCCCTATGAAATTGTGTATGGGAGGCCTCCTTCCCTAATAAGACAGGTAACAACTGATATACTTCAGGTAAGGGGAGACGGGATATCACAGCAGATGCAACAACTAGGTAAGGTAATTAATCAAGTAACTAAGTTTGTGCAAGAAAGAATACCGTTCCCCTTGGGGGAGCAGATGCACGAGTTTATACCAGGGGACCAGGTATGGGTGAAAGACTGGAAACATGACTCACTGGCCCCCCGATGGAAAGGTCCTTAAACTGTTGTTTTAACCACCCCTACCGCAGTTAAAGTTGCAGGCATTGTCCCTTGGATCCATCACACCAGAGCGAAGAAGGCATACCACGCTGACCCAGAAGACGCAGAGTTGACCACCAAGAAAGACCCCACCGCCCACGGGAAACCAAGATCATTCTGAAGAGGAAGAAGAAAGCGAGGTCCCAGATGAGCCCTCTCTAGGATGGAGCTGGGTAAACGACTCCTGCTACTCGGCCTCACCAACGCAGTTCTGAACCTGACCACTGTTCCTGCACAGGACAACATCTTCATCTCATGGGCACATTCCTACGCGGACTTCCACAACTCCTCCGACTGTTGGGTATGTGGGGCTATGCTCCAGTCAGTTATGGATGGACTCCCCTGGTGGGTGTCGCCGCTTCATTATGGAGACTTTATACCACTGTGCTCCTTCTTGGAACAACAAAAGGGAACTTTCCTTTCTCTCACTAATCATAACCTTTCTTTGCTCTCCTGGTGTAAAAAAAAAAAAAAGCCATCAATGGGCCAGGGACATGGGGTTACATTTAATATGAACTCTAGTCTTATGGAGATAACAAGAGCTTATACCTCATGTATGAAAAAAAAGAGAAGGGCTCTCTTGCAAGGGGGACAGGCCTCCCGGTACCTTGAGCAATACTACCAGGTCTGGGATGAATATTTCTGGATGACTACTGAGAAAGGACAGTTGATTGCTCCCACTACTATTTGCTGGGAACAAAAAAAAAACACACAAAGTTGGATTTGGAGACCGCCACCTAGACCCAAAAGAATTAAAATATATGGGTTATTTGTCTCCTGAACAATGTAAACAAATCATAGAAGTTACCTATCACCCCAATCAGTCGGTTCAGTGGCCCGGTTCTGACTGGAAATATAATCCCGGAATCTATTGGGTAGCCCCCAACGGGACCCAGTGGCTCTGTGGGCTTAACTTATGGCCATGGTTACCAGTTGGCTGGGTAGGGCATTGCACACTGGGATTTACTTTCGCCCATGGCAGTATTAAGCCTAGCCTACATCAACCTCCAGTAAACCTGCCCTATCTGCATGCAAGATGGACAAGATCTGTGTTCCAATGGTATGACTATCTTGCTACCTTGTTTGTACCCTCTGTAGGGACAACGGATATCGGATATCATGATTAAGGTGGAGGCCTTAACTAATTTCACTAAATAGGCCCTCTTAGACAGTAGAAAAGCCATTCAAGCCTTGAACGAAGAACAAATTCAGATGAGGAGGGCAGTAATTCAAAATAGGATGGCATTAGACATACTCACAGCAGCCCAGGGAGGGACTTGCGCCATAATTAAAGTCGGATGTTGTGTATACATCCCTGACCTGCCTAAAAATGTATCTACTGCCTTGGAAGATATGCAAAATCAAGTGGAAGCCATGTCTGATGAAAATATTCCCTTTTGGACTTCGGTCCTGTCCTGGGTAAAGGGAGATTGGTGGAAAACTATTGTTACTGTTGTCATAATAGTTCTAATCATACTGCTTTGTGGGCCCTGCTTCTTACAATGTCTTGTGAACTCTGTAACCCAGAGGTTGATAGCCTTCTCTCATGTGGGTGGCCAGAGGGCTAAAGTACAATATATCTCAATGAGTGATGCTCGTTATGGAAACTAGGAGCATCAAGAGGGGGGAATGAAGAAGGAATTCAAAGGGCCTGGACTCCATCTTAGGCCTGTTCGTGCTGATTATGCTTGGCCACCTCTCTAATGGACTCTGAACTCTGTGCTTAGTGCCTGTGGAAATGACAATAGAAGGATAAGACCCCCTCTGGACAGGTCATAAATTCTTATCTGTAACCTCAGGCTTATTGATTATTGACTGTTTGAACACATAACACATGAATGATGGAGTTACTGTGATTGTATTTACCTTTCCTTTGTTTATGTAAGTCACAAGGAAGTTGGGTGGTGGGTTCAGACACGTACACATGGGGTATAAAAGATTTTCACAAATGCTGGTTGGGGTCCTTGGCTAAGAGGAGACTCTGCCTTGGGCCCGCCGGTGTAATAAACTGCACTTCACTATCTGCATCGTCCTTCTGAGTGAGCTTGCTTCCCGGAACGCGTGGGTATAACAACACGAACATTTTGGTTTCCCGGTGCATATGATACTAAGGTGGTGGAATAGGAGGATGTGCACTCACCTTCTCCTGCGAGAACACCAAAATCACAAATAGTTGCTGAACAACCATCGACAGGAGAATGTGGAACCCACCAAAGAAAGATACCCCGTGTATAAGGGCCAAGGAGAAGCCGCATCAAGATGGTAGGAGGGGTGCAATCGCATTTAATATCAAACCTCATACTTGCCAAGATGCTTGGAGGGCACAACAAAATCTTGTGTCACTAGAACCCTGGGAAAGGAGAGGTGACTCCCACAACAGACTGAGCTAGACCTGCCTTTGAGTGTTTGACGGTCTCCTGCAGAGACATGGGTCAGCAGTGGCCTGCCGTGGGGACAGGGCAGCAGCAGTCCTGGGTGATGTGGCATGTGGCCCAAGTCCTCTCAGAGGAGGTCGCCGTTAGCCCCACTATAGAACCGCTGGGTGGGTGATCCACAAACTGGAAAACAATTATACCAAAGGATCCTCGCACTGTTGAGAAAGTTCTAGGTTCCACAACAGACTTCCCAACCTTGGGATCCAGCAAAGAGGCATAACAAGAGATACGTTATTGCTCTCTTCACAGGAAATTTCAAGAGTTTTAGGAGCTAGGTGTTAGGAACAGGAGGAAGACCAAAATCTGTCTTATTATAAATCACAATATCACAGTAAGCCTCAGGGATGTTTGTAGGGGCAGTATCCTGAACAGTCTAGGTTCCAGATAATAATATGGAACCATGTTTGGAAATCTAAAATGGACAAATGTGAAATCAAGAAGGCTGAGAAAGGAGCTGTGTGGGGCTCAGCAGGACTACAGGAAAAAGAAGCTGGCAAGTGCCCGCACCACAGGGCAGGTGAGACCCCAGGACCTGCCACATGGGTCAGAAGTCTGAGGACGGGTGATTTCAGTGTCTTCCAAGTTTACCGTGGTTTGACCTCACAATTTTAAATTTATGTGCAATTTATTGATATGGACATAAGAATAAATTATTTTTCCACATTGTTGACCAGTTATCAGAGAGACTTAGTATCCATTTCTCTTTCTCATTGATTCTTGATCCTTTCTTAAACCATCCATTAAGTTATTGCATATAACAGGGTACATTTCTGTCATTTCTAGTCAGTTCTGTTTATGTACATTTTTCTGAATTACTTTTACACTATTTTAAGTATCAGCACTTTATATTTTACCATTTGTTCCCTCCATTACTTTTATTTTGTAGAATATTCTTTCATATTTTTCCCTGATAAACTCTAGATCCATTCTATTAATTGTAAGAAATAGAGACGTGAAGTGGTCCATTTTCAAGATAAAGTTGAAACCTGGACTCTATAGATAAAATTGAGGCCTGGACTCTAGATAAAGTTGAGGCCTGGACTCTTTAGATAAAGTTGAGGTTGAGGGAGGGAGATCAGGCTGGATCCTAAAGAGATAGGACTCCACCCATTGCCTGTCCCCTACAGTCATTAGGCTCTAAACCTGCCTAACAACTTGTGGATGTGACACAGTTCATGCACCCGGGGGTCCCTAAACAAACAGGATATTGAGGGAAGGAATAAACCAGCAAGAAAGCCTTGGTTGAAAAATGTAGATGTAAGCTGGGAAGGGAGATAAAAGAATTCCATATAAGGAAATAATGAAACTGAGGCAATGTCCAGAAAGATTGTACACCCCATGGTACTCAGCCAATGAGGAACCAAGGGGAGGGACCTGCATGTTAGGGAATAAATGGCTTGTTGTACCCAACCTGGGTGTGCCTAGGTTGTGCCCACCAGACACCCAATCTTGAAAAGACTGTCATTAAAAGTCTCGCTTTCACTGTGCTTCGTGTCTCCGAGTCCATCCCTTGGTTTGGGGCTGGTGAGTGTATTTCTCACATTAGTTTCAAAAATACCTGAACAAGGAAAAGAAACAAAAAAACTAAACATTTTTAAAGGCTGTATAAATTGTGTTTGAAATGCAATACTTTTATGATACTTGGTTTTCTAACCTAGAAATGAGGCAAATCTTGATAGTTAAGACTTTGCTTAGTATCTTCCTAAGCTCTAGAAGATTGTCTTTGTACTTATGGGGAATATTCTTAGACATTAAAATTTTTGTCAGTGTTGGTGTTGTATTGGTCAATGAGAACTTTTCCTTTCACTCATTATGTTCTATAGAAAAGTGAGGTGTTTTTTTTTTTTTTCCCCCTCAAGGTGATGCGAAGAACTGACTCACTGGAAAAGACCCTGATGCTGGGAAAGATTGAAGTCAGGAAGAGAAGGGGCTGACAGAGGATGAGATGGTTGGATGGCATCACCGACTGGATGGACATGAGTTTGAGCAAGCTCTGGGAGTTGGTGATGGACAGGGAGGCCTGGCATGCTGCAGTCCATGGGGTTTCAGAGTCAGACATGACTGAGTGACTGAACTTTCTCCTCATAGTTAGTCCATGTATTGCTTCCTCTTATTAGTCCTGAGAACCTTCTAGTTCTATTTGAATTTGGGCGGTACACAGCCCTATTGAAACAGGAGGGAGGGCCAGAGCCCAACCTTTAAAAGAATGACATAGCCATATGACATGATAAAAACTGGTCAGAATGAACTAGATAGATCCAAGATGGGAAAAGCTTTAACTTCTGGTACACTTTCAGCCTCATTATAAATTCACTGTAACACGTTAGCATAAGCTAGGGACACACCCACACGTGCCTTGATAGTGCCAAGGGTGATCATAAAAAGTCAGCAAGAGGGCAGTGGCTCAATTCCTGGAAATCCCTGCCCCTTTTCTGAACTAGTTGGAGTAATCTTCCCACTAGTTAGCCTATGAGATTACCCAGCCCATAAAAACTAACCAGACCATATTTGGGGGGCTCTTGCCTTCTGGCCCAAACTCTGTCCGGGAAGTGTGTTTCTTCCAGGGGCACTGTCGCCTTTTGATACAAGCTGCATTCTATGTATGGAATGTGTTTCTCTCTAAATAAATCCACCTCTTACCTATCACTCTGTGTCTCACTGAATTCTTTCTGCCAAGAGACATAAAGAACCTGAACTTCAGTAAGTCCTGAGACTAGGTATGTGATTTCAATGAAAAGAGAGTGGATTCAAGTCCCAGTCTGAGTCATGGCCAAATTTGAATCCCAACCCCTGGGTTCAAGCCCCATCTGAGGTGTATGGTTTCGCTGGCAACCACGAAGGGACAGCGATAAGGTAAGAAAATGTTGAGTTAGGTCTTGGTCCTGGAAAGGCTAATGGGACACCATGAACCAGGTGTACTGTGGAGGATGCTCTGCCAGGGTTTGCCCATTCTTGATGCACTGGTCAACCCCAAATGCTTTGGGCTCTGACTGGAAGCCTAGATACAGAGCAGAGGAAAGATGGCGATTGGCAAGGCTTGCTGTAGAAAGATGAGATGGAGTGACTGTGCTTAAGTACATCCCACAGCAGGTCCAGGACAGAGTTGTTGCTGCAGGATTTGATCATCTATACTTTTCTCCTCGACTCTGAGGTTTTTTCATCTTATATTCTATCGTTATTCCTGTTTCATTTTCTTCTTTCTTTTCTTAACCCCAGAAGACCTGTATGGCTGCCAAGATATACTTTTTATTGACAAGTGCTGACCCTTTACTCCTGAATTTGCAGCTAGGCCGGCTCCTGCTCATCAGTGACACCACGAGAACACCTTCTGCGTCATTCCTTTGTGGCAATTTTTCAGACAGTAACATCTGGTTAAGAGATTACCTTGGAAGGGATATCATCTAAAATTCTAAGTGCAAATCTTGACCAAACTGGATGGTGGATTTTGACATGAGTAACTCTTGGATAGCGTGTAAAGACATCACCTCAGCCTTGGGTCTGAAATGAGTCAGGCCACATCAATGCTGACCAGTATCCGCTCTGGGCCACATACTCCAGGATTGGGAATTTGTTTCAATTGGTTTATTCAGTTTTCAGTAATAGGCAGCTGTTTTTACATTCCTTTGTCTTTGTGTCTGATTGTCCCACCCCTTTAATGGGAAGAGATTTATTAACTAAGTTAGGGGCCACTCTGCTTCTTAAAGGGCAAGGAAAACACTCTCACCACCAAATGACTCTAACAGAAAGTGGAAAGGAACAGATTAAATCTGGAGCTGAAATGGAAGCTTTAGTAGACTCTGAAGTATGGCATATCAAGGTTCCAGGCCTGGCCAGAGATATCCAGGTGGTGATTATTAAATTTAAAAGGGCTATAGAGTATTTAAATATAAAGCAGCTATTTCTTAAACCAGGTAAGATGCTCAAAAGTGTTTGTAAATAGATTACCAAACTAGGAAGTGCTTAATGTAGCTAAACTAACCACAGCTGATATTTTGAGCCTGATAAAAATTTAGAGGGGAAGCTATAAAACATTACGATAGAAATTAATGAATGTGTCAGTCATTTGATATTGCTGGGTTGTTAACCTAATTGTTTGAGGGGGGAAAAAGAAAAGAAAAAAAGAAAAATTTTATTTTTCTGGCTGTTAAGTGTACAAAAGTCATCCTAGGAGGAATTGCCTGTGTATTTGAGATACGAATGTTCTACCTGGTCTTCTACACGAAGCTTTATCTCCACCATATTTTAAAATACAAATTTTGAAAAGGAGAGTAAAGTAATTTAGAAATTGACTTGTCAAGGATAAATAGAAATCCCAGGTATCTTTTCTATAAACATTGATAAAAAGAGTTTAGTCATCTAGACAGGTGACCTTGATTTGTTCCATCTGCCCAGTTTGAATGCAATCTCTTTTGTAACTGATGGGTTTTACATTTTTGTACCTGACTCAAGGCGGAAATTTTGAGATGGGAGTAATGAGGTCTTCACTTGTACTTATCTGTGTTATAGATGTATGGTATTGCCAAAATTGATAAAACAGCTCTATTTAATTGGCTTTAAAGTTAAATGCTTATATTACATAAATACTCATAAGTGTAAAGAAAACCACGCAAAATGAGTTTCAGGTTCATGAGATCTGGGAAATACTCAGTATTGAACTGATGTCGGTATCAAAGCCAGCTTAAGCTTGGTGGCTGATTAACATTTTTACATAATATCAATGTTAAGTGTGCAGCCCATTGTTCTATGTCTGGTTCTAACTGTTGCTTCTTGAACTGCATACAGGTTTCTCAGGAGGCAGGTAAGGTGGTCTGGTATTCCCATCTCTTGAAGAATTATCCACAGTTCATTGTGAGCCACAAAGTCAAAGGCTTTAGCGAGACTAGTCCCATCACTTCATGGCAAATAGATGGGGAAACAATGGAAACAGTGACAGACTTTGCTTGCTTGGGCTCCAAAATCACTGCAGATGGCGACTGCAGCCATAAAATTAAAAGATGCTTGCTCCTTGGAAGAAAACTATGACAAATCTAGACAGTGTATAAAAAAGCAGACATTACTTTGCTGAGAAAGGTCCGTCTAGTCAAAGCTATGGTTTTTCTAGTAGTCATATATTCATGTTAGAGTTGGACCATAAAGAAGGCTGAACACCAAAGAACTGATGCTTTTGAGCTGTGGTATTGGAGAAAATTCTTGACTCTTGGACTGCAAGGAGATCCAACCAGTCAATCCTGAAGGAAATCAGTCCTGAATATTCATTAGAAGGACTGATGCTGAAGCTGAAGCTCCAACACTTTGGCCACCTGATGCGAAGAACTGACTCCTTAGAAAAGTCCCTGATGCTGGGGGAGATTGAAGGCAGGAGGAGAAGGGGACAACAGAGGAAAGCATAGTTGGATGGCATCACTGACTCAATGGACATGAGTTTGAGCAAGCTCTGGGAGACAGTGAAGGACAGGGAAGCCTGGCGTGGGTCTATGGGTCACAAAGAGTAGGACACGAATGAGCAACTGCACATCAATAATGTTTAATGTAATACTTCTGCTGTATCTAAGTTTACTGAAGGTCATGTTTGTTACTTCTATTGCAAATTTGTCATCCAGAAAAGTAACTTCATGTGAAATAAGCATTTAAGGATAGCAAAATGTATGTTTTCAATAAAAGAAGGTGTGAGGAATGAAAGACATACTGAAAAAAGAATTGTGCATCATCTGTATTTTCTAAGATTGGATTAAATTTAGATGGGCAGAGGGATTTTGTCGAGACAGGACTGGGACAAGACTAGATTTGGTTTCTCCGAAGTTCTCTTGAAATGCTGTTTTTGGTAAGAGACTATGTTAATTTCTTTGCCTTTAAGTGGTCTGTATTTGCTTTTGAGAGCTCTTCTAACTTTGGTTAAAGAATAAGTATTTTCTCATAGTGATTTATGATCTTATTTAACCAAGTTTTTGAAAACTTTTTGACAAACTTCCCAAATATCAAATTTTAATTAAAGTTCTTTTGATTTTCAGCTAACTTTGGGATGCTTTAGAGAGCTCCTAAGGTATCTCAGAGAAATACATTTAACTAGGATTATTTGGTGTATTAATTTAAATGTAATCATTCATAATTCTGGTTATTGCAACCAAGTTTCTTTTATAGATTATACTGTAGTCAGATATTTAACCCTAACTTTTAAGTCTTCTGTGGTTTATAGATAGCTATTTTTGTACTCTGATGCTGTTACGAAAAGTGCCTCATCATCAAGAAGATTCATAAGAAGGCTAAGGAAACAGTTACAACAGTTGCGTATCAAGATGATGGCTATGAAAGGATTCCAGCCCACACAGAACTTGAAACAAGTAGCTGTCTTGCCCCCGGGATCAGGCATCCAGAGGTTTGTAATCCTTGACCAGTGGGATTGATGTACTATTCAGACTTGAAGTAGTTACAGAAGATAGACTGTTACCCCTCTACTTCCCACAAGAATGTGGGAGTAAAATCTCTGAGAGGGGAATGAAAGATGAAGGAAGGGGGCAAGGTACAACCTTTAAAAGAGTGACATAACCATTGAGGAAATTAACTAGTTAGGTCCAAGATGGCGGAAGATTCAACATCCAGGAGACTTTGAGCCTCACGATACGCTCACTGTAACACATCAGTTAAAGGACACACTCACCAGCACCACGGCAGTGGTGATCATAAAAGGTCAAAAATTGTGCATGGCCCAATTCCTGGAAATTTCTGCCCCTTCCCCCAAATAGTTAGAATAATCCTCCAACTCAGCCTATGGAATTAACCAGCCCATAAAAACGAATCACTCCATATTTCAGGGTCTTTCTCTTCTGAGATGGTCCACTGTCTGTCTGGGAAGTTTATTTCTCCCAAGGCCATTTTCACCTTTTGAGATGGGATGTCTATCTCTTTAAATAAATCCACTTCTTATCTATCACTTTGTGTTTCACTGAATTCTTTCTGCAATGAGGCATTAAAGAACCTGAGCTTTAGTAAGTCCTGAGACCAGGTGTGTGATTTTAACCAAAAGACAGTGGGTTGAAGTCCCAGTCTCAGTCTTGGCTGGGTTCAAGTCCTGGCCTGTGGGTTCAAGTTGCATCTGAGGTGCACAGTTTCAATATGTGTAAGCAGTGATAATTTGGCCTCTAATTCCAATATTCATTCTTTTTAAAAGTTCATGTCTTATTGCATTACTTCAAAATTTCAGGAAGTATTAAATAATACTGGATTATAACAAGAAACTTTCCTTTATCTCTGTTTCTAATAGGAGCTTTCCTTTATCTCTGTTGCTTTGTCTTTATCTCTGCTTCTTTCAACTTTCCTTTATCTGTTTCTAACTTTCTAAAGGAATGCCTTTAGGGTTTTAGTATAAACGTTAGTACTTGGAGTCATCAAATATTTCTTGAGTGCATTCTAAGAGTTAGGTTCTGAGAATGACATAAGATCTGACCTCCAAGAACTTAAAACTGGTTTGGCTTAGATGGTAAAGAATCTACTTGCAGTGCAGGAGACCTGGGTTTGATCCTCAGGTTGGGAGGATCCCCTAGAGGAGGGCATAGCAAGCCACTCCAGTATTCCTGCCTGGAGAATCCCCATGGACGGAGGAGCCTGGTGGGCTACAGTTCAAGGGGTTGCAGAGTCGGACAGGACAGTGTCAAATGCTTAGTCCAGTCATTTTGTCACCAAGAGCAGAGGCAGCCTCCTTATTTTGGATTTGTGATTAGGATGGGGTGACATGACATGTATTTCCTAGGAGTCTATTTATTTCTGGCTGCACTGGGTCGTCATTGCTGCCAGTGGGCTTTCTCCATTTCTTCATTGAACGCACAGGCTTCTCATTGTGGTGGCTTCTCTTACCTCAGAGCACAGGTTCGAGGTGCGCAGGCTTCAGTAGTTGCAGCACAAGTGCTCTAGAGCACAGGCTCAGTAGTTGTGATGCATGAGCTTAGTTGCTCTGCAGCATGTGGGATCTCCCCTGGCCAGGGATGGAACCCATGTCTCCTGCAATAGTGGGCATATTTGTAACCACTGGACCACCGGAGAAGTCCTCCCAGGGCTCTTTTGAGATAATCATGGGGTTCATCTCTAGTATGATTATTTGAGATCAAACTTAGCTATTTGCGATGCATTATTGTAGGCTTCTAGAAACATTCTTCATCCTTTGGGCAGCTAACAGCCAATGCCCTTTATGACGCTTTTTGAAATGGCCTTGATAAGCATATTCACAAAGTGTCTTTCTGGATCATTCCATCTCCCAGGAGGAGGTGTCTATGGAGGTAAAGCGTCTTTAGTTTTGGCTGTGCAGGGGCTCCCCTCCGTTCTGGCATGCTGGCTTCTCACTGCAGCGCCTTCTGTTGTGAAGCAGAGGCTCCGGGCACACAGGCTGCAGGAACTTGCGGTGCATGCGTTCAGTTGCTCTGTGGCTTGTGGCATCTTCTCAGACTAGGGATCAAACCCACGTCCCCAGCATCACAGATGGATTCTTCTCCACTGCGCCACCAGAGAAGTCACGGTAAGACGTCTTTGGAAAGAAGGCAATTGTGAGGGCAGGAAAGTCTGGAACCTGAGATGTTTGAACTCTCAGATATTCAGATAAACAGTGTCTAGTTCTTCTTGTCCTTTGTACTAACAGTCTTTAATTCAGGAAACAGTAGAGTTGTGCATCTTCGCAAGGAGATTCTTTTCGTATGTGTTGCTCCAAAAACAGATGAAGTAACCTCAGGCATGGGGGTGGGGGTGGGTTGAGAGGGGATCACCTTCAGTCCTGGGCATTGATGGCTGCTGAAATCCCTCCATTTCCTCTCCTCTCTTGTCCCTCTAACAGACTCAGATATTACTGAGTATCCACATATGCAGCCCAGGTACTTGGAGGGAAGCTGACCTCTCTCCTCGCTCCAGCCTGGAGCCCATCAGGGCATTCCCCACAATTTGCCAGTAACTGGCTTAAGGCTGTCCTGCAACCCATGAGAGGTCCAGAAAACCACGTCTGCTCAGTATGTGGAGAATGACGCCCTCTCCCCTCTGCAGCGTGATGCGAGCACTTGTCCTGGGATGGTTCTAGCCATGTCCTCACTAGGAACAGAGCCCGCCTTGGGATTGCGCTGACCTCAGAGAGCTGAGCACTGGAAGGAAGGGGGAACGCGAGGTATGAGTTGCGTGTTCAGTTGCCTCAGGGCCCACCTCTCTGGCCTTGCAGACGAGCCCTGTCTTTCTCCCCATCTGACCAGATGAGGCATGTTTTCTGCCACGTGTAATGAGCCACATACACTTGGGTAATGCCATTCTACCTGGCATGGTATGCTCAGAAACAGCACAGTCCTGAGATCCTCCAATCTCTGCACACCGCTGCTCCGGGAACAAGCTCCATGGGGCCCTAAGCAGGAGCACATCCTGCTCACTTCATGCCCCCAGGCTAAGCAAGCAGGCAACTCACAGTGGCTGGCAGAACCAAAGACAGGGTTGTGAAGAGGAAATACACATAGTTGCCTCGAATTCTTAGCATCTCTTCCTTCCCTTTTTCTCTTTTTAGCGAGATGGCAGTAGTGACTCATAAGACAAAAAGGTAAAAAGCCCAGACTCTTGGCAAGAAGCGTCTTGTAGGTACTGATGCCTGGTGCAGGTATAGCCTGTGTCTATGTCCCAGTGGGCAGCCTGCACGTCACCCAGCTGTTTCCTTCATGGAATCCAAAACAACCTGCTGTGAAGAAGTGTCCCAGACTACTCAGAACATGTTCCGTTAGTGCGGCAAAGAGCAGGACCCTCTGGGGTCTTCCTGGGACAGACCCCTCCCCATATCCTCTTCTGTAGCTGCTCTCTGAAGTACCTAGATAATAGTATTTGATGCATATTTCCTGAGTTTTCCAGATGCTGGAACCACCACCAGATGGAAGAAATGAACTGCATGATGGCCATGAGCCTCCAGACTTTCTGGCACCTAAGGACTGATCACCATCAACCAATCAGGGAATTGTCATAGCTGATCACAGACCCTGGGATGACCCTTCCTCACCTGGTCTTTAAGAATGGTTTGTGGAAATCCTTGGGGATGTTCACGGTATTTTTGAGCACAAGCCACCCGTTCTCTTTGATTGGTCCTGCAATAACCATTTCTCCGCTCTGAACTCCAACATTTTGGTTTGTTTGACCTGCCTGGGTATTGGGCACATGAACAGGTCTTTAGTAACATTAGGTAACATATTAATAACATTACACAACAGTGGCAACCAGACATGATCTCTTTGTAAAGTGAACGCTGTTTATTGCTTGTTATGACTTTAACAGGCAAGAACCTACATAGGAATTATAATACCTACAGGTGATCTTTACCAAATGCCTGTATAGAAATGAACGTTGGAATGAATTCTGTGTGTGTCTGCTTTCCCCGAGTTATCCATTTCCCTTTCCTGGTGAAGCAGAGACCCAACCCTCCTAGTGGTGGGACTGACAGACAGTGAGGATCTCCCCCAAAGCCGTGTGTGTCCATCACCTCCCACCACCCCCTCCACACCCCTGACAGTGTGTGTCCATCACCTCCCACCCCGCCTCCACACCCCTGACTGACAGACAGTGAGGATCTCCGCCAAAGCCGTGTGTGTCCATCACCTCCCACCACCCCTTCCACACCCTCCCGGGGTTCAGTGTGCTCATACACGTTTACACTCAGGGAAAGCAAAGGTCACACATACTGAAGCAAACCAAACAGACGGCATTTCTTTAATAAAATGAGATGAAAAAATAAATCTAAACACACCTTTTCAAGTGTCACTCTTCTTTAAACTTTTATATAAGATAAAGCTCTTATTTTTCTTTTCAGTATACTCTACTTAAAATTTTTAAAAAATAAACTTTCTTTTTTGGTACCTTTCATTTCCTGTGTCAGCCTCGGAAATATATAAAATATACCCCACTAGAACTCTGTGCAAATAATAAACATAAATAAAATTAACATCTTAAAAAAAAAAGAGCATTTCAAGGTTGTCACTCTGCACCGCCAGCTGCACTTCTTGGAAGGAGGTCCTAGAAGCAGTCTGTGGTCTGCCCACTCAAGCCACACAGGTCCCGGTCTGGCGGCGCGGAGCCAGGCAGGAAGTCGCCGTCGCGCTTGTCCATGGGCAGACCGCTCCGGGAGAACTGTAGGACGCTTCCCAGGCCGCTGACCAGGGACAGTGAGGACATCCAGTTGAGGGAGCTGAGGCCGGGCATGCTGAAGACGGACGGCAGGGGGCCTGGCCTGCGGGCGCTCACGGGTCTCACCCTGGAGTCCCCCGGACAGCCCTCCAGGATCACCTGTCCTGGCGAGGAGGACCGCGAGGGCTGGCTGCCCAGCCCGTCCGGCAGGGTGCCCTCCCTCAGCGGCACCCCCACGTCCACAGCGCTGGGCTCCCCGCCAGCCTCGGGGGAGCAGGCCGGCTGCTGCACGCCCCGGGACACCCGTGAGCTGCAGTCCCGGGAGATGGACCGCGTCACGCTGACACTCCTCTGTCCCGACGGCTCGGTCCTTGCTTCTCCCGGGATGTGCCCCTGAGCAGAGGTCTCTCTGGGAGCCCTGAATTTCCCGGGGGACCTCTTGGCTAACTGGCGTCCCAGCTGCAGCGGGGTAGGGAAAAGGGTCCCCTGCAGGGCTTTGCAAAACAATCTGGAAAGAACACATAGAACACAGTCAGCTACTGCTGCCGCGAAGCCTTTGAGCTTCTGAGACTCGAATGGTGCAGGAGCACAGCAAAGGCGGCACCTTCCAAGCTGCGTGGGACCTGAAGGCCACGGTCCCGGACACCTACCTGGGCAGCAGCGCAGCCACGGGCGCCAGCAGACAAACGGAGTAAAACACGGGGTCGCCCATTAACGTCTGCATGGTCCAGTAGGGGTTGGAGGGAGGGTAGCATGTCGCGCAGGAAGTGTTGTAAATCAAAGCCACGGTGAAAAACAAAACAACACTGAAGCCACAGGCCGTCCAGTTGAGCCAGGTCTGAGGGGTAAAGAGAAAAACAGGGCTTCTGTTTCAACAAAAATGCACGGGTCCTCCTAGAGCAGGCGCTGTGCTCTTAGAAGGAACAGTGGGAACAGGGTGGGTCGGCGTGAACACAGGCTGGGCAATGGAAGCGAGGTGCCGGGAAGGAGGGTTAAGCAGACCTGGGTGGAGGGGCTCGGGCGGGCAGGAGCCCAGCGCTGCCCAGGACAGGCGCGGACTGTGGGCTGGAGCTACCCCCCACCCAGGCTCGGGTCCACGTGGCTGGCCCAGGGACCTGCTTTTGTTCTCCTCACAGTGAGGCTGGCTTTGCAAAACCCTGCTCGAGCTTACGGACTGGGCACGTCAGCAAGGGCTCGCAGACCAGCCCGCTTCTGGGTCAGTCCCGTGGTTCTCACCCAGGTCTTGGTCTCGATGCCCAGGTGCAGGAGGAAGGTGAAGAGCGCGATGGCAGTGATGGGGGTGCCCCAGGTGAAGATGTCTGTGTCAGAGTCGTGGTAGGCCTGAAAGACAGCAGGGTCCTCTGTCTGCGTGTCACCGGATGAAGCTGGCGGGACAGGCCTGGCCAGGGGCCAACTTACCAGGTAGGGAATGAAAAAGCACACGAGGCTCTGGAAGGCAGCATCGGCCATGTTCAGCCAGAACGTGCGAGGCCGATATTCCTGAGACACAAGAACAAGCACAGGGATTACAGGGACAGCCTCGTCTCTTCACATGGTTTTCCAGTCACCCCTGGGGGCTGCGAAGGCACAGGCCGGGCACCCCAGGGAAACTTGCTAACCCAGGCCCTTGAGAGGGAGGTCCCAGGGGCTGGGGGCCTGGTGGAAAAACACTACGGAAAGGCTCCACAGGGGCCCTTGAGGCTGAGTCGGTCACCGACAGCATCTGGGTCTGCAAGGCCTGTTATAGCACTTCTCAGTCAACAGGAAAAAGAGGAAATGCATTTTAAAATCCCGATGCGTTTCCCTAGCCAGAGACTAGAGCATGAAACTCTGGCAGCCTCTCCAACCTGAGTCCTTCTACTTTGTCAGGGCTTTGCTTCCCTCTGTTGGTGGACCCTCTAGAATGTTTCTTAAAAATGAGTTATTGTAACATTAAATCATGGATGTCTCCTAACGTTAAAATCAATTAGCTGCACAAAAAAGGCAAAAATGACTTTGAAATGGACTAATCAAGTCTTCCTTGTCTGGGTGCCCACGTCTGCATCTGACCCTGCTGAGTTCTGAGCTGTGAGAGCGAGCCCTGGCCCACAGGACACTGAGCGTTTACCGAGCACTTGGGAAAGGCAGCCCCTTCCTGTTAGTCCCCAGAACACACTCACCCAGGAAGTGAGGCCTGGCAGAGTACAGGGGCGCTCCCAGGTGATGAGCAGAGACCTTCAGCAGCCCCCGTCCCCAGGCTGCCCTCGGGAAGTCAGGCGTTCAGCTGTGTCTGACCCTTTGCCATCCCACGAACTGCAGACTGCCAGGCTCCTCTGTCCAGGGAATTTTCCAGGCAAGAACCCTGGAGAGGGCTGCCAGTTCCTACTCTAGGGGATCTTCCTCATCCAGGGATTGAACCCTTATCTCCTGCCTTTTCTGCATTGGCAGGTGGATTCTTTACCACCGCACCACCTGGGAAGCCCGGTGGGAAGTCAGCACTTCAGTAAACCAGTTCTGAATTATTTAAGAGACCACTGTGGGAGACGTGGGGCTCTATTCCCTGGGCACATGTATAATTCCAAGCAGCCCAAGAGAAGCACTGCCGTGGCTTTCTTTACGGACCAGCAGGGACAGCTGGGAATTAGCATGCCAATCTACGCAGTGTACTGATGGAAACGTGTATTTACATTATCTGTTTGTGTTCACTTGGTTTTTCCAGGGTTTCCCTATGGGTTTATCTTCTCATTAATCCCTACTCAAAGGAAATCACATTTCTTTTGGGGATGTTTTAGAAAAATCCCTGCTCTGCCTACAGTCATCCCACATGTCCTCGACTTGGATTCCAAATAGGCTTTCCTTGAGCTCCTGGAAACTTTCAGTGTAAAGACAGTTTTCATCTTGGTATACTTTTAAAAGAGCTTCCCAGGTAGCTCTAGTGGTAAAGTACCCACCTGCTAGTGCAGGGGACCTAGAGGTGTGGGTTCTATCACTGGGTGAGGGAAGATCCCCCGGAAAAGAGCATGGCAACCCATTCCAGTATTTTGCCTGGAGAATCCCAGGGACAGAATCCCATAGAGCCTGGCGGGTTATAGTACATAATGTTGCAAAGAGTCGGACATGACTGTAACCACTTAGCACACACACACACATAGTTTTTAAAAAATCTTTTCTTTCTCTCTTTTTTTAAGCTTTAGGTAAACTGATATACAGAAACTACACACACTTTTAATGTAAACATTTTGATGAGTTTGGGCCCATACATACACCTCTGATACCATCACAACCAATCAACTCTTTCTACTTAAATGCATTGTAGTCAAGTAGAATTCCTTGTTTTCCTCCCACTGGTCAGATTCTAGAATTTTAACTGTTCCAGTGTCCATTTTTTTGAGATTTTATTTTTAACATTTTATTGGAGCACAGTTGTACAATGTACAGTGTTGTACAATGTTGTGTTAGTTTGTGCCCTGTGCCCTGGTGGCACAGACGGTAAAGCATCTGCCCGCAATGCAGGAGACCTGGGTTCGATCCGTGGGTCGGGAAGATCCCTGGAGAAGGCAATGGCACCCCACTCCAGTACTCTTGCCTGGAAAATCCCGTAGATGGAGGAGCCTGGTGGGCTACAGTCCATGGGGTCGCAAAGAGTCGGACACGACTGAGCGACTTCCCTTTCACACACATATATTCTTCTTCAGATTCTTCACCCCCATAGGTGATTACAGAATACCAAGTAGAATTCCCTGTGCTACACAGTAGGCCCTTGCTGGTGATCTGTTTTATATACAGCAGTATGTGTATGTTAAGGTCCCAAGCTCCCAATTTATCCCTCCTTGCCGTATTTGTCCTGGAGAAGGAAATGGCAACCCACTCCAGTACTCTTGCCTGGAGAATCCCAGGGACGGGGGAGCCTGGTGGGCTGCTGTCTATGGGGTCGCACAGAGTCGGACACGACTGACGCGACTTAGCAGCAGCAGCAGCAGCCTTATTTGTCCTTTGGTAACAAAAGTTTGTTTTCAAAACCAGTGAATCTGTTTTGTAAATAACTGCATTTGTATCATTTTTAAGAACTGGATTCCACATGAGTGATATCGAATGGTATCTGTCCTGCTCTGTCTGCCCAGGGTGTCCCCGGAAAGGGAGGCGCGGGGACCTGCCCCTGCGGGGCTGCCGTGGGGGCCGGGGCCTCACCTCCATGTTCTGGCCGCTCCGGTAGAGCTGCGGCTCGGCGAGCAGCACGTCGGCCGGCACGTCCTTGTCCAGCACCCCAGTCACGAGCTGGGGGAGCGACGAGAAGAGCAGGTTAAAGAAGATCAGGTACCACTGGTCAATCATGGAGGACGCGGAGAAGCCGCAGTAGAACTGGAACCAGAAGAGGAGGCCGACGAACATCTGCGGTCAAAGGAGGGGCGGGACGGCGACTCTCAGCTGCCCCGCAGACTCCCGCCCTGGGGCCGAGAGGCTCGCAGAGTCTGGCTGGAAAGACTGAATCTGTGCGCGAACATCGTCTCCAGAGACGGCTCTCCCCTTGTCGGGGTGAGCTACAGGCATTCCTGCTGGTCCCTACGGCTGCCCCAAACAGGAAAGTGAGGTCCAGAGAGGTGGAGGAACCTCCTCCCATGCTTAGCGGGAGGACCTGGGTGAGCCTCTTCCACTATTACTTGGTCACTGAACATCCTGATGCTATATGGGGGTGGTGGGGGGTGGTGGTGCTGGCAGCTTAGCCACTGCAAAGCATTCCGACAATTACTAGCCATGCAAGCTGGCACAGATCATTTAGCCACTCTCTGCCTCAGTAACCTTGTCCATGAAATGGGCACACCAGTGATACTCAGCTGCGGGCTGTGGTGAGAATTAATGACTAACAAGAGCGCCCTACATGCTGAGATGCTCATCAGCTTCATCTGTGGTTGTTACTGTCAGGAGAACAGCTATTTCCTTTGTCTGAGGCTCAAGCAAGGACAGCATGCTCACCCCATTTAGAGGAAAGAAAACTAAGGTCCAAGGTGTCAAGTGACTGGACAGTGGTCACTGCATGAGAAACAAACCCATCTTGATCAACCACTAGGGGGTCTTGGCCTGGAGGAGCCACAGAGGAAGAACATTCTCTGCTGGGCACTGCAGATAGTAGCCTCGGGGTGGGTTCGGGGTGGGTTCTGGAACTGCTGCTGCACATATCTCTGACCTTAATGCAGTCACTTAACCTCTTTGAGGTAGAGCTCAGAAAGGTTTCTTGACCTAAAAAATGGCTTGTTCCAATGATCAGGAAAAAAAGACAGTCTACACTGATATCACCTCTAATGACCCAGAACTTCCAAACCTCGTTTCAGTCTATGCCCTAATGTAACTCTTCCCCTCCACCCTGAAAATTGACAAACTTGGCTTCTTCACTAACTTTCTTCCATTTTTCACACCCACACTTGCTTATCGCTCTTCTATCTCCTCAGGTGCAGCCTAGTGACTCATGAGTAAGCAAGTGGAGTCAAAGAGGAGAAAAAGTACTTAGATAATTGAGATTTTTTTTCATGTAGTACAGAAAGCCTTCTCCTCAAACCACTGTTGCTATGGAAACTTTCCTTCTCTACTCCTTACTGGAAGGCAGGAGAACTTATTCTGAAAACAAATGAATTTCTCACTTTGGGAGGCAGAGTGATTATTTCTGAACTTCTCAAGTAGATTAAGTGCTTGTTCACAGAGGCCTTGCATTTGACACAGAATGAAAACAGGCCCCTTCTCCTTCCTTGTCCCCTTCCAGAGGGCAGATTCACTGCGGCAGACAGGAGGCACTGTCCATTTCGGTGGCCACTCTGGGACTCTCCTGCAATTGAAATATGGAATGCCTCCCCCTCAGTCTGAGAAGTTTTCATTAGGAATTACAGAATGCAGAGTTCAATTCCTATGGTCTGTTTTGTTTTCAGATAAAGAAAACAAAATCCAAAGGAGGCAAATAACTTGCTGCAGATTGCACAGCTAATGAATGAGAAAAACGGGGCTGGGATTCCAGCCTGCCCAGTCCCACTCATCTTTACTCAAAGCACCACCCACCCCTTCGGGAGCTGGGAGCCGCTTGGTTTGCAACTCTGTGCGAGGAGGGGGTGGTGCTGGGGAGGCACTGACTAGTAGCAAGGGGATCTGACGAGGTCAGGGACATCATGGCACAGCCCTGCACGGACTGAGTCCCAGGCAGAACCCAATCTGAATTAATTTCCAGGACCTAACCTATAAAATTAGACATGCTCTTGACTTTGGAGCTACGGATTCCAGCAGGGCAGGTCTACGGGACTACTCTGAAGAGTCCACTACCCCGAGAGTTTACTTACTTTGTCTCCTTGCCTCCTATGAGAGGCAAGAGGGACAAGCAGCAATCCAGCAAGTTCTCAGCAGAATGTCTATACCTCACAAGTAGGGTAGGGTCCTGAGATGGCCATGTGGTCCATCCTGGAGGCTATTGCTGCCACACAACTGTCTGCCAAGGCTACAGTAGTGAAGGAACTAAGAATTAAATGCTAGGGTCAGCAGGAAACAGACCAGGGCCCTGAATCAGAGTCCCTGAAGAAACAGAACTGTCCTGAGCCAAGCAGGTCTGCGCACGCCCTAACTGAAAGGTCAAGTACAGAATGAGCTGGCCCGAGGGGGCGTCTACCTGCCAGCACAGAAGGTGACAGCCCCTTCCTGCTGGCCCAGGGCGGGCGCGATTTTTTCCAATTAATTCTACTTCATTAAATCTGGGCCTGAAGCTTCAATGTCATAATTGCTATATCAAAGCCCATTTGTATCTGAATAAACAATCTGTTATGAAATCAGTTTAGCTCACAATAAAATTTTTACCATTTCACTACCTCATTGACTGGTTCTGTAATCCTAGATTTATAAGCAAAAGTATTTCATTTGCACACTTATTGAGACAGTGCAGTGGGCGAGGTGTTGTAGCAGAGTGCAGTAGAGTTGGAGAGGAGTGTGTGTCTAGTGCGGAAGTACCCGGAATGGGAAACTGCGGTGAAACGTGATGACGCCTGTGGTTGATGATTGACACAGAAGCAGCGATGCAGCCACAGGCGCATGTACACTCATGGTGGCCAGGGGGGTGAGGAAAGGCTGCTCGAAGACGGTGGGCAACCTCAGCAGCCTGCTTAGCATCAGGGTCACAGCCCAGCCGAGTCCTCTCATGCTGACCCAGGACTGCCAGCCACACTTCCACGCATCAGACGAGCCCATGTGCTTTGAGAGAGCACCGATCAGAGCATCCTGTCAGTGGGCGCCTCAGGAGACCATTCCTGAGAGAGACAGGGGCAGAGCGGTAAAGGGCCTGGAAACCAGAGTCAGCTGGGCGGGGGCAGAAAGGAGCCTCGACCACTCACTGACTGAGGACTTCACGCAAACCGCTGGACCCCATGGTCACTCTACTTATTATAAAGCTGCAAGTGGACCTCCTCCTTGGATCTACCTGTTTCCATCCTCAGAGTGGCAAGATTTCTGAGACTGAGGGTGCAAGGCCAGACCAGGCCTGGGAAAAATCCACAGAAGCCAAGTGGGGGTGGAGCAACGGGAGGCTGTGGGATGGCCCTCAGGCCACGTTCAGTTAACAGTCCTGTGAATCTCACGATTTCACATCAAAACTCCTCGACACTGGCATCGAATACATACTGTGTTTTTGTAGAAGAAGTACAGCACCATGTTCGCAAGCCGGGAATAGCACCAATGTCCGTGAACGATCAAGAGTCTCTCGAGGTATCGGAACTTGGGCACCGCGAAGTCGCTGGCCATCACTGCCTTGAGAGGGAGAGAGTGGCAGTTATTGGTGCTGCTTCACTGCGCCTGAGGTCCGTCTTAACTCCCCCCAAACACAAGGCGCAACAGGGATGCAGAAATCCAGTCTGAGTTGGCCGTTACCACTGTCTCCAGGATGAACACTTGCATTTAAGAAAACTCCGGTATCAACCACACTCTAGTTTAGGGATACTGCTCTAGAGGACGAATTTAAGATTTCAAATATATGTAATTGATGGATTTGTAAAGTTTTTGCTTTATGTTTCCCATGCTTTTTTTTTTTTTCTTAAGCTAATAAAAATATGGAGATGAATGAAGTTTCCCTGCTTTTTCCCACTCTCTGATGTTTTATTCACCTACATCATATTAGGATCCCAACCCAAAGATGAACCAAAGCTGCCCCTCAGGTGTGCATCAGAGACAGACAGACCGCTGCCCTGAGCGGTGCGCTCTGGGTGGTTCACCCCAGAGCCACGGGTGATGAAAAGGCCGGGCCCGTGGATGCCCTGCCCACCAACAACCCAGTCTCAGGAAGCCCACTGCAGGGCACTGGACACGGCCTGAAAGGTCAGTGGGATGGATGGCAAGTTTCCTCTGCAGACAGGAAAGAGCCCAGGGGAGGAAGCTTCCCTTTACCTCCCTGAGCACCGCATTCTACACAATTAAACTAACTGGGCCAGACAATGCCATCCTAATGACAACATCTGTGTCCAAAATAACTTGGAATACATCATTATTTGGGAATGAATTTCATTATTTGGAGGAGAAATCCAAGAAAATGTCAATTAAATATACATTTTTGCTTACCTTTGAAGGTTATTCCACATAAACATTTAAGTCTGCTTTTCAAATTTTACAGGCTTCCCTTAAATATCACTTAGAAAAGAGCAGGTGATGATATTGTCCCATTTGTGAAACAGAGTAACATCATTACACATGACAGAAAAGAATGAAGCCTTAGAATGTCTGCTTTCTGAACCCAAAAGTAAGGATCTGAAAGCAAACAGTATCTTTATGCCTCTTCCTGTCAACATGTTGGAGCCTTAAGGGTTTTGTGCATCTTTTCTTCCTTCATTTATTCCACAATTCATCCTCTCAAAAACCGTGTATTAAGACCCTCCAGTTGCAGGCACAGACTTGGAGACACACAGGGTCCCTGTCTTCAATGTCCTGAACACCAAAGGGCTGATGTTGAGTTAGAGTTAAGGAGAGGCCCGGAGAGTGTTTGAGAAGCAGCCCCGACCTTGAGAACCGCAGGCATACCCCTCCTTCCAGGTCCCGCTGGCCTTTCCTCCACCCTTCGGCCCAGCTTCCCGCCTCCACACCCCGAACACACCGCGCGCTCTTCCATCATGGTGGCCTGCCCAGTGTTCCCAGCGGGGCAGAGCCTCCCATCACATCCTCAGCACAGAAACTCGTGTTATTCCTTCACAGCACTCACGACAACTCAATTATGACCACTGGTGTAAGTTTGATTACCTGCAGCCCTGGTTCCGTCAGCGCTTGACCCACGGGGTGCGCAACAAACATGGTCAACCAGATGACTCCTCAAAGACTGGGTGTCTCAGAGCTACAGAATCTCCTTGGTCCTTTCTGTTCCCCTGCCTGGGACACCTTTTCCACCCTGGCTGAGCTGGGGAGCTGCAACTACCATCACTTTTGCTCAGACACTCAGCTTGGACTCCTCAGGTCCCTGCGGCCACAGTGCCCCACACAGCGTGTCTTCCAGGCAGCTCTGCACAACGTCCTCTTGCTTACTGGACTGATTAACCAGCAAGCGGGGCCACATTCCTCTGGGGAACCTGAGCCCTTAGAACAGTAGGAGAAAGTGTCGAGTCTTACCGTCAGTTTACATAATGCGCCCTCAATAAAGAAGTATGGCTTCAAGTAAATACGGAAGCATCCAGTAACACCCCATGCAGAAGTCATGTCCACTCAAAGCTGAGTCTCAGTAAGAGCCCTACAGTCCAGCTGATCCCCACGCCTCCTTCACGGCTCACTGAATCCTCTGGCTCCCGCCCTGAGGCCCTGCAGTGGACGCAGCTCATGCCCTTCCTCACCTGCATGCTCAATCTTAGAGACCCTCATACAAAGTGGATTCACTGGCTGCATTTCTCTGCACAGGTGGTTTACAAGCCCTGCCCTGGGTAGGTTTTCATTCTAGGAAATGAGTGCAAAGGAGGCAATGCTGAAAAAATCAGACGGAATTAACTATTTTTCTCATTCATTCAATAGACATTTTTTTGAGCTCCCCCATGTGATGTCACTGGGAGGAGGGGCAAGGGTGAGTCCCAGCTGGGTTTCATTTTCAGTTGTATGGGGGAGGAAAGCATGTACAGTAAAACAACCCAAGTCAGAGGAGGCACAGGAGGAGAGTTAGAAGGTGCTGAGGATGAGCCAGAGATGGACTTTCCGTCAGACTGATGTCAGTGTCAAGTGAGACAATCAATGAACCTGCAGAAGCATGGCACATATGAGTGTCAAGAGCTAGTTACAGGGCGAGCACATCAATGAACAACCAATGACCAGAGAGTGAACGACATCCTGATTTTTAAAAGAAGACAACCGGATAGGCTGTTCCCCAAAGTCTCCATCAAGTTAAAAATACTGTGATTCAAACTTAATCAAATGTAGAACTGCTACATCCAAAAGAAGTCCATTTATAATGAACCCATTTATTCATCGTCTGGATCACGTGCGGAGAACCAACACAGTGGCAAATGAAAAACACAGAGATCAATTTTCACATGAGGGAGGATGGCTTTACTTCATCTTTATAGTGACACCAAGACACAACAGTCCCATAGCAAAGTCCATTCTTCAAATGGTATCACTGATGCTCAGGAGCAATACAAAATGCCTTGCAGAGACGACCCACTGACCTCCAGAGGGAGGCATGACTCACCTTGCCTTGCTCCCTGCCACCTTTCCACAGAAGCAGACCTACAGGCTTCACCAACATGAAGAGCCACCTGCCACCTGGTCTACTGCCGGCTCAGCAGAAGGTGAGCGCTGGCTGCATCAAAGTCCAAGCCTTCAGCTCTGCAGGACGGCTCACAAGGAGGCTAGCGCGGCTCACAGCGTGAGCCCTTTGGTCGCCCAGGACGGCCCCCTGTCCTTACCTGCATGCCCTCCTGGCCTGAGATTCCCACGCCCACGTCTGCCACCTGGATCATGCTGACGTCATTGGCTCCGTCTCCTAGAACAGCACGGGCAGGGAGAATCATCTGAGCTGAGATGTACATGATTAAACAGACTTGGTGGATCTTCACGGGATGCCGGTGTGAGCTGGGAACTGCGGAGGGTCCTGGGGAGGAGTGAGGAAGAGGCAGTGCAGACCCTGCCCCAGGGGAGCCGGGCTATGCAGTCAGAACAAACCTGGTGGGAGGCTTGGACCCACCAGCCACACCAGGAAGAATCTGAGAAAGCAGCGGCCGGAGCGCCCCTTTCCAGTTAGGACACGTCCCAAGCTACTGGCTCAGGCACCAGCAGAGCCCTTCACGGGGCATCTAGCACAGAACAGGATCACCACCTTCCCTATTACTTCCTGACCCACTCTAGACTTTGTCACACGGCAGTCAAGGCTACTTCGATTCACACTCCTGAGATGGGTTTTCTAAACTGAACAAAGGAGGTTAAACTCTGCCCAGCGAACTGTGGAACTCTGCATGCTCACGTCTGGCTAGCTTGTTAGTTACTGTGCTCACCCTTGGGCTCTCTAAGCATGTAATTAACGAGACCATCTATGTGTTTAGTCAAATTGCTGATAGAAAGTGTGTAGGAACACAGGGTCAGAGCTCTCAACGTCTCTGGGGAAAGACACCAGAGACTTATAGTCCTTATCATTCAGTGAGAGTGAGTGTTCTTGGAACAGGGCGGCAGAAGGGCCCACATCACAGAATACATTCCCAACACATGAAAGTATAGGTATATAAAGTCAGAGTGACTCAGACGGATGTCTTTCCTCTGTGATCCCTGTTCTTTACTGCACAGGGCCCAACCTGGAAAATGAGTCAGTATTTGTCCAAGTGAAATTCTGTGAAGCGATCACCTCTGCAGCTCTTCCCAGAACGTCCCATTCAAAATGAGATGTGTGGGCAATGATGCTCTCTGGATCATTAACTGCTGGATGCCCAGGTCTAGGTCACATTCATGCCTTAACTCATACAAAGAAATGAGCTAAAAGTTGATGGGTCTTTACTTTTCCTTTTCCTTTTGAGAGTCTATTTTGCTTTTTCTTTTCTTTCTAATTAGCCTTTTTCTTTCCCCAGGTTCCTAAGTGAATGCCACACACCAGTGATGCAGTGGCTGAGTGAGCTGGGCCCTGACCAGGTGGTGAAAATGTGCTGTATCATTTTCACTGTCTCACACCTGCCCCACTAGGGGACACTGACCTCATGTTACCGCTGAGGCTGGAGCACAGAGGAGCAAAGCTACCGGTGAGGGTGCAGACCTGGACTCAAACTCCTCAGTTTCTGCCTCCAACACCTGCTCAGAGAGACCTAAAGGCCTGTCTGGGCACATGAGGGCAAAGGTGGTCCTGAGACAGCCTCCCTGAAGAGGGGCCACCCTAGCAGAGCTGCCTGTCTTATCTCAGCCAGAACCAGGGGGCTATGGGTGAACACACACTCACACCCCTCAGCGGTTACCAAGCCCTGGGGATGTGCAGGCCCATCTCCATGACAACCATGCTAAGGCCATCACCAGCTGCAATTGTCCTGATGAGGTGACAGGGTGGCACCTCCTACATCACCAAGGAGGGGCTGTCACAGACCTCCTGTAGAAAATATGGTCATTATTACTGATTGGTGAGGAAGTTTATTTCTGAGCCAGTGCTCACTCAGCTGTGCATTCTACATGCAGGAAGACCAAACTATCTGATACTTGGGGAATCCTGGGGGCCACCCCTTTTCCCAGGCTACCTGCAGTCCCTCCCAGCCCTCTCCAGCAGGTGGGGCTGTCACGTCCCTGAACCGCCCTGGAGACTGGACTTGAAATCAGAGTGGGTGGGGAGACAGGCGGGTACGGGCGCAGACTGCACAGGAGCCCAGAAGGCTCACCAGGTCAGCAGTCTGCAAGGAAAAAGCACCATCAGACACACAGTCCTTAAGGAAATGATGCAAAATTCAGCAACTACTCAGAGCTTAGGATGAATGTTTTACAATTAGATGCTGGTCTTGAAATAAAATCATTCCCCAGGTGGCTCAGATGGTAAAGAATCGGCCTGCCAATGCAGGAGACCTGGGTTTGATCCCTGAGTGGGGAAGATCCCCTGGAGAAGGAAATGGCAACCCACTCCAGTATTCTTGCCTGGACAATCCCATGGACAGAGGAGTCTGGCAGGCTACAGTCCATGGGGTCACAAAGAGTCGGACACGACTGAGCAACTAACACTTGAAACAAAGTTCAGCAGACAAGAAGCGATGGGAATTCCAATCACCATGGAGTCTCTGGGTTCCGAAGCATGATGAAGTCAGACCCCAGGCAGCTCAAGGCCGTCAGAAGCACCCACAAAGGGCCTTCTCCCTGAGTCAGCCTGGGGTCAGGCTTAGTGTGTGAGCCTCTGCTGAGGCCAAGGTCGCAGGACAGGACTCTCCTGTCTCCCTGGAGACAGAAAGAAGCTCTAAGTTTGTAAATTGACACTGAATTACTCTCTTCATAATATGTAGCTATATCTGCTGTTAGTGCATTTTGTGGCTTTCAAATCCAAGCTTTATATTTGGAACAGACTGCCAATTTTATTGCACCAAGTGTGATTTTATAAATAGGAAAAAGAGCAAGAAAGCGTTTTGTCACCCTAGAGTATATATGGAAGGGGCAGGAAATTCAAGATGCTTCAAGAGGAGGCAGCTGCACAGGAGGCTGTCCGGCCTGGATACTTGCCTATGGCCAGGGTCATGGCCTTGAGCTTGCTCCTGACCAGTTTCACCACCATGCTCTTCTGCAGGGGCGTTGAGCGACAGCAAAGGACAGACCGGCACTGCTTAGCGAGGAAGAGGAATTTGTCCTCCAGGTTCTTCTGGAGGGCGTAGGCCAGACTTCTCCCATCGATCACGAGGCTGGGGCCAGAGGCAGTGGCTTCGGAGGGTGGGCAGGGCGGGGCGAAGCCCACGCTGAGGCTGCCAGCGGTCCTCTGGGGGCTGTGGGATGGCACGTAGCGCAGGCACTGGTCCAGCAGGGCCTCGCACGCCTCCTGAAGTGGACAGAAGAGGAACGCACGGGTCAGTCGTCCACATCACAGACCAGGTTACCCCAGAGACACATCTGAGACTCTCCCGGGACCCAGGCTGCAGTTCTGGCCCAGAAGGCCACCCTCCTGCACCTGGGAAGTTGGGGGAAGTGGACGACTTTCAGCATGAAAGAGTCTGGGTGGGCTTAGCGTTCCTATACGATTCGACTTGATTTCATCGTACCGCGTAGAGCCTAGGACTGAGCGTCTTCACTTCGGGAGGCCTGGCCAGACGGTGGTGGAAATGCTGGCTGGTCAGGCCGTGGGAGCTTTCCAGGTACTTCCCCACGGTCCTCAGAGGCCCTTATTCAGAACTTCTTGTTTCCTAGTGTGGTACCAAGAAGAGCTTCTGCTGTGATTAGCTTCAAAAGAAGTGTAATCAGAGTCTCTTTAAGCTCTCCAGTTGACCAGGAAAAAAAAAGAAAAAAGCCTAATTTCTGAGGCTTTGAATTGGCAGTGCCCTTCCAAAGGATAGGGAAACTTCCTGGGGAGATTGCAGGGCCAGGGCACAGAGGCATAGGAGGGATAAGTGTTTCTAAGAATGAATACACTCCAGGAACTCCACTGCTTCCTGCTCCTCCACCAACAGAAAGAGCGCCCCCAGGCTAGTGAGCAGCTTCCCACATGGCACTGTGGGAATCAGGTGTTTCCAATAAGCACTTACTGAGGACGTTTTATATTGAGGAAAGTGGGTAAGACGGAGAACAGAAGCCTGAAAAGATGCAGCTGTTGACTTTGGGTGATGGGCCAAGAAGCGGGACAGACACCCAGCCCCACGACCACAGCAAGTCTGCGAGCTGAATTCGCAGAGGCCCCGGGTTCAGGGGTGGGGGGGCCTTGCTCTAGGCTGGGGCCGGGGGCGGTGGTGCCCGGGAGGCTCTACGGAGAAGGCGGGACCTCAGTGCAGGAACGCTCCGGACGCTCGGTCCCAGCACGAAGCGCTAGCGAGGCAGGCCCGAGCACGCGGGTCCTGTGGCGCCCAGACAGATCGACTGAGTGACGCTGAGGTCTCAGAGTACACAGCGGCGGCCAGGCTGAGGAAGGAGGCCGGCCCTCTAAGCACACGGACGTCTGGACCCACCTGACAGGAGCTGCAGGCGGCTGCTGACGCAGGGACAAGAAGGCTCCAGTTCGAGGAGAAGGCCTCTACTTCTGGCTTGAAAACCAGAAAAGAGACCTTTCCGTGCTCAGGGCAGCTGGAGGAAACCCCATTTTTATTTATTTTCCTCGATTCTCTTGAACCCAGCGCCAGGCGACTCTGCTCCGAAGGCAGCAGCAGGTACAACCACCGTGGCAGGGCCGCCTGTCGCCGGGGACTCCGAGGGAGGCGCCCCTCCTCTCAGACCAGCTGCGGCCCCGACGGCAGGGCGGCCGCTGCCCTCCTTCTGTCTGTCTGGCCACCAGCTTGGCCCCGGAAGTCAGTGCTGAGACACAGAGCACATCAAGGTAACTCAAACACTTGCCTTTCAGCCAGAGGAGGTCCCAGAGAATCAGAAAGTAGTGGAAACATTGTTAGGAGTGGGGAGCTGGGCAAAAATATGAGACAGATTCTAACAGCTTGGCAAAGGCTACACAAAAGTGACACTGAACCCAACGCCCCGAGGCTGTTTGGAGCCTGCAGCCTGCACCCAAGAGGACTGAACACCTGCTTAAAAAATACACAGAGAAGGCTGTGATCAAATACAGCACCACAGAAACAGGCAGCAGGCTGGGTCGGAGGCATAAGGCAGTTTTCCAATTCTTATTGTAGAAGAAGTAAACTACTATCTCTCAACAGGAGCTAACTGATCCACCAGCCAACAACAAGGCAGAACATACATTCTTTCCATGTTCATATCAACATCCACCAAGAAAGACCAAACCCTGGGTCATTAAAAAAATGAATATAAAAGTATCAAAATTATAAAAAGCACATTCTACACAATGGCATATTACTCAGCCACAAAAAGCAACGCATTTGAGTCAGTTCTGATGAGGTGGATGAACCCAGAACCTATTATACGGAGTGAAGTGAGTCAGAAAGAGAAAGATAAATACCGTATTCTAACACATATACACAGAATCTAGAAAAATGGTATTGAAGAATTTATTTACAGGCCAACAATGGAGAAACAGACATAGAGAATAGACTTCTGGACATTGGGAGAGAGAAGGAGAGGGTGAGATGTATGGAAAGAGTAACATGGAAACTTACATTACCATATGTAAAATAGATAGCCAATGAGAATTTGCTGTGTATCTTAGGAAACTCAAACAGGGGCTCTGTATAAATCTAAAGGGGTGGGATGGGGAGGGAGGTTCAAAAAGGAGGGGATATATGTATACCTTTGGCTGATTAATGTTGAGGTTTGACAGAAAACAACAAAATTCTGTAAAGCAATTATCCTCCAATAAAAAATTTAAAAAAAACTGAAAAAGAAAGCATATTCTATAACAAGAATGGATAGAAATCAACAGAAAAGGTATAAAATAGAAATCAGTAACAAAAAGCCAATAGGAAAACTCCAAACACATGGAAATTAAACAAAATCAATTCAGTTCAATTGCTTAGACATGTCCAACTCTGTGATCCCATGGACTGCAGCACACAAGGCTTCCGTGTCCATCACCAACTTCCGGAGCTTACTAAAACTCATGTACATAGATTCAGTGATGCCATCCAACCACCTCATCCTCTGTCGTCCCGTTCTCCTGTCTTCAATCTTTCCCAGCATCAGGGTCTTTTCCACTGAGTCAGTTCTTCACATCAGGTGGCCAAAGTATTGGAGTTTCAGCTTCAACATCAGTCCTTCCAATGAATATTCAGGACTTTTTTCCCTTAGGATGAACTGGTTGGACCTCCTTGCAGTTCAAGGGACTCTCAAGAGTCTTCTCCAACACTACAGTTCAAAAAGTATAAATTCTTCAGTGCTCAGCTTTCTTTATAGTCCAACTCTCACATCCATACATGACCACTGGAAAAACCATAGCCTTGACTAGACAGATCTTTGCTGGCAAAGCAACGTCTCTGCTTTTTATATGCTGTCTAGGTTGGTCATAGCTTTTCTTCCAAGTGTCTTTTAATTTCATGGCTACAGTCACCATCTACAGTGATTTTGGAGCCCCCAAAATAAACTTTGTCACTGTTTCCACTGTTTCCCTATCTATTTACCAAGAAGTGATGGAACTGGATACCATGATCTCAGTTTTCTGAATGTTGAGTTTTAAGCCAACTTTTTCATTCTCCTCTTTCAATTCTTTCTGCCATAAGGGTGGTGTCATCTGCATATCTGAGTTTGTTGATATTTTTTCCAGAAATCTTGATTCCAGCTTGTGCTTCACCCAGCCTAGCAATTCTCATGATGTACTCTGCATGTAAGTTAAATAAGCAGGGTGACAATATACAGCCTTGATGTACTCCTTTCCTGATTTGGAATTAGTCTTTTGTTCCATGGCTAGTTCTAACTGTTGTTTCTTGACCTGCATACAGATTTCTCAGGAGGCAGGTCAGGTGGTGTGGTATTCCCATCTCTTAAAAATTTTCCACAGTTTGCTGTGATCCACTCAGTCAAAGGCTTTGGCGTAGTGAATAAAGCAGAAGTAGATGTCTTTCTGGAATTCTCTTGCTTTTTTGATGATACAACAGATGTTAGCAATTTGATCTTTGGTTCCTCTGCCTTTTCTAAATCCAGCTTGAACATCTGGAAGTTCATAGTTCATGTATTGTTGAAGCCTGGCTTGGAGAATTTTGAGTATTACTTTGCTAGCATGTGAGATGAGTGCAATTATGCAGTAGTTTGAGCATTCTTTGGCATTGCCTTTCTTTGGGATTGGAATGAAAACAGACCTTTTCCAGTCCTGTGGACACTGCTGAGTTTTCCAGATTTGCTGGCATATTGAGTGCAGCACTTTCACAGCATCATCTTTTAGGACTTGAAATAGCTCAACTGGAATTCCATCACCTCCACTAGCTTTGTTCGTAGTGATGTTTCCTAAGGCCCACTTGACTTCGCATTCCAGGATGTCTGGCTCTAGGTGAGTGACCACACCATTGTGATTATCTGGGTCATAAAGATCTTTTCTGTACAGTTCTTCTGTGTATTCTTGCCACCTCTTCTTAATATCTTCTGCTTCTGTTAGATCCGTACCATTTCTGTCCTTTATTGTGCCCATCTTTGCATGAAATGTTCCCTTGGTATCTCTGATTTTATTGAAGAGATCTCTAGTCTTTCCCATTCTGTTGTTTTCCTCTATTTCTTTGCACTGATCACTGAAGAAGGCTTTGTTATCTCTCCTTGCTATACTCTGGAACTCTGCATTCAAATGGCTATATCTTTCCTTTTCTCCCTTTAGGTTCTCTTCTTTTCTCAGCTAGGGTGAGAAGGCCTCATCAGACAACCATTTTGCCTTTTTGCATTTCTTTTTCTTGGGGATAGTCTTGATCCCTGTCTCCTGTACAATGTCACGAACCTCCATCCATAGTTGTTCAGGCACTCTGTCTGTCAGATCTAACCCCTTGAAACTATTTGTCACTTCTAAGAGTCGGACATGACTGAGCGACTGAACTGAACTGAACTGTATAATTGTAAGGGATTTGATTTAGGTCATTCCTGAATGGCCTATTAGGTTCCCCTACTTTTTTAAAATTAAGTCTGAATTTGGCAATAAGGAGTTCATGATCTGGGCCACAGTCAGCTCCCAGTCTTGTTTTTCCTGACTGTATAGAGCTTCTCCATCTTTGGCTACAGAGAATATAATCGATATGATTTCAGTTTTGACCATCTGGTGATGTCCAGGTGTAGTCTTCTCTTACATTGTTGGAAGAGGGTGTTTGCTATGACCAGTGCATTCTCTTGGCAAAACTCTATTAGCTTTTGCCCTGCTTCATTTTGTACTCCAAGGACAAATTTGCCTGTTACTCTGGGTATCTCTTGACTTCCTACTTTTGCATTCCAGTCCCCTATAATGAAAAGGACATCTTTTTTGGGTGTTAGTTCTAGAAGGTCTTGTAGGTCTTCATAGAACTGTTCAACTTCAGCTTCTTCAACATGACTGGTCGGGGCATAGACTTGGATTACTGTGATATTGAATGATTTGCCTTGGAAATAAACAGAGATCATTTTGTCGTTTTTGAGATTGTACCCAAGTATTGCACTTTGGACTCTTTTGTTGACTATGATGGCTACTCCATTTCTTCTAAGGGATTCCTGCCCACAGTAGTAGATATAATGGTCATCTGCGTTAAATTCAGCCATTACAGTCCATTTTAGTTCACTAATTCCTAAAATGTCGATGTTCACTCTTGCCATCTCCTGTTTGACCACTTCCAATTTCATGGACTTTACATTCCAGATTCCTATGAAATATTGCTCTTTATAGCATCAGACTTTACTTCCATCACCAGTCACATCCACAACTGGGTGTTGTTTTTGCTTTGGCTCTCTCTCTTCATTCTTTCTGGAGTTATTTCTCCAGTGATCTCCAGTAGCATACTGGACACCTGCAGACCTGCAGAGTTCATCTTTCAGTGTCATACCTTTTTGCCTTTTCATACTGTTCATGGGGTTCTCAAGGCAAGAATACTGAAGTGGTTTGCCATGCCCTTCTCCAGTGGACCACATTCTGTCAGACCTCTCCACCATGACCTGTCCATCTTGGGTGGCCCTACATGGTATGGCTCATAGTTTCATTGAGTTAGACAAGGCTTGGTTAGTTTTAATAGGTAGGTTAATCAGATTAGTTAGTTTTCTGTGACTGTGGTTTTCATTCTGTCTGCCCTCTGATGGAGAAGGATAAGAGGCTTATGGAAGGTTCCTGATTGGAAAGATTGACTGAGGGGGAAACTGGGTCTTGTTCTGATGGGCAGGGCCATGCTCAGTAAATCTTTAACCCAATTTTCTGTTGATGGGGGCACTGAGTGCAGCAGTGCATGCATGGGACCTTTTGAAGGAGGTCACCATTATCTTTATTACCTCCACCATAGTTTGGTCTCAGGTCAAACAACAGGGAGGGAACACAGCCCCACCCATCAACAGAAAAGTGGACTGAAGATTAAACAAAATACTGCCTATTTTAAGACTTATTTAAGACAGCATGCTATTGATGAAGGGATAGATACATATATGGAACATAACAGAAATCTAAAAATAGACACACAACGAATAGGAGCAATTGATTTTCAACAAAGGTGTAAAGGCAATTTAGTGGAGAAAAGATAAAACTGTCCACAAACAGTTCCTGAATAACTGGCCAGCTACATGCAGAAAAATACAGTTTGATGTAAACCTCAAACATTACACAAAATTCTACACAAAACAGATTGTGTCTAAAGCTGAGATGCTACACTATAAACCTTTTAGGAGAAAACTGTGATAGGGCACATCTTAAGGGTGACACCTACAGGCATGATCGATAAAGGCTGGAGATGTTCCAAGGAAGAGTCACTGGTCCGTGGGAGAGACCCACCCTCTCCATGGGTGGATTTCAGTCAGCAGAGTGAGCAGTGAAAACTCACGTGCTGCTGGGCATTAGTGAGATAACATGTGCTGGCCTGGGAATGCCAGTGCCGAGTGGACAGCTACCCTCGCTCCGTGAATGCTTACGAACACTCTGATACTACTGGCTGGACAGTAGCTCAGAAAAAAGCTGGTTCAACTCTGCATTATAAAGCTCAGACTTGTGTTCCTGAGAAGTCCCAGCAAATCCCACACCTTCCAAGACAGTAAGAAACACAACACAGGTACAAACAGAGGCAAAGAACAAAGGCCCACCTCACAGCAAGTGCCAGAAATGGAAGGCATTCCTTCCTGCTCTGCTCTGGGGCTGCCGGGGTGTGAGGTTGCCCTGGCAAAGCGGGCTCCCTAACATCCACCAACCTGGGATTCGGCATTCAGGGTGATGACTTCCTCGTCATGGTCCAGAAGCTTGCAGGCGTGAGCAATGTTAACGGCCGTTTCCTGTTTGTCACCGGTGAGAACCCAAATCTGCAGCCCTGCTTGACGCAGTTTAGCAATGGTTTCGGGGACTCCATCCTGCAGGCGGTCTTCAATCCCGGTGGCACCTGCTCAAAGGCACAACAGTGTGGGTGAGGCCCTGCTTTTGGGCTCCTGCCCTGACCAGCCTGAATGCTGCACTCCAGCTCAGCAGAGGTGCTGGCCCTGCCCTGCAGACTGGACCCTGCTGAGGTCCATCTTCTCTGGAAGCACTGGGGTGATTCCTCATTCAGGACATGGGGATATCTTCACTAGCTCTTGACTCCATACAATAGGGACAGCTGGGAGCACTAAACATTAGTTCTCTGGACACGGAACAGAACACCTCCAAGGCTTCCTAACATGCAGTGAACTTTTAACTTTACAGATAGCTTGGAAATAAAGCTTGTGGGGAGATGGTGAGAATGACCATACCCCAAGGGATGAAAAGTTTTCAAGCTTATCCATCCTGCAGAAAGCTTCTGGTAAATGAGAGCCATCACTGTGGTCTCATTTACCAGAAGCTGTTGAAACAGACCACAGAGGCCCATTATTTCTTGAAAGCAACATTATCCTGAATATGCCTTTTCCACAAACAAAAAATTAAGGAGCAGATTTTCCCATGCAAATCTCAGTATGTTAGGAAAAGTATACCACTTAGTCCAGAAAAGTGTCCTCTAGGCCAGCTTGTTTTTTTTCCTGTTTCCAGCTTGGTGAGATGGTCTCCATCTTTCTTTTAGACGTGCAGCACTGCCCGAGGCCTCCTTGTCAGCCTTGCCTCTCTCTTTTATGCATGCTGTTCCCTGTGCTGGGATGCTGCTATGGACTAAAATGTTTATGTCCCTCCTAAAAGTCCATAGGTTGATGCCCTAATCCCCAGAGTAATGGCATTAGCAGGTGGGGCCTTTGGGAGGCAAGTAGGTCATGAGTGAGCCCTCGTGAATGGGATTAGTGCCTTTATATTAAAAGATATAAGAGAGTTGACTTTTATGCATAAAAGGCAGCCCTGTCTGAGTCCAACAGTTTCTGTTTGTTTCCTGGGATGGAGGGACCATTTTAAGCATCAGTTGATGAGAAACATTGCTTCTTATCTCTACTTTTGGTGGGAAAGCAGGGTTTCAGGGGAGGAAAGTCTGATGTGGTGCCCAGCAGGGTGGCACAGGGAATGGCCCAAAAACTGACCAGGGAGGAGAACGTTCCATGGAGCATAGCCCCGCCCGGGGTGTGTGGTAGTGTCAGACCAGTTGTTTGGCTGTTTGGTCACTGAGTCACATCCGACTCTCTTGCAACCCTCTGGACTATAGCCCGCCAGGCTCCTCTGTCCATGGGATTTCCCAGGCAAGAATACTGGAGTGGGTTGTCACTTCCTTCTCCAGGGGAACTTCTAGACCCACGAATCCAACCTGCGTCACCTGCATTGCAGGTGGATTCTTTATTGCTGGGCCATAAGGGAAGCCCAGTGTCAGACCAGCAGGGTACTTAATGAAGACCAGTGTGTGCAGAGCTGCTGCGGCCTAGAGCCAGGGTACCTCTCTGCCCGGGATGCTGCGAACTCCATCCCGCCCTTCAGGACAGCAGCTGGCTCCCAAGCATAATTACCCAGCAAATGCAGATTCGTCTCCAGGCGAACGGCAGACTGAAAGAGGAGCTCCTCCCGGTTGTCCAGGGCGGATTCTGCTTCCAAGTGGCTCTGCAGCCAACAGGCATACTCTTCCTTGCTCAGAACCTGGGTGAGACCCGATGATGAGCGCGTGGGCCGCGCCCCGCTGCTGGCTCTGCCCCTCCGTGGAGCTGCCTACTCACCCTCTTGGCAATGCACAGGGTGCGCAGGCCCTCCACCGCATACAAGTTGAGGTAGTTCTGAGTCTTGCTGCGGATCTTCATCTGATGCCTTCCTCTGGCGTCATCTAAGTTGGAAACAGGAGCAGAAAAAAAAAATGAGTGAGAACCACAGAGCCCCGTGGAATGCCTTGGTTCCCTCAGACGCCGGGCCTGCTGCAATCAGTCTGCAGTGACACTCACTGCCGAGGCTTCCGCAGCTGCAAGCTCAGCACCATCAGGGTCTAGCTGGGCACTCTTCCCATCTGGGAAGAGAAGAGAGCTCCATTTTTAAGTCTGAATGGCAGCCCACTCCAGTATTCTTGCCTGGAGAATCCCACAAACCGAGGAGCCTGGTGGGCTACCATGCATGGGCTCGCAAAGAGTTGGACATGACTGAGCGACTAACACAACACAACAACAACACAAAGCAACCATGCTCAGAAAGACAGCAAGTAGAAAGCTGGCTGCCAGGGCCTGGGGGAGGAGGGGAGGAAGGAGCTATACAGAGCTTCAGTTTTGCAAGATGAAAATTTCTTGAGATCTGCTGCACACCAATGTGAATATGCTCAACACTACTGAACCGTACATTCAAAACTGGTTAAGACGGTAAACTAATGTTATGTTGTTTTCTTTAACCATAATTTTGAAAAAGGTAAGAAATTAGCTATAAGCTACTAAGAGATTTCCAAACATTCACCCTTTCCTGTTTTTTTGTAGATCCAGGTGCAGAACAGACCTGGCTGTTTATTACCAGACTGCAGAAATGCCAACTGTGAGCCTTACCACTGTGGAATCCATGGCAAACTGACACACACCTTCTTAACTCCAACGTGTTCTCGGGGTAATAATTGTTAGTGAGAAGGCAGGAGACGCTTTTGTTTTAGTGTGATAAAAGTATGAGTGTGTTTTAGAGTCAGTGGCCCTCCCCATTCTGTCTCACTGTAGCTGGCTGCAACTGGAATGCTGGCCAGAATTTTGTTCCAATTAATTAGGCAGGAATGTCCTTTCATTATGATTTACTCCAACAACCTCCAGTAGGAGGTGCCCAGAAAACATCTGTACCACTAGATTTAGCAAGCACCTGTTTTACTACTTCTCAGTAGTATACAGGTTCAATATAAAACTTAAAGTTAGATGTTATTTTAAAAAGAACCTCGTCAGACTTCTGGGTCAAGATGGCAGAGTAGAAGGATGTGCGCTCATCTCCTCCTGCGAGAGCACCAAAATTGCAACTAGTTGTTGAACAACCATTGACAGGAGGATGCTGGAACCCACTAAAAAAGATACCCCACATCCAAAGACAAAGAAGAAGCCGCAGTGAGATGGTAGGAGGGGCGCAATCACAAGAAAATCAAATCCCATACCTGCTGGGTGGGTGACCCACAAACTGGAGAACAATATCATAGAAGTTTTCTCACTGCTGTGAAGGTTCTGAACCCCACATTGGGTTTTCCAGCCTGGGGATACAACAAAGGGACTGGGGATCCCCAGGGAATCTGACCTTGGAGGCCAGTAGGATTTGACTACAGGCCTTGCATAGGACGGGGGGAAACAGAGACTCCAGTCTTAGAAGGTACAAACAAAACCTTGCATTCACCAAGACACAGGGAAAGGAGCAGTGACCCCAAAGGGGACCGAACCAAAACTACCTGCTAGTATTGGAGGGTCTCCTGTGGGCGCGTGAGTCAGCAGGGCTCCCCACAGGGCTGGGGGCACTGGCGGCAGCAGGCCGGGAAGGGCCCCCTTGACGTAAACCCTCTTGGAGTTCTCCATTAACCCTACCATGGAGCCCAGCAACTACCAGGGAGGGAGTGAAACCCCACCCGTCAGCAGATAATTGGATTACAGCCTTACTGAGCAAGGCCCTGCCCACCAGAGCAAGATCCAGTTTTACCCACTGCCAGTCCCTGGCATCAGGAAGCTTACACAAGCCTCTTAGCCTGCTCCATGAGAGAGCAGACAGAAGAAGCAAGAAACACAGAACCACAGTAACTAAAACAAAAACCATATCACAGGAAGTCAATCAGCATAAAAAAGCAGAAAGTTATATTCCAGATGAAGGGACAAGATAAAACCCCAGAAAAACAACTAAATAAAGTGGAGATAGGCAACCTTCCAGAAAAAGAATTCAGGGTAATGATAGTGAAGATGATGCAGGATCTCGGGAAAACAACGGAGGCAAAGATGGAGACGATGCAAGAAATGTTTCCCAAAGACATAGAAGAACTAAAGAACAAACAAACAGGGATGAATAAATACACTAGAAGGAATCAAGAGCAGAATAACTGAGGCAGGAGAATGGAAAAATGACCTGGAGGACAGAATGGTGGAAATCACTGCCGCAGAACAGACATCAGAAAAAAGAATGAAAAAAAAATGTAGACAGCCTAAGGGACCTCTGGGACAGCATTAAGTGCACCAACATTTGCAGTACAGGGGTCCCAGTAGGAAAGAGAGAAAGGACCTGAGAAAAGGCTTGAAGAGGTAAGAGCTGAAAACGTCCCTAACACGGGAGAGGAAACAGTCAACCAAGTCCAGGAAGCACAGAGAGTCCCAGGCCGGATAAACCCAAGGAGAAACACACCCAGACACACAGTAATCAAACTGACAAAAACTAAAGACAAATACAAAATATTAAATGCAACAGAGGAGAAATGACAAATAACAAACAAGCTACAGCTGATTTCTCAACAGAAACTTTACAAGCCAGAGGGAACGCACATATATTTAAAGTGATGAAAGGGAAGAACCTACAACCAAGAATACTCTACCCAGCAAGACTCTTCAGATTTGATGGAGAAACTGAAAACTTTCCAGACAAACAAAAGTTAAGAGAATTTAGCACCAGCTTTATAATAAATGCTAAAGGAACTTCTCTAGGCAGGAAACACAAGACATGGAAAAGACCTACACAAAATAAACCCAAAACAATTAAGAAAATGCTAATAAGACCATACATATTGATAATTATCTTAAATGTAAATGGATTAAATGTACCAACCAAAAGATATAGACTGGCTGGGCAGATGAAAACATGTATGGACATGCATGCACTCACCACATCACTCTGCTTGATCCCCCAAACTGTATGAAATTATTTTATATTGTTAAGTTGTGAAAGTGACAGTCACTCAGTCATGTCCAACTCTTTGTGACCCCATACAGTCCATGGAATTCTCCAGGTCAGGATACTGGAGTGGATAGCCTTTTCTTTCTCTAGGGATCTTCCCAACCCACATTGTTAAGTTAATCATGTTCATATTGTTAAGTTAATCATTTCAATAAATATATATATACACATATATAAAGAAAAAATAAACTAAAAATTTTTTGTCTGGCTATTGATTGTGATAACTGATAAACATCTTTCACTATTACGATCAAGTAACTATGACACCACTTAACACCACTGATTCATAATTGGTCAGCAGAAAAATAATGGACCTCTCTATCACCAAAACTATCATTTAATAGAAAAACCTGTAATCACTTTTTAAAATCCAGATGCATATCAGAATTATCTTCAAATTTTTTGAAAAATACAAATGGTCAGGTATTGCTTTTTTTTCCTCCAGACCTCCAGATATGTTTCCAGTGAGCAATCATGTTTAAGAACAACTCGGCTATATGATGATATTTTACTTTTATCCAGTTTGTTTTACTTTTTCTATTTCATATTCACTGCTCCTATTTTATTTAGTTTATGTTTTCCAATTTCTCCATCTCTTCTTTTTGTGTGTGTTCTTTTCAAGCCTTTATCAAGCATAGTAGAAAAGCTTTTGTATACATATATGTAAATAATCTGCATAATATACATATTTTAGAAAACTTACAAATTTTTGCCTAACTAAAAAATGTATGACATTTTGATTCCACTTGTTTGACTAGTATGAACAGAATGCTAGATTTCTAATTAAAAAAATAGATATGCATCAAGCAACAAAGGTTTACTCTACAGCACAGGGAACTATAGTTTTATAGTTTCCTATAATAGTATAATAAAATTTTATATTATCTTATAATAATCTATAATGGAAAATAATTTCAAAAATAATATATGTGTATATGTATAACTGAATCACCTTTTGTGCACTTGAAACACTGTAATTCAATTATACTTCAATAAATATATATTAAGAAAAATTTAAAATAAAAAAAAGAAACTCATTGTATTTTGGCTATTTTTAATGTCACTTGTTGAAATGAGAATTTCACATAACAAAACAGCATAAAGAGTAATCAATTTATAACAGAGAAAAAATATTTTTTAATCTTAAAAACACAAGGTGTTTACTTATATACAGAAATCCTTTTGAATTTCTGAAAGTCAGATGTTTTACTTAAAGGCTTGATCGTATAGAAAGCATATGCAGAACATTTTAAAGAAAATGCTTTAAGTGTCTAGAACTTAAAATTTTTTCATGATCTATTTACAGAAATATTTTTCAAATGACTAGTAATTTAATAGTCTATGGTTTACAGTATTATTTTGCAGTGTTTGTACACTGATTCATAGAATACAGTAATATTTTCCACAATGAAAAATATTATTTGACTTGCCCTTAAAACTATCTGAACTTTATTTTGTTTCATTAGTTGAGGATTTGTGCAAGGCAGGAGATCAACACAAATGTCCTAATTTATACAGTGGTTTAGAAGACTTTTGCTACAATAATGAGAGAAACTTGTCAGACAGGTAAAATCTAGATAATTCTACATACTCTGAGGAATCCATGCCAGGGCTGCCCTTGTTTGTAAATATGTGGAATGTTTCTTATTGCCTAAAAGCTTTTGTTCAAACTCAATACTGCATTTACTAGTATATTAGTTTCATTAGTAGGCTAGTTATCTGATCTCTAAGATAATGTTGGATGAATACACTTAACACTACTAAAGAAAAAAAAAAAAGTAATCTAGGACTTCCCTGGCAGTTTGGTGGCTGAGAAGCTGCCTGCCTAGGGAAAGCTGACTACAAGCCCAGTCAGCTCTCTGCTACAGGACCTGGGAGAAACGCTGTTAACCTTCTAGATCTATGCTCTCCATGGAGAAGACAGTCCCCTTAACAGACCAAAGACTGGTCCCCTGGGGGAAAAAATCATATTGCAAATAAAGCACAGATATATGTACAGTACATAAATATATAGCATATCAATGGCATTAAAATGTCATGGAGAAATAGTTAGAAAAAAAATATCTAAAAAGATTCCTTAAGGGGGCAATAAATGAAAAAAAGAGTGAAAAAAGGAAAACACTGCCCTACATTGCTTTGGTTAGGAATATAAATTTCCTGAAAAGATGACATGGAATGTCATGTTAATCTTGAATAACTCCTGTTATTTACTCCTGTAAACTCCACTTACTCCTGTTATTGTGATAGTATTATTCCAGATTCTGACTATAATTTGAGCAAAGACATGTCTAACCGAGAGACTCTGGAATTAACACTAACGAAGCACTTGAGTTGTCCAAGGGGGGAGGGAAGCTTGCGCTCCAGGGAAGGAGCAGGGTGCAGGGGCTGTGATGCTGCTGTTAACTACAGTGGCCCAAACTAAACTAGAGAGGGAAGGCAGGGTGGGCACTGGGGACCCAGGATGCCCTGGACGGGGGCGAGGTTACACACCACACTGACTTCTGTGCAGGCTGACGGCCACCCAGCCCAGCAGGGAGAAGTGGTGACCTTGCCCAGCCCTCCTCCTCTACACCTGCCCTTGGAGGAGGGTGGAGTCATCACAACCTCTCCATACAAAGTGACACCGGGACTGAACCTCAGGTAAGTGCATCTTAACAAGAAGAGACCAGAGAGAAGGGAAGGGATCTAGCGCGTACTTTCTTCCTGGAACACACCAGGCACTGCGCTGGGGCTTGGACGGGGTTCCTGGGAGGTCAGCACCCTGATTTCCTTTGTACCGATGGGAAAAGAGGCACTAGGAGAGTGATATGTCCAGGGTCACCCCAGCCCGTAAATGCAGAGTTGGGATTTGAACAGAGGTCTGTAGGTAACGGGTGGTAGTGCCAGGGCAGGTGAGAGGCAGCCTGCGAATATGGCACAGTGCCCATGCACAGTCAGCTTAGCCTCCTTGTGCCTTTTATGTAAAAGTGTTGTGAGCTCTCTGAAGAAGGTATTGAACACTCAGAATGCCCCCCTCACTTTATCGCCTGCACAAAGGAGCGCAGCTTGGCCATATACAGGACCGCTCTGCTCCATACCCCACCCACCCCATTCCCAAAGTGAAAGCTGAATGATTTATGCACAATGTCAAGGTGTCACTGATGACTTCGGGATCACCCCAGGGCCATCCCTTTTCTTGAAAAACCACTGGGGGCTCTGGACATCCTGAATCTTAAATTGCCTGGTATCTGTATGTAGCTTTGACCTATCCAAACCTATGTGAAGGGCATGCTGCTTGGAAATTCTCAGAGGAAGGCAGAGAGCCACAGAAACTGTTTATTTTTAAGGTGCCCCCTTCAATGTCATGGTTTGGGCACTGCCACGCTTTGACCTGTTTCCTCCATGGTGTGATAGATGGAAGGCTCTGTTTCTTGTCTGTAGTTAATTACTCCCAGAGACCCGCAGGAGGAGGCTGGTGCAAACAGGAAGGCTACACTGGGGCTGCAGGACCACGTGGAGAGGCCTCGGAAGCTCCCCAGTGTGCACATGGGCTCTCTGCACCCCCAACCCTGACTCTGAGTGATAGAAGTTTCGTTTGTGCTTTGTCTAGAAATTTGAGGCTTTCTACTCATTGCTCTCGTGCCCGTGTGTACCTCAGCAGGCTCCCTACCCTCTCTCTGGAGCTGGGGGTGAGCCTCTCTTCCCATCCCACTCCAACCTGCTTGCTAGGACTGGTCTAGGTTTTTGTCTTATCCATGACCCACTGAACGTGGTAAAGTCTGAAATACAGGGTTCATTAAATTGTCTTTAATACAAGGCTGCGGGATAGGACAAAAGTGGTATTTTTGCAGTAGAATAAAATCTGCTCAGATAATTGCCATACCTATCTGTTTTCCTTTTGCATGGTTGAAAAATCAAATTTCAGGATGAAAGAGGTTCCCATAATTCAAAATCAGGCTCTAAATTGAATTCTAAGTCTACCCTAAGCAGAAGGACCGTAGAGTTGGGAAGGCAAAACCCTGTCTTGCAGTAGGTCATTCCCAGATAGACCATTCAAACAACTTTCAGACACATCTCCGATTCGCTCAGCTGCCTTTGGGAGGCAACAGCTCCTTGACAGGAAAATGGATTTCCCATCCTGTGCACTTTCCCTTAATTGGAAACAGAGTCTGGTCCTGAGGCACTGAGATCGAGACAAGAGGACCGCGGGAAGCAAAGGCATCCCCTAGCTCTGTTCCAGAGCCCAGAAGGGCATATCCAGCAGACGGAGTTTCACATGGGGGTACCGAGAGCTGTTTCCAGGACACAGCAGAGAGGCGGGCTGTGGTCCCTCCCCCATCTACCATTTACCCTGCCCTTCTCCCCTGGAGGTCAGATATGTCCTCCTTTGTCCTCTGGGCACAGGGATAGGGGTCACCAGGTTTACTAGTGGGCCCTGGGTCTTCCCTCTCCCAAGTCCCAGAAGCATTTCTATCTAGAAAGAGGTACAAGTCATCTGCTAAACAAAGTTCTACCTTCTGTAACAGTGGTTTCTGACCTACTTTTTTTCACCCTCAATGTTGCATGAAGTCAAGTGTTGCAGGGAAGAGTCAATTCTGACTTCATGCTGGAACTACTTCTTTGACCTGGTTTTTGTTGCTTTTGCTGTTATAATCATACATAATGGCCTGCCTCCAGAGGACCCTGCCCCTCTGCCTGACTGGCAAACTGAAGGATCTTTGTTCACCTCAAGAGAGATAATCTGACCCTGCCCACTGGTGAATGGATGCAAGGAAAAAGAGATTCCTTCCCAGATATTGGCCATTCCCAGAGATTTTCTGCAAGACCGATGGCCCTTTTTACTTCACTTCTCCTCTCTCTCTCTATTCTGCCTTTGACTTGAGTTCCTTATTGCTTCTCTCTCTGGTTCTATAAAAGAACCTGGCATCCAGAAACCGACAACATGGTTCTTTTGAGACATTAGTCTGCCATCTTCTCGGTCTGCCAGCTTTCTGAATGAAGTCATATTCCTTGCCTCCACATCTCCTCTCTCGCATTCATTGCCCTGTCGTGCAGTGAGCAGAGCGAGCTTGGACTCAGTAAAACTGTGCAAAAGAGGCCAAGATGCAGCTTCTTGGCCCAAAGTCAGCCAGAGGCCAGCAGCCCTAACTGCAGGCTGAAGTCACTCCAGGTGGCTAAAATTCATGGCCTGGGTCTCACAGATGCACCAGGTCCAAGCAATGAGAGGCAGAAAGCAGCCTTTTGGGCTTTGTAGTCTAAAAGCTTTTAATCTTCATCCCCAGAGTCAGACCTGATGCAGGGCCTCACCCGCAGTAATTTCAGACCTCACAGAACTTCTGAGGCAAGTTCAGGCTCCCAAGCTCCCCATCTGCTGGAATCTCCCCCACCCTCCATTCTAGCCCAAACCCTTGCGAGCAGGAAAATGCCACCCAGAGAGGCAAAGCTCTGCTGTGGGGAGGGGTGGTTTCTCAGGAACCCCCGCAGCGGGGAGCTGCCCGCGGGTCGCAGGTACCTGTGGAGCAGGGCAGCAGGAGGTCCATGACCACCGAGTCGGCGCCCTTGGTGTACACGTTGATCTCGTCCGTGAGGGGGTGCCTGATTACCACCGACATCCTCTTGCGGATGGAGTCGAAGCCCAGCGTGTGCAGGAGCTCGAAGGTGAGCCTGCCCAGGTGGGGCAGCTCCACCGACACCTGGTCGTGCAGCCGGCCCACGAGGGCGCAGCTGTAGGCGCGGGCGGCGTGCACGAGCGCCGCCTCGTCAGGGCTCTCGGCCTCGTAGCGCAGCTCTGGCCCGGGATCTGGCCCCGTCGCGGAGCGCTCTGCGGTCCAGCCGTCCGCCGCGCTGCTGTAGCCGTTGCTGTGGAGGCGCGGGGCCCCGGCGCCCAGCCTCTCCTCCAGCCTGAGCAGCGCGCCGTCGCTGGCCAGCGTGGACAGGAGGCCGGCCTTGGGCGCGGACTTGGCGGCCACGCTCGCGTTCCCGACGCTGCCGCCGCCCAGAGTCAGGCGACTGGGCGTGAACCTCCGGAGGAAATCTTCGATGGTCTTCACCGGGGACTTGAGCTCGAAGCGCACCCTCACCTGGCAGGCAGCGATCAGAAGGCAGGTGAGGTGTCTCCCCAGAGGCCTCACCCCAACCCCACAGGGCTGCCCTCCACCCCCAGGGCTGCTGAGCGTGGATTTTCCACTTCCCCCTGAAAACTGCAACCAGAGCCAGCATGTCTTCCTCGAGACTACCCCTTGACTCTTCACAGCACCTCAACACAGGTTCTGCCACATGCATTCTTTCAGAATGTGACGGACTGTACCATAGGCCCTGGGCACTAGGTGGCCCGTGATGCCCAAGACTAGACTTTTGGACTGTGCCCTCATGGCAGTTCCCTTGCTTTTCAGAAACTTCCCAGAAATGAGCCTGCCGGGAACAAACCTTGCCTTTTTTTTTTCCAATTAAAAAAATCATTTAACAAAATTTATACCTTCTTTTGGAATTACGTCCATAAAAAATTTAAGTTTACACCAAATTTCCCAATCCCCAAAGAATCTTTCCTAGAGACACGTTTACATGCAGTCTGAGGATTCTGCTCCCTGCGTGGAGCTCACGCATATGTGACCGTGGGCACAACACTGTTCAGTCACGTCAGTTTCTCTTCCTTATTCAGTAACTGCAACAACACCTGGGTCAGTCAAGGAGGGTGTAGCCTAGAAACCAGACGCCTCTTCAGCACAGTGCTCCGGAGGAGCTGAAGAGGGTGGAGGAAGCGCCCCGGGGGACGCGGAGGCTGCTGAGAGCTGAGCTCCAGCAGGAAGCGACCCCCGTCCAGGGCTGGCGGCACAAGCATGTGGTCTCTGAGCGGCAGAGCCCCTTTGCTTGAGACCCACTGGGCCCCCGGGGCTTCCCCAGGCGAGTGAGGTGTGAGCAGAGCCCGGAGGGGTCCCGTTGCTGCCACCGCAGAGAGGCAAGGGGTCCCTGTTCACCCTTCGTCACCCACCAGCGGCTTCACCAGCAGCACCTGCTGCCAGGGCTGGACTGAGAAAGGGGCCTGGGAGAGTCGGGGCAACGTCAGGAGACAGGCCTACGGCGTGCATCCCGTCCAAGAACCTTCACGTGTGTCCATTTAAGAGTTGCTTGGCTGTACACGCTCAGCCATGCTTAGGTGCACCCTCCCTCCTGGCCCACCTGGAGGAGTGCTTGGCTTACAGAGGCTCCTTTCACACATGAAGCGTTCCTCTCTTTGGAGAAAATCTTAATGTTAAGCCAAACAAAACCCAACTTGGGTGCTGTTATGTTTCCACCACCTTAAGTAACTTGCCACTGACTCTCAACTACTTTCTGAACGCCAGTGTTTTAACAACCTTTATTAACATCACGTATGTTTCCTGTGTGCCAAACCCTACTCTGAGACCTTTCTCTAAATCCTACCACCGCCCCACATCCCAGAGGGGAGTCTGAGACACAGGAGGGGACTGGCTCATACTGACGATGCAAGTTCAGGCAGCTCCTCCCAGAGTCCCAGCCTGTCCTCCACGCTCCGAGGCTCTGGTCAGCATGGAGGCAGCCAGCCCCCAGCCCCCGCCCGCCTCCAGCCCCACCTGGACGCTCTGTGCCCGCCGTACCCCAGGCTCAGTAGCCGTCTCAGGCTGGCCGTGCTCTCCCTCTTGACCACAATGCTGGCGTCCGCCTACCGTAGTCTGGGGATGTCCCTGCAGAGCTGCGGAGCTGGTGTGCCCCGTCTGAAGCCCTCAGTGCTCCCCCAAAAGCTGAGAGTGGTGCGCAGTGACCCAGGCTCCCTCTCAGGAAGACAGACATCGCATCCAGGGCCAGGGCCTCTGTGGGCTTCCAGGACGGAAGCTCCAGAACTTGCCTTTTGTCGTGGCTGATCCGGGGACGTGACCACCACTGTGTTGCAGATGGTGAGCGCAATGAAGAAGTCAAGAATGTCAGACAGCTCGGGCGAGAGGCGGTCCAGCGGGCGCTCCTGGTGCCTCGCGAAGGCCAGGCACCTGGCACACTCACGCACCTTCTCCAGCAGCTTCGGGTCGGGCGTGATGTCCTTCTCCTGTGGAGGACACGGAGGCCGAGGGTCAGTCTGACCCAGCGACCTGCCAACTGTTCCTTTGGTGCTTGACTATTTAGGGAACCTTGATTTTACCAGAAGCTGTAAACAGACCTGCACCTCACACATACATGTCACTTTATAATGAGAAATTACATATCATCCTAATTGTGTAAGAATGTACAGCCTACAAATGAAATGAAATGCATATATTTTTATATATAAAGTACGTATGTTCTATTTATCAAATAATATCTCTAAGAATGTATGTTACAAAGTAACATTTCTTACTCAGAAAGATTTGGAGAAATAAGAGAATCATAGGAAAAATGTAGCAGGTCTCCATCACACCACCTCACAGTAATATATACTTTTTGAAAAACATGCTTCTCTGCTTTTCCTTCATCTTTTTTTTCTATACATTTACGTTTTAATCAAAATGCTGCTGCTGCTGCTAAGTTGCTCAGTCACGTCCGACTCTTAGCGACCCCATGGACTGCAGCCTACCAGGCTCCTCCGCCCATGGGATTTTCTAGGCAAGAACACTGGAGTGGGTTGCCATTGCCTTCTCCGTTTAATCAAAATACTTTATATGTAAATGGCAGTTTCCATGTCTACAAAAACATTATATTGCCTCAACTTTACCAGGCCTTTAACATCCTTTTGAAAACATACTTTTTAATAGCTTCAAAACAGACATACCATAATTTGACCATTCCTTTATCACTGGGTACATTTCTTCACTGTTTTATTGATGTAATTGACAAACTGATAAGCTTCTATGCACAGAAATTCTTCACTAAATCAATAACTACCTAGGTCAAAGAGTTGTTTAGTTGCCAAGTCGTGTCTGACATTTTTGGAATATTTCAAATATTTCTGACCCGTACTGACTGTAAAATCAGTATCAGGAAAGGCTGGGAGAGCTTTCCAGCACAGTCTCCCCGCTGCCTGAGGTGAGAGCTCCCTGTCACATACCCTGTGCAAACCCACCAGCCAACGACCCGGAGTCTAGGTGACCTCTATTCAAATGGCACCTTCTGTATAGGTTTCCAAGGACATAAAAGAATGAGGCCACCGTACGTGAGAACAGATTCTCCCTCACTGAAAGGATCTTTTAGAGGTTGTCACTGATGCACTTCTGGAAACTTCCCTACCAGAGAATGGTCCATAAATGTTTGGGCAGCTGACAAGGGAAGGGATGGATTTGGGCTCATCTAATTCAAACGCTTTTTCTTTAATTTAACTTGGGTTTTTTCACAGCTGTCACCTTGCCCTGATGTACTCATCTTGTAGGGCAGGATGGACTTGCTTTCCGTCCCCCATCCGAATGGTCCCTCGCAGTTCCCAGCGAGAAGTATGGGGAGGTGGCTGTGTTGGTGTTTCGGGAAAGATTCCGTGGAGTGGGGAGAAGACACTGGCCAGAAAAACGCTCCCCAACGGAACAGAGGAAGCCCCACACAGAAGCGTGGACGCCTTTGGTGACGAGGGGCGGTGACGGGAGGGCAGGGGGACTCACCATGGGGCTGCTGAAGGCCGTGAGCTCGGTCAGCATGCTGACGCGGCGGGCCTCGGCACGGCTGCCGGAGCGCCGGTGCCCCCTGCTGCTCTGGCCTGGGCGGCCCCCGGGGCCCCCTCGCAGGGGCAGCGAGCCCCCCCTGGGGACCACCTCCTCCTCCTCTGAGTCTGCCTCCTGGTACCTGGCCAGACGTTGGGCTGCGGAGAGAGGAACAAGTCACACTTCGTGGGGAAGCCGGGCGTGAAACTGAGGGATCTGGGTTCCAATGAGGCGCACGCTGGGTATCCCCAGGCCCTCTCCCTCTTCTCTCTGACGGTGAGACCATGTTTGACAGGGGTTTCCACGGAGGGACGAGGGCCACTCTCATTTACATGTACCTTCAGTGAACCCACAGGGCTTACATTCTCAACTCCACTTTGCAGATGAGAAGGCTGAGTCTCAGCTTGTTAAGATCAGGATGCAGGGGTGAGGATGTCGCCCAGGCCCACAAATTGCCAGGGCATGGGCTGTCATGCGGGCCAGGCCCTGAGCTCAGCATCTTCCTTGGGAAGACTTTTCTTTAGAGATAAGGAAAGGGGTCCAACTAGTCCATCCTAAAGGAAACCAGTCCTGAATACACATTGGAAGGACTGATGCTGAAGCTGAAACTCCAATACTTCGGCTACCTGATGCGAAGAGCTGACTCATTGGAAAAGACCCTGATGCTAGGAAAGATTGAAGGCGAGAGGAGAAGGGTATGACAGGCGATGAGATGGTTGGATGGCATCAGCAACCCGATGGACATGAGTTTGAGTAAGCTCCACGAGTTAGTGATGGACAGGGAGGCCTGGTGTGCTGCAGTCCACAGGGTCACAAAGACTCGGACACGACTGAGCGACTGAACTGACTGAAGAAAAGGCAAGTCACCTGCCCATGGCCACCCGGCGGTGTAACTGCCAACCCCAGGATTCCTAATCCCAGGATTAGGAATCAGGAGCTCCTAATCCCAGGAAAAGACTCCAGCACACACTGGCCCTAAGCTCGCACCTCGGCCACCCGGCGTTGTGGTGCTGAGAGGGTGGCAGGGAAGGGCAGAGCCAGGACCGGGCCTGTCCAGCTCCTGGGCTTGAACACTACAAGTGTGGTGTCAGCCTCCCGGGGCACACCGGCCTGCCCACGCTCCCACAGCAGTGCTAGATGTTGGCCTGAGAGTGGCTGTCCCTCATGCCACCGCTGATGTGTCTGTGTTGTGTGAACGGGCAGCAGTGGCCTGTGATGCCCTCAAGGTCCTTAGGGAAGATGGCGACAAGAGGCAGCTGATGCTTGACCCTGGTCCTTGCACCGTTACCAGGACACGAGGCAGAGACAGATGCGCCTATGGTCTGTGTGGCCAGTTCAAGTACATGTGAGCTGGGCTCACTGTGAAGAGCCAAACTGACCTGAATTCATCTTACTAACTGATCTGAGATGTTAGACCATGGCAGCACCCGCTGAGGGAGACCGTGGCCCTGGGGGTCACTGATCATTGCTCTTTCTTAAAACATACTTCAGATACACCTGGCTGTTTCTACCTTCCCCGGCAATGCTTTCCTGTGTCTTCTGGGGTGATGGACTGCTCTGGTTTTATGGTAAGCATCTGACAACTCTCAAAATCCTTCTGTAATCTTAGTGGAATTCTGCGCACGGAGCCCCAGTTCCAGTTTAATGGCTGACTTTAGACCTGGTCCTCTGAGTCCTTCACAACCAGGCTGAGTTCTGCTTTTAGGACTCCAAGCTGTTCTGCACAAGTCCGAGGAGTCAGGGAAGGGGCAAGCGTGGATGGATGGGACACTGTTCCTGACCATTTATCATTGGGTGGCAAATAAAACATTAAACAAATTGGATATGTTCCTATGCCTTCTATAAGCTTCCATAAACCTATTATCCTTACCCATTAGAGGGCAGACAGAATTAAAACCACAATCGCAGAAAACTAACCAAACTGATCACATGGACCACAGCCTTGTCTAACTCAATGAAACTAAGCCATGCTGTGTGGGGCCACCCAAGACAGATGGGTCATGGTGCAGAGTTCTGACAAAACTTGGTCCAGTGGAGAAGGGCATGGCAAACCACTTCAATATTCTTGCCTTGAGAACCCCATGAACAGTATGAAAAGGCAAAAAGATAGGACACCGAAAGATGAACTCCCCAGGTCAGCAGGTGCCCAGTATGCTACTGGAGATCAATGGAGAAATAACTCCAGAAAGAATGAAGGGATGGAGCCAAAGTGAAAACAACACCCACTTGTGGATGTGACTGGTGATGGAAGTAAAGTCGGATGCTGTAAAGAACAATACTGCATAGGAACCTGGAATGTTAGGTCCATGAATCAAGGCAAATTGGAAGTGGTCAAACAGGAGATGGCAAGAGTGAACATTGACATTTTAGGAATCAGTGAACTAAAATGGACTGGGACGGGTGAATTTAACTCAGATGACCATTATAACTACTATTGTGGCCAGGAATCCCTTAGAAGAAATGGAGTAGCCATCATAGTCAACAGAAGAGTCTGAAATGCAGTAGGTGGATGCAGTCTCAAAAATGACAGAATCATCTCTGTTTATTTCCAAGGCAAACCATTCAGTATCACAGTAATCCAAGTTTATGCCCTGACCAGTAATGCTGAAGAAGCTGAAGTTGAAAGGTTCTTAGAAGACCTACAAGACGTTCTAGAACTAACACCCAAATAAAAAGTCCTCTTCATTACAGGGGACTGGAATACAAAAGTAGAAGTCAAGAGCTACCTGGAGTAACAGGCAAATTTGGCCTTGGAGTACAAAACGAAGCTGGTCAAAAGTTAACAGAATTTTGCCAAGAGAACACCCTCTTCCAACAACACAAGAGACGACTCTACACATGGACATGACCAGATGGTCAATACCGAAATCAGACTGATTATATTCATTGCAGCCAAAGATGGAGCTCTATACAGTCAGCAAAAACAAGAGCCGACTGTGGCCAGGAGCCGACTGTGGCTCAGACCATGAACTCCTTATTGCCAAAGTCAGACTTAAATTGAAGAAAGTAGGGAAAACCACTAGAACATTCAGGTATGACCAAATCAATCCCTTACAGTGGAAGTGACAAATATATTCAAGGTATTAGATATGGAAGACAGAGTGCCTGAAGAAGTATAGAAAGAGGTTTGTGACACTGTACAGGAGGCAGTGATCAAGACCATCTCCAAGAAAAAGAAATGCAAAAAGGCAAAATGGTTGTCTGATGAGGCATTACAAATAGCTGAGAAAAGAAGAGAAGCTAAAGGCAAATGAGAAAAGGAAAGATATACCCATTTGAATGCACAGTTCCAAAGAATAGCAAGGAGAGATAAGAAAGCCTTCCTCAGCAACCAATGCAAAGAAATAGAGGACAACAATAGAATGGGAAAGACTAGAGATCTTTTCAAGAAAATTAGAGACACCAAGGGAACATTTCATGCAAAGATAAGTACAATAAAGGACAGAAATGGTATGGATCTAATAGAAGCAGAAGATATTAAGAAGAGGTGGCAAGAATACACAGAAGAACTGTACAAAAAAGATCTTCACGACCCAGATAACCATGATGGTGTGATCATTCACCTAGAGCCAGACATCCTGGAATGCAAAGTCAAGTGGGCCTTAGGAAGCATCACTATGAACAAAGCTAGTGGAGGTGATGGAGTTTCAGTTGACCTATTTCAAATCTTAAAAGATGTTGCTGTGAAAGTGCTACACTCAATATGCCAGGAAATTTGGAAAACACAACAGTGGCCACAGGACTGGAAAAGGTAAGTTTTCGTTCCAATCTCAAAGAAAGGCAATGCCAAAGAATGCTCAAACTACCACACAATTGCACTCATCTCACATGCTAGCAAAATAATGCTCAAAATTCTCCAAGCCAGGCTTCAACAGTACGTGAACTGTGAGCTTCCAGATGTTCAAGTTGGATTTAGAAAAGGCAGAGGAACCAGAGATCAAATTGCCAACATCCGCTGGACCATCGAAAAAGGAAGAGAGTTCCAGAAAAACATCTACTTTTGCTTCACTGACTACACCAAAGGCTTTGACTGTGTGGATCACAACAAACTGTGGAAAATTCTGAAAGAGAGGGGAATACCAGACCACCTGACCTGCCTCCTGAGAAATGTGTATGCAGGTCAAGAAGCAACAGTTAGAACAGGATATGGAACAACGCAATGTTCCCAAATCAGGAAAGGAGTACATCAAGGCTGTATCTTGTCGCCCTGGTTGTTTAGGTTATATGCAGAGTACCTCATGTGAAATGCCAGGCTAGATGAAGTACAAGCTGGAATCAAGATTTCCAGGAGAAATATCATTTACCTCAAATATGCAGATGACACCACCCTTATGGCAGAAAGCCAAGAGGAACTAAAGAGCCTCTTGATGAAAGTGAAAGAGGAGCATGAAAAAGTTGGCTTAAAACTCAACATTCAGAAAACTAAGATCATGGCATCCGGTCCCATCACTTCATGGCAAATAGATGGAGAAACAATGGAAACAGTGAGAGACTGTATTTTCTCGGGCTCCAAAATCACTGAAGATGGTAACTGCAGCCATGAAATTAAAAGATGCTTGCTCCTTAGAAGAAAAGCTATAACCAACCTAGACAGCATATTAAAAAGCAGAGACATTACTTTGCCAACAAAGGTCCATCTAGTCAAGGTTATGGTTTTTCCAGTAGTCATGTATGGATGTGAGAGTTGGACTATAAAGAAAGCTGAACACTGAAGAATTGAAGCTTTTGAACTGTGGTGTTGGAGAAGACTCTTGAGAGTCCCTTGGACTGCAAGGAGATCCAACCAGTCCACCCTACAGGAAATCAGTCCTGAATGTTCATTGGAAGGACTGACGCTAAAGCTGAAGCTCCAATACTTTGGCCACCTGATGCGAAGAACTGACTCATTAGAAAAATCCCCGATCCTGGGAAAGACTGAAGGCGGGAGGAGAAGGGGATGACAGAGGATGAGGTGGTTGGATGGCATCAATGAATCTATGGACATGAGTTTGAATAATGTCTGGGAGTTGGTGATGGACAGGGAAGCCTGGCGTGCTGCAGTCTATGGGGTTGCAGAGAGTCGGACACAACTGGGTGACTGAACTGAGTTATGCCTTCTGTTTATATCATTCATTTTAACATGGAGAATATGATGGATATCATGATAATTCTTGATTTTATAAAAGTCACAAAAATCTCATGCTTCCAACAGATCTTTCCCACCAAATGCCCCTAAGGCACAGCTTCCTATTGATGCCTCCTTGTTGTCCCCCTGTTCTGTATTTGCTTCTGTTTCTGCGGCAGGGTTTCTTTGATGTTCTGAGAGCCGTTCCAGGGACGAAGGGGAGTCCTGCTTGCAGAGCAGGTGCCCCCTCTCTGGGAGACATGATGGCCCCAGAGACACTCCTGTGGCATGGGGACCCTCTCCTGATTCAGATGGGGGGTGGGCTGCAGTCACTCCTCGACATGGGAAGCAGATGACTCCCCTGTGCATTCAGAGGAGACGGAGGGAGGCAGCCAAGAATGAGAAAGCAGGTGGGAGGAGGAACTGATGGCCCAAATTTCAAAGAGAGGTGACACTTCTCTCTGGGACATTGTATTTCATTGGAAAGAACACAGCATAGACTGCCCACTACCCTGCTGAGCATTTTGAGCTGATAACAAGGAAATCGATGGGTGGCAAATGAAACATTGCTTTGCCTCTTGGTGTGAGAGAGACCAAGTGTCTCTGATGTGAGTTCCTCAAAGTTTCCCTCCTTGGTTCTGCTCGTCTGGCAGAAAATGAGTGTTTAAGCAGATGCCCAGCACACCAGACAATGCAGGGAGCAGGGTGCCATCAGCGCTGAAAAGAGGGCGTTTCTGTAGATGCTGGTCCAGAGTTGCTTTGACAGCCTTTCTGTTTTATTCTCCCCCCCAAATCATCAATCCCTGAAGCTCTGTGTGTGTGTGTATGCATACACGCACAGGCATGCACCTCTGATAGCTCTCTGGTCCTGCCCAGATGGGATCTCTGTCCCCAGACTCACCATTTGCATCATGAGAATACTCTATGCCCGACACAGTGCATCTTCGGAAAACCATCTTGTTCTCAGTTAAAGTGCCGGTTTTGTCTGAGAAGATATACTGTATCTGCCCTAGGTCTTCCGTGATGTTCAGAGCTCGGCACTGCAGCTGCGCGTCTGTCTCCTCATCGTAGAGTTCTATATCCTGGTTAATGAAGTACACTTGGCACACTTTCACAATTTCAATAGAAACGTACAAGGAAACAGGGATCAAAACCTAGGAGACACAAAGCACGCAGAATGAATGACCCTGAGGACCTGTGAGCTGGGGATTGCAATTTAAATGACAAATAACTATAACTGCAAGTAAGTAGGGACTATACTGTACCTTTCAGGGCTTAAACAGGCTGGCTTAGAGTCAGTATTGTTAGACTATTAGAGTATTGGCAAAGAGTTTAAACTAGGACAGCCTATGGTGCCACAGAGAGGAAATCCACTATCATGTCTGGAAGCATGGAAACCAGGGCTTGTATGGAAGCAAGCATTTTCATGTTACTAAGCTGCACATGAGAGAAGCTAGGGAAGGAAAGAGAGAAACAAACACACAGCACAGTCAGAGTCCTCAAAAGCAAAGTCACCTCGCACCCAGGCTGAGCCGGGGCTCCCGACGGCAGGAGCTGCCCGCGCCGCAGACACACCCCACCGTGCAGGAGAGACAGTCTTTTCAGAGGCGGGTTCTGTGCCGAAGGACAGTCTCTGTGATCTTGTACAATACAGAGCAGAGGCAAGAGGCTTTGAGAAGAACAGTCACAGTTATGCTTTGACAATTCAAGAATAACCTTCATACAATCAACATTCAATTTTGTCTTTATTTGTGCAGTAACCGTGTTATGCTGATACTTACGGGTTCAGACTATCACATCCCGACTAACTGGGTTCTTTGGGTAACTTAAGTATATGTAAATGCAACGCCTACTACAGTACTAACTCAAGGCTAGAACAAAATTTGCATTCATAAAAGGAGACTAATTTGGAAAGTTAAATAAGACTATTGCCCCTTGTGTGAAGCACATGTAAAAGAGAGCAGAGCCCGCCTTTAAGGCAAAGACTGAACCTTCTGTTCACTCTGTCTCCCTAAGGAGGGTGGCAGAGATGCTCACTGGCCCCTCCACTCCCACATGCCTTTGGGGCGTAGTTTCTCACTTAATGATGAGGACTTTTTTGGGAGGCATGGGAACTAACAATAACAACAACAATAATAACAACCAGGGCTGCAAACTGCAATGTGATATCCTGAACCGACTCCTGGAAAAGAAAAAGCACATCAGTGGAAAGACTAGTAGAAGCTAAATGACGTCTGGAATTTTGTTCGTGGCAGAGTCTTAAAGCTGGTTTCTCAGTTTTGACAATGTACCATGGAAATGTAATACACTCACATTGGGACACACTTGGTGAGGGACACGTGAGAATTCTCTGTACTATTTTTTGTAACTAGTCTGTTGATCTTAACATTATTCTAAAATAAAACGTGGGCTTTTCAAAGAAGTAATTCAGTGAAAAAAACACTGATAGAAAAACCAACCTCTTGGAACCTAAGAATCTTAAGAACAGTAAAGGAGAATTTTAACTTGAAAAGCACCCCAGAAAAGGTCCTTTAGATAAGCCAGGTGGAACACAACAGGCAACACATTCGTCAGGTGAATCTGTGTTCCTCCTAGATGCAGGAAGTTCTTAGAAGACTATGGTGACCTGACGTTCTCACCAGAAAGGTAAAGCAATTGGCATATGGAACTTAGTATTGTTACCTGCAAAACTATTATCATTGTCAAAAACGAGTAAACTGCAGCTGGCACTGGGGATAAAGAGGTGCCATCAGACTCAGGGACATCAAATAAAGATTTCTTCTCTTGATAGCGCTGCACCCACAGTCCGTGTCCTGTAGCAAAATTCAAAGAGAAATGTCGTTCACCCGATAGAAAAATAAGAGCAGTGTTAGCCCCAATTACAGCAACACTTGAAGACTTACTCAACGCAAGCACACTGGGCTCTGTGAGCTCGACCGGCCACCCAAGAAGGCAAAGCCCGTGGTACTGTTGGCACCGTGATCAGAGTGCTGGAAGGCAGGCCCTGGACTGGGACTCTGCCCCGGAACTCCCCCGTCACTGGCACCAAACGGCACACCGGTCACGACGTGGGAAGTGGGTATGTGCGGGCAGCTGCCAGTGAGAAACCCCAGAGAGTTTCCCAACGTGTGTCTCACGACACACTAGTAGGCTCTGAATACTGAATACTGCCTGTTGTTGTCCCTGCTTGGAGATTCAGAATTCACCACAATATTGTAAGGTAAGTAGCCTCCAATTAAAAAAAAAAAAAAAAAGAAACTTAAAAAATTTCACATCTCACAGACTGAGAACCAGTGAACTCGCTCAGTCTTGTCTGACTGTTTGCAATCCCATGGACTGCAGCCCACCAGACTCCTCCATCCATGGAATTCTCCAGGCAAGGGTACTGGAGTGGGTTGCCATTTCCTTCTCCAGAGGATCTTCCCGACCCAGGGATGGAACCCAGGTCTCCCGCGTTGCGGGCAGACGCTTTACCCACTGAGCCACCAGGGAAGCCCGACAGACTGAGAAGCCAGCGGCAACACACGTGATCTCATCATGACCAGCTGATGACAGAGCCCTTTACAGGCTCTGAGACCCCTCACACCTGGAGCACGACGATCTTTTGCCCAGAGACACCACGTGCTTGTGCCGGGCGCTCCCAGGCAGGTGAGGTCTGGAGGCCACGGGAGGCCGCAGGTGCCAGAGTCCGCTCTGAGCCTAACTGCCAGCCCCTTCCAGAACCCAGTAACGTTTGCCCTGTTTTCACAGAGTCCCTACTAGTAGAATTTGTGCTTCTACTGATCTTATTCCTGCTATCAGAAGGTTAGCATCACTTTTTCCACTGGAATCATTACAGTCGACGTGATTAGGCTGTCCTTCCACCCAAGAAGTTGCCAATTTGAAAAAGACCACTTTGGCGAGCTCGTGCATTGAGGCGTCTCCACGTGGCCTCACTGGGACAAACACCCCAAGTCTCAGCCCAGGACAAACGTGTGTAAGTTAGAGCCCCAGGTCAGAAGGAGACAGAGGCAGCCTGGCAGGCGTGCTGCGGGCCACCCAGCAGTGCCCACTCCTCACAGCCCCTCGAGGAGACTCACCGACAGCTGAGAACAGGGACATGCCGATGAGCAGGAGGACGCACCAGAGCACGTCGCAGTTCATCTGCCTCTCCAGCTGGCTGCGCTTGTAGCGAGGGCCACTGTTGTTCAGCAGGGCCTTGGTCTCGTGTCCTGCGGGGCAGACAGAGGACAGCGATGCGTCAGGGCCGGCGGGGATGGATGGGCTCTGCTGACTCCATGGACTGAAGAAGGAGGCTGCCATCCAGCGAGCCATAAGGGACAAGCTCAGTCAGAAAACCGGGCTCCACAGTTCATCCCAAATGTGTAACCACCATGGGGCAATGCAGAGAAAGAAAGAGGCTAACATGCTAAGAACACTCCCGGTCCAGATATGATTAAACATTTTGCTTCTTTCTGTTCTCCTGGTTTCCTGCAATGGGTTTATGCTCCTTTGGTAATCAGGAACAGAACAAAAGAATCAGGAGCCACGTCTAGGAATACTCAGCCCACTGTGGCAAGCCAGCGCTCGTCCCAGACTGGTGACAGGCGGCACCCACCTGCATAGATGACAATGCCAACGACGGCTTCCGTGTTTCGGAGGGTGCAGCCTCGAAGCAGCAGGTTTTCTTTGTAGAGTCCAGCCTTTTTGCCATTGTCATGGATGCTGTCAGGGAACAGTTGGCATGGGTCAGGAGGCTGCTTACTCCTCAAGCAGCACCACCAGGTAAGGCAGGCCTAGACTGGGAGCTGGAGAGGGGAGGGGCGGCGGGGCCCAGTGGGTCTCAGCAAGAGCGGAGATGGGGCTGGAGCTCACTGTAACTGAATTTCTACACGCCTCCCCAGAGCCTGATGTTTGTTCATTTACTTTGCCCATGGGCTTTGTGGAATAATAAGAAATATATAATTTCCTGATCCAGGGCTCCTAACACCTTTGTAAACAGGAGTGCTAGAATAACCTTTTATTCTAATATTTAGTCTCTGACCCCAGTACCTGGCACAGAGCTCCCAAAATTCTTGTAATTTCCTAAGTGATAAGAGCATTAGGAATGCCTGCTGTTCTAACGCTTGGTCTTTGAGCCTGGCTGTTCCTGACACACAGGACTGAGCCTGGCACCCGTGGGATCAGATCCTCTCCCCGCGTGGGGTCAGAATTGAGTTAGACTGTGGGACAGCCGGCTGATGTCACCGAACTGCTGGCTGTGGGAAACACCTACACTTCAGAATTGGCAGCAGGACCCCTGTAGGCTTGTCACCACAGAGACTGGCCACAGCTAGAGGGGGCAGAGCCCAAACTGGGGCCCGAGGTGGGACGCTTGCCCAGGAAGACCCAGGTAGGGGTCTCTGCCACGGCCTGCTCACCACAGGACACTGCTCCTCAGCAGTTCTCCTCATGGTGTCACAAAGTACAGACATTCCTTGAGAAAAAGGGATCACACTGGTTTCAACAATAGTGTCTACATTCTCTTCTTCTTATAAAAAGTCGTTAGAAACATCAACATGTTAAATTTGATGTGATAAATTCCACGAGACAATTTTATACATTTGGCTTATTGGGCTTCCCAGGTAGCTCAGTGGTAGAGAATCCATCTGCCAATGCAAGGAGACACTTGAGATGTGGGTTTGATCCCTGGGTGGGGAAGACCCCCTGGAGGAGGAAATGGCAACCCTCTCCAGTATTCCTGCCTGAAGGATCCCAGGGATGGAGGACCCTGGCAGGCTACAGTCATAGAGCCGCAGAGTCAGACACGCTGAGCAACAGGGCGCGAGTTAGATTCAGAGCCTATACAAAGTTCAGGCAACTGCTTTTGAAATTCATTTTCTTGACCCATTAACGGCAGGCGCACCCTCAGCCTTGTTGGCCAAGACTGTCCTATGCTAGGGCCTTTCTGGTGTGGACAGGGTCCCAGGAACCTGACGTGGATGGGGTCTCCATGTGGACAGGGTTCCAGGAGTGGGTCACAAGGGGAGGTCCCGGAGGCTTCCAGAACTCAAGCAGGGGCTCAGCCTGACCTCCATCAATCAGGCAGTAGCCCCCGCCTTCTGCAAAGCCACCCGCTCACAGCCTACGTGGACAGGCCTCTCCAGCCCTCCTGCCTAGCCCCAGCCCTGTCTCCTTCTCTGAGGTCCTGAGGCCAATCAAGGACCCCTGCAGCTACCAACCCTCCCACAGCTCCTAGCACAGTGCCCACTGACCAGGGACACAGCTGGTCTGGAGAGGAACAAGGTCAAAAGGAGCCCATAAGGTGTTTTCCTGGAGGAAACAGCACTTCCTGCCACTTCAGTCTCTGGCCACCTGCATGAGGGATGCGTCAGACACAACCCACATTCTTCACAACCAGGGAAATCAAAATATTTCACAGTGAAAAAAAGAAGCGAAACAATAAAGATAAGGCCAAAGCGCATGCTGGGGGACACATTTCCTGCAAACCTGGTATTCACCAACAGCAACAGTTTCTGCAGAACTCATGCAAAGTAATGTGCAGGACCATGGGCAATCAACCCCGTGTAATATACCCCTTGTGGCAATTCCAGAACAGAGTAAAGTTTCACTTTAAAAAGAGATTCAAGACTTGAGACCTCAGTGCCAGCTAAGGTGTCCAGAGACCCGCACGTGCGAGATGTCACACACAAAACCCAGCTCTACCACCACGCTTCTCTCTGCAACAGCCAGGCATGGAAACCACTTCTCAGGACAGCAGTCAAGGACACATCATCTACATCAAACCAGTTAAGTTTATTCAGAACAGAGATGGACTCAACAGGAACAAGAAAAAGGCATTTATTCCATTAAGCTTCCTTTGACATGACCTACACCTTTCAGCAACTACTGTGCTGTCTAATGCGACCAAGTCAGACCAGAGCTGGTCTCGGCAGGTTCATCGGCCGGTTTCAGGCTCCTGGCTGCACACGTGAGGATCGGGACTGTGCTCTGAGGGACAGCCCTGCGGGAGAAGGGGAGAGAGGCTGGAGAAGGGCGCCACCTAGCAGGTGCTTGGTAGCAAAAGGGCCGCCTCCGTCTCCTGAGGGGGAAAGTCCCTGCCGAGGGCAGCAGGGTCCAGCAGGCACCAGGCTGACTCTGGGAAGATGCACATCACAACGTGAGCCCAGCACACTGCCCTCAGCACCTCTTTTTTATGGGTTGACATGTGTTCTCCCCCAGGATTCGTTTGTTCATGTCCTAACCCCAGTTATCTCAGAATACTGCGCTTGGAGTTAGGTCTTTCAAGAGACGACTAAGTTAAAATGAGGGCATATGGATGGCCCTAACCCCACATGCCTGCTGTCTCTAAGAAGAGGAGATCTGGACGCAGAGTTGGACACACACAGAGGTGAAGGCGGTGTGGGGGCACAGGGAGAAGGTGGGCGTCTGTACACTCCAGACAGGGGACTCGGAGACGCCAGTCCCGCCGACACTCGGCTCTCAGGCTTCCAGCCTCCAGAACCGTGAGACAGTGTGTTTCTGTGGTTTAAGCTGCCCGGTCCACGTCAGCCCGAGCAGACGGACACATTCTTTAACGTTTAACCTGAGCCACACCGAAGAGCTCCTGGGTGGCAGCCAGCGTCCTGAGGTCCCCCGTGGTCAGCAGGCTCTGTGGCCCACAGGGAGGGACCCCAGAACCCACTTCATGGAGGACTTAGGACAAGAAACAGGGCCTGGCTTTACAGCTGGAAATGGAATCTTGAATCAGAAGACAAAACCAACTAACCTCTGCTTTATTCATTCTTCAGGAGTAAGTGAAAATGGTTAACCAGTGGCTTCAAAGGCCACCATCACTCTGCCCTGGAGCTGCTGAGTGAGCGGAGCGGCTCGCCTGAATGGCCAGAGTCTACATCCACAGCAACTCTCTGGGCTGCCAGGGCCCAGGGCAGCGGAAGAGGTGGACAGTGGTATTATTTCCAGCTGCTCTCTCTGAGGATTTCGTAAGTGCTTAACTAAAGGGACAGGGCTTCCCAGCTGTCACAGTAGTAAGAATCCACCTGTAGTGCAGGAGACGCACGAGAAATGGGTTTGGTCCCTGGGTTGGGAAGATTCCCGGGAGGAGGAAATGCAACCCAGCCCAGTATTCTTGCCTGGACAATCCCATGGACAGAGGAGCTTGGAGGCCTACAGTTGCAAAGTGTCAGACAAGACTGAGCAACTAAGCACGCACAACGAAAGGGACTGCATTCAGGCCAAGGAGCAGGGCTTCCCTGGTGGCTCCGGGGCACAGAACCCGCCCGCCGACGCAGGAGACACAGGTGTGAGACCCGACGCAGGGAGATCCCACATGCCGCAGAGCAACTAAACCCCCGTCACAGCTACCGAGCCCGTGCCCAGGAGCGGCACCTCCTGAGCCTGCATGCTCTAGAGCCTGTGATCTCTCCTGTGACGGGAGAGCCACTGCAGTGAGGTGTCCCCAGCGCAGCTAGAGAGAAGCTCCCCTCCTCCAGCACAGCCAAAACTAACTAAATAAATAGAGCTGTAAAAGCCAGTGGGCGTTGAAGCACACTGGACTAGTGAGGCGCTTGACATTTTTATTTTAACAGCCTGAGCTATGTTTCATATCCTGTGAAATTCATCCATTTCAAGTGTATACCTCAGGTTTCTTTGATATATTCACAGAGTTTTCCAATAATCCCCACCAGCTAATTTTAGAATTTTTCATCAGAAAGAAACCCTCTACCCGTTGGCAGCCACTCCCCATTCCTCCCCCACGTCCAACCCTGGCAAACCACAAATCCACTTTCTGCCTCTAAAGATGTTCCTGCTGTGGACATTTAACGCCAATGGGGCCACACAGTACGGCTGACACCACCCTCTGACGAAGCGCCCTGATTCACATCATGTCTTTCACTTCATTGTCAGCCACTGTTCTCTCCAGAATTTGCTGGAAGCCAGGCTTCAGAAACACAGGATAACTTTCCTAAGGGGAAGGGGACGAGCTGGGATTCTGTCTGGGGACGTCTTGGTACAATCTCAAGCATGGTTAGTTCTCCACCTGCAAAGAGCTAAGGTTTCACGTTCGGATTAAGAGTGAAACCCACTGGCCTGCCTGGTGGCCTGAATGAGGTTACAGGGCGGCAGCTGAGGCCAGGCAGACGATGAGGGCCAGCAAACCAGGGAACTGGCTCCACGGCTGCTCTGGCCTGAGTCTAAGCCTCAGCTCTCCCGCCCAGGGCAGCCCCAAGCCTGGGCGTCAGGACCAGAGGTGGGCGGAGGCCCCCTGCCTCCCTTCTGCTTGGAGGAGGGCTCAGGACCTGGGCCCAGGCCTGGCTCTGAGGCCCTGCTCAGCTGCCTCCCTACTCCCCAGCACTCTTCCTGGAGGCCTCCGCCTGAGTCACAGAGGGAAGCGTTTTCAACACACTGCGGCCAACAGCCAGCTCCGGAGCCCTGGCTGGACAGGCCTGTCCACTAGAGGGCCCGTCTGCACCCTGACATTCTTGTAGCAAATCCCAAATACTGCCCAGTAGGGAGAGCGAAGCACAGCTGCACGGGCAGTCTAGGCACTCAGGACCTGAACGGGCCAGGCTCTGGCGGAAGCCGTGGGCAGGACGGCCTGTTGGAAAAAGAAAAAGCACGACAGGGCTGGACCAGAGCGGGCCCTCGGGTGGCAGGGGGTGGGGCGGTGCCAGCCAGGAGGACACGGGAGCGCCTGCTGGAGGCGTCCGTCTGGGCAGGTGAGTCGGCTGTGGGCACAGCAAGAAAGAGGCCGCTGGGGCTGCAGGAGGGAGAGAGGTCACAGGACACCCCCTCCCGGGTCCCCGCAGTCCCCACCCGTAGAGGGCCCCCGGAGCTCTCCAGCCGGGCTTCTGTCATTTCTCTCTCCCTACCAAGCGTCCCTCTTCTGTTTTCGAGGCTTTCATTCTCGGCTCGGCCCTTCCTTTTCGAGACCCGTTTCTAGAAAGAGTGGTTGCAAACAGAGGTCCTCTTCCGTCCCCGTCATCGGGGGCAGCCCCCACAGCATGGCCCTCCCGCCCAGGCTTCTGCGGAGTCCAGCGGACAGCGGCCTTCCTTCCGACCTGGGCTCCTGTGCTTCTCCCACCGCACTGCCCTTGGACGAGCATCCCGGGGCCCTGCTCCCGGCTGTCGAACTGCTGTCTGTACCCTTTCCTCTCGTGCCCTCTGACTCTGACCCACGGTGGCCTGCCGTCTCTCCATCTTCAAACACAACCTGCAGACAGAGGCTCCTCAAACCCGTAAATTCAGCTCCTCCTCCCCTGAACTATCATATGCATTTTTTCTATCAGCTGGGTCATTCCACCAGATGGACTCACCAGCTCCTCACGTGCAGGGAACCCCAACTCCCATCTCTCCTCCACCAGTCTCTTCCCCCCGATCCGCACAAAGGAGACAAGCCCTCCTGTCAGTCTGCTCTTCCACTGGATCTTCCCCCCCAGGGAGTATTCGAGTTCCCCGCTCGGCCTCCCTCCCAGCTGGGCTCTCTCCCTGCTCTATAGTATGTCAGCATTAACCCAGAAGCAATGACCGTAATAGTGGCCGATGTTTATTAAGCACTCGCCCTTCTGAAAGCTTTCCACATACTAAATTGACAAGCTTTGCACCCATGACGCAAGGGCCTCCTGGATTCTCCCCATTATACAGATGAATAAAGTCGAGTGGTTCACCAGCACTGTCTTGCTGGAAAGCATGGGCTCCAGAGTCTGCCAGCCTCAGTACAAGCCAGATGTAGTTAATATCCCTGTTTAACACAGAGGCATTAAAAAGCACAGATACTCTGCCAACGAAGGTCCACATAGTCAAAGCTGTGGTTTTTCCAGGAGTCATGTATGGATGTGAGAGTTGGACCATTAAGAAGGCTAAGTGCCCAGGAATTGATGCTTTTGAACCATGGTGTTGGAGAAGACTCTTGAGAGTCCCCTGGACGGCAAGGAGATAAAACCAGTCAATCTTAAAGGAAATAAACCCTGAATATTCATTGGAAGGACTGATGCTGAAGTTGAAGCTCCAATACTTTGGCCACCTGATGCAAAGAACCGACTCATTGGAAAAAGACCCCGATGCTGGGGAAGATTAAAGGCAGGAGGAGAAGGGGATGACAGAGGATGAGATGGTTGGCTGGCATCACTGACTCAATGAGTTTGAGCAAGCTCCAGGAGACGGTGAAGGACAGGGAAGCCTGTGTGCTGCAGTCCATGAGGTCACAGAGAGTCAGACACGACTGAGTGTCTGAGCAACAACCATCAAACACAGAGGGAGCTCCCGAGGGCAGAACCGAGAGCTGCTGACCAGGGGCCGAAGCCCCCCAGCTCTAGCCCCACTCCTGGGCAGGTAACAAGTGTGTGTGGCGTGGTCTGACCTCGGCTCCTGACGTCCCGCACAGCAGGAGAGCACAGGCCGTGATACAGCCTGGAGAAGGTCAGAGTTATCAGCAAAAGTTACCCGTCAGCAAGAATGCCCATAGAACATTCTCCCTAGAGGCTGCCCCCACCTCCTTCACTTCAGGGTCTGCTCAGTTCTGCCCGCTGGGCCCTGGAGATTTTGGGGTGATGCCAAGGATGGTGTACAAAGTCTGGGGCTGGGGGTGGGCGGTGCGCACAGGGGCTGGGAAACCCACAGGAGACCACTTTCAGATGCAGACCCGAGTACCTGCCCCGAATTTTACAGATGACATTTAAGGAGTTTTCTTATGAGTTTTACCCTCCTTTAACCAGTTCCTTTAAGGGGTGATCTAACACTTCCAAGTTCTGGTTGACCCTCAGGCAAGAACAGGCACGCACTGGCAGTCTCAGCAGGTGTGAACATCTCTTGCCTTCATTGTGCATGCTTTTCCTTCACTGACTCTCCCACTGCCCCCAACAAGATGGGGAACCCACTGTGTGCACACAGGCAGTGATGCTGGACGTCCGCAAAGCAGAAGACGCGAACTCATGCCAAAAGCTCCCGCAGTGGAGCCCCTCCAGAAGCAGAGCTGCAGCCCTGCTCACCCGTCCGTGGTGGCCACGCTGCACCTCGGCCTCTCAGCAGCACCCTGAGCCGCCGGCCCTGCCAAGCTGGACGGCTGTGGAAGGCCCCAGCTCGCCGCATCACCCCTGCGGCCCCCAGGCTCGGGCCTGCACAGCTGGCCCCCACCAGTGGCAGCGCCACAGTCCATGTGACACCCTGTTCTCTCCCACACCGCCCGTCCATGGCCTGCACAACTATTAACATGATTACGGGGATTTCCAACCATTCTCAGAAGCACAAGGGTGGCCCTTACTTCCCCCGGAGGGCCCCCAGCCCAGCTTCAACAAGGACCACCAGGCAGCTGATCCCATGTCATTCATCTGCCTTTCTTGTCTCTCTGTTTTGGAGCAAGGAGCTGGACTATTTATTTAACATGCTCAAGGACTTTTAATTTTGCTATGTCTCTGTGTTCCCCTAACTACAGTGAAATAAACAAGACGGAAGGCATTTCTTTTGCATTCAGTTCACTGCATTATCCCCAGAGCTTTAAAAAGGGCCTAGCACATAGTAGGTGCTCAGCAAATACTTGTTCAGTGGCTGAGAGTATGAACAAAGGAATGAACTCCCAGGCGGGCTCCGTCTGCCCTGGGTCTGTGCTTCCATTTATGGGGCCACGTGCACTCACCTTGTTCCTCACACCCCCGCCTTCCCAGGCTGCTGGACGGAGGGGATCTGACCAGCTTCCACCGCCAACAGACTCTTGTCAGGCAGCCCCGTGAGCTCAGGGACAGGGCAATGTCCTGAAAGGCTGCACTCACACACAGACACATGCTGTGTTATGCTATACACCATGGGCCATCGGACAACAACATGGATTTGAGCTGTGTAGTTCCACGTATTCACAGGGTTTTTTCTGGTAAACACAGTATTACACCATCCAAGGTTGGCTAAATCCACAGACGTAGAACTGCAGATCCGGGGGGGTGGGGGGGGCAGACTATGGGACTTAAAAATCCGTGGTTTTGGTACCCTGGCAGGTCCTGGGATCAATCCACCACGGACACTGGCAGGGGTTGGCACCACACACCGCAAGCTGCTCAAGGGTCGACTCTACATACTCATGCGGTTTGTCAAACAGAAGGGTAAGCCCAGGCAGAGGTCCGATACTCACATGCACCCACGGAACCTAGTCAGGTCGTTGTTGGGCTTCTCACACTCGATTATGCTGGTGAACGTCAAAGGATTGAATTCGGAGACCTAAAATAATAGCATGCACGCATTAGAGAGATCTGGGGTCAGCCTTGTCCATCTGCAAGTCACTTGCTTCTCAGTCTCCCACCCACAGCGGCAGCATTTCATGAAGGACTCCACGTTTGTAACCTGTGTGTGCGCACACACACACACACACACACACACAGTGTTTGGCCTGTGCAATTTGTTTCTACAGTGAATGACAGCTGTCAGTGAACCCACAGGACTGTAGCTTTAATGCAAATTAAGCATATATGGTGGAAGAGGGAAGGGATGAGCTGAGTTTCTTGAGACAGATCAGCACCTTCCAACTTTCTACACAGATTCGGAGAAGTAGATTCCATCTGAAAAATAGGAGCTTAGAATAAAAATATCATTTCCTCAACATGCTCTAAAAATTCTTCACAGATATCTGGGGGCAAACATTTAAGTAATCAGTGTGTAAGCCAATAATTTCTTTATCCTTCTGCTTGATAAAAAAGTGAGAGCTCACCACGAAGGAAGTCCTTCCCTTAGGATCTGGCACCAAGAGATGAAGCAAGGCCTGGCTCGTGTGGAGAGATGAGTGCAGAGAGGGAAAGGGCAAGAAGGGTGGGTGGCAGGGAGCGAACGAGAAATCCTGGGGACACATCTCCAGTGTAAACTACCGAGGGCAATCCACAGAGTTTAGACCAGCGTGCTCTGATCAGGCTGGCCATTCTCTTTCATCCATCAAGTGTCACCACGTGGTTAAAAAGAAAAAAAAGATCTGTCTTGGCTCACGCAAGCATAGCATCACAAAAAAGGGTAACTGATTAAACATCATAGGGACCAACTCCCAGGTAACAATTACTCCAGCACAACAGTGCCCCCCTTGGCAGAGAATATAGCTGTAAAGGTAACACTCAAAATTCAGTCTCGACTGTTTTCCAGGGTATCACGTACATTAAAAGAACTCACTACATAGTACTTGATTCCATAGCTGAAAAGAAAGCGTGGCTTTAAAAGACTCTTCTTGAAGTTTCATTAGCTATGGGCGCCTCTCTCCGTGGACTGAAATGCCCCCTGGCTCTGCTCCAGAGTATGGCTGTGCTTGGAGGCCTGTGTTTATTTCAGGCCGTGTGGATCCTCCTGAAGCCAGGCGGTTGCCTTTTCCAGAGCAGACCTCTGCAGATGCAACGCCCAGGACGGCCCTGAAGGGGGTGAGTTCCACTGCACACCAGGGTTATTCTTGGCAGACAGGGAGGGCGAACTTAAAATACTCTGTCTCTGTTTATGATTCTTTCTCTCGAAGAAAAATGTAACGTGCATGGCTCAGAGACTAGAACATTCTGTCTCTGGTGCGTCAGAGCTGACTAAGCCTGCACCTTGGGGAATGTGTGTGCCCAGGGCACAGGACTCCTGGCTTCGTCTGCTTATTGGAGAGGATTTTTAGAACTGGAGGGATCTGTAGAGACTCTTCTGGGTTGAACTGTGTCTCCTCACTCCCACTCCCAGAATCCATATGTTGAAGTCCTAATCCCCAGTACCTTAGAATGTGACTGTATTTGGACATAGGGTCTTTACAAAGCTAAGTAAGGTAAAATGGGATCATTAGGGTAAGCCCTCATCCCTCATACTATCTGCCTGGTGTACTTACAAAAAGCGAGAATCTGTTAGCATTCACGCGTGCGCGCGCACACACACACACATGCTGAGGGATGACTGTGAAAAGAAAAGGGAGGAGACACCCATCTACAAACCAGGGAGAGGAGCTTCCAACAGAGCTATGCTGTGGACACCTCGACCTTGGACTCTGTGGCCTCCAGCACTGCGAGAAAATAAATTTGTTGTTTGGGCCACTCTGTAGCCCTAACAAACTAATGTAGAGTCCATCTTTGAGTTTTCCATTTAAAAAGAGCTTTGTGTCTGGAGCACACCTTTGGGATGAGAAAATTCTACTTACCCTGATTGTTCCCAACTTAACTCGCAATCTCCTAATACCCCCATGTAAGAAATACATTTATTTATCTCTCCACCCAATCATTTACTCATCTACTGCCTGCCAAACTGGGTTCAAGGTGGTGCCCAAGTCATCCATCAGCCAAGCTTCTGTTGACCCAGCCCCACAGCAAGGACAGAAGGTCCAGTCTATCATTCTATGCCAAGCATGCGAACTCCATATTTTTAATATGGGGAAGGTGAAAAAAGTTCTGGAAATGGATGGTGGGGATCGTTGTACAAGACGGTGAATGTGCTTAATATCACAGAACTGTGCATTTAAAAATGGCTAAACTGGGGGAATTCGCAGGAGGTCCAGTGGTTGGGACTCTGCCGGGGCATGGTCAGGCTACTCAGACCCCACAAGCCTGTGGCCAAAAACCAAAAAGTTCAATGTAACAAAGAGGCTCCACCTTAAAAATAAAAATGACGAAAATGGTAAATTTTGTATCATGTATGTTTTACCACAATAAAAAGTTTAAAGAAAGCAAATATAAACAAACACTGAGAACTGACTGTAAACAAAGAGATGTATCAGCAAGTAGCACCTAGCTCAGAAATCCAGGAATTTCAGCATAAACATGGAGAGCCTCATGCTTAAGTCACCCAAGGGCACCTCCACACACCACTAGTATCATCATCATCATCAGTTACAGCTGCAGCGTTCTATAGTACTAACCGCTGTTCACCACCCCCGCACAGCAACACAATGAGGTCCGTTTTCAAACTACTTTTAACGTGGGGTGATGTAGGACCATGCCCACGGTCACTGTGGCCGCAGGGTGACTGACGGAGGCTCCTCAGCCTCTCAGACATCCAGCTCAGCAGCCTCGCCAAGCCTGCCTTGTACTGATAAGAAAAGATGATGTAGATATCTATAAGCCAGAAAGTGTACAATTGGTTCTACAGAAACTGCCAAACAAACATGCCTTAAAGTTTGAATGTTTTCAAAAACGTGTCAATTAAACGTACCCCCTTCCCATCTTCAGCAATGGCCTTGGATGCAGAGTTAGCACCGTTCACTCAAAACTGGAGCAAAAAAAATCAGGAGCCCTAGGATCTACTCCTAGTTGTTCTGATTAAACTGCAGGCCTCTTGGCATTTAGACTCGGCTCTCAAGGTCTCTGGAGACCTGTGAATTCACAGGGCCACAACCGCGGAGGTGATTCTAGCCACCCCCCACACATCAGCGGCCTTGGCGCTGGGGGCAAAGCAGGAGCAGGGTGGTCACCCGGGGCTCATGGCCGTAGGCCCTCGGCCGCCCGCTGCCCGCAGCCCCTGGCTGGGGCCTGGCGCCCCCACACCTCTGCCAAGTGTGGTGCCATCCCTCACGGCAGTCTCCACATCCCAACAGGCACCTCACTGGCAGGAAAATGCTCATGGTTTCTACTGCAAACATTTTCCAAGCTTCTTTGGACCAAGTGATTTGACCTCATTAGGTGGAAAGGGAGGCAGGGCAGTGACGTAGGGAGAGCCCTCGGCCCTGCCTTTGGGCAGCTGAGAGCCTGGTGAGCCAGGTCACCCTCGGGGCGCGCCTCCCCCTGCCCGCAGATGCTCCCGTGTCCCCTGGATGCCTGGCGCCCTCTCAGGCCGACCAGCTACCTCAGGGCCGCGTTCCGGATCAAACCCACAGGGAAGCCAGTGTCTGACTCAGTGGTGCCCAGACCAGTCAATGAATGAACACCTGATTCACTAGGAAGATTCTCCTATCAATACGGTGCTTCCTATTTGCATTCAATGAATTACTAATGAGTATTCCATACAAGCAAGTGTGGACATTTTCCCCTTTAAAACAGAAGCAGTGATGTCTGCAAAAGGGCATTCATAGTCCATTAAAGCAGACACATACTGTTTTATCATAAAAGAAGTTCTTTAAACAGTTTACATTGCTTTGCTGCTGGGATAAGCACTTATCGCCAGCAGGAGCCCCGCCTGCTCTCGCCATGGAGATTTTGGGCTGAGGTTGTGTGCCTTGGTTTCTGGGCAATGTGGTTCCAAAGGAGGCAGGAGAGAGGGCACACGGAGCCCGGGGCCCAGACGCGGGCACACAGTGGAGAGGGCACGGGGGCCTGGGGCCCGGACGCGGGCACACAGGGGAGAGGGCAACGGGGGGCCCGGGGACTGGACGTGGGCACACAGGGGAGAGGGCACACGGGGCCCGGATGCAGGCACACAGGGGAGAGGGCACGGGAGCCCGGAGACCGGATGGGGGTACACAGGGAGAGGGCACGGGGGCCTGGGGCCTGGAGGCGGGCACACAGGGGAGAGGGCACACGGGGCCTGGACACGGGCACACAGGGGAGAGGGCACACGGGGCCCGGACGCGGGCACACAGGGGAGAGGGCACGGGAGCCCGGAGACCGGATGGGGGTACACAGGGAGAGGGCACGGGGGCCTGGGGCCTGGAGGTGGGCACACAGGGGAGAGGGCACACGAGGCCTGGACGCGGGCACACAGGGGAGAGGGCACGGGGGGCCCGAGGCCCGGACATGGGAACACAGGGGAGAGGGTACACGGGGCCCGGACGTGGGCACACAGGGGAGAGGGCACAGGGGCACGGGGCCCGGACGCAGGGACACAGGGGGGAGGGCACAGGGAGCCCGGGGCCCGGACGCGGGCACACAGGGAAGAGGACACGGGGAGCACAGACGTGGGCACACAGGGGGGAGGGCACAGGAGCCTGGAGCCCGGACGCGGGCACACAGGGGAGAGGGCATATGGGGTCCGGACACGGGCACACAGGGGAGAGGGCATGGGGGGCCGGGGCCCAGACGCAGGCACACAGGGCAGAGGGCACGGGGAGCCCGGGGCCCGGACGCGGGCACACAGGGGAGAGGGCACGGGGAGCCCGGGGCCTGGACGCGGGCACACAGAGGAGAGGGCACGGGGGCCCGGGGCCCGGACGCGGGCACACAGGGGGGAGGGCACGGGGAGCCCGGGGCCTGGACGCGGGCACACAAGGGAGAGGGCACGGGGAGCCCGGGGCCCGGACGCGGGCACACAGCGGGGAGGGCACGGGGAGCCCGGGGCCCGGACGTGGGCACACAGAGGAGAGGGCACGGGGAGCACAGACGCGGGCACACAGAGGAGAGGGCACGGGGGCCCGGGGCCCGGACGCAGGCACACAGGGGGGAGGGCACGGGGAGCCCGGACACGGGCACACATCCAAGGCTCCCTCTGGTCTCTGCCTCTGGAACCCTGTCCTGAAGACGCCCTGTGTGTCCTGTCACGATGCTCCTGCACACAAGGGAGACCCCTCCTCCTCCAGCTCCGACATCACCGCCCCGCAGTGGCCCTCACGGCCGCTCCCTCTATAGGGCCCTGCTGGGTGAGGTCTGCACCTTCACGCAGCGGCCAAGTTCTTTTGGCGGCTCCAGGGCGACCCTGCCGGCTGCCCCCACACCTCCCAGCAGCCATGCCTACACTCGGGGGCCCAGGGGAGGCCCACACCATTCCATGCGGCTTTCCTTGCCCTCCCACAGACTCCACCCGGGAACCACCCCTGCGCTCCAGCAGGCAGGGTCCCCTGGCCAAGGCTGGGCAGGCAAGTGCTGCTGCCCTGAGCTTGTGTGCCCCCCAACACCAGCTCCTCCCCGAGACCTCAGATTCTCTGAAGACAGCAGTTCTGTTTCCTCCAGACCAGCACAGGGCCCAGTGAACACACGGCCCGGGGGTGACAGATGCTTCTACTTCAAGGATCTCACAAACTTCCAAACAGACCCAGCGCTACCTGCTGAGTCCTCGGGGCCTGGACCCCTTGCCTACCAGACATCCCTCACCTGATGTTAAGGCAGATGGGGCTGGCAGGAGGCCTGGGAGCACCTCTCTGTGTTCTGGAAAGCCGTCCCTCTTCTATAAGTGTGAATATAGAAGTGTAGAAGTGAAATACTTCTACAAGTATTTCAGTTAGAAGCAATATCAAAAGACTTCTTCATAGCCTATAATCTGGCTGCTTCCTTATTGACAATGGGTGAACAATACTTGCATTAATTCAGGCAAAGCATTTAACCCAAATGAATGAATAATTATGCCAGCTCTTGTTTTCCGTTTTCAGTACCTGTCAGTGCTTAGGGCATTCAAGAGCGGGCAGACAGCCCAATACTGAATGAGGGAATGAATGAATGAATGAATTTACTTATTTACTGCAAAGACTGGACTGCCAAATCAATACTTTCAGTCAACCTGAAATGAGAAAGAAACTGTCTACCACACTGTCCTCTGGCACACAGCAGGATGACCTGACGGATCAGTTTTTATTCAATAACTAAAAACTTCAGTGAAACCAAAGGCACTCTGGTCCTGGGGGCAGGAGAAGTCAAATGTAAGATTCTTTAACGAAAGAATCTTCTTTCCAGTTTTGTTTCATATATTCAGTGTGACGCTGGGAGTTTATGCCCAATACAAACAGAAACAACAGAAATGATCACAAACCCGTTTACGTAGCTAATCTGTGATTGCAGTAGTGTGACCGTATCGTTTAACAAGTCCCAGATACATAAGTGCATAGGAAGGCTGGAACAGCAGCCCGTGAGGGACCCTAGATGGCTTTCCTGAGGCCACCCCAGCTCCTGACCCCCGAGCATCTCCAGGGAAACACATGACAGGACCCAGCAGACAGGCGGGGGGTGGGGTGGGGGGGTGCTCAGCGGGCCTCTCCGGAAGCTCCCTAAGCTCCGTGTCTGTGGTGGCTGATAAAGACCCGATCCAGGTGTGCCTGGGCCACTGCCTTCTTTTCCTAATTGCAAATTCTCCTGCCACAGTACTTTCGTGGAGATCAAGGGGACCTCCCTTTGTCTTTCATGACAAAGACATGAAGACTTTTGGGAAGCCTTTCATTTGTTAAATCTGACTTAAAAATGCAAGAGTCAGTCCCCCCCCTTCCTTCCCCCTTTTCATCCTTTGTTCCCTGGCCTCCTTGCTGGTTCACATTCAAAAAGCCTCAAAGCTTTAGGCCAAGTGCAGAGGCTCAGAGTGCTGCGTTTGAGTCCGAATTCTCAAAATCGGAAGCCTTTCTTTTCCTCTCACTACAAATGCTCCATGCAGTCACTGTAGGCTGTCACTGCCAGAAGAGCTGCGTTTTTCCTCCTATCAAACATGTTAAGAGTATCTAAGGGCTGGCTATGCCTTCAGACAATTAAGCAATAGAGTTGCTTTTATAGAAAACCAACTTCAAAACCTAAGTGATGGTTGTTCTTTAAAATAGCCCCCTTAAAAGAAACTGTATGCAATTCAACATGGTGCTACCACATAAAACGCGTCTGAATCGGCACTGCGGAGGTGATCTGTTCTGCTGGCTGACAGGCTAGTCTGATTTTCCAATGTGTACTGAAAAAAACGCACAACCTAGAAGCTGAGTTGTTGCTGTTCAGGGGCTAAGTGTCCAGCTCTTTGCGATCCCACGGACTGCAGCACACCAGGCTCCTCTGTATTCCACTGTCTTAAAGAGCTTGCTCAAATTCACGTCCATCGAGTCAGTGATGCCATCCAACCATCTCATCCTCTGTCGTCTCCTTCTCCTTCTGCCCTCAATCTTTCCCAGCATCAGGGTCTTTTCAAATGAGTCAGCTCTTCATATCAGGTGGCCAAAGTACTGGAGCTTCAGCTTCAGCATTAGTCCTTCCAATGAATATTCAGGACTGATTTCCTTTAGGATGGACTAGTTGGATTTCCTTGCAGTCCAAGGGACTCTCAAGAGCCTTCTCCAACACCACAGTTCAGAAGCATCAATTCTTTGGCGTTCAGCCTTCTTTATGGTCCAACTCTCATGACTACTGGGAAAACCATAGCTTTGACTATATGGACCTTTGCCAGCAAGAGATGTCTCTGTTTTTTAATATGCTGTCTATGTTTGTCATAGCTTTCCTTCTAAAGGAGCAAGTGTCTTTTAATTTCATGGCTGCAGTCATGGTCTACAGTGATTTTAGAGCCCCCAAAAGAAAATCTGTCACTGCTTCCACTTTTTCCCCTTCTATTGGAGAAGGCAATGGCACCCCACTCCAGTATTCCTGCCTGGAAAATCCCATGGGCAGAGGAGCCTGGCAGGCTGCAGTCCATGGGGTCGTGACGAGTCGGACACGACTGACCCACTTCACTTTCACTTTTCACTTTCATGCATTGGAGAAGGAAATGGCAACCTACTCCAGGGTTTTTGCCTGGAGAATCCCAGGGACGGCAGAGCCTGGTGGGCTGCTGTCTATGGGGTCGCACGGAGTCGGACACGACTGAAGCGACTTAGCTGTAGCAGCATTTGCCATGAGATAGGACCGGATGTCATGATCTTAGCTTTCTGAATGTTGAGTTTCAAGCCAGCTTTTTCATGCCTCTCTTTCACCCTCAAAAAGAGCCTCTTTAGTTCCTCTTTACTTTCTGCCATTACAGTGGTATCATCTGCATATCTGCAGTTGTTGATATTTCTCCTGGCAATCATGATTCCAGCATGTGATTCATCCAGCCCAGCATTTTGCAAAAGTTGAGAGTTATGGTTTATTCAGCAGATAGTCTGAAGACTTTAAGGCTAGGACACAGCATCTCAGATAATGCTGAGAAACTTTTCTGAAGAGGTGGAGTAGGGAAGCCAGGATATATAGTAGTTTTTGCAATAAAAGAGTCGGAACATCAAAAGACTGCTGTTGATAAAAGAAAACCAGACATCTCAAGTTAAGGAATTTAGTGCTTTTCTATGTATGGGAAAAATACAAGCATCTGGGCTCACTGAAATCGTTCCTGAGATCTGCACCTCAGCTAAGCCTCCTGGGCTTTCCCATCCCAAGGTTTCCTCGGGGAGCACCCGGGGGGTGGACCTGGGGGTGGCTGCAGGGCAAGCACTGTTTTCATCCTGGGTTCCCTTGGGTCCACCACCCCAGGTAATGGCTTGCTGGTTGTACCATCCCTTTGTTTACTGGTATAGCAGGTGATATCTTTCATCCACACCAACCATAGGCCTCCTGTCCCTCTTCCATCACTGTAGGTGATGGGTGATGTAAGGCACTCACCCCTTACAGGGCAGCATGAAGGAACTGAAGCCTGGGGTGCCTTTACAACCCAGTGGATCCTGAGGGCAGCTCCTAAGGGGAACCATGTTAGGAGTGAGTCATACTGCTGGTGTTAAAGAAAATCAGCATGGAGGATACAAAAAGAGGCCAGCTCAGAAGCCCTTGCACTCACCTGGGAAATGACCAAAAGGGCAGCAGAAATGTGGAATTCTAAAGCACAACCAGACCAGTACACTCACTGGAATTCATGGGGAAAAAAAATGTCCAACTTGAAATATAGGCAATTTGGACCAATGTCCAGCTTGGAGCTAACAGAAAACACAGGCCAAAATATCAAAAACATCTGCCCAAAGGTGTCAGAGATTAAACAAGAAGGTGAAGTAGAATTAGATATAGAAAAGATGAAAATCTGGGGAGTTGAGGCTGATCTTTGGGGCATCTTTTTCCTCGAGGGAGTCTCTGGTCTCAAGTGGAGCTAGTGACACCGGTGGTGAGTGGAGGACCCGAGGCAGTTCCTCCTTCTGCTGGAACAAATGTGCGCTATTCCAGGTCCAGAGATCATGTGTTGGAGGGGCCTCACTGAGCTAAAGCCAAGGAGTCCAGAGGGCTGTGCTCCTTCTAGAGGCTCCAGGAGAAAAGCCGCCGCTACCCTTCCTCCAGCTTCTGGAGGCCGTCCCTGCTCCTATACTCACAGCTTCCTTCTGTTTTCAAAGTCAGCGTCTGGGGATGGAGCATTTCTGATGCCGCATCTGACTTCACTGTCCTGCCTCCTCTTTTACTTCCAAAGGCTCCTGTGATTATGAGGAGTCTGTCTCAGTAGTTTAGGATAATTAGCAATACTGTCCCCACCTCAGGGACAGTTGATGAACCACTTTAATTCCATCTGCAATTTTAGTTTGCCTTTGTCGTGTAACACAAAGGCTCAGGGGGTTAAGACATGGGCATCTCTTGGGGGCTATTTTTCTGCTACCACAGAATTTGCCAATAGAAGGGCGTGGATCCCCAGAGAAACCAGAAGATGAGATGAACCAGAAGAAAGAGTGAACCTTTGTGCAAACTGCTCCCCAGGTTAGAGTCAACTAGGTGGCCCAGAAAATATCAACACTTAGCATTGGATTAAGGTCATTCCAGATTTCGGGAACTCCTAGATAACGAATAAAACAGAGTCTCACTTAAAAAAAAAAATATATATATATATATATATATGTATATATACATACATATACATACATAAAATGCTAGTCCTCAAATGATTTATAAAAAACAAATTTCCAAATAAAATGTCAGACACATACTCAGAGATAACCAATCATAACACAAGATAAGGCATCATGCAATAAGAACTAATAAAAACAAGACTAGGATCAGGCTCATTGGGATTTTCAATTACTACAGTTGCAATGATCCTGAAGCTAAAAAGTTATCAGATGATCCAGCAATCCCACTCACAGGCGTATATCTGGAGAAAGCTATAATTCAAAAATATACATGCACCCCAATGTTCATAGAAGCATTATTTATTAATACAAGAGCTAAGACACGGAAGCAACCTAAGTGTCCATCAGCAGATGAATGGATAAAGCAGATGGGGTCATACATACAATGGAATATTAGTCAGCCATAAGAAAAGAACAGAATAATGTCATCTGCAGCAATATGGATGGATCTGGAGAGTATCATACTAAATGAAGTCAGTCAGACAGAGAAAGACAAATACCATATAATATTGTTTATATGTGAAATCTAAAAAAACAAAAAGATACAAATGAACTCATTTACAAAACAGAGACTCACAAACACAGAAAACAAACTCAGAGTTACCAAAGGGGAAGGGATGGGATAAACTAGGAGTTTGGGATTAAAAATACACACTACAATATATAAAATAGATAACTAACAAGGACAGGGACAGGGCGCCATACTCAATATCATTAAATTAATACCTGCTAACACAGACATGAAAGTGAGAGAGGAGAGTGAAAAAGTTGGCTTAAAGCTCAACGTTCAGAAAACTAAGATCATGGCATCCAGTCCTATTACTTCATGGCAAATAGATGGGGAAACAATGGAAACAATGAGAGACTTAACTTTTTTGGGGTCCAAAGTCACTGCAGATGGTGACTGCAGCTATGAAATTAAGACGCTTGCTCCTTGGGATAAAAGTTATGACCAACCTAGATAGCATATTAAAAAGCAGAGACAGTACTTTGCTGACAAAGGTCTACTAGTCAAAGCAATGGTTTTTCCAGTAGTCACGTATGGATGTGAGAGTTGGACTATAAAGAAAGCTGAGCACCGAAGAATTGACGCTTTTGAACTGTGGTGTTGGAGAATACTGTTGAGAGTCCCTTGGACTGCAAGGAGATCCAACCAGTCCTGACTATTCATTGGAAGGACTGATGTTGAAGCTGAAATTCCAATACTTTGGCCACCTGCTGCAAAGAACTGACTTATTTGAAAAGACCCTGATGCTGGGGAAGACTGAAGGCAGGAGGAGAAGGGGATGACAGAGGATGAGATGGTTGGATGGCATCAACGACTCAATGGACATGAGTTTGAGCAAGCTCCAAGAATTGGTGATGGACAGGGAGGCCTGGTGTGCTGCAGTCCATGGGGTCACAGAGTCGGACATGAGTGAGCGACTGAAATGAAGTGAACATAGACATGTCTTCAGAACCATCAATAATACTTCTGTTGGACCTAGGTTTACTAGAGGTCAAATAAGAGTGTATTTCGTTACAAATTTGTCAACAAGAAATCTCCCTCATTATGGAAAATACTTCAGGGACACTAAGATGTGTTTTCAGTAGAAGAAGGTATGAAAAAAATACCTAAAAGAGTTATGCATGATCAGGATTTTCTAAAATTGGATTACAATTAGTTGGATAAACGGATTTTGTTAGGGATGACACGGCCATATGAAAACTGGTTAGAACCAACTCGGTCCAAGATGGCGGGCCGACCTTCACGAGTCCTCGAGCCTCGGCATACACACCCATGGTGACACAACAGCAAGCCAAGTGATATGCCCATCAGCACCAACTAAATCTGACCAAATATTCTAAACACTTTTGATTGATTTTTTTGACAAAACTTCCTAAATCGAATTCTGTTGAAGTTCTTTTGACCTCTAGCTAATTTTGGGATGCTTCAGAGGGCTGCTGAAACATCCCAAAGAGAGATATTAAACTAATTGTGTTTATTTGGTTGGTTATATTATAAGGGAAATATTATCAAATGAGTAATAAATCCTCTCAGGTTATAACATATGGTAAATATTACAAATATACATATCCTAGAAGTTATATGGAGTTCCTACATTCTGATATGTCCTGGTAGTCTAATGGGAAACCTGATGACTTCACAAAAGTCAACAAAAGGACTGAAAGAACCAGTGAAAATGCTTATAACTTTTATGGTTTCTAGCTGAAAAAATTACAGGTTTGAATCTGTGTTTTCCAAGAGTAGGGAAAACCTTCCCCTCAAACTAATTATGACAGTAATTTGGTAAAATTATATGCTATAAACAAATTAAAACAATTATATCTGACTCCTCCAGAGACTGGAAACTCTTACGTTTCCAGTAACTTTTATCAGATGAGTTAGGAAGGTTACCTCATTAACAGGTACAGAAATCTCAAGGAATTTTTGAAACCTTGAAAAGGGAAGAATTCACCTAGATTTGTTAGGAGAAATCTATGATAAGCCTTTGGCATGACTTCTCCAGCCTTGTTTTATTTTAAGAGTTCTGAAAACTCTATAAAAGTTTCAGCAAAGCAAAAGTCTATGATCAGTTATGGCTATACAAATCATCAGGGCAAATTTATTGAGAGCAGACCCATTTTGCAGAGAAACTAGCCTTAATATGGTTATATTTGATAAAAAATAGGGTAATTTTAGGAAGAAAAAGATGTTTCAATAAATGTTAAATCCCAGTTTGTTAATGGAGGTTTGTATCTAGTAACACTCATTTCTTGCATAATTCTTTGCTGTTATGTGATATTAATGTTAAATTTAATTGAATTCTTAAAGAATACCCTAAGTTTGTTTCTGAAGCTTATCTCAGTAATCGATCTTTGGATAAAGATCAGATGCCTTATGACCTGCAACCAGGACTGGAAAAAGACATAATTCAAGGGACTGTCTCCAACCTGTACGGAAGGCCGTTTTTATCAGGTACTCTTAACTGGCTCATGCACAGTGAAATTGAAGGGAAATTGACTCTTGGATTAATTCCCACTTCCAAAGACCCCCTACACTAGACTATTCTATACAGAGGACAGCTGGCCTGATCTTACCTTAAAATGATGCTCAAACAGGAGAAATTGCACTATTCCAGGATGGGAAGAAGATGATATCAGAGGTAGACACTTTGCCCAAGACACTGCAACTGATTCATATGATCATTTACAATGTTTTCTTGACTTCTTGGACCTTTGCATATAAATCAAATGCTTTTCTATCATAGGCCTGATCCTATGCTAGTTTCAGAAATCAATCCAATTACCTGTGTCTAGTTCTGGGTTACCTTAGGGAATTTTTCTACTCCAAGGCTCTAACTGGTTGGCCCCAAGAAAATTTACTTAAAAAGAAAAATTAGAGTCATATTCAGGTCACTATTGATATTACTAGATGGGATCCCCTCACTTGGCCAATTAATAATGCCTACTCTGACTGTAGCCATAAATTTGAGTTTTCTTCTATTACTCAAGCTCAATCAGAGCAACAAGCAAAGTTTCAGTAATGGAAAAAATCACCCACAATTATGGGATGGATGTAAATAGATAATACCAGGCTATGGTAATTTAGTTTTAAAGCCTTCTCTATGTTGGAAACAATTAAATCATACTAAGGTTTTAGAAAAGGCAGAGGAACAAGAGATCAAATTGCCAACATCTGCTGGATCATTGAAAAAGCAAGAGTTCCAGAAAAACATCTATTTCTGCTTTATTGACTATGCCAAAGCCTTTGACTGTGTATCACAATGAACTGTGGAAAATCCTTAAAGAGATGGGAATACCAGACCACCTGACCTGCCTCTTGAGAAACCTGTATGCAGGTCAGGAAGCGACAGTTAGAAATGGACATGGAACAACAGACTGGTTCCAAATAAGAAAAGGAGTACGTCAAGGCTGTATATTGTCACCCTGCTTATTTAACTTATATGCAGAGTACATCATGAGAAACACTGGGCTGGATGAAGCACAAACTGGAATCAAGATTGCCGGGAGAAATATCAATAACCTCGGATAAGCAGATGACACCACCCTTATGGCATAAAGTGAAGAGGAACTAAAGAGCCTCTTGATGAAAGTGAGAGAGGAGAGTGAAAAAGTTGACTTAAAGCTCAACGTTCAGAAAACTAAGATTATGGCATCTGCTCCCATCACTTCATGGGAAATAGATGGGGAAACAGTGGAAACAGTGACTGACTCTATTTTGGGGGGCTCCAAAATCACTGCAGATGGTGATTGCAGCCATGAAAGTAAAAGATGCTTACTCCTTGGAAGGAAAGTTATGACCAATCTAGATAGCATATTTAAAAGCAGAGACATTACTTTGCCAACAAAGGTCCGTCTAGTCAAGGCTGTGGTTTTTCCAGTGGTCATGTATGGATGTGAGAGTTGGATGGTGAAGAAAGCTGAGCGCCGCAGAATTGATGCTTTTGAACTGTGTTGTTGGAGAAGACTCTTGAGAGTCCCTTGGACTGCAAGGAAGTCCAACCAGTCCATCCTAAAGGAGATCAGTCCTGGGTGTTCATTGGAAGGACTGATGTTGAAGCTGAAACTCCAATACTTTGGCCACCTCATGAGAAGAGCTGACTTGTTTGAGAAGACCCTGATGCTGGGAAGGATTGGGAGCAGGAGGAGAAGGGGATGACAGAGGATGAGATGGCTGGATGTCATCACCGATTCGATGGACATGAGTTTGGGTGGGCTCAGGGATTTGGTGATAGACAGGGAGGCCTGGTGTGCTGCAGTTCATGGAGTTGCAAAGAGTCGGACACGACTGAGCAACTGAACTGAACTGAACTGAAGGATAATTAGTCTAGTAACACTAGGAAACCAGGCTATGTGCCTTATAGACAGTGCCAATATATAATTTCCTTGGAAAATAAAGATTCTACAGAGTAGACTAAGTCAGATGCCCTGGGATGTACTGGGCTGCATCTGATGGAAGTTCTTAGCTTAATTCTTACTTATGATTTTACTAATACCACTGGCTATGTTATTTGTATTTCACCTCTTTTACCAAATTGCTGTTTCTTACACTGACAAACGTGTGATTGAGGGCTCTGATAAAATAATATATAGTTTCATATGAGATCAATGATGGTAACAGTGTAACTCTAGATATGGGAAGAAGCAACAAGAGGGAATGTTTTCCTGAACCAAGAGGCTAGTAACACAGGTGGTCCAGAGAACTTTGGATACTGCTTTATGGCCTAGTCCAGTAACAGCACATTGAGCGGCCTGTCAGCAAAATCTTTGCCAGATCTGAGAATGGACATTCTCAGCACCATGGGATGAAATAGTCATGAAATGCCCCCCTCAAAATCATGGTCAAGTTTATGACCAAGAAGAGGCTCTGCCAACTAAAAACTGACACTTGCCATCTACCTCTACAAAGATTAAACCATGGCCATTGCAGCTGCTGACCTTCAACACCCTTGAAAGGAGTTTAGGGTGGAAATCAGAACGAGGGACTCTGCTTTGGGAAAAACTGGCAGAACATGCCTTCAGGTAGTTAGATCTTTACAGGAGAAGATTTTATGAGTCCCAATTCTTGCATCTTCCCATACCTAGAGAAACACTGACATCATTAATGGTGACATCTGCTTTGGCTATTAAGGAGAATTTTACAATTAAAAGTCAAAATAGAGTAGCTATGGTTCAGACATTCAAGGAAATAACTAAGTGATATTATGGGTGTAATTTCAGACTAGAGCTTGTATTGCTAAAAACTTGCATTTTCTGAGTCGTATCAGGCTTGGGTACAACCATTCTCAAAACAATATCTGCTGGCAGTTAGTAACTGCAACCTTACTTTTTATAAAACTAGGCAACTGGCTACAAGTCTCCCTAAAGGGCCAGGCCCAGACTGGGTTTCACGACTATTCTTCTAAAAAGAAATGAGATTTATTTTGTCTATTAAGATTCTGGGCTTCCCTTGTGGCTCAGCTGGTAAAGAATCCGCCTGCAATGTGGGAGACCTGGGTTTGATCCCTGGGTTGGGAAGATCCCCTGGAGAAGGGAAAGGCTACCCACTCCAGTATTCTGGCCTGGAGAATTCCATGGACTGTATAGCCATGGGCTTGCAAAGAGTCAGACATGACTGAGTGACTTTCACTTATTTCACTTACCATCACATATTAAGATTCCAGTTGTCACTCCTCCAACCACTTCTAGTTGGGTCTGTTACACCAAAATGGCAGACCAAGAGGTTGAGATTTTAATCATACAAGACTCGGATCTAGGACTTGGAACTAAGGAATACTTCCAATTCAGTATCTATTCTCCAAACTCTATGCCCCATTTTGACAGGAAGTTATCATAGTTGCCCAGGTCCCTGAATTAAAACTGAGCAGGACTCCGTGGAGCTCTGGAATACAGATCCCTTCTTTGTTCCCCGTTTCTTGTCTGTAGGTTATAGGCTTCATCCAGCCTCTTTGGCCTGAGTCCCAAAGGGCAGATTCAAACAGCTGCTGATCAGGGGAGGGAGGGGATACAGAAACAGAGGAGGAGCAATCCAATGGTGGCACAGCCTCGAGGCAGGGTCCTGGTTCCTACTCAAGAAACATGCAAATGTAACAATATCTTTGAGTCCTTCTGCAGAACTGGGACCCCCACTCAGGTGGAGGAAGGTAACTTCAGGCTGAGCACAAGATTCTTGGAGCACCGCCCTGTTGCCTCACCAGCAACCAATCAGAACAAGGTCACACAGCCTGCAGCCTTCACCCCAAATGTTGCCTTCTGTTTCTGGGGCCCAGTGATGACCATCCTGTTAGGCCTCCTGTTTGGGCCTGTATATTTCATCTCTGACAGGCGCCAACAGTATCAAGCTAAACTGCTATTGTTATAAGGGTGAATGCTGGTTTCAGGCACAGAATACCTTGACTTAGATCAGGTAGAGAGAGACTTCTGCTCTGCTCGGCAGGTCTATGCCCATGCACAGCAGGAAGAAATTACAGAAGAAAGAGAGAAAGAGATCTCCACAATGGTTCCCAAGAAGTATCTTGAGTATGAAGTCTCGTGGCGGGGTGGGGGGCAGGGGAAGTTGTTAGGGGAAGTACACTGACTGACAAAACCGCCCGTCCTGGCCATGCACATAGTAACCATTTGCATGAGTTGTCTTAGGACAGGAGGTCCTGTAAGGAATCAGTTCAGTTCAGTCGCTCAGTCATATTCAACTCTTTGCGATCCCATGAACTGCAGCACCCCAGGCCTCCCTGTCCATCACCAAATCCCACAGCTTGCTCAAACTCATGTCCATCTCGTCAGTGATACCATCCAACCATCTCATCCTCTGTCGTCCCCTTCTTCTCCTGTCTTCAATCTTTCCCAGCATCAGGGTCTTTTCCAAGGAGTCAGTTCTTCCCATCAGGCGGCCGAAGTATTGGACTTTATCCTTCAAAGTCCTCCAACCATACAAACCTCCGTCCATAGTATCAGATCTATAGATCTGATATATAGAGTGCCCGAAGAACTGTGGATGGAGGTTTATCACATTGTACAGGAGGCAGTGAGCCAGACCATCCCCAAGAAAAAGAAATGCAAAAAGGCAAATGGTTGTCTGAGGAGGCTTTAGAAATAGCTGAGAAAAGAAGAGAAGCTAAAGGCAAAGGAGAAAAGGAAAGATACACCCATTTGAATGCAGAGTTCCAAAGAATAGCAAGGAGAGATAAGAAAGCCTTCCTCAGTGATCAATGCAAAGAAATAGAGGAAAACAATAGAATGGGAAAGACGAGATCTCTTCAAGAAAATTAGAGATACCAAGCGAACATTTCATGCAAAGGTGGGCTCGATAAAGGACAGAAATGGTATGGACCTAAGAGAAGCAGAAGATATTAAAAAGAGGTGGCAAGAATACACAGAACTCTACAAAAAAGATCTTCATGACTCAGATAACCATGATGGCAAAGAATACAGAACTAATAAGCCACCACCAACCAGAAGAGTTCGGGAAAGGTTAAAAGGAGACACCATGTGTCCGACCACCTTCCAGAATCCTCTCTGGCATCCATCTTGGCTGAGCTATGCGTGTGCCACCAGGAAGGACTCTTGAGTCAAGATGATCAGCTAAAGACAACCAGGAAACTAATATCACCACCATAAAACCCGAGACAGCGAGCCACATGGCAGAGTGTCCCCTTACCCTACCCCGGGTCCCCTTACCCTCCTGCCCTCCACCCGGGTGTCCCTTCCCAATAAAATCTCTTGCTTTGTCAGCACATGTGTCTCCTCGGACAATTCATTTCTGAGTGTTAGACAAGAGCCCGGTTTCGGGAGCTGGAAGGGGTCCCCCTTCCTGCAACACTGTGATATGTAACTACTACTCAATATCACTGTATCACAATTGGACAACAGAAAAATTATAGAATTTTATATCACCAAAACTTCCATTTAATAGAAAACCTTGTAATCACTTTATAAAATCCAGATGCATATCAGAATTATCTTGGAATTTTTTGAAAAATACAAATGCCCAGGTATGGTTTTTTTTTGGCCAGAGCTCCAGATATGTTTTTAATGAGCAGCCACATTTAAAAACGACTGGACTATATGAGGATCTTACTTTTCTACAGTTTGTTTCACTTTTTCTATTTCATATTCAGTGATATCATTTCATTTAGTTTATGCTTTCCAATGTCTCCATCTCTTCTTTTGATGTTCTTTCTCAAGCCTTTATCAACTGTAATAGAAAAGCTTTTGTATACATATATATAAATAATATGTATAACATACATATTTTAGAAAACTTATGAAATTTTGCCTAACTAAAAATTTTATGACATTTTGATTCCACTTGTTTGACTTAATATGAATAGAATGTCAGATTTCTAACTTAAAAAAAAGGATACGCAATAAGCAACAATAGTTTATGGTATAGAGGAAATATAGTCAATATCTTGTAATACCTACAAAGGAAAATAATTTAAAAAATAATATATGTGCATATGTGTAACTGAATCACACACAAAAGAATGAATTCTACTTTTTGAAATTTAGTAATGCTTATCTTTTTGCCAGTTTTTTTAAAATATCCTATGGACATGAGTTTGGGTAAACTCCAGGAGTTGGTGATGGACAGGGAGGCCTGGCGTGCTGCAGTCCATGGGGTCACAAAGAGTCAGACATGAGTGAGCGACTGAACTGAACTGAGATGTTTTTCTGGAATTCTCTTACTTTTTCTATAATCCAATGGATGTTGGCAATTTGATCTCTGGTTCCTCTGCCTTTTCTAAATCCAGCTTGAACATCTGGAGGTTCACGGTTCATATACTGTTGAAGTAAACAACCTTTAGGTTGTTGAAGTCAACAACGTTAGATATGTGGATGATACCACTCTAATGGCAGAAAGTGAAGAGGAACTGAAGAACCTCTTGATGACGGTGAAGGAGGATAGTGAAAAAGCTGGCTTAAAACTAAACATTAAAGAAACTAAGATCATGGCATTTGGCCCCCTCACTTCACAGCAAATAGAAGGAGAAAAGGTAGAAGCAGTGACAGATTTCCTCTTCTTAGGCTCTAAAATCACCACAGATTATGACTGCAGCCATTAAATCAGAAAATGACTGCTTCTTGGCAGGAAAGCTATGACAAACCTAGACTGTGTTAAAAAGTGAACACATCACTTTGCTGACAAAGGTCCACATAGTCAAGATTATGGTCTTCCCAGTCTTCACATACGCTTGTGACAGCTGGACAATAAAGAAGGCAGGGTGCCGAAGAATCGATGCCTTCAAACTGTGGTGCTGCAGAAGACTCCTGAGAGTCTCTTGGACAGTGAGGAGATCAAACCAGTCAATCTTAAAGGAATCAATCCTGAATATTGGAAGGACTGATGCTGAAGCTGAACCTCCAGTATTTTGGTCACCTGATGAGAAGAGTCAACTCATGGGAAAAGTCCTTGATGCTAAGAAAGATCAGGGCAAAAGAGAGCAGAAGAAGACAGTGTCAGAGACTGAGATGGCTGGATAGCATCTACAATGCAATGGACATGAACTTGGGCAAACTCCGGGCGATGGTGAGGGACAGGGAGGCCCGAAGCACTGCAGTCCATGGGGTCACAAAGAGCTGAACACGACTGGGCAACTGAACACTGAACATCTCCAGAGAGCCCTGGCGGTTCTGTGGCCCCGGGGATGAAGCCGGCACTGCAGCACGGGGCATCGCGTCTGCTGAGCTCAGCACCATGGCTCCTAGGCTGCAGGTAGAGCCCTCACAGTCCCCAGCATGTTAGGCCAGCATCCTCCCTTCCTCTGTAGAGTACCTGCCAACAGCTGCCATATGTGACTAAACGATTCCTTCTAAAAACTGGGACTTCCCCTCAGAAGCATGTAGCCCTGCCCTGTGAGGGGGTCAAGGAGCAGCCCCCAGGATGCTGGTTGTGTCCAACCCACTCCTGCACTCTTGAAACAAGGAGGCAGGTAAAAGCTGCAGACCCCGCATCCCAGACCCACAGGCCTGGACTCCCCGCCGCACCCAGGCTTCCTCAGAGCCCCACACAACCCCCGCCAGCACTCAGCTCTCTAGCTTCCTCCCGCCGCTCTGGACTCACTGAGCCCAAAGCAGTGCCTCCCACTTGGGACAGACCTCTTGGGTCTGTTGTGAGGCTCTTCTGCACACAGAGGCCCACAGGGGCTGCACCTACCCCCCTCAGAGACCTTCCAGGACCGCCACGGGGCAGGGCACCCCTGCGGAGCTGCAGTCGGCCGGGGGAGCAGGATTTGATGCTGCTCCCATCTTGCAGGTGCGGAAACTGAGAGCTGAGAGGTCACATGACCCTCTTGGGTCACAGCAGAAGGTGCAGAACCCAAAGCCTGCTCCCCACAGCGCTCCCTGCGGCCAAGCCTGCCCAGGCCACCTTCGTGGACCAACTGCCCACAGCGTGTTCCTTCCCAGCCCCTCTGAGGACCGTGGCCCCTCCTAAAACGGCTCTCCTCTGGGTCAGGAGGACGGGGTGGGACGAGCCAGCCACCACCCATCGGGTGAAAAGCTGGAATGTCAGGAAGACATGTGCCGCTTTGCAGACCGCGAAAGGTCGGCTTGACTTCCCTTCTGTGTGGACTGAGGGGCTGGAGCCTCCAGTCGACCTCCCCAGCCCTGCCCGCCTTGACTATGACTGGGTTTTCCTAGAGAGTCTCGGGGGAACAGGGCAGGCAGGGCTGGCACACGCAGAGGAGGGGTCGCAGGCCTGGAGTCGCCCCTGAGGAGAGAGGGCAGGGCTGGGGGCGGCGGGCCAGAGGGTGGCTGGCGCCTCTGCTGCTGCAGTCAGGCCGCAGCCTCCTGTGACCCCAGCAACAGCGCAGCTCCCCGACCCTGCCAGCCACTGAGGGAAGGGGTGCTTTCTGCGTTCATCACGGTGCCCAGCACACGGAATGCTGCATCTGTGAACAAGAAGGGGCCTTTCAGTGCCTGCAGGTCCTCCCGGCTCCTCATCAGCACCTGGACCCCACCCCCTGTGTGTGTGTGTGTGGGGGGGTCCTCCCGGCTCCTCATCAGCACCTGGACCCTCCCCCTGTGTGTGTGTGTGTGGGGGGGGGGTCCTCCTGGCTCATCAGCACCTGGACCCCACCCCCTGTGTGTGTGTTTGGGGGGGAGGTCCTCCCGGCTCCTCATCAGCACCTGGACCCTTCGGAGGCGGAGCCCTCTCGCAGCCCCAGAGCCCGAGTTCACTGTCTGCTGGTCTGCCCGGGACCCCGTGCTCAAGCAGGCCTCCCGGAGTGAAGTGAGGGATGAGGGCCACGGCTTGGTGAGGAACACACCCCAAAAAACCTGGCCAGGTTTTTGCCAACACATCAAAGCAGCAGCACTGCCCCCAGTCAAACCTTGATTGCAGCCCCCAGATACGAGTGTGCGTGCACACCTCCGTCTCCTCTATCTGTGCATTTGTGCAGAGAAACACACACCGCGCATTCTGCCCCTGGCTTCCTGGCATCAGCAGTTTCCTTAGCCTGGCTGCCTCACCACATAGCACATTCTAGTCGGGTATTTGGACAGTGATCAGTTTCCTTCCTGAGGTTCTGGCCTGGGGAGCTGTGCCTTAACTTCACCGCGATGCCCCAAAGTGCCTGCCTCACCGCGGGCTTTTGAGCCAAGCGCCAGGGTGAGGGCTGCAAGGTCACACGGCTGCGACTCCCGCTCCGGCACTGCCGCTGTGCCCAGGGCCGGCTTCAGGGGAAAGACTTGCCGCACCCGCTGCCGCTCAGGGACGGTGCCGTCTGGGAGTGTGGGTCCAGCCCCCGCAGGCCGAGCGCATGAGCCGGAGCCGCAGAGGCACAGGAAGGGGCTGTCAGGCCAGCCGTGAGCCAGGACGGGGACACCCAGCTCCCTGGATGCACCGCCTCCTCTGAGAGAGGAAGGCAGTGCTCTCATCCCAAGGCCCTAGGGAACCCCGGGGAGCACGGAGCAGCCCGGCGGCTCCCCCCACCCCAGGCAGGCAGGCGGAGTGCTGGAGTTCCATGCACCCCCAGGGTGGGTCCGGGTCAACCCGAGGAGAAAGTCCTGGTAAGTGGTTCAGTGCTGGCGAAGTGAGCTGTGGACACCACCGCCCCAGGCACGTCTCCAGAAGAGTTCCCAGTTCTCAGAGCCCTGTGCAGGGGAGGGGAGGTGCTCTCTTCAGAGGCAGGCATTCGAGACTGACCCGACGGGACAGCCCGCGCGTGCACAGAAGGGCCCTGGGTGTCCCCACGGAGGGGACACCTCGTGAGTGGCTGCCTCCCAGCGGGAATCGGGCCTGTGCTGCAGAAGCTTCAGACCAGGACGGCTCTCCGCCCTCAGGAGGGTTAGCCCAGTGGGCACCCTGCGCGCGAGCTGAGATGGCGGGGGCATGACAAGCCTGGGACAGGGTGCAGCGCGGAGGGGTCGTGACCTGGGAGGGTGGGGGGCGCCGCCCGCTCCTGCCACAGCAGCTCAGCGCGGACCTTCTCTCTGAAAGCTGCAATCAGTGGAACAAACAGCTGCTTGTGCTTAGAATAAAAGCAAGCATTTTCTTTGCCTCTCAAGCCACAGGAGTGGAGTCAGAAGCACATGCTCCAAACCAGGCAGGAAGCCCAGCTGGGCCGTGTATGGTGGTGCCACCGTGGGACCCCAGACTCAGCTTGTCCAACCCACGCTTCCCCCCAACCTCAACCCAGAGGCTGCACAAAGCGCAGCCCAGGCCTCCTCATCCGGAACCTTCCACAGCACCAGCCCGGGCTCCCTGGGGGCGGCTCGGCGCCCTGCCTGCCCTCTGCCCCCTGCTAAGCCAAGAGGCTTGGCCGCGCTGTGTGCCACAGGGGATCTGGGTGACACGGGGGCCCCCGCAGCTCCCTCGATAGAATCAGGAGCAGCAGTGACTGAGCGGCCTGGCACACACCGAGTGCTTGGGGAGAGCCCGCTGGGGCCAGCACAGAGGGCTGGGGATGAGGGCCGGCTCCTCACGGGAAGGGTCTCAGCTCTCTGACCACCGACAGGGCCCCCCAGTCCCGGTGTCTGCGGGGGCCAGCCTGACGTCTCCTGCCCACAGGTGGGGAGGCAGCCGGCACAGACTCCCAGTTCCCAGGCGCACGCTGAGCAGGATGGCGCCCCTCACTGAATCCGAGTTCCCCGAGCCTCCAGTCTCTCTGGGGCTTGAGACGAAAGTCCTACCCGAGCTCGGGGTCTCAGCCCGGTGGGCACAACTTCCCTGCCCACCTCGGCCCACAGAGTGTCCACGCAGGGCGCCACACTCAGGATCCTCCAGGAGGGTCTCCAGGGCTGAGGGCAGATGGCCCTCAGTCTCGCCCTTGCAGCCTCACAAGATCTGTCCTCACAAGACTTTCCGCCGGATGGTCAAGGTTCCAGAACCCTCGATGAAGGCCGGATGACTGCAGCGGCCCTTTGAAGTTCCTTCCAAAACAAACCTACAGCTGCAGGCCTTTGAAGCCGCCCTTCTTCACCACCCAAAAGGGCTCACGTCTAATCACCGGCAGGAGGAGCTGCTGAAAAGTCACTCGTCACAAGTATGTGACGAGTAAAAGTACTCGTGAAAGTAAATTTTTTCCTTTTTTCTCAAAGACACAAGACTCACACAAGGACATTTCTGTTTGTGTTAGCATTAGGTGTGTGCGTGCGTACGACAAAGAACGGTTTTGAAGCTTAGGCCCAGTTCTAAACTTACCAAAACCCACAAAGATGTAGCTCAGAGCCCGCTCTCTGGAACAGAGAGGAGGATTCCTGATCACTAGCGAGGATACACTTTTGGAGGGGGTGGGGAGGGGAAGGCATCCAGTCACAGCTGCTACCTAGCAAGTGGCTCCACTGGAAATCAGCAAACTTCAGCCTGACCTCAGCTGGGTGACAGCACCCACCAGTCCCGCGAGGTCGAATCCCAGTGCCTTCTACAGCATGGATTACTCACTGGCACTGCTGGGAAGCCCCAGTGTATCTCAATATGGTTAAACCCAGTTTAGATGTCTAGCGCATGTTTTCATCCACACCCAAGCAGGTAACAGTGCAGCCCCGCTCTCCTCCCCTTACAGACAGACCTCCTGCAAGTTAGACAGGCTGGGATCTGGGACCCTTTGCTGCAGTGCCTGCACCCGAATAAATGTCTCCTCAAGCTACAAAATATCAAGAAACTGTAAGTTACAAAAAGAACTGTGTGCATGCACAGTTGGGACAAATTATGGACAAGATACAAAAAGACCAAAAAAAACCCCACCTATCAACTGCCACTTCTAAAGAGCCAGCAACAAAATACGGGGTGGGGAGCAAAAGCAGGGTACTGGGCCTGCCCCCTGCACACACCACCACCGAAGGGTGGGCAAACCCCCTGTGCTACCGCTTCAGCCCGAACCCTGGACACATCCCACCTACACCACATAGGAACCAACTAACTCGGACCAGCTTGCCCTGCACCCCTCGGGGGGAGCAAAGGGGCCTGTTGCTTGTTCTTGCCCCCACTGCAGCAGCAGGGGCTCTAGGAAAGCCTTGCTGGGTTTGGTGTCTGGCCTCTTCTTAATTTTCTGTTGACTGGGGAAGGCCAAGAACCCCGGTCGGCCTGGTTCACAGGACACTGCGACGACCTGTAGAGGTGCATACGGACCCCTGCTCTGTTCACATGCATGGGGGGGCCAGAAACTCAGAAACACTCTCACCCATACGGGAACCCAGCACTGCCTTCCACGGAGGAGCCCACACAGACGGAAGGCGTTACATAACTTCCCCTATGATTCTTGCTGAAATGAGGAACTAGACTTTTTTTTTTTACAAACCAAATTTAATTAATCACAAATTCTTATTGATCTTGCTCTTTAAATATTTCCTAAGTATAACTCATCTTCTTCATCTCCACAATTATTATTCTAATTTTAGGCCATTACCATTTCTTTACTAGATTATTGCAGTATTTCCCTATTGGATTTCTTGCCTTTTTAAAAAAATTAATTAATTTACATTGGAGGCTAATTACTTTACAATATTGTTGGTGTTTTTTGCCACACATTGACTTGAATCAGCCACGGGTGTACATGTGTCCCCCATCCTGAACCCCCCTCCCACCTCCCTCCCCATCCCATCCCTCAGAGTCATCCCAGTGCACCAGCCCCAAGCACCCTGTCTCATGCATTGAACCTGGACTGGCAATCTGTTTCACATATGATAATATACATGTTTCAGTGCTATTCTCTCAGATCATCCCACCCTCGCCTTCTCCCAGAGTCCAAAACTCTGTTCTATACATCTGTGTCTCTTTTGCTGTCTTGCGTATAGGGTCGTTACCATCTTTCTAAATTCCATATATATGCCTTAATATACTGTATTACTGTTTTTCTTTCTGACTTACTTCCCTTTGTATAATAGGCTCCAGTTTCATCCACCTCATTAGAACTGATTCAAATGCGCTCTTTTTAATAGCTGAGTAATATTCCATTGTGTATATGTACCACAACTTTCTTATCTATTCATGTACCACAACTTTATCTATTCATCTGCCAATGGGCATCTAGGCTGCTTCCATGTCCTGGCTATTGTAAACAGTGCTGCGATGAACATTGGGGTACACGTGTCTCTTTCAATTCTGGTTTCCTCGGAGTGTATGCCTAACAGTGGGATTGCTGCGTCATATGGCAGTTCTATTTCCAGGTTTTTAAGGAATCTCCACACTGTTCTCCATAGTGGCTGTACTAGTTTGCATTCCCACCAACAGTGTAAGAGGGTTCCTTTTTCTCCACACCCTCTCCAGCATTTATTGTTGTAGACATTCGGATAGCAGCCATTCTGACCAGCATGAGATGGTACCTCACTGTGGTTTTGATTTGCATTTCTCTGATAATGAGTGATGTTGAGCATCTTTTCATGAGTTTGTCAGCATCTGTATGTCTTCTTTGGAGAAATGTCCTGTTTAGTTCTTTGGCCCATTTTTTGATTGGGTCGTTTATTTTTTCTGGTATTGAGCTGCAGGAGTTGCTTGTATATTTTTGAGATTAATTCTTTGTCAGTTGCTTCATTTGCTATTATTTTCTCCCATTTTGAAGGCTGTCTTTTCACCTTGCTTATACTTTCCTTCATTGTGCAAAAGCTTTTAAGTTTAATTAGGTCCCATTTGTTTATTTTTGCTTTTATTTGAAATGAGGAACTAGAGTCTTAAACATTCAGAAACAAAAGGAGGTTGACACAAAAAATTCAAATGCTGTAGCAACTGGTCTCATGTTGTGGGAGCAGGGACCTTCCTCTTGTTGGGGGCTCTTCTCAGAAAACAAGGGAAAGGGAGAGACCCCCAGGCATGACACCCCTCAAGAAACAAGCTGCCTCACCGCGCACTGTGCAGAGACAGGGCTGCCTGGCACCACTGCCTGATGCACTCAGGGAACAGAGATGCTTGACAATCAGACTGAAAATCCCAGGCGCCTCAGGAGTGAGCTCCTGTAGGTCAACATGCTGCTGGAACACTACATTTCTGCCCAGGAAAGGATCTTTTTATCCTCCCCTTGAAGATAGTCAAAAGTGGTAACTGGACATGCTCAGATCATCTTGCTTTATTCTTTGGGACACACACTTTGCACACACACACTCTCAGACACATATACATGCCTACACACACACACACACAAGCCTACATACACATCCATATTCACTTATGAGGAGGAACTTATGACAACTGGAAAGATCTCACACTGCCAGCTCCTGCTGGTCAAGAAATTCCTGCTCCAGAAACACACACACACAGCCTCAAACTTTTTTCAATCGCTGATGTAATTCAACTACATTTAGAAAAACTGAAAATACAGTAAATTATTTTTTCAATGAAAACACAAAAAAACTTCACGTTGTATACCACCATAAATAGAATAAAAACCTTATAGCTTTAGTTATCTTTTTCCTAGAATAAGAAATAACTGCTTCCAACCATACAAAAAACACAAATTTAAACACAATGTTGAAGTTTTTATATATTGTAATAAGATCTTTTACGACTAATCCTTCACATAAGCATAACATTATCAATTTCTTGGCATTCACCTGTTTTCATTAAGATTACAGTGCTTCACTCTCTGTAAACTCTGCTTTGCTAGACCACAGGTTCAAGTTAAAGAATCCATGGCAAAGTCACCAGGATTAGAAACGAAAGCATCTTATTATACAACCAAATTGACATTCCCCATTAAGCAAATGCACTTGATATTATAAAACATGGCATGTCTCAGATAATTATATTACCTACCTAACTGAATTACTGTGACTATCCATACTTGCTAGAATTAGAATTTTAGTCCAAATATAGTTATTATCAAAGTAATTTTCTTTCTCAAAGTTTTTCCTCTTACCTATTTAATATCCTTTAACAGAAGTACATGCTTCTTAAATTTGAGAATAAAAATGTCCCACAGTACATATATACAATGGAATATTACTCAGCCATTAAAAAGAATGAAATAATACCATTTGCAACAACATGGATAGACCTAGAGATTGTCATACTGAGTGAAGTCAGACAGAGAAGGACAAATATCATACAACATCCCTTATATGTGTGGAATCTAAAATGAAATGACACAAATTACTTACCTACAGAACAGAAAGGGACTCATAGACTTAGAGAACAAACTTACAGTTGCCAGGGTAAAGGATGGGCAGAGGGAGAGTTAGGGACTTTGGGATGGACATGTACACACTGCTATACTGAAAATGCATAACCAACAAGGACCTACTGTACAGCGCATGGAACTCTGCTCAATGTTAGGTGGCAGCCTGGATGGGAGGGGAGTTTAGGGGAGAATGGATACTTGTATATGTATGGCTGAGTTCCCTTCACAGTTCACAATACTTAATCAGCTACGGCCCAATACAAAATAAAAAGTTTTCAAAAAAATAGAAATAAAGCTCAACTTATAGACAAACACTAAAAAAAATGTCCCATAGAATAAATTATGAGCTTAATGACTACACTTCATGGTAAAAGAAAACCATGAATCTTTTTGTCAAGGCTTGATATCAACTGATCCAATTAACACACCCAGCCAGCTGCCTTTGTTTTCCACTTGGATGACAGATGGTTTCCTTCTTCAGTCTCACAGCAGAGAATGTAGCTAATCTGAAGACTACCGGAAAAGCTTAAGGAAAAAGAAACTTTGTTGCAAGAACTATATCACAAACCACCTTTTCACCCCTAGTTTTCCTACCTTAGAGATGTGTAGGTAGAAACAAAAAATATTAATTTCGTTTCCTCATATTTGGAATTTTGGTCATCCTTCTAAGCTCCTTAAATTTTATCAAGGAGCTTGGGGGAGGACTGCCTCTCCCTCCTAAAGGAAACTCAGCTTTGTCACTGCCTGAGACAGTCCAGCACCGGTGCCGGTGGGATTTTCGACGAACCTATGTGCTTCAGTGGAAGGAAAGCCACGTGACTGATTTAGGATGAGGATCCGTGCCAGTCTGGACATTAGGAGGAGGATGGATACATGTATATTTAAATATATGTATACTTAAAAAGCACTACTTTTTAAGGTAGTGCTTCTCAGACTTTTTCCAGCCTAGGAAATTCCACACTGATGTCACCAGGAGCACGTGCCAGGCACACATGCACACACATATGCACACACCCACACACGCCTGTGCAGAGCGAACTTGGGCAGGCTCGTGGGTTCAGCTCTTCCTACAGCTCTCGCGATCAGCGCTCCACACTGCAGGAAGCAGATGGCCCCGTGGGTGTGGGCAGCGATCCCACAGGTCCATCCAAGAGACAAACCAGAGGAACGTTTTTTCCTAGGAAATTAGCCCACACGAAGTCCCCTCCTGGACAGCCCCTCCCTGACTCCGATAGGCCTTCCGTGCCTCGGGGCCCCACCCTCTGCCAAACTCCACCACCGGGCACGCGCGGGGCCCGAACTGCTTTATCCCCCGTAGAAGCTCTGGTCCACCTCTGCCCAATTTCCTTACTCACACGTCGTACAACACCACGAGGGGAAAGAGGTTTGCCTGTTTTGATGGGTGCCTAGAATGGCCTTTAACATATAGTAGGTGCTCAGTAAATATTTGCTACAAGAATGAAACATCACAAAAGTGAGTCTGTAAAAAAAAATGATCTCTGTGAATTCAACAGACTAAGGAATTCCTCGTTTTGCAGAAGTGACTGTGCGAATATTACAGACGCAGCCGCACGGGCAGGACTGCAAGGTCTGGATGAACGTGCAGGATGGAGTGTCAGATGCCCATGGGCCTGGAGAAGCCCATGCTGCTGGGCCCAGGGGTGCCAGACCCTCCCGAGTCAAGCGGCGGAGGAGCGGGCCTTGGTAGAATCTCCTGACTTCCCATTCTGTTTCTTGTCTATAAAAGCGTATAACATCATTACCTCACAACTTATATTTAAAAATATGATTCATAAAAAAAAGTCAAGAAAAGAAATATATATATATATGATTTGGAAATGTTTGCACCACTATGAATGGGAGAGGCACAGTAAGGTCTGGCTCCCAGGAAGCTGGAACAAATGCGAGTTGTTGGGACAGCTCATGGTCAGCCTTGGAGTCCCTTTTATTTCCTGGATAATGCCAATTTGACAGTTTGACCCAAACTTTTTTTTTTCGTTTTTGGCTTGCAGGGTCTTCATTCCCCAACCAGGGACTGAGCCACCAGGCTCTCTGCAGTGAAAGCCCCGAGTCCTAACCACAAGGGAACTTCCATGATCCCAACATTAAACCAAATGTTTATTCTGAAGCGCCAACATCTACGCTTCCTTCTCCAGAGGCGAGATGGCTGGGCAGCTGCAGGTGTCTGGGCGCCCTGTCCTTTGCTTCAGGGACCTGGGCAGGCCACACGTGCACCCCGCCTCATTGCCATCATGCTGGGCTTCCAGCCTCTCGATGCTGTACGATTTGTTGAACACTCTTCAGCATTTACAATGCTGTGTCCACCTCTGAGACATCATCTGACCTGTGTCACTGCCTAAAACACTGCCTGGCTCCCAGACCCTCCCAGCCTCGCCTTCAGAACATGGCTCACGCCCTCTTTCTGGGCACCTCCCCGGCTTCTGGAAGCCCCTTTCCCAGCTCAGCCCCAAGGGCTTCTCCTCGGTGCTCACTGTGGAGCGTCTGCCTTCAATGACCCGACCCTGGAGCGTGCGGACCACTTCCCTCTCTCTCAGCGTCCTTCCTGGCAAACAAGCTCTTCGCAAACGACTTCAGAAACTGGAAAGAGGGGAAGAGGAGCCACGCTCTCACGTCGTCAGCGAGGTCGTGGGAGGTGCCGGCCATCCGCTTACTGCATTTGTCCTCCAGGACTCTCAGCTTGGGGGACCAGGGCCGGACCCCGCGCTGCTGTCCTTGCACCCCGTCCTGAGCCCCTCTCGTGCACAGGCCTGGGACCCCCAAGGCAGCTGTCCAGAGAGTCACCCCTAGGATTCATCCAAGGCAGCAGCGGGAGTCACACACAGAGGGGGCATCCCCAGCACCCACTCCAGCAGCACTTGCCCAGCATCTCAAAGTCATTGTGCCCAGCACCTCTCAGCAGATGGCACCTGCCCCGCATCCCAAAGTCATCACGCCCAGCACCTCTCAGCAGATGGCACCTGCCCCGCATCCCAAAGTCATCATGCCCAGCACCTCTCAGAGGATGGCACCTGCCCCACATCCCAAAGTTATCACACCCAGCACCTCTCAGCGGATGGCACCTGCCCCAGCATCTCAAAGTCATCATTCCCAGCACCTCTCAGCAGATGGCACCTGCCCCGCATCCCAAAGTCATCACACCCAGCACCTCTCAGAGGACAGCACCTGCCCCGGCATCTCAAAATCATCACGCCTAGCACCTCTCAGCGGATGGCACCTGTCCTGCATCCCAAAGTCATCATGCCCAGCACCTCTCAGCGGATGGCACCTGCCCAGCATCCCAAAGTTATCACACCCAGTACCTCTCAGTGGATGGCACCTGCCCCGCATCCCAAAGTTATCACACCCAGTACCTCTCAGAGGATGGCACCTGCCCTAGCATCTAAAAGTCATCATGCCCAGCACCTCTCAGAGGACGGCACCTGCCCTGGCATCTCAAAGTCATCATCCCCTGCACCTCTCAAGAGGACGGCACCTGCCCCGGCATCTCAGAGTCATCACGCCCAGCACCTCTCAGAGGACGGCACCTGCCCTGCATCCCAAAGTAATCATCCCCTGCACCTCTCAGCAGATGGCACCTGCCCCCCATCCCAAAGTCATCATGCCCAGCACCTCTCAGAGGACGGCACCTGCCCCGCACCCCAAAGTCATAATCCCCTGCACCTCTCAGCAGATGGCACCTGCCCCGCATCTCGAAGTCATCATGCCCAGCACTTCCCAATGGATGGCTTCCCTGCACCCATGAGGGCTGACCCCCTGGGACAGCCCTCAGTAGCCTTCCTACCACCCCACAAAGGAAAGCCATGAACTTGGCCATGAGAACAAGGCTCAGCTTGGGGGCCTCTTCCCCGGGTGCTGTCTCAACCCCAGGACCACTGGCTGTTCTGTCAGCACTTCTGCATTCTGGGGAGTCACTTTACTTCTTACTGTGCAATCCCCCATGGGGAATTCTTTCTTTACATCAAACTTGCCCTAAATCAAGTGTGGTTCCTGCCACCTCACTAGACCCTGATGGATGCACCCAGTCCCTGCATGAATGTCAAGGCTCTCTCTTATTCTTCACCTAAGTTTTTCAAATCACCTCTAATTTAAGCTCCCCTAAGGGCCTCCACTTCTAACAGAGCTGTCGTCAACCTGGGACCGTATTACTGTGTATTGGACAGGAATACGCTTTTCATCTGCCTGAGACGCCAGCTGACTCCATCCGTGAAAACCTCACCTCAATACACGGGACTGAAATGTTTTTGGCATTGTAGTGTTATAGCTGAACCTTGGTTTTCCAATTGTCAGGCTTCCATGGGGCAGTTCATACATTTCAGGATAATACTGTATAAAGAAAAATTCAGCTACCAGAAAAATGCCTTTGGATGTTAGCGAAAGAAAGGGAGATAAAAACAGAAAGGGGAAAAAATATACTAATAATAGGGACTAGAGTGTGCATATTGAAGAACTTGGGTGCTAATAAAGAACCTTTTTTAAAAAAAATAAATCAAAATGGTTCGGGTTCCTAATTTTGGCCATTTTGATCAGGTTATGGCTCAGCTCCACTGGCCTCCGCAGGCACGCACAGGCCCTATGCAGGAAGGTATAGGATGCAACTGTCTGTAACCATCCTGGAATTGCAACATCCAATCCATCTTACAAATTATACGTTTGTACAAAGCAAATTTGGAAAACTCAGCAGTGGCCACAGGACTGGAAAAGGTCAATTTTCATCCCAATCCCAAAGAAAGGCAATGCCAAAGAATGCTCAAACTACCGCACAATTGCACTCATCTCACATGCTAGTAAAGTAATGCTTAAAAATCTCCAAGCCAGCCTTCAGCAATACGTGAACCATGAACTTCCAGATGTTCAAGCTGGTTTTAGAAAGGCAGAGGAACCAGAGATCAAATTGCCAACATCTGCTGGATCATCAAGAAAGCAAGAGCGGTCCAGAAAAACATCTATTTCTGCTTTATTGACTATACCAAAGACTTTGACTGTGTGGATCACAATAAACTGTGGAAAATCCTTAAAGAGATGGGAATACTAGACCACTTGACCTGCCTCTTGAGAAACCTGTATGCAGGTCAGGAAGCAACAGTTAGAACTGGACATGGAACAACAGACTGGTTCCAAATAGGAAAAGGAGTACGTCAAGGCTGTATATCGTCACCCTGCTTATTTAACTTCTATGCAGAGTACATCATGAGAAATGCTGGGCTGGAGGAAGCACAAGCTGGAATCAAGATTGCCAGGAGAAATATCAATAACCTCAGACATGCAGATGACACCACCCTTATGGCAGAAAGTGAAGAGGAACTAAAAAGCCTCTTGATGAAAGTGAAAGAGGAGAGTGAAAAAGTTGGCTTAAAACTCAACATTCAGAAAAGTAAGATCATGGCATCTGGTCCCATCACTTCATGGGAAATAGATGGGGAAACAGTGGAAACAGTGTCAGACTTTTATTTTGGGGGGCTCCAAAATCACTGCAGATAGTGATTGCAGCCATGAAATTAAAAGACACTTACTCCTTGGAAGGAAAGTTATGACCAACCTAGGTAGTATATTTAAAAGCAGAGACATTACTTTGCCAACAAAGGCCCATCTAGTCAAGGCTATGGTTTTTCCAGTGGTCATGTATGGATGTGAGAGTTGGACAATGAAGAAAGCTGAGCACCAAAGAATTGATGCTTTTGAACTGTGGTGTTGGAAAAGACTCTTAAGAGTCCCTTGGACTGCAAGGAGATCCAAACAGTCCATCCTAAAGGAGATCAGTCCTGAGTGTTCATTGGAAGGACTGATGTTGAGGCTGAAACTCCAATACTCTAGCTACCTCATGCGAAGAGTTGACTCATTGGAAAAGACCCTGATGCTAGGAAGGATTGGGAGCAGGAGGAGAAGGGGATGATAGAGGATGAGATCGCTGGATGGCATCACTGACTCGATGGACATGAGTTTGGGTAAGCTCCGGGGTTTGGTGATGGACAGAGAGGCCTGGCGTGCTACAATTCATGGGGTCGCAAAGAGTCAGACACGACTGAGCGACTGAAATGAACTGAACTGAACTGACAAAGCACCAGCGAGCAGTGTTCCAGCTTTAGTTTGGGAAAAAAGTGGGTTGAGGAGGCTTTTAGATATTATTGAGTTTAGCAGCTGAACAAACTAGATGATAGGAAACAAGAAAGTGACTCGGGAGAGCTGACCAAGGAGACGCACCTGCATGGCTTTGCCCCTCTCGCCATCCAAACAGGCCCATCCTGCTCTCCAGTTCTGCACTCTCTCCGCATCTCCCCACAGTGTCTGAGTCTCACCCATTAGATGCTCAAGGGTTTGCTACATGTCCCTTCTGCACACACTGGCCGCTCCTCCAGGATAGAGCTGGAGGCTGTGTGGCCAATCCAAGCCCATCCCTGCTGACCTCAGGGGTCGTTCTGACACTGGGATGGACCCTGGAGAGGGCTCAGGAACTGCGGGTTTTGGGGTCCTGGGTTAGGCCCGGGAGTCAGGCGGCCTCAGAGCAGAGGCACACGGGGCCTGGGGGAACGCAGGGCAGGGGAAGCCCGGCCTGTGCACTTACTACCAAGGTCTGCAGCACGGTCAGTGCAGAAGCTCAAGCACACTGGATGGGCCAGTGCTGGGCCCCGAGGCTCCCCAGCGAGCCCTGCCATCAGCTCTTCTGATCTGGCAGGAGACAATCCCGTTTTAAAAAATACTATTTTTAATGTTTATGTATGCTTTGCCTCATTGCAAGAAAGATTTGAGGCAACTCACAAAAATATTCTTGGCACAAAAGGAGCTTGAAACAGGGAAATCAGGGTGGTGGATGGAAGCAAGGGTACAACCGTCTGGACACTGGTGAGGAAGCCGGGGTCTGCAGGAGGTGGGCGAGGTTAGGCTCAGAAAGTCCTGCCACCAGGCCCAGGGCGTGGGAGGCCACCTGGCCCTTTTCAAGTGTGTCGAGGTGATCACAGCAACCAAGGGCAAACAGCATGGACACTCACAGCGGAAGCCAGGGATGCCCCCAGCAACCCTGCACGATGACCATTGCAGCACAGATGCCAACAGTGCCCCAGGGACACCCCAGGCTATAAAACAAGCCACCGCTCCAGAATCCCTTGGTCCTGACTCTAAGGCCTGGCTCCCCTGTAGGAGCTCAGGAAGACAGGAAATGACAGAGGACGAGACCCCCATGCCCCATAGTGGCAGCCTTCCTGAAACGCAGGAGTGCATGGTCTCAGGCACTTCTTAAACCTTCCTTCCTTGATGGCAAGGCCCACATGCAGAGACAGGCAGCGCGGTGTCAGAACAAGGGCTGCCGTGATCCTGGTCTCGCTCCCTGCCGCCCCCTGGGGTTGGCGCCCTGTCTCCTCTGCACACAGCTGGGGGGCGACAGAGCAGGGAGCCACCTCCTGAAGGGTCTCAGTTTTCAGCCACTGGCTACAGGTGGGTACCAGGGCTGGGCCCGGCCCCCTGTTCTACTTCTCAGTCCTCACAGGCCTAGCATTTCTGAGCTGGACCGACGCTCCTCCCAGACAGGATCCAGTCACAGAAGGTGACGGAGATGGACCCGGGTGGATGCGGCTGAACTCAGACACACTCCTGAGGACAGGAATTCCTAAGCCACATGCTACAGCCAGGTCGCTACTTCTGCTGTGTCACAACAAGAGCAACAGGCAGATGAGCGCCAACAGTGGGCCGGGCCCAAGTGTTCCCCGTGGCATTAAGGCACTCCAAGTCTGAGAAGTACACAGTGGACTCAGAGTCACAGAGCCAGCCTGCTGCCCCAGCCAGACCCCCCGGCCCCGCCCCAGGGCGCACCTGCTCTCACAGGAAGGGAATGCCCAGACCCTCGGCCCCGCCCCAGGGCGCACCTGCTCTCACGGGAAGGGAACGCCCAGACCCCCCGGCCCCGCCCCAGGGCGCACCTGCTCTCACAGGAAGGGAATGCCCAGACCCTCGGCCCCGCCCCAGGGCGCACCTGCTCTCACGGGAAGGGAACGCCCAGACCCCCCGGCCCCGCCCCAGGGCGCACCTGCTCTCACGGGAAGGGAATGCCCAGACCCTCGGCCCCGCCCCAGGGTGCACACCTGCTCTCACGGGAAGGGAACGCCCAGACCCCCGGCCCCGCCCCAGGGCGCACCTGCTCTCACGGGAAGGAAACGCCCAGACCCCCGGCCCCGCCCCAGGGCGCACCTGCTCTCACAGGAAGGAAACGCCCAGACCCTCGGCCCCGCCCCAGGGTGCACACCTGCTCTCACGGGAAGGGAACGCCCAGACCCCCGGCCCCGCCCCAGGGCGCACCTGCTCTCACGGGAAGGGAACGCCCAGACCCCCGGCCCCGCCCCAGGGCGCACCTGCTCTCACAGGAAGGAAACGCCCAGACCCTCGGCCCCGCCCCAGGGTGCACACCTGCTCTCACGGGAAGGGAACGCCCAGACCCCCGGCCCCGCCCCAGGGTGCACACCTGCTCTCACGGGAAGGGAACGCCCAGACCCCCGGCCCCGCCCCAGGGTGCACACCTGCTCTCACGGGAAGGGAACGCCCAGACCCCCGGCCCCGCCCCAGGGTGCACACCTGCTCTCACGGGAAGGGAACGCCCAGATCCCCGGCCCCGCCCCAGGGTGCACACCTGCTCTCACGGGAAGGGAACGCCCAGAGCCCCGCCCCGTCCCAGGGCGCACCTGCTCTCACGGGAAGGGAACGCTCGGACCCCCGGCCCCGCCCCAGGGCGCACCTGCTCTCACGGGAAGGGAACGCCCACACCCTCGGCCCCGCCCCAAGGCGCACCTGCTCTCACGGGAAGGGAACGCCCAGACCCCCGGCCCCGCCCCAGGGCGCACCTGCTCTCACAGAAAGCGAAGGCGCCCAGAGGCCTGGAGGCCCACGGTCCCCAGGCCGGGACAAGGCAGGTCCACCCAGACCCTCGGCCCAAACCCAGGCGTGCACCTGCTCTCACAGGAAGCAAAGGCGCCCAGAGGCCTGGAGGCCCGCGGGAGACCCGGCGGGACGCGGTCCCCGGGCGGGACGCGCCAGGTCACTTACGAGCTCAGAGAAGCCTCGGACCACCTGGCGCCGTTTCAGGTTGGTCTCCCCGTCCAGGTTGGCTGTCTCGATGTGGCACAGCCCGTCGGGGTCGCTGGAGGACAGCAGCAGAATGTCCGCGGGGATGGTCTCATTGCAGCGCAGGCGCACGAAGTCTCCCACGCGGATCTCCTTCCAGAACCGGTTAACGAACTGCTCCTCCTCCCTGGCAAAGACACGGCCGTTAACAAGGCTGGCAGAGGCCGACTGAGGCCAGGTCTGGGTGACGGGCACACGCAGCTCGGTGCATGCTCCGTGCCGCCCTCTGGCATCTGGAAAATTTCCATAATAAGAAGTGCTGAGGACCCCTGCTGGCACAGCAGGTAAGAATCTGCCTGCAGATGCAGAGGACATGGGTTCAATCCCTGGTCCAAGAAGATTCCACATGCCACAGAGCAACCTAAGCCAGCGCGCCATTACCGAGTTTTCTGTGCTCCACAACAAGAAGCCCATGCAGAACACCTTCCCCCTCCTGTGGACGCAACTACAGAAAGTCTGCACACAGCAGCAAAGACCCAGGACGACCAAAGGTTAATTAATTATTTTGAAAAGAGAAGCATTTAAAAAGAAGATTCCTCAAGGCCACATCCAGTGTAACTCCAATTACATGAAATATCTAGAACAGGCATCCATGGCAATAGAATATGGATTTGTGGTTGCCATAGTCTAGAGTTTAGGGAGATGAGAAATTATTTCCTGGGTACAGGTTTCCATTTAGGGTGATTAAAACGTTCTGGAACTAGGTAGTGGTCATGGTTGCACAACTGTAAACACACAAAATGCCACTGAATTGTTCACTTTAAAATGGTTAAACTTGGGACTTCCCTGGTGGTCCAGTGGTTAGGACTCAGCACTTCACCTGCAGAGGCTGCATGTTCAGTCCACAGTCGAGGAACTGGGATCCCACTGCCATGGAGCTGGTCAAAAGTAATTACTTCATTAAAAAAATAAAATGACTAAATTTTTCACTCCTAGGTATTTACCTCTAAAGAATTAAAATCAGGGACTTGTATAGATACTTGCCTACCCATGTTCATAGCGGCATTATTCCCTGTAGCCTAAAGGCAGAAACAACCCAAATGCCCAACAATAGATGAAGAGATGAGCAAAAATGTCATAAATCCACGTGAAGTGAAGTGAAAGTCACTCAGTTGTGTCCGACTCTTTGTGACCCCATGGACTATACAGTCTACAGAATTCTCCAGGCCAGAATACTGGAGTGGGTTCCATGCCCTCCTCCAGGGGATCTTCCTAACCCAGGGATCAAACCCAGGTCTCCCAAATTGCAGGCAGATTTAGCAGCTGAGCCACAAGGGAATACAGTGGAATATTATTCAGCCATGTAAAGGATGGAAATTCTGACTCATTAGAAAATCGATGAACTCGGAGAACATTATGCCAAGTGAAATAAGTCAGTCACGATAGGACAACTATTACACAATTTCACTTTTATGAGGTCCCTGCACAAGACAAAGTCACAGAGACAGATAGTAGAATCTTTGCACCATCTGCAGGATGGAGCCCACACAAACAGATCTTCTCCATGTCACTCAAGATGAACTGGATAATCACTTAGAACACTGCCACCACAGCCAGCTTTCAGCATCTGTTAGTTACCATTGGTTAATAGATACCAGGATGAAAACATTATGTGTATATCTCTGCTTAGATTTTTTACTCTGGAAAATTGAGCTCATTAATCCTACAAAGGACATTTTAAGAGTTCGTTGGAGGCAGTCATGTCCACATTTATAAATAAGCAGAGAACCAAGACTTTTATCCCAACATGTCATTCTACATGAGGAAACTGCATCAAAAAATTCTCTGGGCTATATTATCAGGAAAATAAAGGCCCTAAAACACATTCCACTTGCACCGTCAAGCTCTCACCGGCCCCTGTCTCATAACGTGACCTTCCTCAGCTGAGCTCCCAGAGACCAATTCAGCAGTGAGTCTGGGTCTCACCCGACTCCTAAGCTCTGGCAACGAGTCCTGAGAGTCACACTTCTATTATATTCTACAGAACCCATGGCAAACGTCCAGGGGTTCCTAGCATCAGCTGCCCCAGGGGCTGAGAACTGAAGAAGTTGTTGTAAAGCCTCTGATTTCTTGCATTCCTCCAATTCATGAGCACAGTAGCTTGGTTGCTACAGAGCCAACAGAGACAAATTAGATACAACTTTGTCCTCAAAACTAACTGCAAGGCGTACATGCCAATATTAAAAGAGGAACAGAGGTAATGTAATTTTATCAAACATGGTGTGTGTTCAAATAATACTTGACCAGCTTATCTAAATTGTAAGATATTATTTTACAATTAATGTCTCGTTTCCTGTAACTTCTTGTACATGTTTATTACTTGTTCTTAATAGCTTTTACTTTTGGAAATATGACTGTTGAAATCAAAAAAAGTAAAAAACAAATGCAAGGCAAGACCAAAGCACTGGACAGCGCGCCCTGGGGGTTGTGGCCTGCAGCCTCCAGTGGGGCTCTGGGCCCAGCACCCACTCCAAGGCCAGGATGCTGTGCAGATGAGCGTCTCCCAGCTGGACAGTCTCCACCCGGCCCAAGGGCACTGCTCGCTCGCCATCACAGTCTGACCGCCTTCCAGTGGACTGAGAGACAAGACGTCACCTAACTGTGTTCCTATTTTCTCTTCTGAAGGTCAGACTTTGACTCTACTATTAGAAACATTCTAACATTAGCTCCTCAGTCTTCTTCCTCGTCAGGACCCTTTGTCGGCTTCCCACAGAAGGCACAGAGGAATCTGAAGGCCTGTGTCCTTTCCTGGAGAAAGAATCCAGAAACTCCGTCTATGTGTGGTCCCTGAGGCAACAGTACACTCCCAGCGAGCTGGGCGGCCCAGGGTGACAGCAGCTGCCGGAAGACCAGGTCCCTGCCCTGGGGACAGGCGGGGCGGGACCCCCGTCCAGGCTCAGCTTATCTTCACCACGCTCTGTTTACAGATCTCATCAAACACGAAGTCAGTGTCCATCTGCCTTGAAATCTTAGAACATTAGCTTGCCCACTCCAGCAGAGCACGTCTTTAAAACAGCAACTTCTCAAAGTTACTGTGGAGGTGTCTGAGTCTGGAGGAGTCCTCTGCACACCCACCCTGGAAACAGCAACGCGTGAGGAGGCCTCTGCCCATCCTGGCAGGAGCAGCCCCCATGCCTGTGGGCACGAGAGCAATGCGAGCGGCAGCAGGGCTCTGGGGCCTGAGGGAGAGAGGCCCTGCGGCTCATGGGGACCTGGGGACCCAGGCTCAGGAGGCATCTGGGGCTGAACATGGCACAGAGCCCCTTCTCCTCGGCAGACTAAGACTCCTCACGCAAGGCCCATGGCCCTGCTGACGGCTCCAGTGGGAGCTCCAGCACCAAGCCTGCACCCCACGCCTACCCAGTAACATCCCTGCCTGTGTCACTCTTATTTATTTTCATTGTATGTTTATTATATACATCATATAGTAACATACACTGTATAACGTATATACCATGTTACATATTACACGTGTATGTCTACACGTGTAATAGATACAATACCTATAACATACATATTATATGTAAGTAGCCCAAGAACTGTGTTTGGACATACGGTCGTTAAAAGAGGTGACTGAGTCGGAATGAGGTCACAGGGAGGGACCCCAGTCCAACAAGAACGGGGCACTTCTAAGGAAGGAGAGGGAGAGACACTAGGGACGCGTGTGTGGGGGACTGTCGGGAGCCGCGATCGGCATTACTGACAAAATGGAGGCACGGCCCCAACCCCCTCTCCTCATCCCGCAGGCATGGTCCTGGGATGAAGGAGTTAGGTCTTGTGATTCTGCCTTGTTCTTTCCTTCCTCCGGTTGAGTTGGCTGAAAAGAATGTTATAATCCATAAAGTTAACTATTGACATTTGTTCAAGGATCTTTACAGACAATGCTCCAGGATGAGCACATAGGCTGCAGCCTGAGGCCATGGGAAACATTGTCTTCTGAAACCTGCTTGTAAGGGAAATGTTTATGGCAAAACAAGTTTACTGAGTTTAGGGGTTAGGAATAATTAAGAATAGTTAGAAGCTAAAAGTTTAAGGTATGTTGTAGTGTTGGCATATTTTGCTATAGCTTATGGAAACTAGGTATTTTAGAGATACTAATAGCTAAAAGCCTTTTTAGGAGATGATGAGCTTAAGTTACTAGGGGATAACACGATTTAGAAAGATAAGAAATAAACTGAGGAATGTGATATACAGCCCAGAGACAAACTTGAGTTACAATTTTATCACAAGGACACTTAAGAGGGAACTCTAAAGGACAACAATGATTTATGGAGACAGTAAATATGGGTGAGGGGAAACTGAAGATGTCATACCTCTGACCTAATGCTTTTGCAAAAGTATAAAAGAAAACCTGATGCTTAAAATAAACATGCAGCCCAGTGCTTTGAGCGAGAGACTGCATCATTTTCTCCGCCGAGATGCAGTCCAAATGAGTGAAAGGCTGCATCATTCGCCGACCCCGTTCATCCATTCAGGGCGATTCCCTGGCTGCCGAAGCTGGACTCCGGCAGGGGACCACATGAGGACACAGAGAGACTGCCATGGGTGAGCCAAGGAGAGGCCTCCGGAGACAGCAGTCCTGTCAGCGCCTTATCTGGGACAGCCAGTTCCAGAAGGGACGAGATTAAACTTCTGGTGTGTGAGCCGCCCCGTCTGTATGCTATCACGGCAGCTCAAGCGGACCAGCACCTAACCACGTCCATTCCCTGACTCCCGCAGGAGGGGCGCCCCCAGGCCGGGAGAGCAGGAAGGGGGAGCAGGAGACGGGTGACTCGGGGCGTCGTCCCGGAGCCTCCTGCACAGGCCCGCACCCCACATGTCCTTCTGTGCACAGGAGAAGCACCACAGGAAAGACAGAAATCAACCTCAGTGATACTCACAGCAACATGGCCTCCTAAGAGCACTGATGCCAGAAGCAGCAGCTAAATGCTTTAGGACCGGCTCGTTTCCTCAGGTCCGGTGGATGCTGTCTAGGGTGGACAGGACATGTGACCACCCTTCTGCACAGGAAAAGTCTCAGGAGTGTACACCACCCATGGGTGCCCTGCAAACACCAGGCAGGCACCTGCACTCCGCCAGGGGCCAGGGCATCCGCCCACGACACAAGGTGTAGACACTATGCATCCGCTTCCAGCACCTTTAACAAGGGGCCCCGTGCAGTGTGCCCGATGATACTCCTTCTGAGCGCAGGGGCTGCCTCGTCCGCTGGCAGGATTCTGAGAGGGCCCCCGGACCCCCAGCCCTGGTGTGCATGCCCTGCCGGCCCCCCGAGTCAGCTGGGGGGCTGCAGGAGTCACTCCTGCACATTCAATGAAGGTGCCCCATCAGTGGGCTACGAGCTAATTAGCAGGGAGGCCGTCAAGTGGGCCTGGTGGAACCACAGGAGCCCTGTACACTGGACCTCAACCAGAGACAGTGAGTCAGATGCGAAACTGTAGCAAGCAGCAGAGGGGCCGTGTGGCCAGAGCCAGGATGGCGCTGGCGTTCAGCCAGCAAGAGCACGGGCCAGGCCTACCAGCACCTGAGCTAAACGCCACCAAGATGTGATGAGCCTGGAGGAGGACCAGGTCTCAGACTAGAGGCGTCAGGCCAACACCCGGACCGCAGCCGGGAGAGGCCCAGGGCAGAGCACCTGGCCAGCACGCGCCTGCATCCTGCTCCTGGAGACTCCAACAGCACACATCTGAGCTGTCTCCAGTTGCTGAGTTTACACACAGCAGGAGAAAGCTAATGCAGACAATCTCCTTCTGCACAGAAGCAGGAGCTGGAGACGCTCACTGTCCGGGGGTGCGGTCCTCGCAGGGTGCAGCAAACCAGAAAACCACACTCAGCTTCAGAAGATGCATACCTGAGAAAAAGATGGAGCTGCTGGGGAGCCCAACTGAGAAAAAGACTATCTCATAGGAAAAGAATGCAGAGCAAGACTGGTTAAAATACAACCACAGCAGAAGAAGCCCACCAGAGGGTATGCATAACACATCAAAATGTGGGGAAACCTGAAAACATGTAGTCCACATCATCCATTACAAACGCGGGGTGGGACCCTCCATGAGAATGACAACCGCCTTTCCGATCGATCAGCTGAGGGCCTTGCTCAGGGGCCTTGAGGGATCTGAACCCAAGTGTTCAAGAGTTCAAGAGCCACTGGTGGGAAACAGTGTAACTCTTCTGAGATGGGATGGGGAGTCGGTGGAGGGGACCAAGCTGAAAGGGGTCCCGAGTCTTTTTGAGGGACACACTGCCACTGGTTTTTCTGCACCAAAGCCCTCACCTCTTGGCCTCTTATTTGCTCAGCTGTAGTGTTAAATAATTTCCAAGATCTGTTCTAAGGCCAAGAGAAGTTTCTATGATTAGCTTTCCTCTTCTGGGAAAATCAGTTAACCCTGTTTATTATTAGTCCTGCTGAGCTTTGCAGTTCTTATCTGAGCCTTTTTTGTGCAAAACAGTACAATGCAGGGGCGAAGGAATATGGAAATATTAAAGTGACTAGTGACAAATTTTATTTAAAGACAAGCAGTAAACAAAATTCTAAGCTCAAGTCATTGTTTTTGATCCGTTGTTTAGGCTGATAATCTACTTATTTGTACTAGTTGTGTTTTTAAGGTTACTAAGAAAACAATTCCAATAAGATGAGATAACTGAGTTACAGGATTTACAGGAATCATCTTGAGCAGTTGAAAAGCATGTTTTTGCTTGAAGATGCTATGTTACTTTCATGTAGCTCTTCACAAATGCAGCATTCAAGGACTCCTGCTCAGAAACATTCTGTTAATGATTTATGCTTTCAAGTGCATCAGAATTCCCACCAGTTCAGCCTCACTCATGGCCCCTCTCCTGTTGTGGTCCTGTCTCTGCAATGGCTAAGGTTTTCAACAGTGTATTTATAAATCTCTCCAGCTGTAATGTGCAAAACAAATCTGACTCCACAGTGGATCTGTTTCTTTAACTTTTGTATTCTATTGCTTTTGCTTCAAGTTAATCACTAAACAGATGTTGCCTGTAAGCTTTAATGATAAATAATGGCCCACCTCTGGAAACCTTGATTCCCAGGTAGTAAGCACGAAGCTAAAATACCTTTGTTTAGCTCACAGGAAACATCCTGACTAGGTCCACCTGTGAATGACTGCAGGGAGAAAGAAAGACCTCCCCTCCAGAGGCTGACCAGGACCAGGAAATGTTTGACTTTCCTTCCTTGTTTAGTATAAAAGAAGCTTCAAATCTAATTCAGGCAAAATGGTTCTTTGGGGCAGGATCTGCCCGCTTTGCAAATAACAGCAATTCATTCCTCAATTTGATGGCCTGTCCTGTGGCAAGCCGTATGAGCTTGGACTTGGTAACAATGTAGAGAAGGAATAAAACCAAACAGATAAAGCTTTTTTAAAACGCACTTGTAGGAATTGTGGGAACTTTACTTTGATCTTTATTGTGCTGTTTTCAAATGGATTTGCATTTAGGTTATTAGATTACCGTTTTCCTTAACAGCAAAAGAACACTTTTTTTTTTTAAGGTGACAATAGATTCCAAATTTGAGAAACTAGTTAACATCCCTGGTGACCCACTGCCCTCCGTGTACAAGGACAGTCCTGACAGTAACCGGGCTGTCACTGTCCTGCTCTCTAACTGGTCAACGGATTTATGAACGAATGCATCCTCCTGGCTGGGAGGAGGAAGGAGAGGCGGATGCATGCCCACTTCTGATTCCGCCCACAGCAGGTGACTCCTCCCTTGTAACGTGACACGACCATTCCAGATGGAGCCCAGAGGTAGGCCACCCACTGCTCGAAACGTCTCCACTGCTCGAAACGTCTCCACGAAATACCCATGCCGCATGCACGGAGCCCACTTCCTGGGACGCCTTACTGTTAGAGATGCCTGCCTCTTACCACGTCTCAGTAATTTAGGAAGTGAATGAGAAGTCTGTAATGCTTATAACTTGGATACACATTTGACTTTCTGACACATTGTCTGACTTTATGTGGCCATATCTTACCACATACTTTCTCATGTTCCAGAAATACTGGCTTTAATTCAATTGCACACAATTTTCACAACCACACAGGGGAACTCCCCACCTCCTTCCCACCTCACCATGCCCACAGGCTGCTCAGGGGCTGGCAATGGGGGTACAGGGGTAGATAAAGCACATCTCACTCACCTCCCTTGATGTCTCCCTCCCTTAAACTTGTCTCTTTCCCTGAACAAGACCAACCAATGAAGAAGTATGTGTTGGGTTTGGATGGGCAGGAAAGAATGAGGAAGAAAAAGAAGAGATGGGAGGGTTTTTAAGAGTTGAGCAGATCCACTTGGAAACAAGGGATTAAAGAGGAAAGTACAATTCTCTCACTTATGTTTTAAGTACAATTCCAGGCTGAGGCGAAGAACACTTGTTTTGATTAGGCAATCTGGGAGTGCCTCCTGGAAGAGGGGGCATCTGAATATATCTCCTGAAAGATGAAAGAAATCTTAGCCTGACCCATACCCCACCCCAAGAGGACTACTTATAGTAAAGAGTGGAATTTAGGGAGAGGCTAGAAGGGCAGTGACCAAACCAACACTAAGGTAAAATAACAGCAAAAGAGATCATGAGACTTGAGACACAGAAACAGGAAAGAAAGATCCTGCGAGGGGGTTTGACTGTACAGGCGATGTGACTGGACACCACAAATGACTGGATGACTCAGGCACGGAGCACTCAGGCCTCCAGCCGTGGTGGCTGAAATGTGGCAACCACTGAGCTCACCTCGGCGGGGGTGTGCTATGGGATGGAACACGGTCCAGCTGGGAGCAATTCTGAGTCTGAAGAGCTGGTGGGCGTGGGGGTGGGCTGGTGGGAGATGCTCTGAAGACCAAGGGAGATGGAGACGGGCCCTCAGGGTGCTCGTATGAAGGTGACAGGACCCCCGCCCATGGGCGCTGTCAGGGTGATTACAGAGGAGAGAGCTGGCTAGAAAGGAACAGTGATGAGTATTAGCTCGGACAGGAGTGACAAGGGAGGGAATGTCCATCGGGGAAGCCAGCAGGGGGGCTGGGCAGGCAGGCAGGGCAGAGGGAGGGGGCTGGAAGCTAAGGGATGAAGACGCCCCCAAGGATGCCCGGAGCCCACCCACTGCCACGGGCAGGGGTCCAGAGGCTGCACCGTCCACTGCCAAATGATCACACCTGGACAAACAATCACCAAATGTGTGCTCACAGTCGCCGTATTTTTCTTTCCTTTTTCATGCCTCAAGCTCCAGGGGCACACGCCTGAACATGGCATAGCCCTGAAGATCAAAGGCCACCATCCCAAACACCCTGGTCCTTCTTCCTCCCCGGCCGAACCTGTTTACCACTCAAGCATGTTTCCTGCCTGGCTAAGGGAGAGTTCAGTCTCTTGAAAGACGAGGAAATGTTTTCCAGAAGTGGGCCACCTCCACGAGATTCACAAATGTTTAATGGCCTGGGACAAGGCTTTCAGCCAACCCCAGCTGGAGGCAGAGACCAGGTTTCCGTCAGCACCGACACATCAGCATCTTGTTAACAGAACTGCAGGACGGGAGGGGAGCCCCCCACCACGTGCGGCCCTCACCAGGAGCAAGCAGCACGCAGGGCACTTGTTAACACACACGGTCCTCACTCAGAAGGTACTGAGTCCTAACACTCACTCATGGATGGAGAGGCTGGCCTGTCCAAAGTCACACCCAGAAAGAGGCAGAGTGAGGACCACACCTGCCCAACTCCAGGGCCCAGGAGGCCTGGGGAGGTCTGGTTCTGAAAATACACCCAACTGGGTGGCCTCCTTGCCTGTGTGCTAGGTCGCTTCAGTCGTGTCTGACTTTTTGCGACCCTATGGACCACGGCCCGCCAGGGATTCTCCAGGCAAGAATACTGGAGTGGGTTGCCATGCCCTCTTCAAGGCAATCTTCCCAACCCTGGGATCGAACCTGTGTCTCCTGCATCTCCTGCATTGCAGACACTCTTTACCCACTAAGCCACCTGGGAAGCCCAATCGGTGGCTTAAGGAAGACAATTGGGCAAAATTCTATGCCCAAAACTCATTTTTTTCTCTTTTAAACTATACAGCACAGACACCAATATGATCTGAAAATACTGGGTTGGCCAAAATGTTAAGATTGCATTATGACAGCTGTCATATTAGCATGCAATAAAAACGTATCAAAACTGATTTTTCATATAGCCATTTTAATAATGAAGATGGAAGAGAAAAAGCAACTTTTCTGGCATATTATGCTTTATTATTTTAAGAAAGGTAAAAACGCAACTGAAATGCTAAAAAAAGATTTGTTCAGTGTATGCAGAAGGTGCTGTGGCTGATCAAACACGTCAGAAGTGGCTGGTGAAGTTCTGTGTGGGAGCTTTCTCGCTGGGTGACACCCCAGGGTCAGGTAAACCAGTTGAAGCTGACAGAGATGAAATCAAAGAGAACCCCGAGAACAATCAATGTTATACCATGTGGGAGAGAAGCTGACATACTCAAAATATCCAAATCAAGTGTTGAAAATCATTTACAACAGCATGGTTATGTTCATCTCCTTGATGTCTGAGTTCCGCATACGTTAATCAGAAAAATCTCGACCATATTTCCGCATGTAATTCTCTACTTAACGGTACCAAAAATGTTTGTTTTTAAAACAAATTGTGACAGGCAATGAAAAGTGGATACTTCACAGTAATGTGAAATGGGCGAGACCATGGGGCAAGCGGAATGAACCACCACCAACCACATCAAAGGCCGATTTTCATCCAAAGAAGGTGATGTTGTGCATATGGAGGCATTGGAAGGGAGTCCTCTATTACAAGCTCCTTCCGGAAAACCAAATGATTAATCCCGACAAGTACTGTTCCCAATCAGACAAACTGAAGGCAGCACTTGAATAAAAGTGTCCAGAAATAATCAACAGAAAATGCATGGTCTTCCATCAGGATAACACAAAACTGCATGTTTCCTGGATGACCAGGCAAAAACCGTTACAGCTTGGCTGGGAGAAGTTCTGATTCATCTGCAGTATTTGCCAGATGTTGCACTTTCTTATGTTCATTTATTTCGGTCTTTATAAAATTCTCTTAATGGAAAAAATTTCAATTCCCTGGAAGACTGTAAAAGGCACTTGGAACGGTTCTTTGCTCAGAAAGATAAAACGTTTTGGGAAGATGGAATTATGACGTTGCCTGAAAAACAGCAGGAAAAGTAGTGGAGCAAAATGGTGAATACTTTCAATAAAGGTCTTGGTGAAAATGAAAAATGTGTCTTTTATTTTTAGTTAAAAAATCAAAGTAGTGGAACAAAATGTAACAGGAACTTTCAATAAAGTTCTTGGTGAAAATTAAAAATGTCTTTTATTTTTAGTTAAAAAAATCAAAGGAATTTTTTGGCTAACACAATAAAATATTGTTATGCTTGAAAGGGGGTGGACAAGCAGATGGTTTCAGACGCATGTGGTATCTGACCACCCCACCCAGTAACATTTCAGTCCATCTGCCAAAACACCTGCCTATTTGCAAACAACCAGCGAGGCCGTGTCCAGAGTCAAAAGTCACAAAGTTGTCGTCTTGGCTCAAACTGGGCAGTGAGCCTGGGCACGCTGAGGGGCGGCTCAGGGCTCAGTGCACAGTGGTCAGGACCCTCTGGGGCCACCCCTGGGACCGAGGGCAGCGGGCAGGCTGTGACCGGCTCTGGATGACGTGGCAGCTCTGACAGGCACTCCTGTCCTGGGCAGGGCACACCTCACACTGCTGGCAGCGACGCTGTGGGCTGTGGACCAACAGACCCCTTTCAAATAGGGCAGCTCCCCAGTGTGCTGCTCTTCTGCACAAAGCCGCCCACCCTTTTTTTTTTGCAAAATCCCTCCCTCAAAAATACTTGCAAATGGTACTAAGCAGCTGGTTCTGGAAGGATCTAGCTAATTGTGACACCTGGCACCCAGCCAGGCTCTCCATAGAGGGTCAGAAGCCCAGGTGCACATCCTTCGTCACGGAAGAAAGGACTCCCCCCCAGTAAGAGGCACAGCAGAAAGCAAGGCCAGGCACAGGCCTCGGGTCAGGCCCACAGTTGGAGTTTTGTGCGATTTTGGTGTAATTTTCTCCCCACTATTACTTTTGAAGGGAATTTTTTTTTTTTTTTTTTTTACTTACAAAATCAGATATACTACAAATGAACAGAAAAGTTACATTTAACATTTAATTTGTTGTTTGTAACTAATGCAAGAGCTGGGATTTTGTTAACTTAGAAAGATGCAACTGCTCAGAGCAGTTCAGGAGTGGGGCGCGGTACGGGCAGTGCTTGGTGCAGAGTCACAGAGAAAGTGAAGCGTGTGGCTCGCAGCATCCCATATGACGGCACTGATACAGAACAATCCCTGTAAAGAGAACGCTCCTTCCAAATGTCAGACTGCCTCAGGTCTCTCAGTTTTACCACATCTCCTACTGGTGAAACATCCCCTGTGTAAGGAAGGCAAGTTCCAGTTAAGGTTGTGCTTTATTTACTGAACCAACAGACAGAGTGTTGGCCAGAAATGTCATCACGCGTGCGTGCAGTTGAACGCATGTTCTTTTCCTCCAAATGGTTCAAGGTGGAGGTAGAATCAAATGTAAAGTATCTAGAAAGGTCCACAGAACACATTTTCAAGAAAAAGAGAACTAACCAAACACACAATCCAACTAGACAGATCTCCCAAGCGTGGCCCTAGCAAAGTACTTCTTCGGCTCTCAAAGGAGAGAGCTACTCAACACTTTTTAAAGCTTTTTAAAGCAAACAGAATGAACGAGAAAACAGGATGAAGCAAGCCCTAAATGGGAGGTTCACAGCAAGAGATGCAAGAATCTCATGGAATAATTGTGCCAAGGCCTGGTACCTTGAGGATAAGAAAACCTTCCCTGGATTCATTATTCAGATTGTGGACAAACGAGGGGGTGGCGGACAGTGGGCACTGGGGCCTGGAGAGAGACAGAGACATTTTCACAGCACTTTAAAAAGACCCCTCAAGATTCTGAAATTACCCCCAATTTATTATAGACTCTTTATGAGACAGGCCTGGAGCCTGGGACCCTCTGCAGCAGCCCTTGTACCTGGACAAACGTCTCCTTGAGCTGCAAAATAAAAGCAACTATACACGACTAAAAATAACCGCATACATGCAGTTGGGGCAAATTATGGACAAGATACAAAAACACACACAAAAAAAACAACCCTCAACTGCCACTTTCAAAGAGCCAGGAGCAAAAGCAGGGGGTGGGAGCAAAGGTGGGCAAACCACCTAAGCCACCCCTTTAGCCAGACCCCTGAACACACCATATAAAGAGCCAGCTTGCTGCTCCCCTAATAGGGCCCAATAAATCTTTGCTGAATTTCCTGTCTGGCCTCAGATCAATTTCTATTGATCAAGGAGGCCAAGAATCCTGGTGGGTAACAATTACACAACAGGCAGAGAAGGGAAAAGCCCAGAATGAGAGAGACAATGGCTTCAAAGCGTCAGCTCCCCTGACGTCTGGGGCCAGACTGTTCCTTCCACTGAGGGCCGTCTGCACAGAGGCCCTCACCACAGATCCCATCGGTCAAGCTCCCTGGGGAGGACGCCACCCAGGTGGAGGACCACTGCTTTCGGGCACCCGGATGGGCATTCAGGAAAGTGGGTTATTAAGTAAACCCTTACAGAACCAACATCTTTTGAAAACCATGTGGGTGAGGACTCAGCACTGAAGCAAAAATGGCAAACTCTGTAGCAGGAACTCGACCCACATCTGTTGCGTAATGTCCAGAATGTGTCTCCTTTCCACCCTAAACCAAAACAGCTGCTCCTTTGGTGAGACATGCTAATGGATTTGGAATTTCATCTAAACGTCACAGGATGCTGGCTGTTCTTGCCCCAGACTACAGGGCCTCTGGCTTCTTTAGAATGAAGATTGCTGACTTTCCCAGTCCACACTGGACTATGCTGGGACCATGCGATCATTCACTGCAATGTCACACTGCATACCCAGAAGGAAGGAATTTTCCCAGGGGATGTGCCAGCTTGTGACAGCAAAATGATGCCTAAAAAAACAAGACCACTTAGGAACCTCTTAGTGAGTTACAAAACTTTTTTTGGACAAATCATTTCTATTGCAATCTTTTCTGAGTTTCATGAGACAGTCTCAAAATAGCTCAGGACACACCAGGACGTAGGGAGCAAGACTCTTCATCTCAATAATAATATTGTCCATTTGTAAAGCATGTAAGACACTTTGGGGGAACCTGTAGAGTTTCCAAGGTCATTTCTTCTACACTAATTCACTGGTTAGTATGGCATTCTCACAAAATGGGCAAAACTGTCCACATTCTTTCAGCTGATGCCTTACAGCTGGGAGAGGTCTGGTGTTTTTTAACAATTTTTCCCGAGAGGCTGCAACAATCCATATTTCTCCACTGGTACCCAAAAGTACCCGCCCCCTCGTTTCTGCAAACAGTAGCTGCTGCTTTCTCTTTCTTTGCAGCCTCCAGTCTAATAGGCAGACAGGACACGTTACCTTTTTACGGCTCCTGCCTGACTCCCATTTAACCTGCTCTTCCAGGAATTAACTGTCTATTTTCCAGCTGTTTTTCCTATTGTATTCTATTCTTTCTTGACAACTTAATTTGTGAGAGCGTTTGTATTAAAAATATGAATCCCTTTTCTTTTACCTGGAGAACAATTTTTTCTAACAACTTTTAAAAAATGTTTGCTTCTGTATATTCTGTCATGTAAGTTTTAATTTTTAAATAGTTAAATATGTGAGTTTTCTAGGCCTGTTGAGAAAGTCCCCCATGCTCCTAGACTGGACATATTACTTCTTCAGTTTTAGTGAGTGAATGCAGTGTTCTTTTGTTTTTTAATATTCAAGTGTTCAAACAAACCTGATCTTCATTTTTATATAGTACAATCTGAGGGTCCCAAGGAGTCAGACAACTGGGTGAACACTATTTACTAAACAATCCTTTGCCATTGAACTTAAATGCCCCTCTACAATTCTCACATATAATGCCACGTATCAGGGGTTCATCCTATCTTGCTCCTGTCCACACTCTGACACTGGGATCCACTGCACAGTGTGTGGGGTCAGCACCCCACTGGGAGCCCCCGCCTGCGTGGAGGCAGCCCCCTGGCAGGGCCTGGCTGGCATGATGGTGACGCCGCATGCTTCCTGCCCCTGCCTCTGGTGGCCCCTGCGAGCCATAGACAACTTCATGCCGCAGCCCTGGTTCCACCAACTGTACAAAAAGTCCCTCCTGCTTTATCTTTCTAAAAATATCTTGGAACTTCCCTGGTGGTCCAGGGGTCAGGACTCCGTGCTCCTGACGCAAGGGAAGCAGGTTCATTCCCTGGTCCGGGACTAGGATCCCACGTGACAGGTGGCAAAGAAATAAATAAAGTCTTGGCTATATCGGGGCATTATGAGCTCTGCTGCTAAGTCACCTCAGTCGTGTCCGACTCTGTGCGACCCCATAGGTGGCAGCCCAGCAGGCTCCACCGTCCCTGGGATTCTCCAGGCAAGAACACTGGAGTGGGTTGCCATTTCCTTCTCCAATGAGCTCTAAGGCCATTTTATTCAATTCCAAGAGAACCTTGCAGGCAGACTCACACACTCACACACACACACCCTCTTCTTGAAGAACTCACTCTCCCACCCATAGCAACAGGAAGCCTCCTGCTGGCTTGTTTAATACATCCTTCAAAGAGATACTGCAGTTTTCTTCATGCACGTTTTGCGCCCTTCTGGTGCAGTTCACTCCTAGGCACTTTTATAGGATTTGCTCCTGTTTTCAGCTCTATCCTCCCCAGCTCCCCTCTGAATGTTCACGGCTCCCTGAGCTCCTGTGAGTCACTCTCTGTGGTCTCTTCCTCAGCAGCTGTTTCTCTGGGTGTGACTTCCCTCTGCTCAAACCATCTTCCTTTCCCTGGTCACTGGGCCCCTGCGAAGGAGCGGTTACTGTTCTTGATTAGCGTGTTTGGGCTCTGCTCTACTTTCTGAAATGACGGCAGGTCCTCATTGCAGACAGTGAGGCAGCTCCCAGGAGAGCAGGGGGCACGAAGCTCCCTCCAGGCTCCCCTAGGCTCCTCTCCTGGGCCCAGGGTGAGTGAGAACCAGCCTGGGGCCAGTGCCAGCTCCCCCTGCACACACCAATGCCACCGTTCCCGCTGAGGGCCCGCAGCCCCGCAGGCTCAGGCTTTCTCCAAGACGCTCTGCTCTGCGGGACCCACTCAGGGCTCATGGACGCTCTTCTCCAAGTGCCTACAGGAGAGCTGGGCCGCTCTGCATGGACCCGGATGGACCCACAGCCGGTCCAGGAGCAGAGGCCCGTGGCCACCCAGCCAGAATGCAGGTTGGATGAGAGATGTGTTTGACTTCAGGTCCCCATTTCCCCAGAGCCTCTGCTTCCTCTGAATCTGAATTTTGAAAAGGAGAAGACTTTACTCAGGACAAGTGCCCTTGTTTGACATTCTGAGGGGACTACAGGCTAGAGAAGTTTTCCCACCCGCTGGGGCATGGTGTCAGGGCTGTGTGCTCCCACGGTATTGCTGGAAGTCCTCCCAGGGCTTATGGAGAAGCACTGACCTTTGGCGTGTTCCCTGACCACCACCACCACCAGTTCTCCCGCCAAGGAGAATGAGGAATCATACAAGCAACCTCTTCTCCATATAAAGTTCTCCTAAAACGCATCGTGGTAACATTTCTCCACAATGTATTTATTCTAGACGTCCCTCAGTCATGGCAAGCACAGTGAATGATCTCAAACAAGCTCTGTCCTTCAGAAGATTCAGCCCCTGGAACAGAAGGGGTGTTAAAATATGGATCAAACTATGCTCTGCTGACATTTCTTTTGATGCCGTTTGTGTGATGGAAGACACCTCTGGAATTCACAGGTTGGGAATCCGATCCCAATTGCCTCCAGTAATGGTGCAGTAATGGCGGCAGTAACCTCAGGAAACTGATTTCACCCATTAATTTTCTGAGAACAATCAACAGTGCTGGAATTCAGAACAGACTTAACTCTCTCCTCGGGCAACACATAGTGAGCTCAGCCATGCCGACGGTCCCCTTCTCCTTGTGCCACGGGTGCAGGGTCCCAGTCACCAGATGTGCTTGCAGTGCCCTGAGAGGGCAGGCTGCTCCCACTTTAAGAACAAAGATGCTGAGAGTCAAAGGGGGTGAAGTCAACGTCCCGAGATTCATGGCTAGAAGAGGGAAAAGCTGCTCCAAAACCACACAGAGAAAGGAAGCTTGAAACTAAAGTAACCTGTGCTTTCCAGTTTTAGGTTACTAGGGGCAAAAATGCTAAGAAATGGGAATTACTAAGTTAAATGGCACAAATGATACAGAATCCACCTGCCAATGTAGGAGACGCAAGAGATGCCGGTTCGACCCCTGGGTCGGGAAGATCCCCCGAAGGAAGGCATGGCAACCCTCTCCAGGATTCGTGCCTAGAGAATCCCATGGACAGAGGAGCCTGGCGGGGTACAGTCCATGGGGTTGCAAAGAGCCAGACACACACACACACACACACACATCTCGTCTATCTTTATTTAGAAAAAAATTTTTCTTTTTCTTCTTTGGGAAATTGAGTAGGTTACATGTTACATTCAGAATATCTTTTGATGCTACACAAACACACAAAGTTAAGAAGCACACGCTTTCACAGGAGCTGAACCAGCCAGGGGTCCCCCCACCTCTGCAGTGCCTCAGTGTCACAGGGCTGAGCTCGCTCCACGAGGCCCCAGAGCCTCAGAGTGACCCCCACAGGCCCCGCTGCAGAAGGACTGTCCAATCCTGAACACGCAACAGTGGCGACTTGGCACTTCCAAAGAAGCTTCCTGAGACGAGGGACAGATAGTCTTCCCTCAATCCACCCCAGCGATTTGGGGTTGAAACAGCTTGTAAATAGGATCAGAAATCATGTTAATGTTTTTGGATTTCTGCTTATGCGTCTAACAGCCTAAATACCATTGAATTCGATTTCTGATTTTGGCTCTAGTAATACGTCATTACCTTTACCGCTATTAATAGTAATACTTATTTTTGCAAAGAGTGCCAGATAAGTACCAGGACTAATATTACTCCCTAATATTACAGGAAATGTTTCTTTAGCCATTTTATTCCTTAACTGAAGTCACGTGTCATGAAATCTGCTGGGAAAAATTTGACCTGTGGAAAGGGTTTGTGTGGAGGCAAAGACCAGGCACAAAGAACAGTGTCACAGGCTCCTTCACGCACATGGCCACGGCCACGGCCGTCAGACTCCACACGTACACATGGCCACACCTGGCATGCGGGGCTCCCACGGCAGGGTGGGGGCTCTGTTCCTGCACATGTGGGGTTGGCTCACATCAGAGAGGGTCTGCACTCACCCTTCTGCAGACCGCCCTGGCTCTCTCCACAGGGCGTGTAACCCCTGGCCTGGCAGGCATCCTGGGTGTGGCTGCAGCTACATGTGCCCTGCACAGGCATCCTCTGCCAGGAACCCGCCTGCTGCCCCCGGGATGTGCCAACTGGGCCTCAGGACAATGCCCTCCTGGAGGGAAAGGGCAGCAGCACTTACTCAAACTCACCTTGGAGAGGTGTCTCACTCCTTCAGTGGCTTTGAAACTTTAGTAACTCGGAAATGTCATTTTTCAGGAAAAAATTCACGGGGTACACACCTGTGAATTAGGCTTCTCGCCGGCACAAGCAGCTACCAGGAAAGCTAGGACAGGCACCCCCAGGCCCAGGGACACCTCTGAGCGGGTCACTGTCAGGAGAAGGGCCAACCCGCCGCAAGCATCTGTGGACGTCCCACAGCAGCCCAAGGGCACAGAGGAGGGCAGCTCAGGACAGAGCAGGTGCCCACTGGCAGGAGGAAAAAGGCTTTTCTCCTTTCCACAGAATGTGATTCCCACCTGGTAAGAGAGCTTCCAGATCTCCTGGGCCACAGGGGACTGGATGACCAACACCCACCAGGAGAACAGTGTCCAGATCACGGTGACGAAACCCCACTCGGCGGGCGTGTCCTGCCCCTGGCTGCCACCGGCACCAGACACACCTCCCCCGGGCCCTCCAGCGATCACGGGGCGTGTCAGGCAGCCCCCCAGCGATCACGGGGCGTGTCAGGCAGCCCCCCTGTGACAGTGGGGAGACTTCCTCCTTCTCCGAATACAATTCACTTTATTTCAAACACCAGTACATGGCTATTTTAACCATTTCTCATCTTACTGAACTCGTTACTTTTCAGTTTTATTTTATTCCTAGTATTTCAACAGCAGCAGAGCCTACGTGCTTTTACAGAAGTCAAGTCTGCACTTGTGATCTGACTATCTGAGTACCTTGATGACACAGCATCCTCATGCTGCCCCCTTAGAGCTTTGGCCGCACACAGGAGTGTGTAGGCGTCACTCTGGGTGAAGGCAAAAGGGGTCCCCTCTTAGGGAACTTATTTTAACAAAAGAAAACTCTTTGGGGTGACGGCCTCCCCTCAGCCAGGGGAGGCAGTCCCATGAGTGCCGTGACCCCAGGGGCACAGAGGTGCTCTGAGGGCATCAGGCCACATGGACCGTTTTGCGCACACCGGGATCTTAGGCCACTCAGCCAGCAGCTCCCGGACCCCAGGGTCAACCCCAGGGTCAGCACGTTGAGCTGTGGCACCAGCTGCATGTCTGAGCCTGGGTCCTCATCTGCAGAGGAGGGACGACAGTGAGGATGCTCGGACCGTGGGGCTGGAGAGCGGGTGGGGAACCCGCTCAGCTCTGCGGGATGCGCGTCTCCAAGGCCTGGGAATGCCGACTCAGAGTCATGTCCCAGGCAGCCAACGCCCTCACCCTCAGGGCCCCATTCATCAGGGCTCCATGTGCTCATTTTAAAAGGAACAGTTTGTAGTGGTGAAAGTGGGCATCCTTGCCTTGTTCCTGACTTTAGGGGAAATGCTTTCAATTTTTCACCATTGAGGATAATGTTTGCTGTGGGTTTGTCATATATAGCTTTTATTATGTTGAGATATGTTCCTTCTATTCCTGCTTTCTGGAGGGTTTTAATCATAAATGGATGCTGAATTTTGTCAAAGGCTTTTTCTGCATCTATTGAGATAACCATATGGTTTTTTTCTTTCAATTTGTTAATGTGGTGTATTACATTGATTGATTTGCGGATGTTAAAAAAACCTTGCATTCCTGGGATAAAGCCCACTTGGTCATGATGTATGATCTTTTTAATATGATGTTGGATTCTGTTTGCTAGAATTTTATTAAGGATTTTTGCATCTATGTTCATCAGTGATATTGGCCTGTAGTTTTCCTTTTTTGTGACATCTTTGTCTAGTTTTGGAATTAGGGTGATGGTGGCCTCATAGAATGAGTTTGGAAGTTTACCATCTTCTGCAATTTTCTGGAAGAGTTTGAGTAGGATAGGTGTTAGCTCTTCTCTAAATTTTTGGTAGAATTCCGCTGTGAAGCCGTCTGGTCCTGGGCTTTTGTTTGCTGGAAGATTTCTGATTACAGTTTCGATTTCCGTGCTTGTGATGGGTCTGTTAAGATCTTCTATTTCTTCCTGGTTCAGTTTTGGAAAGTTATACTTTTCTAAGAATTTGTCCATTTCTTCCAAGTTGTCCATTTTATTGGCATATAGCTGTTGGTAGTATTCTCTTATGATCCTTTGTATTTCTGTGGAATCTGTTGTGATCTCTCCATTTTCATTTCTAATTTTGTTGATCTGATTCTTCTCCCTTTGTTTCTTGATGAGTCTGGCTAATGGCTTATCAATTTTGTTTATCTTCTCGAAAAACCAGCTTTTAGTTTTGTTGATTTTTGCTATGGTCTCTTTTGTTTCTTTTGCATTTATTTCTGCCCTAATTTTTAAGATTTCTTTCCTTCTACTGACCCTGGGGTTTTTCATTTCTTCCTTCTCTAGTTGCTTTAGGTGTAGAGTTAGTTTGCTTTTAAGGAAATCACACCTTTCCGCTCTGTAAAGCACCCTGCCACTGCTGCACCTACGGTGAACCCAGCTGCGGTCCTTTTGCACCACCAGATGGAAGAGGCACCTCCAACAGCCATGGGGAACGCCCCCTTACTGACCTCTGAACCCCACATGCTGGACACAGAGGCCACACGGCAGCGCACCTCCATTCCTGGCGAGCAGCACCACTTGCCCTGGGCCAAAGGCTGAGATCCTCCCCGTGTTCCAAAGGGCGGGATCTCAGGCACATTCTTATACCAGCACTGGGAACACGTGCGCCACGGGACCAGGGCGCGTGGCCGACTCAGGCTAGTACCACACACAAAGGCATCTTTGTTCATTAGGGAGACTTTAAAAGTTATTTTCCTGTTTCAAGTCAGTAAGATGTTGCTTTTGGGCCAAGACTTATTTGGGAACTCTCCATCTGGATGCTTGTCTTCTGAGAACAGAACAGAAATCGGGCAAAGTGCACCACACAGACATCGCATATGCCCGTCTCTGCAGTTCAGACCACGCTGCTTTAACACTGCAGCACAGAGCTGGGCTCTGCTCCGTGACCAGCAGGCGGGGAATGGGGAGGCCGCCTCCTTCTCCCTTGCTGCAGCTGGGGCCGTGGGACGCACTGAGTCACAGCCTGGGAGCATGAACCAGTTTCTTCTGGCAGCAGTAACATTAACACAAACGCAGTGGCCGAAAGCCACACAAATTCATCACCTTATAGTCCTGGAGGTCAGAATCCCAGCAATGGGCTCACTGAGCTAGAGCCGAGGCCCCAGCAGGGCCGCCTCCCGTTCTGGGGGCTCCTGGGGTGAACCCGTCTCCCTGCCTTTTCCGGCTTCCAGGGCCACTCCCTCCGTGGCCTGTGACCTCTCCTCCACCTTCAAGGCCAAGTGGCATTACTGAGTTCTCTCTGGCTCTCTCCTGATTTCACTCTCTCATCTCTCTGGCTCTCTCCTGATTTTTCCCTCCACCTTAGGATCCCTGGGATTATAATGAGTCCACCCAGAAAAGCCAAGATAATCTCCTTACCTGCAGGTCATCTGATGAGCCACCTTTACTGTGTTGTGCATGAAATATCCACAGGTCCTGAGGATTAGAAGGTGGATATGTTGGGCTCCTAAAGCAAATGCTGCCCGAAACAAATCATAAACAGGCATCAAGTAAAAATGCATTTTATATGTGAGGAGGCTGTGGCCACTATTCAGTGGGATGTGCCTGGAAGTCCGCTCCCACCTCATGCCCTCATGGCCAAGAGACCCTTGTTGAGGGGCAACAGTTCCTGACACAAGGCAAGACCAAGCCACAGGAACACATCATCCCCTGACCCTGGACACAGCAGCCTGGGGTCACAGGGGAGTCAGTGGTGTGGGAAGGTGACGGGGCCACGGCTCTGGCCTCTGCTTCCCCTCCACTTCCTGTCCCTCAGGCACATCTGCCGCACGGTCCCCTCGAACCCTGTACTACACCTGACCCACTGGGTAACCTTCCTTTCGCTCACTCACTCGCTCGCTCGCTCCCTCTGCGTCTGTTGGCTCCGCTGTGCTCTGTGCTAGGGGACGAGGCGCGACAGGGAGCAAGGGATGCACTCCGGGTGTCCGCAGGCTTCCCCTTGCTCCTCAAACAGGAGGACTGCATCTCTAGGGCAGCACGGCTGCCCTGGAGAGTTCCTGAACGAGAGCGATGGAACAACGCACAGCCCAAGCCGCTCTGCCTCCGTCAGCCGCTGGGAATAAGGATTTGGCCACAATGCATCCCCTGGTGGGTGAGGCTCAGTCCCCATTCCCAAGGGCACCTATTCCATACAGATGTGACCCTCAGGTTCCAAAGTGCTGCCGTCCTGCCTGCAAGGCCAAGACAGCCCACCCTGAGCACAGCAGCGGCGCTCGATAAACCCAGCAGGGACTTGGAAAGGCCGAGGACGAAGTGCACTCAGCCTGGACCACACCAGGCGGCTCCCCCAGACCCCCACGGTCCTGGCTTCTCCGAGTGCAGACCACCCGGACGTGGGCCACGCGCACCTTAGCAGCACCCACACGGCCGCTCTGTCTCCACGCTGCCCTGCCTGAGATGCAGGTGAGCGGGACGTGCGTGTGGTGTGTCTGCAGGTGTGCGGGGTGCACACTGCTGCACGTGGGTGGGCACACACAGACATACACATAAAGGACAGCTGGCCTGTGCCGAAGTCCAATAGAAGGAGCCTGAGATCTACAAAGACTGACGTGTTCAAGCCTGCCTCTGTCTCCACTGAGTGCGCGCGCCTGGATAAGCCACCTGACTACTATGAACGTGAACATAATCATATGATCTGTAAAATATGGCTGATGACACAGGCGAGTCACCTCTCAGAACTGTCCTCAGGAATCAAACCAGATTTCTTCCAGTACACACTTTTGAATATTAAATACATAGAGTCAAAAAAAAAAGTTTGTGAACAGTTGAATAATACATGTGGCACATCCTTTAGAAGTCTGTTACAAAATACCAGCAATTTTAAGTACTGGCTTTTCAGATTTGCTCAAATTGTAATACATCTTGGGTTTGGAAAGTAGACAGGTGGAAATGGGGGAAAAGTAAACTTCTCTTTTGAAATCTTATCAGGCACCAGCAGCAGGTGTGGCAAGTCAACGGTGATGACATGCGGGAAAAAGTCCTGAGGGAACCAAGCTCCACATCCACACGCAGGCCCACAGGAACCTGCTGGATGTTCGCTCAGTGGAACCTCTCCAGCTAGTTTAGAACGGCTAGTGGGGTCCCTAGGACTCAGTGTAGATGCAATCTGCCAAGGCCCAGCACACACTGACCTTGGGGCCCCCGCTGCACTGCCCTGAGCTCCTCCTGCTGCACAAGGACTCCGACAGCCAAAGAGATGCTGCCTCATTAACAAAAAGCATTTTATCATAATGTTTCAATAGTAGCATTCACCAAAAAAATGGTCCCACCCCCTGCAAAACACCCAATACGTACTTTGGTGCTACTTTTGGGTTAGAACAGTGGTGAGCTGCCTACTGGAGGTGATGGAATTCCAGTTGAGCTATTTCAAATCCTCAAAGGTGATGCTGTGAAAGTGCTGCACTCAATATGCCAGCAAATTTGGAAAACTCAGCAGTGGCCACAGGACTGGAAAAGGTCAGTTTTCGTTCCGATCCCAAAGAAAGGCAATGCCAAAGAATGCTCAAACTACCGCACAATTGCACTCATCTCACATGCTAGTAAAGTAATGCTCAAAATTCTCCAAGCCAGGCTTCAGCAATACGTGAACCGTGAACTTCCAGATGTTCAAGCTGGTTTTAGAAAAGGCAGAGGAACCAGAGATCAAATTGCCAATATCCGCTGGATCATCGAAAAAGCAAGAGAGTTCCAGAAAAACATCTATTTCTGCTTTATTGACTATGCCAAAGCCTTTGACTGTGTGGATCACAATAAACTGTGGAAAATTCTGAAAGAGATGGGAATACCAGACCATCTGACCTGTCTCTTGAGAAACCTGTATGCAGGTCAGGAAGCAACAGTTAGAACTGGACATGGAACAACAGACTGGTTCCAAATAGGAAAAGGAGTACGTCAAGGCTGTATATTGTCACCCTGCTTATTTAACTTGTATGCAGAGTACATCATGAGAAACCTTGGGCTGGAAGAAACACAAGCTGGAATCAAGATTGCCGGGAGAAATATCAATAACCTCCGATATGTGGATAACACCACCCTTATGGCAGAAACTGAAGAAGAACTAAAGAACCTCTTGATGAAGGTGAAGGAGGAGAGTGAAAAAGTTGGCTTAAAGCTCAACGTTCAGAAAACTAAGATCATGGCATCTGGTCCCATCACTCCATGAGAAATAGATGGGGAAACAGTGGAAACAGTGTCAGACTTTATTTTTGGGGGCTCCAGAATCACTGCAGATAGTGACTGCAGCCATGAAATTAAAAGACGCTTACTCCTTGGAAGGAAGGTTATGGCCAACCTAGATAGCATGTTTAAAAGCAGAGACATTACTTTGCCAACAAAAGTCCGTCTAGTCAAGGCTATGGTTTTTCCAGTGGTCATGTATGGATGTGAGAGTTGTACGGTGAAGAAAGCTGAGCGCCAAAGAATTGATGCTTTTGAACTGTGGTGTTGGAGAAGACTCTTGAGAGTCCCTTGGACTGCAAGGAGATCCAATCAATCCATCCTAAAAGAGATCAATCCTGGGTGTTCATTGGAAGGTCTGATGTTGAAGCTGAAGCTCCAATACTTTGGCCACCTCATGCGAAGGGTTGACTCATTGGAAAAGACCCTAATGCTGGGTAGGATTGGGGGCGGGAGGAGAAGGGGACGACAGAGGATGAGATGGTTGGATGGCATCACCGACTCGATGAACATGGGTTTGGGTAGACTCTGGGAGTTGGTGATGGACAGAGAGGCCTGGCGTGCTGCAATTCATGGGGTCGCAGAGAGTCGGACACGACTGAGCGACTGAACTGAACTGAACTGAGCTGCCTACTTACAGATTTTGATGGGAAATAGAATGCATGAACATAGGAGCAGGTCCCAGATAAAAGTCGAAGTCTTGTAGCACAACACCCATGGGTTGTGTTCCACGCGAGCACCTGCTGGGACCACAGATTGGAGGTTTACATGGCCCTTCTAGGGGCAGAACACAAAGAAACGCTAAATCCATAGGTTAAAAAAGGAAGGTTGGACTACCACCCTTTCCAAAACTCACTGAGCTCTAGGAATTGGCAAACATTTCACAATTTGCTTCATGAAAACAAGTTTCTACCTTTACTAAAAAGAAAAAAAAGAGAACCTGAAAAACCCATAATTCCCAAGCAGAGACTGGAAGGAAAGGTATTTCAGAATCAAAGATGAGAAGCACATCTGCTAATTGTTTCAAATAGCTTTCCCAAGACATTCACCTTAATTCTTAGAAAATCCCTTTATTGCTTTGAGAAGAAGCAACTGAAAACTGCTGAACATAATTATCTTCTAATTATTTAATAGTACAGAAGGAACAGCCAGCCTGATGCACTAAGCCCTCCCTCCACCAAGAATGCCCCTGACCCCAAACCAGGAGAACTGCAGAACAGAACGTGTTTTCTCACTGCATCTAAATGGCCCCTTTTCTACCGCGGCCCACCCTTCAAGGCGTCCACGTCTCCATCAGACAGACGTCCCTACCTTGGCTGGGAGGTAAGCTTTCAGGAGGTAACAGAAGGCGGGCAAAGGAGAAGTGCTCAGGAGTTTCAAAGGAAGAGCCACCTCGTGTGTGAGACCAGGAAAACACCCACTAATCATTTCTTCACGCAGTGGAATCTTCACATATTTCAGGAAGAATCGGCCCAAATGCCATCTTCTCTCCCCGACCGAGTGCCTCTGGACACTCGAGGGGACCAGGAGCCTCGGTTCAGAGCACGCGCAGCGGGCAGGGTCGGTGAGCAGGCTACTCACCCTCCAGCCGGCCGTGGGCACAGCGCAGGCTGCCGGCAGGCTCCTCACCCTCCAGCCGGCGGCAGGCACAGCGCAGGCTGCCCGCAGGCTCCTCACCCTCCAGCCGGCCGCAGGCACAGCGCAGGCTGCCCGCAGGCTCCTCATCCTCCAGCCGGCCGCGGGCACAGCACAGGCTGGCCTGTGGGCTCTTCACCCTCCAGCCGGCCGCGGGCACAGCGCAGGCTGCCCGCAGGCTCCTCACCCTCCAGCCAGCCGCGGGCACAGCACAGGCTGGCCTGCGGGATGCCGACCCCTCACCCCGCCCAGGCCTGGCCCCTCAAGGGGCGGAGCTGGCTTTGCTGATTGACAGGTGAATGCTCTGAGAGTCTTGCCGCGGTCAAGCCTTCCTTGTGGGGTGATGGTTTTAAATGAGGCCCTAATTAACCAAATATTTTAAAGAGAAAAACTCTTACTTGTGCCAGCTGGGACTCTGAAGTGACCTCTTCACAAATTTGCTAACAATAGTGGAGGTGAAGGTGAAAAGTGCAACGGAATGATTTCTTTGAGGAAGACCATAGTAGAACATACTAACAAGAAAAAAGCAGTGAGCAATCACGATTTAAATAATACTGAAAGTTCAGTGTGTTCCATTTACTTTCTCATGTGCCAAATATATCAGCAGGCTGAGAGCAGACAGTCCCTAATTGAACTGTTGGTTTCCCTGCTGTACTACACGAACAAGGCCTTCGTTTCACAACATGAAAGTAACTCCACCATGATCACCCCTGAGTGGCAAGGTTACTTCCCAGTTCTAGGGTCTGTTCTCACTGTAGCATTTGCTTTCTTTGAGGTATCACTGTGGTCTTACTGTGCTACAGGGAATTCTGAATGAAGCAGCTAGGTATAAATTAATGGTGAAATGAGCAAAAAAAGGATGAGAGACTGCCCCCACTATCCAAAAGCAGAGTATTCCTATGCGCCCTTTCTTGATCCGAAATGGCATAAATGAAGAAGCACTTATCTTAGGACACATCTGGTAAGGGATGCACAAGATAAATTTAGATAAAGCACAGATTCTCATACAGTTCAAAGATGCAGAGATGCTGAGTGCGGTTCCCAGGAAAGGAGCTCGGTGGTGTCATTCTTTGAGGTGTGCACTGCCTCTATTACCTCTCACTGCAAAACAAGTGCTATTTGAGCTTTTCACTTTTTTAAATAGAAAGCAAAATTCCTTTTTGGATTTCTTTCAGTTAGCAAAAATAGGTACTAATGCAAAAGCAAAAAAAAAAAAAAAAGTAAAAGTAAAAACAAAGAGGCATAAATTTTGAAAAATTTATGCCTACCCATACTGCAGCACAACTGATCCACCAACTCTCATGGAAACATTCTCCTGTTTGTCTCCTGATCCCCAGACGAGAAGATTGCTTGTATAAGGAACTAGTGATTCCCAACTCAGGCATTTTTATGCTAGGATTTCCCCTATTGGGTTACCAGCCTGCATCTATGATATTTTTATGCTAAATGCTATCTGTTCTTTGGGGGAACCTAGGAGAAGTTTCTTGGATGAGCTGGTGTTTGGTTGCAGATTAAAGGCGGGGGGATTCATGAGCACTCACATCAGCACAGACTTTCCTGGGTTTGGGGAAGATGGATGTGGCTGGGAGGACGTGAGACGCTCACTGAGGGCCATGCGATGTGGCTGTGCAGAGGGCGGCAGTGGGCAACAATGTCCTTACAGAAGGTGGGACAGTGGCAGGGAAGGGAGTCGTGACGGCTGCATGGGAGAGTGCCTGCTCGTGTCCTCTGAAGCCGGAGCCCCGCACAAGCTTCCTGAGCACTGAGACAGTCTGCACTCTGAAGTAAGAGCACCCTGGGCAGCCAAAGACGGGAGAGTGGGAAGCAGGGAAGTGGGAGCACCTCCCAAATGAGCCTCGCTGAGTGTGGGATGGGGTGGGCCCCACGTCACAGTGGAGGAGCCCCCAAGAGATGGGGTACAGGAGGCGGTCTGTAAGGCCTGCACCTCCCACATAGAGTCTAGGGGAGCAGGATGGGAGGGCATCAGGGGCAATCGCTGCATGGCAGAGGGATGAGGACTCTGACTTTCTGAAAATTATGACATTTGTTTTAAAATCAAAGACAAGGAAAAAATCAAATGAGCAACAAACCGTGAGAACGCCATCCACTTCACTCATGTTCTGTGAGTTAACGTTAACACAGGGCGTGTTTATATAAGAATGGCCTTTTTTTTTTCATGGTAAAGTCTATCTTCAAGTAGGACATAATTAAATATCTGCTTTCAACATTTTTATCTGTACTCATTTTCCCTTCCTTCTTGGGAAACCCTCAGACACACCCACAGATGCACTGCGTGCAGAGAGCAGTGCTCATCACCCAGATGTGGAGAGGCAGGAAGACATCTCCACGACCTCCATTCATATTTAACTTGAGCAGCACATTCTAATTTAAGCATGAGGAAAGTGAAGGTGTTAGTCACTCAGTCGTGTCTGACTCTGCGACCCCATGGACTGTAGCCCACCAGGCTCCTCTGTCCATGCGATTCTCCAGGCAAGAATAGTGGAGCAGGTTGCCATGCCCTCCTCCAGGGGATCTTCCTGACCCAGGGGTTGAACCTGGGTCTTCCGCATTGCAGGCAGATTCTTTACCGTCTAAGCCACCAGGGAAGCCCGAGGACTTGTCCCTAAAAATCCTGAAATAGAAATGAGAAAAGGAGAGCAGGCACTTGGCCCTCTTTCCCACGGCCTATATTCTCAGTTCTGCTGCCCCTGTGCTGCTACCTGGGTGGTTAGATTTGGGCTGGCCGCCGATACAGAAGTGGTCTGCCCCGGGGTCACCCACACTGTAGCTTGTATGCACTTCAAGTAGATCTAGGACATGTACAGTAAACCCCTGATGCAAGAAATTAATTTTTGAATAATTTTTTTTCCCAAGAATGACAATGTGTATTTGGAGTCTAGTCTTCAAAGTCAGGGTTATCAACTAGAGATGAAGGCTCAATGGCAGTTTCCCCATCACTTAACACTAATTCCCTGTGATCCCTGTAGGTGTTACAGTGTGGGAGGTGCTGAGAAACGAGGGCGTCAGGCCCAGAAAATCATTCCTGAGCTCATCCCCCGCACAACTCCTAATGAGACCTGCTGCAAAAGTCCAAGAACCCGCTTCACGTTTCTGTAACTTCCTGTCTGTGCTCACCCGACAGGACAGTGGAGGGCCGCCTGGAGCCGGAGGGCAGGGAGAGAATATTACCAGACGGACGACTCCAGCCCGATGTGTGTGCGCTGCTTGGAATTCAGAGCTGCTCGCAGGCAGTTCAAGGACAGACCAGTCCTCTCACCTGCATATTTTATGGTTTCTTTAAATGAAAGATGTTCTGGGAAATGCATGTGTGTGTGTGTGTGTGTGTGTGTGTATTTGTTTGTTTTCAAAGCGTAACAATTCCAAAAAAGCTCTCAGACTGTTCTGCAAGTTAAAAATACACGATGGAGACTTCCCTGGTGGTCCAATTGTTAAAAATCTTCCAGTGCAGGGGACGCAGGTTCAATCCCTCATGGGGAAACTAAGATCCCACATGCCAGGGGGCAACAAAGCCTGTGTGCGCATGCGCCACAGCAAAGATCCCGCGTGCTGCAGCTAAGACCCAATGCAGCCAAAAATAAATAAATAAATACTTTTAAACAATCATGATGAAAGATGGCCAAAGAAAACAGCAGCCAATCTAAATTCAATTTCTAAGTCCACGGGGCTTTACCTGCCTACAGCAAGCAACGTTTGTGCCAGTCTGAAAACCGTGCAAACAGTCCTGGCCAGGGCTTATGAGCCAAGGTCTGCTCGGCTCAGATGGAAAACCCCTCCACAGAAAATACCATTCCTGGGATCCAGGGGGCAACCACTGGGTGGTCAGCAATTCGTCCTTAAAGCCAGGAAGGTGAGTCGCGCAAAGACGCACCACAGCTACGTCTGGAAGCCAAGTGCAGCGCAGAAGCAGCCTCACAGAAGCAGAGGAGAAGCAATGGCCCTGATCTGAAGTCACTGGAAGGACTGATGTGGAAGTTGAAACTCCAATACTTTGGCCACCTGATGCAAACAGCTGACTCATTGGAAAAGACCCTGATGCTGGGAAAGATTGAGGGCAGGAGGAGAAGGGGATGACAGAGGATGAGATGGTTGGATGGCATCACTGACTCAATGGACATGGGTTTGGGTGGACTCCGGGAGTTGGTGATGGACAGGGAGGCCTGGAGTGCTGTGGTTCATGGGGTCGAAAAGAGTCGGACACCACTGAGCAGACTGAACTGAACTGAAGTCAGAAGTCTCCTAGCCGTGATGACAGGGAGTGTCTACACGAGGTAGAGGACCTGTGTCATCCAGCAGGTATCACAGGTCGCTGAGACCACCTCAGCAGGAATTTCACTTCTCTGTGTTAATTACAACCCATTAACACCCTGAGGCCACCAGGCAATGGGGTCCAGTGAGATTAGCTCCCAGAGGGGTCAGTTTGTGTGGTACCCAGGAGCTGGGGGAGGTCAGCATCAGGGACACTGTATGGACCCGGAGCAGAGCTGCTGGGCCGTCCCAGGCAGACGAGGGCCACCCAGCCTCCTGCAGGCTCTCTGCAGACACAGGGCTGGTGACGAAGAGGGCGAGGGCCAGAGGAGGGCTCTGCGGACGGCCCAGGTCCCAGGCAGAGAGAGCGAAGCATCCCCTCAAGACACAAGGCAGGGCTGGGAGAAGAAAGGCAGGGGAGAAACCAAGAGAGACAGGAGATGGGGACAGAGAGGGCAGAGACAGGAGGTGGGGACAGAGAGGGCAGAGACAGGAGGTGGGGACAGAGAGGGCAGAGACAGGAGAAAGACGCAATGATCACGGTGAGGCTGCTGGCGCTCCCCAGGGACTCACCCCCGAGAGCCCACGCCAGCTCCGAAAGGCAGGATGGGACCCACCACCCCCCCTCCTGCTTCTCAAGTGGCAAGACCAAAGCATCAGCAGGAAAGCCACATGAAGTTTTATAAGAAAGACACTCAAAAAGCACTTGAGAGATTGTGGAGAGGAAGAGACACAGGGACACGGAGACATCCCGAGCATCGGGAACACAGAGAGTGCACACAAGCCCTGGACGCAGCTCTGCCGGAGGACGCCTGCCAGCCTCTGTGGGCCTGCCCAGGCCCGGCCCCTACTCTGTGAGGCCGGAGAAACTGAGGCCCGGGCTGGGAGATGCCGATCGCACGGGCGCACAGGGCCCAGGGCGGCGGCGAGGCCCGCTTCCCCCCGCAGGGCGCCTCTGAAGCAGAGACCGCTGCTACAGGAGGCAGGATGGCAGCCACAGTGCCCAGCCGCTGCGCTAGAGACGGACACACAGGAGTCAGTTTAAAACAAACTCCGGTGTCCTTACTTTCTGACTATCCTCTAGTCAGAGCCCGGTATCAATCACACTTAAAAAACCAAGTCAGGAAACAGGAACCGCACTCAGATGCTTACCATGGTAAACACTTCTGCAGTTTGGATATCATGTCCTGTGCCGAGTACAAAGCTCAACGTGTTCCTGCTTTGAAATGTTGAGTGTTATGTTCTACTGTTGCTACACAATCACTTTGAGGAAACATTACTATAAAAATAAATAAGCTTCTTTATCCATTCAAAGCTAGGGAAACTAACAAGGAAGCCCTAAGCACACCCACAAACCTTTTCCAAGAACACTTGTATTTGTCCCCAGGCTGGCAAGAATGCTTTGCTAATGATATCAAAGCCTTTTGATTTATCTACAGTCAATCTGACTTGAACACTGAGGAAAAAATACTCATTTTGTTCCACTTGAGATTAAAACAAGCTATTTTTTGAATACTGGGCTGTCTTTATTTTTCTTTGAACACAGGGGAATATGCTGCTCTGAGACCTTGTACTGTTCACTCTCTGGCTGTGGAACAGCAGCAAAACACACTATTAATCTCTGCACTGGAATTTTAGAGAAGGCAAAGTATAATTCCATTTCCAAAAATGATCGTCCACTTCTACTTCCTACCAAGTGGAATAAAGGTATAGGATTTACTCTCCCGTTTGAAACAAAGAAGAAGCTGGGACAAAACACAATTTTAAAAACTGGTTTTCAGGCACTGGACAGAAAGAAGCTGTGAGAGGGGAACAGTCAAGGTGAGCCCCACGTCTCCCCACTTTATTGTCTGAAGTGTGGGGCTGCAGACAGGATGGGGAACCAGGCAGAGACCTCGGTCTCCCCAGGTCAGTGGGGGACAGAGCTGAGGGTCTAGGGAGAGAAAGGCTGCTGCAGTGTGAGGGCAGAGCGCCGAGAGAGAGCTGCCCAGAGGCCAGCTGCTCCGGAGGCCAGCGCAGTGTCCCCTGAGGCTTCTGCTAAGGAAATGACCCAGGGCCAGCGAAAGAACTGCCTGAAAAAAAAGCAGGGAAAGATCTCTGAGACGATCCAAGTGGTCCAGGAACAGTCCTTGCTGTCACCAGCTGGGTAAGAAAGTCTCAGTTCGAAATGGACAAAAGTGTGCAACAGCTTATAAAATAAGATTCCCAACATGACCTGGTGAAAAACCATAGGCGTGCAAAGATGGAGAAAAATAAAACCAGCCACAAAGATAAAAACCAAGCAATGAAATCAGGGGCAGAAATGATACAGATGATAGAATGAGCAGGACATTAACACAGCTGTGATAACTAATCTGTGTGTTCAAGAAACTAGAGGAAAGATGAAATTGTTAAGACATTTGGAACATATTTTAAAAATAAAGACCCAAATCAAATTCTAGAGTTGAAAACTACAGCCTGACATGAAAAACCCACTGGATGAGATTAATGGCAGATCAGACATCAGAAAAGAAAAAAATTAATGAATCCAAGACACAGAAATAGAAACTATACAATATATACAAAAAAAAAAAAAAAAGAAGGGTACAAAAAAGAGCCCCAGTAAGCTCTGGGAAACGTATGGTGGTGATTTAGTCGCTAAGTCATGTCCGACCCTTGTGGAAACTTATAGTTGCCTGAAATAGAGTCAGGGCAGGGTGGGGGAGACAGAGAAAAACAAATGAAGAAATAATGATCAAACATTGTCTACATTTGACGAAAACTATAAATCACAGGTTCAAAACACTAGATAAATCCCAAACACAAGGAAAAAGAAGAAAATAGCACCCCAGGCAAATCTATTCAAACTGCTTAAAAATCAGTGACAGAATCATGAAAACAGAGGAAAAATACATTATGTACAATGATAAGCTTGTCACTGCAAACATTGAAGCAACAAAAGACAATGAAACAACACTTTCAAAGTACTGAAAGGAAAAAACTGTCCACCTATAATGTGTGAAAATATATTTTGAAAACAAAAAAGAAATGAAGACTTTTGCAGACTTAGCAAAGTGGAAAGAGTTCATCTCAGGCAGATCTGTACTCGCGGAAAGGAAATAGAAACCCTTTGGGCAGAAGGACCATCAGGCCGGGTGGAGATCCGCCTGCACAGAAGCAGCGCCCGTGGCCTGGTGTCAACACTGCCGGCTGCACAGCAATGCCTTCGGGTCTGCAGCCCGAATCCTCATTTGCCCTTTTCCTCAGCACCACGCTCACCAACCCAGGCCTCATTTTCCTGTGAATTTTTTTAAGTGTCTCTGGAAAATACATGTTTCCCAGTAATCCCTGAGGCTTCCACGTCTTCAAACTGGGGGAAGGGAGTCTGTTACTTCAAAAGATAAATGAATAAGCCTTCTCAACTGTAAATTAAGCCACTGTGGAACTACTAAACCCTTGGAATTATTTCTGGTTTGGGAACACATTTTGTGTATAAAAGGAGGAAACTTCTGTATTTCCAAATTTGAGGAAAGACAGTAGATAAAGGCAGAGCCAGCCACAGAGCCTGGCATTGCGAAGTTTCTCAGAGTCTGCAACTACTGTTTAAAAACTAAACATCTGTGCACAAATATCTCCACAGGTGGTGTGAGGTGTATACCTCCCAAACACAATGTCCACCTGGCTTGTGTAGAATAGTATGTAAGAAGGTTCTCTCAAGAAGCTAGAATGTCTTTTCAAGAAAAAAGGATATTCCAATGAAATTTTCTGCTGTTTGCTAAAATCAGTTTGATGGCATTGAACTCTCTCCACCTTTGCACCCACCACCAAGTTGCCATTAAACCAGTAGGCACTCAGAAGTTAAATACCATACAACACAGGCAGCTGTGCTCCACCAAAACAAAAATAAAAACTGCAATGAATGCCTATTCACTTAAACCAATTAACTGAGGTTACTGATCAGCTGAGATGATCGATATGCAAAATGACTGAACATAACCTCAAGTTCCAAGCCAGGAGAAACCTGTGTGGCACACCACGGAGGGGACCAAGAGAGGCGACACGACAGCCACACAGCTGCAGCCACTTTGCACATTTAGGCCTGGTTTCTCATCGCATCAAGGGGGGGTTGTGGCCCTGCAACCCGCTCACGGCTCTCCTTGGATGCTTCTCAAATAGCATCTACAGAGTGAACGGCAGGCCAGTTCCACGGGAGTGCCAAGGTCTCAAACCTTGGACAACAATAACCACTGCCCTCAGCGGTCAAAAAGACATTTATAAAAATGTCGATGTCTACTTTGTCGGGAAACGCAGCCAGTACTACCTGAATGGGAACCAGGGGCCGGCTGGCCGCTGCAGAGCATCCATCACAGCATCTGGGGGCCTGCAGGCTTGGCACCTCCTGGGAACACATCCTCCTCCTGGGCATACCCCTCCGCCCCGCCGACCAGCTCCTCTCACACTCAGGAGTGGCCGGGCAGGAAGAAGATGGAAAACATCAACGCACCAACTCTGCTATCTATTAGCAGATGCTCTTCACATTGCAGAATCCTTGATGGCAAAGAATCTTAGAGCACACATCTTTCAACTCTCACCCAACATGGCAGGTCATCTCTCCTGGTTATTACAGGACATGGACCAAAACTAAACTCAGGAAGGAATTCTGCAAACATCCTTTATTAAGCTTACTGTAATGATCCGATAGTCTACACATGTGAAAATACCTTTTTCCATGAAAATGATACTATGTCTGAAATGTTAAGAGGCTAGTTTTATTTATTAGCCACTTTAGAGGAAAATGTTAACTTTATCAAGCAATGAGCTTCCCTGCTGAGGGCAACACATTTTGTTTTACACAGTCTATTTACCTTCATGCTTTAAATTGATGGTCATTTCAGTTCCAACTCTTGCAAATGTAAGCAAACTTTACCTTTCCAATTGTAACCTGATAATCTGAGGCTTACTCTGACATTTGTGTCTTATTGAAGGAGTTTTAAGATTAGAAGGAAAATTATGTAAATCTTTTTAAACCAGAAATTTCCATCATGGGGGATCTAGAATGACTAAAGGAAATAACTTACAAGAAAATTTAAAATATTTCTAAAAGTGAGATATACATGTTCCTTGATTATCAATCTTTGTTAAAATTTAGAATTTAAAACTTTTGAAGTTGGTGAACAGAACTTGCAGAGCAATAAAATTTATGATGAATAAAATGACTGATCTTACGTTGCTGTTCTGGTTTCGCTTTGAAAACAAAAGGGGAAAAATATGAAAAACCAAATGAACTCAAAAGTTTTTCCTTTTTGACTGTGCCTAAAGAATATAAAATAAGGGCTTCCCTGATAGCTCAGTTGGTAAAGAATCCACCTGCAATGCAAGAGACCTGGGTTAAGTCCCTAGGTTGGGAAGATCCCCTGGAGAAGGGAAAGGCTACCCACTCCAGTATTCTGGCCTGGAGGATTCCATGGACTGTATAGTCCATGGGGTCACAAAGAGTTTGACACAACTAAGCGACTTTCACTTCACTTCAAAGAATAAATTGGTTTTATGTAAGACAAAAGTTAAAATTTATGTTCATGATGGGCACAATAAAAATAAATTAAATACAGAACTTTCTTTAAAAATACAAGTTTTTTAAGAATATACATTGGTATTAAATTTTCAAAAATACTGCCATGCTTTTAATATCTATTTAAAAGGTAACCATCAACCATGCTACAGATTTGGTTACTTCTCTCACTAACCTGCTACATCAGCTTTTGTGCTTCACATTTCTGAAATAATATGGCATTACAAAAATTTTTTAAATGAGAAAAATTGGTATTTTTGTATTATCCATATGAATTTTTGAGATATGAAAAGATTTAAGTTCTCCACATTTAAAATATTATTCTCATTAGAAATAGAAAAGCCTATTATAAAAATGGGTGTGAGAATTTCTGTTGTAGCTTCCACCTGAGAATTTGATAATCTGTAGTGATCTACTAGTCTATGTAATCTATGATATAGTGCAATCTTCCCTCACTCTTTAAACAAACAATGCAGTCCATATCCCATTGGAAGGTAAATCCTTATCTAAACAGATTAGCTTAACAGATCAATTTCCAACTTTGAAAGCATGAAGACTATTAAAATGAAAATACTATTAATTTTGGGAAACGAAATTTCACTTAACATAATCTTACAGAAGTGTCTAAAAACAATTGATAAAATAATTTACTGTGCAAGAACAACTGCCCAAATGCACACACACTACCAGCTCATTGTTTTCTCCGAACTCTCTAACTCCACCCAGGTTACAGCCAGGATCACACTGTTCACTGCCATGGTTCAACTATCCGTTTACCTCATCATAGATGGAAATCCAGGTGGGTGCACATTATTTAATCTTTCCCAGGGTCAGAGTCCTTATCTCTAAAATGAGAACAAGACCAAATAGGGCTCTTTAGAAGAAGGATGCTAAAGATTTTGAAGGGTATTTTTTTTATTTTGTAGTTAAATGAAACACTACGGTGATGACAAAGTTCTACCTGTAATGTAAATTCCATTAGATGGAATAACATACTCATTTTTGCTTTTCACTGTAAATTAGGCAAAGTCACTGAATCTTGAAGAATTCTTCCAGGTGTCCTCCTTTAGGATCGGTGACTTTACACAGGCATTCCTCCTTCTTAGAGTCAGAAATTCAAACTACAATATATCAAATGCTTAAACGTAAGTGACTGAACTAATTGTTTCCAAGAACAATATTTTTTCAAGGAAGTAACTATAATTTATTCAGAGCACAAAAAAACATTGCTTGAATTGATTCAGCTATCACTGATCCTTAATTTCTATAAGGTAATCAGCAAAAAGAAAAAATTGACACAGCATAACATGGCTCACAATCCAAACATTCCAATAAATTTACTCTTCACATTGGAAGGACTGATGCTGTGAAGCTAAAGCTTCAATACTTTGGCCACCTGATGTAAAGAGCTGACTCACTGGAAAAGATCCTGATGCTGGGAAGGATTGAAGGCAGGAGGAGAAGGGGACAACAGAGGATGAGATGGTTAGATGGCATCACTGACTCAATGGATATGAGTTTGAGCAGCTCTGGGAGATGGTGAAGGGCAGGGAAGCCTCGCGTGCCGCGGTCCATGAGGTCGCAGAGTCACAGACAACTTAGCAACTGCACAACAACAGCAGCTTTGGAAGTAGCCACATGGCAGTGAGCAAAATGTAAGCTCCTTTTCCAATCCCTATGTCAAAAAAATTTTAAAATAGCTACTTACTTTATTACATTTCAGAGGTTGGCAAACTTCTTCTGCAACGGACGTGAGAGTAAATTTGTTAGGCTTTGCAGGCCTTAAGATCTCTTTCCCATCAATTTAACTCTGCCACAGGAGCACGAAACAGCCACAGACAACGTGTAACTTGCAAACGGTGCTCAGAAGAGAGTCGGATTAGCTGTACAAATAGTAGACTAGAACACTTACAACAGAGACTGGTACTAAAGATAAAGGACAGGTGGCCTTTTCATTATAGGGGACTGGAATGCAAAAGCAGGAAGTCAAGAAACACCTGGAGTAACAGGCAAGTTTGGCCTTGGAGTACAGAATGAAGCAGGGCAAAGGCTAATAGAGTTCTGCCAAGAGAACGCACTGGTCATAGCAAACACCCTCTTCCAACAACACAAGAGAAGACTCTACACATGGACATCACCAGATGGTCAACATCGAAATCAGATTGATTATATTCTTTGCAGCCAAAGATGGAGAAGCTCTATACAGTCAGCAAAAAACAAGACCAGGAGCAGACTGTGGCTCAGATCATGAACTCCTTATTGCCAAATTCAGACTTAAATTGAAGAAAGTGGAGAAAACCACTAGACCATTCAGGTATGACCTAAATCAAATCCCTTATGACTATACAGTAGAAGTGAGAAATAGATTTAAAGGACTAGATCTGATAGACAGAGTGCCTGATGAACTACGGAAGGAGGTTAGTGACATTGTACAGGAGACAGGAATCAAGACCATCCCCAAGAAAAAGAAATGCAAAAAAGCAAAATGGCTGTCTGAGGAGGCCTTACAAATAGCTGTGAAAAGAAGAGAAGCAAAAAGCAAAGGAGAAAAGGAAAGATATACCCATTTGAATGCAGAGTTCCAAAGAATAGCAAGGAGAGATAAGAAAGCCTTCCTCAGCGATCAATGAAAAGAAATAGAGGAAAAAAATAAAATGGGAAAGACTAGAGATCTTTTCAAGCAAATTAAGAGATACCAAGGGAATATTTCATGCAAAGATGGGCTCAATAAAGGACAGAAATGGTAGGGACCTAACAGAAGCAGAAGATATTAAGAAGAGGTGACAAAAATACACAGAAAATTGTACAAAAAAGTTCTTCATGACCCAGACAATCACGATGTTGTGATCACTCGTCTAGAGCCAGACATCCTTGAATGTGAAGTCAAGTGGGCCTTAGGAAGCATCACTATGAACAAAGCTAGTGGAGGTGATGGAATTCCAGTTGAGCTATTTCAAATCCTGAAAGATGATGCTGTGCAAGTGCTGCACTCAATATGCCAGCAAATATGGAAAACTCAGCAGTGGCCACGGGACTGGAAAAGGTCAGTTTTCATTCTAATACCAAAGAAAGGCAATGCCAAAGAATGCTCAAGCGATCACACAATTGCACTCATCTCACACACTAGTAAAGCAATGCTTAAAATTCTCCAAGCCAGGCTTCAGCAACACGTGAACAGTGAAATTCCAGACTTTCAAGCTGGTTTTAGAAAAGGCAGAGGAACCAGAGATCAAATTGCCAACACCCGATGGATCAATGAAAAAGCAAGCGAGTACCAGGAAAACATCTATTTCTGCTTCATTGACTATGCCAAAGCCATTGACTGTGTGGATCACAATAAACTGTGGAAAATCCTGAAAGAGATGGGAATACCTCACCATTTTACCTGCTTCCTGAGGAAACCTGTATGCAGGGTCAAGAAGCAACAGTTAGAACCGGACGTGGAACAACAGACTGGCTAAAAATTGGGAAAGAAGTACGTCAAGGCTGTATATTGTCACCCTTAACTTCTATGCAGAGTACATCATGAGAAACGCTGGGCTGAATGAAGCACAAGCTGGAATCAAGATTGCCGGGAGAAATATCAATAACCTCAGATATGCAGAGGACACCACCCTTATGGCAGAAAGTGAAGAAGAACTAAAGAGCCTCTTGATGAAAGTGAAAGTGGAGAGCCAAAAAGCTGGCATAAAGCTCAACATTCAGAAAACTAAGATCATGGCATCTGGTCCTATCACTTCATGGCAGATAGATGGGCTAACAGTGGAAACAGTGGCTGACTTTATTTTTCTGGGCTCCAAAATCACTGCTGATGGTGACTGCAGCCATGAAATTAAAAGACGCTTACTCCATAAAAGGAAAGTTACGACCAACCTAGACAGCACATTTCAAAGCAGAGACATTACTTTGTCAACAAAGGTCCATCTAGTCAAGGCTATGGTTTTTCCAGTGGTCATGTATGGATGTTTAAGAGTTGGAGTATAAAGAAAGCTGAGTGCCGAAGAATTGATGCTTTTGAACTGTGGTGTTGGAGAAGACTCTTGAGAGTCCCCTGGACTCAAGGAGATCCAACCAGTTCATCCTAGGGGAGATCAGTCCTGGGTGTTCACTGAAGGACTGATGTTGAAGCTGAAACTCCAATACTTTGGCCACCTGATGCAAAGAGCTGGCTCATTGGAAAAGACCCTGATGCTGGGAAAGATTGGGGGCAGGAGAAGGGGATGACAGAGGATGAGATGGCTTGATGGCATCATTGACTTGATGGACATGGGTTTGGGTAGACTCAGGGAGTTGGTGATGGACAGGGAGGCCTGGCGTGCTGCGATTCATGGGGTCGCAAAGAGTCGGACATGACTGAGCGACTGAACTGAACTGAGCTGAACTGATAATGATAAAAGCGTTAATTTGTCAGCAAGTCATACAATAATAAATTTAAATTCTCCTAACTACAAAGTCCAAAATTTATGAAGTAAAAACTGACAGAAATGAAGGATGAAATAGACAAACAGTTAAGAGTTGGAGACTCCAATACCTTACTTTCAATAATCAATAGAACTAGCAGAAAATCAGTAAGGAAATAGAAGATTTGACCATAGTATAAATGAACTAGATCTCTGAGACAACTACAGAACACACCATCCAACAACAGCAGGATGCACATCTTTCCAATGCACGTGGGATGCTCTACAGCACTGATCATAGACCAGGCCATAAAACAAGACTCAGATCATTTAAAGGATGGATATCATACCAACTATGTTTTCTAATCACAATGGAATGAACTTAGAAATCAGTAACAGATGCAAAGTTGGAAAACACAAACATGTGTGGACTTTAAATAATATATTCCTCTTTTTTACTGAAGTACAGTTGCCTTACAATGTTGTGTCAGTTTTAGCTATACAGCAAAGTTATTCGGTTTTATATATATATATTCATATTTTTCAGATTCTTTTCCATTATAGGGCAAAGATACTGAATATAGTTTCCTGTGTTATACAATATGTCCTTGATGTTTATCTTTAAATACAGTAGTGTCCATATGTTAATCCCAAACTCTTAATTTATCCCTCCCCTTCCTTCCCCCTTTGGTAACTATAGTTGTTTTCTGTGACTGTGAGTCTTTCTGTTTTGTAAACAAGTTCATTTGTATCATATTTTAGATACCATGTGTAAGTAATATCACATGATATTTGTCTTTCTCTGTCTGATTTACTTAGTATGATAACCTCTAGGTTCATCCATGTTGCTGTAAGTGGCATATTTCATTCTTTTTATGGCTGAATATATTCCATTGTGTATATATACCACATCTTGCATATCCATTCACCTGCTGATAACCATTTAGGTTGCTTCCATGTCTCGCGTGCATGCTAAGTTGCTTCCATCATGTGTGACTCTTTGTGATCCTATAGACAGTAGCCTGCCAGGCTCCTCTGTCCATGGGATTCTGCAGGCAAGAATACTGGAGCGGCTTGCCGTGCCCTCCTCCAAGGGATCTTCCCAATCCAGGGATTGAATCTGTGTTGTGTCCCTTATGTCTTTTGCATTGGCAGGCAGGTTCTTTACCACTAGGGCCATGTAGGAAGTGTCTCTGCTATTGTAAAGGATGCTGCTATGAACACGAGGGTGCATGGATGTTTTCAAATTAGAGTTTTCTCCAGATACATGCCCAGGAGTGGGACCACTGGATCATATAGTAACTCTATTTTTAGTCTTTCACAGAACCTCCCACGGTCCTCCATTGTGGCTGTAGGAACTTACATTCCCACCAACAGTGTAGGAGGGTTCCCTTTGCACCACACCCTCTCCAGCATTTATTATTTATAGACTTTTTGATGATGGTCATTATGACTGGTGTGAGGTGCTAATGCATTACAATTTTGATGTGCATTTCCCTAATAAGTAGTGATGTTGAATATCTTTTCATATGCCTGTTGGTCATCTGCATGTCTTCTTTGGAGAAATGTCTATTCAGGCCTGCTCATTTTTTGACTGGGCTTTTTGTTTAATATTCTATTGTATGATTTATTTGTATATTTTGTAAATTAAGCCCAAATCGGTCACACTCTTCGAAAATATTTTCCCCCACTGTCTTTCCATTTTGTTTATGGCTTCCTTTGCTATACGAAGCTCACAGGTTTGAGTCTGTCCCATTTGTTTATTTTTGCTTTTTTTCTTTTGTCTTGGAGACTGACTTAAGAACACTTCGGTATGGTTTATGTCAGAGATGTTTTGCCTATATTGTCTTCTAGGAGCTTTATCATGTGGTTGTCATTGTTGTTCAGTCACTCAGTCGTGTCTGGCTCTTTGCGACCCCATGGACTGCAGCACGCCAGGCTCCCCTGTCCTTCACCAACTCCTGGAGCTTGCTCAAACTCATGTCCATTCAGCTGGTGATGCCATCCAACCATCTCATCCTCTGTTGCCCCCTTCTCCTCCTGCCGTCAATCTTTCCCAGAATCAGGGTCTTTTCCAATGAGTTGACTCTTTTTGCATCAAGTGGCCAAAATACTGGAGTTTCAGCTTCAGCCTCAGTCCTTCCAATGAATATTCATGTCATGTCTTATATTTAACTCTTTAAGCCATTTTGAGTTTATTTTTGTATAAGAAGGAAGGGAGTGTTCTAACTCCATTGATTCACATAAAGAAACAGTCTTTTTTCCACTGTATACTGTTGCCTCTCTGGTGGAAGATGAGATGACCGTATGTGTGTGGGTTTATTTCTGAGTTCTTTATTCTGTTCCATTGATCCTTACATCTGATTTTGAGCCAATACCACATTGTTTTGATTACTGCAGCTCTGTAGTATTGTCTGAAATCTAGAAGGGTCATGCCTCCAGCTTTGTTCTGTTTTCTCAGCATTGCTTTGGTAATTCTGGGTCTTTCGTGGCTCCATATAAATTTAGATTGTTTGCTCTAGTTCTGTGAAAAATTTCATGGATAATTTAATAGAGATCACATTAAATCTGTCGACTGCTTTGGGTAGTATGGCCATTTTAACAATATTAATTCTTTCAACCCAAGAGCATGGGCTATATTTCCATTTCTTTGAATCATGTTCATTTTTATTAATGTCTTATAGTTCTCAGCATAGAAGTCTTTCACTTCCTTGGTCAGATTTATTCAGAGGTATTTTTTTACATTATCTTAAAAGGGATTTTTTTCCCTTCCTCTTTCTGATGCTTCATTAGTGAAAAAAAAAAAGCAATGGATTTCTGTTTTAATCTTGTATCCTAGTACCATGCAGAATATAGCAGTTCTAATAGCTTCTGTGTGGAGTCTTTAGAGTTTTCTATATCTAGCATTATGTCATCTGCATATGACAACTTTACCTATTCCTATTCTCTTCCAATGTGGATACTTTTCTTTCCTTTTCTTGTCTGACTGCTGTGGCTAGGACTTCCAATTCTACGCTAAACACGAATAGTAAGACTGGGCATAATTGTTCTTTCCAGATTTCAGCAGGAAGGATTTCAGCTTTTCACTGTTGAATATTATTTTGGCTATAAGTTTTTCACAGCTTTAATTTTCAATAGCTTTAATTATGTTGAGATTTGTTCCCTCTAAATCCACTTTGACAAGAGTTTTTATCATACAAACACATACATATGTGCACATGACTAAAAATGGGGCACCCAGTAAAATAGTCATAAATAAGTGAGGCAATGGTTAATGAGCACTCTGCCATTATTTGTTCCTTAAAATACACTGTATTTGGGGAGGCAGGCATATTCCCCTCAAGGGGCCAGGTGTGTAGCAGAGGTCTTGCTTCTGTGGACCCTGTGGAGTTCACACTCTAAGGGCCAGGGCGGAGTTGGGGGTGCTACCAAACAAGGAAAGATCCAGACAGGCAGCGTGTGCACGCGGTGAGAGGTGTCAGGACAGACAGAGCAGGGGGCAGGGGAGGGCTCCGCGAGGCCGTAATCCTGGAGCCTGGAAGCCGAGGCAGGCTGTGCGGTCAGATGTTGGTGGGGGTAGGACAGGAGGGGGAGGCAGAGGCCGGGGGAGAGGGCGCAGGGAGTGCCAGGGCTTCCTCGGGTGCGGGAGAGGCACGGGGCTTCTGCGCAGAGGCCTGCGTGGTCGGCAGGTTTTACACATCCCTGTGATCTGGCGGAGGGTGTGTGGTGTGCGCTGAGGACAGAGGATGAAGGGGGACAGGTGGGGGCGTGCAGACCTCAGCACACGTCCCCACATGCCGCTCCTCTGCTCTGCTCACGGGGGTCATTCTGCAGGACCCGTCCACTTCTCTCTTCGTGGGTTGAGGGTCCCTGGTCCTCTAAGAACTCCAAGTCTATAATTTTCCCATACCCAGGAAGGCAAGACACTGTAACATTATCTCTTTTTGTTTTAACTGTTGTTGTTCAGTCACCAAGTTGTGTGACCCCATGGACTGCAGCACGCCAGGCCTCCCCAGCCCCCACCATCACCCAAGTTTGCCCAAGTTCATGTCCACTGCATCGGTGATGTTGTCCTGCCATCTCATCCTCTGTCACCCTCCTCTCCTTCTGCCTTCGATCTTTCCCAGCATCAGGGTCTTTTCCAATGAACCGTTCTTTGCATCAGGTGGCCAAAGTATTGGAGTTTCAGCTTCAGCATCAGTCCTTCCAATGAATATTCAGGACTGGTTTCCTTTAGGATGGACTGGTTGGATCATCGCAGTCCAAGGGACTCTAGAGTCTTCTTCAGCCTCACAGTTCAAAAGCATCAGCTCTTCAGTGCTCTGCCTTCTTTATGGTCCAGGTGTTACCCTTTTGAAAAAATTATCTGTAGGAAGCTTGTCACCTGGTAAGACCTTCAGGATCTAAGAGCTTACAGGAGTCAACATTTTAAATCTAAGGAATCCATTTCCTCAGATGTACAAAAGATACCAGAAAACAATGAGTCAAGCTGACAGTGCTCTCAGAGGGGTATCCACCCTCCTCCAGCTTCAGGGGTTCCCCAGGAGCCAGACTCCCTGCATCCAACCATCCAGCAAAGTCACTTGAAGCCAAAACTGTAATTGGGTGCATGACAAATCCACAGTGAAATGCAATCAGACTCTCCCCCGCCCACCACCCCTACTTCCCACAGACAGACTGCATCCTTGGCCCGACCCACCACCCTCCAGGGCATCTGGACATCTGGAGGCCCTGCCCACATCCACCCCGCCCCTGGAAGCCCAGCTCATTCCAAAGCTGCGTGTGGCTCAGGCTGTGGGGACCCGCCCATATAAGGTACTCATTGCAATTACACACCATTGGGTCATGACTATAACTGCAGCAGTTCCATGTGTTTATACACCCTCTAAAAAATGCCAGATTTATTCATGGACACACTTAATCTCCTTGATGACATTTTCCAGGGGAATGCTGTGGGCGGGCACCTCCTAATCGGGGAGGGAACCACTTTCGGGAGTTCTCTACAAACACACGTCAGTGTGCAGAGATGCGAACGCAAAGCTGACCCAGCAACATCCTCGAAACACTTGGCAATCGGAGTGTCTTCAAGGATTCTTTTCCAAATGCCATATGGATTAAAGGACCGTGTTTTCTGAGTTTCTGTTTATCTACAAGCTCTGAGCCACAGGACATGCCAGGCACAGTGCCAGGCATGGGAAGCCAAGAACTGTGAGGCCGACTCTCCCTGCACTGACAGAGGCTGCTGGAGGCACCGCCTCACGGCCTGCTCAGGTGAAGACCCAGAATACAAGCACTGGCAGGGATCTCCAAAGAGCCCCACCACACTCAGCTCTTCACAACTCATTATTCACCACCCACGGGCTTCCCTGGCGGCTCAGAAGGCAAAGAATCCACCTGCAGTGCAGGAGACCCAGGTTCGATCCCTGGGGTGGGAAGATGCCCTGGAGAGGGAATGGCTCCCCACTCCAGTATTCTTACCTGGAGAATCCCATGGACAGAGGGGCCTGGCAGGCTACAGTCCATGGGGTTGCCAAGAGTCAAATCTGACTGAGTGGCAAAGCACTCACACATTCATCACTCAGATGGAATCCTTCGCAAACAAAACCCAACAAACCCTGCCAACAGAGACTTACAAGTGTCATTGAGTGACTATGGCAATTATGCTGCAATAAACAGTGTTCTCAAAGCCACGTACACCCAGAACCTCAGAGCCTAACGTTATTTGGAAACAGGGTCTTTGTATGTTAACATGAGGCCACACTGGAATCGGGTGGGCACTAATCCACTGACTGGTGTCCTTTGTAAAGGAAACAAAGACACAGAGACTCACACAGGGAGAAGACAGCCCTGGTAAGATGAAGACAAGAACTGCAGCTGCACAGCCACAAAACAGGGGAAAGCATGGGGCTGCAGCCACTAGGAGCTGCACAGGCAAGGCCTTCCCTGCAGGCTTCAGTGGGAGCCCAGCACGCGGACAACTCTGTTTCATGTGTCTGGCCCCTGAAGTGTGAGAGGATACATCTCCATTGTTTTAAGCCACCTGGTTTGTGTCCGGACTCCGCAGCCACGGTACGGAGCCGCGCACACTTCCCGTGCGGACAGAGCCCCTGTCTCCGCAGGCACAGATGTCAGAGAGAGGGGACACCCGGGTCCTGCAGGGGGATCCCACACTGGCATCTTCACATCCCAGGTTGCCGACGGGCAGATTCCATTTCTTGTTTCATGATCATGGGAACTACTTCATATGGGTTCCAGGGTTCTTCCAAGCACATTTCCTTTGCATCAGAGTCACTCTTTCATACACTACATGTAAAGCAGGAAGTAAAACAGAAACGGGCACCCACTAGTCCGCCTAGAGAGAGGAAATCAAAAGAGCAGAGAGCACATGGGCATGACGGCTGTGCTCCTCTAAGACCTCACTGATGGGACAGTCGTGTCTCTAGGGAACAGAATTCTAGTCTTACATTGGCCACGGGGGCCGGCTAAAGGCCAGTTCAGGCTGACTTTCCTGTGACATCCCCAATTTTATTTTCTGAAGAGTCATTTGCCAGTAGAGTACTGCTACATTTCTTTTCACTTCGGAGTCAAAATTTAAAAAATAAATAAATAAAAAGAGGCCCCTGCTCCATGGCCTCCTTGATCCCCACGGGGGCAGCAAGCCCCCATGGTGGCCCCTACACGTCAGGCAGGGACACGGGTTCTCAGTCACCAGCACCTGCTTCCTGGGCTGCGGGAGTCCATGCAGCCTCTAAGGTGTGAACACGATTCAGAGTCCTGGGTTCAAGTCCATCCCTCCTGCCCTCCCTCCCAGTCTCTTCTCAACTTCTTCCCCGAAACTCCTTATCTGGCCCCACCTTTCCCACTGCGTCCCTTCACTTCTGCCTCTCTTTCTGCACCCCCTGATAATTCTATTCCCTTTCTAACTTCCTTCCAGAGGGTTGTCTGAACCAGCAACCCCATAAGCGTGATGGCAAAAGAAACACACCCTGACCACAGAGGTGGCAGTGCCAACATTAAAAAAGCAGCGTTTAACATCTGTGGTGTGGGCTGAACCGCTGTAGACATCACTAACCCAAGTCTGAACCAAGTTCAGACACATTTTATTAAGCTCGAACCTATCCATTCAAACACAGACAACCTCAAGGCCCCGTGCAAACCCCACTTCTTCCCAGAAGTCTTCTCAGGCAGCGCAGCCAGGGCTGATCATTCTCCCGTCCTCTCAGACAACCACGTAATTTCATCAGTGCTGACCGTGTGCCAGGAACTGTCTTACCTACACTGGAAGTATTGGCTCACAGGAGCTGGTCTCCATAGCAACCCTAGGAAACAGGTACCATCATAATCCCTGACACTCAGAGGAGGAGACTGAGGGCAGAGTCACTTGCAAAGGACCACACACCTAACAAAGCCATCTCTGTGAGCACCTGTTCCTCTGGCTTGGCTGTAAGCCACTTAAAGACAAAGGGTAATGTTTCGCCTTCATGTCCACAGACACCTGGAAAGCAGCTTTGTATGTGCAGATAACGACGCTGACTTGAGGAACAAAAAGGAAAGGTATAAACTGTAATGCTCTTTAAGCTCTAAGACCTAGGAACTATGCATCTTCACAGGGAGCTGGGTGGAAATCACCTGTCGGCTCCCAGTCAGTAGGGGGGAGAGGGGCGGACTTCTAGGAAACAGCTGAGGACAGGGGGGCAGGCTTCGGGCAAACTGAATGGAGAAACCCAGGGCAGAGCTGGTTAAAAGGGGAGCCGGGCAGGAGGAAGATGGGCCGGGAGCGCTGAACTCGGTGATGACGCTCTGGGAAGGAAGAGCCTGGCAGGCACACTGCCCTTGGGCGCTGTGGAGGTCAGAAGGAAGGAGACAGCTGAGGGCACCAGGGTTCCGATGCCCACGCTGCAACCCAGCAGGCGGCAGCAGCAAACACACAGATGGCGAGCCTGGTGCAGCTGGTGGAGGACAGGGCATCAGGATGGATGGGAACCTCTAACAAGTTCCAAGGCGATGTCGATGCTGCTGGCCCAGGGACCACACTCCGAAACCACCGCCCTGGGGGCTCCAGCCATGGCTGTGGCCGAAGTTGTGCCAGGGGTTCTGTGACGCACCATGCCAGACTCTGTCATTATGCTGCCGATTCAGCCAAGCTAAAACTGCATCTGCTTATGTCTCTGAGTACAAACACTACGGATCCAGCTGCCTCCCAGAGAAAGTACCTTTCAGTTGCCACTGCCTTCCTTAGTAGACTTCACTCTAGTCTGTCCTCAGAAGAATAAACCAGTGGGCTGCAAGCTTGCTTTCCACTGATGATCCTTACAGGAGAGCCAGCACTTGCGATGGTTGCAAACCAGGGCTCTAAAAGGGGAGTGGAGAAGGGGAGAAACTCACCTAGGGAAGCAAATACACTCAGAAAAAGCATCTCGCCAGTGACTGAACAGTCTCCTCAGGAGGGCTCACCACCCCGCACAGAATTGAGAGAGGTAATTTGAATGAATTAATGCACTTCACTCACTTAATGTATATGGAAGTAAGACTCATCATATTAAAAACTCAAACATACTGAGTTTTTTAACTTCAATAAATCTCCTTAGATAGGAAATGGCCTTCAACTTTCAGAGAAATGGTGGTTATAGAGAAGAATTATTTTGTCATTCAGTTACCCTTAAGTAAAATTTACTGAGTGTAAGAAAATATGTAAAAGTACTAAGATGCAATAAAGGACAGAAATGGTATGGACCTAACAGAAGCAGAACATATTAAGAAGTAGCATAAATACACAGAAGAACTATACAAAAAAGGTATTAATGACCTGGACAACCACGATGGTGTGATCACTCATCTAGAGCCAGACTTCCTGGAATGTGAAGTCAAGTGGGCCTTAGGAAGCATCACTACAAACAAAGCTAGTGGAGGTGATGGAATTCCAGCTGAGCTATTTCAAATCCTAAATGACAACGCTGTTTAAGTGCCACATTCAATACGTCAGCAAATTTCGAAAACCCAGCAGTGGCCACAGGACTGGAAAAGGTCAGTTTTCATTCCAGCCCCAAAGAAGGGCAACGCCAAAGAATGTTCAAACTACCACACAATTGCACTCATTTCACAAGCCAGCAAGGTCATGCTCAAATCCTTCAAGCTAGGCTTCAACAGTTCATGAACTGAGAACTTCCAGATGTACAAGCTGGATTTAGAAAAGGCAGAGGCGCCTTCTTCCTTCTCGCCGAACGCCGCCAACATGGTGTTCAGGCGCTTCGTAGAGGTTGGCCGGGTGGCCTACGTCTCCTTTGGGCCTCATGCCGGGAAGCTGGTAGCGATTGTAGATGTTATTGATCAAAACAGGGCTTTGGTGGATGGACCTTGCACTCAAGTAAGGAGACAAGCTATGCCTTTCAAATGTATGCAGCTCACTGACTTCATCCTCAAGTTCCCACACAGTGCCCGCCAGAAGTATGTCCGGAAAGCCTGGGAGAAGGCAGATATCAATGCAAAGTGGGCAGCCACAAGGTGGGCCAAGAAGATTGAAGCCAGAGAAAAGAAAGCCAAGATGACAGATTTTGATCGTTACAAAGTCATGAAGGCAAGGAAAATGAGGAACAGACTAATCAAGATAGAAGTTAAGAAACTTCAAAAGGCAGCTCTCCTGAAAGCTTCTCCCAAGAAAGCCCTTGCTGCTAAGGGGGCAGCTGCAGCAGCTGCTGCCGCTGCCAAGGTTCCAGCAAAAAAGATCACCGCTGGGGGTAAGAAGGCTCCAGCCCAGAAGGTTCCTGCCCAGAAAGCTTCAGGCCAGAAGGCAGCACCTCCTCCTAAAACTCAGAAGGGTCAGAAAGCACCTGCTCCAAAGGCATCTGGCAAGAAAGCATGAGTGCATAAGAAGCTATTCAAATCAGAATAAAGGTTCTTTTTGAGAAAAAAAAAAAAAAAGAAAAGGCAGAGGAACCAGAGATCAAATTGCCAACATCCACTGGATCACAGAAAATGCAAGGGAATTCCAGGAAAACATCTATTTCTGCTTCATTGATTATGCTAAAGCCTTTGACTGTGTGGGTCACAACAGACTGTGGAAAATTCCTAAAGAGATTGGAAAACCAGACCACCTTACCTGCCTCCTGAGAAACCTGTATGCAGGTCAAGAAGCAACAGTTAGAACCAGACACAGAACAGCAGACTGATCCAAAGTTGGGAAAGAAGTATGTCAAGGCTGTATATTGTCAACCAAGATTGACAGGAGAAATATCAATAACCTCAGATGACACCACCCTTATGGCAGAAAGCAAAGAGGAACTAAAAAGCCTCTTGGTGAAAGTGAAAGAGGAGAGTGAAAAAGCTGGCTTAAAACTCAACATTCAAAAAACGAAGATCATGGCATCTGGTCCCATCACTTCACGGCAAATAGATGGGGGAAAAAATGGAAACAGTGACAGACTTTATTTTCTTGGGCTCCAAAATCACTGTGGATGGTGACTGCAACCATGAAATTAAAAGATGCTTGCTACTTGGAAGAAAAGCTATGACAAACCTAGACAGCATATTAAAAAGCAGAGACATCACTTTGCCAACAAACTCGAAGCTATGGTTTTATCAGTAGTCATGTATGGATGTGAGAGTTGGACTATAAAGAAAGCTGAGTGCTAAAGAATTGATGCTTTTGAACTGTGTTGCTGGAGAAGACTGTTCAGAGTCCCTTGGATGGCAAGGAGATCAAACCAGTCAATCCTAAAGGAAATCAACTCTGAATATTCACTGGAAGGACTGATGCTGAAGCTGAAGCTCCAATATTCTGCCCACCTGATGTGAAGAAGTGACTCACTGGAAAAGACCGTGATGCTGGGAAAGATTGAGGGCAGAAGGAGAAGAGGGCATGAGAGGATGAGATGGCGGGATGGCATCACTGATGCAATGAACATGAACTTGGGCAAATGTCAGGAGATGGTGAGGGAGAGAGAGACCTGGTGTGCTGCAGTCCATGGGGTCACAAAGAGTCAGACACGACTGGGCAACAGAACAACAACTGCTATACAGTAGGAGCTTGCTATTTATCCATTTAATATAGAGAGGTTATTTATCCATTTAATATACAATGGTTTGCATCTGCTAATCCCAAATTCACAATCCCTCCCTCCCCCTCCAGATAATCTTATTAATCCAACAACAGGGGTTGTTACTAAAACACAGATCAAGTTTCAATTTTCTGCACCTTTAAATGCCTCTGCAATGGTGTCCCTTGCGGCCTCTTCAGGGAAGCGTCCCTTTGAGAGTTAATACTCTTAATTAATGATATTGCGTGCAGCACTTCTTAAAACCTACTTCCCCTGAGCAAACAGGGAAATGGTGGGCAGGCCTCCAAGATGCTCTAGAAGTAACCTTTCTTTACAGTTAGCAATCAAGATGCTTTGGGAGGCATTTCCTACTGAGAACTTTCTCCCCTTTCCACAGGACTGCGCAACACCAGCCCATGTTCAGTATGTCTTGACTCCTGGGAGTGAATGTCTCTGGCTGAAAGCTTGTTAATTTTAGGAACATCCCAAGCAGTGAAGTATTCCTCTGCAGTACATATGTTAAAAATGCATATTTACTTAGGTGTCAACTGTGACAAACGATACGTTTTTATCCAAGACCCATTCTTTCTAGAAGATACTGGCTGTCCCTCAGCATCCCGTCACAATCATGCTCTCTAAGGCAAATGGCGGGGACACCCCAGGACTGAGACAGGGTTAATAACAACTCCAGGGTGTGTGCATTACTGCATCCCTTCCAACGGCATTGTCCGAATTACTCATAACAGTAAGATAAGTGGGCACTGAGATAAAATTCTAGGAGTCATTTCCAGGCATTAATTGAAGCTAATATCCCTGAGTGTTTTATATTTTTCTTCTAACCAGAGAACTAAGTCACCTCAAAGTCAGGTCTGGAATACACACAAGACTCTTTGTCCCTAAAAAATGAAAGTGCAAGTCGCTCAGTCATGTCCGACTCTTTGCGACCCCATGATTATACAGTCCATGGACTTCTCCAGGACAGAATCCTGGAGTGGGCAGCCTTTCCTTTCTCCAGGGGATCTTCCCAACCCAGGGATCGAACCCAGGTCTCCTGCATTGCGGGCAGATTCTTTACCAGCTGCACCACCAGGGAAGCCTAAGAATAGTGGAGTGGGTAGCTTATCCTTCTCCAGCGGATCTTCCTGACCCAGGAATCGAACCAGAGTCTCCTGCACTGCAGGAGGATTCTTTACCAGCTGAGCTACCAGGGAAGCCCAAATTTATTAGTTATTCCCAAGTGGTACACAGTTGTACGCACACCTGTCAGAGAAGCTGATCCCCCAGCGCTCCGTCTCCGCTGGGATGCGCGCTGCCTGACACCGCCGGGAGGAAGCAGCACGTCCCCTGAGCAACCCGAGGGACCCGGCAGCCTCTTGGCCCACAGCCCACATGCTAGGAATACTGAATTTCTGTGTCTCCTTTCCGTATTTAATAATGATAGTACTTAATAACAAAATAATCATTTTCAAACATTTTTATCTTAAAATAATATTAGTAATAGAGTCACAAGAATTTGCAAAGAAATGTAGAGGGAGAGCCCGTGCCCCGTTCAGCCAGCCTCCCCGGGTTAACAGCCTGCGTTCCTGCATAACCAGAATACAACACCGGAACGAGGAAACTGACAAGGGTATAGCCCACAGAGCTTATGCAGGTTTCACCACTTTTAAGTGCTCTGGTGGGTGTATGAGTACTTCTGTGTGATTTTCCAATTGTAACCTCTCACAAACACATCAAGACACCAGACCCCCTCAAGCTACCTCTTTGTAGTCACATACACCCTCCCCATTCCTAACCCCTGACAACATCTAATCTGTTCCATAATTACGTTATTTCACAAATGGTGCATACATGGGATCGTGCAGCATGTTTCCTTCTGAAATCAGCTTTTTGCACTCCGTAAAATGTTCTTGAGGCCCTTTCAAGTAGTTACGTATGAATAGTTCATTCCTTTTTATTGCTGAGTAGCATTGCAAGGTGTGGATGGGCCACAGTTTAAATATTCACTCACTAAACATCTGGGTTATTTCCAGTTTGGGCTATTATGAATAAAGCTGTTATGTACACTTGTGTACAGGTTTCAGTGTGAAAATAAGCTCTCATTTCTCTGGGGTAAGTGCCCAAGAGTATAGGTGGGATCATAAAGAAATTCTATTTATGGTTTTAAGGACAATTTCCCAAAGTGTGTGTATTTTACAATCCCACCGGCAATATTTGAGAGATCCAGTTTCTCTACATCCATGGCAACATTCGGTGTTATCACCATTTTTGTTTCTGCCATCCTGGTAGATGTGCAGTAATATCTCCTGGTGGTCTGAATGTGCATTTCTCTATTATCTAAGAATGCTGAACATTTTCCATGTGGGTATCTGCTCCATGGGCATTACTGCTGTCTACATATCTTCTCCAGTGAAATATCTCATGTTCTGCCCACTTTCAAACCAGATTTTTTAACGTTCAACTTTTGGAGTTCTTTATGTATTCTGAACACAAGCGCTTTGTTGAGTATGTGCTTTGCAAACATTTTCTCCCAGTCTCTAATCTGTCTTCTCTTTTTCATAACAGGGTCTTTCTTACAGCAAACGTTTTTAATTTTGATGAGGTCCAATTTATCAGCTTCTCCTTTTATGGACGATGCTCCTGGTATCAAGTCCAAGAATTCTGTGCCTAGTCCTAGGTACTGAAAAAAATTTTTTGATATTTTGTTCTAGAAGTTTTACAGTTTCACATTTAAATCTATGATTGTTTTAGAGTAAATTTTTGCCTGAGGTGTAAGGTTTAGAGTTTTTTCCTTTCTTTCTGTTTTTTTTTTTTTTAACCTATGGCTATTGAATTGTTCCTGCACAATTTCTTAAAAGGCTGTACTTCCTCCATTGAATTACTTTTGGTTCTTTGTCAAAAATCAACTGCACATATTTGTGTGAGTTTATTTCTGAGATCTCTAGTTCCTTTGGTGACTATCACTTTGCTGATACCAAACTACCTTGAATTCCACGGCTCTACAGCAAACAGTGATATTGGGAAGAGTGATTCTTCCCATTTTATTCTTTTTCAAAACTGTCCTGGCTATTCTACAACCTGGTTTTTCTATGTAAATATCAGAATAAGCTTGCTCATGTCCACAAAAACTTCACTGAGGTTTTGATAGGGATTGTGTTAAATCTAAAGATGAATGTAGGTATAACTGATATCTCTATTATGGTGCTTCCTTCAGTCCATGAGCATGGTATGTCTCCACATTTACCCAGATCTCTTTTCATTTCTTTCATTAGCACTTTGCAATTTTTAGCATACAGATCTTGTATGAGCTTTGTTAAATTTATATCAAAGAATTTCTTTTTCTTTGGAGAAATTATAAATGGTATTGTGCTTATGATTTGTTCACGGTCAGTATGCAGAAATATAACTGATTTGTATATGTTTATCTTATATGCTGCAATCTTAATGAGCTCATTTAGTAGTTCTAAGACACAGTTTTGTTGTTTGTTGGGTTTGGTTTGATTTGGTTTTGGTAGTATTGTTGTTGTTGTTCAGTCGCCCAGTCACAACCGACTCTTTGCAACCCCATGGATTGCAGCACGCCAGGTCTTCCTGTCCCTCACCATCTCCCAGAGTTTGCCCAAGTTCAAGTCCATTGCATCGGTGATGCCATCCAGCCATCTCAGCCTCTGACGCCCTCTTCTCCTTCTGCCCTCAATCTTTCCCAGCATGAGAGACTTTTCCAATGAGTCAGCTATTCACATCAGATGACCAAAATGCTGGAGTTTCAGCATCAGTCCTTCCATTGAGTATTCAGGGTTGATTTCTCTTAAGATTGACTGGTTTGATCTCCTTGCAGTCCAAGGGACTCTCCGGAGTCTTCTCCATCACCATCATTCAAAGGCATCAATTCTTCGGTGCCCCGCCTTTATGGTCCAGCTCTCACATCCAATCGTGACACTGGGAAGGCCATAACCTTAACTGTACAGACCTTTGTCAATAGAGTAATGCCTCTGCTTTTCAGCATACTGTCTAGGTTTGTCATAGCTTTCCTGTCAAGAAGCAAATATCTTCTGATTTCATGGCTGCAGTCACCATCCGCAGTGATTTTAGAGTCCAAAAAGAGGAAATCTGTCACTACTTCCACCTTTTCCCCTTCTATTTGCCATGAAGTAATGGAGCCGGATGCCATAATCTTAGTTGTTTTTTGTAATATTTAGTTTTAAGCTGGCTCTTTCACTCTCCTCCTTCACCCTCATCAAGAGGCTCTTTAGTTCTTCTTCTCTGCCATTAGAGTGGTATCATTCCCATATCTGAGGTTGTTGATGGTTTTCCTGCCTATATTGATTCCAGCTTGTGACTTATGCAGCCTGGCATTTCTCATGATGTGCTCAGCATACAGATTAAACAAACAGGTGACGGCAGTCAGCCCTGTGGTACTCCTTTCTCAATCCTGAACCAATCACTTGTTCTATGTTCCATCAGGGTTCTAATTGTTGCTTCTTGACCCACATACATGTTTCTCAGGAGACAGGTAAGATGGTCTGGTATTCCCATCTCTTTAAGAGCTTTCCACAGTTTATTATTACACAGTCAAATGCTTTGGCATAGTCAGTGAAACAGAGGTAGATGTTTTTCTGGAATTCCCTAGATTTCTTTATGATCCAGCGAACACTGGCAATTTGATCTCTAGTTCCTCTTCCTTTTCTAAATCCAGCTTGGTCATCTGGAATTTCTTGGTTTGCATAATGATGAATCCTAGCATGCAAGATTTTAAGCATAACCTTACTAGCTTGGGAGATGAGTACAACTGTCCGATGGTTAGCACATTCTTTAGTATTACCCTTCTTGGGAATTGGGATGAGGACTGACCTCATCCCACTTGGTAGTATATTCCTTAGTATTTTCTACATAGGTAATTACATTTTCTGTAAAGTAAGTTTTCTTATTTCTTTCCAACCTGTATGCATTTTGCTTCTTGAATCTTATTGCAGTGTCAAGAACTTCTAGTACTGTATCAAGTAAGAGTGATGAAGCAGACATTCTTGTCCTCATTCCTTGGAGGTGAGGCATCAGTATTTCACTATGTGGGATAAGGGAGCGGAAGGCACCTCACTGGGCTGTTTCCCACTGGTGTGGGTGAGTGGCCTGGCTCTCCTTATACGACCAGGTGAAGAACAGGGCATCCCGAGCTGTGCCAACACTGCTCCTGTAGGCACCTTCAGCGCCTTGGTGTGCCTTGTGTGGCATGGGGCTCACCTAGGTCTCCACTGGGCTTATCTTTGGGCAAACAGAGCCTTTTTCATTTTGTCTATAGTTGTTGGCAGTTCTGGTTACAGGACTCTCCATGCCCAGGCCAAACATACATGGGCGATGAAAGGGAGTCCTGGAGAATTCACTGACAATTCACATTCTTCAAGTTCTTAGGTAGCCAACCAGTCTGCCTTCTTCTTTCAGCTTCTAGTGTTCTTTGACTGTTGTCTGTTGATTTACTTCCAGGATTCGGTTGCAGGTGATGAGTTAGGAAAAGTGAATCTACACCATCTTGTTCTGGAATCGGAAGTCTCTGTTTTTCAATTTTTTTTTAACCATAATTAATGAACAGTAAGAAACTAAAACATCAATTTAGTTGTATTTTGGGGATATTTCTATAAGAAATACATCATTTTTATATCATAATGAACAGAATTTACATAATCTATATATATAATTAATGTCAATAGCTTTTAAGGCCTCGGACACAAACATCATCGCTGATTTTATAAGGTCTCTTTTACAGCTAAAGTCTAACTCTATTATCAAGTATTTTTATTTAACTCTTAAAATTGCCTTCCTCTACCATCCAGAATTGCAAAATCCAGTGTCTAAACAGCTGCAGGAGGTGCCAGTTTAAAGTTGGAGTGGAGGTACAAAATAAAACTGTGCAAACTCTTGTTCACACACCCCACTCCACACTCACGCCAGATAGCAGGTATGAACCCGAGGGGCAGAAGGCCCAGCCTACCCACCTCAGCCCTGAGTGTGGCCCAGGCGTCCGAGTCATTCCTCACCACCCACACCCACATCAGCATGTGCAGAGGAGTCCATGGGCCACGCCTTTACAGACGTCTATTTCAGAACAGAAAACTGGAGACAGAAGGAAACTCTTCCAAGTGAGCAGAGAGAAATGCGATTAAATGGCAGGGAAGGGAATACCTTCTCTAAGAAGCTGACTGAACTTTCCTGCTACGTTGACTGATGTTCCCAACTCAGTGCCCAGAGGCGGTGCAGAAAAGGGATGCTCCTTTCTATGCCGGGGGCGGGGGGGAGGGATATGTGTGACATCTGCATCCCCTATGACAACAAATACACGCAAGCGTGCATGTGTGCACACACACATGTGCGTGCACATCAGCTCTTTTAGGCAGCTGTGAATGAAGACAGCTTCTTCCAACATGCTTCCCTAAGCCCTGACGCCACAGACCCCCTACTCAGATTTCATGCGGGCCTCCAGAGTAGAAAAGGGCCTTCGAAGATGTTCAAGAAGAACTCACCCCCCAAACAAAGTCAGCTGCCGGGCTCCCCACATGATACTCAAGGTCTGAGCTCTCGGAGTCAGCCACGTCAAGGCCACAGCTCCTACCACAGGCCCACTAATTCCAGAAGCGATTTCTGGATGCCCTTTCTAGTTGATACCAGAAACTCTAAATTCACAAGCACTCAAGGGACACTATCAGAAAGGGCTGGAGTCTCCTTTTCACTTATCTCCTCCTTCCTTGGGCCTTAAAGCATGGTTTTGAAGTATTTGTCTAGAACAACAATATAACCCCCTCTGTCAAACTATGACAGAGCCCACCACATTCGAAACGTGTTCAAGACAAATCAAGTGGGATGACACCTGACTTTACTGTTGCTCAAATGAAACGAAGGAACTAAAATGTGAGAAACAAATGGCAGAGAGCATACAGGGATTAAAAACGCCTGCCGTGCACACGGATAGCATGTATATTATTTCCCATTGGTCACATGTCAACATTACAATTTGAATGCTTTCAAATTTTCAAATTTTCCACTCAGTGAAAATGACCTTGAGATTAAAAAAACCTCAGTTTCTCTGTACATCCCACCTCTAGCCAGCTGGACCCTCTGCAAAGAGGAGGATTAATAAACTCCAACTTCAAGTTAAATTATGATGCAAATCAAAGGAACTTTTAGGGTCTAAACTGGGGATCCTGATCAGGGTAATGAAGCTTAGGAGATATTTTTCTACCCATCCACATCCCTAATATATTTGTTTTTATGATGTCCTATTTTCAAAGGGATATATTAATTTCTTAGGTAATCAAAAAGGAAAATAAGCTGTTCTCTTTTAAAAAAAAACACTAATGTTTCTAAAAACTTTGAAGAGTTAGGTAAAGTGAGAAGTTGCTTATTAATAAAAGAAGGTTGAAAAGCAGCCTCTTTCAGAGGGGCTTCACAATCACACAGTGGGGATGACGGCACAGCCCACCTGTCTGCTCACCACGCCCCCCACTCGCCGAACTCTTACTGCGGGAGGGGGTCCCTGTCCAGGCCTGACCGCCCCACAGGGCGACGCGTGAGGACAGGGCAGGCATGCGGGCCCTGCTCCTGCAGCAAAGCCACCAGCTCCGTGGACCCGCGCCTCCTCCTCTGGGGACGGGCTCAGCCCCATCTGTAAAACGAGACACAGGACAGGCGGGACCGTGTGCGCAGGGATGGTGTGACGGCCTCGGGGACACAGGATGACCTCAGCCCCTCCCTGTCTTCAGCAAGATTCCAGGTCCACTGGGCTCTCCCCACCTTCCTCCAATCACCAGTCACCACAAGCCTCTGATCTGACCAAAAGGGACACAGTCCAGAACAAGGGCCCCTTCAAAGGGGTAAAAGTGACCCAGGGACAGCCCCCAATGCAGGGAGACGGGGGCACCCCCATGTGATGGAGTGGATCTCACCTAGCAAGGCCTCGGCCAGTGATGCTCAGGAGCTGGAAGCCACTCCGGTTTCTGATCTCAGGGAATCACTGTGAACCAGCAGGGAGACTGAACACCAGCAGAGAAGAGGAGTGAGACAGTGACAAAGGTGGCTAGGCCCACCCGAGCCTGTGGAGTCAGCAGGCCCTTCCCGCGGCGCGGCCACAGTGACCCGCGCCGCGCTGAGCCCCCAGCTGGCCGGGCAGCAGGCAGAGTGGCCTCTGCAGCAGAGAGAGGTCTCGAGCTCAAAGATAAAAGGCGGGCTCTCACCTCGGCACCACATACACTAAAGCTGGGGTAACGCAGAGAAGATCAGCACAGCCCCTGCACAAGGATGGCATGGAAGTCTGTGAAGCATTCCACTTTTCCTAATTAAAAAAAAAAAGATAAAGGGCATGATGATATCCAGGCGACAGACCAAGAGAGCACAGTGGACGCAGGACAAGCTGACAGCAGCCCCCAAGCCTGTGGCTGCGCTGTGGGCAGACGGGTGGGATGACGGACGCGTGGGCCAGCCTCCTGGAGACCCGGCTGTGGGAGCACCACCTGAAGGGAAGGGACTGAAGCAGTCTCCTTGGTTCACGGGAACACACAAAAGCTCACGATGGGAAAAAGTCCTGCAGTTCTACCTTGACTGCACCATCCTGGATACATGAAAACAGCCCCGGGAAACCAGGGCATCCAAATGAAATCCATGCAAAATGGCCCCATGAAAGTCAAGCATGAGATGCTCAAGCACATCCTTATACAGCCATGTTTACAGCAGCATTACTCAAAAAAACCTAAAGGTAGAAGCAACCCAACGTCAATCACCAGCTGAAGGAATGAACACCATAGGGTCTACACATATGCCCCTCAATATCATTCAGCCTCAGAAAGGAAGGGTGTTCTGATACGTGCTACGAGATGGATGAATCTTGAAGACATTATTCTAAAGTGAAATAAGGCAGACACAAAAGGACAAACGCTGCATGATTTCATTCATGTGAGGTCAGAGACAGAAAGCAGACTGGTGGGCTACAAGGGCTGCAGGAGGCGGGAATGAGTTATTGTTTAATGAGGATAATTTCAGTCTGGGAAGGCGGAAAAATTCTGCAGGTAGTAACGATGGTTGTACAGCAACCTGAATGTAATCAACGCCACTGAACTGTACACTTAAAAATGGTTAAAACGATAAATGCTCATGTATTTCATCACAATAAGGGCACTTTTTAAAGGGAAAGTGCAGAGAAGAGAACATTGGAGGGCAGGGGCTGGTACCCGAGCAGCACGGCTCAGACGGCCCAGTGCCACCTGCAAGCTGCCAGCGCCCCGGGAAGTGGACGCGGCCAGACACCCGGCACCTCGTGGGCCACAACCCCCAGACAGACCCCACAGCACACGGGGATGGACTGTCCTTCTGTGGGGCCTGAGGCTCTTCAAAGCTCCCTAAATGGCCCTCGATACGTGTGAGAAATCCCAAGAATGAACGGGACTGTGCATCTGAACACATGTGATGGTCTCAAGGGAACTAAGAGAGACAGAAGGCCGCCTGAGGAAGCTCCAGGGCAGTGCTCATACACAAAAGCACACCCTCACTGGGGGCAGAGAAACATCACAGTTTTTATGTTAATTGCTATTTACCTTACTATTACATATCCATTCATTTATATATTCATGCATTGCATTGCCTATGATTTATACATTACTAAGTCTACCTCCAGTACAGACAGACAAGTGCTTGCTACTTACGAGGGTGTGAGATCAAAAAAGTTTGGAGATTACTGCTCAAACGAACCAGCTACACTAAAAACAATGTTCATTACCACATTTAAAACTTTTCTAAAAAAGCATACGTGCTCCTGGTCAATAACCCTTGGTAAACTCTGGGTCCTGGCATGTGTCAGGGTAACTCTCTGGTTTCAGACACTTTCTCAAAAACCTGAAATAATTAAAGAGCTGAAGCCTGATCCATACCCTACACAGGATACTCACACAGGGTAGGTATCCTGTGGCCCTGGATACTCACACAGGGTAGCACGCAGCCAGCACACGGTCAGGGGCCCTTGGGAGCATCACCTGGGATCCAGAGCCCAGAGCCATCTGTCCCACCCCTCAGCTGTACCCCTCTGAGCCGAGACCTCCCCCTCTGGGCTACCATTTCCTGAGAAAGTCATTGAAGAATTTATCAGTACTGCACTGCCAGGGCTGGCTGGCAACTTCCCACACAAATTCATAAAAACTCTGAAAAGTATACAGTACTAGAGACATGTGTAAAGTCTTATCACTAAATATTTCAACTGAAAAAATAAATAAGTAAACACATATTTTCCCTTCTACCAGGTCTTCATACCTCACTCAGCAAACGTGGAATTCTCAGATATTCTCAGTGATTCAAATGGCTACAGATGTTTTTACCTGAAACTAGATAAATCAATAGCAACACACAAAAGGCTGTGGTTCAAGAACTTGGTATTTGCCAGATCCTCCCATCCAAAGGAATGTATTGATTTCCTGTGGTGGCTGTAACAAACCACAGGACTCAGTGGCCTGAATCAACACAAAAGTGTTATCTTACAGTTCTGGAGGTCAGGAGTCTGACCTGGGTCTCACTGGGACCAAACCAAAGTCTTGGGAGGGCTGTGCTCCAGCGGGAGGGCGAGGCAGGCACAGTGCCTTTGCGTTTCCAGCCCCCGAGGCCACCTACATCCTCAGGCGGGGGCTCCTCCCTCCACCGTCAAAGCGAACAGCAGCAAGTTGGGTCCTTCAAACACCGCATCTCCCTGCGCTCTCCTTCTACAGTACCTTTAAGGGCTGGTGATGAGACTAAGGGCTCACCCTAATAATCGGAAAGAATCTCCCCATCCTAAGGTCAGCTGATTAGCAACCTTAGTTACATCTGCAATCCACCTTCATTCTCTTGCACCATGTAGCCTAGGTTCTGGGGATCAGGATGTAGGCATCTCTAGGGGGCTGTTATTCTACCAACAGGTCGATATTCGGGTATCCTGAGGATTAGTCCACTCGTCAGATCAGAGCTGCTGAGGCCCCATCACTGCGGCACTGCAAGCACGGTGAGGCCTAGCTGCTGCCAAGCTGCCCCGAGAGCAGGACAGAGCACGTGGAGGGAGGCAGGGCACGTGGAGGGAGGCAGGGCACGGGTGCCCGGGCACAGGGGAGCAGCTCCTGCTGCACGGGCGACGAGCAGCAGAGGGGAGTGACCCCCAGGCCCTGGAGAAAAGGGCTGGGGGTGGGGAGAAGCTGGAGTGGGGGGTACAAGCATGGGCAGGGGCCTGGGCCTCCGCACAGGGGCCAGCGCTGCACTCAGCATGCCGGGCGCAGGTGGTGTGGGGCTTCACCAAGAGGTTCCCAAAGGTGAGACCACAGGAGCGGGGGAGGCCAAGCAGGAGTAAGTACTTTAGGAGGCGAAGTCAAAGCAGGAGTAAGTACTCCAGGAGGCGAAGTCAAAGCAGGAGTAAGTACTCCAGGAGGCCAAGTCAAAGCAGGAGTAAGTACTCCAGGAGGCGAAGTCAAAGCAGGAGTAAGTACTCCAGGAGGCGAAGTCAAAGCAGGAGTAAGTACTCCAGGAGGCGAAGTCAAAGCAGGAGTAAGTACTCCAGGAGGCCAAGTCAAAGCAGGAGTAAGTACTCCAGGAGGCGAAGTCAAAGCAGGAGTAAGTACTCCAGGAGGCCAAGTCAAAGCAGGAGTAAGTACTCCAGGAGGCGAAGTCAAAGCAGGAGTAAGTACTCCAGGAGGCCAAGTCAAAGCAGGAGTAAGTACTCCAGGAGGCGAAGTCAAAGCAGGAGAAAGTACTCCAGGAGGCGAAGTCAAAGCAGGAGTAAGTACTCCAGGAGGCGAAGTCAAAGCAGGAGTAAGTACTCCAGGAGGCGAAGTCAAAGCAGGAGTAAGTACTTTAGGAGGCGAAGTCAAAGCAGGAGAAAGTACTTTAGGAGGCGAAGTCAAAGCAGGAGAAAGTACTTTAGGAGGCGAAGTCAAAGCAGGAGTAAATACTTCAGGAGGCAAAGTCAAGCGCACACGACCAGGAAGTTAAAGGGGGCCAGAGAGAGTGGCTGCAGGGAGACAGGCTTTAGTGCAGGGTCACTGCTATTCATGTGTGGAGGCCAGCAGACCAGAAGATGCTGCCAGTGAAAAAAGAGTATTTCTCACAGTTCCCAAGAGGAGGAGCCGTGGGAAAAGCACCAGGGAAGTCAACAGGCAGAGGAGTGAGGGGCAACACGGGCAAGAGCCTTCACTGTGGTTTCCGTGGGGAGGGCAGAGCCAGGCAGGGTAACCAGGCTCGGGAATAACATCACCAGCTCTGGGACATAGGCCCCCAGCCATCTGAGCAAGGCAGCCTGATGACAGGGTGTGCAGAGGGACTCCTTGGTGGCCCAGCAGCTAAGAATCCACCTTGAAATGCAAGGGATGTGGGTTTGATGCCGAGTCAGGGAACTAAGATCCTAAACGCCGTGGAGCAGCTAAAGCTGCATGCCGTGACCAGAGTCGGTGCCCCGCCAGGAAAGATCGCAGACGAGGCAACCGAGACCCTGTGGGCCACAGCTAAGAGCCGGTCAAATAAATCAAGTTATTCCTAAAAAGGGCGTGTGAGGTGTGGGCTCTGGATTGATTACTTTGCCTATGAAAGACACTCACAGGCCAGTCTCTGGCTCTCTCTAGGAACTGGCTGGTCCCGGAGGCGCCACCCCCCTCACAGGGAGCAAGGCCCCACATCAAGGCTTCTGAACGCAGACAATAAAAAGACAAGGGTAACACAGGCCTGAAGAAGGAGGGACGTCACCGCTCGCAGTGGCTGTGATCAGACCCGAGAACGACAGATGCGGGGCCCCCCCGGCCCGCCCACAGCAGTGCGCAGGAGCGCCCATGAAGGCACAGAGGAGCCGATGAGACAGAGGGAAGAGTCAGGCCAGAAGCAGGGCGGCCCCGGGGAGTGTCCACAGACGCAGAGGACAGTCCGGCCGCAGGGCCTGGGGCTGGGGCCACCCGGGGCTGGGCTGGGGTGAAGGGGCCGAGAACGCGGCTGCAGGGCAGCCTGCAGAGATGGTGGCATGGCAAGCAGACCGCACGGGGTGAGCCAAACTGTACACCCCACTTAGAGCAACCATGTTTCCTTCTAAGAAAAAAAACACCGTAAGTGGAAAATGTTACTATGCCAGGGAATGGTCCCACGCATCTAATCTGACTAAAATCTATCACAGCAAAACATAGACAGAAAATAAAAGAATGATAACTGCAGTAGGAGAGGTGAGGGCCCAGGTAGTCACCAATTAGTCATGAGAAGCAAGACATACCTGCTGAACTATCGTGCCATTTAATACAAGTACTCTTTCAGAAAGTGAACACATGCCAGGTGTATGCTGAGGTTGTCAAATGAAGAGAGAACAAACCGCTCGGACACGTTTACAGGTGGCTGGTTTGTTCAGAAAGACAAAAGCTGAGAGCATCCCAAAAGGACACTGCCTCCCTCTCGACAGCTCACTCTCTCCCTGCTTTGCCTTTTTGCCTCAGATTCATGCTGAGCTTTCTGAGTAACAGGTTTCCTGAGCCACTCGGCCTGAAGACAACCAGGCCAGAGAAAGTGGATGGATTCTGTGACTGAAATGAAAATGACTTCCCACTTGGCCGAGCGTGAGGGGCGAGGCCCGTCTGTGTGTCTGCGCGGCGCTGGAGGAACAGCAGGACTCGGAAGGGGCCGCACCCTCTGCACACACCCGGGACACCCTCCTCTGCAAGCTCACTGTCCAGACGAGACCCTGCCGCTGGGCACCACCTGAAGGAGGCTGGCAGGACAGGAAGGCTGGGCAGCTCAGGAGGGACCCATGGGCGTGCGCCATGCCCCGTCCCCATCTGCAGCTGACCCATCGGGCAGACGCCACCAAGAGTCCCACGGTCACATCGGACAAAGGAGAGAACTTGGAACCCAAACTAAACTCTCCTGAACTTGCTTTTCTTGAGCTGTCAGAGGACCACACAAAAACACAGGGCCGGACAGAAAAGGACTCGAAAGTGCCTGCTGACAGCTGGAGCTTCCTCCCATCTCATCAAGCTCTCATGTACTGGAGTCCTTTAGGGACAGAAGTGGCAGCCCACTCCAGTACTCTTGCCTGGATGATCCCATAGACGGAGAAGCCCGGTGTCCATGGGGTCGCAAAGAGTCGGACATGACTGAGCTTCTTCACTTCACTCACTTTCCATCAGAAAAGCACTGCTAAGGCAAAGAAGCAGCACAGGCAGGGAGGCGGGGGCGTGGGGTGCTCAGGGACCCAGAGGGCTTTGGAAGGGACAGACTTGGAAGACCCAGCCCACCTGCCTGTCTTAGAACACCCTGGGGCCTTTCTAGGAAAGTCAGTTTCTGAAACAGGGAAACCTGATGCAGAAGAAAAAGCAAGGCAGACCCTGAGCTAACTGGACGTTCCTGTTCTGCTAAGCTCTGCGGTATCAGAAAGGGCCATAAAGCCCTCTTCTTCCTGCAAGCGTGTCACTTGAGAAAGCCACACTGGCTGCTCAAGACTTGTTCTCCTTTTGAAAACCAAGGACCTACTGTACATGTTGCTGGGTTTTTTTTTTTTAATGAAGGGTTGATAAGCAAAAATGAGAAATTCAAACACATCATCAAATAGGTCAATGAATTTAATTCATTTGATATTTTTTAAATTTTTAAAAAGGGTTTGTTACTATATCCAATGGACTATACACTGCCTTTGAATTATTAATCTAAACAAATAATGTGTTAACGTCACCATGTCCTTATAGGGCTTCTCCAGTGAAGTGCATTTCTAAGAAGATACCTCAGCCACCAGGAGCATCCCCAAATTACCAGGAGTCCACGAAGTTAGCAGTAGGAGTCCGCAAGCTACTTTCAGTATTTGAAAATGCTTTCAAAAATCAGTCCATTTACCAAATATAAAACTACAAAGGTGACAAAGGTGTTTGTTTTGGCTAAAAGTCTATCTACTTCAATGTAAAATAACACTAAGAAAATTTTTACAAAGAAAAATTATATATATATATAAAACTGAATACAACACGGTAAATAAACTATACTTCAATTAAAAAAAAAGAAAATTTTGATGAAAAGATCTTAGCAACAATGACGATCAGTAGCAGTTGTAACAACTGTAATACTGAAAGAGAAAGTCGCTCAGTCCTGTCCAGCTCTTAGCGACCCCATGGACTATACAATCCATGGACTTCTCCAGGCCAGAGTATTGGAGTGGGTAGCCTTTCCCTTCTCTTGGGGATCTTCCCAACCCAGGGATAGAGCCCAGGTCTCCTGCACTGCAGGCGGATTCCTTACCAGCTGAGCCACCAGGGAAGCCCAAGAATCCTGGAGTGAGTAGCGTATCCCTTCTCCAGCGGATCTTCCTGACCCAGGAATTGAACCAGGGTCTCCTGCATTGCAGGCCACCAGGGAAGCCCCAACTGTAATACTGAGCTGCAGCTAACCTTGTCAAATCCTGGCCCACCCGTCCGGCCTTGGCTCTGCCCTTTCATGCAGGATCTCACTTACTCCTCACTGCAGACCAGCAGCCACTGTCCGCCCTCTTGTTTAAAGCAGGAGACTGGGCCACAGAGAGATGCACCTGCCCAGCATTTTACTGCTAGCAAGGGAATCACCTCATTAAGGGTGCTTCAGTTGCCTCTGATTGAATTTAAATGGGCAAAGGAATTCATTACCACCTAATGGAAATAGTTCACTAGGCAAAGTACTCCAACCCAGTGGAAGAATAACCAGAGGGTATATTGGAGGGCAATGCATACTAACTCTGCCCTGGGAAAATCCAAAATAAGTAAACATGGAAAGCCAAGCTAAGTGTATTCTAAGAAACCAAAGACTAAAATAGCTTCTCCATTTTCCTGTAAAGTATCAGTGCACTAAATATAGCAAGGTAAGTCTTGTGCAAATCAGGACTCTGGACTCCCTCCTGACGGAAATTCAGCAAGAAGCTGGACCACCCCACTGTGAAGGGAGGGACTCTGGCAGACACACAGGTCCCCCGAATCTTCCCAAGTCAAGGAATCCGGAAATGTGAATAGGTTTTGTCTTTAAAACATCCCCCAGGGCTTCCCTGGTAGTCAGTGGTTAAAGAATCCACCTGCCAATGCAGGAGACACAGGTTCAATCCTTGATCCAGGAAGATCTTACAACCACAGAGCAACTAATAAGCCCACGCACCACAACTACCGAGCCTGTGCTCTAAAGCCCAGGAGCCACAACTGCTGAAGCCCACATGTCTTACAGCCTGCGCCCTGCACCAAAGAGAAGCCACTGCAGTAAGAAGCCCACACACTACAACTAACAAGTAGCCCTGGCTCTCCACAGCTGGAGAAAGGCCATGAAAGCAATGAAGACCCAGCAGAGCCAGAAATAAAATAAATAAATAAAATTATTTTTAAAAATGTCTTCCAAAAGTGCTTTTCAATGAGGGCTTGGCTGGTCTTGGGGACAAGGTGGTTCTTAATGGTGTTGGATGATCCAGATGCAAGGGCCTTAGTCATAGCATTCACCACCCTGGCCCAGGAACTCCATGTACTAGGAAGACTGGCAGTCACTGTGACACTGGAAAACCTGCAAACACGTCCCACAGATGAGACCCTGACTCCTTCCAGAAAGGATGAAGACTGCGAAAGAGATAATCACCAAGATGAAGGACCATCAGACGAGGATTCAGCCAGACCACAGCACAACTAAACACAACAGACATACTGGGCATCTAAAGCCACTCAGTTCAGTTCAGTCACTCAGCCATGTCCAACTCTTTCTTTGTGACCCCATGGACTGCAGCACGCCAGGCCTCCCTGTCTATCACCAACTCCTGGAGTTCACTCAAACTCATGTCCATTGAGTCAGTGATACCATCCAGCCATCTCACCCTCTGTCGTCCCCTTCTCCTCCCACCTTCAATCTTTCCCAGCATCAGGGTCTTTTCAAATGAGTCAGTTCTTCACATCAGGTGGCCAAAGTATTGGAGTTTCAGCTTCAGCATCAGTGCTTCCAATGAATATTCAGGACTGATCTCCTTTAGGATGGACTGGTTGGATCTCCTTGCAGTCCAATGGACTCTCAAGAGTCTTCTGCAACACCACAGTTCAAAAGCATCAATTCTTCAGTGCTCAGCTTTCTTTATAGTCCAGGTCTCACATCCATACTGAAAGCTATCAAAGAATTGTATTAAAAATAATAAGAGCACTAATCAAATTTTAAAATGGAGAAAAAATACCTGAATAGACATTTTCTCAAAGATACACAAGTAGTGATAGATCCATGAAAAGTTGCTTGACATCACTAATCATCAGAGAAATGCAAATCAAAACCACTATGAGATTATCAACTCACACCTTTTAGAATGGCTATTACCAAAAGAGACAAAGAATGATAACAAATGGTGAGGATGAAGACAAAACGGAAGCTTTGTACAATGTGGTAGGAGTGTAAATTGGTGCAGCCACTGTGCAAAACAGTATGGAGGTTCCTCAAAAAATTAAAGATAGAACTACCACACGAGCTAACAATTGCACTTCGGGGAATATTAACAAAGGAAATGAAAACACTATGTCAAAGAAACTTCTGCACCCTTATGCTCATACCCCTACCTTGATGCTTTTGAACTGTGGTGCTGTAGAAGACTCTCGTGAGTCCCTTGGACTACAAGCAGACCAAATCAGTCAATCCTAAAGGAAATCAACCCTAAATATTCATTGGAAGGACTGATGCTTAAAGTGAAGCTGACTCATTGGAAAAGACCATGATGCTTAGGAAGACTGAAGGCAGGAGAGGAAGGGGATGACAGAGGAGGAGGGATGGTTGGACGGCATCACCAACTCAATGGATATGAGTTTGACCAAACTCTGGGAGATGGTGAAGGACAATGAAACCTGGGGTGCTGCAGGTCATGAAGTTGCAAAGAGTAGGACATGACTGAGCAACTGAACAAGAACGACAAATGTTCACAGCAGCATTATTTACAATAGCCAAAATATGGAAACAACCTATGTCCACTGACCAATGAATGGACAAAGAAGAAGTGGTACATATACACAATGGAATACTACTCAGTCATAAAAATATGAAATCCTGCCATTTGCAGTAACAAAAATGGACCATGAGGGTAGTATGCTAAATGAAATGTCAGACAGAGAAATACAAACACTATATGAACTCACATGTGTAATCTAAAAAAAAATCTCATAGTAAAAGAGATCAGATTAGTGGTTACCAGAGGTGTGGGTAGGGGAAATGGATTAAAATGATCAAAAGTTTCCAGTTATAAGAAAAATAAGTACTGGGAATCTAGTGCTAACATGATGACTACAGTTAACACTGCTGTAAGGCATATTTGAAAGTTGCTCAGAGAGCAAATTCTAAGAGTTCTCAACACAGCAAAAAAAAAACTTTTTTTTTTTTTTGCCTTTTTTTTATTGTATCTATATGAGATGATGGATGGGGTCGCAAGGAGTCAGACACAGCTGAGCAATTGAAATGAACTGAACTGAGATGACAGACACTAACCAAACTTATTATGGTAATTATTTCACAATATATGTGAATCAAATTATTATGCTGTACACTTTAAACTTACACAGTGCTGTGTTTCAATTATATCTCAATAAACTGGAAAAAAAATAACAAGTCCTCTTTGGATGGAGAAGAGTGGTTTAAGACTGAGCTTGTAGACAGAAGAAGAAAGAACTCCAATCCCACAGACTCCAGAACAAAAGCCACAATCAGAGAAAGTTAAACAAAGTGAAAAGGCACAGGATTATGTTCCAAATGAAGAAACAAGATAAAACTCCAGAAAAACAACTAATAAAGTGGAGCCAGGAAATCTTCCAGAAAAATAATTCGGAATAATGATAGTGAAAATGATCCAGGATCTCAGAAAAAGAATGGAGAAGATGTAAGAAATGTTTACCGAAGACCTAGAAGAATGAAAGAACGAACAAATGGAGATGAGCAATACAGTAAAGGAATCCATAACAGATTTTACTAAGGCAGAAGAATGGATAAATGACCTGGAGGACGGAATGGTAGAAATCACTGCCATAGAACAGAACATAGAAAAAAGAATGAAAAGAAATGAAAAGATCCTAAGAGGCCTCTGGACAACATTAAAAGCACAACACTCACATTAATGGGGTCCCAGAAGGAGAAGAGAGAGAAAAAGGACCTGAGAAAATATTTGAAGAGATAATAGCTGAAAACTTCCCAAACATGGGAAAAGAAATAGTCCACCAAGACCAGGAAGCACAGAGAGTCCCAGACAGGCTAAACCCAAGGAGGAATACACCGAGACACATAGTAATCAAACAGACAAACATTAAAGACAAAGATAAAATATTAAAAGCAACAGGGGAAAATGACAAATAACATATGAGGGAACTCCCATCAGGATATCAGCTCATTTCTCAACAGAAAACTCTATAAGCCAGAGTTTCTCAACAGAAACTCTAAGAGCCAGAGGGAATATTTAAAGTGATGAAAGGGAAGAAACTACAACCAAGAATACTCTACCCAGCAAGACTCTCCTTCAGATTTGATGGAGAAATCAAAGCTTTCCAGACAAGCAGAAGTTCAGAGAATTCAGCACCACCAAACCAGCTTTACAAAAATGCTAAAGGAATTTCTCCAGGCAGGAAGCACAACAGAAGGAAAAGATCTACAGAAAATAAACCCAAAACAATTAAGAAAATGGTAATAGGATCATACATATCAGTAATCCCCTTAAATGTAAATGGATTAAATGTGTCAACCAAAAGACATACACTGGTTGGGTGGACAAAAACACGGGCATGTATGCAGTTCCACTGACCACATACGCTGCTTGACCACCCCCCTCAAACTGTATGTAATTATTTTATACTGTTAAGTTAATCATATTCCCATATGGCTTGCAGTTGTAATTATCTTTTTTTGTCTGGCTATTGATTGTGAAAACTGATAAACATATTTTACTACTGTGATTATGTAACTATTACTCACTTAATACCATTTTATCATGATTGGTCAACAGAAAAATAATAGAACTGTATATCACCAAAACTAGGATCTAATAGAAAAACCTGTAATCCCTTTTTGAAATCCAGATGCACATCAGAATTATCTTGAAATTTTTTGAAAAATACAAATGCTCAAGTATTGCTTTTTTCTCCAGAGCTCCAGATATGTTTCCAGCGAGCAGTCATGTTTAAAAGCAACTAGACCATATGACAATCTTCTACTGTTATCTAGCTTGGTTCACGTTTTTTATTTCATATTCAGTGCACTCATTCATTTAGTTTATGTTCTCTGATTTCTCCATCTCTTCTGTTTCTTTGATGTTCTTTCTCAAGCCTTTATCAAGTGTAGCAGAAAAGCTTTTGTATACATATATATAAATATGTATAATATATATATTTTACAAAACGTATGGATTTTTGCCTAAAAAAATTATGACATTTTGATTCCATTTGTTTGACTTAGTATGAATAGAATGCTAGATTTCTAATTTAAAAATAGATATGCAAGAAGCAACAAAAGTTTACTGTGCAGCATAGGGAACTATAGTCAATATTTTGTAATAACCTATGATGGAAAATAATTTCAAAAATAATATGTGTATATTTGTATAACTAAATCACCTTGCTATGCACCCAAAAGATTGTAAGTCCACTATACTTCAATAAAATATATATATTTTTAAAAATTTAGTGTAATAGCTTTGTGCTGATGTTAATTTCTTAGTTGTGACCATTGTAACACAGATAAGTGAGACATTAAAATGAGAGGAATGTTGGTTAGGGATATGCTATTTTTGTAATTTGTCTATAAAGTCTAAAAGTATTTCAAAATAAAAAGTTTATAAACATTTTAGAAAGCCAATTAGTTCCCACTGGAAGATGTGAGTGATGCAAATCAAACATCTCTCTGTTTCCTCTATGAGCTATACCACTGGGAAACCAAATAGTAGATGAAGGGAAGTATCTTTTTATGAAAGTATTATGAATAATATTTAATAAATGAAAGAATTAGATCCACCACCATTTCATAACCTCCAGCAAATTAATGGAGGTTGTCAACGATCATCATGGCTGCTGACATCACAAAAAGATGGACCAAGGACTCTATGGTCCTTATGAGGGAAGTGCGCCATGTATAGGGGCAGTTTTGAGCACTCCTCCTCAAAAATCAAAACTGATGGAACTCCGATAAAGCATCAAGACCCACCTACCCCCTCACAGGAATTACAGTAGAAAGGAAAATGTTACACGATCCACAGAAATCAGCAATATTCAAGCTATGGCAAGCCCTCCAGGATAAACAATTCAGTTTCTTCAAATATATTTTGCAAGTGGAAAAATAAATAAAACAAGTTGCAAGCGGAAGAAGGGAGAGAGAAGGGGAATTCTAGAGGAGGAAATACAAGAGTAAAGGAGATCTAAGAGACACATCAGCCAGTTGCAATGAGGTCTGATTCAAACATGCAAATTGAAAAAAGAAATACAGCATTTATGAGACAAGTGGAAATTTGAACACAGATTTGGTATTTAATAATATTAAGGAATTAAAATTAATTCTCTAGGTATGATAGTTTAGGTTTTTTTATGTATTATAGTTTAGATTTTTTTTTTTAAGTTGTAGCTTTTCTAAAACTAAACGCTGAAATACTACAGAAGAAATGTACCGAAGTCTGGAATGTGCTTCACTATAAAAGGGGGGGAGGGAATGAGCGGGATACAGAGAAGCAGTGCTGTCATGAGGGGCTAACTATTAAAGTAGGTGATGGAAACACAAAGGTTCCTTATCCACGCACTGCTCTGTATCTGTGTGAAGAGAATGCAAATGGAACTCAACAACAAAAAACTTGGGGAAGTCACCAATATGTGGAAATTAAAACACTCCTAAATAAAATGGGTCAAAAAAGAAATCATCAGGGAAATTAGAAAATACTTTGAGATGAATAAAATTTTAAAGTTTTTTTTCTTTTTAAATGAAGCATACTGCCCTTGGGGGTGGAGATGGAAAGTACAAGCAAACTATGAACTCGGAGTCACAGCAGGATGAGTCTGGCCTCAAGCCATGGCTCTGCCATCTCCCAGCAGGCAGCCCCCAGGCAGCTATCAAGCCCTGAAGCTCAGTTTCCCATCTATGAAATGAAGTGTGAAAACAGGACCATCAGGGGTGACGATGGAACTGCGCACTCAAACCCTTGGCTCATACTAACCAGTATAACAAGAGCCTTCCCATGAACAAGACCATCTCCGGAGGGCAAACAAGTTTCCAGGGAAAGAGCGCTTCTGTTTCTATAATTGGACCCCATTTACGATAAAAGGTATCAAAAGAAAAATTATTTCCAAAAACCACGTGAATGGCAATGTCCAAATACTCCTCAAGAGTCCCCCCACCCAGCACACCAGACGGATGTCCCTGCTTCAAGAAGACACGTTATTCTGCTGCACCCCCGTCCCCCGGAGCCTTGTACTGGTATCCCCGCTTCTTCAAATATTTTATTTCAAATAAGGCAGAGATGCTGTGCTTCCCACGGGCAAAACGTTTCTGCTGTTGGTGAGGAAGAGGCTGGACTCTCCAGGAAAGGGAGGAAAGGAAGGTCGAGACAAGATAAATGGACAGAAACAACGGGGGAACTTTGTCGGGTCCCCTTTCAGGATCTTATGAAAAAACAAACCGTGAAGCCCAGGGTAAGCCAGCCAAACAGATACCCCTGATGAGCTGAGAAAACCAAGTGAGAATCAAAGGAAAGGGACGAGACAACAGTTAAATTCCAAGACAAGCGTGAGGGCATGCCCTGACTGTTTTCCCAAAAGACGATGGCAAGACACCAAAGGGCCAGAGCCCCAGAAGCTCAAAACCTTCAGGGAAACTCACCACGGGCTAATTCAGGCAGAAATGCGGCTGCTGCCGTCAGCCCGGAGGCAGATACCAAAAGGGGCCCGGGCGTGAGTCCTCACAAAGCCAAGAGAAGCGCAGGCAGGGCTGGGCGGGAGGTGGGGGCCCACAGGACAAGGTGCCGGCTCCTCCAGGTCCACAGGATCAGGGTCGTGAGGGGCGTGTGGACCTGGGCCCAGGGCCCACTGACACGCTAGAAATGGACTGCAGGTGAGGCAGGGGGCTTGTGCAGAGTCTGGGCCAGGCAGGGCCTCCTCCGCCCGGGACCCCCGCCTCAGGCTGCGCCCCGCTGAGGCTCACGCGGCTCCAGCTGCAGGGGCGAGGTCTGCTGGTTTTAACGGGCGACCCCCTGGCTCTGAGGCTGAACAGGTGGGTAAGCGCTTGAACCCCGGGCTTCCGCTCATCCCCTTTCTCAGGCAAATGCCCTCTCCACTGTCCCCCGACCTCTCCTCTGATCACAGGCTCTGCCTTCCCTCCAAGAGAACCCCACCCTCCTGGCCGGCTCTTGGCTCCCGGCCCCACCCCTCCGTCAGCCCCACCAGCCTTGCACCCCGCGGTCACTTGGTCACTTGCTGCCCCCTCACCCTGGCCCCGGTGGCACCAGGCCTGTCCCCACTGGAGGCTCACTCAGGCCTGGAGGCTAACGCGCAGTCCAAGCCCTAAAGCAAACCTGAGCTCTACAGCAAGAGAAACCAGACAGAACGGGGATGGGACTGTCACCCCCTTTCTTTCCACCTGTGCCCAGAAGCAGATGGCTTCGCTAGCCAGCCATCAACCTCACAGGAAGGTCAGTGTGACCTAAAAGGACTTCGGTGCCTGCGCCATCCCACGGCCGACTGACCTTCCCGGGGAGCCGGGGCCACAGGGAGGACCTGAGCCCCAAGGATCAGCCTCTGTGCTCCCGTTCCGCTGCTGCAGCTCAGGAGGGTTTTCCCAAACACAGCCTGAGATCCAGATGACGCCATGGGCTCAGGCCACGGAAACAGAGGACCTCTGCTCAAGTCTGTGTGCAAACCCAGTCGGGGTGTGCTCACCAGTTCTCCCACCTCCAGGGGCTCAGCAGCTCAGGGTCGCAGAGGACCTGGGAACCCGCACTTCCAGCAAGCCTGATGCAGGGTTCCCATGGTGAAGGCACCCAAGGGCTCCGTAATGGGGACATGTGTGTCTGCTCAGTCACTTCCAACTCTCTGCGAGCCTTTGGACTGTAGCCCGCCAGGCTCCTCTGTCCATGGGATTGCCATGTGATTGTCCAGGCAAGAGTACTGGAGTGGGTTCCCACTCGCTTCTCCAGAGCATCTTCCCAACCCAGGGACTGAACCTGCGTCTCCTGCATAGCAGGTGAATTCTTTACCACAGAGCCATCGAGGAAGACTCTGATAGGGGACATACCACATAAATAATGGTACAAATAATTAATTCATTGCACACTGCAGTCAGGACACACAGGGCATTCCAGAGAAGCCACCATCCAGAGACAGTATCAGGCTTCCCCAACTCAAGTCTGCTCTCGCTGCACTGACACCGTTTACTGAAGGCCCGCCCCACGTCCACAAGAGCAGTGACATCACACAGGACAGGTCCCAGCTGCACACTGCGCTGGGTCACTGTCTCTGTGGCTACCAAAGACCCTGAACGAACTCCGGCCTGATGGTGGGGAGGATGGGGAGGCTCAGACATCCAATGACTCACAGCCCAGGACTGAAAACACCCATCCCGGCCTCTCTGGGCCTGAAGGAGTTTCTCCTGCAGACGGCCTCCTCTCTGCACACAGCTGACACCATCTCACACCCACAGAACCTCCCCAGGAAGAAGGCCCATTCTCTCCCCAGAAAAGCATTCAAGGAATTTAACTTGGGAGCTGGGGGGCGCTGGGGCCTGAAAGCACCATTATCCCCGAGGCCTCCCCACCACCCTCACCACAGACCATACTCAGCTTTTGAGAACTCAGGTCAGGGAAAGAGAACGTGGACAGGAGGGCCCACTGGGAAGGTGAACGTTTCAGAATTCCAGAAAGCCTTTCGAGGTCACGGAGACCAGAGATTGCTCTGGGATTCCACCAGAAGCGGAATGCTGGGGGTCATCGGCATGTTGGGGGTGATGGTAGTTATAAGGGTCAGTTGACTTTGTCAGCTGAAAAAAATGGTTTCCTGAGGCCTAAGTATTTCTAAAAAGGAGGCTACAGGAGTAGCAGCTGAGGAATAACAGGAAGTGGTATGTATGTAAAGACAAATCTGGGGCCCCACCGGTCTCGCTGAGGACACTGCAGTATATAGAGTACCCAGCAGCGCTGGCACTGAGGGCCTCTGGGTAAGGGCGCCCCTCCCTCCTCAGCTTCAGGAGCCTGGGGAACAGGAGCCAGGAAATCCCCCGGCCCTGTCCATCCATCGCATCGCACTTGCTGACTCGTCAACAGGCACCCCTGACAGCAAGCAGGGCAGCATCACTCAAATGTGGGCCATGACATAAGCATCACCTCTGTGCTCATTAAATACTCAGACCCCCAGGCCCAGATCCGGATGAGTCAGTCAGATGTGTTTGGATGGAGCCTGAGAATTGTTGGTTTGCTCAGTTTTTTAATTCACATTGTTAAATTGTTATTTTTAATAAGCTTCTCGGGCGATTCTTATATAACTTTAAGAAACATAAGCACCAGAATACTGTAAAAGCTATGAAGTTGGGAAGACCTGGGTCAAATTTTCATACTGCTACACAGAAATGTGTGGACTTGGGCAAGTTACTTAACTTCTCTGAATTCAAATTTTAGTACTAGTACATAGAAATGTATGGACTTGAGCAAGTTACTTAACTTTTCTGAACTCCTGTTCACTCATTTGTAAAACAAGTGTAAGATACAATGTTGCCGGGAGGGTCAGAATTACTCAAAGGCATTCTTGGAAGCTAACCTAAGAGGCAGGAATAACCGGGAGAGTACAAGGGGCTTCCTGGATGCTGACCAAGCCTAGTGGCCTTCACCTCAGAGGTCCTGACCAGCCTGGACACCAAGGCTCAAGCAAAGGGGGCAGCAGGGAAATAGCGGCTCAGCTATGGACAGAGAGCGAGGTCATCTGCCTTCCGGACGGGTGTGGCCTTGAGGTGGACTCTAACCCCAGACACAGCTCCGAGATGGGTCTGCGGCCAAGGGGCTCTCGGGGTTTGGGAGTGTAGGGAGAGAAAAGACAGCAGCGTCCCAGACAGGTGTCTCCTGAGGGTCCAAAACTCTACGGAGGTGCAGGGAGAGAGAAGGAGCAGGAACCCGGAGAAGTACTCCCTGGGACTAGCTGCGCACAAGGCTCGAAAAACTCCTCGAGATCTCCCTCTTTCCTTCTGGAAACGGGTTAACTTTTAAACCTATGCAGTCAACTCCGCGGGATGGCACCCGGCTGGGTGGCCAGCTCACATGGGAAATGGACGCCGCTGCCTTTTTATCTGATGTGTGCCTGGCATGTCAGAACTTGGTGGTTTCACTCTGATGTCCCGAGACTAGATGTTATCTGAGACCGAGCTTTTACATTCCTGTGTAGGTTGTTTACGTCGTTCAACACTCTGGCCCTCGGAGCCTGGACAGTTTGGGGGCTGGGACTTGAAGCTGGGGCGCCGGGGAATTTCCCTCCTTTTTACTAATAAAGCAGGAGCCGCGGGGGACGAGGACGCCCGGGGGCCGCGGGATGCCAGCCCGGGGATCGCTAGGCTCAGACGCGACGTCTGAGTGACACTCAGGGACTGCGGGCCCCCGCGCCCGGACCTCTGCGAGGGTTTCCAGGTCTCCGCGCCCCGGCTCGCAGGGTCCCCGCCTGGGCCGCAGCCCCCTGAGGCTCGACCCTCCGCCCGCCCGGAGTGAAGCGGCCGTCTCCGGGTCTCCCGCCCCGGCCGTGCGCTCGGCTCACCTGCTGAAGACCAGGCATCCCAGGTGGTTGATCTCGTGGTCGGAGCGGTGGCGGCTGTAGTCCTCCCACAGGTCCTTGAAGGCCGTGACCGCCAGGATGAAGAGCACGGGCGCCAGCGCCAGGCCGGGCTGGAAGGCGTTCACCGCCGGCACGAAGTTGAGCAGCGCGATGAACACGAAGTATACGTTGGCCAGACGGTGGAACTGCTCGAACAGGTTCTTGGGCAGGAAGGACAGCAGAGTGTACTTGGTGGTCTTGAGCCGGTTGTCCGCCAGGTGCTGGGCGCCCCCGCGCAGCCGGCGCCGCGGCGCGCCCTTGCCCGCCGGCTCCTCGGCGCCCGGCGGCGGCTGCAGGTTGGAGCGCACGGTGCGCGTCCGGCCCTCCCGGCGCCGCCGCCGTCCCTGGGGCCCGGGCTCCTCGGCCGCCGCCGCCGGCTCCCGCTCCATGGCCGCGTGTCGCCGCGCCCGGCTGCTCCGTCGCGCGCGCCCGCCCGCGCCAGCCTCCTAGGTGATCATCGCCGGCGGCCCGGGCGCGGCGGCGCGGGCTCCCCGCCTGCGGGACGCACGGGAGCGCGGTCAGCAGGCGCCCCGCCCCGGCCCGCCCCGCCCGCCGCCCGGGCCCCGCGCCCTCGAGCCCTCGCGCCCGCCTCGGCCTTTCCGCCCGGACACTCCCGGCCCCGCCCCGCGCCCCGCCTGGGACCCCGCGGAGAGCGGGAAACCAAAAGCCGAAGCCGAGGTGGAAACTTCGGAGCGGCTTGCTTTCGTTTCCCAGAAGCATCAGTGCGGGGCCCCGGACTCGGCAAGCGCGCCCGCCCCGGAGGAGACGGGAGCCGGCGGGGGGTGGGAGGCACCGCGGCCCTCCGGGAATGGGTCAGGGGGACCCGGCTGGGACCGCCTCCCGGAACCAGCTAGAATCACAACGCGCATGGGCCAGCGCCTACCGATGCTCCGAGAGTTTTAAATCTCATTTACCGAGGACATCTGTCCCCAGGACCCCGAGGGGATTCTTCTTTGCCTGGACAACTCCTCGCTACCCTGCCCTTTTACGCTAACTTCTTGGGTGAACTAGACTGAACTTTCATGAGCATCGCTGCCTTTCCTCACTTCCCTAAATAGGATTCTTTTTTTTCCCTTAATTGAAGGGAGGAATATTTCGCTGAGCAAAGACAGGCTGGTCTGCTCTATTTCAGTCTCTCTTCCTTTCTGGTAAACCCTGAGGACGAAAAAGCACCTTCTGTGCTCTGGCTCTGAAGTGGCCTCTCTGACCCGGACGACGACGGGGCATTGCTTGTTGGGAGGGAAGGGCCCAGGAGGCTGTGGCAGAAGTGGCAGAAGTAGCAGCTGGGGCAGAGGGCGCCCTGCAGGATCCCAGGCATCAGAGAGGGCCACCCGGGTCGGGCCACGCCAACAGAAGATCCCTGGGAGTCCCAGGCAGGCAAGCCCTCATGTCAACGACGGCCCTGATTCTCTTGTCTTCCCCTTTAGAAGTACAAGTGTGAGAAGCAGGGATTTCTTGCCCAGCAGACCATGGCTGGGAATTCGGGTGAGAGGAGCACTTTTGGGAGCTGCCTGTCTGGATTCTGGGAGCTGTTCGCCTCCTCCTCCTCCTGTGAGCCAGCGCCTCATGTCTCTCCCTGCGCTGGAGCACTCTGTCACCTCCCAGGGGACCCACTCAGCAGCCTGGCCTGGCCTGGGTCCCTCCCTTGGTTGCCTGCTGACAAGTCACTCTCTTGGCTTTGCATAAATCACTTACATCTTCCCCATGACCCTCTCTCTGGGTGGTCCTCACCTCTGTACCCTGGCTTACACCCCATCCAGCTAGGCCAGGGGCTCACACCTCTACAGGGAACCTTGGCATGGAGCACAGTATTTACTAGAATCCAGCTTAAGGGAGGTAGAGTGACAGGTACTAAGAAAATCTGTGTCACAGATCAAGGCTCTTCCCTCCTCCCATTCCTGGGAGTACCAGGTAGATGTGTAGAGGCCCAGGTTAGAGAAAGGTTTGAGTGAAGTGCCTGCATTTTCAGGGAAAGAAATCAGATTTCACAGTGGGCCAGTGGCATCTCAAATTGAATATTAACAGCACACCAGGAACCACAGTTTCCCAGTCTCCAGTGATTAACTCAGGGACCCACATTTTCCTCCATCCCCCAGCTTGGCGGGTCCCAGAGCCTGCTGGCCCTCTCCACTTCCCAGCCCTCCCAGGGCCTGAGAGCGGCTCTCCCTGCTTTCCAGTCTCCAGGCTACAGTCAGTCCCCAGGGGGCCAAAGCAGTTACTTGACCTCCTTGACTACTTTGCCTTATTTCCTTACCCGGGAGCTTACAGGGTCAAAGGCTGGCTCCTCAGGCAGAGGTTCCTTGAGGCCCTTAGGGGAACTGGCACCAACTTGCTGATCTGACTCTGCCCCGCCCTCGCCCTCGTCCCCACCAGGCCCAAGGGAGAGGTCTCCTTACCCTCCTCAGAACAGGCCTTCTTCATTCCCATCTACATTCCACTCTGAGGTTCCAAGATTCTGTGAGTCATACTGCTCCCGAGGCCTGGAACCTCTCCTCACCTCTTTTCATCAATCCCATTTCAGTATTTCCACTAAGGCCTAGCTCATGTGGTCTCCTGGAAGGTTTCCACACTGCGTGATCCACTAAACCTCATGGAATTACTTCTGTTCTGACATATGTGTAGTGGTATGTAAGCCTCTCTTAGATGGCTCTGCAGGGGTTATGGGCTCAGATGTCTTCTGTCAGCTGAACTCCTAGACTCTTAGCTTCCTAGGCCAGGACAAGGCTTGGAGGGACTCCTGGGTTGGCCGTCTGGACCCCGAGCTCTAGGGAGGCCCTGCTGTTGGCCCCTGGAAAGTGTCTTTCCTTGTCCTCACTCCACAAATACTTCCTCATCATTGTGTGTGCCTGGCATTGTTCTAAGCACTGAGGCCACAGGGGAGAATTGTCTTATGAATCTAACATTCTAGTAGAAGAGGCAGTGTGATACTGCGATGGTACCACGGATGGCATCACCGCTGCAACGGACATGAACTTGGGCAAACTTGGGGAGATGGTGAGAAACGGGGAGGCCTGGCATGCTGCAGACACAACGGGGCGACTGAACAACAGGACAACACCATTTGGTCTTTGTCTCCATTTCTGGCACAAAGTTTCCAAATCCCTTGGAATTTCCTTAGTGTTAAGAGCTACAAATGTGTCTTGATATCCATAACAAGCCCCTTTCAACCACACCTGGGTTGATGTTAATTGACTTTTGGAAAGCCCCTGAGGATGGAGGCTGGTTGCCAGGGAACTTTAGAAGCTGGAACTTTCAGCCCCACCCCCTGACCCCTGGGGAGGGGAGGGAGCCTGAAGGTTGAATCAGTCACCAATAACCTAAGGTTTTAATCATGACTCTGTAATGAAACCGCCATAAAAACCCAAAGGACGGGGTTTGGAGAGCTTCTAAGACAGTGATCATGTGTAGATTCTGGGAGCGTCGAGGGCTCTAAAAGGGCATGGATCAGTGCTTCCTCCACAGCTTGCCCAGTGCCTCTTCCACCTGGCTATTCCTGAGTTATACCTGATTATAATAAACTAGTAATTAGTTAGTAAAATGTTTTCCTGAGTTCTGTGAGCCACTCTAGAAAATCAGTGGAACTCAAGGAGTTCCGTGAGCCACTCTAGCAAATCAACTGAATCTGTAGCTGAGCTGTTGTCAGAAGCACAGGTGACAAACGTGAACTTGGATTGGTGCCTGAAGTGCGGGCGGTCTTGTGAGTCTGAGCCCTTGCCTGTGGGATCAGATACTCCCTCCAGGCAGATGGTGTGAGAATTGAGTTGAGCTGTCAGACACCCGGCTGGTGTCACAAAACCCCAGCCCGCACACGTATATTGGAATCCGTATCCTATGACAGAGGCAGCCCCTAAAGAAGACTCTAGGCACACCACTAAGTCCTGCTCTCAGGAACGCTGGGTTCTCCTGGGGAGTCCCGACAAGGCGGCACGGGACGTGGAGGGCACAGAGAACCTGGCGGGAGGCGTGCCGGCTCACCGCAGCTAGGGCTGTGGGGGCGGCCTTCTCCAGGCAGCCCCGAGGAGAGGCTGGGAAACAGGCTGCGTGGGTGTCTGGAGAGAAGACGCCAAGGGCAGCCCAGAGTGGGGTCCAGGCCCGCAGATGGGCCTGGCGAGGGGGCCGGGGGCCGGGCTGCTGCCGGCCCTGACGACCCTGTTAGCTGAGTGAGAAGGGGAATGGGCTGGAGCCTAATGGGACTGGAGTCAGCCTTGCAAAGATCATTGGCATTTGTGTGAGGAGGACGCAGAGGGGTGGAAGCAGCAGCGAGGCTGTCAGAGGCCGTGGCAGTGACCCTGGAGGTGGCTCGGGTGGGGGTGGCCGTGGTGGAGGCTGCGACGTGTCTGCTCAGGCAAGCAGGTTCTGCTGGTGCTCTGGGCAAGGTCTGAAAGGGAGAAGGGAGTTGTGGGTGTGCGCTGGAAACCTGAGTTCCTGAGGCAGGAAAAGACTAGACGGGGCGGCGCTGTAGGTGGCCACCCGTCCTGGGAACTGGGGTTCAGCAGGCAGGGTGACCCGGTGCACACGGCCCAGCTCACCAGAAGGCCCAGCTGGGGACGTCTGAGGTCACAGAGGGGGTGCGGGTGGAGGACAGTGAGGCTGGGTGTGGGCTTTTGGAGGGGATGGATTTCTCTGGATTTGCTTTAAGGGCATCAGGAAGTCGCAGAGTGCCCCAAGCAGAGGCATGAAACAAAAGAGTCTGATTTTCCCTTTTAAAAGATGGAAGATGGGTTAGGAGCCCCGAGGGAGCAGGCAGGACAGTGGATTCACTAGGAGGTGGCTTAGACACAGGCAGTGGAGGGACAGCAGAAAAACTGCAAGCTTGTCTTCTGCGTACAGCTAAGTGATTGGCCAAGAGGCTGGATGTTTGGATGAGGAAAGTGAGGTGAACCAAGACTAACACTTAAGAGTTTAGTTGTTAATTACTTGGGGATGAGAGGGAGCAGAATATGCCACTTTGACACATTGGTTATTTTGAATTAAAGTTACTTGAGAAACAGTCAGTACAAGAAGGACACGCTGACACCTGAAATCAGCAACGATCCCACATGACTATAGCCTCCCTGGAACATGAATGACTGATCAACAGCAACAACCAGCCATGCTGAGCAACTCTGCATGCGTCTCTAAGCCAGCTGTATGTCTTCTTTGCATAAAGATACATATAGATCTTCTGCCTATATTTTTATTGGGTTGTTTGTTGTTTTTATATTAAGCTCTATAAACTGATTATATATTTTGAAAATTAATCTCTTGTGGGTTACATGGTTTGCCAAGAAAACATTTTGAATACATTAATCAGCCCCAGAAGATCTTGAAACTGTCCTCAGAAATCCATCCTTCAAAAGCACCCAAAGAAGAACATCTAACAGACAAACTCTGCTGAAACTTCAAACTAGATTAACTTTTATTCAAAATATAGTATAGAAAAAAATACTAATACCTTTTAAATTTGTTCAACAAGGCTAGAGTATGAAGTCAAGTGGGCCTTAGGAGGCATTACTACAGACAAAGCATTACTGAAAACAAAGCTAGTGGAGGTGATGGAACTCCAGCTGAGTTATTTCAAATCCTAAAAGATGATGCTGTTAAAGTGCTGCACTCAGTATGTCAGCAAACTTGGAAAACTCAGCAGTAACCAAAAGACTGGAAGAGGTCAGTTTTCATTCCAATCCTGAAGAAAGGCAATGCCAAAGAATGCTCAAACTACCGCACAATTGCGCCTATTTCACATGCTAGCAAGGTAACACTCAAAATCCTTCAAGCTAGACTTCAGCAGTATATGAACCAAGAACTTCCAGACGTACAAGCTAGATTTAGAAACGGCAGAGGAACCAGAGGTCAAATTGCTCATATCAGTTGGATCATAAAAAGAGCAAGGTCATTCCAGAAACATCTACTTCTGCTTCATTGACTATGTTAAAACTTTTGACTGTATGAATCACAACAAACTACGTAAAATTCTTAAAGAGATAGAAATACCAGACCATCCCTGTCTCCTGCGATACCTGTATCAGGTCAAGAAGAAACAGAACTGAGCATGGAACAACTGACTGGTTCAAAATTGGGAAAAGAGTACAACAGGGCTATGCATTTCAGCCTGCTTATTTAACTTATATGCAGAGTACATCATGTGATATGCCATACTGGATGAATCCCAAGCTGGAATCAAGATTGCCAGGGAAAATATCAATCCCAGATATGCAGATGATACCACTCCAATGGCAGAAAGCAAAGAGGAACCAAAGAGCATCTTGATGAACATGAAAGAGGAGAGTTAAAATGCTGTTTTAAAACTCAACATTCAAAAAACTAAGATCATGGCATCTGGTACCATCACTTCATGGCCAAAAGATGAAGAAAAAGTGGAAACAGTGACAAATTTTGTTTTCTTGGGCTCCAAAATCACTGCAGATGGTGACTGCAGCCATGAAACTAAAAGACTCTTTCTCCTTGGAAGAAAAGCTATTATAAAACCTAGAGAGTGCAGAAAAATCAGAGATATCACTTTGCCAACAAAGGTCCATATACTCAAAACTATGTGAGAGTTGGATCATAAAGAAGGCTGAGTGGGGAAGAATTGATGCTCTAGAACTGTAGTGCTGGAGAAGACTCTTGAGAGCTCCTTGGACTGCAAAGAGATCAAACCAGAAAATTCTAAGGGAATGTTCTTTGGGAGGACTGATGCTGAAGCTGAAGCTGCAGTATTTTGGCCACCTGATGTGAAGAACTGACGCATTTGAAAAAACCCTCATCCTGGGAAAGATTGAAGGCAGGAGGAGAAGGGGATGGCAGAGGATGAGATTGATGGATGACATCACCGACTCAATGGACATGAGTTTGACCAACCTCTAGGAGATAGTGAAGGACAGGAAAGCCTGGCCTGCTGCACCTCATGAGATCAGAAAGAGTCATGACTTAGGGACTAAACAACAACAATAAGGCAAGCAAAAGAGGTTAAAATCACAAAGTAGAATTGCAAAGCAACTATCTATAGTTTATTTACAGTTTATTGCCCTATAGTACTGGGCTTCGCAGGTGGCACTAGTGGTAAAGAACCCACCTGCCAATGCAGGAGACGTGGGATTTAATCCCTGAGTGGGGAAGATCCCCTGAGGAAGAGCATAGCAATCCACTCCAGTATTCTTGCCTGGAAAATTCCATGGACAGAGGAGTCTGGTGGGCTATGGCCCACAGTGTTGCAAAGAGTTGGATACGATTGTATGTATGTATGCATACACCCTATAGTACTAGGTATAGGTATAAACACTGGAAAAGAAAAAGGCACAGTTTATCATCTTTGAAACATCACAGTTTGTACCCAAAAATGTGGTTAGTCATATGGCCAACTGCTAGATAAAAACGTAGAATCAGTAGGTTTCTCATGTATAACTAAAAGCCAATTAGAAAATGTTATGAATCACCAATGGACAATATCTTTAGGATAAATATAAGATACCTAATGAAAAATACGAAGACCTACAAGACTTTCTACAACTAACACCCAAAAGAGATGTCCTCTTCATTACAGAGCATGAGAATGCAAAACTAGGAAGTCAAGAGCTACCCGGAATAACAGACACATTTGTCCTTGGAGTAAAAAATGAAGCAGGTAAAAGGCTAACAGAGTTTTGTCAAGAGAACGCACTGGTCATAGCAAACAGCCTCTTCCAACAACACAAGAGACAGCTCTACACATGGACATCACCAGACAGTCAATGCTGAAATCAGATTGATTATATTCTTTGCAGCCAAAGATGGAGAAGCTCTCACAGCAAAAACAAGACTGGGAGCTGACTGGCTCAGATCATGAACTCCTTATTGCAAAATTCAGACTTAAAGAAAGTATGGAAAACCACTAGACCATTCAGGTATGACCTAAATCAAATCCCTTATGATTATACAGTGGAAGTGAGAAATAGATTCAAGGGATTAGATCTGATAGACAGAGTGACTGAGGAACTATGGACAGAGGTTCATGACATTGTACAGGAGGCAGTGATCAAAACCATCCCCAAGAAAAAGAAATGCCAAAAGGCAAAATGAATATCTGATGAGGCATTACAAACAGCTGTGAAAAGAAGAGAAGCTAAAGGCAAAGGAAAAAAGGAAAGATATACCCATTTGAATGCAGAGTTCCAAAGAATAGCAAGGAGAGATAAGAAAGCCTTCCTCAGTGATCAATGAAAAGAAATAGAGGAAAACAATAGAATGGGAAAGACTAGAGATCTTTTCAAGAAAATTAGAGATACCAAGCAAACATTTCATGCAAAAATGAGCACAATAAAGAACAGAAATGGTATGGACCTAACAGAAACAGAAGACATTAAGAAGAGATGGCAAGAATACACAGAAGAACTGTACAAAAAAGATCTTCATGACACAGATAACCACAGTAGTGTGATCACTCACCTAGAGCCAGACATCCTGGAATGTGAAGTCAAGTGGGCCTTAGAAAGCATCACTATGAACAAAGCTAGTGGAGGTAATGGAATTCCAGTTGAGCTTTTTCAAATCCTAAAAGATGATGCTGTGAAAGTGCTGCACTCAATATGCCAGCACAATTGGAAAACTCAGCAGTGGACCCAGGACTGGAAAAGGTCAGTTTTCACTCTAATCCCAAAGAAAGGCAATGCCAAAGAATGCTCAAACTACCGCACAATTGCACTCATCTCACACACTAGTAAAGTAATGATCAAAATTCTCCAAGCCAGGCTTCAGCAATACACGAACCGTGAACTTCCAGATGTTCAAGCTGGATTTAGAAAAGGCAAAGGAACCTTAGATCAAATTGCTAACATCTGCTGGATTATCGAAAGAGCAAGAGAGTTCCAGAAAAACATCTACTTTTGCTTTATTGACTACATCAAAGCCTTTGACTGTGTGGATCACAACAAACTGTGGAAAATTCTGAAAGAGATGGAAATACCAGACCATCTGACCTGCCTTCTGAGAAATCTGTATGCAGGTCAAGAAGCAACAGTTAGAACTGGACATGGAGCAAGTTCCAAATTGGGAAAGGAGTACATCAAGGCTGTATATTGTCACCCTGCTTATTTAACTTACATGCAAAGTACATCATGAGAAACGCTGGACTGGATGAAGCAGAAGCTGGAATCAAGATTGCCGGAAGAAATATCAATAACCTCAGATATGCAGATGACACCACCCTTATGGCAGAAAGCAAAGAAGAACTAAAGAGCCTTTTGATGAAAGTGAAAGAGGAGAGTGAAAAAGTTGGCTTAAAACTCAACATTCAGAAAACTAAGATCATCGCATCTGGTCCCATCACTTCATGGCAAATAGACGGGGAAACAGTTGAAATGGAGAGAGACTTTGTTTTTTTGGGTCTCCAAAAGCACTACAGATGGTGATTGCAGCCATGAAATTAAAAGACACTTGCTCCTTGGAAGAAAAGCTATGACCAACCTAGACAGCATATTAAAAAGCAGAGACATTACTTTGCCAAAAAAGTCTGTCTAGTCAAGGCTATGGTTTTTCCAGTAGTCATGTATGAATGTGAGAATTGGACTGTAAAGAAAGCTGAGCACTGAAGAATTGATGCTTTTGAACTGTGGTGTTGGAGAAGATTCTTGAGAGTCCTTTGGACTGCAAGGAGATCAAATCAGTCAATCCTAACAGAAATCAGTCCTGAATATTCATTGGAAGGACTGATGCTGAAGTTGAGATTCCAACACTTTTGCCACCTGATGTGAAGAACTGACTCATTTGAAAAGACCCTGATTCTGGGAAAGATTGAAGGCAGGAGGAGAAGGGGACAAGAAAGAATGAGATGGTTGGATGGCATCACTGACGTGATGGACTTGAGTTTGAGTAGGCTCTGGGAGTTGGTCATGGACAGGGAGGCCTGGCATGCTGCAGTCCATGGGGTTGCAAAGAGTTGGACATGACAGAGCGACTGAACTGAACTGAACTGAATGAAAAATATTAAAAATAACTTGAAACATAAGCAAACAAGTGTAACAAACCCTAACAAGAGCAGCAGTAATGGTTAACCTTTGGGGAGCAGGTAACACCTGCTGAGCTTGTTCTGCTCACTTCATAGACTTTATCTCCATCCTCTTGCCCTGAGGCAGAAGGATTTTCATCCCCATATTAGTGATGAAGGACATGTGAACATGTGGCTGGTCAATGTGACCTTTTACTGAGGTGATACAGAAAGATCTGAATAAATATAGAAGTATGGCATATCCCTTGGTGCACCTCTAAAATTAACCTGTTGATTTTGTGCATTTTTAAAACTAATTCCAACTGGAGTTTGCTTTTTTTTTTTTTCCCAACTTGACAAATAGAAGATAAGTAATGAAGTAAGCTGAAGCTCCAATACTTTGGCCACCTGATGCGAAGAACTGACTCATTGGGAAAGACCCTCATGTTGGGAAAGACTGAAGGCAGAAGGAGAAGGGGATGACAGAGGATGAGATGGTTGGATGGTGAGTCCATCACCAACTCGATGGACATGAGTTTGAGCAAGCTCCAGGAGTTGGTGATGGACAGGGAAGCCTGGCATGCTACAGTCCATGGGGTCACAAAGAGTTGGACACAAGTGAGTGACTGAACTGAACTGAAGAATAAGTGAATATAAATATGAAAAAATTTTGGAGATAAGAAATTAATAACCTACTACATTGACAAAAGTTAAAAAGCCAAACAATGCTTAAGACTTTTGAGGATGTGAATGAAACTTTTTTTTTTTTTTGGTGGAGAATGAAACTTTTTTAAAATCAGTATTTTTAAAATTGAAGTATACCATTTGATGCTAGGTAAAGAACCCACCTGCCGATGCAGGAAACATGAGACATGTGTTCTATCCCTGAGTCGGAAAGATCCCCTGCAGGAAGGCATGGCAACCCACTCCAGTATTCTTGCCTGGAGAATCCCATGGACAGAGGAGCCTGACGGGCTACAGTTCATAGTGTTACAAAGAGTCGGACACTGATGAAGTGACTTAGCATGCACACACACATACTTAATGTGCAAAGTTATGTTAGTATACAGCAAAGTGATTCAGTTATGTATTCTTTTTCTGATTCATTTCCATTTGAAAGTTATTACAAGATATTTAACATAGTTCCCTGTCCTATTTCTAGGTCCATCCTTGTCTTTGCAAATGGCATTATAATCAGTCTTTTTATGGCTGAGTAATATCCCATTTTATATATGTACCATATCTCCTTTATCCATTCTTCTGTCAATGGGCATTTAGGGTTAGCAACATTTAGTTTGCTTCCTATTGTAAATAGCACTGCAATTAAAATTGTGGTTAATGTGTCTTCTTTTTGGATCAGAGTTTTCTGCAGATATAGGCACAGGAGAGGGATTGCTGAATCGTGTGGTAACTCTGTGATATGCTCTGCTTAGTCGCTCAATTGTGTCTGACTCTTTGCAACCTCATGGACTGTAGCCCACCAGGCTCTTCTGTCCGTGGGAATTACCCAGGCAAGAATACCGGAGAGGGTTGCCACGCCCTCCTCCAGGGGATCTTCCCAACCCAGGGATTGATCCCAGGTCTCCCACATTGCAGATGATTCTTTACTGTCTGAGCCACCGGGGAACCCCAAGAATGCTGGAGTGGGTAATCAATCCCTTCTCCAGGGAATCTTCCTGGCCCAGGAATCGAACTGGGGTCTCCTGCATTACAGGTGGATTCTTTACCAGCTGAGCTACCTGAGAAGCCCATGGTAACTCTATTTTTAGTTTTTTAAGAATATCCATACTGTTCTCCATAGTGGGTGCACCAATTTACATTCCCACCAACAGTGTAGTAGGGTTCCCTTTTCTCCATATCCTCTCTAGAAGGAACTGTTAAACATCACCTGTGGACTTGTATATTGGAACATCTACTTTGATTAGTGATTTGGTATTTCATCTGGGATTTTCACATTCAAAGTCCTTAAATCTCAGCACCCTGATCTGTAAAAATCAGTCCAAAAAAAACCATTGCTAGTGAACATTTCATTTGTAAATGGTGTCTTTGTTCACAATCAGAGCAACTTGTTCCACCACTGACTATGAAGAGTGGAAAACATTTTTTCACAAAGTGAAAAACGGCAGGGCTAAGAAAAAAAATAAATTGCAGATACATGAAATAAAGTAGAGAAATCTTTGAAGCCTAATGTTCAGGGAAATAGTAGGTTCAGAAGACTTAATACAGAACATCACTGTTTTTACAGAGCAAAAATATGAGTGATACTTAGCAAAATTATTGCCTGGCACATTTTATATGTAATAAAGCAATTTCTTAGAAAACAAAGCAAGTGCTTATGCTGAAGTTCAGCAATTTCTCTCTTAGGCATTTATCCCCAGTAAATTAAAACTTACATTCACATAAAACCTGCACACAAATGTTCACAGCAGCAACTTTATTCATAATAGCTGAAAACTGGAAGCAAACCTAATTCCTGTAACAGGTGAATGGATAAACAAATGATGGTACATCCGCATCATGGATTTAATTGCTCAGCAATAAAAGAAATGAGCTATTGATGCACACAACTGCTTGGATGGATCTCAAGAGAATCATGTTTAGTGAAAAAAGGGCCAATCTCTAAAGGGTACATACTGAAGTTCAGGCCTTTTGAGTAGGATCTCCCCCATTCTTCTTGCTCAGCTCTGCAATAAACCTTTCTCTGCTCAAAAAAAAAAAAAAAAGTTACATACTGTGTGATTCCATTCCATTTTTGAGATGATGAAATGCTAGAGATGGAGAACCAATGTAGTTTCCAGTAGTTTGGGAGGCAGGAAGAAGGAAAGTGGCTTTGTCTAGAAAAGGGTATCCATAGGGGTCCTCGTGATGCACCTATTCTGCATCTTGACTGTAGCAGTGAAAACATGAATCTACACATGCAACTTTTCGTTGGAAAAACCCTGATGCTGGAAAGGCTGAAGGCAGGAGGAGAAGGGGGCGACAGAGGATGAGGTGGTTGGATGGCATCACCGACTCAATGGACATGAGTTTGAGCAAGCTCCGGAAGTTGGTGATGGACAGGGAAGCCTGGCGTGCTGCAGTCCATGGGGTCGCAAAGAGTCAGACATGACTGAGTGACTGAACTGAACTGAACGGAACACATGCAACGAAATAGCATAGAATTAAATACACACACATACATGCACACACATGAGTGCATGTGAAACATGAATGCATGGTGAAATTTGAATAAAGTTAATGAATTTTATTCATGTTAATTTTCTGGTTGTGATATTGTACTGCTGCTTCTGCTGCTAAGTCACTTCAGTCATGTTCGACTCTGTGTGACCACATAGACGGCAGCCCACCAGGCTCCCCCGTCCCTGGGATTCTCCAGGCAAGAATACTGGAGTGGGTTGCTATTTCCTTCTCCAATGCATGCAAGTGAAAAGTGAAAGTGAAGTCGCTCAGTCGTGTCCAGCTCCTAGCGACCCCATGGACTGTAGCCCACCAGGCTCCTCTGTCCATGGGATTTTCCAGGCAAGAGTACTGGAGTGGGTTGCCATTGCCTTCTCCGATATTGTACTATAGTTATATAAGATGTTAATATTGAAGAGTATAGTAGAACTTCCTCTATTATTTCTTACAATTGTTTTGCTTTCTCAGTTTCTGTTTTTTAACCTCTAAAATACAAAGATCTGAATTAAATGTATCAATTTGCTGAGACTGCTGTAAAAAGCACCCCAACCCGGGGCACAGAAATATGTTGTACTATCCCGCAGTCTGAAAGTCCAGCATCAGTGTCAGCAGGGCTGGCTCGTCCGAGAGCTGTGAGGGGCACTCCGACTCTGGCCTCCCCGCTGCTGCAGGCACTCTGGCCGTCTCTGACACTCCTTGTCTTGCAGACCTCTCCCTTCATCTTCACATGCTGTTCTCCTTGTGCGCCCGTCTGTCTCCAAACTTCCGCTTTTTGTAAAGACATGAGTCATCTTGGGTTAGGGCCACCCTCTTTAGTATGACTTCATCTTAACTAATTACACTGCAACGACTATTTTCAAATTAGGTTACATTCTGTGCTACTGTGAGTTAGGGCTTCAACATTTAAATTAGGGGCAGAGGTAGAGGACACAATTTAACCCATAGCGACCCCAAAGAGGTGAGACCAATTAATTTATTATTGAGTAAATTCTGGCTTTGACTGGGCTATAAGAGGATGTGCAGGCAATGAAGAAAGAAAGGACACCAAATTTTACCTTATAGATTAACCAAATTCATGTTTGGATAAATAGCATGTTATCTTTATGATAGATAACAAATTGACTGCTCGTTAGATCCAGATAGATAATAGGTTGACTGATCAATGAAAAGTGAAAGTGTTAGTCGCTCAGTCGTGTCCAACTCTTTGCAATCCCATGGACTGTAATGTAGCCTGCCAGGCTTCTCTGTCCACGGAATTCTCCAGGCAAAGAATACTGGAATGGGTTGCCATTCCCTTCTCCAGAGGGTCTTCCTGACACAGGGATTGAACTCAGGTCTCCCACATTCAGGATCTCAATTCAGATACAGAAAGTAATGTGCTGCTTTACTAGTGAAGGAATTGTTGAGAGGAAAATGATTGTTTTATAAGAGAACTGCTTTCCCAACAAGGCCTGAGTCCTCTTATGATTAATCTAAAAATCAACCAGTCCATGCAGAAAACTGTTTCATAAAGTGAATAAATAATTATTAAGCACCTACTATGTATCACACACTGTTAATAACCGTCAAGATTACAAGGACACATAGTGCTTCTTAAAGTGTGTTCTGGATCAACTGGTTCACTGTTAATTAGACGAAACCTGCTCAATGAAGAAAGCAGTACATTGATGTCACATTTTCTTCCTAATTTTGTGGCAGACAAGCAACAAACAGTGATTGATATACTACTAGACAAACGCTGGAATGAGACAAACTGCAATGTATCATCTCCGTCCAGCCATGTTCAAATGCTCCAGCTGAAGCTTCTCGTCCACACCCACTGCTGCCCCTGCAGGTACCAAAAACCTCAGCTCTATTTTGGAAGGACATGTATGTGCCCTGTGCCACTGAACAGCATTTTGCTCTTTGCCTTGATGTATAGACTTGCTATTCTCAATTGCAATCATAAGTCACCCAGCAGAGAGTTTTTCCGTATGTCCAGCTACTAAGTTAAGCTTGCTCAGAGCTGTCCTAGTAGATTTTCTTTCCTGTTCAATAGCACAGGTCATGTGTATGTCCTTCCAAAACAGAGGTGAGGTTTTTGACACCTACAGGGGAAGCAGTAGATGTGGAAGAGAAAACCTCAACCATGGTATTTGCATGTGAAATGAAAATTTTACTGGATGAGCTTAACAGAAGATTGACAATGACCAAAGTGTTCTCAGCACATATAGAGGTAGGTAAATATAAATTATCCTGATCTGAATAACAGAGAAAAATATATTTTAAAAGTAAGTACAGTGTCATTAATCTTTAGGACAATATTCAGTGGCCTAATACATGTATAACTGGAGTTTTGAAAAGTGACAGAAAGAAAATAGGGCAAGAAAAATATTTGAGAAAATAGTGGCCAGATATTTCCCAAATTTGGTAAAAGCATAAGCTTCCATAAGCTTACAAGATGCTCAGAAAACGCTAGGCAGGAGGCATAGAAGAAAAGTATAACTAAGCATCAGAGTTAAACTGAAAATCAAGAAAAAAAGATCTTTAAAATCTTGAAAGCAGCCAGAGAAAAACACGCATTACAAATAGAAGTATGCTATGAAAGACAGATACTTCTCTTTAGAAAAATGGAGACCAGGAGATAAATATTCTAAAGCACTGAAAGGAAAAAAAAAAAAACAAAACCTCAATTCAGAATTCTATATCCAGCAGAAATCTGTCAAAATATAGGGGAAATAAACAGAGTTTAAGATAAACAAAAGCCTAAAGAATTCATCACTGGTTCACCTGAATTAAAAGAAAGAGAAACTAAAAGGAATTTTTTAGCCTAAAGGGAAGTGAACCGGATGGAAATCCAAATCAGCAAAAGGCAATGAAAAACATTGGATGTAATAAATGCGAAATGCTCAAGACTCCATAACAGTCTTCATCTCTTAGTATCTTTAAAAGGCAAACTATTGTTTAAGCAAATCTGATACCAATTTATTGTGAAGTTTATAACTTAAGTGAATTTAAAATATACAACAACAATAGCACAGAAAGGAGACGTTAAATGGAATTACATTATCACTACAAACTTCCGGATATTAAAAGAATGATGAGGAAACATTGCAAATAACTTTATGCCAGTATAGTCAGCAGATTGGATGAAGTGAATAACGTCCTTGAAAAACAATTTTCCAAAATTAATACAAGATGAATAAGAAATCCAAATATATCTGTATCTATTGAAGAAATATATTAAGTTCTCATAAACAAAACTCCAGGCCCAGATGGTACAGCTGCACGCTTCCCAGGATGGCTCACACGAAAGGCAGCGATGGCACAGCACGAGGTGAGGGTCGGGCAGTTGGACTATCCCCCATCGCTGGCGGGGCTGCAAAACCAGGACAACTACTGTGCAATAATGCCTGATCAGTTTTTATTTCATTAAACATCTGTGTTCGGCAACTCTAATCCTGGGCCTTTACTCTGAAGAAATGAGAATATGTGCACACAAAAAAGTCTTGTTGATTAAAACTTTATTCAAAATAGCTAAAAACTGGAAAACCTCACAATGTGATATGCAATGGAATACAGTTCCATACGATGGAATAGTTGTCAGCCTCTGCCCCTGGCTGTCGTCTCTAGGGTCTTTTACACTTCACCCTCCCAATCCTACATCTTTACTCTGCTTTGTCAGCAGGCTTAGCACTTGCCTCTCCAGCCTTCTGCTTCCTGATCACACAGCGAATGTGTGCCTGATTGCAGCCCTTTCAGAGGGAGAATAGGCTGCTGCTAATCTTTCTGGATGCCTTGCAGGGGGACAAAATCTATCAGTGACACCTGTCCTCACTGTAACATTAGATACAATATGTTGGATTCTTCTTCAATAACTTGTAGATTTGTAGGCATTTCCATTGGGTTCTGTGAGTCTTCTCAGCAATCAAACTCTGTTTAACTGCCACTGTCAGTGAAGTAAGTTAGATCAGCTTTCCCAAGGACCTCTCAATACACTGACATTCAAGTCAATCTTTTTATTTATTTATTTTTTTAGTGCTATTAACTAATTGGCGGAATAATGAGCTGGTTCCATAGCATCCTCCTATGATGACCAATCTGGTATTTTTGTTTTGTGTCATAATGAAGTCATGGATGTCAACATATCTGATGTTTTTCGATCACTACAGATGGCATTTGGTCTGTGAGGATTCTTCAGGCTGATTTCTGAGTCTTTTTGATATAACTCCAGTTGTGCTTGGCAGTTTCCCTCATCTCCTGGATAATATGGCATTCCAGACTCATCTCGTACACTTCCTACCTTAGCCCTGGAGTGAAGCGTTTCTCTAAAGAGTCTTGATGGTGCAGTGAGGTGTGGGAAGTGATACGCGGCCTCTGCAGGCCTGTGTGACAGGTTGTCCACTGCTGCTGAGGCAGTCACTGCATTCACTTCCTTGCCTGCAGGCTGAGTCACTTAGGTCGTGTCTGACTCTTTGTGACCCAGAGGACTAAGGTCTGCCAGACTCCTCTGTCCATGGGATTCTCCAGGCAAGAATACTGGAGTGAGTTGCCTTGCCCTCCTCCAGGAGATCTTCCTGACCCTGGGATTGAACCCACATCTCTTATGTCTCCTTTTACTTCCTAAATATGCAGCTATAAAAATATCTTTCATATCTTTATGCAGAAAAGAAAGGTACATTCATTTGGATTGGAAAATAAGAAAAATGGCTGTTGGCACACTGATCAAAGAAATTGAGCAACAGATAGAAATAAAAAAAAGCAGTTATGTCACAGACATCAGAAGGTTTATTTTTTATTCTTAGTTAATTATAATACGCTCAAAAGAAGCATTTAAAATTAAGGTATGAAATCTTTTCCTGAAAGACTAATCAATACATAACATTTAGTTCAGAACTTTGGTTTTTAAAGGTTAACAAAGAGAAACTTTGAGAAAGTAAAACAAAATTAGGAGCTCAGGGAGAGAAAGAGTTGGCTACCAATCCTACAGGTTCTACCCTCAGAATACAGCTGCACCCAGCTCTCCCCACCTGTGCCGTGTTGGCTGCAGAGAGCATCTGTGCCCAAGCCGCCTTTTCTCCCTGAAGATGCTGCCTTAGCCTCCTGCTGACAGATGGCCCAGAAACCACCACTCTGCTCTATTTTCCACAGAAAGATCTTTGTGTGTTGGATGAGGTTACCCCTCTATTTGAAACCCTCTACTGACTTCACAGAGTCCTTTCCATGGTGGAGGAAGCCCAGCAGCCTGCTTTCGGTTGTCTCCACAGCCCCACGCCATGCCTCTCCTCCTGGCTCACGTCTGCTCAGGCAGTTCTGACAGTGAATGCACTGAGTCTGCTGCGTATCAGCTCCCAGGCGTGCTGTACCCAGGCTGGATAGTCCCTTCGCCACACCTCCACTGCCTGATGCCCTCTGCAGTCTCTCTCCCCCTCTCCGGGGTTTACTTCAAAGGCCTCTTGGTCACCTGGTATTGTGGTCCGTGCGCTGCTCTGGTTTGGGTGTCCTTTCCATTTGGGTGTCCTTTCCGCCCCCTGCCTATTTGAATATAAAGTCTGTGCAAGCAGGAGGCTGAAATCTCAGCCTGCTTGTTCACGGATCTAGCTCTGGTACCTAGAACCATGACAGGCATATGATATGTTGTCAATAAATATTTGACAAGTGAATAAGGGGGACAGTTGGAAAAGGGCATGAGAAGCTGAGAAGCTGTTAAACACATACATGAGTGTGCAAACCCCCCCACACCCATCAGCATGATATTGTCCGTCAGGGGACGGAGAGGTAGCAGAACACACACAGATGTGACGCAAGTCTGAAAGCGGGGAAAAGTCAGGACAAGAAGAAGCCAGTGAGAGAAGGTCTGAACGAGCTCCCTGCACCCCGTGCCCCTTGGCCAGGCGCTGTGGCCTCTCCTCCCGCCTCCTCCTCTTGGCTCTGTGTGAAGTCCGCAACAGATGGTGCAAGAGCAATGACTTTCCATCATGAGCTTCCCTGAGGTCTCTGCACAAAAGTCTGTTTGGAGAACACAAGTGCTAGGTCTTTGTTACCCTTCTGGCCACTGTCCCCGAGCTGGTAAGATAAGACTCTCTGGGTTGCCACTGAAATGGGACCAGGGGCATGAGAAAAGACACCCTGGTGAACATCAACATGCTCTCTCTCCATGCGGATGCCCTGGTGAACATCAGGACGCTCTCTCACCACGCGGATGCCCTGGTGAACATCAGGATGCTCTCTCACCATGCGGACGCCCTGGTGAACATCAACATGCTATCTCACCATGCGGACACCCTGGTTAACATCAATATATTTTCTTACCATGCGGACGCCCTGGTGAACATCAGTATATTTTCTCACCATGCAGGTATTGTTAGGAAGTAAATGTTTTGCTCCTTCCCATCCGTCAGGAAAGGCAGAGAACACAACAGTACAGGAGATGGAGGCAGGAAAGAAACGGGACAATGAGACAACGCGAGTGAGAGGGAAATTCAAACCCTCCCGTTGAGTCCATCCACGCCCCTTCCCCAGGACCCTCATTCTGTTCCCTTCCCACTCAGTCTTACCCCATTTCCCTCTTCTGTGCAGCAGCTGGGAGCTCTGTCTTGCTTGGGGAAGTGTTTTAGGTGTAGGGCAAAGGGTGTGGGGCCTACTTACATACACGCTAGGGAGCCAGCTTCCATGGCGCTTGAAAGCCTGCTATTTTTATCTTTATATATATTTTAATTTATTAGTTATACATTTCTTTTTGTTGCCTTAATATGCATTTTTATGACTAGTAGCCATTTTTCCAAATGAATCCCATCATTCCAGATGCTTACTACTCTCTTGCTTTGCCCACTGTTGATTTCTCAGCTAACTTCTTACTTTTGATGCTTTAAAACTGGCTTTGGTATTTTTTCCTTTCTTTTTGGAACATTTTCCAACACCTTAACCAAATCTCTTAAATACCTAATTTCTAATTTGCACTTAAAATTTCCTCATGTTTACTGTTTCAAGTTTTAGAAAGCTGAGTTCTCCTTTGGTTATCTTGTGGTTTGCTGTACCTCTTGGTAATTCCAGTGCCTTGTCATTTTCAACCTTAGTTCACCATATTTTTGTTTTGCAAATACACATCCTTTCTATTTTGGGAGAGGTGGATGGGCTTTGATGTATGACTCTTTCTCTAAGGCAGAGCTGTGGACCTTCTTGATCTTCTAAAATGAGAAGGAGGGTTTGTGATGCATCCAAAGCCACCTCCTTGCCTGTGCTCTCTCTCTGCTCCCGTGATGACCCTTCCATGTGTGAAGGTAGAGTTGGTCCTGAGAAACTGCTGCAGAGATAGAAGCTCACAGAGGAAGATCCTGGGTTTGGTATCTTTTTAGTCAGCCACCTTCCTACAGGCTGGGATCAACCAGCTTGGACCAAACGACCAGCAAGATTCATTGCTGCCCCACGGTCCTGGGCACTGAGCATGAAGAGCTTTCATCTTGGATGGAAGAAGGCAGATTTCATTACACCTCTAGAATCTTTCTTATATCGTCAGTGCAGAGAAGTATATGCCAGTTCATTTGGCCAAGATATTTTTTTTTAATGAGTTAGATGGGAATTTTCTACAATTGTTACCTTCAATTTACTCTTGAGTTGGGGAAGAAATGAAGGATTAGGTAGCATAAGGGAAATGTGTTTAGGCTAGAATGGAAGTGTTTATTCATACCAGTTACAAACTGGGTGGACCAAGCTCTGAGCCAAGCCAGATTTTATAGGGATTAAAAGTCTTGGGATGGTGAAACTATGTGGCTGGCATTTTTATGTAACATACCTCCCATACAAGTAGCAGTTAACTATTTCCCTAATACTTGTTATTTATAAACGCAATCTCCCTTACTTCTCTTTATTTACAAGTTGCTTTCTGGTGCTAAAGGACTGGAATGTGTATTTTGTTGTGACATGACATCTAACAGTCCTGCTGAATTTCTGGCACCCTTGCCCCGTGAGCAGTGCTGCCTAGGGACACAGAAACAGGCCTGGGGGATGTGAAGTGCTGAGAAGGCAAGCGGTATCTCAGCTATAGCAACAACATTCACGTGGCTGCGAGCAGGCAACCAGGGACGATGCCAGCTGAAGTGGAGGCCACCTATGGAAGCCTGAGGGGCCGCCAGACTCATACATTTAAAGAGTGGAAAAGAATTGTGATGGCAACGAAATATTTCTCTGTAATGCAGCCAGGTGTAAGTCTTATAGAGCAATGCCTTTCGAAGTTTCGAAACATCCAGTATTCCCAAATAGAAGGCAAGGGCCTGAACAAGCATGGACCACCTCCAGGTTCTTGCTTCAGTCGTAGGAAACTTGTCTATAGACCTTCCTCCAGGGCTAATCTGAGGAAGAAAGCAGGGGTAGCACTTAGGATTTTATGATGAAAAATTATTTAAATCAATACGAAAGTCAGGAGAATAATTTAACCACCCTAACACAGCCACTGCCCAGAGCCCTCCTTCCTTTTTACCATTTCAGGGTATACATAGTATGTTCAATCCTGCTACTTTGACATGTGGGCTATTTCTGGTCCTTTGGGGCAATGAATACCCTTTTGCCTACATCTTTTCACATTTTTGCAAGTGTGTCTTTAAGCTAGATTCTGAGAAGTGTGATTGTAGAATCAAGAGTAAATACATATGTCATTTTGCTCCAGATTGCCAAATTTTCCTGTATTGCGTTACATCCCGAATATTTGAGAGTGTCTGCTTCCTCATGGTCGTTCCAGCAATTTGTTGTCAATCTTTTGTATTTTTGTCAACTTGGTAGATGAGAAATGGTATCTCAATTTAATTCTTTTTTGGACTTCCCTGGTGGTACGGCAGATAAAAATCTGCCTGCCAATGCAGGGGACACAGGTTTGATCCCTGGTCTGGGAAGATCTCACATGCCACGGAGCAACTAAGCCCATGTGCCACAACTGCTAGCCTGCATGCTGAAACGACAGAAGCCCCTGTGCCTAGAGCACGTGCTCTGCAACAAGAGGCCACCATGCTGAGAAAGCCTGTGCGTGCAGCAAAGACGCAGCACAACCAAAAAATGATAATAATTTAAAACATTTTAGTTATTAAAATTTTTAAACATTGAAGTATAGTTGATTTACAATGCTGTGTTAATTATTGCTGTACAGCAAAGTGACTCAGTTACACATAGAGTAACTCCCCTACATGAAACGTTTAAGTTGTGAACTTTCAAAGACAGGAACACGTGCGTCATCAGCGTCAGGAATGAGTGAAACTGCAGCTCACCCTCCGTCTCCTATTGCTGACGACCCTTCAGCTCTAGCATCTCCCACATCCTCTCCCTCTTCCAGTCACTAACTCAATGCTACTCCCTGTGTACCGGTTTTTGCACTGTTGTACTTTTCAAGGCACTGTACTGTAAAATTAAAAATGTTTTCTTTATTTTTAGTGCTGGTTTTTTATGCATTATTTGTATGAAAAGTACTGTAAACCTATTATAGTACAGTACTATATAGCTGATTGTGTAGCTGGGTACCTAGACTAATCTCGTTAGACTTAACAAATGTGCTCTTCGAACTGAACTCATTCATATGTAGGAGACTTACTCTGTATATACACATTCTTTCTTTTAAACATTATTTTTCATTATGGTTTACCGTAGGTTATTGAATACAGTTCTCTGTGCTATATAACAGGACCTTGCTGCTTCCCGTTAACTTAGTTTTTATTTGTATTTCTCCCTACTTTCTCCTTTTGTTCAGAATTATGAGGTCTTAAATGCTTGTACACTGACAATTTATGATTTCTTCTTCTATTTAAAGATTGTTTTTGGAAAAGCAGGGAATGGCAATAGGTGCTAAGGGATGAATTGTTGGGACTTGAACACTAGCTTGAAAAAGTTTCTGTAGTTGAATCCAGATTCAACAATACTAAATGTTCCATGATCAACTAGGGAAGTCTAGTTTGAATGAGGTAAAGACACTGGTGGTGTGTTTGCCTAATCTTCACTGCTCCTGTTAGAAACAACTTCTGCTTAGGTTGGAATCAGAACAATAAGAAAAGTTCCCTCTGTTTGAAAACAAGTCTCTTGGTTTGAAGAAAGATTATACTATATATTCAGTATAGTTTTAGAGTTGCGTGTTTCTTTCAGCTTTCCTAATTCATTGAAATTGATCATTTTTATATGATGAACACAGTCGCTTGTAGAGAAATACAGATTGATGATAAAAGTGAAAACTTGAACTTCAATGTCAACATTTATCTTCAATCTAAATAATATTTACATTAGTTATTTTAATTCAACTACCTAGAGTTCACACCTTATTAATAACATGTATCTCAAAATATGTGATTTGCATGTTTTTCCCAAATTATTTTTTTTAAATTGAGATATAGTCGACATATAACATTATGTTAGTTTCAGGTGTATAACATAATGATTTTATATTTGTACATATTATAAAATGACCATCACTATAAGTCTAGTTAGCATCTATCATCAAATATAATTACATTTTTTGAAAACTTTTAAGATATACTCTCTTAGCAACTTTCATATATGCAACAGAGTATTATTGACCATGATCATCATGTTGTGTATTATACCCCCAGGGCTTATATATTTTGTAACAGGAAGTTTGTGCCTGTTGACCCCCTTCACCCATTTCACCACTGTTACCCTCCACATACACACACACACACACACACACACACACACTCCCTGTATTTCTCCTTTTTGAGTGAAGTTGGTCATCTTTTCATAAGTGCTATGTGTGTTAAGTCTCTTTAGTCCTGTCTGACTCTTTGCAACCTTATGGACTGGAGCCCACCAGGCTTCTCTGTCCGTGGGATTCTCCAGGCAAGAATACTGGAAAGCGTTGCCATTTCCTCCTCCAGGGGATTTTTCCCAACCTAGGGATTGAATCTGCATCTCTTGGCTCCTGCATTGGCAGGCAGGTTCTTCACCACTAGCGCCACCTGGGAAGCCCATCTTTTCATATGGTTAAGGGCTATTTTCACTCTCTGCATATCTTGGTTTTTCATAAGGTTATTTGGTATTTTCTTTCATTGCTTCTACATTTTTAATTTTGAGTCATAATTGGGGAGGTTTTCTTACTCCAGATGATAAAGAGGTTTACTCTTGTTCTCTTTGAGAACTTAAACAGTTTGAAAACTCCACATTTAAATTTCTGTTACATGTGTAATATCGTCTGGTACAGAGACTGAGGCATAGGTTCCATTTTACTTGTTTAAATAGCTATTCAGCTGTCACAACATTTGAGAATTCTTCTACTTACTGACTTATGAAGTCATTTTTATAGTATTCTCTATTTTTCCATTTGTCCTTAGTTCTGTTTTATATTGAACATATATAGTCCCTTAGTCCAGGGCTTTATGCTGATTCATTGGCCTGCTGCTCTTTCATTTTCCAATACCACCCTACTTTAAAGAAGGAAGGTTTATAATATTAGGTTGGTCCAAACATAATTGTAGTTTTGGACCATGAATTTTAAATCATTGTAGCAAGGCTCAAACACATCTTTATTAGTCAAAATAGGAACCATTACAATCAACACATTTTTCCAATGGGAAATAAGTTTATTTCTGTAGCATAAAAATCCATGCTTCTGGACTCAAAGGACTCTTGGAAAGCATTTTCTGCATCCTGATGGCTGTTTAAGTGTTTTCCCTGCAAAAAGTTTTCAAGATACTTGTAGAAATGGTAATCAGTTGGTGAGAGGTCAGGTGGATATGGCAAACCTTCCTAGCCCAATGCGCTCAACTTTTGAAGTGTTGCTTGTGTGACATGCATTCAGGCATTGTCATGGAGAATTGGGCCCCTTCTGTTGACCAATGTTGACTGCAGGCATTGCAGTTTTCAGTGCATCTCACTGATTTGCTGAGCATACTTCTCAGATGTAATAGTTTCACTGGGATTTAGAAAGCTGCAGTGGATCAGATGGGCAGCAGATCACCAAACTGTGATTGTGACCATTTTTTGGTGCAAATTTAGCTTTGGGAAGTGCTTTGGAGCTTCTCTGTCCAACCATTAGGCTGGTCATCACTGGTTGTCATATAAAATCCAGTTTTCATCACACATCACAGGCTGATCAAGAAATGATTCACTGTTGCTACATAGAATAAGAGAAGGCAACACTTAAAATGACGATTTTTTGGATTTTTGGTCAACTTATGAGGCACCCACTTATCAAGCTTTTTCACCTTTCCAATTTTCTTGAAATGCCAAACAACCATAGTATGACTGACATTGAGTTCTTCTGCAACTTTTCATGTAGTTAAAAGAGGCTCAGCATTGATGATTGCCCTCGTTTGGTCATTGTCAACCTCTGATGACGAGCCACTATGCTCCTCATCTTCAAGGCTCTCCTGTTCTTTGTGAAACTTCTTGAACCACCACCACACTGTACGTTTGTTAGCAGTTCCTGGGCCAGATGCACTGTTGATGTTGCAAGTTGTCTCCACTACTTTATGATCCATTTTGAACTCAAATAAGAAAATTGCTTGAATTTGCTTTTTATCTAACATCATTTCCTTAGTCTAAAATACATGTTAAATAAACAGCAAGTAATGGTAGCTCAGACAGTAGAGAATTTGCCTGCAATGCAAGAAACCTGGGTTTGATCCCTGGGTCAGGAAGATCCCCTGGAGAAGGGCATGGCAACCCACTCCAGTAATTTTGCCTGGAGAATCCCGTGGACAGAGGAGTCTGGTGGGCTACAGTCCAAGGGGTCACAAAAGAGTCAACTTAGCAACTGAACAACAACAATCTCAGATAGATTAAGCTATTCTATATTATTTTAGTTAAAAATAATATTTAAAATGTCACCAACAGTTAAGGGTCCTTTGAGCCTCATACCCAAAGTTTGCATGGTACATGCTCAAAGTAGGAAAATTTAGTCTGGACTTCTTCAAAAGAAACTTAAATGAGTAAATTTTTATCTGACTTGGGTTCTTTACAATAATGGAACAATTCTACAGAATCGGGCCCTAATAATATAGAATTTCTGAGCTGATCCAGGTGCAAAGAAAGTTGTTTATTTCTCCATGTTAAATCCTAATTCTCTTTTAATATGATTAAAAACTACATTCTTTTTAGAAATGTCATCTTTTATACCTTATAATTGTCAGGGTCTTTTTTTCCCCAAAAAGAATCCAGTTTTTTTTTTTTTTTTTTTACTCCTATAGAGTTGGAGGAAAATATGTCCTTTTTCATCCCTTGATCTCCTAGGAGAAAATATAGTGCTTCAGACTATAAACATTTATTGCAGTTTAAGATCTGCTACTTACTGATCATAAAAGCACACATTTCATCAAAAACTGTAATAGGTAAATGACCGCCTGACTTGGGCCGATGGTGACCAAGTGAGCACTGGGTGCCGTTCCTGCTGACGGACGCCGCTTGCTGGGGGAGTGGGTGGGCAGAACACAGGGCTGCTCATCTGCGCCCTCAGCTCCTGGCCTGCACTGGAGGACAGGACAGGGCAGAGAGCAGCGGACAGACAGAGACACGAAACACTGCGACTGGAAAAAGAAGAGAAGCTGCGTCTTAATTCAAGCCCTAGGAACTCAAATCAAAATGATCCAAGTTTCCACTTCGTCGTTGCTCGTATATAGGAGAGCAATTGACTTTTGCGTACTAGCTTTGTATCCTGCAAACTTGCCGTAATCACTTATTATTCCAGGAGTATTTTTGTCAATTCTGTCAGAATTTCCACATAGATGATACTGTCATCTGCAAACAAAGACAGTTGTATTTCTTTGTTCCAATCTGTATGTATTTTCTTTTCTTGTATTATTGTTCTAGCTAGGACCTCCAGTGTGTTGTTGAAAAACATGGTGAGGGGAACAACCTTGCCTTGTTCCTCGTCTCAATGGGAAAAGCTTCTAGTTTTTCCCCACTAAGTATAATATTCGTTGTGGATTTTTGGTAGATGTTCTTCATCTAGTTGCAGAAGTTTTCCTCTATTCCTAGTTCACTGAGAGGTTTTATTTATTTATTTTTTTATCATGAGTAGGTGTTGGAGTTTGTCAAATGCTTCTTCTGCATCTATTGATGTCACATGAGTTGTTCTTTTATCTCTTGGTGTGAGGAATTACATTAACTGATTTTCTAATGTTGGAACCAGTCTTGACTACCTGGGATAAATCCCACTTGGTCATGGTATATAGTTATTTTTATATATTGCTGTATCTGGAGAAGCATCATTGTTTTTATTGCTGTTATTATATGTAACTAGCATTGTACCCGTGGGTCAGGAGAACAACGCTAGGGGAGCCGGTAGCTCTCAGAGCCTGAGTGGAGTGTGTGGTAGCAAAGAGTAGGAAGCAATGTCACAGAGTGAGGAACGTCTCTCTAAATCAACAGACAAGCGTGTGTATTTAAGAGTGCTAGAGCAGAGTGCTGAGAAGCTGTTTTCTATAGGAAAAGAATTTTGAAAAGCCTTCAGGATCTGCACTCAAGCTACACCAAAACTCCCCTGGTCTCATTCTCAGCCTCGGGGCTAGTGGAGCAGGAGCGCTCTCAGGGGTGGACAGAAGCCGGCCGGGCTGCCTGTGACCTACGAATCCAGGGTCCCATACATGGTGCAGGGGACTGGGCTCTTCTGGCACCCCTGCACCCTGTGGTCTGAGGAGGATGCCCTGGTGTTCCTCGTGGAATCCCGCTTTGTTCACAGTGTAGGGTCACTTGGGGTGGGGGCAGGGGAGGTCACAGGATTTGAAAAAGAGAAATGGAAAACTCAATTTTCCCTAAAAGGTCATTAAAATATGAAATGCAATGACAGAAAATATGAATTGGAAACAAAGAGTTCCATATTATTCTAGTTTTTTCATAGTCCCATGTTCCTGCATTTGTGCTAGAAGGAAATACCCTTGATTCTCAGAATCCTGATTCTCAGAATCCCTACACTCAATGTGAGTTCCCTTTCCCCTTTTTCCTTCCTTCCTTCTTCCCTGTCTCAGATAAAATCACGATTTCTAGACATTTTTTAGACTGACATCCATTTTATTATGATGTATTTCATCTTTCAGCTCCATGACAGGATCAAAGAAAGAAGGGTGTATTTTGAAACAACCTCCCTTCTCTTTAGAAGAGCTACATACTGACAGTTTACATCAAGGTCATTCTTTTTCCTTTGAAATTTATCAAGATGAACTCTGACCCATCTGCTCTGATATTCCAAATCACCTTTTTCTTCCAAGCACTGACCTTCATGTTAGATCAGAAAGGAAAACTTTTTCCATTTCATCTTAGTCACTTGATTTATCACCAGTTGATGCCTTCTCATCTTTCAAAGTAGAAAGATGTTCTGTGTATGGCTTCAATTTTGTACTCAGCATTCAGAGGTTCCTTCAAAATCTTTGGAAATGCCATGGAAGTCTGCCTCATGATGAAGATGCTATTCTTACTAAGTCTCTAACAGTAGATGAGTGTTAGTGACACTGTAGCTATTTGTTTCCTCTGCACAGAAAATGAAAATGCCTGTTACCAAGAACAGGTATTTAAGGAAGATTACTTGGTTCTGAATAGAAGCGAGGTACCATCAAGGGCACACCATCACACTGTTACCTGACACCCAGGAGGCCAAGCAAATGAACATGTCCGAGTTTGGAGAAGAGAAAGTGTTATCACAGGGCCAAGCAAGGAGAGCAGGTGGCTTATGCCTCCCCACCTCCAAACTCCTGAAGAGTTTCAGCAAAGCATTTTAAAAGGCAAGGTGAGGGAGGGGTGTGGTTGGTTGTTGCAGACTTCTTGGTATGGGAATCCTTTGTCCTTGCAGCTGTCCGTTAGGTCAGGTCATGATGTTCCTGTAAACCTTCAACAAGACAAATATTCTCTGGCTTGCAACTTTTTATTTCCATATGAATGGAAAACATTATCTCCTTAAAGGTCAGAGCCTTGAGAATGGATTACCCTGTATATTTCAGGAACTAGACAACATTCTTATAGTGATTAACTTGAAGCAGAAGCAATAGAACACAAAGGTTAGGGTAAAAGAAGCAAGCCTAATGCGGAGTCAGATTTGTTCTTCCTTGTTACACTGAGGCACTTAGACAAGCACCTGCGCACGCGTGCGAGTGAGGGTCATGCACACCTCAGGCAGGCGGTCTCTCCACCCAAACAACCAGCCAGCGCCATCAGAGGCTGGATGGCCTCTCTTTCTTTTAAATCAGGTATAGCTCTAACGCACCTGGGGAGTATTCCTCAGCATGGTAGATTAGCAACTGCAAATTATCTGAGCGTGTGAGACATGGGTATTCTGCTGAAAGGACTGTCAGCAAGAGGCCTGCCATCCAAGGAGGAATCAGTCAGAATGACCTGGGAAATCTGTCAGGAAGATCCAAGTGGCACTGAGCCTGAGTCCCTTTGGGAAGAACTCGACTGCTTGCATGCTCCACCGCCTCATGAAGACACAGCCTGGGTGGTGCAGCTTGAGCTCCACCATGTGAGAGGCTGCAGCCCAGGGCCACCAGCGGACGTTCCCACCCCAGCCCCACGGGATCAGGAGCTGGGCCATACTGGTACCTCTGGGGCTTCTTCCTGTTCTGCTTGGTCCTCTGCTGCATTTTACCACTTACTTTTCCAGTCAGGCTGGGAGGGAGGGGCTGCTCTTGCCTCTCTCTACAGCTTGAGGAGTGGGACTGGGTTTCCCAAGGCCAACTAGTAATGGAGGAGGGTCAAACCCAGACCACCCATCTCCAGGATAGCCCTGTTCCCAGAAGCTAGTCCGAGCCTTGCCATCAGACGACCAGGTGCCCTTGTTGAAGTCCTGAACTCATCCTGATCTACTGAAGCAGAATGTCTGACAATGAGGCCTGGGTTCTGCTCCCCTTGAGAAAGCATGGCAACGCCACACTCCTACTGTGCGAGAATAGTCCTCAGACAGCATCTAGGCCCAGGGCTCCGTGCTGGCCGTCTTGAGAGGAGGTGGTGACAGCCTTGGCAGAGCATGACGAGGTTGTTGCCGCAGCTCTGCCCCTCCTGCGCGAGGTCCACTGAAAGGACAGAAAAGAGAGTTTTGAAAACGAAGAAATACATAAGTGCAGGAACATAGGGAAGGAGGCGTCAGCGGGCTGTGAATTTTGAGGCAATCTTGAGAGACAGGATGCAGGTGGGGTCAGATTGAGCAGGAAGAGGTTACAAACTAGGATCTAAGTAGAAGCAGCCGAAGGTCAGCAGGCATTGTCTGCTCTAGAGGGGAGGAGAGAGCAGGGTCTCCAGGCGCAGAGGCGGAGCAGCGGCGGGCTCCAGTGAGTCACTCCATGGGATCACTGCAGCGCTGGGTCCTTACTTTCTACCCTTTGCTCCTAAACAGCGAGGCAGGGGGCCCTTAGCTGAGGCCTTGGTCCTGGCGCGAAGATGAGCCCTTCTGGAACAGGCCGCAGCAGCCCGCACACCAGCACCTTTGGCCGGCCGGCCTGGAGGGTCTGCCCTGCCCGCCTCCTCCTGTACTAACCCCGAAGGCCTCCCTGCAGAGGAAACGCCACAGGTGAGGAGAACTACCAACTGCAGAGAAAGTGAGATGAACGAGCTGATTACGCAGGACAGAGAAGCCAAAGAGCTGGAGAAAATACATAGACGATTGTGTCTAATTAGATCTAACTATTAATTGAGTGCATGTGTATATGTTGTACAAATATTGCATGTACATAGCATATTACATAGATGTAATGTGCGTATGTGTATACACATACATAGATAATATGTAATATATAGAAAACTAAAGCATAAATCACACATAACTACATGTGCATATAGACAATCACATGTGTGCATTCAATATACATGCATGTTGCATATACATACACACAGAATGCATATGCAACTGTTATAGGAAGATACAGCTTTAAAATGACAATAGATCGCTATGAAAAAGGATCATGGGAGAACATGAATGAGTCCTTGGAATTTAGAAACATTGAAAATAAAAGATGAGTATAATACATTAATAATAAAAGATGAGGATAATACAGGGGGTGGAGGAAATGGCTGAATACCAAGTTGCAGATCTGGAAGCCAGCACTGAGGAAATCTCTGAGGATTTACAGCACAAGAACATAAAGGGTGATCCCTCTGAAGACCTGAAAACCAGCAACCAGTGGGCCCCCCTCGGAGTGTGGTCAGAGGAAAGAAAGAAAGACTTTGGCTTTGACTGTGGGCCCTATTGAATCGCGTGATTTCTTCTTGGGCCACATGCAGACATTGCTTAATAAAAATGATGGATTAAACGTGCATGCTGCCTTGGAGACAGCTGGGAGGCTCTGAATAGGAATATTCACTCACAGCTGACGCTGTTCTTCTGGCTCCTCGCTGAACCGGAGAGAGGGCTCAGATCTCGCTGAGCAGCTCCCTCTGGCACCCGCGCCTCCACCTCTATCGCCAGAGCTCCTGTTCCCGCCCTCCTGTCTCAGGACAGCTGCCCCTCTCCTGTCTGGCGCGAGGCCTGACAGAGGCGGGGAAGAGATCCAGCTTCAGCGCTCAGAGGGGAGGAGAGTCCACTCAGCATGGACGGGCCCAGGTGGAGAGCGCACAGCCCGCATCTGTGCGGACCCAGCTCCGCTCTCGCAGCCAGCGCTGGCGCCCAGGCTGCAGGGCTCTCAGGAGGGGGCAGAGGGCAGGCTGGCGGCGGCTGAAGGGCGGGGGCGTGTGTGCACGTGGGCTTGTTCCTCCTCTCTATCGCCAGGTGACACGAGGTGACCGCACAGCCTCTGAGTGCCGGCAACATCCAACACCCACATGACTGCCTTTGTTTTCAAGCGGGAATGACTGCCTGCTCTCGGGCACCTGAGAGCGGATGAGAAGCCATCGTCAGCCCAGGCCCTGGCAGGAGCATGAGACACCAGGGAGGCGGTGCGTGGAGGGCGGGGCTCCACCGCGGTGCCCCCGGTGCGCGTCGGTGCCCGTGTTCCACATGACGCCCTTCCCGGGCCGGGGCCACACAGGGGAACACGCCGGGCGCCCACGCTGCACCTGTGTGACGTGGCGTGACATGACACGGAGTTGGCGAATGTAATCAAGGCCCCTAATCAGTTCGCTTTGAGTTAATCAAAAGGGGGTCACTCTGGGTGGGTATGACTGAATCCTGTGAGTCCATAAGCAAGAATGGGCTTCCCTTGTGGTTCAGATGGTAAAGAATCCACCTGCGATACGGGAGACCTGGGTTCGAATCCTGTGAGTCCATAAGCAAGAATGGGCTTCCCTTGTGGTTCAGATGGTAAAGAATCCACCTGCGATACGGGAGACCTGGGTTCGATCCCTGGGTTGGGAGGATCCCCTGGCGAAGGGAAAGGCTACCCAGTCCAGCATTTTGGCCTGGAGAATTCCATGAACTGCAAAGTCCACGGGGTCGCAAAGAGTCGGACACGACTAAGCGACTTTCACTTTCATAAATAAGAAGGAAGCCGTCCTGCTGGCCCTGGAGAAGTCGGCTCCATACCTTGACTGGAGGGGCTGCATGGCTCAGACCTGACACTGACCTCTGGGAGCTGAGTGACCCCAGCTGACATCAGCAAGGGTTTGCAGATCTCAGTCTCACAGCCACAGGGAACTGAATTCTCCTGAGAACCAGGGAGCTTGGAAGAGAACTCTAGCCCTAGGTGAGACCACAGTCCACGCTGACACCTTCATGTCAGCCTGGTGACACCCTGAGCAGAGGACCTGCTAACCGCGCCCAGGATCCTGGTTCACCAAAGCCGAGGGATGATCAGCAGGTGGTGTTCTGAGTGGCTAAGTGTACAGTAGCTTGTTTTCCCACAAGGAGAAGCAAATACAGGAGGGGAGGCCCAGCACATCAGGAGAGCTTGAGAATCGGTTCCTTCAGCTCAAGAGGAATCGGATACAAGGTGGAGCCCCGCGGCGGCTACACGTGCTACGGGGTCATCTCTGAGGGCAGCCCCTCGGGGAGGGACTCCCGCCAACTCAGCACCGCTGCTCTGCGGTCTTCAGGAACTAGCTCTCCTCTTATGGACTCTCTTGCTGTCCACGAAACGCAGAGAAGCACACCTCTCCCCCAGAGTTTGGGGAATCAGTAAGACAATCCTTAGCTCCAGACACAGTGCTACTGCCTGGAAGGCGCTCGGTAAACTCTGGAGCATCATTATTCTATTCCAAAGGGTCACTGGAGCACTTGGATGTGGCCACCGAACATCCTGACTGCCCGTGCCCCAGGGGCCTGGCTCTGAGCAAGGGTGGACATGTGGGTGCCCTTCCCCAGGGCCAGTGCCAGGCCTGGCTCTGAGCAGGGGTGGACATGTGGGTGCCCTTACCCAGGGCCAGTGCCAGGCCTGGCTCTGAGCAGGGGTGGACATGTGGGTGCCCTTCCCCAGGGCCAGTGCCAGGCCTGGCTCTGAGCAGGGGTGGACATGTGGGTGCCCTTCCCCAGGGCTAGTTCCAGTGCTGGTGCGGGGCAAGCACAGGGGCCAGCAGTCACTGTGAAGGACAAGGGCACACTGGGTTCTAGGGAAGACCCTGGCTGACAGGAAGAGGGTAAGGGAAGGGCAGATCTTTCGAGAAGATCTGAACAGTGTAGACAGCACGAGCGTACATCACAGGGCAGGCAGACTGGCTGGGCCCAAAGAGGAGACTGGGTGCAAAGCCCATGGCCACCCTGGCGGTGGGCGCTCAGGCTGGCCTGTGGTGCACTCGCAGTTAGGACCTCCACGCGGAGGACGCTGCTGGCCTTGCCAACCACGGTGGCTACGTGCGAAGTGACTGCAACAGTGAAACAAACGAAGCAGAGCCAACTCCTACTCCAAACCCTCCGAGAGGAAAAAGGCAGGTCAGCGGGGTCACCAGTGGGAGTGTGGTGGGCAGGCTCTCCGTGCTTGGATCCAGCAGTAACAGACTAGACTCCCATTAGAGGGGTAAGGACAGACTTTCCTCAGGAACACGCTGTTGTCCCAGGGAAAGAGCCCAGTGTGAACTGAGCTCCATCTCTATTTGCTGGGAGGTGACTGAGCATTTTAAAGGCAGGATGAGGGAAGGAGGGGACAGAGGGGGTGGGGAGGGAAGTGGGGTGGGGAGGGTTGCTCAGGAGGGTCAGGGAAGGGGCCAGTTACAGGAGTGGGGAAGGAGGGCTGTCCTGTAACCCCCTGGGGGGCTCAGCCAGCATCTATCAAAGTTAGGCTCCTGCAGACACAGGGCTCTCCCTGCAGGATGGACCGAGCAGTACAGTCCCCTGGCTGGGTTTTCTCAGGCCAGCATGTTGGGGAAGAGCCCAGGGCTGACCTGGGGAGGCAGCGGGGCTGTTGGAAACTAGGTCCGCCTTCTCAAGGCTTCGTAGGTGGAGGCCGAGGCCTAGTCCACAGGAAGGTTCGGGGGGCCTGGCTAGAGTTGGTGAGGAAGGAACACTTGTCCAGAGCAGGTTCTACCCGGTACCCCGCAGTCCTGCGCTGACCGGCCGCAGGGGGGCTTCCAGGCTCATCACCAGAGAGCCCGAGACCCTGGCCTGCAGGAGCAAAGGCGTCACAGCACACGCTCGCCAAGAGATCAAACAGCCCGAGATATGCCGGTGATGCGGCGCGCTGCTTACCGTCAAGACAGCCTCCAGACTCCCCCCAGCTCTCGCTGTCGGTCCTCCTTGTCACCACAGAGTGGGGCTCCCCCACCAGCCCGGCCCGCCCAGTCCTCGGGGCTGCAAGCCACGCTCTCTGAGGGTCTGGCGGGCTGCCCTGTGCGTGGGGTGCAGAGTGGCCTGGCCCAAGTGCATTCTATTCATTTGTTAACTCCACTCGTACATCAGAAATGCTCCTGGCAGAAAAAAAGCAAATTGGCTTTAAGGCCAAAAAAACCTCCTAACCATCACTTTATAAGGAAAGAAGGTATAGATCTTACAGACAACTGCCATATATCCACGTGTACCATATATATGTAAAATATCAAGCCTGCAGTTGAGCCAGCTGAAAAACTGATCCAAATTTGGCAGGAACAGATAGAAAAGGATAAATGTTTCATCTTTGTTTATACGGACACACTTTATCAGCTTGTGGGTTACAGCATAAGAGAAAAGTTTGTTTTTTCTTCTGGAAAACAAAGATTGCTGCTGCTGCTGCTAAGTCGCTTCAGTCGTGTCCGACTCTGTGCGACCCCGTAGACGGCAGCCCACCAGGCTCCGCCATCCCTGGGATTCTCCAGGCAAGAACACTGGAGTGGGTTGCCATTTCCTTCTCCAGTGCATGAAAGGGAAAAGTGAAAGTGAAGTCGCTCAGTCGTGTCCGACTCTTAGCGACCCCATGGACTGTATGTAGCCTACCAGGCTCCTCTGTCCATGGGATTTTCCAAAGATTAAGGTTAGTATATTTCCCAAAGTCAGTAAGTTATAAAACATATTTGTCAGTTCATTCAGTTGCATGTAGTTAATTCCCATTGATCTGGATAAAGTAATCAGGTTTCCCATTAGTTCTGTCATTTGTTACTCAGTCCGCTGGTATTATCTAAAGGCTATCAGAAACTTATATTTGTTTTTAAAAGGGAAGGTTAAAGATCTGATTACAATTCTTCTTGGCAAAGGAGCTTAACCTTTTAAGATAACAATTAATATTATAACATTATATCAGGACATGTACAAATTTTAGAAACTTTATATAATTTCTAGAATGTCTATAATTAGTAACATTTACTATACAATATAACCTAATATACAATACACTCATTTGACAATATTTCCCATGTAATATGACATACCAATGAACATTTCTTTCTTTGGAATGTTTCAGGAGCCCTTTGAAGCATCCCAAAGTTAGCTAGAAGCCAGAAGAACTTTATCAGAATTGATTTAGGAAGTTTTGCCCCCACCTTCAAAAAAAAATATCAAAAGTGTCTAGAACACTCAGTCAGATAGGAGCATAGGTCACTGAAACAGTAGTTACTCAGCCAAGGTAGCAACAAAAGATTTCAAAGGCAAATACAGAACTGATCGCTTAATAGGTAAAGAAACTTAAAATCTGTTATTAAAGGCAGTTAAACATTTTGAGAAAACTTGTCCTCTTAACAGAGAAGAAAGCCAAATTCAAGTTTTGCGTCAGCTTACTTTTAAAAATTTATTTACTAAATTAAGCCTTAATCCAATCTCAGACTGACCATGCACAAAACTCCTTTTACTCAAAACATGTATGACACTTTCCTACTACATAGTGAAATGTTTTATTACTTTCAGTAGCTTTAATTAAATATTGAAATTAGAATCCCCAGCTCTTAAAAACCAAGAAGCAAGTAACAGTTATCAAAATCTAAAGAAGTTCTTTTAGATAATTTTCAGAACATAATTATTCCTGTAGAGCCTATCAAAAATCTCTTATCTCACTTACATTTACTTTAAAGTTTCAACATACCCAGCTATTTTTCCTGCTGAAAATTTGCAACAGATATAACAAGATTTCGTTTAACTTCTATTAAACCTAGGTGCAGTGAAAGTCTTTTACTTAATGTCAATGACTCTAAAGACAGGTGTATATCAGTTAGATCAACAAACTTAAATATTGATACCAGGTATTAATTTAATACTGAATATTTCCCAGTTTACATGAATCTGAAACCAGTTTAGCTTAATTTCTCTGGTATTTAGAATGGTTTGATTTGCAGCCTCTTGTCTGAGTGGGATCCCTGCACAGCAGCCCCTCTCTAATCCTTACCATCACCCCAAGGGCCCTCATGAGCCTCCCAGGAAGCTGAAGAATGGCTTACAACCATGTCATCTAAGGGAGTGATTGTCCACCTGGTGCAAAGAACTGACTCCTTGGAAAAGACCCTGATGCTGGGAAAGATTGAAGGCAGGAGGAGAAGGGGACGGACGACAGGATGAGATGCTTGGATGGCATCACCGACTTGATGGACATGAGTTTGAGCAAGCTCAGGGAGTTGGTGAGGGACAGGGAAGCCTGGTGTGCTGCAGTCCACAGGGTTGCAAAGAGTCGGACACGACTGACTGAATGGAACTGAAGTGAACTTTTCTTTAAGCCAATTAAATAGAGCTCATTTATAAATTAGCCTCAGCAATGTTATCCAAAGGCAAAGACATACACAAACACAAAGAAACAGAGATGCCTCATTGTTCTTATTTCAAAATTTCAGCTCTGAGTCAGGTACAGCAATGTAAAACCCACCAGTTTACAAAAGAAGTGGGATTAAAATTAGGTTTCTGGCAAACGGAACAAATCAAGCTTACTTGTCTAGATGGCTAAATATTTACAGAAAAGATACTTTGGGTTTCTATTTACCCTTGACTAGTCCATTTCTCGGAGAAGGCAATGGCACTCCACTCCAGTCCTCTTGCCTGGAAAATCTCATGGACAGAGGAGCCTGGTGGGCTACAGTCCATGGGGTCGCTAGGAGTCGGACACGACTGAGCGACTTCACTTTCACTTTTCCCTTTCATGCACTGGAGAAGGAAATGGCAACCCACTCCAGTATTCTTGCCTGGAGAATCCTAGGGACGGCGGAGCCTGGTGAGCTGTCGTCTATGGGGTCGCACAGAGTCGGACACGACTGAAGCGACTTAGCAGCAGCAGCAGTCCATTTCTAAATTACTTTACCCTCTGTTCAAAATTTGCATTTTAAGAAAGTAGCAGAGATGAAGATTCGTGAGGAGACCAGAGAGGCCATTTGTGTCTCAAAGATGCAGGCAAGTGTCTCCTAGGATAACTTCGTTTCCTTCTCCGGGGTTTCCATGGGCACCATTTGTAGGCTTAAAGTGTCCTCCGGTGGGACTCTGATGCCAAACTGTTCTGGAAGAAAAAGTTACTTGAGCATTTAATTTACAAAGGATCTTGTCCCCAAAAGGACTGGATACTCTGGTATATATCAGAAGCTATATTTCAGGGTGAGGTCCCCTTGTTGGCATTCCAGAGGTTGTAAGAACAAACAGCTTTGAACTTCTCCATAAACTCTCATTACCAGAATAGACTGAGATGTTTTCTGTGCCACTTTGGTGTTTACCACATAATATGTGGCATTTGTACCTATTAGTCAACTTGCTCCTCACTGTCACTTACCCGAGGCTCCTTAGGGGAAATTAGAATTGGATGCTTCAAGTCCAAGGCAGTCCCTTGGCCTCTAACAGGACATTGACACAAGGGAAATTGCCCTGGTGCAGAAGTGGCTCCTGGTCAAAGCTGGGGGCCCTTCTGGGCCTTAGATGGTGACGTTAAACCAGGTCCCTGTGCTCCAGGGTTAACATAGAAACTTCTAGTCAGTTCCTGCAGGTAGGTGAAGCAGGAGGTGAAAGGAGTGAATACGTTCGCATGGAGGGGGGCAGCTGGGACAAGCGCTGGGGTAGCCTGATTGCTCAGCAGCAGGCGGGGTTTAGAATCTGAAGCAGGATGTCCCGCTCTCACTTTCTCCCTCTTCCCCTTATCAAACAGTTTCCCCTTCGGGTTTCCTTTCAGACTACTGCCCCATAAGGCGGCAGCCCTCTGAATTCTTTTCCTCCTGATGCAATAGCGTAAACAGTCTACATATAGACTCTCATCTCTTTTCCCTGCTCTTTTCCAAAACACTTCTAATTGTGAGATCATATATTAATTTAGTGAACCATTCAGGGGCCATCACTCTTCTGATACTAACACCCTGTTACAATAGTATATCATGTCTCTTAGTCATAAGTTCATGGCTATTTTGCCCATTTATTTCATATACTCCTCAAAGGGTCTCCTTTGGGGTAGATGGAGTATTTCCCATTTTTATAAGTTTGTTGTTTAGTTGCTAAGTCGTGGCTGACTCTTTTGTGACCCTATGGACTGTAGCCCACCAGGCTCCTCTGCCCATGGGATTCTCCAGGCAAGAATACTGGAGTGGGTTGCCATTTCCTTCTCCAGGGGATCTTCCCAACCCAGGGATCAAACTTGCATCTCCTGCATTACAAGTGGATTCTTTACTGCTGAGCCACCAGGGAAGCCCTGTTTATAAGTTTAATAATACTAAAAAAACAAAAGATAAGCACATTCCAACCCCCAAAGCACAAACATATTCGAACATTGATGCATCACAAAATCAAAACCCAAGCCAGCAAACCAGTTCCCAAATCAGGTAGAATCCAACAACAATTCCTTTCTCCAACAGGGTGCCCCAGTCAAACAAATTGGCTTGTACCAAAGTGCGGCAAAAACATTTCATTCCTGGTGTGGACATTGGAGAGACTTACCCTACAAAACTGAGCCTGTCAACTCACAGAATTTTGTTGGCTCTTTGCTTCAACTTCCAAGCACTGAAGTAGCTGGTGCCACCTCAGGGAATTTTGAAGAGGAGGTCCTTAGGATAAATGGTCCCAGCACCTGACACTAAGAATGAATAATACTGAATTCAGAATGTCCTGACAAAGACCCTTGACTCAGCTTACAGGGGCAGGACCAGCAGCAACAGCTTTGTGCATATGAGCAGGAAAGAAGTCTTCATCAGGCTTCAGGTGCTTTATCAGCTATCGAAGGGTGACATTCTATTTTATTTAAATGTTTTTTTATTGAAATACAGTTGACTTACAAGTTGTGTTAATTTCTACTGTACAGCGAAGTGATTCAGTTACACACACACACACAGTCTTTTTCATATTCATTTCCGTTATAGTTTATCACACAATATTGAATATAGTTTTGTCAGGGGACACATTGACTGAAACCCCCTGACCAGGCCAGGCTCCACAGTAAACATTTGCATGAGTAAGCAGGAGGTCCTGGTAAGGAATATGGAACTAACAAGCTACCACCAACTGGAAGAATTCATGAAAAGTCAAAAGAAGAGAGGAGACGCCATACCATATGTCCCAGCAACTTCCCAGAATCATCCTTTCTGGAACCCACCTTGGTTGGGGGATCTGTGCACCCCCCAGGAAGGACCCTACATCAGAACGACTGGCCGGAGACAGGCCGGAAACCGATACCATTGCCATAAAGCCCGAGACTTCGAGTCACGTGGCAGAGCAGTTCTCCCAGCTTCCCTTTCTCTCCTGTTCTCCACCTGTGTACCGCTTCCCAGTGAAGTCTCCTGCTGGGTTAACATGAGCGTCTCCTTGGACAACACGTTTCTGAGTGTTAGACAAGTCTCAGGCCCTCAAAGGGGTTCCCCTTCCCGCAGCAGTTCCCTGTGCCATACAGTAGGACCTTGCTGTCTCTCCACCCTATCCCTAATAATCTGCATCAGCTAATCCCAAATTCCCAATCCATCCTCTCCTATCCTCTCTCCCTCTCGACAACCACATGTCTATTCTCTATGTCTGTGAGTTTCTGTTTCATAGATAGGCTCTTTTGTGTCATATATTAGACTCCACATATAGATGATATCATATGGTATTTATCTTTCTCCTTCAGACTTACATTACTTAGCATGATAATCTTTAGGTCCATCCATGCTCTTGCAAATGGCATTATTTCATTACTTTTTATGGCTGAGTAAATTGTATATATGTACCACATCTCCTTTATGCATTCATCTGTCCATGGACATTTAGATCATTTCCATGTCTTGGATATTGTAAATAGTGCTGCTGTGAATATAGGGGTGTGTGTATTTTTTGAATTACAATTTCATCCATATAAAAGCCCCAGAGTAGGATTACTGAATCATATTGTTGTTCAGCCACTAAGTCGTGTCCAACTCTTTGCAACTCCATGGACTGCAGCACGCCAGGCTTCCCTGTTCTTCATCATCTCGTGGAGTTTTCTCAAACTCATGTCCATCGCTTTGGTGATGCCATCCAACCACCTCACCCTCTGTCGTCCCCTTCTCCTCCTGCCTTCAATCTTTCCCAGCATCAGAGTCTTTTCCAGTGAGTTGGCTCTTCATATCAAGTGGCCAAAGTATTGGAGCTTCAGCTTCAGCATCAGTCCTTCCAATGAATATTCAGGTTGATTTTCTTTGGGATTGACTGGTCTTATCTCCTTGCAGGCCAAGGGACTCTCAAGAGTCTTCTTCAGCACCATAATTCGACAGTATCAATTCTTTGGCACTCAGCCTTCTTTAGGGTCCAACTCTCACATCCGTACATGACTACTGGAAAAACCATAGCTTTGACTATACAGACCTTTATCAACAAAGTGATATTTCTGCTTTTTTAATATGCTGTCTAGGTTTGTCATAGCTTTTCTTCCAAGGAGCAGGCATCTTTTAATTTCATGGCTGCAGTCATCATCTACAGTGATTTTGGAGCCCAACAAGATAAATCCTGGCACTGTTTCCCTTGTTTCCCCATCTATTTGCCATGAAGTGATGGGATCAGAAGCCATGATCTTTTAGTTTCTGAATGTTGAGTTGTTAAGCCAGCTTTTTCACTCTCCTCTTTCACCTTCATCAAGAGTCTCTTTAGTTCCTCTTCGCTTTCTGCTATTATAGTGATATCATCTGGATATCTGAGGTTGTTGATCTTTCTCCTGGCAATCTTGATCCCAGCTTGTGTTTCATCCAGCCTGGCATTCCACATGATGTACTCGGCAAAGAAGTTAAATAAGCAAGGTGACAACATACAGCCTTGACTTACTCCTTTCCTAATTTTGAACGAGTCCATTGTTACATGTCTGGTTCTAACTGTTGCTTCTTGACCTGCATAGAGGTTTCTCAAGAGATTGGTAAGGTGATCTCTGGTATTCCCCTCTGTAAGAGTTGTCCACAGTTTGTTGTGATCCACATAGTCAAAGTTTTTAACATAGTCAATGAAGGAGAAGTAGATTTTTTTTGTTTGTAATTCTCTTGCTTTCTCTATGAGCCAATGGATGTTGGCAATTTGATCTTTGGTTCCTCTGCTTTTTCTAAATCCAGCTTGAACATCTGGAAGTTCACAATTCATTTTCTGCTGAAGCCTAGCTTGAAGGATTTGAACATAACTTTGCTAGCATGTGAAATGAATGCAATTGTGTGGTAATTTGAACATTCTTTGGCATTTCCCTTCCTTAGGATTGAATGAAAACTGAACTTTTCAGTTTTTTGGCCACTGCGGTGTTTTTAAAATTTGCTGGCATTGAATGCAGCACTTTAACAGCATTATCTTTCAGGATTTGAAATAGCTCAGCTGGAGTTACATCACCTCCACTAGCTTTGTTCATAGTGATGCTTCCTAAGGACCACTTGACTTCACACTCAAGGATGTCTGGCTTTTGGTGAGTGATCACACCATCGTGATTATCTGGGTCATTAAGACCTTTTTTTGTATAGTCTTTCTGTGTATTCTTGCCACTTCTTCTTAATCTCTTATGCTTCTGTTAAGTTCTTACTGTTTCTGTCCTTTATTGTTCCCATCTTTGCATGAAATATTCCCTTGGTATCTTCAATTTTCTGTAGATCATATGGCAACTCTACGTTTAGTTTTTTCAGTTCAGTTCAGTTGCTCAGTCATGTCTGACTCTTTGCAACCCCAAGGTCTGCAGCACACCAGGCCTGCCTGTCTATCACCAACTCCTGGAGTTTACCCAAACTCAGGTCCATTGAGTTGGTGATGCCATCCACCATCTCATTCTCTGTCGTCCCCTTCTCCTCCCATCTTCAATCTTTCCCAGCATCAGGGTCTTTTCAAATGAGTCAGCTCTTCACCTCAGGTGGCGAAAGTTTTTAAGGAACCTCTATACCTTTTTCCATAAAGGTTGTACCAGTTAACACTCCCACCAACAGTGAAGGAGGGTTCCCTTTTCTCCATACCCTATCCAACATTGGTTATTTATAGATTTTTTTACTGATGGCCATTCCGACTGGTATGAGGCGGTATCTTATTATAGTTTTGATTTGTGAAAGATAATGTTTTAGATGGGTCTATGACTATGTCTCACTATGATTATATATTTTTTCTTCTCCCTTACATTTCTTCTGGTTTTTGCTTTATATATCTGTTTCTTTGTTATTGAGGTGTCAAATGGTTTATGATGTCTATCTTCCTGGTGAATTGTGCCTTTTATCATTAAAAATATTCATCTTTGTTTCATTTAAAATACATAAATAAATTAAAAATATTTCAGATGGGTCTTTGGTTTAGCTTTTACACTTTTTTGTATATCTGGACACGGGTGAGTGACGCACCCTCCTTGCTACATGGGGGAGGTGTCATGGAAGGGGATGCTGGAGTGATAGCTGCAGGGGCTGGAGCGTGGAGACCTCGGCAAGAAGTTTCATGGTGTATAGAACTTATGGAATTGTTACCTTACAACCGGCTGTACCCCTGCCTTCCTCAGAAATGTACTGCTTACCCTCAGGGCAAACAGCTTTGGAAAGGAAAGAGCTCTTTGCAGGAAACCTCCCTCACCAGGAAGCCTGTTTTCTTGTCCCTTTAGCAGAGCTATGTTGTAATTAACCTTAAACCAGCCGCCCCCTCCCCGACCACGCTCTACTCCTCTGAGGCCCAAGCACATTTTTCACATCTTGTGATTACGCCACACCTTGCCTAGCTTGCTGGTTCTTTCTCTAGATCAGAGAAGTAGAAATGAAGAATAAGTATTTAGCGATGACCAGATCTCTTCCCTGGCTTCCCCTTAGCTTCCCCTTCAGTAATATTGTGAACAAATTGAACTAGATGGCACCTAATGAAAAATCATAAGAAGTTGACGGCCCGCTTACCAGCGTATACACAGTGGGGGTGGGGATGACTGTGACCCCCATCTCAATGATGAACTGAGATGACTTCTCTTTTTCCTTTTAAGAATGTTCATGGCTGAGCAGAATCTTCAGAAGCAATTTCTGGGGAACTCTGAGTGCACCAGTTCCCCTAGATTGCTGGCATTTTGATTAAAAGCCACTTTTCTTTCTACCAGTATTGTCTCTCTTGAGTATTGATCTTTGAGTGGCCAGCAGCCAGACCTAATTCGGTAATGCCAGGGTTAGCTTAAAGGCCTCTGAGAAGAGGGAACAAAGACTGGTGCAGGTTGAAAGTGTTAATCACTCAGTCGTGTCCGACTCTTTGCGATCCCATGGACTGTAGCCGCCAGACTCCTCTGTCCATGAAACACTCCAGGCAAGAATACTGGAGTGGGTAGCCATTCCCTTCTCCAGGGAATCTTCCCGACCCAGGGATTGAACCTGGGTCTCCCACATTGCAGGCATATGAATTTGAAGGGGGATGGTAGAAGGTAAGTTTTATCCAAAAAATTTCAGTAGAAATCAAGGAAAGTGCTGAATATTCCTACTACTAGAGAATAGAAAATGAGCAAAACAAACAAAAGGTAAAAAGTAGTGTGACAAATATAAAGAAATTTCTATTCAAATATAAAGATGCAAATAAGGAAGATAAGCACCTTGCCGATTGTCAAATATTGAAGGGGGAAAATGAGATAAGAGCCACCACTAGCAAGGAGTGGAGGAAAGATAAAACAGCAGCTTCATATCCTGCTTGTGTGGTTGTAGATCATTAAAAGATTATATTTCTGGAGAGTAATTTGGCAAAATGGATCAAGTATCGTACAAATGTTCACCCTTTAAAGTCATATTTCATTTCTAGGCATTTATCTACAAAAACAAGGCACGTGTAAGTTTTTTTCTACAAGGATTTTAATTTTAAAATCATTTATTGATCATAGAAATTGTCCTCACTGGCCACGCTTGCCTTTCGAGATGACCCAACTGTGTTTATGGAGTGTGTTTCTAATTAAATCAGTTTCTTATCTGTCACCTGGTCTCTCACTGACTTCTTTCTGTGAGGAGACATCAAGAACCTGAGCTTCACTAAGTCCTGAAACCAGGACTCAGTTAAACCGATCTCAGTTAAAGGCCCCTGGGCTCACGTCCCAATCTGAGTTACAAGGTTTTAGCTGGAGAGCCACAAAGGGACAGTGATAAAGCCAGAAATGTTGACAGTTAGGTCTGGGCCCTAGGCTGGCTTGTGGGATGCCATGAGCCAGGAGTACAGGGGAGGATGCTCTGCCGATGTCGGCCCATTTTTATTGGGCTGGTCAACCCTAAATGCTTCAGGGCTCTGACTGGAAACCTAGGTCCGGACTTGAAGAATGATGGCAACTGGCATAGTTTGCTGTAGAAAGATGGCGTTGCACGGCTACGCTCAGGTACGTCCTACAGCACATCCAAAACAGGATTATTGCTTCAGGCTTTGATAGTCTGTACTCCTCTCCTTGACTCTGAGTTTTTTCCTCCTTTCTTTCTATGTTCATTTCTTTCTTTTTCTTAACCCCAGAAGACCTGTGTGGCTGACAAGATCTACTTGAGATCTGACAAGTGCTGACCCTTTATTTCCAGCTTATAGCTAGACCAACTCCCACCCACTGTCAGCACTGTTGGGGATGCCCTCTGGGTCAGTCCTTTGCAACAACTTTTGGACACTAATCCCTGGTTGGGAGACTGCCTTGGCAAAGATGGCATCTAAAATCGTAAGTGCAAATCTTGGCCAAAGTGCACGGCTGGAGACGTCACCTCAGGTTCGGGTCTAAAATGCATCAGGCTGCACCAGACCCGGCCAGTGCCATTCTGGGCCATACACTCTGGAAGTGGGAAAGTCTCAGAAAACAGGAATTAAAAAGGAAAACAAAAAAACAAAAAAAACCAATGTTATATAATCAGGTTTGTCCACAATATAAGTTAGGAAATTTAAAATGGAGTGGATTACTTGATGTTCAAATTTTTATTTCCATATATCTAGGCAATGGAACCCAGAAGGAATTTAAGGCTTGGGTAGCTTGGAGGGATAACTCTAGGAACAAAACAGAGGGCATTTTAGCTAGCCCATCCAATGGGACCAGGCAGTACCCTGGGTGGGGCATGAGGACATTTCTGAGGCAAACCCACAATGGTATTACCAGGTGAAAGAGACTGATGGGACCATAGGATTAACTGTTTAATAGAAAGTATTGAAACTGTGCACCTCAGATTGGGACTTGAACCCAGCCAAAACCCTGATTGAGACTTGAGCCCATGATCTTTTAATTAGAATACTCACCTGGTATCTGGACTTCCCAGGTGGTAAAGAACCCACCTGCCAATGCAGGAGATGTTAAGAGATGAGGATTTGATCCCTGGGTCAGGAAGATCCCCTGGAGGAGGGCATGGCAATCCACTCCAGTACACTTGCCTAGAGAATCCCATGGATAGAAGAGCCTGAAGGGCTATAGTCCATAGGGTTGCAAAGAGTGGGACATGACTCACACCAGAAGCTCAATTTGAATCCAACCTCTTGAAACTGGTGGGTTTTACATTGCTGTACTTCACTCAGGGCTGAAATTTTTAAATAAGAACTATGAGGTATCTGTGTTTGTGTGATTGTATGTATCTATGTGTGTTGTAGATGTATGGTATTAGCAAAGCTAATTTGTAAAAAAAACAAAAAAACTCTACTTAATTGATTTTTTAAAAAAGTAAGTGCTTATATAAGTACTCAGGAATATAATAATACTGGCCAGAATGAATTTCAGGTTTATATGATTTAGGAAGTATTCAACACTAAATTAATATCTGGTATTGCAGGTGGTTTAAGCTTGTTGCTATGATTAATACAGTTTTATCTGTAGATTCATGCATAATAATTATGTTGTACCTAGGTTTATTAGAACTTATTATATCTATTGCAAATTTGTCAGCAAGAAAACTAACTCAATGTTACTATAAAAAAAAACTTCTAAGGAAAGTGAAATGTATGTTTTCAGTAAAAGAAGATGTGAATATTAATAATAATAATAAAACTAAAAAAAAGTTGTGCGTGATCAGGAATTTCTAAGATTGGATTTAATCTATTAATAATTAGGTAAATGAATTTTGTTTGGAATGGGCTAACACAAGGCTGGATTTGATTTCTTCCTCAAAAGTATTCTTGAAATGCTGCTTTTGACAACAGATTGTGTGAGCTTCTTTACCTTTATGTAGTTTGTATTTGCTTTTGAGATCTCTGATAACTTTGAGAAATAAGTATTGTTTCACAGTGACCAATGATCTTATTTGACCAAATGTTTTAAAAATTTTTGACAAACTTCCCAAATATCAAATTTTAATTTAAGTTCTTTTGATTTTCAGCTAATTTTGGGATGCTTTAGAGGGTCCCTGAGGCATCTCAGAGAAATATTTAACCAGGATTATTTGGTATGGTAAATTAAATGCAATGATTTGTAATTCTGGTTATTGTGTCAACTAAAAAGATGCACAACTTGAGAGTTGTGAGTTAAGTTTTATTTGGGGCAAAATGAGGACTGTAGCCTGGGAGACAGCATCCCAGATAGCTCTGAGAGACTGCTCCAAAGCAGCCATTGGGAAAGGTCACTATATAAAGTTTTGGTGAAGGGGGAGTTCAATGCCATGAAGCACTCATTTTACAAAAGATTTTTTGTTATTCATGAGGATCTGATGTCACCATGAAGGGATTTAGTGTTTCTCTAGATATGAGGAGATGCAAGGATTGAGATCATAAAATCTGTTTCTAAAAACACCCAACTATCTAAAGACCTGTCCCACCAGATTCCCTGGAGCACAGAGTGCCTCACTCCACCCTGAACTCCCTCAGGGGTTGTTGAAGATCAACAGCTATAGCAGCGTGGGGTTCAATCTCTGTAGAGGCAGATGGCAAACGCCATTGTTGTTCAGTCATTGGCAATGCTCTTGGTAAGTGCCAGTTTGTAGTTGACAATGGTAACCAAGTTTTTTATTGGCTACACTGTAATCAGATGTTTAACCATGTCTTTTAATTCTTTTGTCATTTATAGATCGTTATTTTTGTGTTCTGATGCTGTTAAAAAAAGTGCTGCATCATCAAGGAGATTCATAGAAAGGCTATGGAAGCAGCTACAAGCTGTTTCACCTCGAGAGGAAGGCTGTGTGAGTACTCCAACCCATACTGATTTAAAACAAGGAGATGTCCTGCCCCTGCAGCCCTAGATGAGGCATCTAGATTTTTACTCCCTGACGGGCCGGGTCGATGCCCCTGCTCAGACTTGAAGCAGTTCCAGGAGATGTACTGTCACCCTCTGCTTTCCATAAGAATATGGGAGTAAAACTTCTCAGGGGGGAACGACACAGGAGAGAGGGGGTAGGCCACAACCTTGAAAAGAATGACATCGCCCAAAGACACGATCCAAACAGATTAGAACAAAACGGATCCAAGACGGCAGACCAGTCAGCGTCCACTATAATTTGAGCCTCAGCATATGCTCATTGTAACACACCAGCTAAGTCATACCCACTAGCACAATGACAATTTCAAAACTGACCATAAAGGTAAAAAGTGGGCAGTGGCCCAATTCCTGAGAATCCCCAAATAGTTGGACCACTCCTCCCACTCATTAGCCTCTGAAATTACCCACCCCTTTAAAAACTGACAGCCCTATAGCCTGGTGCTGCTCGGGTTTTCTGAGACGGCCCTCACTTTGTTTGTGGAATGTGCTTCTCTCTACAAAAATCCACTTCTTACCTATCAAAAAAAAATTGCCCTTACCATAACCATTACTTAAACTGAAATAGTAAATTTATTAGGAAATTCATCAGATGGATATTATCCATCCATTTTCAATCTGCATTCTGGGAAAGTTTAATGACATGGCAGCAATGCTGGCGTAAGTTAGGTACAAAGAATGAGATCCAAAACCTTGCATACAACACATACCTCATTAAGAGATGAAAAAATCAAGTCCTTGGATTTCCTCTCATCTGTATTTTCTAAATATCCTGAAGAGGATATTTTTATAATCTGATAAAATTATAGATGTTCTTCTTAAGGGAGAAAGAAGAACTTCACCCTATTAACTTGGTAAAATGTAACTGAACATGACAATGTTGCTTATAATAAGATGATGTTCTTTTCTGAGCTTAATCTAGCTTGCACAATTCCTTCTGAAATGTGGCCTTCAGAGTCTATCATGACTCTCCAGGTGTGGCTGACCCCTGGGTGTGTGGGAAGATTGGATGGAATTAAAGAATCTCAGAATCATCTAGATTGACAGCTTCCCTCACACTTGCATCCTGGTAGCATTTATCCATTCATCCTCATTTGATTTTCTATGAGGGCCCTTCACTCATATGAAGGCAGCTTCTGCCCACTACCTTTATTTTTCAGGGGCTGGGATACCCTATAGGCTCTGTCATGTTGTCGAAAGGTATTTTCTCTTCTCAAAAGTAGTGTCAAATTCTTTCTGCCATTCCCCTTATGATTCACTGTTGGATGCTCTCACAATCTTGGACACATGCATCTCTGCTCTGATCTGATGATGTCCTTTACCAGGTGTCGACCACAGTGGGCACAGAAAGGCTTTGCTGGTGCCCAGCATGAAGGGAGAGCCCCTCTATTTCATCCCTGGAGGTGACACCCTGCCTGGGTTCTGCAGTGGGATCACATGGGCTTGTGCAGACTGCAACCCAGAGCTGTTTGCTAGGGTCCAGGGCAGCCTGAGTGGGTCCCCTTCTGGCAGACAGACACCTCACTCTCCCTGTGCCTCTAGATTCCCTGACCCTCCCGTCCTGCAACGCCATCAGGCTTTCTTCCTGAGATGTGGTTCCCCAGTCTGTTCCTACAGGGTCTCCCAGCCTGTGCGATTGTGTCCAAGGACCACTGGGGACATGCCTCCCAGTTCATGGTATTGCTCCGACCCAGCTCCCAGGAGCTTCACTTTCCTGCCAGCCCTTTCCTGCTTCGTGGCCACACGGGCAGTGGTTCTCTCCTGGGTAGTGGGTGGCTTGACCCCCAGCAGACTCTTGCTGCTGTGTGGAGGCAGTTTCAGTGTCCTAAGTGGGGAAGAGCACCAGTGAGTAGGGCCAGAGATGCAGCCAACCCGTCAGTGCTCAGGGTGGTCCCCACCACCAGGGATTATCCCACCAAGGGTGGACCCTGTCAAGGTGGAAACACCTTGCCCTAGGGCACAAGGAGTAAAAAAGGAATAAAAGGGTGGTCTTTGGGTCCACAGGGAGCCTTCAGTAGAGGATGGCTGCTGTGGGTGGACCGCCTGATGGTGACCCCTCCCAGCACACTCATCCCATTGTCCTACCAAACTGCCGGTGGATGCTCAGTCTCAGTTTATGAGGCTGCAGAGAGGCACTCGGACCCCACCTGGGCCAGGGCCTCCCGGCATCACAGCACCTCTGCACAGTGAGTCTCCCACGTGGGGACCCCACACCTAGTGGGGAGCCACACCTGGTGCTTGAATTCTAAAACTAAGTGGGAAGAAAAGAGGTTGGTGTGCCTTTATGATGAATCTCACAAATGATAAAATTCCTACAGGTAAGTGAATTTAAATCGGCAATAAAGTAAGTATCTCCCTACTCTGTGAGGGAAACACACATTTCTTTTGTCTTCATGGCAAGTTGACTGTGGCCAGAGGTGCAAAGACACCTTTTCCATACCAGTGGGAGACTTGCTCAGTGAATCTAGAAGTGAAAGGAAGAGTCCAAAGATCTCACCTTGTGCCCGCACCCCTTCAGGGTGGAAGCGTGTGATCCTTGCCGATCTTGGGGCCCCACATGCCCTGGCAGTGTTAGCTTGTGTCCCAGCAAACTCAAAATGTTTGCATCAGGAATGCAGCATTCACACCTGGGAAATACTTCCACTGCCAAGAAACTGGATGATTGAGGGAGAAGGTTAAATGCTGGCCAGATCTTCAGAGCATGAAAGTGACTTTCTTTGACAGTTCTCAGAGCATTCCAGGGTTCTAGGAAATTTCAGTTCTTAAAATAATACTACAGGGACTCCTTTGGCCTTTGGAGCACATGTCTGCCATGGGGACTGGGAAGGTAGGGAGTGAGTGTCTGAAATCTGTAAGTTCCACTGAAGGTTGCAGTTGACTTTTCCTTACATGGGCTGCCAAAACCAGCACTTGCTTGGTACCCCTGCAGGGGAATGTGCTGCAAGTCCCTCACAGAACTCTCTTGTTTCCCAGTCTAAAAGGGAGTTTGTCTTGGCGTAGGGTGGCTTGTCTGACACGATGTACTGGCTGTCTTATTCCTGAATGTTAGCTGAGCACGGCACCAGGAAAGTTGACATGGGGCTGGCTCCCTGGCCAGTGCCTGGCAGGCTCCCTGCCCCCCTCAGGGCTGGTGCTTGGTCCCAGTACCAACCTGCAGGCCTCTTGGCCGCACCAATGCCTCCTCTCGCTCCTTCAACCTTCAGCTGTTGGAAAGACTAACCCGTTACAGAGTTTGAGCTTGTACTGCTCACAGCACAACGGGTCTATAGATTGAGAGATGAGGCGCTGGGGCGGTGAATACAATGAATAATAACTTTATTCAGGAAGCTGGGAGACTGAGAAGATGGTGGACTCCTGTCCCAAAGAACTATCTCACCTGAGTGAGTTTGGGTCCTGGTATCTTTTATGGAACAAAGAGAGGGAGGTGAGGAGGTAAAGTTAAAAAGGCTGTAAGTTGTTGCAAATATTTCCGGGTTTCTGCCAGACTCCAGACAGGATGTTAATTTGTTAATTCCTTCTTTCCTGCAGACATTCTCATGGACCCCGTCAGGATGTTTCCTCTGAGCTATCCATTATTCTTGCCTGGTAAAATCCCGTGGACAGAGGAGCCTGGCAGGCTACAGTCCATGGGGTCACAAAGAGACACAACTGAATGAATGCACACATGCACAAGATAAACAAAGATTGTTTTTTTAAACTTTAAATTTTATATTGGAGTGTATCTGATTACCAAAGTTGTGGTAGTTTCAGATGGACAACAAAGGGACTCAGCCATACACGTACATGTATCCATTCTCCCCCAAACTCCCCTTTACTTCAGGCTGCCACATAACATTGAGTAGAGGGCCCCGCGCTATACAGTAGGTCCGGGTTGGTTATCCACTTTACACAGGACAGTGAAACAAAGGTATTTTAGCTTAACACTCAGCCATGGGAGGCAGGGTTCCCGGAGATGAGCCGTTATGTGCACTTTAAACTGTAGGCCAACTCCCTTTAGTGATTGACCTATAGCAAAAGCAATAGAACACAAGGGTTAAAGTCAAAGAAGTGGGTCTACTGTGGAGTCAGACCTGCTCTTCCCATCACTAACCCACCAGACTTAGGAGTCAGCACAGGCCTTCCCAGGCCTGAGCAGTTGCTGAGCTGCTCTCAGAAGCTGTTGACGCTCACATTGGCCTGAAGAGTGATGGACCTTTCATGGCAGTGCACCCCTTGGAGGAGGCGGGGTGTAGGCCTCCTGCCCACACCTGGATGAGGAGGCGGGTGGTGTCGGCCTCCCATGCGCGCGCCCCCAGAACACATCTCTCCCAGGGGCTCGCTCCTGCCCCCCGCTCCCATTCCTCCAGGCGGTGTCCCTCCTTCACAAAGCCAGATGCCCAGGGCAGAGGCACAGCGCTCAGTCAGTGGAGGACAGCGCCGCACTCTGCTCCCGGTGCTGCAGCGCGGGTCCTCTGAAGGATGGGCAGAGGCCCGCGTCCTGTGGCCCGCTGCCACCTGCGGACACAGCCGCTGCCGGCCACCAGCTCAGGCCTGAGCCCGAGGCTGGCCTCCCCGGCCTTCCCTCCTCGCCCGCTGCGTCCCTCGGTGGCTCCCTCCCCCTCAAGCCCGGCACAGCCAGCGGCCCGCTTCTCTCCGCAGCGGCCTTCCACCGGCTCCCTGGAAGCCGATCCTCCCCCTGGGGTTCTGGTTGACTCAGCCGGCAGGAGCAGTGCCTGCATGCACATTAATGAGTACGGAGGCGAGGGCGGGGGATCCAGTCTTCGCCCACCTTCCCAGCCCTGCGGGAGGCTGCAGAGGGTTCTGAGCTTTGCCGACGGCCTCTGGCAGGCAGACACGACTTGAAGGCAGAGAGGCATCTGTGCCCCTTAACACAGAGAGCAGGACACCGCGGTCGGGGCAGCGTGTGTAGCCGGGATTTCCTTTTCCCCTCAGGGAGCCAAACGGTGCGGCGTGTGGAGTGGGCAATGGCGCCCCCTCGCGGTGCGCGCGCAGCCTGCAGGGCCAGCCGTGGGACCAGGCCTGTGGAAAGGGATTCAGAGAACGCGGTCTCGCGTGACTTCCTTCTGAGGGAAGCTGTACACACAACTTAACCCCAAAACACTGCTTTGCTTTTCATTTTGATTCCTTTCCTGGACTTTCAATAAACAGATAAATTTTGTCATGTATCTAGCCCTATTTTACACCTTTCCCTGCATGTCTTATTTATTAAAAGAAGACAGCTGCTAACGTTTCTAAAATGAAATCACTCTTCACCTTTCAGTCAATTACCACCTCGACAGTAACCACCACCAAACCCATTTTTCTTATTTTATTGGAAAAATCTCTTAAAGAAAAATCTCTCTCTTTTTTTTTCAATTTGTATTTGATACAAGAAATAAGGAAGCTGTGTGTCTAAACCTAATAGTTGATCATCAAGCACTTGAGGTGTTTAAGCAAAGCAAGGCTGAGGTGTAGGCTGCCTGGCTGGCAGGAGAAGAATGGGCTCCCGGAATTCAGGGAGGCACTGTGGGCGTGGATGCAGAGGAAAGACTTGAGGGAGATGATGCCCCCCAAGTCTGATTATCACCCAAGGAGGGGGCGGGAGGGCTGGCCGCAAAAGCAAGGCAGGGAATAGAACCTGGACTTTAAAACAGGGGTCACTGCTTTGAATTTCATTCAGGAGGCAAAATATACACCCAATCCATTGTGAGCAGTTTCCACACCTACATTTTTCACCACTTAATTAATAAAGATATTTCTAACATTCACGCAGAAAAAGAATTAAATTCTATATAATGTGCTTGGTAGATTAGACACAAAGATGTTCTCATTAAATTTATTTCTAATAACAGGAAACGCTTCTTTCCGGAAGCCTGCATTTGCAGTGGGAAGATTTAGAAAACAGACGGGACCTACTCTGGCTCTGGGAATTCTCTAAGAATCCAGGAAGGCAGCTAGAGGGTTTGACATCTTGATGACATGACCATTTTTCAAATGTTCCAAAGAACATTCACTGGCATTCTAAATGTATAACTCATGTGCGTCATGATTCCATTTCCCTTAAAACCTCTGACTTTCCCACGAACAATTTCTCTTCATAAAAATAAATTGAACTTGACATCCTACAAGTAAGAACAACACAATGTTCTGTGCCAGCGTGAGATGCCGTCATGGAAAAGTCTGTGGTCTAATAGAGCTTTTGACGTGGAAGAGCTATCATTTGGACATTTACAAATGGAATGCAGTGCCGTAGAAGATTGAGCTTTTACCATTCTCGCAAAAGGAAAAAGGTAGCCCCTAATTTTTCCCAGTTTTTTCTGTATATGATATAGCATCATGGTACCAAAATTTAGTCCAGTAAATTTATTGGGAAATGTATTTTAGTGACAAATGCAAAGAGCTTTGTAGAGACTGAGAATAATAAGTCAAACTGGGTGGGAGATTAATGCAGTTTAGCCAATCAGCACTATAAATGTCCAGTGTATCTCCAGTGCTGGTTCTAATTCCCCAAAGATCTTTCTTTCTTTTTTTTTTTTTTTTTGAGGCAATCAAATCCTTTTTGTTTGAAATGGCTTGGATCTAGAAAGGTCAGACAGGTCAGTCTCACTGCCTCTACCAGCCACCCCTGCCCCGTCGAGCACCTCCACATAAGCTGGCATCAACTTTCTTAGTCCTGGGTCCAGGTCCCTTAGCTGCTTCCTGAGTACTCTCAAGAACACTTTTAGATGAAATAAAGATCTGTCTTCCATCTGTGTGTATTATTCCCTAAATATCTACAGATCATCTCTAGACTAATATAAAATAATTCAAAAGTATCCTTGGGTGATATTTTTTTATGGGCAATCTAATTAAAGCTACTAAAAGTTCAACCTTGGTATTTGCTCTAATATCTAGAATGTTTGGCTTGGACATGTCCCGGCACCTGATTTTAAACCCCAGGCCTCTCTATAACATGACCTCTTAAATCATTTTTACAGTTTCTTCCTGAACACTCTAGTCACGTGCCACGTTTTCTAGTGATTTTGTAACAAATGAATTATTATGCTCATGGCATTCAGTTCCTGGTAGTCAAAAACTTACAACTCAGCAGGCATCATGGCAGACCTACAGGGCATAAGTGTGGACCAAGCCCCCAGCCCCCATCAGAGGCTGTATCCTGAAGCATCTTTAGAACCCAAGTGTGCTTCTTCACGTTTTCTGATCTAGGCTTTCTCTCTGCTATTGGCATCTGAGTTCCTTGAAGAGGATTTTCTGAGGGCTCTTAGTTGATTGCAAAAGAGCCCAGGGTGAGTCTGCACCTAAAAGTCTGCTGTATTCTTCACCTGGCACAGAATTCAGAGCCAGCTGGAAAGGCAGGTAAGGTAATCACGCCTGAGTGTTTGAGGAACTGAGGAGCGGGCTCCCCTTCATCCAGCCAAGGCTCTGCTTGTGGGGGACACACTCCCTGGAGGGGGTTTAGGGGCCCTGCTCCCTGCTTCAGGCCAGCTATGGTGCGTTTCTTCCCCGTGAAAATGAAGAGAAAATAGGAGTCTCCTGTGGGTTTCTTGATTCTAGGCCACATTCACACTCTAAGTGGAGGTCTCTGAGTAATGCTTTTTTGAAAAAAATTATTTACTTAAAAAATTTCTAGTAAAATGGCCGTAACAAAATTTCTCATTTATACAAATTTATTTTATTGAGGTATAGTTGGTTTACAGTGTTGTGTTAATTTCTGCTTATAGCAAATCAATTCAGTTATACACACATATATAATATATTCCTTCTCATATTTTTATATTCTTTTTCACTATGGTTTATCACAGGATATTGAATATAGTTCCATGTGCTATAGAGTAGGACCTCATTTTGTATTCATTCTTTATATAATAATTTGTATCTGCTACTCCCCGATTCCCAATCCATCCCTTCTCTACCCAAGCCCCCAATTTTTCATTTTTGTGTCCAGCTCAGTGGCGTTAAGTACCTACATGTTGTTTTGCAACCATCACCACCACCCATCTACAGAACTCTTTTCATTTGGCAAAACTGAAACTCCATACCTGCTGCTGCTGCTGCTGCTGCTGCTAAGTCGCTTCAGTCGTGTCCAACTCTGTGCGACCCCAGAGACGGCCGCCCACCAGGCTCCCCCGTCCCTAGGATTCTCCAGGCAAGAGTACAGGAGTGGGTTGCCATTTCCTTCTCCAATGCATGAAAGTGAAAAGTGAAAGTGAAATCGCTCAGTCGTGTCCGACTCCCAGCGACCCCATGGACTGCAGCCTACCAGGCTCCTCCATCCACGGGATTTTCCAGGCAAGAGGACTGGAGTGGGTTGCCATTGCCTTCTCCATACCTATTAAACACTAACTCCCCACCCCACCTCGCCCAGCCCCTTCACCCACCAGCTCCCTTATTCCTCTATGAGTTTAGCTACTGCAGGTGACCCAGAGAAGTGGGCTCACACAAGGTTTGTCTTTTTGTGGCTGGCTTATTTCCCTTAGCGTAATGTCCTCCAGGCTCATCTGTGTTGTAGCATGTGTCAGAATTTCCTTCCATTAAGGCTGTATGGTATCCTACTCATGGATAGATCACATTTTGTTTATCTGAGGATGGATATTTGAGCTGTTTCCACCTTTTGGCTATTGTGAATAATGCTGCTATGAACACGAGTGTACAAGTATCTACTTGAGTCCTTGCTTTCAGTCTTTTTGGATATATACTGAGAAGTAGAATCACTGGGTCACGTAGTAATTCTATTTTTCATTTTTTGAGAAATTGCCATCCCAGAGTCGGAGAAGGCAATGGCAACCCACTCCACTACTCTTGCCTGGAAAATCGCATGGACAGAGGAGCCTGGTGGGCTGCAGTCCATGCGGTCGCGAAGAGTCGGACATGACTGAGCGACTTCACTTTCACTTTTCACTTTCATGCATTGGAGAAGGAAATGGCAGCCCACTCCAGTGTTCTTGCCTGGAGAATCCCAGGGATGACGGAGCCTGGCGGGCTTCCGTCTATGGGGTCGCACAGAGTCGGACACTACTGAAGTGACTTAGCAGCATCCCAGAATATTTCTGCTTTCACACTTGCTTCCATCCTTCACCTTTCCCCCTGCTTTCAACTGGACTCACTGAATGTGTTCTATCCATGACAAGGACACAGGCTTTAGAAAGCTAGTGAATCAAAAGTCACGAATGAAATTTGCTACATTAACTATCAACATCTATGCTTTTTAGGAAGTCATTTTCTTAGGGCACTACATTGAAAGTAGTTAATTCTCAAAGTAAATACTGCCAGTTAAATAGCACAGAGGTGACTCCAATTTCTCTAGATTTGTTTCAAGCTTCTTCCTAATTTAGGAAAAAGATTAAAAATTTTTTTTTTAAATTTTGGCCAACACTAAATTGACAGAGCCAAGAAGTGTCCAGCTCTCGGGACGTGCGCCTTGTTGGATCTGTCTACATCATCAATGTGACCTTCAAGTTACTGAGGAAAAACTGTAAACCATAGTTTCCCCACTTCAGGCAGTGGAGGCACTTTGCAAAGTCCTTTGCAGTGGTCCTCAACCTTTTTGGCACCAGGGACTGGTTTCATGGAAGACAATGGATTTCCTAGGTAGCTCAGCTGATAAAGAAACGCCTGCAATGCGGGAGACCTGGATTTGATCCCTGGGTTGGGAAGATCCCCTGGAGAAGGGAACAGCTAACCACTCCAGTATTCTGGCCTGGAGAATTCCATGGACTGTATAGTCCATGGGGTTTGAAAGAGTCAGACACAACTGAGTGACTTTCATTTAACTTAGGGGAGGGGTGGGGGATGGTTTGGGGATGATGATTCAAACGCATTACATTTATTATGCCTTTTATTTCTAATCTAATGCCGCTGCTGATCTGATACAATCAGGTACTGGACCCTGGCCTGGAGGTTGGGGACCTCTGCTTTATAGCACAGAGCACTCTTAGCCGATCTTCACAAACATCACATGGAGTGGAGTGGGAGGACAAGATATTTCCTCCCACTTTAAAAAAGAATTTTTTTTAAAGAGCATTTCAAATGGTAACAAAATTAAAATTGTATTAATCATCTCTATTACCCTGCTTTGGCAACTTTGCCATTCTGTTTCATCCATCTTCATTCATCTTTCTCACTCCTTTTTTTTTCAGAACCTCATGGAAAATCCCATTGACAGAGGAGCCTGGTGGGCTGCAGTCCATGGGGTCGCAAAGAGTCAGACATGACTGAGCGACTTCACTTTCATGCATTGGAGAAGGAAATGGCAACCCACTCCAGTGTTCTTGCCTGGAGATTCCCAGGGACGGTGGAGCCTGACGGGCTGCTGTCTATGGGGTCGCACAGAGTTGGACACGACTGAAGTGACTTAGCAGCTTAGCAGCATGAAAACAAATCCCAGACATCATGCCATTTCACCAATAAACATTGCAGAGTGTATTTCTGATCCACAAGAACGTAATTTTTTGTTTGTTATGTTTCCCCATATAGTTGCCTTGTTTAATGAAATTAGCAACAGTTCCTGAATATTTTCTTATGTGCATTCTATAATGAAAATACGTATGCCTTGAGAATGCCTTTTACCATTCAATTGTTCAAATGTGAGTCTAAGAAGAGAGCCAGATGTAGACTGAGTTGTTATGTCTTTATTCACTGAGGGAGGGGGAATCCTCCCTTACCTTTCTTGAGTTATTGTGGCTGGTCTAATATACAGAACGGATTAAAAGAAGAAAAAGAAACATATATAATTCATAAGAATGGAGGGCTCATAGAAATGGACCTACGTAGTCAAAGTAGGCAGCGTTTTTACTTTTTAGGCAAAGAAATAATAAATTTCTGAGGTATCAACAGAACAAAGAAATTTAGGTTTTGGATGCCCAATTACAAACAGATGAAAGAAGTAACAAGATTTGCTTATTGTTGAGGCAGTCCGAGCGCACATTGGGAAAGAATTTCCAGACACAAAGTTCTGTAGAAAGGAGTGAATTTATTAAGAACAAAGAGCAGAGATAAAGTGGGCACCGTGAGCACAGCAGGCAGACAACTCCTGACAGTCCAGGGAGAATTGACCGTTTTTGTGGGTTAGTAGCCAGTTTTTGTAGCCTCAAGACAAAGAAAATTCCTGCTGACCATTGGCGTTAGGTGATTGGTAGGAGGCGCGATAGGGTGTTTACTGGACTGGGCATCTTTGCTTAACTGGCAGTCAGGAAGCTTGCTGGTGACAATCAGGGGGCTTTTGGCAAGGTTGCACAGGGGTTCAGTCAGCTTTGGAGGTGACCTTGACTCTGGGCTCTGCTTCTGTGGCCTTGGGGCAAAGCCTCCTACCTATGGCCTTGGGGCAGGACTCAACCCTTATTATATAGGCTTCTGGGCTGGATGCCACTTTGGTTATAAGAGCTGGAAATCTCTTTGGTGTTAAGGGTGTCCTTCTACTTCCAGAAGCAGGCAGTTCCCCTTTCACGTGAGAAATTTATTTCTTGCTTTCAGGAAATAAAATGGAGGGGAGGGTCAGAGCATCCTTCTTCAATTGGTCATTTCTTGAGTAACTTTTAAAAAATTTAGGAGTCCTTTTTTTAAAGTTTTTTTATTAATTGAAGTTTAGTTGATTCACAATATTGTGTTAGTTTCAGCTATACAGCAAAGTGATACAGATATATGTGTAGCCTGTATACATAAATATATGTGTGTATATATATATATATATATTTACAATTTTCAGATTCTTTTCCCACATAGGTTATTACAAAATATTGAGTATCTCTCTGTGTGCTATACAGCAGATCCTTGTTGGTTACCTATTTTATATATAATAACGTTTAAGTAATTTAGATTCAAAATAATCGAAGTGCCATTGGGGCAACCTATGCTGGGCCCCAACATCACTCTGTTTGGTTTTTCTTTCTTTTTTTTTTAAAGCAGATTATATTTTTGAGAAAAGTTTTAGATTAACAGGAAAATTGGCCATAACTTACAGAGAACTCCTGTATACTCCTGTTCTTGGTTCCCCCTTTTATTTACATTTTACATCAGTGTGGTATAATCAAAGATTAATGAACCAGTATTGACATATGTATTAGTCAGTGTTGTTCAGAGAAATAGAGCCAATAACATGTCTATATCTATCTCTGTTTCCTCCTTTTAACTGAAGTATAGTTGATGTATACTAGGGCTTCCCTGGTAGCTAAGATGGTAAAGAATCTGCCTGCAATGCAGGAAACTCAGGTTTGATCCCTGGGTTGGGAGCATCCCCTGAAGAAGGGACTGGCTACCCACTCCAGTACTCTTGCCTGGAGAATTCCATGGACAGAGGAGCCTGGCGGGCTATAGTCCATGGAGTCACAAAGAGCCAGACACGACTGAGCGACATTTTTTTATAGTTATGTACAATATAAATAACAGGTGTACAATACAGTGATTCACATTTTTTTAAAGGTTATACTGTCCTTATAGTTATTATAAAACATTGACTATATTTGCTGTGTTGTGCCATATAACCTAGTAATTTATTTTATACCTAGTAGTTTATCCACTCTAATTTCCAACCGCCTATTTTGCCCTTCACCACGCAAAACCACTGTTTTGTTCTGTGTATCTCTGAGTCTGCTTCTTTTTTGTTATATTTACTAGTTTGTTGTATTTTTTAGGTTGCACATATAAGTTACTTATTGTAATTGTTCAGTCCTCAAGTCGGGTCCAACTCTTGGCAGCCCCAGAGACTGCAGCATGCCAGGCTTCCGTGTCCCTCACTATCTCCCTGAGTCTAACCAAGTTCATGTCCATTGAATCATTGATGTCATCCAACCATCTCATCCTCTGTTGCCCTCTTGTCCTTCATCCTTTAATCTTTCCCAGCATCAGGGTCTTTTCCAATGACTTGGCTCTTTGCATAAGGTGGCCAAAGTATTAAAGCTTCAACTTCAACATCAGTCCTTCCAATGAGTACTCAGGGTTGATTTCCTTTAAGATTGACTGGTTTGATCTCCTTGCTGTCCAAGGGACTCTCAAGAGTCTTTTCCAGATCCACAGTTTAAAAGCATCAATTCTTTGATACTCTGCCTTCTTTTTGGTCCAGCACTCACATCTGTACTGGAAAGATCATAGTCTTGACTATGCATACCTTTGTTGGCAAAATTATGTCTTTGATTTTGAATGCACCATCTAGATTTGTCCAAGCCAGGCTTCAACAGCACATGAACTGAGAACTTCCAAACGTCCAAGCTGGATTTAGAAAAGGCAGTGGAACCAGAGATAAACTTGTCAACATCCATTGGATCATCAAGAAACCAGAAAAACATCTACTTCTGCTTTATTGACTTTGCCAAAGCCTTTGACTGTGTGGACCACAACAAACTGTGGAAAATTCTTCAAGAGATGGGAATACCAGACCACCTGACCTGACTCCTGAGAAATCTGTATGCAGGTGAAGAAGCAACACTTAAAACTGGACATGGAACAATGGACTGGTTCCAAATAGGAAAAGGAGTACGCTAAGACTGTATATTGTCACCCTGCTTATTTAGCTTATATGCAGAGTACATCATGAGAAATGTTGGGCTGGAGGAAGCACAAGCTGGAATCAAGATTGCTGGGAGAAATATCAATAACCTCAGATACGCAGATAACACCACTCATGGCAGACAATGAAGAAGAACTAAAGAGCCTCTTGATGAAAGTGAAAGAGGAGAGTGAAAAAGTTGGCTTAAAACTCAACATTCAAAAAAACTAGGGTCATGGCATCCTATCCCATCACTTCATGGCAAATAAATGAGGAAACAAGGCAAACAGTGTCAGACTTTATTTTGGGGGGCTCCAAAATCACTGCAGATGGTGATTGGAGCCATGAAATTAAAAGATGCTTGCTCCTTGGAAGGAAAGCCATGACCAACCTAGACAGCATATTAAAAAGCAGAGACAATTACTTTGCTGACAAAGGTCCACTTAGTTAAAGTTATGGTTTTCCCAGTGGTCATGTATGGATGTGAGAGTTGGACTACAAAGAAAGCTGAGCACCAAAGAATTGATGCCTTTGAACTGTGGTGTTGGAGAAGACTCTTGAGAGTCCCTTGGACTACAAGGAGATCAAATCAGTCAGTCCTAAAGGAAATCAGTCCTGGATATTCATTGGAAGGACTGATGTTGAAGCTGAAACTCCAATACTTTGGCCACGTGATGCAAAGAACTGACTCATTGGAAAGATTGAAGGCAGGAGGAGAAGGGGATGACAGAGGATGAACTGGTTGGATGGCATCACTGACTCAATGGACATGGTTTTGAGCAAGCTCTGGGAGTTGGTGATGCGCAGGGAGGCCTGATGTGCTGTAGTCCATGGAGTTGCAAAGAGTTGGACACAACTGAGGGACTGAGTTGAACTGAACTGAACTGACTTGTTGCCAAGAAGCAATCCTCTTCTAATTTTGTGGTGGCTGTCACCATCTGTAGTGATTTTAGAGACTAAGAAGAGGAAATCTGTCACTGCTTCCACATTTTCCCCTTCCATTTGCCATGAAGTGACAGGACCAGATGCCATGATCTTATTTTTTTTAATATTGAGTTTTAAGCTGGTTTTTTCACTCTCCTCTTACCCTTATCAAGAAGCTTAGTTCCTCTTTACTTTCTGCCATTAAAGTGGTATCTTCCACATATCTGAGGTTGTTGATATTTCTCCCAGCAATCTTGATTCCAGCTTGTAACTCTTCCAGCTTGGCATTTTGCATGATATACTCTGTATATAAGTTAAATTAACAGGCTGATGATAAGCAGCCTTGTTGTACTCTTTTCTCCACTTTGAACCAGTCAGTTGTTTCATATAAGGTTCTAACTGTTGCTTCTTGACCTACATACAGGTTTCTCAGGATACAGGTAAGATGGTCTGGTATTTCCACCCTTTATAAGAATTTCCCACAGTTTGTTATGATTCACACAGTCAAAAGCTTTAGTGTAGTCAATGAAGCAGAGGTAGATGCTTTTTTGGAATCCCCTTACTTTCTCTATGATCCAGCGAATGTTGGCAATTTTATCCCTGGTTCCTCTGCCTTTTCTAAACCCAACTTGAACATCAGGAAGTTCTCATTTCACATAATGCTGAAGCCTAGCTTGAAAGATTTTGAGCATGACCTTTCCAGCATGGGAGATGAGTGCAATTGTCCAGTAGTTTGTCCATTCTTTAGTACTGCCCTTCTTGGGAACTGGGATGAGGATTGACCTTTTCCAGTCCTGTGGTCACTGGTGGATTTTCCAAATTTGCTGACATGTTGAGTGCAGCACTTTAATAGCATTATCTTTTAGGATTTTAAATAGCTCTACTGGAATTCTATCACCTCCACTAGCTTTATTGTTGTATCGGACACCTTCCAACCTGGAGGGCTCATTTTTCGGTGTAATATGTTTTTGCCTTTTTATACACTTCATGAGGTTCTCACAGCATGTATGCTGGAGTGGTTTGCCATTCCCTTCTCCAGTGGATCATGGTTTGTCATAATTCTCCACGTGACCCATCTGTCTTGAGTGGCCCTGCATGGCATGGCTCACAGCTTCATTGAGTTACACAAACCCCTTCATCATGATAAGGCAGTGATCCATGAAGGGATATAAGTAGTATCATACATTATTTGTATTTCTCTGCCTGATTTATTTCACTTAGTATAAAACTTTCCAAATCCTTCCATGTTGTTGCAAATAAAAATTTCATCTTTTTGATGGGCTGAGTGGTATTTCACTGTGTGGGTATCTCTTTCTCTGTCACATTTTCTTTATCTGTTCATCTGTTGAAGGACACTTACGTTGCTTTCATACTTTGACAACTATAAATAGTGCTGCTATGAATATTTGGGTGCATGAATGTTTTTGAATTAGTGTTTTTATTTTTTTAGCATATATTTTCAGGAGTAGAATTTCTGGATCATGTATTAAGTCTATTTGTAGTTTTTTGAGGATCCTACCTACTATTTTCCACAGTGACCGCACCAATTTACATTCCCACCAACAGTGTAGGATGGTTCCCTTTTCTCTACATTCTCACCACAATTTGTTAACTGTGCTCTTTGATGATAGCCATTCTAACAGGTGTGAGGTGGCATCTCATTGTGGTTTCGATTTGCATTTCAGTGATTATCAGTGATGTCTGACATCTTTTTATTTCTTTTCTGTTTGGTAGGAAAGTGATTTCTCCAAATGCTAGATGTACTACTCTTTCTCACAATTTCCTGGATGGATAATTAGCATCAAAACAAACAAGCAAAAACACTTCTTGTTTCTTCTTTGCAGTATGGCATGGAAATAACTTAATCAAAAGTGGGAGTATAGCTTCAGAAACAGCGTAAAAATTTTACTTTCCTCTCGTTAAACTCAAGTTTATGTCTTCCTTCTTCAAAGAGCAGTAAGAAGTATCATTTATGTTTGTGTCAGTTATGATTGGAGAAATTAATTTACCTCATTAAAGGCACTAGAGTTAGATTCTATCAGTCAAGGCAGCTTCCTGTGTTGAAACAGAGAGTTTTTCATTTCTAAAGCTGTTGGTAGCACATGTCTTATTATTGGTGTAACAAGTGGAAGGATCTTGTAATCCTCTTAGTTCTTTCTTCAAGCTGTGGATACGGTCCATTTGTTATGGTGAAATAAATTTTTCTCAAACAACATTAAAACAGAAAGAAATGGAGGATATCAGAGTACATCATGTATTAATCTACTCCGTCTGCCACAGCAAAGTACCACAGGCTGGGTGGCTTAAGCAACAGAAATTTATGATCTAACAGCTCTGGAGGCTGGAGGTCTGAGTGGGCAGGGTGTGTTTCCTCTGAGACTTCTCTCCTTGGTTTGTAGACGGGCTTCTTGTGTCCTCACATGGTCTCTCTGTGCTTTGTCTGTGTCCTGATCTCTTCTATGGATACAAGTCAGATCACATTAGGGTCCACACTGATGACCTCACTTAATTTAATCATCTCTTTAATTGTTTCCAAGTTTTAATACATTCTGAGTTACCGTGGTTAGGAACTCAAATTTTTGGAGATCTCAATTCAGCCCATTATATGCCATGCCATGTCTTTTTGGTGAAGCTTTGCCTTAAATACATGTGTGTTGATTAGGTTGCAATGTAAAGTATATTTCCTATTGTATAGGACTTGATTTTTAAAAAGATGGGCTTAGTGACTCACAGGTAGGATGCCCTGCCTTGCCCTCTTTCTCCTTGGGATGAGGTAGAGATTGCAGGATCTAGAAGCCTGTGAGGAAGGGTATGAGTGGTTTATAAGATGAACAGCTTGCACTTCTCAGACTCCATCATTTGATTGTTGCTGTTTGCCTTCAGTTAACAGTAACATCCAGGTTCTTGGCAACTTCCTGGGGTTGTAGGACTGAGGTCCCATTTCCTTGCCCATCACGGATCTGGGATACCCTTAACTCCTACACACTGCTCTCAGATCCTGGCTGAACGCCCCTCTGCATATCAGCAACCCAGAGCCTGTTCTGGTAAATCCCTTCTGTGGTTTTCTCTTCTGCCTTTAAGTGCACATGTAATGAAACCAGGTCCACCTGGGGAGTCTCCCTTTTGATAAATTTAGAATCAATGAATTAGTAACGTTAATTACATCTGCACAATCCCTTTTGCATGTAGCTATTCCATCATGTTTACCATCTCAGTGATTCGGGTGAAAGTCCTGGGGCCATTTTAGATCCTGCTTAGCTCAGGCCCAGACCCTGTGAGGTGACCAGTGAACTTGCATTTGGTCAGTAGAGATGCTAACCATTTGTGTCCAGTGGAGATGATCATGCTGAAGGCTTGAGTGGTTTTTGTTTTTCTTTATTTGGTCCCATTAGGACATTAGCCTGTTTTGTCTCTATCTCGGCAAACTTATTTCAGTGGCACTTTTTCTCCTTCCCTCCTGAGGGATAGTCCAGACCTTGTTCCATGAACCCCTTGAATCACTCTGCTATCCTGCTGGATCCTTTAGTGTTGAGTAGACAAAGCTCTGACACATGTCTGTTCTATATTTGTGTGGAGTCATGGGTTTAGCTTTTTGACAGGGCGATTCAGTTTTCCAGGAGACCTGAACTTGCAGCTTCTGAGACTTTCTCTTCCCTCTTTTTCCTTCCATAAACCCCGGCTGACTGAGTTCTCTTGTAGCTCTGCCTTTTGAATAAAAAGGTATAAAAATCCAGCCCAGGCATGGCTTTCTGTCATTAAAAGTTTGCACAATGAGGGACACCTTAAAAGGGAAACTGGCGGAATGTCTTCTGCCTCGTGTGGGAGTTTTTGGAGCAGGTGATGGAAAAATTGAGCAACGGGAAAGTGACACATATCACACAGACATGACTTGCACGTCCTTCCCTCCGGGTGAAGCTGGTGGGCGAAGCTGGTGGGCGAAGCTGGTGGGCAGAGAAGGCAGGGCTGGGCCGAGGTCTGGATGACCAGCTGTGGAACTTTCCAACCACAATCCCCAGACCACACTAAGAACTTTTCTTACGTGTGAAGTGGGGGAGACTGCCTGCAGCCACATCCCTGGGCCAAGGCAGACCATGTGAGGCAGCAGGTAAGCAGTCTTGCTGTCTGGCCTGGGACAGAGTACAGTGACTTCACCACACCACCAGTCTGGCCCTCGCAGGGCCTTTGTCACCACCCAAGCCAGAGACCCAGCGTGCCTAGCTGGAGCAGTCGAGATCAACGTTCGGGGACCCTGCAGTGAGGGTCCACTCTGGCTGTCCCTGGTACCCCAGCTCTGTCTGAAATGAAGAAGGAATCTATGGTCCTTGCACAGGGGGATGTTCCCCTCACCACCAACAGTTCTGACAGAAGCTGAGTATCCTACAATTCAACTCAATTCTGATACCGTCGGAGGCCTTGGAGACAGAACTAGATCCTGTGGGTTAGAGTTTCAGGCCTACGAGACCACCCCACCTCGAGCGCCAATTCCATGTCCAGGTTGTCACTTGTGCTCCTGACTGGCTGCAAACCAGAGGTTTTAGGACCGCTTCCTTGGGGGATGGCTAGAGTAGCTCACAGAACTCAGGGAGACATTTTACTTACTAGATCACCAATTGATTATAAAAGGCTGTAACTTAGGAACAGCCAGATGGAAGAGAAGCAAAGGGTGAGGTATGGGAAAGCATGGAGCTCTTTGCCCCCTCCAGGAAGCTCTCCAGCTTCATCCTTTTGGGTTTTTTGGAGGCTTCCTCCCACCCCCCCAAAAAAGATTGATTAAATCACTGGACACTGGCAATATATTCACCTCTGTCTCTTCTCCTTCCTTTAAGGTCAAGGGGGTGGGATTGAAAGTTACAACCCTCTAATCACATGGCTAAGGATGCTTTCAAATTGTACTGGAGAGCCCCTTGGATAGCAAGGAGATTAAACCACTCAATGCTAAAAGAAACCAACCCTGAATATTCTTTGGAAGGACTGATGCTGAAGTTGAAGCTCCAATACTTTGGCCATCTGGTGTGAAGAGCCGACTCACTGGAAAAGACCCTAATGTTAGGAGAGATTGAGGGTGGGAGAAGAAGAGGATGATAGAGAATGGGATGAGATGGTTGGATGGCATCACTGAATCAGTGAACGTGAATTTGAGCAAACTCTGGGAGACAGTGAAGGACAAGGAAGCCTGGCATGCTGCAGTCCACAGGGTTGCAAAGACTTAGACACAACTTAGTGACTGAACAACAACAAATTTCATAGGCTGATAAATGGGAGGGGTATTCCAACTATTTGGGGGAAGGATTGGGGGTTTCTAGGAGTTGGGTTACTGCCCAGTTTTTGACCTTTATGGTCAGTTTTGGAACTGTCATGGCACTGGTGGGTATGTCATTTTGCTGATGTGTTACAATGAGCATAAACTGAGACTCAAGTTCTAGAGGAAGTCAACTGGTCTGCCATCTTGGATCTATTTGGTTCTAATCAGTTTATGTCTGTCATGTCCTTAGGTTATGTCATTCTTTTAAAATGAAGGACAGGGAAGCCTGGATTGCTGCAGTCCATGGGGTCACAGAGTCAGATGCAACTTAGTGACTGAACAATAGCAGTCACATGGTTGGTTCCTTTGGTGACCAGCCCTCATCCTTAGGTCACTAGGGGCTTTCTGAAAGTCACTCATTTGCATAATAAAAATATACATTTATGATGCTCTTCACTTAGGAAATTCTAAGGGTTTTAAGAGTTCTGTGCCAAAACCAGGGATGAAGACCAAATGATTTTATTGTTATAAAATACAATATCACACTTACCTTCTGGGAGCTTCCCCATATCCTAGAGGTACTCTGAGGCATGGCCCACGTAAGAAAGAGGGGAATTCACTCACTTCCCATTTGACAGGGCTCACCTTCTGAATTCTGGTCCAGAGGATATTTCTTTTCTTCCCTGGACTGCAGAGTCCATGAACACGTACTTGGTATAGAAAGTGGTGGGAACCAGGGCTGATGGGAGCTACAGGAAGGAGGGTCTTGGAGGCCAAGTTAAGGTGGTTAGGGTTTTTCTGTGTCTACAGGGGACCCACAGATGGCTTTTGGGAAGGCAAATGAAATGATTGGATTTTAGCGAAGCAGAGAGAGGGTGTGAAGTCCTGGCTAGAGGCTAGAGGTATAAGAAGGAGTTGATTTAAGAGATTCTGGAGAAAAAAATTGTATATTGGACTGGATTTCCTAAAGGAAATCAGTCCCAAATGTCCATTGTAAGGACTGATGCGGAGGCTGAAACTCCAATACTTTGGCCACCTGATGCGAAGAACTGACTCATTGGAAAAGATCCCAATGCTGGGAAAGATTGAAGGCAGGAGAAGAAGGGGACAACAGAGGATGAGATGGTTGGATGGCATCACTGCCTTGATAGACATGAGTTTGAGTAAACTCTGGGAAATGGTGATGAACAGGGAAGCCTGGCATGCTGCAGTCCATGGGGTCGCAAAGAGACACGACTGAGCGACTGAACTGAACTGACTGGACTGGAAACTCCTTATACATATGTTAAGGGACAGAGGGAGATAGAGAAGGATGCTGGGGCTTGGTGCTTAAGAATGGAACCTCAGGAATAGGAAAGTTGGTAAAAAAAAAAAAAGCTTTGGACAGTATGTTATAAGCCAAATGAAAACAGTACTGGTGATGCTAGCTAACACAGCTAGGCATTAGGATTCTAGAAATGCTTCGAGGTCAGATGCCACAGCTCTGGCTGTCCTGCTGGCTTGTGTGGGGCAGGAAGAAGCTCTTCTCAATGTGGGTCTCCCCTGCCATCCCCGCGTCGCTGGCCATAGTCCTTCCCACACACACTGTGCCTGTGGCCGCAGGACAGCAGCCAGCCTGGCTGTTTCTGACCTTCTCTGACTGCCTTCTCTGGGCACCTTGGCTTCTTTCTCGCTCTCTCTAAATGGGCGTTCTCCCCAACCTGCTGCTTTTCTGAAATGCTTTCCTGGGGAGGTTCCAGTTACAGTCAGGGTTTCAACGACTGCATACCTGGCAGTGACGTCCAGATGGAAGCTTTCAGTTGGCACCCTTCCTCCTGGTTCACTCTGAGGAACCCCCATCAGCAAAAGGCCAAACTCACACTTCACATGGGACATATTCTCAAAGGAATTTGTCATGGTTCCTCACTAAACCCACCTTTCTCACAGCATGACTGGGGATATCTCCCTCTATTTCACTTGCATTTGCACACTTTTGCCTACGATTGTTGTTTAGTCACTCAGTCATGTCTGACTCTTTGCGACCCCATGGACTGTAGCCCGCCAGGCTCCTCTGTCCACGGGATTTCCCAGGCAAGAATACTGGAATGGGTTGCCATGCCCTCCTCCAGGCTATCTTCCCAACCCAGGGATCAAACCTAAGTCTCTTGCCCTGGCAGGTGGATTCTTTACCACTGAGCCACTAGGGGAGCCCTTTGCCTACAAGAGTGATCCTCAACTAGGGCACTATTTCCCCAGGGGAGGCTTGGCAGTGTCTGGAGACAATTCCGGGGGCAAAGCAGCTGGTGGGTGGAATCCAAGGACGCTGCTGAACAAGCTCCAATGCACCCCCTCCAGCTACCATACCACAATCATCTGGCCCAAATGGCAGTAGCATTGAGGTTGGGCAATCCTCACCGAGAACAAAGCCAGCAGGTGTCCAAGGCCCTGGCCTGCTGTGATCTGACCACACCTTTACACCTGCTCTTCTGATGTTGCCTCTTACGTCTGGAAACACAGATTTGCTTGTAGTTCCCTCAAGTGGGTGCCTTCCCCGTCCTCCCCCATGCCTTTGTTCTGCTTTTCTTGTCCTCTACCTCCCTTTACTTTCCTGCCCTCACACCGCTCTTTGCATCAGTTATACCTCCAGCATCCTTTGAGGTTCATGGCAAGCTGTCCTCTGGCATGAGGTGGTACCTGGCACTCTGGTTCCTCAGCTCGCATGCAGGTTTTGAGGCCCCTTCTACTCTCTCATACACTCTGTACAAATATACATTTTTGCTCGGTATGTACCTATGTTCCAACTAAACTGTGAGATTCTTTGTGATGGGATTATGTCTCTTACAAAGCTAGTGTGTCTCTTATACCAGGCATATAGTGGGCATTCAAAATGTAGATTAGACCTATTTATTCAGTTCAGCAATGAATTCGTGAATAAATGAATGAAAGAAGTGAATGAAACCCTCTATTTCAGCATTTATGTTCAGAATATTTTCTGCTTTATGGTACTGATGCCCAAGAGTGAGCAACTTACTTTAAATAAGTAAACAACAGCAACTTACATTAGAAATCACTACTTTATTTTTTATGAAAATGTGTGATGCGTGTCAAGCTGTAAGACATTTAATTCAATATTATCATGCTGTATTAAATTGTCAAGCACATGGTAACTGTTGGGAGGGAGAACATACAAACGAAACAAAATGTGACCAATTTGGAAATGTTGAATGATTACTATACACTTTTATAAATCATTATAGCTCTTGAGCTTCTGTGATAATGAAAGACACTTGGGTTCCAGGGCACAGGCTCAGTCCTGCAGGCAGCCAGCTGTGTGGTCCTGTACGAAGCTGTCTGTCCTTCTGCTTGTCAGTGTCCTCTCTCAAGATGCTGCTGCTGCTGCTAAGTCGCTTCAGTCGTGTCCGACTCTGTGCAACCCCATAGATGGCAGCCCACCAGGCTCCCCCGTCCCTGGGATTCTCCAGGCAAGAACACTGGAGTGGGTTGCTATTTCCTTCTCCAATGCATGAAAGTGTAAAGTGAAAGTGAAGTCGCTCAGTCTTGTCCGACTCTTAGCGACCCCACGGACTGCAGCCTACCAGGCTCCTCCGTCCATGGGATTCTCCAGGCAAGAGTACTGGAGTGGGGTGCCATTGCCTTCTCTGCACTCAAGATGAGGTATTTGCAATACTTAAGGATCCTAATGTTTTTTATTTTATTAAATCCAAAGATTGTTATTAAATTCATTGCTTTTTTATGCATAAATCTATTTGTGAGGGGCTTTTGTGTATTCTCCAATTTCTGTAAGTTGTAGGTAGAGACGCAAAGGATGTGTGATTTAATCAAGCAACACAGGCATAAGTGGGTGTGAGAGGCATCCCACTGAGAGAAAATTAACTTGGGTTATTGTGCGGGGGTCACTGTATTGTCGAACCCAAGTTCAAGGTGCCTGATCACAGCTGAGGTCAAACAAGCCCAGTTTGGAGCAGAGAACGTTTTATTGCAGTGAAACAATGAAACAGGAAGCCTTTAAAAGAATGATAAAGCCTGAGGACACAGCATAAAATGATTAGAACTAAATAGATCCAAAATGGCAGACCAGTGACTCCCATTGTAACACACCCGCAAACTGTGACACATACACAGGTGCCATGATAGTTCCAAGGCCAACCATAGAGGCCAGAAAGAGAACAGTGGCCCAATTTCTGGAAATTCCTATCCCTTCTCCAAAATGACTGGAATACTTAGCCCACTCATTGCCTGTGAAATCACCCATCCCTATAAAAACTGACAACCTGGTACCCCGGGGCCTCTCTTGCCTTCTAAGATGGACTACACTCTGTCTACAGAGCATGTTTCTTCTCAGAACAAACCTTCTTTCACCCTACTATGGCTGGCTCTTGAATTCTTTCCTGCACAAAGCCAAGAACCCACACTCGCAGCCATTCCAGGAACTCAGACGTGACCTGGGAGGTGACCATCCTCTTGTGCCCCATTGTATTTCCTGCAACAACAGGACCAAGCAAGGAGAACAGGTGCCTCATCCTCAAATAGCTCAAACTCTCCATTGGTTTTCAGGGAAGAGTTTTTACAGCAAAATTTGAAGAGGACTGCAGGCTGTCTGACTTTCTTCTGATTGGTTGGAGGGGAGGTAATAGCGCAGTGCTCCAGGAATCTTGTGCTCAGCCTGAAGTTACTGTCCTCCACCAGATGGGGGCCGGAGATCACACAGAAGGACTCAGAGATTTGTATCAGCTTGATATGTATAACCCTTCAGGGGGAACCAGGACCCAGCCAGATTGCTGAACTATTGTTTCTCGACTGCCTTTCCTTTATCTCTGCATTCACCCTCTCCTCTAATTATTTGAATCTGCCCTTTGGAACTCAGGGAAGGTCTAGCAGGCAGAAACTATTTCCCTACAAACAAGAAATGGGGGACACAGAATGGCATTTATACCGGGAAGTTCCTGTGGAGTCTTGCTGGGTTTCAATTCCCTCTTTTCTTTGATACTTCTCAATCTTGACAGGGTACTGGAGCAGGACAACAAAGGGAAAAAAGTTTTGGATATTCAGGTTGATCATAAACTTGGCAGAGGAACTTGGTTTCAACCAAGCATCCAGGGACAAAACCCATCTGACTCACAAAAGGAGAAACCAACAGTGTCTCTGTATGTGACCAGCTGTATTGAAAACCTCCGTCAATAAGGTCAGAGGAACTTCTCAGGTTCTAGGAACTTCAGTAGCCATGCCTAGTTTTCATTTTTCCTCTGGACAAAGCTGGCTTATCTGGACAGAGCAGTAGAGAGAGTGGAATTTGAGGGCTCGGCCCTGAACTCCAGGTCTGAGTTGAATATTGCTACTTGTTATCTCCTGGTGTCTGTTGTGTCAGGATGAAGAATTTTCCCTCTAGCCTTCTAGGTTCTTTTGGCTGGTCTGAGAAGTACATTGACATGAGACTGATTAACAGGAGAAAGTCAACCAAAAATTCAGTACCATATGAACATGGGAGAGACCCAGGAAAACTAAGTAACTCTCTCCAAAATGGCCCAAATCTGCACCTTAAATATCTTCAGCTAAAGACAAAATGGATATTAAGAGTGGGGAGAGTCAGTTGTGGGAGAGACCAGGAAAAGCAGAGTAAACGAGGGTGACTGTGATGCAGCTTTAGGTCACTGCATTGATTAGCATCTTTGAGATTTAGGCATCCTCCTCTTCCAGGTACTGGGAGGTACACATCCTTAAGGAACGGGGATTGCCTTTACAAGTATACATTGCTTCCCAAGTAGCTCAAATGGCAAAGAATCTGCCTGCAGTGTCAGAAACCTGGGTTCGATCCCTGAGTTGGGAAGATCCCCTGGAGGAGGGCATGGCAACCCACTCCAGTATTCTTGCCTGGAGAATCCCATGGACAGAGAAGCCTGGTGGACTATAGTCCATGGGGTCATAAAGAGTCTGACACGACTGAGTGACTAACATACGCCACCTCTTCCAGGTACTGGGAGGTGCACACCCTTAAGGAACGGGAATTGCCTTACAAATGTACACGTTTATTACAAAAGAGTAATTCCTATTTGGTTTCCATGCTCAGTACTTATTAGAAAAAAACAGCCAGTTTAAAATAGTTAGTTGTCAGCAGACACACTTTGGGGTAACAAATTCTCCTCCCCAACACCTCTATTTGGTGATGATTTCAGGTGACCTTGGCTTGCAACAGCTTTAAGCAGGATTTTGCTTCCTGGCCAGAGATTGAAGTCAGACAGTGCTAAATCCTAGCTACCAGACTACCAAGGCCAGTAGCCAGTGACAAAGCCCTGGCCCATCAGCTTTGTAGAAATGAATTTCCATAAATAGAGGTAAAGTCGTGAAGTACATACAAGGTTTATTAGCAGGAAAAAGAGTATCTGTGAATAGATTCACAAGTTGGGCTCAGAGAATCAGATGCTCACAGTAGTTTGAATCACTTATGTGAGGCATCTCTTCTGGGTTTCCTTTGGCTAGTCATCTTGCTTTGCCTGATTCTGAGTCTATTTGGTTTATCTTGGGGTCCTACTGGGTGAGCGCATCTCTTAACCAAGTTGGACTTTAACGAAGAAGCCTATGGGTAGGTTGAGATCACCTAGTCTGGGGTGGTGCCCCCCCCCCTTTTGGTCCCTGAGAAGCCTTTCTGCTCATAGGTAGTTGGCAAGGTCTCCTTGACTTTGAGAATGAGGAATATGTGGTCTCTCTATTTTTTGCCTGGGCAGGACTCAGCTCCTTTCTGCCTCTGCTATAATATTTTGTCTGGGAGTATCTGTTTACAGGGGACAAAGTCCAGCTGCTCGGCCTGGGCCCTGTCTAGCTCCTCCCTCAGGAACATAAGCAGAGGAATGGAGAAACTTGACACTGCCCCTAAATCCCTGTGTGCCATCAGAGGGTTCGATAAGTAGGTAGGGACCAGTTCAGGGGCCGTTGGACTCAGGTGAGTGGGAGCCATAGACTAGCCACAAGCACGGGACTACATTAGGACCTGTGACCTTTATGGCTGACTTGTCAACCATAAGGCGAGCTTCTGCATTTGAAAAAAATGGGAGCATTAAGTCTACAACATCTGATATTTACAATCATTATAATTTTAAATCAAGCCCAGTGTTATTAGTTAAAGCAACTAAGTGAAATTTGTATTGTTTATTTTATATCCTGATTTGCTGATAGTTAAACAAGTTTTACTAGATTTTTCTGAACCAAGAAAAGACATACCTTGTAAGCCAAGGGGTGATGATGTAAGTGGTTCCAAAAACATGAAGATGCACCCATGCCTGCCCCTGAGATCTAAAAGATTTATCTCTGTGTTTGGGCTTTCCTGATGGTGCAGTGGACAAGAATCTGCCTGCCAATGCAGGGGTCATGGGTTTGATTCCTGATCTGTGAAAATTCCACATGCCTCAGAGCAACTAAACCCATGTGCCACAACCATGAAGACTATCCTCCAAAACAAAGAAGGAGCTACAATGAGAAGCCCATGCACCACAGTGAGGAATAGCCCCACAACTAAAGAAAGCTTGCACAAAGCAATGGAGGTCCAGTGCAGCCAAATCAATTATGATCTCTGTGTTTATTTCAATAGCTGTGCTTCAAGAGATGCAGTGGACAACCACCCTGAACAGCTTTGACTTGACCAGAGGAAAGTGCCTACACATATAAGACCTGGAGGTGTCCATCTGAGAGTGGGCCAATCTCCTAAAACATTATCTTATTTAAGTTACCCTTGCTTCGTTACTGTGCTGAAGTCTCCACGGGCAGTAGGGTTGAGATCTGTAGTCAGCTGGGCACAATCCCTGCTGTGTCCAAACAAGCTTAAAAGACTGGGTTTGGCTAGCCTCTGGAAATCTTTGTTCCTTTCCTAAATCCATTCCAGCCTTTTTTCATTGAGAACATTTTACTTTCTTCTCCTAAATTTCAGAAGACTTCAGTAATGTATTGTTGACTCAAAAAAGATGCACGACATGAGAGTTGTGAGTTAAGTTCTACTTGGGGCAATATGAGGACTGCAGCCCGGGAGACAGCACCACAGATAACTCTGAGAAATTGCTCCTGAGAGGTAGTGGGGGAAGGTCAACATATACGATTTTGGTGAAGGGAGAGTTAGATGCAATCAAGCACTTATCTTACAAAAGATTTTCTGCTAGCCACAAGGAGCTGATGTCACCATGAAGGGGTTGAGTGCTTTTCTAGACATAAGGATATGCAAGGATTGGGATCATGAAACCGGTTCCTAGAATATATCTAACTCTCTAAAGACCTGTTCCACAAGTTTTCCTAGAGCACAAAGTGCCTCATTCTCCACCCTGAACTCCCTACAGAGCATGTCAAAGGTCAACAGCTGCAGCAGCACAGGATTTAATCTCTGCAGAGGCAGATGGTAGATATCCTTGGCAGGCACCAGTTGGTAGTTGACAGTGTTTAAGGACAGAGAGGTTGATTAGAACAAGGCACCTGATTTTCTATCCTCTCTGGTTTCCATGCTTTTTGCAGCTCCTACTGCCAAGAAATGGAGTCCATTTTCTGTCTCTGGGAATCTTTTAATGTATATTGGCTGGTAGAATGCAGGGGAAGTAAAAGCATGTCCATTTTGACTCTAGGTTTCCAGGGGCCTTGCATGCATCTCCCTTGGGGCCCTGCAGTGTCTAGGCTGGTCTGACAGGTGGCGGGAGACTCGGGCCTCCATCTCCCATGCTGGGCTCACAGCCTTCCTGCTCCCAGAGCTTGTTCCTTCCTGAACAAACAGCACTTTGGGCCAAGTCTGAGATAGTCAGAACTGCCCAGCTGACCGGAAGACTCCGAGCAGTCATCAAGTTGTTCTCAGCCCTTAAGTTGGGGGATAATTTAGTAAAACCTGTGAATGATGTAAAGGTTAAGGTGATAGACTCAAGATAATTCGTTTCATAATATAATAGCATGAAAGCTGATTGCAAATACTGGTATTACATGCTGATGTGTGATAGTTACTGAGTAGGAAAGTTCTGCCAAGAATGTTTAAACTTTGGGGCAAATTCTGAGTGTTTCTTAAGATAAGAAGCCAGTTTGGTTCCACTTTTTCCATGGTGTGACTTGGAGTACCAGATCTGCTTACTTGTCTATTATCCTCAGGATCTTCAATGATTCTAGTATGCAGTCTTTGACAAGGAAGGATGGTAACGTGAATTTCTAGAGCAAACAAGATTGAAGGGCAGAAGTGAAAAAGAAGTGAGAAAGAATAGAGTTAGCAAATTAAAATACAGGATACCCAGCACATTTGAATTTGTGTTGATAAAAACCAATTTTTAGCACAAGTATGCCCCAAATATTGCTTAGGGCATACTTACATTATATATATGGGGCTTTTCTGGTGACTCAGTGGTAAAGAATCTGCCTGCCAATGTAGGAGATGCAGCTTCAACCCCTGGGTTAGGAAGATCCCTTGGAGAAGGAAATGGAAACCCACTCCAGTATTCTTGTCTGGGAAATCTCATGGACAGAGGAGCCTGGTGGGCTATAGGCCATGGAAGTGCAAAGAGTCAGTCACTAGTGAATGACTGAGAACATGTGTGTGCACTTTATATATCTCACCTGTGATTTCCACTTTTCCCTGCACTGTTGTTGTAACTCCCATGGATAACACTGGTGTAAATGATGGGCATCTGCCCCAGAACAAGGATGTCTGCTGAGGGGTCCACTGTCCACATTGGTTAAGTTCATTCAAATAGAGACTGAGGTCTAGAATCATGATGGAGGGAAAAGGTGAGCAAGAAGGAAATGAATCTGTGCCCTGTAATAAGGCTCGAACTGAACAGGGTTTTCAGAAAGAACCCCTGAGAAGAATGAGGAAAAAATTCACACATGCACACATGCACACTCATGCATACACACGCACACATGTGCATGTTTGCTCCTCCCATGTGGTTTCACGCCTCTTTTAAACTCATACCAATTTCTGCCCCCTCTTCGCTTCCCCATGTTCTCAACTTTGTAGATTCAATATTCAGTAGCATATTCCTTTTTCATGATATGTAATGAAAAGAGGGGAAGAAGATTTCATTGAACTTTAAAGAAGGGCTTTCTAAAGGGCTTCTCAGGTAGTGTAGTGGTTATGAATTCTCCTGCCAATGCAGGAGACACAAGAGAGGCAAGTGTGATCCCTGGGTCAGGAAGATCCCCTGGAGGAGGAAATATTAACCCACTCTAGTATTCTTGCCTGGAAAATTCCATGGATGGAGGTGCCTGGTAGGCTACAGCCCATGATTTGCAGATGAGCAATTGGATGCTTCCTTGGGGACAGGTATATTTTCCACACATACAGCAGATTCTTCAGAGGATGTATGCGCATACACATATATACTTCTGTGAGAATGTGCATGTAATACATAGACTTATTTTTCATGGCTTAGAACATACGGACAGAGTTCTTGTACTGAACATAAGGTCATCACTCTTAATTCTCTACTTTGAGATTGCTCTGAAAAAAATTATAAGGTCTTTAAAAATGGTATATCTGTTCTCTGAGGTGAAGTACACAGTGAAAAACTTATCTTCAGCTACACATTTTTCTAGCGGCTCTAGACTCTTAAATCTCATCTCCACTGGCTGGAAGAAATGCTAGGTTCCCACAAGGAAGGGCCCTATGTCACCGTGTAAGGGTATGTATTAATGACATTCCCAGTCCTTCCTCCAAGTGACCTATGGCCATTTGCTCAGGAAGCCACCCACTGGGGAACTGACTGTACCTGCTCCCGCGGCCACCTGCATCCTGTGACTAGTTTATAGAAGGTGCAATGTCCTAGCTCTCCCGCCTCATGCTCGGCAGGGCTAGCCCAGTTTCCTTCCTCTGAAGCATCACAGTGCAATCATCTCTTTGCCCCATCCTTGTCCTCCCTTCAGGAAGTGATTCCTGAAGGTCGTCCCCATAAACCTGCTGCATGTGGCTCTCAGAGCATCTTTCTCAGGGACGCTGACCTTGTGAGCATGTCACTACATCTCTATAGATGCGGTGAGTGACTCTCACTTGGATCTGTTAAAATTGCAAGTGTAGCTTAATTTTGTCAGTATCTGGCAACTGAATGGCATTGTGTGTGTGTGTTAGTGCCCAGTTGTGTCCAACTCTTTGTGACCCCATAGACAGTAGCTCCACAGGCTTCTCTGGACATAGAATTCTCTAGGCAAGAGTATTGAAGTGGGTTGTCTTTCCCTTCTCCAGAAGATCTTCCCAACCCAGGGATTGAACCCAGGTCTCCCACATTGCAGGCAGATTCTGTACCATCTAAGCCACCAGGTATTTATTCACCACCCTGTTGATGACAGAGGAAGAGATGGTTGAAAGGCATCACCGACTCAATAGACATGAGTTTGAGCAAGCTCCGGGAGATGGTGAAGGACATGGAAGTCTGGCGGGCTACAGTCCAAGGGGTTGCAAAGAGTCAAACATGACTGAGCAACTGAACAACTCTTGACTCAGAGGAGTGCCATGCAGTAGACCAGTGTGATGAGCTAGAAATCAGTCAACACCCTGCCCTTCCTGTCCATTTCCATATGGTCAGTGTCTAACCATCCTCAAAATCCCTGGCTAACAGAAGCTGCAAACACATCTTTGGCTTTGTGAAATATACTTACTACTGTTTTGCTTAATCTACAAAGGAAGGGCTGGGACAGGAATAGAGGGAGGAGTAGACATCTCCTTCCCAGCTGCCAGCAGACATTTCTCTGCTACTTGAATCAAACATCTGTCCTCTGTGGATAGAGACAGGCTGAGCCCCCACTGTGGGCAGGAAGAATGGAGTGGGGCTGTGTTCTTGGTGGTGGGGCATGTTGCCTTCCTCAAGCTGGGGGGTGGTGTGGCGGAGATAAGTATTTTCTTTCGGTGTCTAGGCAACATCCAAGATTTAGCATCTGCCTAGACTTCCCAAATTCTCTGCTGTGCATTCAGTTTCCACTGGACACAACACTGGCTATCACGGATATTTCTCACTCAACATCTTCCCCAGTAAACTCAGTCCCTTCTCTCCTAATTGCCATCCTTGCTTGCCCTGTATTTCCCACCTTGGTTATTAATGTTTTGTATCCTGTCTTTCATGTCGAGGTCTAGAAATTACTATTCACCCCATCCTCTCCATATCTTTCTACCAACCTCCAACTAGTCAGATGTCTGATCCTATTGACCCCTTCTCTCAAATATCTCTAAAATCAATCCCCTCCGTTCTATTGCAGAGCAATTGTAGATTTTAGGGCCTTTTTCTCTTATGCTTTGATGATTGAAAGAGTCTCTGATTTGGCCAGTTTGCTTCTAGTGGCTCCCTTGCAACGATTTTGTCACTCCTCTACCAGAATAATCTTTCTAGAAAGCAGATCTGATTATGTTGTCTTTTGACTGACAGGTCACCAAGATGATTTTCTAAATGTGATCCACAGAGTGGGGAGCAAGTCATCTTTCTTTCATTGTAGATCCTGAGCTTCAAGAAAGTTAGTCTTGCCTTGGGAGACTTTGGAAACGACTGTGATGCAACGCTGACTACTTGTATTTCCCCAGGACACTTCAAGGGGCTTCACAAGAATTTTCTCTTGTGGAAGGATGGATCCTTTCTGTTTGGAACCCTTGACCATTTTTACAACTAGATAGGTCACCAATTATATTTCAAAATAGGGCTTGGAAGTTGCCTCATCTTTGAAATCATTCTGAACTGAAGGGCAGAGCCCACTCAAGCCACATTAGTTTTATCTTCTACCATTTGGAGTTGAGAAGTTGCCTCTTCAAACTCTGCAGATCCATGACTTTTTGTATTCTATTTTCTTTTTTAAAAAAATAAATTTATTTATTTTAATTGGGGGCTAATTACTTTATAATATTGTAGTGATTTTTGCCATACACTGACATGAATCCAACTTGCAAGTGAGCCAATTTTCTCCTGAGCTCATATTTTTTTTCATAAAAACATTCTAAATGCAAACTATAATAAGTAGTGTAGACTTCTAGTGTTCTGTTTTCCAACCTCTACCCCCTGGGTTATATTTGTCTTATGATCCAGCTTCTAGATTATTGTAAGCAATGGTTTTACCAGCTATTTTGCCACTGCATTATACAGACTGTGATACTTCAGGCCTTCAGTAATAGTTTCCTCACGGGCATGCTAGCACTTAAGAACAGAGTCACATATTATAAATCTTTCATGATACATCAATCCTGGTACTAATTTTTTTGTGTGTTGGCATAATAGGTTAAGTTTTGCCGCGTTCATAGCTCCAAGATGTCATGGCTGAAAGAAGCAGACACGAGTTTTTCCCTCCTGCCTACTCTTGGTTGGGGCTCTCCTTCACATCATTGTCACTTTGGTCCTCAGGCTGACAAGGATGTGCTATCTGGAATGTGGACTGTTTCCATGGCAAGAGGCTGCTGCAAATCCCACCTCAGTCCTTAAAGCTTCTGCCCAGCAAAGACACACCTTGCTTCTGCTTACACTTTGGGGGTCAAAGTCTGCTGCATGGCCACACAGCACCCCAAGGAGATGGGAATACAGTCCTCCTCTGGAGTGGGGACTGTCTGATGTCCTGCACTCATGGCCACTATGGCACAGCTCACTGATCCTTGGGAATATGAAAGAATTTGCTCCTGAACTGTCTGGACCTAGTGACTTTTTGTGAGACATGTTTTTGGCTCCCTTTCCAATAGTTTCTAAAGTTGCAAATTCGTTCAAATGTTAAACCTATCCCAAATAAACTTAGTAATTTATACATTTTCTTTTAAAAATATCTCCAAATTGTTAGATTCTTTTTGGTTCACTATAAATTATGATTTGGAATTTATTTATCCTATTTCTAGTTTATCTAGCATTGCCATTAGCCTTTTGGAAAACATGTTTAAATATATTTTTCTGTCAACATTAAGAAGTAATGAGAGCTCTCATAGTTGCAGAAGGAATGTCTAGCTGCTTTAGAAAACATTTCCCCAGTCTCTCAAAATGGTAAATGAAGAGTTACCATGTGACCCAGCAATTTCACTCCTAGGTATTGCACTAAGAGATGTGAGTAATCTGTCCACACAAAAACTCGTGTACAAATATTCAAGGAAATGCTATTCCTAATGGACAAAAAGTTGGGATGACCAAAGTGTCCATCAAGTGATGGAAGAATAAACAAAATGTGTTCTCTCCATGTGACGGAGTATCATGTACTCTAAAGAGGAGTGAAATAGTGACACATGCTACAGTATGCTGAACTTCAAAACGTTAACCAGAAACCACGAACACTGACTAAAGTAATCAGATGGAATGGACCACATATTGTATGGTTCAGTTTATATTAAATGTTCCAAACAGGCAGATCCACAGTAACAGAAAGTAGATTGGAGATTGTGAGGGGCTGGGGAGAGGTGGGTATAGAGAGTATCTACAAATGCGTGTGATATTCCTTTTCACAGTGATAAATGCTCTGGAATTAGTGATGATGATTACACATGTCTGTAAATATAATAAAAACCTGCTGAATTATATGCTTTAAAAGGGTGAACTTTATGATATGTGAATTACATCTCAGTAAAGCCATTATTTGAAGAAGAGAAGTAATCAGAATCTGTGAGCTTTGTACCCTGAACAAGACCTTTAAACACTTCCTGGCCCCTCTCCTTGGGTTTCTTCAAGGGGCTGGAAAATAAAGGCTGTTCCTGCCTTTCAGTTCTACAAGGATCAACTCAATAGCCATTGCAGGCACAGTCCCTGGAAGGAATTCAGGACCAGAAACAGGATGAAGAATGCTGTGTTTTTGGATAAAGGCGCCCTTGCATGATTAAGATGCGTATGTAAGGAAGAATTTTAGTGACTCCAGATTTCTGCATCTTCCCACACACAGAAAAGCACTAAAATCGTTAATCTGAGAGGTCTGTTCTCTGTGATTAACAGTAATCTTTTGCCAAGCTGGAGAAGGCAATGGCACCCCACTTCAGTACTCTTGCCTGGAAAATCCCATGGATGGAGCCTGGTGGGGCTGCAATCCATGGGATCGCTAAGAGTTGGACACGACTGAGCGACTTCCCTTTCCCTTTGCCAAGATGTATGCTTGCCTACAGGTACATCCCAGCCAAAAGAATGTGTGTACATCCTGGGCCCTCCTCTGTCTCTTCGGCGCAGCTCTTGGCACGGCTGGCTGGCTGTCTCCCATGCTACAGGCCTCAGTGTAAGCTCGCTCGTGTCTGACTCTTCGCAACCCCATGAGCTGTAGCTCAGCAGGCTACATGGAATTTTCCTGGTAAGAATACTGCAGTGGGTTGCTGTTTCCTACTCCGGGGGATCTTCTTGACCCAGGGATCACACCTATGACTCTTTTGTTTCCTTCGCTGGCAGGCAGATTCTCTACCACTGTGCCACCCGGGAATCCCACAGTCCTCAGTAAGTTCCTTAAATAAAACTAAAACACACTGTACTTTTTAATTTCAGTTGACTGGGTTTTCCACCTGCACTGGCCCTGACTCACATCATCCTTCCCATCAAATTCACAGCCTTGCAAGGTGAAGAAGGCTCTCAGATTTCAAGTCCAGGCTATATATCCAATGACACCCGCAAATGTCAAGATATTGTTGGTGAAGACATATGGAGACACCAAAGAAAGAATGACAATTTTAGGGTCTTTGCTGTCACATATTCCTTAAAGCCAGAATTCACCAGGGAAAATGTCAAGTGTCCACTCTGTGGTTGTTTATACTTGTTGTAAACGTGGGAAAGTGTTATTCTCTGAGATTTTCAGCAGAGCAGAGGGGAAGTACGAAGAGGACAATATGAAGTTTGAAAAATCAAATTTCAACTGTTAATACCATTGCTTTCATTTGTTTTCAGTTATACTCTTCATTTAGGTGTCCCAGATAAACCAAAGAAGAGCATGGCTATTTCTGTTTGTCAAAAGGGCTCATGGGTCAAAGTGCTTTATTCAGTTGCATTTGGTCTGTCATGTGTGTCCCTATAAATGCATATAATCTATGAATGACCTGCTCTCCTGATAGAGAACACATCTCCAGGGCATGGGGTCATGTCTGCTGTGTTTTCCACTGGAGTCCTGGAAAGCAGGAAATATACTGATGACACAGCCTTGGTTTCCTCAACCATAAATGCTGATAATAGCCATGTCTCTCACAGCAGCCAGCAATGCGGTTGATTTAAACGAGAATATTCAAGAGGATGTATAAAAAGTCCCTGGGTCTGACCCTGCGGTTTCTGTGACAGATCTTCATTGATAAGAAAACAAGTGAGGAAAAAGGTTGAGGACATAGGGGTTTGCTGTGGAGCACTCTCTGCCTCTGCCACTAGAGCTCCAGCGGATGTGGCGAGGCCCCGGGTGAGGACACAGCAAGCACGTGGCCAGATATCTGCAGAGCAACGGCATACCCAGTGGGGTTAGCTTGCCCAGTGCCAGGAGCTGAGCCCTGGTGGCCATGAAAGCCAGAGGAAGCCTACACGGTCCCTGAAACCTGAGATCCTTGTTCTTGGTCATGAGGTTGTCTCCACAGTCCCTCCTGGAGGAAGATGTGACTGAGCCCACTGCATCCAATTCAGGTCATTCTGTGGGATGAGGAGGATCCGGGCCAGTGTGGATAAACCTGGGCTCCTGTTAGGCACTTTCTTGCTGTTTGATATATGGACTATATGGCTGCCTGCCAAAGTTAGGAATGAAAATACAGGACACTGCGTTATATTTGAGTTTCAGGTAAATGACAAATATCATTTTAGGATGTTGTTTGCTTATGGTGAACGGTTTTGGATTTGTGATCTCCGAAGAAGATTTAACTTTGGGACCAGGGGCCAGGCTTGATCACTCAAGATCTTTAGTGTAGCAGAGTTTTATTAAAGTGCAGAGGACCAGAGAAAGCTTCTGACATAGGCATCAGAAGGGGGATGGAGAGTGCCCCCTGCTAGTCTTTAGCAAGCTGCTTTATGTCTGTTAGAAAGCTATTAATCAGATAAGAGACCTGGAAGTCCAGGCTGAGGTGTCTCACCAGGCCCCTGTCCCACAATATGCATTTTTGAGATACGATGGCATGAGGTATATCATCCCTTAGCCATAAAACAATTGATATGAATGCTGGTTTGTTGAGCTATTATCAGCCCAAAGTTTGAGAAAAGGAAAAAAGTTAGTCTTAGGTGGAACCATTTTGAAGAAAGGCAAATTCCGAAGCAAATACATAGTTTCATTAACATAGCTTAAGAAAAACATTTCCACAAGAAAAACGCATTGTTAGCTCAAGGTTTGAGAAAAGTTAAGTTCAGGTGGAACCAGGTGTAGTCATGGCAACACAGAGTTTTAAGAGAAAAAGATCTGACACCTGTAGTTTATTTCCTCTTGCTGCTTAAGGGAGAGAGAAAAAATGTCTGACACTGGCAGTCTGTTTCCTCCGTTTGGAGACCCTTGGCCTTCCTGCCTGTTATCCTCTCAATGTCCCAAATATTTCAAATTTAACTGGGTGTCCTGGATTTTATCTGGCAACACTAACTGGCTGATATTTCAATATCAGAGATAACATAAGAATCACAGAGTTAAATGGAACTTTTAGAGTTTATTTACTAACTGCATCACTTTAGTCAAAACATATCTGAACAGAGATAAGTAGGATTAGATCCTACCCCTCTTAATAGCTCTTTTACTTCAAGGGAATTCTTACTTCTTAAGTTCACTTTCGTGATGTTAGTATTATTTTCTAAGTTTTTGTATCTCAGTTTATTCATCTGTAAAACGGGAATATTAACATCCACTTCCTTGATTTGCTGTGAATCTTAAAATTAATTAATTATTAAGCTGAAACTCCAATACTTTGGCTACCTCATGCGAAGAGTTGACTCATTGGAAAAGACCCGATACTGGGAAGGATTGGGGGCGGGAGGAAAAGGGGATGACAGAGGATGAGATGGCAGGATGGCATCACCGACTCGATGGACATGAGTTTAGGTAAACTCCGGGAGTTGGTGATGGACAGGGAGGCCTGACGTGCTGCAATTCATGGGGTTGCAAAGAGTCGGACATGACTGAGCAACTGAACTGAACTGAAGTGCCTAGCACAATATCTGGCACATAATAAATGCTCAAAGCATTTTAGAACCCTCCATCTGTTAGGGGAAGCACACTGACTGAAACCGCCCACCCTGGCCAGGCACCATAGTAACCATTTGCATGAGCTGTTTTATGACAGGAAGACCTGGTAAAGAACACGGAACAAATAAACCACCAACCGGAAGAGTTCGGGAAAGGTCAAAACGAGACACCACATGTCCGACCACCTCCCAGAATCCTTCTCGCTGACATCCATCTTGGGTGAACAAGGTGTGCACCACCAGGAGGGACTCTGAGTCAGAAGGATTGGCTGAAGACAACCAGGAAACTAATCCCATCACCATAAAACCCGAGACTGTAAGCCTCGTGGCAGAGCTGTTCTCCTGAGTTCCCTTACCCTCCTGCTCTCAGCCCGGGAGCCCTGTCCCAATAAAATCTCTCGCTTTGTCAGCAACACATCCATTAGGTTCTTGCACTGAAGTTAGCAATATCATTAAAATAAATCAGTAAAAACATAACCTGCATCCCCTCCAATTTTCTTGTGATATTGCTAATCCTTGTGTGTGTGTGAACATTTGTGTGTTCATGTATATGTGTAAGCATATGCACATGTGGGTGTGTATGCTTATGCATCCATGTGTATAAGTCTCTGCACACATGAGTGTGCATGTTTATGAGTGTGTGTGTGTGTGTGTGTGTGTGCGTGTGTGTGTACGCACAGCTGAGCTCCATCCCTCTGCAGAACAAAGAAGCTCACAGACTTGGATTAGGTCCTGTGCTGTCTTCGTCTTGGCTTCTGCCATTAGTGAGCAGTGGTGAGTCACAGGGTCGGGCCGAAAGGGACACTTTGTAACAGTCTCAGAGACTAGGAAATGAGTTTAAAAAAGACCTATTTATTCAGAACTCTCAAGCTAGACCTGTTCAGAAAATGACAGGTAGGATGACAAAAAAATGCCAAATGATAGTTTTAAAGACAAGAATATTGCGTTTCTGGCATCTTAGCTTATAATTTACTGAACTGAAGTGTCAGTCACTCTAAATGCATGTGATCTCTGTTTTCGAGGTGCTTAAACATTCTAAAAAGAGAAATGAAGGAAGCACTCATAAACAACTCATGCCAGGAGTCTGTATACAAGGAATTTTATTTTGCATGCTGAGGTGTGGCTACTACCAAATTTGATAGAAATTGTCTTATCCAATTTCATGGCAAGCGTCTATGTAAATTACGTAACTTGTTCTCAGGAACAACAAGGTGGTCTGTTAATATTCTGTTTCCCTTGGTTTAGGTCCAAGATTAAGATTTTGATGCAGCTGAATGGAAAGAACATTTTCATTATTACCTTCTTCAGCTTTTTAATCCGTGTTAATCGTTTTCCCCAATGAACAGAAAAGAGCGATATCAATCATTGGCTGGTTGCAATTGACTCTCCAGCTCTTTGTGTGTCTTCCAGGGCAGTAGGAGGGATGTCCTCAGGATCTCCTTTTCTCTGCACTGATGTGTTAGATTTAAAATAAGCGAGTACCTTTCTTCTAATTCAAATGTGATGTTTCTGCTTTGAATTTCTGCAAAGGCAATTCCTCATTCCCCTTGCACAGACCGTGGCCTCAATGTCTCTCCTCTTCTGGAATTATAATATTTAAATAGCATTTTGAAAGTCTTTATTTGCTAAATTCAACATCTATCATCTCTGAATCTATTTATTTTGACCCTCGCCACTCCAGTTTTGGATTATATTTTCCTGCTCCTTTGTATATGTAGTATTTTGTTATTGTATGCTGGATATTGTGTATATTCTGGTGTGAGTCTGAATTATGCTGATTTCCTCTAAAGAGTGTTGAATTTTGTTCTTAAAAGCAGTAGATTTAGTAGCAGCTAAACATCACCCATTGGGGTTTGGTTCTGAGCTTTATAAACTAGGCCAGGTCTAGAGAAACAAAGCTAGAGCAGGGCTTCTCAACAGCAGCGCGACTGGACTCTGGACTCGACTCTTTACTGAGGGAACTTGTCCCAGTGCCCTAGTCTCTACTCACTAGATACAAGTAGCATGCTCACAGCTGTGACAACCAAAAATAACTCTAAATATTGCCAAGTGTCCCTGAGGAGATAAAATTGCCCCTGGTTGAGCACCACGAAGCTAGAGGAACACTCTACCGTATTAACTACTACCCTTCAGTAACCTTTTTGGGTTCTCAGTGCAATGCTTGAAATGTATAGCAGACCTATTGCTCTGGATGGTGGAACTTTAAAGTCTCCATTCAGCTCACAAGCCTCAGCAGTTGTTCCCTGAGAGGCCTCATGGAAGTCTCATTCTATGGAAGATCTGCTTAATATTTGGCCAAACATTCAGGGGGTCCCTCAGACAGACATACAGAGCTTTCGCCCTGTGAAGCTCCCTTCCCCCCCATATTTTGCTCTGCAGATATTATTCTCCTTTGCAGCTTACTATTCAACTTTCTCTTTGTGCTTTATCCTTCTCCCTGAAGTTTGAAAATTGCCCCAAGCAGAAAGCTTGAATACCTGTAGAGCTCAACCCTTGAATTTCTCTTCTCTTAAGGATCAGAGCCCTTTGTGAATTTCTACCCGGTGCCTGAAAACAGAAGTTTCATATATTTTGTTCATTTTTGTAACTCTTTCCAGTGGAAAGTAAGTCTGATAATCATGATTCCATCTTGGGAAGTTACTGGGCTGTCTCTTCACTCTAATACTATATTTTTCAATTGATGATTAATTATTTAAATGTACACATTTACTCTCATGTATAAAGAGAAAAAGATGCCAGATGAAATCAACACTTAACTGAAAAAAATCCAATATTTCATACATTTGAAGTACTTTCAATGAACAGCTCTGACATTTAAACCTCTTTATTTGAGATTTCCTTTGACTAACTCAGGAACTGGCACTGTATTATAACATAATTGCCATCTGTATGCCATGGAATTGAGTTCTATTCAACAATTTATCAAATTCTTATCACTACAGAAAACAGATCATCTGATAATCCAAACCTCTTTTCACAGGGCCACATGGAGGGTAAATCTCAGAGCTGGATGTTGAAATCAGATTTCTTTCTCAACTGCTCCTCTGCTCAGTTACCCAGGCTCGTGCCTTGGACCTCTGAAGTCCTCTCCTTACCCACAAACGTGCGGTTGCTGTTCAGTCGCCAGGTCGTGTCCGACTCTCCGCGACCCCATGGACTGCAGTGTGCCAGGCTTCGGCGTCCCTCGCCTTCTTCCGGCGTTTGCCTCTGGATACAAAAAGGGAAGAGCTTGGAGTCTCCTCTTTGTTCCTTTTTAGGTTGTTTCAATATACTTTCTACAACAAAGAGATCTTTTGCTATAATGATATAACAGAAAGCACTTTGGCTTGGAAGATGAGTGATGTGGATTCCATCCTTAGTGTGATGGTTCCATGATTGGATAAGTGATTGATTTATTACTCTGGATTTCAGTTTCCTCACACCTAAAATAAGGAACTGGATTATATAATTTCTAATGTTCTTACCACTTCTAACACCTAATAGACTATTGGAACTTGGCTTATGTTTACTTCTTTGAAAAAGATAATAAAAGTGGAAGGAAATGAGTATTGTGTTTTTCCTGTGACTGAATACGTAAACAGCTATGATTATGGGAAAATTTTTCCTTCCTGGTATGTGTGTGTGTGTGTGTGTGGTGTGTGTGTATGTGTGAAAGTCTGTATATGTGTTTTGGGAAGAATAAGCAGGGAGTGTTAGCAGCATTATGGAATTTTTAAGGGTAATTTGGGATGTGTTTAAGAAACCTGACAACATGTAATGTTTAATGACACTATTAGGACAGTAAACCGTCATGGCCAAGAGAAGCTTTGATATTTTCGCTTTCGAAACTTATACAATTTGCTAAAGTGTCTGCTTATTAAAACTATGGCTTTCTGTATTTTTCCTTTCTGCTTTCAGGAAGGAAACACATTTTCAAACACCTTGAGTTCTTATGGAGTTGTGCTGTGTAGCGCTATGTCATATTTAAAAATACATTTAAAACCCTTTTTGGGCACCTCCTCTATGTTCTTTTGCCTTGTGCTGGGTTACCTTGCATATAAATAGTAGATCATATTGATAATATTGGTGAGGTTAGAAGTGCTGAAAGTGAAGTTAGGGCAAGAAGCAGAAGTGGTGCAATTGAAATAGAAGACTCAAAGATAAAATACAAAAGAAATATTCCCTTTGTACCTTGGTGTTTCATTTATAAGTTATTTCCCCAAGCACTTCTGGTAGATATAACTCTGTGACTCCCATATTCAGCCTAGCAGTTAATATAAGCTTGTCTTCTTCAATGTACAGGGATAGATTTATTCAGCTGATAATATTTGCACACCCTACTTTTCAGTGATGATTTATTTAAACTCTCCAACTAATTTAAATTTAATAAAAAAGGAACTTTGCATGTTGCTTTATTGAGACTAGATTCATCATCTCCAAAAACACTGCAGTATTCAAGATTAGTGCAAAAGTGGCAATAACTGTTACTGGATTTAATTAAAAGCAACAAATCATTTGGTCAGTGGTAATGGATGCTACAAACAACCCATTAGGTGCATGGCTATTTAAGGAGCCAATATTTTAATCTCAAAATATCCGATTAGATGAGATCATGAAGCTGATGACTCTTCAATAAAACAGTGGCTTTCCTTTGATGTCAGAACCATGAAGGCTGGCTGGCAGGGAGTGAGGGGCAGAGTTGGTTTGTGATGCCCTTTAATTGCAGAGGTAGAGAAAACAACAGAAAACAAAACCCAGGATGCATTTTTCCTGGATGAAGTTCAGGAACATAAGGGATTTTCTGGGGAAGCCATTTCCTGCTAATTATAGAATGTGCCCAGAGCTCTCCATGGTAACATGAAGCTTTCACTCAGCTCTGTCATACAGGGCAGGCAGCAGAAAAGAGTGTTGAATTTCTGTGCAGCTATTCATAGCGAGACGGCCATTCATCTCTCCTTGGAATTTTCACGGGGCACAGCGTCAAAGGCATTCTTCTTGTCCCCTTCCTCTCTTCTCTTCCGTTGGCTCAGAAAACAGCTTAGGATTCGATTATTTCACGAATGAGCAGGGTGAAGGATGCGGTGAAGGAGGGAACCTGCTCACCCACATAAAATGGCCAAAAGAGGAATATCTCACTGTGAAATTAATGAGGTCTTTAGACTATTTGAGCTGATAGGTGCTTCTTCAAATCTTGAAGAGAAAATTTATAATGTCCATGGAAGTGTCTTTAGAAACCATACTTTGTATATGTGTGTGTAAAATATATGTGCCTTGTAGATACATAAAATATATATCCATACACAGTGCATATACACATATGCATTATACACAAAGGTAGACTGATTATTTTATGTAGATTGGGTTTTACAGAGAAATTTTGCTAGTGTAGCTCAGGCAGATTGGCCCACGGGCAGGGAAGACTGTCTTGCAGCAGCCTTCAGCAAGCTCCATCCAGAACACATCCTTCCAGGCAGGTGCCTCGGAGGGGCCTGCCTTGAGGCAGGTATGTGAGAACTGTTCGCAAGTCCCAGACACCTCCCAGGGTCTACCTCTTCCTACCCCTCCTGACCTTTAGGCATCCTGTGACACTGTTTTCCCATATTTTTTCATCTGTCTGACAAAAGCTTAATTGCAAATGTCTTAGTATCAGCTGACTTGTAACCTCCTTGGGGATACCTGCTTTTAGAATAATATATAATTGTAGGAGACATGGTGCTATGTGATTTAGGACATTTCAGCCCTCTTCCTCCAGCTAGAACTTCAGTGGGAGCACAGGAGAAACACACCCCACAACACATCTCCTGCTGGATGGAGTCGATTTCAAAGTCAGAGTTCCTTCCTAAGACATAAACTGGAGGGGTTTGTATAACAAGTTTCTTTTTTTTTCTACAGAGATGTACACGTTTGAGTGAATACCACTGATTGTAAAGGTTAGCAGTTAAAATGGAAAGGATGTGTGAATTTTGCCAGCCTACTTGTTGACTCTATGAAGGTGGAAATAGGTAACTTAATATTAGGATGCAGCTGTTAATGTAAATCTGAAAGAAAAATGAGAGGTTGGCCTTTGCAGGAAGCTTTTTGTTAATGGCAAGAGTTTGTAACAAAGGCACAGTTCCCTTTTTGCTGGGGCTCGGTAATTACAGAAAGTGAATTACAACAGATACCTCAAGCAGGACTGAAATTGTTGGTGAGGATTCAGAGGGTAGCATTTGAAATTCATGGATTTCTAAATGTACAGACTGCATTCAGCATCTGATATTGCTCAAACAGTATTTTTTATTTCTCTTTTGTAGCTTCAGGTTTGGAATTTTGTTTACATCTCCTGCCAAATGTAATATCCCAAGAGTAGAACATTACAGGCTCAATGACGGGAAATACCAAGGAAAATGAGCCATGAACACGGACCCTTGACAGCAACAGAATGGAAGACACATAGGACATGGAGAGAAGAGCCTTCCTGGGGAGGGATGGATCTTGGTCCAGGAGCCAGGCTTTGCAGAGTTTCATTTGCTGCGGGTTTATAATGGTGGCTCAGAGGTTAAAGCGTCTGCCTGCAATGCGGGAGACCTGGGTTCGATCCCTGGGTTGGGAAGATCCCCTGGAGAAGAAAATGGCAGCCCACTCCAGTATTCTTTCCTGGAAAATCCCATGGACAGAGGAGCCTGGTGGGCTACAGTCCACGGGGTCGCAAAGAGTCGGACACGACTGAGCGACTTCACTTTCACTTTATAATCCCTGAAAGCTGGAGGTCTCAGGAGCCGCCTGTTAAGTGGCTCAGAGCTGGAGGGGAGGGGGCCTCAGGCTTCGCTCTGGGTGAGGACAGAGCCTTTGGGTTGGAAGAGCCCCTCCTTGCTTCCAGAGGGTACTTCAGACACTGAGAGACTGTGAGGCTTTGAAGGCCATCAGATTTCTCCATTCATAAAAGGTGGGGTGCTTAGGATATAGCCTCCCCTGCCTGATCCCCTACTTTTTCCTCCTCTCCACTACTGGTGGGAGGGCTGACCCTCTTGGAGAAAAGGCTTTGCACTCACGTGTGACGGACCCACTCAAGTAGTGGAACTGTAACCAGCATGTGGGTGTGGGAAGAGTCCTCGGAGGTCATAAAGGTCAGCGAAAGGTTGTCAAACGTCACAGTACTTTTATGAGGAGGGGACCCTCGGCCTTCCTGCGGCTGCCCCCACCCCTCCTCCGGGCCGTGCCAGACAGCCCCTCGGAAGGCTTCAACTCCTCCACGCTCAAGACTGGGGGCTCAGCACGTCCCGGGGTGATCAGAGCAGTGAAGACAATGGCGCCGAGCAGCTGAGGAACAATTGAGTTAGAGTGTGCGTGCAAACGTGAAAGGACAGAAATCCATCAAGAAGCAGAATTGAAGAAGGCTGTTTTGGGGGAGAGGAGTGAAGGGGAGGGAAGAAGAAGGGAGAACAGGAAGAGAAAGTGTGAAGAAGACAGTGTTCTTGTTCTTTTCTCTCCCTCCTCCCCCCTCCTCCTCCCCCCCTCCTCCTCCCCCTCGCCGCCCTCCATCCATCCCCTTTTCCTTTTTCTTCCTCTGTCTCATCCTCCTTCCCTCTATCTCCTTGAGATGAGACTCACAGGTGGGCGATTAGGAAACATTACAAGTTTGCAAATGCAGGACCGAAGGATGGAAATGGCTTGATGCTGACCCGAGATGCTATCTGCCTAGAGGTGTGCCGACCTTGATGGTGAACAGTCTGCTAATTTTGGAGTGACCTCATCCGGTGATCCCTTCCTGAGCATGCTATCTGCAGTAGGTAAATTTTGCCTGCATATGTGAAAGGGCTTACAAACACCATTTGGACACAGCAGAACCTAGAGCATCCATGAGTTCACTTGGTCAGTATTTCCTTAGTGTCTACTATGCCAATGTGCCACTGTGGAGATTAAAAAAAAAAAAAAATTAAAAACGTATTTTGATTTGAAACAGACTGCAGATATTTCTCCAGCAAAAAGGATTATTCAGGATCAGCAGAGAACTGTAATTTAAAGTCTGCAACAATGGAGAGCCACGTTGAAGCCCACTTACAAGGGAAAGAGAACTCTTTTATAGGAGAAAAGGAGTTTGGGGGGTGCCATCCGTGTACAAAGAGGCCACGGCTTCTCATTGGCTGAGTCCTCGCGAGGAAGGAGGAGGAGTCTTTCTTCCTGTTGGCCTCTGTTATTGTTGCAGGGTGTGAGAGCATCCCTGGCTGGTCTCCTGACTCTATTTAGTTGAGATTTCTGTTTGTTAATATTTTACAATAGACGTTATCCTGAGGGAAACTTTGGTTTGGAGAAAGAACTTCCTACCTGACTACCTTCCACACCTGTTGTTTTATTTCATTGTGTTTTCCTTTTGCCCCTGATTAACAGGCCAACCTCCGTGTTAAGCTCAAGGGTGAAGATTCCTACAGCAACATCAAGCTCTCACATCCAGGCTCAGCTCTGGGGAGGCTGACTGGAGGCAGGGCTGGGTAGGGTGATTTCTTGAGAAGATTCCTAGGGGAAATAAAATAAGGATTAAGTTTATCAATGCACATCTTTTGCCAGAGATTTGCAGATACCCTGAGCAACATAATTACTTTTAATTGCTTTTCACTGAATCCTTGAATTCCTGTTGGACTCTAGAAAGAGAAGCACTGAGATCCAAACAAGACCTTTCCCTAAACAACCTAGTTAAAACCACATTAAAATTTGTATGAGCATATGTCTAAGGACAGCCAGCTTGCTGATGGTGATTATTTGTACTCAGCAGACTTAATCTACTTGAGAAATCTCCTGATGGGACAGTTTTGGAAATAAAGGTCAAATATGTCTCTCTCAGTTTATGACTAAACATTTGGTAGCATTTACACAGATTTTACTGCTTTCAGTGCACAAAAATTTATCAGTTTGACTACTTTCCCTGTGCAAATTATACTATACAATCTTGTTTTTGTTTTCTAAATGGCTCCAACAGAAAGATCCAGAGTACTTAAACTTATCACTGGAAGTGTTGGTTCATGACATGCAAAAATATGAATCCCCATTTCACTCAAAGAAATAAGTACTTGCTAAGTACACCAAAGAAACTTGTAAGTAGTTCGGTTATTTCTTGATTTCTAAAGTGCTAATTGATAGAGCAACTTATTCAACCTCAAAAGAAGGAAAAGAAAAAAAACAACTGTTCTGAGGCAAAAAAGAAATTATGTAGTTTCACTTTTTCCCCAATTAAGATAGACTAGCTTTATCAAGATTTAAGAATTTTTTGGAAATATTGGATGCCAATTCTCACACATAATTTAATATATTTAAGTTTCCAAACTTAATTCCAATTTATTTTGGGGAGTTACTCTTAGATCTTTGATACAAAATTAGGCTTGTCTGTGATTTCATATATATATATATATATATATATATATATATACATATATATATATATTTGATACTTTTCTTAAATAAGAATTAAAATAAAATGTAAAGGTAAGGATAGGGGTAAGAAGAAGACTGTGATTGATCAAGCTGAAATGTATTTAATTTAAAATGGCCTGTATCTCTTATAAAACACATATAATATTCAAGGTTCAGTTTCTTTGTACCAAAACCTGGGACTCTGGATCAAACATGTTGCCACAATAATACTATGTAAAAAGTAACAAAAATCTAAGTAGTATACAATATGTTTTTGTGACTGTTATGTCTGGGAATATAGTTTTGCACATTGCTAGGGGGCTTTGCTGCCTTGGTTGAGCTTGCTAACAGTCTCAGGGTCATCTGGGGACTGAGACATGGAGACTGGACGTGGCAGGTTAACCGAGGTGACTGGGCTCAGGCCACACGACCCTTATCCTCCGTCAGGCTACGCTGGGCAATTTTTCCTGGTCCTGCTGTTAGCAAAAGAGATTAAATGGAAACACACAAAGCTTCTTCAATCTAAGTGTCAGATTTGGCACATCACACTTCCTCTCTGTGGACTAACTGCCTCTCAAGACTAGTGTGGATTCAAGGGTTGGGGAACAGACGTTGCTCTTTTAGTGAGAGGAGCTTCAAACCATGTGACAGAGTGTAAATGAAAAGGGGAGTGAAGAACTGAGACATTAAGGCAATGAATTTACACAGCCTGTTATTAAGGAGTCGGGTCAGGGTTGTGACCTGAAAAGTAGCCAGTGTGAAGCACTAAAGGCGCCAGGTGGAGGGAAGGAGGGCCTCTGCCAGGGCCTCAAGCTCTAGGTGGGCCCCCAAAATGACCCACATTAGCTTTTTGTTATTAGAATAAGTGTCTAGTATTTTCACAGTAAGTGATTTTGCTGTAGACTTCTTTGCCACAAGTGTTTTTATTACAAATATTTTTGCCACATAACTAAGTGGCCATATGGCAATTTTGCCATAAAAGATAATGTAACTAGTTGACAGCCTGGTTTCACTTTTCCATTGATGCAGTGCTCCTGTTTGTATATCACATAAATCTTCACCCTCATAATGGTCTGCAGAGGGACAAGTGGATGTGGCAGTCTCGACTAATGGCTGACAGCCATGCATATCACCTTGGTAGAAAATAGAGTGATAGAGCTTACTGGAATTGTGAAATAAGAGCATAGATCAGACTGCATACTAGACCAGAAAATGTAGCACGTCAGTCTACAAATCTTTCGGTGACGAGACGGTACAACATTGAACTCACATTCCTTGTGGAACTTTGGAACATCTATCACCTTGACAATGTGCCAAGTGTAAATTAAACAATAGTGCAGAAGGCTTTTTCAAGGCAATGCAAAACTCAGTTTACAAATATGCACCCTTTGATTGGAAATTGATCCTTTTTTTAATAAAGGAGAAATTATAGCAAAAAAGAAAATGTGCAATGCCAAATGAGATGATAAATCAGCAGGCAAATAAATTATAAAATACTATGAAAGAAAGACTTAGAAGACAAGTGCTCAGGTAAACTCACAAAATAAAATCAGTTATTTGCACAGTTTGGCCACGAATCTAACCACATTTTAAATGTACTCAAATATTTTTACAATAATGATTTTTAAATTTTGCTCTTCATTTCTCATTTCATTATATCCTTTTATAGTCCCTCTTTTATTTTTTGTAATTTTATCTTTTATGGAAAAATTGCCTTGTGGCCAATTAGTTATGAGGTGAAAGTGCTTGCAGTAAAAATGCTTGTGGCACAGATGATTACAAGGAAAGAAACTAGAACCATTACAATGGTCTCCTCATCGAGCCCTATCATTTTTGATGTTGGATAAAGTATATACTTGGAGGAGGAAATAGCAACCCACTCCAGTATTCTTGCCTGGAGAATCCCATGGATGGAGGAGCCTGGTAAGTTACAGTTCATGGGGTTGCAGAGTCGGACACAACTGAGCGACTTCACTTTCTTTTCTTTCTAAAGTATATACTATTCAAGGACAGATTTTTTTTTTTCCTCAATAATGTTTGCATTTTTAGAGGAAAAAAGTCCACAATGGCAGATGTCATTTGCTGCCTCTTTTTCTCACGCATTTTTATCTTTGTATCACGCTTAGTGGCCTCATTACCTGAAAGTGTCCTGGATGAGACTGCTGAACCGGCCTGGTTCAGGCAGACTTGTAGAGAACCAGTAGATTCCACCGTTAGAGAGGCAGGGTCTGCGCTAAGAAGCAAGGCCCTTGCTTGCCACAGACCGATGCACTGACTCAGCTGGACAAGAATGAAACAGGAGGTGGGCACATTGGGAGCCAGTCTTTCCTGATGTCAGAACACCTCTCTGAATTCTGGCTCTAAAACCTACTAACAGACTTCCCTGGTGGCTCAGCGGTAAAGAATCCACCTGCCAATACAGGAGATACAGGTTTGATCCCTGGTCCAGGAAGATCCCACATGTCACAGAGCAACAAAACCCCAGCGCTGCAACTATGGAGACTGTGCTTTAGAGTCTGGGAGCCGCGGCTATTGAAACTCTGGCTGCCTAGAGCCTGGCTCTGCCATGCAAGAAGCCGCTGCAACAAGAAGCCCATGGACCACAGCTAGAGAGTAGCCCCTGTTCGCTGCAACTAGAGACAGCACTGGCAGCAAGGACTTAAAAAAAAGAATAAAGCCTACTAGTTGAAGCAACCTTAGCCAAGTTCCCTAATATCTCAGTGCCTCTGTTTCTCCATCTTTCAAAGGAAACTAGTTCTACTTTATGGGAATTGGTTGGAAGTCAGTGCAATAGTAGAAATAAAGCCTTTAACAGAGTCTCGGTGCATAAAAAGCAAGACTTCCGTTGTATGCTTGACTTCTGTTGCTCTCTGGTTGGTTGGAGTTGGAGGAGGGGCATAGGACTATCTGACCAGTGGGTGTAAGTGACAGAAGCCCAGTGTGGGTGGGTGGACATAAAAGGGGAGGGGAGGTGGGAGGTGGCAAAGGTAACTCTGCCGAATTATAGCTGCTGCCCAGGGTTGCCTCTGTTTGTATATACCCACTGTCTCATCACAAAATTGTGCCCTTCTTTTCTTTCTGCATAATTATTAAAAATTAAAACTAGACCTTCCCATACATAAGCATTCAAGCAATCACAGAAACTATATTAAATAAAGAATGAATGAGCAACTTACAAGTATTCCTCAGATAGTAATTACCTGTAACCATTTGCCTTAAAGTGAAATACATTGCTTGTCAAGAGAACCAAAATTAATTGTATTCCAAATCAGTTTCTATCTTAGGTTGTCAATTTGCTTTCCTTCTTACAAATCTTTTGTAGTGAAGACATTTTAATACTATTACAAAATAACAGGATTATTGTTCCATTATTATTACATCAATAATCATATTTTTTAATTACTTAGATTCTCTTCCTGAGGAATAAACTGATTTCTCTCAAATTACAAATGTGTACAGTAGTCATCTTCCCACTCTGCAAGTCAATTTGGTAGAAGCATTTTCCACTAAATTCTATAATACAAATTTATCCCAAAGGCAACAGAAGAGATGATCCATGATGAGAGCCAAAGAAATTTTATATAAGTGAGTTCACACACTAAGTAAGATGGGATGACTTTTTTATTTTATTAATAAAATTTAGGGTTTCTGTGTAAGGCAAATAGGAAATGATTCCTTGTCTCTTTTGCCATCATCACTCACATTTGTGTCTGGAGAAATACTTTAACTGTTTTAACTGTGTTTTCAGCTACTGTTAACTTGATGCTTTAAGATTTGTCGTGCATGTATTTGCTGGACACTCCTTGTTCTGGAAAGCTCCATGCCATGCCTGAGTCCTCCTACCTTGCTTCCTGCCACCCACATCACCCCTCACCTCCTCCTTAGGGGTTTTCCTCCTAAGGTTCTTTTTTCAAATGTAAATTAACTCGTCCAGAGCCCACACCCCAAATACCTCTTTTAAGGACTTCACACTCCAGGCCACTATCCTCCTGCCCTAATCACTCCAGAGCCAGGTACCAGACAAGTAGGGACCATCCCTATGCCTCAGGGCATGAATGAGTGATAAGTTGCTTCAGTCGTGTCTGACTCTTTGTGATCCTGTGGATTGCAACCCACCAGGCTCCTTTGTCCATGGGATTCTCCAGGCAGCAAAACTGGAGTGGATTTCCATGCACTCATCCAGGGGATCTTCCTGACCCAGGGATTGAACCCGTGAGCCCATTGAAATTATCCAACCAGCCAACCCTAAGCCTGCTTGCCCCACCTCATCCATATCTTCCTGAGGAAATCATAATAAAGGCCCTTGTCTATGCTTTTTCACCTGCTCCCTCTCTGCCTCATGACCAACTTTGGTGCTTCCCTATGTAGCCTCCTATGGCATAGTGCAGTTCTTGGGATCTCTGAGTATAGTTACTGTCCTTTCAATGGCAATTGTCTCCTGAGCTGTTGGACTTACCACTTAAAAAATAAGAAAAGTAGTTTGGTAGGAACCAACACAATTCTGTAAAGCATTTATCCTTCAATTTAAAAAAGAATTAAAATTAAACAAAAAAAAGAAAACTAAGGCCAGAAAAGACCTGAGCTGGCAGAGTCTGCTAGTGAGAGTATCTGGTCAGGGAGAATGGGCTGGTAAGAGTGACATACTGCATGAATCATCTTCAGTTCAGTCAGTTCAGTCGCTCAGTCGTGTCCAACTCTTTGCGACCCCATGAATTGCAGCATGCCAGGCCTCCCTGTCCATCAGCAACTCTTGGAGTCTACCCAAATCCATGTCCATTGAGTCAGTGATGCAATCCAACCATCTCATCCTCTGCCGTCCCCTTCTCCTCCTGCCCCCAATCCTACCCAGCATTAGGGTCTTTTTCAATGAGTCAACTCTTTGCATGAGGTGGCCAACGTATTGGAGTCTCAGCTTCAACATCAGACCTTCCAATGAACACCCAGGACTGATCTCCTTTAGGATGGATTGATTGGATCTCCTTGCAGTCCAAGGGACTCTCAAGAGTCTTCTCCAACACCACAGTTCAAAAGCATCAATTCTGCGGTGCTCAGCTTTCTTCACCGTCCAACTCTCACATCCACACATGACCACTGGAAAAACCATAGCCTTGACTAGATGGACTTTTGTTGGCAAAGTAATGTCTCTGCTTTTAAATATGCTATCTAGGTTGGCCATAACCTTCCTTCCAAGGAGTAAGCATCTTTTAATTTCATGGCTGCAATCACCATCTGCAGTGATTTTGGAGCCCAGAAAAATAAAGTCTGACACTGTTTCCACTGTTTCCCCATCTATTTCCCATGAAGTGATGGGACCAGTTGCCATGATCTTAGTTTTCGGAACGTTGAGCTTTAAGCCAGCTTTTTTTTTAAGCCAAATTTTTCACTCTCCTCTTTCACTTTCATCAAGAGGCTCTTTAGTTCTTCTTCACTTTCTGCCATAAGGAAAACTCAGCAGTGGCCACAGGACTGGAAAAGGTCAGCTTTCATTCCAATCCCAAAGAAAGACAATGCCAAAGAATGTCCAAACTACCACACAATTGCACTCATCTCACATGCTAGTAAAGTAATGCTCAAAATTCTCCAAGCCAGGCTTCAGCAATACATGAACCATGAACTTTCAGATGTTCAAGCTGGTTTTAGAAAAGGCAGAGGAACCAGAGATCAAATTGCCAATATCCGCTGGATCATCGAAAAAGCAAGAAAGTTCCAGAAAAACATCTATTTCTGCTTTGTTGACTATGCCAAAGCCTTTGACTGTGTGGATCACAATAAACTGTGGAAAATTCTGAAAGAGATGGGAATACCAGACCATCTGACCTGTCTCTTGAGAAACCTGTATGCAGGTCAGGAAGCAACAGTTAGAACTGAACATGGAACAACAGACTGGTTCCAAATAGGAAAAGGAGTACGTCAAAGCTTTATATTATCACCCTGCTTATTTAACTTCTATGCAGAGTACATCATGAGAAAAGCTGGGCTGGAAGAAACACAAGCTGAAATCAAGATTGCCGGGAGAAATATCAATAACCTCAGATATGCAGATGACACCACCCTTATGGCAGAAAGTGAATCATCTTCAAGGCCATTGTAAATTCCAGAATGTGTCCTGAAACATCACAGAACTGAGCAAGTGACAAAATCTCATGTGTCTTGGCAAGGTGATTTAGCTCCATTCAGTCACTCATTCGTGTCCAGCTCTTTGCGACCCCATGGACTGCAGCACGCCAAGCTTCCTTGTCCATCACCAACTCCTGTAACCTTCTCAAACTCATGTCCATTGAGTTGGTGATGCCATCCAACCATCTCATCCTCCGTTTTCCCCTTCTCCTACTGGCTTCAGTCTTTCCCAGCATCAGGGTCTTTTCAAATGAGTCAGCTCTTCGCATCAGGTGGCCAAAGTATTGGAGTTTCAGCTTCAACATCAATCCTTCCAAAGAATATTCAAGGATGGTTTCCTTTAGGATGGACTGGTTGGATTTCCTTGCAGTCCAAGGGACTCTCAAGAGTCTTCTTAAACACCACAGTTCAAAAGCACCAATTCTTCAGCGCTCAGTTTTCTTTACAGTCCAACTCTCACATTCATACATGACCACTGGAAAAACCATAGCCTTGACTAGATAGACCTTTGTTGGCAAAGTAATGTCTCTGCTTTTTAGTATGCTGTCTAGGATGGTCATAACTTTTCTTCCAAGGAGTAAGCGTCTTTTAATTTCATGGCTGCAGTCACCATCTGCAGTGATTTTGGAGCCCCCTAAAATAAAGCCTGTCACTGTTTCCACTGTTTCCCCTTCTATTTGCCATGAAGTGATGGGACCGGATGCCATGATCTTAGCTTTCTGAATGTTGAGCTTTAAGCCAACTTTTTCACGCTCCTGTTTTACTTTCATCAAGAGGCTCTTTAGTTCTTCACTTTCTGCCAAAAAGGTGGTGTCATCTGCGTATCTGAGGTTGTTGATATTTCTCCGGGCAATCTTGATCCCAGCTTGTTCTTCATCCAGCCCAGAATTTCTCATGATGTTCTCTGCATGTAAGTTAAATAAGCAGGGTGACAATATACAGACTTGATGTACTCCTTTCCCTGTTTGGAACCAGTCTGTTTTTCCATGTCCAGTTCTAACTGTTGCTTCCTGACTTGCATACAGATTTCTCAAGAGGCAGGTCACGTGGTCTGGTATTCCCATCTCTTGTAGAATTTTCCACAGTTTGCGGTGATCCACACAGTCAAAAGCTTTGGCATAGTCAATAAAGCAGAATAGATGTTTTTCTGGAACTCTGTTGCTTTTTTGATAATCCAGCAGATGTTGGCAATTTGATCTCTGGTTCTTCTGCCTTTTCTAAATCCAGCTTGAACATCTGGAAGTTCTCGGTTCATGTACTGTTGAAGCCTGGCTTGGAGAATTTTGAGCATTACTTTGCTACCGTGTGAGATGAGTGCAATTGTGCGGTAGTTTGAACATTTTTGGCATAGCCTTCTTTTGGGGCTAGAATGAAAACTGACCTTTTCAAGTCCTGTGGCCACTGCTGGGTTTTCCAAATTTGCTGGCATGTTGAGTGCAGCACTTTCACAGAATCATCTTTTAGGTTTTTAAATAGCTCAAGTGGATTCCATCACCTCCACTAGCTTTGTTTGTAGTGACGCTTCCTGAGGCCCATTTGACTTTGCATTCCAGATTATCTGGCTCTAGGTGAGTGATCACACCATCATGACAAGGTGTAGTAGGTGCCTAAGATTCCATACCTACCAAGACTTTTATTTTTGACTGCAAGAGATCCAACCAGTCCATCCTAAAGGAAATTAGTCCTGAATATTCATTGGAAGGACTGATGCTGAAGTTGAAACTCCAATACTTTGGCCACCTGATGCGAAGAGCTGACTCATTTGGAAAGACAGTGAGGCTGGGAAGGATTGAGGGCAGGAGGAGAAGGGTATGACAGAGGATGAGATGATTGGATGGCATCATAATGAGTTTTAGTAAACTCTGGGAGTTGGTGATGGGCAGGGAGGCCTAGCCTGCTGTAGTCCATGGGGTCACAGAGTTGGACACGACCGAGTGACTGAACTGAACTGAGGTTTGTTTTATAGGTTGCTTATGTTTAAAATTATTTATGGATGTCTGGCTTCAGCTCTAACATGTGAAGAGCCTGAAAGTTATAACTCTCATCCTCAGAAAAAGAAAAAAGGTGAACAGACTGAAATCAAGACTTTTTTAAAGACGAGTCACAGAGCTGAGGTCACAAAGGCAAGCCACTATCCCCAAACTGGAGAGACAGTTGATTCAGAGGCTCACAGCTGATAGCAGCCAACCTGGAGCAGAAGCCAGGGCAGCCGGTAGCTGGTAGGAGGAGGGAAGTTGCTGGAGAGCTCGTGTACATCAGCTGGGGAGTTAGAAACTCTGGGGCGAGTCATCTGTGGGGACCCTCACAGTTTCATCAGTTCTACCTTTAGGAGGCCCATAAGATTCTTGCAGTGAAAACCAAAGAAAATCTCATGCTTCAGGCAGGGGGAGGAGAATAGTAGCCATTTGAAGTAAGTATAGGGCATTCTCATAGCAAAGAACTGCTTTCAAGGGAAACTACTTTACAAGAGTTATTTAATGTAGCATATACATTTAATATAATCTGACCCGGGGGAAGGGAATTAGATAATTCAGACCCGTACAGCCTTCCTGTCTCACCTAAGGGAAGGAAAGAAAATCATCTAAGGAATGTTTCTGAATATCAGAGCCCAGGTACTCAAAATCACTTAAAATTTACTTATAAGATTATAGAAAGCTTCCCCTCAACAACATCTTACTCTCACATCAGCAGGGTTCCAGGATGATAACAGTGGATTACAACCAAAAGAGCTGCAATATAAAACGATTTAAGAAAAAGTTCTTAGGCAAAACAAAGATAAGATGGGAGGGAGGAAAGAAAAAACCAAAGGAAACTAAAGAAAATTTAAACTTTTGGCAACCAGAGCTACAGCAAACATTAAATAACTAGGTTTCTAGTCAGATTAAACATAAAACTTCACAATGAAAGCCTGATTACCTCAGTCCCTATTACTAGATACAGCATGTCCAGCTCAACCAGAAATTATAGTATGCTAGAAGACAAGCACAGGCACAATCTGAAGACACAAAGCACGAATTATAACCAGTTTCCATATGAGAGCAATTTGGAAATAATCAGACTGGGAATTCAAAATAAATATGCTAAATATGTTAAGGTCCTTAATGGGAAAAGTATACAACATGTAAGAACAGACGGGTCATGTAAGCAGAGAGATGGAAACTCAAGGAAAGATTAGAAAGAAAATATTTAAAATTAAAAATATTGCAAAAAATGAATAATGCCTTTGAGGTGATCACCAGTAGAATGGACACAGCTGAGGAAAAAGTTGTCATCTTGAAGATATGTTGATAGAAACTTCCCAAAATGAAATGAAAAAACAGGAAAGAAAAGAAAAATGTGGAACAATATTCAAGAACTGTGGGACAATTATGAAAGATGTAACATACATATCCTGGAAATTCCAGAAGAGAGAAAGGGACAGAAGAAATATTTGGAGGAATAATGCCTAAGTATTTTTTCAAAATAAATGACAGACACCAAACCACAGATCACAGCAAATTGTGGAAAATTCTTAAAATGATGGGAGTACCAGACCACCTTATCTGTCTCCCTGAGAAACCTGTATGCAGATCAGGAAGCAACAGTTAGAACCGGACATGGGACAACAGACTTGGTTCAAAGTTGGAAAAGGAGTTCAAGAAGGCTGTATATTGTCCACCTTGCTTATTTAACTTATATGCAGAGTACTTCATGCAAAATGCCAGGCTGGATGAATCACAAGCTAGAATTGAGACTGCTGGGAGAAATATCAACAACCTCAGATACGCAGATAATATCATTCTAGTAGCAGAAAGTGAAGAGGAACTAAAGAGCCTCTTGATGAAGATGAAAGAGAAGAGTGAAAAAAGTTGGCTTGAAACTCAAGATTAAAAAAAAAACAAAAAACTAAGATCATAGCATCTAGTCCCATCTCTTCATGGGGAAAAAAATGGAAGCAGTTACAGATTTTATTTTCTTGAGCTCCAAAATCACTGCAGACAGTGACTACAGCAATGAAATTAAAAGACACTGGCTCTTTGTAAGAAAAGCTATGACAAACCTAAACATTGTATTAAAAAGCAGAAACATCACTTTGTGGACAAAGTTTTGTATAGTCAAAGCTATGGTAGTCATGTATGGATGTGAGAGCTGGACCTTAAAGAAGGTTGCTGCTGCCGCCGCTAAGTCGCTTCAGTCGTGTCCGACTCTTAGCGACCCCGTGGACTGCAGCCTACCAGGCTCCTCCGTCCATGGGATTTTCCAGGCAAGAGTACTGGAGTGGGCTGCCATTGCCTTCTCTGAAAGAAGGTTGAGTGCCAAAGAATTGATGCTCTGAAATTGTGGTGCTGGAAAAAATTCTTGCAAGTCCCTTGGACTAAAAATGTAATGAACAGGCAACAGTTACAAATGATAAATATTAATCCATATATATAAGTAATCACTTTAAATGTGAGTGTGTTGGTGCAATATATTACCAATTACAACACTGAAATTGTCAGGGTAGATTAAAAAAAAGACCCACCCTAGCTTGTCTACACTAGTCCAACTTCAAAGATAAAAGCACAGATAGATTAAAAATTAAGAGGTGGAGAAAGACATATAATGTTAACATTAATCAAAAGGAAGTTGGAGTAGCTATATTAAATTTAGACAAAGCAGACTTTAGAATAAGACAAAAAATGAAAGATAAAGTAGAGTATTGCATAGTGGTAGAGGGATCTGTTCCTCCAAGAAACCATGACAATCCTTAACATGCATGCACATGAAAACACAGCATCGAAACACTTGAGAGAAAAACTGATGGAACTGCAAGGGGAAATAGACAAGCCTGCTATTATGATTGGAGACATCAACTTGCCTCTCTTACTAACTGACAGAACTAGTAAGCATAAAATCAGCAGGCTTATAATTAGAAGGGAAAATACCGTCATTCAACTGGATTCAACTGATATTGTATCAAACAATAGAAGAGTATACATTTTCCTCAAATTCACATAGAATATTCACCAACATAGACTGTATTCTGGGTCATAAAACACATCTTAACCAACACTGATGATTTTATTTATCTATTTGTGTCACTTGGGCACTTCTAGTTGTGACATTAGAGCTCCAGAGTGCACGGGCTCAATAGTTGTAGTGGGTGGCCTTAGCTGCCCTGCAGCATGTAGGATCTCAGTTCCCTGACCACGGATTGAACCCATGTCCCAATGAATTGTAAGGCTGATTTTTAGCTGTTGACCACAAGTGAAGTCCATACCTTAACAAATTTAAAGAAGCAGAAATCACACAGTGTACTCTCAGATCGCAAATAAGTTAAACTAGAAATCGATAATAAAAGGATAGCTATAAAATCCCAAAATATTTGGAGATTAAATAACACATGGGTCATAGAGGAAGTCTAATATGAAGAAAAAGTTTTAGAATATTTCAACTAAGTGACAATAAAAATATGACATCAAAATTCATGGACTGCAACAAAGTCATAGCATTCAATGTACTGTATGTATTAGAAAAAAGAAAAAAATCTAAAATCAGTAATCTAAGCTTTCATCTCAGGAAAATAGAGAAAGAAAAGCAATGTAAACCCAAAGCAAGTAGAAGAATAGAAATTAAAATAATAAAAATTAGAGCAGGAATCAATGAAATTGAACCGAGAAAACAATAGGGGAAGTCCTTATTAGTGAAAACTGGTTCTTTTTTTTTTTTTTTTTATAAATTTATTTATTTTAGTTGGGGGCTAATTACTTTACAATATTGTAATAGTTTTTGCCATACATTGACATGAATCAGCCATGGGTTTACATGAGTTCCCCTTCCTGGACCCCCCACCCACCTCCCTCCCCATCCCATCCCTCTGGGTCATCCCATTGCCCCGGCCCTGAGCCCTTGTCTCATGCATCGAACATGGAATGGTGCCCAGCAATCCCACTGCTGGGCATATACACCGAGGAAACCAGAATTGAAAGAGACACGTGTACCTCAATGTTCATCGCAGCACTGTTTACAATAGCCAGGACATGGAAGCAACCTAGATGTCCATCAGCAGACGAATGGATAAGGAAGCTGTGGTACATATACACAATGGAATATTACTCAGCCATTAAAAAAAATACATTTGAGTCGGTTCTACTGAGATGGATGAAACTGGAGCCCATTATACAGAGTGAAGTAAGCCAGAAAGAAAAACAACAATACAGTATACTAATGCATATATATGGAATTTGAAAGATGGTAACGATAACCCTATATGCGAGACAGAATAAGAGACACAGATGCATGGAACAATTTTATGGACTCTGAGGGAGAAGGTGAGGGTGGGACGTTCTGGGAGAATAGCATTGAAACATGTATATTATCGTATGTGAAACAGAACACCATTCCATGTTCGATGCGTGAAAACTGGTTCTTTCAAAAGATCAGTAACCCTCACCTTCTCCCTCAGAGTCCATAAGACTGTTCTATGCATCTGTGTCTCTTATTCTGTCTCGCATATAGGGTTATCGTTACCATCTTTCACATTCCATATATATGCATTAGTATACTGTATTGCAGAGAAGGCAATGGCAACCCACTCCAGTACTCTTGCCTGGGAAATCCCATGGACGGAGGAGGTATTGGTGTTTTTCTTTCTGGCTTACTTCACTCTGTATAATGGGCTGCAGTTTCATCCATCTCAACAGAGGGATGGGATGGGGAAGGAGGTGGGAGGGGGGTTCAGGTTGGGGAACACATGTAAACCCATGGCTGATTCATGTCAATGTGTGGCAAAAACCACTACAATATTGTAAAGTAATTACTCCAACTAAAATAAATAAATTTATTAAAAAAAAAAGATCAGTAACACTGATTTAAATCTGACTATGGTGAGTAAGAGAAAAATAGAGTAGACACAAATTGCTCATATCTGAAGTAAAGGAGAGATCATCAATACTGATCTCTTCAACAATAAATGAGTAGCAAAAGAGGATTATGAAGAACTCTATGCCAACAAATTTGATAATTTAGATAAAATGGACCATTACCTTGAAAGCCACTAGCCATTAAAATACACAAGGAGAAATAATCTGAATAGGCTTATAGAAAATTATATCATATTTCTATATCTGAATCTATCTATCTTTATGTCTATAATTACATAAATTATATTCTATTGATTAAAGCAGTTGACTCAATAATTAATAGTCTAAACAAAGAGAAAACACCAGGTTCGAGTGGTTTCACCATAAGTTTGACACACATTTAAGGAAGAAATGGCACCAATTCACTACAACCTCATCCAGAAAATAAAAGCAGGGGGGACGTTCCTAATTATTCTATAAAGTCAACACCACCTTAATATCAAAACCTTTTAAAGGTATCACAAGAAAAGAGCACTACGGACCACTAAGTCTCATGAATATAACACTCCCTAAAAGATATTAACAGATTTAATTCAATAATTAATAAAAATAACCATGCAGTAGGACTTACTGATGTTTATCTGAGTGTACAGGACTGCTCCATCATTTAGGAATCAATTAATGTAACCCATTACCCCATCAAACTAAAAGAAAAACCAAACAATCATATCAATCTATCTATCTATGAACAACATCTGATAAAATCCACACACATTTCAGTAAGCTAGGAATAGAAAACTTCAACAGAAAAACACTAAAGTTAACATCATACTTAATGGTGAGAAAGTAGAGTCTCCTCAGGATCAGGAACAAGGCAAGGATGTCTTCTCTCAACATTTCTCTTCAACATTGTACTAGAAGTTCTAGCTAACGCAATAAGACAAGAAAACAAAGCAAAAGGTATACAGATTGGAAATGAAGGAATATACATGTCTTTGTTCACAAATGACATGATTGTACATGTAGAAAATCCCAAGTATTGACCAAAAGCTCCTGAAGTTAAGAAACCATTATAGAAAGACTGAAAGATCTAGAGTAATATACAAAAGTCACCTGTCTTTTTACATACCAGTGAGAACTTAAAGCTAACAAAAACGAAGTCATATTTAAAATAGATGTAAAGAACAGACTTTTGGATTCAGTGGGAGAAGGAGAGAGTGGGATGATTTGAGAGAATAACATTGAAACATGTACATTACGATATGTAAACAGAGGACCAGTGAAAGTTCAATGCATGAAGCAAGGCACCCAAAACCCTCTGTGACAACCCAGAGGGGTAGGGTGAGGAGGGAGGTGGGAGGAGCGTTCAGAATGGGCGGGGGACTCATGTATACCTGTGGCTGATTCATGTTGCTGTATGACAAAACCATCACAATATTGTAAAGCGATTATCCTCCAATTAAAATAAATTAAATAATTAAAAAGTGGACGAAATATCTGAACAGATATCTCACCAAAAATATATGTGTTATGAGCTGAGTTTTGTTCCCACCAAATTCATGTATTGAAACACTAATGTCAGTTTTTCAGAATGTAACCAGATTCATAGATAATGTCTTTAAAGAAGTGATAAATTAAAATGAGACCGTTAAGGTGGGCCCTAAAACAAGCTGACTGACATCTTTATAAGAAGAGATGTGGATATATTGTGCATACGTGTGGAGGAAAACCCTGGGCGGACACACAGAGAAGATAGCAATCTGCAATCTAATAAGAGAGGCTTCAGAGGAAACCAAACCTGCCAACAGCTTGATTTTGGACTTTCACCTCCAAAACTGTGAGAATATATATATTTCTGTTGTTTAAGCCATCAGTCTGCAATATTCTGTTATGGCAGCCCTGGCAAAATAATACGATATACAGGTGGCAAATAAGTATATGAAAATGTGCTTAACGTGGTGAATTATTAGGGAACTGCTAATTAAAACAACAACCACTACACACTCACTAGAATGGCTGAAACTCAAAACACTGATACTTAGTGGTGTCAGTGACGTAGAGCAACAGGAACTCTCACTGAAACTTACACAGAAGCATTTACATAGCTTTATTTATAATGGCCAAAAGTTAGAAGCCACAAAGAATGTCTTTCTTTTTAAATTTATTTTTCTAGCTTTACTGAGATATCATTGACATATAACATTGTATAAGTTTAAGGTGTACAGTGTGTTGATTCGATGCACTTACATAGTGCAAAATGACTGGCACCATAGTATTGCCTAAGGCCTCCATCATGTCATGTAAGTATCATTCGTTTTTGGTGTGGTGAGGATGATTAAGACCTATTATTTTAGCAGCTTTTAACATAGTATTATTGATTATAATTTGCATGCTCTAAAGTAGATCCTTAGGACTTACTCATCTTGTATCTGGAAGTACCTGCACGTTGATAAACATCTTCCCATTTCCTCTACTCCCCAGCCATTGGATTCCACCTCTCTACCTTCTGCTTCTATGAGTTCAGGTGTTTTAGATTCTGCATATTAGTGTTTATATTATTTTTCTTTCTCTGTCTGACATCTTACTTCACCAAATTCCCTCAAGGTTCATTCATGTTGTTGCAAGTGGAAGTAAAGTCGCTCAGTCATGTCAGACTCTTTGCAACCCCATGAACTGTAGCCCACCAGGCTTCTCCATCCATGGAATTTTCCAGGCAAGAGTACTGGAGTGAGCTGCCATTTTCTTCTCCAGGGGATCTTCCTGACCCAGGGATCGAACCCTGGTCTCCCGCATTGCAGGCAGACACTTTACCATGTGAGCCATGTGGGAAGCCCAACAAGTGGAAGGATATCCTTTTTTCTCATAACTGAATAATATTCAATTGTATCTAAATTTCTTGTTATAGGTGAATAGATAAACAAACTTGGTGCATCCATACAATGAAATATTATTCAGTGCTAAGAAGAAACAAGCTATCAAGCCACAATAAGATGTGGTGAATTCTCTCTTAAACACATGTTAATAAGTGAAAGAAGTCAATCTAGATAGAAGCCAAGTAGATGATTCCAACTACATGATATTTAAAAAAAGATAAAACTAAAGATCAAGTTGGACACGACTGAGCGACTGAACTGACTGACTGAAAGATGGGTGATTTCTCTGACTCTCAGGAGTCAGAGAGGTGGAAATGAATAGGTAAATTACAGAGGCTTTTTAGTGTGGTGAAGCTATTCTATATGATATTGTAATGATGAATATGAGACATTATGCATTTATCAAATCCTGTAAACTTTATACCATGAAGTATAAAGAATCTTAAACTATCAGTTCAGTTCAGTCACTGAGTCGTGTCCGACTCTTTGTGACCCCATGGACTGAGGCACACCAGGCTTCCCTGTCTGTCACTAACTCCAGGAGCTTGCTCAAACTCATGTCCATCGAGTTGGTGATGCCATCCAACCATCTCATCCTCTGTCGTCCCCTTCTCCTGCCTTTCACCTTTCCCAGCATCAAGGTCTTTTCAAATGAGTCAGTTCTATGCATCAGGTGGCCAAAGTATTGGAGTTTCAGCTTCAGCATTAGTCCTTCCAATGTACATTCAGGACTGATTTCCTTTAGGATTGACTGGTTTTATCTCTTTGCAGTCCAAGGGACTCTCAAGAGTCTTCTCCAACACCACAGTTCAAAAGCATCAGTTCTTCAGTGCTCAGTTTACTTTATGGTCCAACTCTCACATCCGTACATGACCACTGGAAAAACCATAGCCTTGACTAGATGGACTTTTGTTGGGAAAGTAATGTCTCTGCTTTTTAATATGCTGTCTAGGTTGATCATAGCTTTTCTTCCAAGGAGCAAGCGTCTTTTAATTTCATGGCTGCAGTCACCATCTGCAGTGATTTTGGAGTCCAAGAAAATAAAGTCTGTCAATATTTCCATTGTTTCTCCATCTATTTGCCATGACGTGATGGAACCAGATATCATGATCTTATTTTTTTGAATGTTGAGTTATAAGCCAACTTTTTCACCCTCCTCTTTCACTTTCATCAAGAGGCTCTTTAATTACTCCTCGCTTTCTGCCATAAGGATGGTGTTATCTGCAATTCTGAGATTATTGATATTTCTCCCTGCAATCTTGATTCCAGCTTGTGTTTCAACCAGCCTGGCAATTCTCATGATGTATTCTGCATATAAGTTAAATAAGCAGGGTGACAATAAACAGCCTTGATGTACTCCTTTCCTAATATTTAACCTGTCTGTTGTTCCATGTCCAGTTCTAACTGTTGCTTCTTGACCTGCATACAGATTTTTTAGGAGGCAGGTAAGATGGTCTGGTATTTCCATCTCTTTAAGAATTTTCCACAGTTTGTGGTGATCCACACAATCAAAGGCTTTGACGTAGTCAATAAAGCAGATGTTTTTCTGGAACTCTCTTGCTTTTTTGATGATACAACGTATATTGGCAATTTGATCTCTGATTCCTCTGCCTTTTCTAAATCCAGCTTGAACATCTGGAAGTTCACAGCTCATGTATTCCTGAAGTCTGGCTTGGAGAATTTTGAGCATTACTTTACTAGCGTATGAGATGAGTGCAATTGTACGGTAGTCTGAACATTCTTTGTCATAGCCTTTCTTTGAGGCTAGAATGAAAATTGATCTTTTCCAGTCCTGTGGCTACTGCTGAGTTTTCCAAATTTGCTGGCATATTGAGTGCAGCACTTTCACAGCATTATCTTTTAGGATTTTAAATAACTCAACTGGAATTCCATCACGTCCATTAGCTCTGTTTGTAGTGATGCTTTCTAAGGCCCACTTGACTTCGCATTCACATTCTTAAACTATGGGCTTTAGTTAATAACAATGTATTGACATTGATTCATTAATTGTAACACATATACAACACTAATACAAAATATTAAGAATAGGTGAAATTGTATGTCCATAGTAAAAGGCATAGGGGAGTCCTCTGTATGATCTATTCAATTCTGTACGTCAAAAACTTCTCTATAAAATAAAGTCTATAAATTTAAAAATACTTATATATTTACATGTCGGAGCCAGGTATAGCACAAATTTATTTTACCTAACAAGCTTAAGAAACCAAAAAATGTGCTATACAGAAGAAAATTGTGATTTTTCACCTCTTGCTTTCTTTAGGGAGGAGGGCTAGGGTTGGCAAAATTTTTTTTGAAGTGTGTAGGGGAAGCAAACATTCTGGATGACTAAGAATGTTTTCTGCAGGACTGCGCTGGTGGCCCAGTGGCCCAGACTTCATGCTTCCACTTCAGGGGACATGGGTTCGATCCCTGGTCATGGAGCTAAGTTCTCCACATGCTGCATGTCCCCTCACTCCAAAAAGAAGTCTTCTGAATTTTAAATATTTCCCTCTACCACATCTAGTCTATTAGCTGTTCTTTTCATTAGACTTATTTGTTTAGAGCACTTATATGTTCCCAGAAAAATTGAGTGGAAAGTACACAGAGTTCCCATATATCCCTTCCCAATGCATACACACAACACCCCCAGCCAATCAACATTGTCCCTGTGCAGGGAAAGACCAAATAAGCCAAGATGGCCTGGTCAGAATTTCTTGCACCATGGCCTCTCCCTCCTGCCCCACGTTTTGTACATAATGATTATGTAGCAGCTGAGATCACTTACAGCACTGTGCATGCACATCACAAGGTACTCACTTGGCTGCAGGTTACTTTGTGCAATATCCCTGTATGAGCTTCACCATGAAAGCCCTGGCTGCTGCTGCGATGGGGCTACATGGGGCAGCACCATGCTTATGTTATATGAGGTTATGCTACGTCTCTGTTATGGCTACATTATGGTTATGCTGTGGCTCCTGCCACGGCTGCTGCGTCAGCCAGGAGAGAGGCTGTGTTATTGCTGCTGTGTCAGCCAGGGGAGAATAAACGTGTTCCTACAGCGGTTTCTACAGCTCCTGTGTCTTCTTCCAGCCTTTTGGCTTGCACCTTGCCTACCATGGGCTCAGCAAACAGTGTGAATAACAAGACAGTTGGTGTCACGAACAGGATCAGGGATACACCCCCACAGTGATACATTTGTTACAGTTAATGAACTTACACTACATATCATCAACACCTTCAAGTCCATAGTTTACGTTAGAGTTGATGTTGTACATTCTACATGTCTTGACAAACAATTAATAGCATTGATCCACCATTACAGTATATAGAATATTTTCACTGCCCTAAGAATCCCCTGTGCTCTGCCTATTCATCCTTTGCTCTCCCCAAACCCTAACAACCAGTGACCTTTTTACTGTCTCCGTAGTTTTGCCTTCTTTCAGAAGGTCATATGGTGGAATCATATGTAGCCTTTTCATATCAGTTTATTTCACTTAATAATACACATTTAAGCTTCCTCCATGGTTTTATTGATTCAAAATTTTGGCAATTATGAATAAAGTTGTTATTCATGAGCAAGTTTTTGTGTGAACATAAGGTTTCAACTCATTTGAGTAAATACAAAGGGATATGATTGCTGAATCATATGGGACGAGTATGTTTATTTTTGTAAGAAACTGCAAAACTTTATTTCAAATCCATTCTGCACTTCTACCAACAGCAAGTGAGAGTTCTTGCTTGATATCCTTGCCAACATTTGATGTTGTCAGTGTTTTGTATTTTATCCATTTTAATGGCTATGTAGTAGTTTCTTTTTTAATTTGCAATTTTCAAATGGCTTAATTCATTTTAATGGCTTATTTTCCATTTGCATTTCTTTGGTGAGGTGTCTGTTCAGATTGTTTGCCCATTTTAGAACCACGTTGTTCTTCTTACTGTTGAGTTTTAGTACATTTTGGATAACAGTCCTTTATCAGATGTCTTTTGCAAGTGTTTTCAGCCAGTCTGTGGCTTGGCTTCTCATTCTCTTTTCAGTGTCTTTCAGAAAGTGTATGAGCGTGTGCATGCATGCTAACTCACTTCAGTCTTTGCCTGACTCTTTGCGACCCTATGGATCATAGCTTTCTAGGCTCCTCTGTCCATGGAATTTTCTAGATAAGACTACCGGAGTGGGTTGCCATGCCTTTCTCCAGGGGATCTTTCCAACACTGAGATCAAACCTGCATCTCTTACGTCTTCTGCATTAGCAGGTGGGTTCTTTACCACTAGCGCCACCTGGGAAGCCCCTTTCAGAGATCAGTAGATTTTAATTTTAATAAAGTTCAACTGATAAATTATTTTTTCATGGACTTTCCATTTGGTATTTTACCTAAAAAGTCACCACCAAACCCAAGGTCATCTTGCAATGCAACAGGACGCCATGTGGCCTTCCTGGAACAGAAGTCCTCACCCCACCAAGTTGTCTGCCTGTCTCTTGTTTGTGGAAAAAATTAGTCAAAGTATAAATTTAATAAGAGAAATGAGAAAAAAAAGAAGCAAAGGAAAAATAGTTAGATGACAAAGTAATACTAATTTAGCCATTAAACAAAATGAAGGACTTTTAATTACTTTTCAAGGGTTGTAGACAATATTCTGAGCCATATCCTTTGAACTGTTTAGCAGATACTGGAACTCCCACCAGAAGAAGTTAACTATGTGATAACCCATCCCTCTGCCTATATGCCCCTTAAACTCCTCTTTAAGAGCTCTTCCCCACTGATCAACAGTGGGGAATTTGGTTCTTTGAGACATGAGTCCTCCTTCTTCCCTGGTTGCCAGCTCCTAAAGAAAGCAATCTTTCCCTTCCTAGCAACACTTGTCTCATGAGTACTGGCTTTTGAGTGATAAGCAGGTGAACCTGAGTTCAGTAACAATCTGGATTTTCTCCTATGTTATCTTCAAGGAGCTTTTTTTTTTTCCTTTAATTTTTGTTGGGATATAGTTAACTTACAATGTTGTGTTAATGTCAGGTGTACAGCAAAGTGAAACTGTTATACATGTATCCACTTGTTTAGATTCTTTCACCATATAGGCCATTATAGAGTATTGAGTAGAGTCCCTGTTCTATACAGTAGGTTCTTACTAGTTATCTATTTTATATATAGTAATGTGTACATGTCCATCCCAACCTTCCAATTTATCCCTCCTCCCTTGTCCTCCAATAACCTTAAGTTTATTTTCTATCTCTGAAACTCAATTTCTGTTTTGTAGGTAAGTTCATTTGTAGTCTTTCTTTAGATTTCACATATAAGTGATATCATATGATATTTGTCTTTCTCTGTCTAACTTAACTTCACTCAATATGACAATCTCTAGGTCCATCCATGTTGCCACAAATGGTATTATTTCATTCTTTTTTATGGCCACTAATATTCCATTATATATATATATATATAAATATATAAAAAATTATATAAAATATATAATTATATATATAAATATATGTATCAAGCTATATTATATATAATATAATAATATTATATTATATTATTCTATTATTTTACATATATATATATATATATATATATATATATATATATATATATACCATAACTCCTTTATCCATTCCACCATTGATGGACATTTAGCTTGCTTCCATGTGCTGGCTATTGTAAATAGCTCTGCAATGAATTTTGAGGTACATACATCTTTTCAAACAGTTTTCCCTGAATATATGCCCAGGAGTGGGGTTGTTGTATCATATGTTAGCTTTATTTTTATTTATTGAAAGAGCTTCCATACTGCTCTCCATAGTGGTTGTACCAGTTTACATTCCCACCAACAGTGTAGAAAGGGTTCCTTTTTCTCCATGTCCTCTCCACCATTTATTGTCTGCAGAATTTTTGATGATGGCCCTTCTGACTGATATGAAGTCATACCTCACTGTAGTTTTGATTTGCGTTTCTCTAATAATTAGTCATGTTGAGCGTCTTTTCATGTGCTTTTTAACCATCTGTATGTCATCTTTGGAGAAATGTCTGTTTAGATTTTATGTCCATTTTTTGATTGGGTTGTTTGTTTATTTGATATTGAGCTGCATGAGTTGTTTGTATACTTTGGAGATTAACCCTTTGTCAGCTGCTAATTTTGCAAATATTTTCTGCCACTCTGAGCATGGTCTTTTCATTTTGTTTATGGTTTCCTTTGCTGCGCAAGAGCTTTCAAGTTTAATTAGGTCCCATTTGTTTATTTCTGTTTTTATTTCCATTACTCTACGAGATGGATCAAAAAAGGTCTTGTTGCAATTTACTTCAGAGATTGTTCTGCCTATGTTTTCCCCTAAGAGTTTTATAGTATCCAGCCTTAGATTTAGGGTTTTAATCCATTTTGAGCTTATTTTGTGTATAGTGTTAGGGTGTATTCTACATGTATTTTTACATATAGCTGTCCAGTTTTTCCAGCACCACTTATTGAAGAGACTATTTATTCTCTTCAAGGAGTTTTATAGTTTTGCAACTTACATTTAGGTATATTATCCATTTTAAAGTAATTTTTAAAAGTATATTTTATCAGTGACTCGGCAAAGACAGATGTGAGCCAGTCACTTAGGCACCTGACTCTAGGAGGAAATATTTCAAAAGGTGCAGAGAAATGAGGGACACAATCCATGGTAGTAAGCTGACCAGAGAGAGGGAAGCAGTCTACTTTTTAACTCCAATTCAGTGAAGAGGAGAAAAAATAGAAGCACCTAAGAAACTGAGTATCATGTACTGAGGTTCACAGTGAATTGAGTTCTGTTTTTTAATAAGAATATTTCCTAGATTAGCAACTACCAAAGTGTATGGAATTATGACTCAGCCTTTTGTAAAGTATTTCCAGGTATCCTTGTAGACAAAGTAGAGCTAGAGGGCAGTTGGAAGCCAGGATAACAGACATGTGCTGACTGATATCCTGGGTCATGGACACAGGGTCATGGTTATTAGATGAGTACCTGTCTTGGGAGGTCCCATTGGTGGGCTTTGGGACTCAGTCTTATTCTCAGTATTTTTTATCCATGATTTAGAAACACTAACATTGAGCACCTCAAATCAAGTTGTGGTTGAGAGTAACAGAGGAAACAAGATTAGAAAATATTGATAATTGCTGAAGCTGGAACATGGGTACATAAGGGGCCTATTAAACTATTCTAACCTTTGCTTATTTGAAATACATATATTTATATAATATATAACATTGTGTTATAAATTTATATATTATGTTATAAATTTATGTTATATTATAAATATACAAAATTGTTATATAAATGAATAAATCATATTTACATAATTTATATATAAAATATATATAATTTAGAAATTTTTTTCCCTGATGCTGGGAAAGATTGAAGGCAGGAGGAGAAGGGGATGACAGAGGACGAGATGGTTGGATGGCATCACTGACTCAATGGACATGAATTTGAGCAAACTTCAGGAGATGGGAAGGACAGGGAAGCCCGGCATGCTGCAGTCCCTGAGGTTGCAAAGAGTTGGACATGACTGAGTGACTGAATAACAAATAAATAATTTAAATATCCATCTAGAAGGAGAAAGAAAAGAATTGTTATTATTGCTATCTGTCCTATTAACAGATCTTTACATTTTCAAATGAAATAAGTTTTTAATTGTTTATCTATGGAATCTACCTCCTAAACAATCTCATATTAGGATCAGGCCTGAGAGAACTCAATAAGGGGTGAATATTTGAAAAGTCTTGGATAGGAAAAGCCAAGAACTAGTATCTCCTCTGAGAATGGAGATGTTTTCTTTCCTTCCAGAAACGTACAATTTGCACAAGGTTAATAAAGTGCACTACTGGGTTGAATCCAGTTCACAGAGAATAGGACGTTCTAGAATACCCTCAAATAAATATTGAAGAACTTAATTGCAACGGAAACCAACAGCAAATCATAAGAAGCATATAGCCAAGAGAAAATCACCTACAGTTAAATGGCTAGGAAAACACATTTGCTTAAATGGCGATGTAATTTGGAGTTGTGTCTTAAGTATTGTACTGTGAAATTTCAATTAGGAGCTAAGCGTTGTGAAAGGGGCTGTGCTGAAGGACTTTGGCCAGCCATTAGAAGTGCACTACAATTTTCCAAGTATGATATCGACCGAGAGAGTCCAGGATGAAAATTGGTGTTTGTTTGGCTTCGAGTCTAAACGTTTTGATGTCTTTCAGACGAGAATGTTTTCTATTACGGGGGTGAAGATTGGTGCGCCTATTTATAAACACTGTACAAAATGTACCGGATATTGTGTAAAGTGTCAGACTGAGAGCAAAACAAAAAGTGGGAAAATGGAGACGACTTGACATAGTTGAGTTCCTTTAATGGAAAGAAAAGAAAAAGTCTTCATAATGGCCCCCCTTTCGGATGGGTTTATAATTTAAAACACAAGTGCTGAGCGATCAGAGTTAAGGCACAATGGAAATCACTAGTTTTACTGTAGGTCGCAGCACTCCTGGAAACAGCCGCCTCAGGGATGACTCTGTTTGAGGATGTGGTGGTCAGAAGCTTCTCTGGTTCTGTCTCCTAAAGTATGAGAGGGGAAAGAATGATTTTGTTTCAAGAGTGTTCAAGAGTTAATGAATTTAGTCAAAATTATGGATCTGTCCCTGTGCTTTGGAATACCAAGATAGGATTGTCTTATGAGACTACCTTTGCCAGCTAATGTTGCGACCATAACCGCCATATTGCTGGGGAAATATTGGAAGGCTGTCAAGTTCCTTCAAGATAGTCTTGCATCCATAGGCTGGAACCTAGCTTAAGTTTGCTCTCAGGGTCCAAGCAGACAATAAATGCAGCCAGCAACTTTTGCCAGGAATTAGAGGGTGCTGAAATTCATTGGAAGGACTGATGCTGAAGCTGAAGCTTCAATACTTTGGCCAACTGATATGAAGAATGGGCTCATTGGAAAAGACCCTGATGCTGGGAAAGATTGAAGGCAGGAAGAGAAGGGGATGACAGAGGATGAGATGTTTGGATGGCATCACTGACTCGATGGACATGAGTTTGAGCAAGTTCCAGGAGTTGGTGATGGACAGGGATGCCTGGTGTACTGCAGTCCATGGGGTCCCAAAGAGTCGGACACGACTGAGCGACTGAACTGAACTGAACTGAGGAAGTGCTGATTAAACAAAGATTATGAACCTGTTTCTAATTTCGTAAGGAAGAGAATGCTGCGGAAGGAAATATGGGAATTGGAATCTGAGTTATCTGAGTTCAAATCTGATTCTGTGGCTGAAGAGCTGTGTGAGCTCATGTTGACTTAGTTGTGTCTTCGTGTGCTCAGTCTGCTTTAACAGAATGCCACTGACTGGGTAGCTTACATAACAATAATTTCTCACCATTCTGGAGCCTGGAAGTCCAGGATCAAAGTGTTGGCTGATTCAGTTTCCAATGAAGACTTTCTTGCAGACAGTTTGCCTTCTCACTGTAGCCTCATGTGGTGGAGAAACAAAGGGCTCTGGTCTGTTTTTTTTCTCATCAGGGCATTAATTCTAGCCTGGGTACTCCACCCTCATGACATAATTATCTCCTAAAGGCCCCACCTCCAAATACATCACATTGGGTGTTTGGTTTCAACATATGAATTTGGGGCACAAATATTCACTCTATAACAATCACTTTCAGCTTCAGTTTTGTAATGGGAATAAAAAAAACTACCTTATTAAATTTGATGGAAATTAAAATCAGTAAAAATATTAGGTCCTGAGGAGAACAAGATGTCAGAGGAGTAGGTGGAGATGGAGTACTTCTCTCTCCACAGATACATCAGGAACACACCTTCAGACACAGAAGTGCATGCAGAACACCAGCTGAGAATGGACAGGAGGACCTGACTGGTGGACAAGAATATATAGAACCATGCAACACTCAGTAGGATGAAGGAAATAGGGGGGAAAACAGGAGTGTTACTAGGACTGGACCAGCCCTCAATGGATGGGGGAACTGAAGCAGGGGTCCGATCCCACATCTGGGCAATTGTCTGAGTCAGAGGAGAAACATTTAAGGCTGAGAGTGAAAGAGCTGACCTATGGCAGCTTAAATGGAATGAGAATCAGACAGTCCTTGCTGCAGCCATATGTACCCTGGACAGGGATGCAGGTCCCCTAGAAGGTGCAGTGACTGGTACCTGGAGCTTAGGGATTGTGGAGCAATCCCAGGAGGAGGGCTGCTGTTGACTGCGGAGAGATGGACCAAGAGGATGTGAGGGAGGAGACTGCGGTGGGAAATGCCTGTGGAGGAAAGCCAGGCAGCCATGGAAGCAAGACGATACTGCTGAGTCACGTGTAGGGGTTGGAGCCATCACCATAGCCTCTCTCCCCACGCGCCAGCATCGCAACTTAAAAACAGAGAGACTGGCCCATCAAACACCTGGCAAACTGAACTACAGAGTAGGACCCCGGTCAGCAGGGCCCCCCTCTATGTGCTGACGCGCCGAACAACAGGAAGGACCCCAAGCAAGGGAGCCCTCTAAGTGCCTGAACAGTCGGGGCTATGGAGAAAAATCAGCCAAAGAGGCCTTTAGATCATCAGCTACCAGAGACTTCTGTAGGGCCACAACTCCTGAGGCTGAGGCAGTCCGTGTCCTTGCACATTTGGTGCCACCAGCGTTCCTGCGATCCAAGCAGCTGCACCACTTTCATGCTCAACTCTCACTGGGGCAGAGCTTCAACACACAGAAAAATGTTTTGCATCTAGGCACGTGGGGTCACTTCAGTCGTGTCCAACTCTTTGTGACCCTATGGACTTGGCCTGCCATGCTTCTCTGTCAGGGGGGTTCTCTAGGCAAGACTACTGAAGTGTATTTGCTAATACTGGTTGCCATACTCTTCTAGAACACACTTCGTGCTGCCATAGGCACCAGTTCCCCTAAATACCTAATGCTGCCAGAACCTCTGCAACCGAGGCAGCTGCACCACCTCTGCACCTGGCCCTCACTGGGGTAGACTCAAGTCCTCCAGGGCAGCCTCAGGAGCAAACCCTAGTGGACAACCCACATGCAGAGGGAAAATAAAGCCACAATTGAAATCCAGGAGCAGTGTGGCTAAGGAAGAAGACCCCAAAGCTTCCTATCAACTGTACAAGCTGAAGATTAAATCCACGATCAACTAGGCAGACTCTGTGTCTATGGAATACATAAAAAGACATTGAGCGCTCCCACAAAAGAAAATGCACTAGTTCTGATAGCTGTGAACATTGGAGGCAAGAACACACAGGAATAGGACCAGGTTAAAATCAGAGCTACCCCCACAGCAGGTTCAGAGACCAGCACAGTGTTGGAGGGCACCCTAGGGAGGTGAGGTGGACTGTGACTCCCAGGGAACGAAAGGACTCTGACAGCAGTGACTCAAGAAAAACGTTTATTTTTCCTATGTTTTGACTTGTTCTGTAGTTACGTTTGGAATTTTTTTCCCTTTTTTTTTTCTCCCCCCCCCCCTTCTGTTGTAATTGTCAATTTTACTGGCACTATGAAATCTAACTAAGCTTTTGAGTTTCTGTTTTTCACTCACACTTTTTATTGTTGTTATTAACCTCTGCCTCTACATTGGGCTGTTGCAGCTCTGTGGAGTCTTCCTTTTTTTCCCTTTCATTTCCTCTTCCTTTTTTTTAAAATTTTAGTTTTAATTTTTTAAACCTATTTTGATTTTTTCTACATTTATACATTTGTTCACTTTTCCTACTGTCCTTTTCCCCTGCAGTTAATCTTTAATATATATGAATCTTCTTTGTCTACCTCTATTTAATTTTGCATATCTATGCTTTCTTTCTTTTCTTTCTTTCCTTTCATCTCAACATATTTGTTAATTTTGTTTTCATTGCTTTATTTCCCACTTGGCACCTTGCTTTAGTTTTGTTTTCCAGTTTGTGCTTTAGTTAGTTTTGTTCTAAACTGGTAGATATAAATTTTGGTTTCCTTTGTTTGCCTGGTCAACCTATTGTACTTTATTTTTGTTGGGCTGTTTCGATTTTGCTTATGATTGTATATGTATATGTGTATGTTCCATTATTTTAATTATTATTTTCCTGATTTTGTAATTGCCATTTGTCTGGGGTTCATCTTTTGTTTCTAATTTTGGGGTATTTTCTTTAAACTCACTTAATGACATAAAAAAACCTTGTGGAATCTTTGTTCCTGACCAGAGATCAAGTCCTGAGCCTTTGGAGTGGGAGCAGTGACTCCAAGACCCTGGACTACCAGAGAACTAACCCTAGGGAGTATCAAATAGTGAGAATTCTCACAAACGAAACCACGTGAATACAAGACCTGGCATCACCCAACCACCAGTAGCACCTTGTGCAGGAGGCCTCATCCAAACAAAAAACAAAACAAAAATGCAAACCCAATCATCAGCAGACAGGATTACCACCTCACTCAGCCTTGCCTATCAGAGGAAAAACAAAACAAAATCTCAGCAAATTCTCATCCTTTATGAAGCTGACACAGACCATCACTGCACCAACCTTAGGAGGGCAGAAACCAAAAGGAAGAAAGAATTCAAACTTGAAGCCTGGGAAAAAGAGACTTCAAACACAATAAGTTTAAAAAAAATAATGAAAAGGCAGATAAATACTGCACAAATGGAGGAGCAAACTAGAAACACAGAAGCTTAGATAAACAAAAAGGAAATAAGCAAACTACCTGAAAAATAATTAATAATAATGATAGTGAAGATGATCAAAAACCTGGAAAACAGAATGGAGAAAATGCAAGAATCAATTGACAAAGACCTAGAAGAATTAAGCAATAAACATACAGAGACAAACAACATAATTACTGAAATTAAAAATACTCTAGAAGGAATCAATAGCAGAATATCTGAACCAGAAGAATGAATCAGTGAGCTGGAAGATAAAATGGTGGAAATAACTTCTGAAGAGCAGAATAAAGTAAAAAGAATGAAAAGAACTGAGGATAGCCTCAGAAACCTCTGGGACAATATAAAAAACAACAACATTTGGATTATAGGGGTCCCAGAAGATGAAGAGAAAAGGAAAGACTGTGACAAAATTTTGACGAGAGTATAGATAAAAATTTCCCCAACATGGAAAAGGAAATAGCAATCAAGCCCAAGAGGCTCAAAGAGTCCCATACCGTATAAATCCAAGGATAAACACACCAAGAGAAATACTAATCAAACTAACAAAGATGAAACACAAGGAAAGAATATTAAAAGCAGCAAGGGGAAAGCAACAAGTAACATACAAGGGAAACCCCACACATTTCTGCTGATCTTTCAGCAGAAACTCTGTAGGCCAGAAGGGAATGGCACGATATATTTAAAGTATTGAAAGGGAAAAATCTGCAACCAAGATTACTCTACCTGGCAAGGATCTCATCCAAAATTGATGGGGAAATAAAAAGCTTTTCAGACAAGCAAAAGTTAAGAGAATACAGTACCAACAAACCAGCTTTACAGCAAATGTTAAAGGGACTTACATAGTCAAGAAATACAAGAGAAGATCTACAAAATCAAGCCCTAAACAATTAAGAAAATGGCAATAAGAACATATATATCAGTAATTACTTTAAATGTAAATGGATTAAATGCTACAACCAAAAGACACAGACTGGCTGAATGGATACAAAAACAAGACTCATATAAACATTGTCTACAAGAAACCCACTTCAGACCTCAAGACTGAAAGCAAGAGGATGGAAAAATATATTCAATGCAAATGGGAAGCAAAAGAAAGCTGGAGTAGCAATCCTCATATCAGATTAAAGTCTACAAAGTAGACTTTAAAATAAATATTGCAAGAGATAAGGAAGGACACTACATAATGATCAAGGGATCAATCCAAGAGGAAGACATAACAATTGTAAATATCTACGTACCCAACATAGGAGCACCTCAATACATAAGACAAACACTAACAGACATAAAGAGAGAAATTGACAGTAGCACAATATTAGTAGGAGGCTTTAACACTCCACTCATACCAATGGACAGATCATCAAAATAGAAAATTAATAAGGAAACACAAGTCTTAAATGATACATTAGATGAGATGGATCTCATTGATATCTTCAGACATTCCATCCAAATGCAGAAGAATATACCTTCTTCTCAGGAGAAGGCAATGGCACCCCACTCCAGTGCTCTTGCCTGGAAAATCCCATGGATGGAGGGGCCTGGTGGGCTGCAGTCCATGGGGTCGCGAAGAGTCAGACACAACTGAGCGACTTCACTTTCACTTTTCACTTTCGTGCACTGGAGGAGGAAATGGCAACCCACTCCAGTGTTCTTGCCTGGAGAATCCCAGGGACGGGGGAGCCTGGTGGGTTGCCGTCTATGGGGTCGCACAGAGTCGGACACGACTGAAGCGACTTAGCAGCAGTATGCCTTATTCCCAAGTGCTCATGGAACATTCTCCAGGATATACCGCATCGTGGGTTACAAATCAAACCTCACTAAATTGAAGAAAATTGAAATCATATCAAGCATCTTTTCTGACTACAAGGCTATGAGACTAGATATCAACTACAAGAAAAAAAGTGTAAAATACAAACACATGGAGATTAAACATTATGTTTCTAAATAGCCAACAGGTTACTGAAGAAATTAAAAGGGAAATAAAAAAATTTCTAGAAACAAATGACAATGAAAACTTGACAACGCAAAATCTATGGGATGCAGCAAAAGCAGTTCAAGAGCAGTTCAATATAAATATATTGTTATATTTATAACAATATAATCCTACCTCAAGAAACAAGAAAAACTTCGAATAGACAACCTAACTTTACACCTAAAACAACTGGAAAAAGAAGAACAAAATACCCCCCAAAATTAGCAGAAGGAGAGAAATTATAAAGATCAGAGCAGAAATAAATGAAAAAGAAAGGAAAGAAACAATAGTAAAGATTAATAAAACTTAAAGCTGGTTCTTTGAGAAGATAAACAAAATTGACAAACCTTTAGCCAGACTTATCAAGGAAAAAAGAGAGAAGAATCAAATCAACAAAGCAAGAAATGAAAAAGGAGAGGTTACAACAGACAATGCAGAAATACAAAGAATTATAAGAGACTATTACGGACAACTTTATGGCAATAAAATGGATAACCTGGAAGAAATAGACAGATTCTTAGAAAAGTTCAATCTTTCAAGGCTGAACCAGGGAGAAATAGAAATTATCAACAACCCAATTACAAGCACTGAAATTGAAGCTGTGAACAAAAATCTCCCAAAATACCAAGGCCCGGGACCAGATGGCTTCACAGGAGAATTCTATCAAGCGTTTAGAGAAGAGCTAATGCTATTCTTCTAAAACTCTTCCAAAAAATTACAGAGGAAGGAACACATCCAAACTCATTCTATGAGGTCACCATTCAGTTCAGTTCAGTCGCTCAGTCGTGTCCGACTCTTTGCGACCCCATGAATTGCAGCACGCCAGGCCTCTCTGGCCATCACCAACTCCCGGAGTCTACCCAAACCCATGTCCATCGAGTTGGTGATGCCATCCAACCATCTTATCCTCTGTCGTCCCCTTCTTCTCCCGCCCCCAATCCTACCCAGCATTAGGGTCTTTTGCAATGAGTCAACTCTTCGCATGAGGTGCCCAAAGTATTGGAGTTTCAGCTTCAACATCAGACCTTCCAATGAACACCCAGGATCGATCTCTTTTAGGATGGATTGATTGGATCTCCTTGCAGTCCAAGGGACTCTCAAGAGTCTTCTCCAACACCACAGTTCAAAAGCATCAATTCTTCGGCGCTCAGCTTTCTTCACCGTCCAACTCTCACATCCATATATGACCACTGGAAAAACCATAGCCTTGACTAGACGGACTTTTGTTGGCAAAGTAATGTCTCTGCTTTTAAATATGCTATCTAGGTTGGCCATAACCTTCCTTCCAAGGAGTAAGCGTCCTTTAATTTCATGGCTGCAATCACCATCAGCAGTGATTTTGGAGCCTAAAAAAATAAAATCTGACACTGTTTCCACTGTTTCCCCATCTATTTCCCATGAAGTGATGGGGCCAGATGCCATGATCTTAGTTGTCTGAATGTTGAGCTTTAAGCCAACTTTTTCACTCTCCTCTTTCTCCTTCATCAAGAGGCTCTTTAGTTCTTCTTCACTTTCTGCCATAAGGATGGTGTCATCCGCATATCTGAGGTTATTGATGTTTCTCCCGGCAATCTTGATTCCAGCTTGTGTTTCTTCCAGCCCAGCGTTTCTCATGATGTACTCTGCATATAAGTTGAATAAGCAGGGTGACAATATACAGCCTTGATGCACTCCTTTTCCTATTTGGAACCAGTCTGTTGTTCCATGTCCAGTTCTAACTGTTGCTTCCAGACCTGCATACAGGTTTCTCAAGAGACAGGTCAGATGGTTTGGTATTCCCATCTCTTTCAGAATTTTCCACAGTTTATTGTGATCCACACAGTCAAAGGCTTTGGCATAGACAATAAAGCAGAAATAGATGTTTTTCTGGAACTCTCTTGCTTTTTCGATGATCCAGCGGATATTGGCAATTTGATCTCTGGTTCCTCTGCCTTTTCTAAAACCAGCTTGAACATCTGGAAGTTCACGGTTCACGTATTGCTGAAGCCTGGCTTGGAGAATTTTAAGCATTACTTTACTAGCATGTGAGATGAGTGCAATTGTGCGGTAGTTTGAGCATTCTTTGGCATTGCCTTTCTTTGGGATTGGAACAAAGACTGACCTCTTCCAGTCCTGTGGCCACTGCTGAGTTTTCCAAATTTGCTGGCATATTGAGTGCAGCACTTTCACAGCATCACCTTTGAGGATTTGAAATAGCTCAACTGGAATTCCATCACCTCCACTAGCTTTGTTCATAGTGATGCTTTCTAAGGCCCACTTGACTTCACATTCCAGGATGTCTGGCTCTAGGTGAGTGATCACACCATCGTGATTATCTGGGTCGTGAAGATCTTTTCTGTACATTTCTTCTGTGTATTCTTGCCACCTCTTCTTAATATCTTCTGCTTCTGTTAGGTCCATACCATTTCTGTCCTTTATCGAGCCCATCTTTGCATGAAATGTTCCTTTGGTATCTCTAATTTTCTTGAAGAGATTTCTAGTCTTTCCCAATCTGTTGTTTTCCTCTATTTCTTTGCACTGATCTCTAAGGAAGGCTTTCTTATCTCTCCTTGCTCTTCTTTGGAACTCTGCACTCAGATGGGAATATCTTTCCTTTTCTCCTTTGCTTTTCGCTTCTCTTCTCTTCCAAGCTATCTGTAAGGCCTCCTCAGACAGCCATTTTGGTTTTTTGCGTTTCTTTTCCATGGGGATTTTCTTGATCCCTGTCTCCTGTACAATGTCATGAACCTCTGTCCATACTTCATCAAGCACTCTGTCTATCAGGTCTAGACCCTTAAATCTATTTGTCACTTCCACGGTATACTCATAAGGGATTTGATCTAGGCCATACCTGAATGGTCTAGTGGTTTTCCCTACTTTCTTCAATTTAAGTCTGAATTTGGCAATAAGCAGTTCATGATCTGAGCCACAGTCTGCTCCCAGTCTTGTTTTTGCTGACTGTATAGAGCTTCTCCATCTTTGGCTGCAAAGAATATAATCAATCTGATTTCAGTGTTGAACATCTGGTGATGTCCACGTGTAGAGTCTTCTCTTGTGTTGTTGGAATAGGGTGTTTGCTATTACCAGTGTGTTCTCGTGGAAAAACTCTGTTAGCCTTTGCCCTGCTTCATTCTGTACTCCAAGGCCAAACTTGCCTGTTACGCCAGGTGTTTCTTGACTTCCTACTTTTGCATTCCAGTCCCCTATAATGAAAAGGACATCTTTTTTGGGTGTTAGTTCTGAAAGGTCTTGTAGGTCTTCATAGAATCGTTCAACTTCAGCTTCTTCGGCTTTACTGGTTGGGGCATAGACTTGGATTACCGTGATATTCAATGGTTTGTCTTGGAAATGAACAGAGATCATTCTATCATTTTTGAGATTGCATCCAAGTACTGCATTTCAGACTCTTTTGTTGACCATGATGGCTACTCCATTTCTTCTAAGGGATTCTTGCCCACAGTAGTAGATATAATGGTCATCTGAGTTAAATTCACCCATTTCAGTCCATCTTAGTTCGCTGATTCCTAGAATGTCGACGTTCACTCTTGCCATCTCCTGTTTGACCACTTCCAATTTGCCTTGATTCATGGACCTAACATTCCAGGTTCCTATGCAATATTGCTCTTTACAGCATCGGACTTTGCGTCTGTCACCAGTCACATCCACAGTCAGGTATTGTTTTTGCTTTGGCTCCATCCCATCATTCTTTCTGGAGTTATTTCTCCACTGATCTCTATTAGTATATTGGGCACCTACTGACCTGGGGAGTTCATCTTTCAGTGTCCTATCCTTTTGCCTTTTCATACTGTTCATGGGGTTCTCAAGGCAAGAATACTGAAGTGGTTTGCCATGCACTTCTCCAGTGGACCACAATCTGTCAGACCTCTCCACCATGACCCATCCGTCTTGGGTGGCCCCACACGGCATGGCTTAGTTTAATTGAGATAGACAAGGCTGTGGTCCGTGTGATCAGATTAGCTAGTTTTCCCTGTCGGCCGCCACCCTTGGCCCCCGGCCCGGCCTAGGCTCTGCCGGGTCACCATTACCCTGAAACCAAAACCAGACAAAGACAACACAAAAAAGAAAACTACAGGCCAGTGTCACTGATGAATACAGATTCAAAAATCCTCAATAAAATTTCAGCAAAAGAATTCAGCAACACATTAAGAAGCTCATACACCATGATCAAGTTGGGTTTATTCCAGGGATGCAAGGATTCTTCAATATATGCAAATCAATCAATGTGATACACCAGATTAACAAATTGAAAGATTAAAAACCATATGATAATTTCAGTAGATGTAGAAAAAGCCTTTGACAAAATTCAGCACCCATTTATGATTAAAACTCTTCAAAAAATGGGCGTAGAAGGAACCTACCTCAACATAGTAAAGGCCATATATGATAAGCCTATAGCAAACCTGATTATCAACGGTGAAAAACTGAAAGCATTCCCCCTAAAATCAGGAAGAAGACAAGAGTGTCCACTTTCACCACTATTATTCATCATAATTTTGGAAGTCCTAGCTATAGCAACCAGAGGAGTAAAAGAAATAAAAAGAATCCAGATTGGAAAAGAAGAAGTAAAGCTCTCACTGTTTGCAATTGACATGATACTGTACATAGGGAATCCTAAAGATACTACAAGAAAATTACTAGAGCTAATCAGTGAACTTAGTAAATTGCAGGATACAAAATCAATATACAGAAGTCACTTGCATTTTTTATATATACTAACAATGAAAAATCAGAAAGAGAAATTAAGGAATCAATCCCATTCACCATTGCAACAAAAAGAATTAAATATCTAGGAATAAACTTACCTAAGGAGACAAAAGAGCTGTACACAGAAAATTATGACACTAATGAAAGAAATAAAAGACAACATAAACAGATGGAGAGATATTCCATGTTCCTGCATAGGAAGAATCAATATTGTTAAAATGACTATGCTACCAAATGCAATCTACAGATTCAATGCAATGCTTATCAAACTACCAATGGCATTTTTTCACAGAACTAGAACAAAAAATTTCACAATTCATATGGAAACACAAATGACTCCAAATAGCCAAAGCAGACTTGATAAAGAATAATCAAGCTGGAGGAATCAACCTTCCTGACTTCAGATTATACTACAAGCTACAATCATCAAGACAGTATGGTACTTGCACAAAAACAGAAATATAGACCAATGGAACAAGATAGAAAGTCCAGAAATAATCCCATGTACCCCTGGATAACTTATTTTTGACAAAGGAGGCGGCAATATACAATGGGGCAAAGACAGCCTCTTCAGTAAATGGTGCTGGGAAAACTGGACAGCTACATGTAAAAGAATGAAATTAGAAAACTTCCTAACACCATACACAAAGATAAACTCAAAATGGATTAAAAACCTAAATATAAGACCAGAAACTACAAAACTCTTAGAGGAAAACATAGGCAGAACACTCTATGACATAAATCAAAGCAAGATCCTCTATGACCCACCTCCTAGAGTAATGGAAATAAAAATAAAAGTAAACAAGTGGGACCTGATTAAACTTAAAAGCTTTTGCACAGCAAAGGAAACTATAAGCAAGGTGAAAAGACAACCCTCAGAATGGGAGAAAATAAGAGCAAATGAAACAACTGACAAAGGACTAATTTCCAAAATATACAAGCAGCTCAAACAACTCAATGCAATAAAAACAAACAACCCAATCAAAAAGCGGAAAAAAGACCTAAACAGACATTTCTCCAAAGAAGACATACAGATGGCTAACAAACACGTGAAAAGATGCTCAACATCACTCATTATTAGAGAAATGCAAATCAAAACTACAATGAGATATCACATCACACCTGTCAGAATGGCCATCATCAAAAAGTCTACAAACAATAAAAGCTGGAGAGGGTGTGGAGAAAAGGGAAATGTTGCATTGTTGGTGAGAATGTAAATTGATACAGCCACTATGGAAGATGGTATGGGGAGTCCTTAAAAAACTAGGAATAAAACCACCATATGACCCAGCAATTCCACTCCTAGGCATACACTCTGAGGAAACCAAAATTAAAAAACACACATGCATCCCATTCATTCATGCATCCCATGCATGCATTCATTGCAGTACTGTTTACAATAGCTAGAACATGGACACAACCTAGATGTCCATCAACAGATGAATGGATAAAGAAGTTGTGGTACATATTCACAATAGAATATTACTCAGCCATTAAGAGGAATGCATTTCAGTCAGTTCTAACTAGGTGGATGAACCTAGAGCCTATTATACAGAGTGAAGTAAGTGAGAAAGAGAAAGATAAATATCATATACTAACGCATATACACAGAATCTAGAAAAATGGTACTGAAGAATTTATTTGCAGGGCATCAGTGGAGAAACAGACATAGAGAATAGACTTATGGACATGGGAAGAGGGGAGGAGAGGGTGAGATGTATGGAGAGAGTAACATGGAAACTTACATTACCATGTGTAAAATAGACAGCCAATTGGAATTTGCTGTATGTCTCAGGGAACTCAAACATGGGCTCTGTATCAACCTAGAGAGATGGAATGGGGAGGGAGATGGGAAGAAATTTCAAAAGAGAGGGGATATATGTATACCTATGGCTGATTCATGTTGAAGTTTGAAAGAAAACAACGAAATTCCATAAAGCAGCTGTCCTTCAATTAAAAAATAAATAAATTAAAACAAATAGAACAAAATACTGCTGCACATAGTTCTTTGTACTATATTCAATATCCTATTGTGTGGAAAAGAATACCTATAGAAAAAGTATGTATATATATTATATATGTGTATAACTGAAGCACTTTTCTGTATAGCAGTAATTAATACAACAGTAATTCAAACTATCAGTTCAGTTCAGTTCAGTCGCTCAGTCGTGTTCAACTCTTTGCGACCCCATGGACTGCAGCACGCCAGGCTTCCCTGTTCATCACCAACTCCTGGAGCTTACTCAAACTCATGTCCATTGAGTCAGTAATGCCATCCAACCATCTCATCCTCTGTCGTCCCCTTCTCCTCCCGCCTTCAATCTTTCTCAGTATCAGGGTCTTTTCCAATGAGTCAGCTCTGCCTCAGGTGACCAAAGTATTGGAGTTTCAGCTTCAGCATCAATCCTTCCAATGAATATTCAGGACTGATTTCCTTTAGGATTGACTGATTGAATCTCCTTGCAGTCCAAGGGACTCTCAAGAGTCTTCTCCAACACCACAGTTCAAAAGCATCAATTCTTCCGCACTCAGCTTTCTTTATAGTCCAACTCTCACATCCATACATGACTACTGGAAAAACCATAGCCTTGACTAGATGGACTTTTGTTGGCAAAGTAACGGCTCTGCTTTTTAATATAGTGTCTAGGTTGGTCATAACTTTTCTCCCAAGGAGTAAGCATCTTTTAATTTCATGGCTGCTGTCACCATCTGCAGTGATTTTGGAGGCCCCCAAAATAGAATCTTCCATTATTTCCACTGTTTCTCCATCTATTTGCCATGAAGTGATGGGACTGCATGCCATGCTCTTTGTTTTCTGATTGTTGAATTTTAAGCCAACTTTTTCACTCTCCTCTTTCATTTTCATCAAGAGGCTCTCCAGTTCCTCTTTGCTTTCTGCCATAAAGGTGGTGTCTGCCATAACTTCTGCGTATCTGAGGTTATTGATATTTCTCCCGGCAATCTTGATACCAGCTTGTGTTTCTTCCAGCCCAGCGTTTCTCATGATGTACTCTGCATAGAAGTTAAATAAACAGGGTGACAATACAGCTTTGATGTACTCCTTTTCCTATTTAGAACCAGTCTATTGTTCCATGTCCAGTTCTAACTGTTGCTTCCTGACCTGCATACAGGTTTCTCAAGAGGTAGGTCAGGTGGTCTGGTATTCCTGTCTCTTTCAGAATTTTCCACAGTTGATTGTGATCCACACAGTCAAAGGCTTTGGCATAGTCAATAAAGCAGAAATAGATGTTTTTCTGTAACTCTCTTGCTTTTTCAATGATCCAGCAGATGTTGGCAATTTGATCTCTGGTTCCTCTGCTTTTTCTATATGTCAATAAAAAATAAATTAAAAAATTAGAAAAAATAATGCTGCTTCTCTCAAGCAGTTTTTAAAGAATCTTGCTAGTTAGTACAATAGGGTAAACTGAAATAATATAATATAAGGAAATGGTGTTTAATGGAACATGGGCTGTCTTCTGAGACTCAGTTTGGAGCAGAGGATCGTGAAGCTTCCTGTCAATAAAACATGTAGGGGGACTGGATGGAGCCCCAAAATGTTTGGAGGGAGATGAATGTGGAAGCTGAGGAAGGCCGACATTGCAGCACACTGTCTGAGGGAAAGTGGGAGAGAAGAATCCTGTCTTTCAAAAGATCTGAATCACAAAATGCTCCCGTCTGCCCCCGCCGGGCTGCACGGCTGGACTCCAGATGATAAGGTCAGGGGCACCCTGGATACCCACCAGACAATAGAGTGTTTCTAGACTTGAAGTAGACTGTACTCTCTCTGAGGCTGGGCACTGCTCTATTTGCTCTGGTCCTCACACACTCCAAATGCAGAGCTTCAGAAGTGCAGGCTTGTTCAGTGCAGCCTGCTCGAGATTAAAGCACACAGTGGGGAACAGGGGGCTCTGGCTCCTGACCTCCTGAAAGGGACTGAATCAGATGCATTGATCCATTAAAGGAGTATTTATTTAGGCTGGGAGGTGTACAGGGACAGTAAATGATTTAGAAAAAGACGCTGTGAAATGTAGATTCTTCAGAATCAAGTGAGAACAACAGGCAGGACAATCACGGAGATTTTCAGATGCCAGACTGGTAGCTCTCTGACGTTTTCAAAGCCAAATGTCAGTTTTTATTTAGATTTGAATCCATTCACATTTTAGAAAACACAAGGAACAGGGTTGGGCTATATCCTTAACACAGAGAGATGTGAACTTAGAAGCATCTGAACAGAATTAACGTGGGTCGGCCTTTGCTGGCTTTGAAAGCCTTGGTCTCATGCTCAGACAAGAGCAGTGATGGGGTGCGCACACTCACAGTGCCTCCTGTCCCACACGTGTGGCGCACTCAGGTCACACGCTCACTCACACTCTCTGGTCCAGGGCTGGGCAGCACACCCCCGTAGAAAGTTTGTCAGGGCGTGACAGTAGGGGAAGTCAGTCCACGAGTCAGCCAGCAGCATTTGTGGGGCACCTCCTCTGTGCCAGGCCACGCGCCGAGGGCTGAGGGTATCATGCTGCGCCGACCAGGTGTGATTACTCTCTCTGTGGCCTCATAGGGTTACAGGAAGGGCAGGTATTGAGGAAGCGATGACACTTGACTGGATGCTAGTTACAATCATGTGAGAAAAAGGCAATAAATAATCTGAAGGTTTTCCTGAGGAGTTATAAGAACTTGGTGCTTCAGCCAGCAAGAATGTTGAGATGAGAGAGTGTCTTTTTAGAGAACAAAGAAGGGGTCTGGAGGGAGAACAAGCTAGGGCAGTGGACAAGGGGCTCTCCTGCTGGAAGACTGGACTTGGTGGCTGGACACGGCATCTGGATCAATGGCAGCCACAGGACAGGACTCCACTCTTTGATTTTGCGGGTTGCCCTCATCTGATGCCCCACTGCAGGCCAGGTTCTTTATGCAACCACAGTGCCTTCTACCCATGCTTTGGGGTTAGGGATCCTGAAATCTGGACTTGGAATGCTTTCTTCTATGAAAGGATGGCCACTGCAGTTGGGAAGGTCAAACCAACGTAAACAGTGTCATACTGAGGTAGGAGACAGATTGGCCCATGGGCTGGACAGCTAATATTTGTCAAGTGGAGTAAAACTGAAGCTTTGTCTTCACCCAGGCACTCCAAGGACAAGCCTAGTGGCAGAAGCTGAACTCTGCTGAAGGAAAGAGATAAGGTGACCACTCTTGAGGTCAAGGAAAACTTCCCTGCCTGCACAGGCCCAGGAAGGCTTCTTGGGAGTCAAAGGGCGAGGCAGCACCACCCCCCAAAAAAGTGTGGACATGTTCCCATAGGCTTCTGTGGTGGGATCCGTCTTAGCAAAAATTTGTGTACACACGTTGGGGAGGGTCTTGGGACCCAGCAGCTGTGAAAAAAGAAAAAAAAAAAAAGGTAATTGGCCAAATGTAAACAAAGACCTGGAGGGAAATGTTGTATATAGGGATTTACATCACCTCTTCACTGTGCTCCCCAATCAGGACATCAACGCGTCTCTCTGGGAGTGTATTTTGGCCTAGCGTCTGACTTACATCAACTATTTCCCTATGTGTTCTTCCACATTGTGCTGTATCTTTAATAATAAACTCTGTACCCATTTTTGTCATTTTTGCATCCTTGAAACATGTTTGCTTTCAAACAGAATAAGAACCAGGGAAATTTGCTTCCAGCCTCCAGTGCCTGGTGGACTGGAAGCTACCAGGGAAATAAGATGCTACCTCTAGATTGTTGTCCTTCCAAGAACAATATCTCCCGTGTCTCAGTGAGAATAATTTGAAAATGCCCAAAGCCTGCTTTAAAGATATACCTAATATCTGAGTAAATCTGCCTTTACTCATGGTCCCAGCAATGAATTTAGGTTTCTGCCCTCAAGAACCTTCACCCTGGAAAGGAGAATGGATAAGGAAACAGCTCTGGGAATGTGTTGCAATTCATCCCAGTGTTTAGCCACCTTCTCTAGAGAGAAAAGGGAGGTGTGAGGGGGGGCTGAACTCAGAATCCCAGCCTGTCAGAAGCGCAGCCACACACATACGCGGCCTGGCTCTCATCTTACTAATTTTCTGTCCTTTCCGTTATTGCTATGAAAGTAACACATGTTCAATAAAGGTATTTGGCAAATGCCGAAAAAGTAAAATCAGAATCATCTGGCCTATTTCTTTTCAGTGCTTTTTTAAAAAAATTAAAAAATGTTAAGATAGGACGTACTGTGTATACAATTTTATTTCTCACCTAACCTTCTAAGATATTTTCCAAGCTATTTTCACAACCTGACTATTCACGGAGGCACAACAGGCCACCGAGCGGCACTGCAACCACTTGTAGTTGCTGTTTAGTCACTGAGTTTTGTCTGACTCTTTGCTGACTCCATGGACTGCACCACGCCAGGCTTCCTTGTCCTTTATTATCTTCCAGAGTTTGCTCAAACTCATGTTCACTGAGTTGGTGATGCTGTATAACTATCTTAACCTCAGTTGCGCCCTTCTCTTCCTGCCCTCACTCTTTACCAGCATCAGGATCTTTTCCAGTGAGTCAGCTCTTTGCATCAGGCAGCCAAAGTACTGGAGCTTCAGCTTTAATATCGATTCCCCCAATAAATACTCAGGGATGATTTCCTTCAGGATTGACTGGTTTGATCTCCTTGCTGTCCAAAGGACTCTCAAGCATCTTCTCCAGCACCACGATTCGAAAGCATCAGTTCTTCAGCACTCAGTCTTCTTTATGGTCCAACTCTCACATTTGTACATAACTACTGGAAAAACTGTAGCTTTGACTATACACACCTTTGTTAGCAAAGTGATGTCTCTGTTTTTTAATATGCTGGTTAGATTTATCATAGCTTTCCTTCCAAGGAGCAACTGTCTTTTAATTTCATGGCTGCAGTCACCATCTGCAGTGGTTTTGGAGCCCAAAAAATAAAACATGTCACTGCTTCCACTTTTCCCCCTTCTATTTGTCATGAAGTGATGGGACCAGATGCCAGATCTTAGTTTTTTGAATACTGAGTTTTAAGCTGCAACCATGTAACCATGATCACTTGCAATATTTTATAACTTATCTTTTAACTATTGTCTGTGGAATGAGAGGTTTTTCATGGATTTCCTGGGAGGACCACAAATTCACTCAATATGACATCATGTCATGGAGAGCAGGAAGAGGATCATCTCAGCCAGTTTGTGATTGTGCTTTTCAAACTATATCCCCACCCTCGGGCTCAGCAGGGCCCTATGGGACCTTCCCAGAACAGACCTCCCCCTAACCCATGCCCTTTCCTGCCTCTCATCTATAGAAAAATACTAGCCTTCTGGGCATTCCTCAAATGACAAAGAGTGAATTTAATCAGGGAAGTGAGAAAATGCAGCAAGAAAGGAGAACAGTCAAGCAAGACAAAATAATAATGCTTCAGCAATTAAGCAAAGTTAAGGACATTTATTTCCCCCTCAAGAACTACAGATAATATTCTGAGCCACATCCTTTGAGCTGTGTTGCAGATTCTAAACACCCCCCACCCCAGGTTGAAGAAGTTAACTGTATGCTACCCTCAGACATGTAGGCCCCAGACAGATTGGAACCAGAAAGCTGATGATGATATTGACTTCCGACTCAGAAGATTGTTCATGAGCTGATCACACACCCCACAACATCACTCCCTTTCCTGGTCTTTCAAAACCTTTCCCTGAAAGCCATCAAGGGGTTTAGATCTATTAAGCACTAGCTGCCTGGGTTGGCTCCTGCAATAAACACTGCACCTTCCTTCACTACAAGCTGGTGCCAGTAGATTGGCTTTCTTGTGCGTGGGCACACAGACCTCAATTTGGTTCATAACAGTCCCACCAATGATTCAGCAGTTCTGATTTCTTCATGATGCAGTTTGCTATAATACTGGCTATAAAAAACATTTCCCTCTAAAATGATACCAAGGGACTTCCCTGTTGGTCCAGCAGCTAAGACTTGGCTTTCCAATGCTGGGGGTGTGGGTTCGATCCCTGGATGGGGAGCTAAGATTCCATATGGCTCACAGTCAGAAAACCAGAACATAAACAACAGAAGCAATGGTGTAACAAATTCAATCAAGGCTTTAAAAATGGTCCTCATCAAAAAAAGAACCTTAAAAAAAAAATATTGAGTCAACTGTGTTTCTAGAATTAAATCTTTTTGAAAAAAAAATCTCCTTCTTAATTAACCTATTAACTCTGAAAGAATTTTAACATTTCAAGGTAAAGGTCAATTTTTAATATGTTGCACAGACAGCCTCTGGGGAGAAAAGATGAAAAGAAGATCAGTCTGCCTTATGGCATTTTTTATGCACCTTGATGCAATCCCTCTCTTGGCAGGATGGGAAGAAGCTATCATTTTAGAATAGCCCTATCAAAAATCCCAGATCTAGATAGCACATATTTTTCTTGCCAGCACAAGTTTTTCTTAAAGGAAATGCATTTATAAACTGAGCAATATTAAAGTATCTCTTTTTCTTGTTAGCAGCACAGTCTGCTGCCAGGAAGGCTTAAAATGCTCTCCTTACAAATAATGCCTGCCTGAATAATTCGGTAATTAATCATGCACAATACCTTAAATTCCACAGGTGGCTGGCTGAAAACCTTCCAGTGATTGCTGTATTTGGTAGCCAAATATAAATTCCTACTAGTTTGAAGAGTGAGAAAAATGACAAAGTAGTATTTTTACCCATTCTTAATGCTGCTCTCAGCCACCAGGGTAGTGTGTGATCTTTGCTACATCCTTCCATTGTCTTGACACCAGCAGCTTGAGATATCTAATAAATATTAGATTATGGGATCTAGTAAAAACAGATGATTTCTCACCTTGACCAACATAAAAACACTCTCAAATAAGAAGATTAAATGCTATATCAGCCTGCTGTGAACTGATTTGGCTCATTCAAAGTATCAAATCAGATCACTCACTTGTTATGATGGTGTTTGTGATAAAGATGGTGGAGGAGTGGTTGTGCTGATGACAGTGATGGTGGTGGTGTTGTTGGTGGTGTTGGTGATGGTGGTGGTGGTGGTGGTGATGGTGGTGGTGGTGATGGTGGTGGTGGTGGTGGTGATGGTGATGGTGGTGGTGATGGTGATGGTGGTGGTGATGGTTATGGTGATTATGAGGTGAAGATGGTGATGATGGTGAGGGTAGGGGAAGTAGTAATGATGATGGTGATGGTGGTGGTGGAGATGAACATTTTGGATTATACACTATTTTCTCTATCCTAATGGCTTAGAAAACCTTCGCACATATTCATGACAAGGTAGCGATTAATACCCCAGTTTCTAACATTGTAAAATTAGATTTGATAAAGTCAAAGAAAGTTGCCTGTAGTCACAGATATCCTACCCCACTCTGACAACTTAGCTCTCTTTCTACAGCTAGCTTTAACTGATATTATTGAATGGAGCACCAAGACCTAAAAGATTATGGTACTCTTAGGAACTGGCCTCCACAGAGGTGCTACCTGGGCTTGAGAGTCTACTAGCTCAGCCTTCAGCTTCATGCACACTACTGATTAATCACAGCAAGTCGCTAGTTAGAAAGTCAGAAGAGAGAGAGATAAATCCAAAGAGTTAACCAAAGATAGTCAGGTATCAGAATCTTAGCAAAAGAGTCTGGGTGGTATTTATGTGATGAGATAGAAGTATTAGCTAATGATGGTGGTAGTCATTTTGCAATATATAATTGTATCAAATCAACACGTTGCTGACTTTAAACTTATACAACGTTAGAGGTTAATTATGTCTCTATAAAACATGGAGGGGGAGAATATTTGAGGACATTTTAGTCATCCTGTGTAGTCAGGAGGCTACTGATTTTTTTTTTTATGCTAAAACACTTTGCTTTTAAAGGGCTTGCATGATTAGATTAGCACATCCCCATAATATCTCTTTTAGAATATAAAATATATTGTCAGTAGTATCACCAGAGAGCAAAGTTCTTAGAAGCCATCTTAAAATTCTGCTCACAAGAGGCAATAATATATTTGGACCACAAGGAGCACAGCTTGCTTATGGGGCTGCTCCAAACATCCAACCTTTAGTCTTTTCCAGTTAAGGTTTTTGTACTCCTTCCCCTCAAAAACAATCATGTCACATATTGGCATTGTGGAATTGATGAAATAATGTTCTGTAACATCCTTGGTCTGTCCATCTTTCTGTTTTTCATGCTTTTCCCCCTCCTATTTTAACTCCCTTAACTCTCTCTATACTCGTTATCCTACTCAATTCCCTTGATCATGTCTTTTCCTTTTTCTATACCCTTATCACTTTCTAATCAGCAAAGTTACTCCCAGGTGTCATCGATTAAGACTTCTAATTAAATGCCCTTTGAGGAATTCATGTGATGATCTACAGAGAGCCTCGTGGTTGTCCATTTTTCAAGTTCCATCTCTGTAGTTGGTCACGACAAGAACAGGGATCAAACTTCTGGGGATAGTATTGCATTAGTCAAGGACAAGGAAAACTGGCTGTAAGGAAGAGAATCAGTAAAAATTTAGTGCCTTAAGTACAAAAATGTTACAAAGATGTTTATTCCTTCTTAATGAAAAGACCAGGAGGAAGGTTTCTTTTCTCTTGTTTGCAAGCCATCTAGAACTTGATCCTTGTTTGGCTGAAGCAGGATTTCAGATATTCTTGTGTTCCAGCTCTTGAGAAAAGGGGAAACTGTGGAGAAAAACACAACAGAATATTAAGACTCTGGCTCATGAGGCACACTTGGTCATTACCACTCATTCTACTCAGTTCAGTTCAGTTCAATCGCTCAGTCGTGTCCGACTCTTTGCGACCCCATGAACTGCAGCACGCAGGCCTCCCTGTCCATCACCAATTCCCGGAGTCCATCCAAACCCATGTCTATCGGGTCGATGATGCCATCCAGCGACCTCATCCTCTGTTGTCCCCTTCTCCTGCCCTCAATCTTTCCCAGCATCAGGGTCTTTTCCAATGAGTCAGCTCTTCGCATCAGGTGGCCAAAGTATTGGAGTTTTAGCTTCAACATCAGTCCTTCCAATGAACACCCATGACTGATGTCCTTTAAGATGGACTGGTTGGATCTCCTTGCAGTCCAAGGGACCCTCAAGAGTCTAGAAGAACTTAATTCTTGGCCACCCTGACTGCAGGGGCGTGGGCTTGGGGATGTGTACCTAACTGGATGACCAGACATTTGACTACAACCCTATAAAGAGAGAAAGCATGTGTGGATTCTGACACACAGCCTGCAGTCTGTGTCACATGTATATTTTTACAACATATTTATAGAGATATAATTCATATACCACATAATTCACATATATAAAAACTACAGTTCAATGATTCTTGCATATTAAGAAATGTGAAACCATCATAACAATTTTAGAACATATCACACTATGCTCAGTAGCAGTCAGTCCCTACAAGTTCCCCACTGTCAGCCCCCAGAAACCTCTAGTCTATGTTATAGCTCTATAAACTTGCCTATTTTGGACATTTCATGAATGAAATCATACAACATGTGTTTGGTTTCCTTCATTTAACATAATGTATTTGAGGTTCATCCATGTGGTAGCCTGAATCAATATTTTATTCCTTTTTATTACAAAAATATATCCCATTTATATACATATCACACTTTCAATCATTCATCAATTGATGGACATTTGAGTTGCTTTCATCTTTTTGGCTATTATGAATAATAATGTTACAAACATTCATGGAGAAAACATTGTACAAATGTATTTTCATTTCTCTTGGTTGTATACTGTCCTGGCTTGATACTTTCCCCCCAAATTCATATTCATCTAGAACCTCAGAATACAATCATATTTGAAAAAAAGATCTTTTCAGATGTAATTAATTAAGATGAGGTCATATTGAATTTTTTGTTGTTGTTCAGTCACTAAGTCATATCTGACTTTTTCTGACCCCACGGACTGCTGCAGCACGCCAGGCTCCTCTGTCCTCTATTGTCTCCCAGAGTTTGCTCAAACTCCTATTCGTTGAGTCAGTGATGCCATCCAACCAACTCACCCTCTGTCTCTCCCTTCTCCTCCTGCCCTCAATCTTTCCCAGCATCAGAGTCTTTCCTAATGAGTCAGCTTTTCACATAAGGTGACCAAAGCATTGGAGCTTCAGCTTTAGCATCAGCCCTTCCAATGAATATTCAGGGACGATTTTCTTTAGGATTGACTGATTTGATCTTCTCACAGTCCAAGGGACTCTCAAGAGTCTTCTCCAGCACCACAACTCAAAAGCATCAATTCTTCAGCACTCAGCCTTCTTTATGGTCCAGTTATCACATATGTACATGACTACTGGAAAAATCATGGCTTTGACTATACACACCTTTGTCAGCAAAGTGATATCTCTGCTTTTCAATATGCTGTCCAGGTTTGTCATAGCTTTCCTTCCAAGGCGCGAGCATCTTTTTAGTGGCTGCGGTCATCGTCTGTAGTGATTTTGTAGCCCAAGAAAAGAAAATCTGTCACTGCTCCCACTTTTTCCCTTCTTATTTGCCATGAAGTGATGGACCTGGATACCATGATCTTAATTTTTATTATTATTATTTTTTAACACTGAGCTTCAAGCCAGCTTTTTCACACTCATCAAGAGGCTCTTTAGTTCCTCTTCACTTTCTGCCATTAGAGTGGCATCATCTGCACATCTAAAGTTGCTCATATTTTTATCAGCTGATTTGATTTCAGCTTGTGACTCATCCAGCCTGGCATTTCTCATGACGTACTCTGCATATAATAAGCTGAGTGACAATATACAGCCTTGTCATAGTCCTTTCCCATGTTGGATTGTGTGCGTGCTCAGACACCCAGTCATGTCCGACTCTTTGCAAACCCACGGATTGTAGCCCGCCAAGCTCCTTTGCCCATGGGATTTTCCAGGCAAGAATACTGGAGTGGGGTGCCATTTCCTCTTCCAGGAGATCTTCCCAACCCAGGAATCAAACCTGTATCTCTTATTCTCCTGCATTGGCAGGCAGATTCTTTACCACTACTGTATTAGGGTGGGTCTTAAATCCTATGGACTGATGTCTGTAAAAGACCATGTGAAGACACAAAGATATTAAAATACAAGGGGGAGATAGACATAGATAGAGAATGCTTTCTGCAATTCCTCCTTTCCTCTCCTCTTTCTACTTTATAGGTATTTTGCCTAAATAAATCTCTTGCTTCTTGGAGGAGTTGAATTAATACAATTTTCTTTACATTTACATTATTTTCCCCCTCAATTTTTTCCCATGCTATTTATTTATTAAACAATTTGTATTATTTTTTCCTATAATATTTCCACAACTTTACTTGGGCTGATTGATCCCTTGAAGTGTGGACTCATGTGTTCCTCTCTCCTCGGACTTCCTGTCTAGTGGTTTGATTTTATGATTAGAGTGTGTAATAGGTGGTACTGTGTACTGCCTATTCCACTAGAACAGGATGAACATGTCTGATTGTCTGGCTTTTAGCATCGGTTGTGTGTTTAGACATGTGAAATTCCATACCCACTTTCATATAATGGTTATCAAATGAAATGATGATCTTAACCTAGCCTCATGATCTCATCGGGTTAAAAAAAAGTAATCATGTTTATAATGCTATTTTTTCTTCTGCTTTTATTAGTTGGAATTCTTCTATAAAGAAGAATTAGCCTCATCACTAATTTGATCCTGTTGAAATAACAGAACAGGAAAGGAAAGATAAAGGCTTGATTCTTTTGCTATATATATTGCTTTTCTGAATATTATCTTATACAGACACTATTACAAAGGTTACACATGCACTACAGAAATGATTGCTTTTTTCCTTTCTTTTATTTTTGCTATTATTTTTGGCCTCCAAGAATTTTATTAAATTTCAATTGGTTATAGTTTTTATTCTTTTGATGTTCTAATTATCTAATCTTTCATCAATAGGAGACACTTAATGTTGGTTTCTGTGTCTTTTTGATATGATCTCTCATCTATCTGCTATAAATATTATAGTTCAAGCTTTTTGCAAACATCAGCATTCATTTCTATTGGGTAAATAATCTAAGAATGGAATTGACAGTTCATAGGTTAAGCAATGGCAACCCACTCCAGAACTCTTGCTTGGAAAATCCCATGGATGGAGGAGCCTGGTAGGCTGCAGTCCATGGGGTTGCTAAGGGTCGGACACGACTGAGCGACTTCACTTTCACTTTTCACTTTCATGCATTAGAGAAGCAAATGGCAACCCACTCCAGTGTTCTTGCCTGGAGAATCCCAGGGACGGGGGAGCCTGGTGGGCTGCCATCTATGGGGTCGCACAGAGTCGGACACGACTGAAGCGACTTAGCAGCAGCAGCAGCAGCAGGGTAAGCAAAGTCTAACTGCATAAAAAACTGTTAAAGCATTTTCTAAATTCACTCTACCTTATCAAAATTTGGTATTGTCATTCTTCTTGATTTCATTCTAGTGGGTGTGAAATAATATCCAATGTGGTTTATATTTCACTTCTCCAAAGACAAAAGATAGAAAACTCCATCTTATGTGCTTCTGGCCACTTATGTATCTTCTCTTGTGCAATTTCTTATTAAGTCTTTTGCTTGTATTTTAAAACTGGGTAGTTTGTCCTCTTATTATTGATCTAAAGGAATATTTACATATCAGTTCCTGTCAGATATATATATATATATATATATACTGCAAATATTTCCTCCAGGTATAAGGCTTAGCTTTTCAATTTTTCTTTATATATATATTATATTATTGAAATATAATTTGCTTATAATATTTTAGGTGCACAACAAGGTGATTCAGTTATACATATACACATATAATATTTTTAAAGTTATTTTCCCTTATAGGTTATTACAAGATATTGACTGTAGCTCCCTGTACTATGGAGTAAGACTTTGTTGCTTGTTGCATATCTATGTTTTTAAATTATAAATCTAGCATTGTATTCATACTAAATCAAACAAGTTTAATGAAGATGTCATAAATTTTTTAGTTAGGCAAAATTCATAAATTTTCTAAAAAAATGTATATTATACATATTATTTGTATATATGTATACAAAAGCTTTTCTACTACATTTTATAAAAGCTTGAGAAAGGACATTAAAAAAATAAGTGATGGAGAAATTGGAAAACATAAATGAAATGGGAGCACAGAGTATGAAATAGAAAAAGTGAAACAAGCTAGATAAAAGTAAAAGAGTTTCATATAATCCAGTTGTTTTTAAACTGGATTTAAACTGCTCATTAGAAACATATCTGGAACCCTGGAGGAAAAAAAAGCAATACCTGGGCATTTGTTCAGTTCAGTTCAGTACAGTTCAGTCGCTCAGTCGTGTCCGACTCTTTGCGACCCCATGAATTGCAGCACGCCAGGCATCCCTGTCCATCACCAACTCCCGGAGTTTACCCAAACCCATGTCCATCGAGTCGGTGGTACCATCAAACCATCTCATCCTCTGTCGTCCCCTTTTCCTCCTGCCCCCAATCCTTCCCGGCATTAGGGTCTTTTCCAGTGAGTCAACACTTCGCATGTGGTGGCCAAAGTATTGGAGTTTCAGCTTCAACATCAGTCCTTCCAATGAACACCCAGGACTGATCTCCTTTAGGATCGACTGGTTGGATCTGGAAGTGCACGGTTCACGTATTGCTGAAGCCTGGCTTGGAGAATTTTGAGCACTACTTTGTTAGCGTGTGAGATGAGTGTAATTGTGCGGTAGTTTGAGCATTCTTTGTCATTGCCTTTCTTTGAGATTGAATTTCAAGATAATTCTGATATGCATCTACATTTTAAAAATCAAATTACTGATTTTTCTGTTAAATGATAGTTTTGGTAATATACAGAGTCCTATTATTTTTCTGTTGACCAATCATGGTACAATGGTATTGAGTAATAGTTACGTAATCACAATAGTAGAAGATGTTTATCAGCTTTCACAATCAATAGCCAGACAAAAAATAAAAATAATTGCAATTGCAAGCCATAATTGGAACAATATTAACTTAAGAGTATAAAATAATTGCCTACAGTTTGGGGAATCCAGCAGAGTGGTGAGTGGAAGTGTATACCTGTACATGTTTTCATCTCCCCAACCAATCTCTATCTTTTGGTTGTGCATTTAATCCATTTATATTTAAGGTAATTATTGATATGTATGTTTTGATACATCCTTGATATGCCCATATGTTATTGATATTACTGTTTTCTTAATGGTTTTGGATTTATTTTCTGTAGGTCTTTTTCTTCTCTTGTGTTTTCTGCCTGGAGAAGTTCCGTTAGCATTTGTTGTAAAGCTATTTGTTTGGTTGTGCTGAATTCTCCTAAGCTTTGCTTGTCTGGAAAGCTTTTGATTTCTCAATCAAATCTGAATGAGGGTCTTGCTGGGTAGAATATTCTTGGTTGTAGTTTCTTTCCTTTCATCACTTTAAATATATCAAGCCATTCCCTTCTGGCTTGTCAAGTTTCTGTTGAAAAATCAGCTAATAGCCTGATGGGAGTTCTCTTGTATGTTATTTGTCATTTTCCCCTTATTGCTTTAAATATTTTATTTCTGTCTTTAATTTTTGTCAGTTTGATTACTATGTGTCTTCATGTTTATCCATTTATCTATTCTTCTGCCTCGGCTATTCTATTATTGATTACTTCTACTGTATTAGCCATCTCTGTTTGTTCTTTAGTTCTTGTAGATCTTTGATAAGCATTTATTGCATCTTCTCCACTGTTTTCTCAAGATCCTGGATCATCACTATCATTAATCTGAATTTTTTGCCTGGATGGTTGCCCATTTCCACTTCATTTAGTTGTTTTATGGGGTTTTATCTTGTCCCTTTATCTGGGACATAACTTTCTGCTTTTTCATTGTGATTAACTTTCTGTAATATGGCTTTTGTTTTAGCTGCTGTGGGACTGGTCTTCTGTTTGCCTTCTAATGGTGGAGGCTAAGAAGTTTGAGTAAGCTTTCTTATTGGAGGGACTGGCAACAGGAAAAATTGGGTCTTCCCTCATCAGTTCAGTTCAGTTCAGTTGCTCAGTCGTGTCTGACTCTTTGCGATCCCATGAACCGCAACACGCCAGGCCTCCCTGTCCATCACCAACTCCCGGAGTCCACTCAAACCCATGTCCATCGAGTTGGTGATGCCATCCAACCGTCTCATCCTCTGTCATCCCCTTCTCCTCCTGCCCCCAATCCTTCCCAGCATCAGGGTCTTTTCCAATGAGTCAACTCTTCGCATCAGGTGGTGAAAGTATTGGAGTTTCAGCTTCAACATCAGTCCTTCCAATGAACACCCAGGACTGATCTCCTTTAGGATGGACTGGTTGGATCTCCTTGCAGTCCAAGGGACTCTCAAGAGTCTTCTCCAACACCACAGTTCAAAAGCATCAATTCTTCACTGCTCATCTTTCTTCAGTTGGTAGAGAATCTGCCTGCAATGCAGGAGACCCTAGTTAGATGCCTGGGTCAGGAAGATGTGCTGGAGAAAGGATGGGCTCCCACTCCAGTATTCTTGCCTTCTCTGGTGGCTCATCTGGTAAAGAACTTGCCTGCAATGTGGGAGATCTGCGTTCGATCCCTGGGTTGCGAAGATCCCCTGGAGAAGGGAAAGGCTACCCACTCCAGTATTCTGGCCTGGAGAATTCCGTGGACTGTACAGCCCACTGGGTCGCAAAGAGGCAGACACGACTGAGCCACTTGCACGTGCACTGATGAACAGGGCCTTGCTAGTTGAAACTTTAATCCAATTATCTGCCGATGGGTGGGGTTTCACTCCATCCCTGGTAGTTGCTGGGCTCCATGGTAGGGTTAATGGAGAACTCCAAGAGGGTTTACGGCAAGGAGGACCTTCCCAGCCTGTTGCTGCTAGTTCCCTTGGCCCTGTGGGGAGCCCCTGCTGACCCACACCTCCACAGGAATCCCTCCAGCACCAGCAGGTAGTTTTGGTTCAGTCTCCTGTGGAGTCCCTGCTCCTTTCCTCTGGATCTTGTGCACACAAGATTTTGTTTATGTCCTCCAAGACTGGAGTCTTTGTCTCCCCCAGTTCTGTGGAAGTCCTAAAATCAAATCCCACTGGCCTTCAAGGCCCGATTCCCTGGGGATACCTAGTCCCTTTGGTGGATCCCCAGGCTGAGAAACCTGATATGGGGTTCAGAACCTTCACGACATGAACTTCTATGATATTACTGTTCTCAAATTTGTGGGTCGCCTACCCAGCAGGTATGGGTTTGATTTTATCGTGATTGTGTTCCTCCTACCATCTCACTGGGACTTCTTCTTTGTCTTTGGATGTAGGGTATCTTTTTTGGTAGGTTATAGCAACTCCTGTCGATGAAGAGCTAGCTGTTGAAAAACTAGTTGCAATTTTGGTGCTCTCACAGGAGGAGATTAGTACACATCCTTCTACTCTGTCATCTTGAACTGGAAGTCCTCTTTTAAGCTTTTAATGGTCTCCTCCAATGAACATAATTTTTTAATCATGATGATGCTCAATTAATCATTATTTAAATGGTTATTATACTTTTGTCCTATCTTGGAAATCTTCCCTTTGATCATACAGATATTCTATTTTCCTTAAGACTTTATATTTTTGTCTTTTATTCAGGCCTGCATTTCACCTTCAATCACTTTTCTTATGTGAATATGCAAATACTCTGGCACTACTGGTAGAAATGAATCTTTCCCCATTGAATTGTCTTAATATTTTTGCTTTTGCTGCAAATCACTTTACTGTACACATATAGACCTATTTATGGATTCCCTATTTTGTTCCACTGATATATATCTACCCTTATGCCAGTATTGCTTGGGTTTCTAATGCATCATGGTAAATTATGCCTGGATGTGAGACATTTGTTAAAATTTTTGCTTTTTATCCATATCCCCATGTACTGCAAGTTTGTTCCTCTTCCTACCTTGTCCCCAGGGATGGGAACTATCATGCATCTCTTCTCACCTGGGAAGAGCTCATTTCTTTTTAGAATTTATTTATATGTCTCTGAATATTCAGCCGGAGAAGGCAACGGCACCCCACGCCAGTACTCTTGCCTGGAAAATCCCACGGACAGAGGAGCCTGGTAGGCTACAGTCCATGGGGTCGCTAAGAGTCGGACACGACTGAGTGACTTCACTTTCACTTTTCCCTTTCATGCACTGGAGAAGGAAACGGCAACCCACTCCAGTGTTCTTGCCTGGAGAATCCCAGGGATGGCGGAGCCTGGTGGGCTGCCGTCTATGGGGTCGCAGAGTCGGACACGACTGAAGCGACTTAGCAGCAGCAGCAGCAGAATATTCAGCACCGTGGTGGACTTCAAAACAACCATGACCAGGATAATAGAGCTTATCTGGAGTTTTTCTGTTTGTTAGTGTGGAGAAAATATTTTTTGTACCTTTCTTCCCCCTGATTGAAAGAAGACTCCAAGTAGTAAGTTACATGTGAGAGTTGTAATTCCCACCAGTAGATTGCTCTCAGTGGCAATGAAGAGAAGCAAACAGAACTTGATGGCAGTGTATGCTGAGGGTTATATTTTTCACATACTCCAAGGAAAGTATTTTTATTTCATCTCCTTCTAGAAGTGCCACACTAGATCCAAGATTATTAGAGTGGAAATCAGCCTGGGGGCAAATTTCCCCAACTATAAGGTTGGACTGGAAGCCCAAGCACATTAAATGGAATGAGAGGAATCTTCATTATTTATAAGGAAAGCAGTATTCTTAAATGAATCTACATAAAGGAAAAGGAAAATAAAGCAAAAATCAAAAAAGTTGTGAAATTTATATTAGTATTTCAGAAAAATAAAAGAATATGTCAACTGGATACCTATACTGAGATAAAGTTTGGGGACAGTATTTGGCATCTTCAGTTATATTCCAGAAATTATTTTCCCTATGAAACAGGAACAGAAAGTGATAAACAAAGAAGAGATCAAGGTCAATGTGCAGCAGCACAAGCTTCTTGCAGCTCCCTGGTCACCTTAGCACCATGTCCTGTCCCCCTGCCTGGGAAGCATCACCAACCCTTCCGCCTCCCTTGCCCAAGGTGACTGCTATTTACTTTGAGAATCTGCTGAGATTTCCATTGAGTTAGGTGTCATCTAATTTGTCTATGTGTCAGTGTTCTTCACTAAGCCATATGTTCTTTTGGTGTAACAACTGTGTCCTTTTGGCACTTCATAGAGGAAAACAATAGAATGGGAAACACTAGAGATCTCTTCAAGAAAATTAGAGATACCAAGGAAACATTTCATGCAAAGATGGGCTCAAAAAAGGACAGAAATGGTATGGACCTAACAGAAGCAGAAGATATTAAGAAGAGGTGGCAAGAATACACAGAAGAACTATACAAAAAATATCTTCAAGACCCAGATAATCACGACGGTGTGATCACTCACCTAGAGCCAGACATCCTGGAATGTGAAGTCAAGTGGGCCTTAGTAAGCATCACTATGAGCAAAGCTAGTGGAGGTGATGGAATTCCAGTTGAGCTATTTCAAATCCTAAAAGATGTTGCTGTGAAAGTGCTGCACTCATTAGGTCAGCAAATTTGGAAAACTCAGCAGTGGCCACAGGACTGGAAAAGTTCAGTTTTCATTCCAATCCCAAAGAAAGGCAATGCCAAAGAATGCTCAACTGCTGCTACTGCTGCTGCTGCTAAGTCACTTCAGTCGTGTCTGACTCTGTGCAACCCCATAGATGGCAGCCCACCAGGCTCCCCCATCCCTGGGATAGTCCAGGCAAAAACACTGGAGTGGGTTGTCATTTCCTCTCCAATCTATGAAAGTGAAAAGTGAAAGTGAAGTCCCTCAGTCGTGTCCGACCCTTAGCAACCCCATGGACTGCAACCTACCAGGCTCCTCCATCCATGGGATTTTCCAGGCAAGAGTACTGGAGTGGTGTGCCATTGCCTTCTCCGAAGAATGCTCAAACTACCACACAATTGCACTCATCTCACATGCTAGTAAAGTAATGCTCAAAATTCTCCAAGCCAAGATTCAGCAATACATGAACCATGAACTTCCAGATGTTCAAGCTGGTTTTAGAAAAGGCAGAGGAACCAGAGATCAAATTGCCAGAATCTGCTGGATCATTGAAAAAGCAAGAGAGTTCCAGAAAAACATCTATTTCTGCTTTATTGACTATGCCAAAGCCTTTGACTGTGTGGATCACAATAAACTGTGGAAAATTCTGAAAGAGATGGGAATACCAGACCACCTGACCTGCCTCTTGAGAAACCTGTGTACAGGTCAGAAAGCAACAGTTAGAACTGAAAATGGAACAACAGACTGGTTCCAAATAGGAAAAGGAGTACGTCAAGGCTGTATATTGTCACCCTGCTTATTTAACTTCTATGCAGAGTACATCATGAGAAACGCTGGGCTGGAGGAAGCAGAAGCTGGAATCAAGATTGCCAGGAGAAATATAAATAACCTCAGATGTGCAGATTGCACCACCCTTATGGCAGAAAGTGAAGAAGAACTAAAAAGCCTCTTGATGAAAGAGAAAGAGGAGAGTGAAAAAGTTGGCTTAAAGCTCAACATTCAGAAAACTAAGATCATGGCATCTGGTCCCATCACTTCATGGAAAATAGATGGGGAAACAGTGGAAACAGTGTCTGACTTTATTTTTGGGGGGCTCCAAAATCACTGCAGATGGTGACTGCAGCCATGAAATTAAAAGACACTTACTCCTTGGAAGGAAAGTTATGACCAACCTAGATAGCATATTAAAACCCAAGACATTACTTTGCCAACAAAGGTCCGTCTAGTCAAGGCTATGGTTTTTCCAGTAGTCCTGTATGGATGTGAGAGTTGGACTGTGAAGAAAGCTGAGCGCCAAAGAATTGATGATTTTGAGCTGTGGTGTTGGAGAAGACTCTTGAGAGTCCCTTGGACTGCAAGGAGATCCAACCAGTCCATCCTAAAGGAGATCAGTCCTGGGTGTTCATTGGAAGGACTGATGTTGAAGCTGAAACTCCAATACTTTGGCCACCTCATGCGAAGAGTTGATTCATTGGAAAAGACCCTGATGCTGGGAAAGATTGATTGTGGGAGGAGAAGGGGGTGACAGACAATGAGATGGCTGGATGGCATCACCAACTCGATGGACATGGGTTTGGGTGGACCCTGGGAGTTGGTGATGGACAGGGAGGCCTGGCGTTGTGCGATTCATGGGGTTGCAAAGAGTCGGATATGAGTGAGCAACTGAACTGAACAGAAGGCAGTGGTTCTTAAAAGGTTTCATCTGTAAGAAAAAAGTCTAACTATGTAGGGTGATGGATGTTAACTAGATTATTGTGATCATTTTTCAATATATGCATATATTTATATATCAAATCATTGTGTTGTACGTCTGAAACTAATATAATGTTATTTGTCAATTATATCTCAATCATATAGCACAGGAAGCTCAACCCACTACTCTGTAACAACCTAGAGGAGTGGGATGGGCCATTTGAGAGGAAGGGCACATATGTATATTTATGACTGATGCATGTTGTTGTATGGAAGAAAGAAACACAACATTGTAAAGCAATTATTCTCCAATTAAAAATGTTTTAAAAATGGGAAAAAGTTAATCAGTCAATAAATAAAATAAAACCTGAAGAACACATGCACACATACACAATCTGTTGAGATGTATATCATTGTATATATAATTCTTTGTATTAATTTTTCCACTAAATATAAAGCACAAGTAACTTCACTGTTTTAAAGCTTTTTGTATAAAGGGAAGAGATGATAAAGCAAAAGAAACAAAGAAAAAAGGAAGAAAAGAAAAAAGAAGAAGGAGAAATAGCACTGAGTTTGTTTCAGTTTTGTTGCATAATAAAGAATTAATTTTGTCCCAGTTCCTAGCATAGGGCTTCTAAAGCCCTTGGGGTTTCCAAAATGATAAAACAGTTTTTGTTAATCAGAAGTGCATTAAATCACTACGCTATTCCTTTCACGATGTTAATGAAATTAGGTCCAGGTTGGCCTCAAGGTAACTTCAGGATGGGGCTTGTCTACATGGAAGACTCAACACATGATTTGTTGGTTGGAACTTTGAGCCAAACCAACCTCCAGGAAATGAGTAGGGCTGGGGATTGAGGTCAGTCACGTGACCAGTGACTTAATCAATCATGCTTCTGTAATGCAACTTCAGTAACAGCTCTGAACAAAAAGTGTGAGCACACTGATGTAACGGGAGTGTGACGTGGCCTGATTTAATGAGAAGGTAAGGAAGTTCTTTATCCCTCCCTGATCTCTCCATATGCATCTCTTCATTTGACTGGGCCTCCTGGTTTGCATCCTTTATAATAAAACTGTAATCATAAGGATAGCATTTTCCAGATTTTTGTGGGTCATTCTAGCAAATTATTAAGCTTTAGGGGACCACAGGGTGACTCCCAAACTTATGTCCAGTCAGCTAAAAGCACAGGTAGCCTGGGGATACCTGAAGTGTGGCTGGCATCTGAAGTATGGAGCATCTTGCTGGGGAGCACACCCTCTAACTTGTGGGGTCTGTGCTAACCCTGATGGTTAGTGCCCAAACTGAATTGTGGCACAACCAGTTGGGTTTCTACTACATTAGTCTATTTGAAGAAGGGCCCAGAGGAAGCAAGCTAATATATCAAGTATATCAGGTTTAAAATAGAGTCACAAAAAGAGATTCCTTTTTTATTTCATCAGCTTCCTCCTCATTTAAAAATGTTCATTTAAGTGAACATTTGAAAATGCCTTCAGAAATTGCATATTTAGGCACACTGCTTTCAAAATTGGAGAAGGAAATGGCAACCCACTCCAATATTCTTGCCTGGAGAATCCCAGGGATGAAGGAGCCTGGTGGGCTGCCGTCCGTGGGGTCGCACAGAGTCGGACATGACTGAAGCGACTTAGCAGCAGCAGCAGCAGCAGCAGCAGCTTTCAAAATGCTAGTTTCTGTAATGATCTTTGTGTTCATTTACTGTAGCTTGAATTAGAAAGCAGACGACTCTATTCAAACAATTGACATTCTCAATCTATTAATACTTGATGCTTCAGTTTTCCTTCCTTGTTGTTGAAAATCATCTTATAAACAAGAAAATCCAGCAGGGAGGTGTAGAATTCCAATTTCTAGGTTATTACACACTTTTTTTGAAAAACAAATTTTTACTGCTGCAACTCAGTAAACCTGCCCCATGTTGACTGAAGGATTGAAAGAGCTTCTTAAATGTGATCTTGTCTGAGGAGTGATTAAATGCTTCCCCTCTCTGAAAGGTCTCAGTTCCTTTTTTGAGTTACTATTTACTGACAGATGTGTTCTTGTGACTGTTTTGCAAGCAAATATTAGTCAGGCTGAAATTTCTTTAAAATATTCACCATGAGTGAGTTACCAATATCATTGCTAAAATTTATGAAAATAATTTAATGCAATACTATTGTAATGAAAATAGAAGCTCAAGAAGGAAGACCAATGTTCTCTGTGTTACTCAAAGTACCAAGGTGTTATGGACAATTATTAGGTGCTTAATAATAAGAAATGTCTTAGATATATATCTGAGTGTGTATATGTGTGCTTAGTCACTGAGTCATATCCAACTCGGTGACCCCATGGAATGTAGCCTGCCAGGCTCCTCTGTCCTTGGGGATTCTTCAGGCAAGACTACTGGAGTGGGTTGCCATGCCCTCCTCCAGGGGATCTTCCTAACCCACGCATCAAACCCAGGTCTTCCACATTCTTTCATCCAGGTCTTCCAGATTCTTTACTGTCTGAGCCACGAGGGAAGCCCCCTAGCAAGGCTAGGGGCTTCCAAACTTGGGGTCTAAGTATAAGTACATAGTAATACAATGGATCATAAGTCCCTTGGATGTCTGTGATCTTATCAATTAGGTTAGTAAGTTTCAATTTCCAGGCAGTTACGAAATGGTCAAAGAGACCAGGAAAAGTTTGACGAAGAAAGGAGAGTTCGATCCACATACCTTGTCCATCTCTGGCTGCTCCTCCAGAGGAGATGTTGGATGTCTCTTGACATTAACAGCTCGGTATAATCCCCGGACAGTGTTCTGCCGTAAACCCTATGAAGTCACCATGGAACCACAGATTACGACACAACACTTGCTTTGCACTTATGTGCATCTCAAACTCTCAGTGTCTCACACAGGCACAACGCAGAGTTAGTAAAGTAAAACAGAAAATGTATTTACGAGGAGAACAAACAACTAGAGTTGCGAGCATCCTTACTTTGTCCTGAAGATCCCGGACGAGCCCCCAGGATGAAAGGTTGCTGCCAGAAGCCATGAACGCCACCAGGATTCGGGGCCTCCAGAGGAGAGGAATTCGATCTGGGGCCAGAGGCAAGGCCTGATCACTCAGGGCTATTTGTATAGCAAAGTTTTATTAAAGTATTTATTAAAGTATGAAAGAGTGTGTAAATGTACATTTATCAAAATAAATATACATAGGTAAAATTAGCTATTTCCCTATATGTAAATAATAATAAACTATTAGCTATTTGTAAACCAAGTATTTACAGAGGAAATTATCCAATATCTTTCAAAAATGTAAGAATTTCATAATAAAAATAAGCTAGAAAAAATTGAGACAAATGTCATGTTTCTGAGAAACAAGATTAAAAACAGTTGAAGTTGATCTACAGTGTTATGTTAATTCACGTATACAGCACAGTGATTTTGTTATTTATATACACATATGTATGTGTATACCCTACATGAGTACATGACAACCCACTCCGGTTTTCTTGCCTGGAAAATCCCATGGACAGTTGAGCCTAGCAGGCTATAGGGTCACATAGAGTTAGACACAACTGAAGCAACTTAACATGCACTCACACACATATGTGTATATATATTCTTTTTCAGAGTGTTTCCTTATTAGGCTATTACAAGATATTGAGTATAGTTCCCTGAGCTATACAGTGTGTTCTTGTTTATTTTATACATAATAGTGAGTAAATGCTCATATCAAACACCTAATTATCTGTCCCCCTCTCTTTCCCCTTCGGTCACTATAAGTTCGGAGAAGGCAATGGCACCCCACTCCAGTACTCTTGCCTGCAAACTCCCATGGACGGAGGAGCCTGGTAGGCTGCAGTCCATGGGGTCGTGAAGAGTTGGACACGACTGATCGACTTCACTTTCACTTTTCACTTTCATGCATTGGAGAAGGAACTGGCAACCCACTCCAGTGTTCTTGCCTGGAGAATCCCAGGGACGGGGGAGCCTGGTGGGCTTCTGTCTATGGGGTTGCACAGAATCGGACACGACTGAAGCGACTTAGCAGCAGCAGCAGCAGCACTATAAGTTTCTTTTCTATATTTTTCTCTGTTTTATAAATAAACTCATTTGTGTAATTAGTTTTAGATTCCACATAAAAGTGATATCATGTGATATTTATATTATATAAAATATATAAATATATATAATGTATATAATTGTACATATAATTATAATATATAAAATATATATATAAATATAAAAATATATTATAGAATATACATAAAAATATATTATACACATATTATAGACTATATATAATCTATAATATCTATATAATTCTATATAATATATTATATATAATGTATATAATATATAATATAAATAATATATTAGTAATATATAAAAATATATATAGTAAATATATATAATATATATACTCTATAGTAATATATATAATATAATAATATATAAAATATATAATAATATAAATATATATAATATAATATACATAATAATATATATTACATATAATATATTTATCTCTCTCCTTTTCCTTCACCTTTGAAACCATAAGTAATGTAATCTATATAATATAATATAATAAATGTAATATATATAATATATAATATGTATAATATATATTATGGTTATTATATATTTTATATATTATATTAACATATCAATAATAATATACATTATAATGTATATATTATATATACAATATATGTATTATATATATTATAGGTCAATCTATATTGCTGCAAATGATATTGTTTGATTTGGCTTAATGACTGAGTAATATTCCAATGTATATATGTATATATACACACACACACATATATATTGTATATTTTATATATAATACATATATTACATATTATAACATATATGATATAATATATATTGTATATAATATATATAATATAATGTTTATATATAATATATAATATATAAAATTATATGTAGAAGTACATATTTTATATACAATTATATATAAAATTAATGTTTATATATCTATTATACATAAATATATTATATATATTATATGCATATATTATATGTATTATATTCTTAATATATTATATATACTCTATACATTATATATATTAGTCTATATATAATTTGCATAATTATATATTGTACATTAATACATACATATAATATATACATTATAATAAATGCATTACAATGTATATATATATACATGTAATGTGTATACATATTATACACATATATATAACTTGTATAATATATATAATATATATCAATATATATTATATATATTATATTTATATATATGATATATATAATATGTATTATATATAGAATTATATATAAGTATATATATTCATTATATATATAATTCTATATAATTCTATATATAATTTGCATAATTATATATTGTGCATCAATATATACATATAATATATATGCATTATAATATATACATTATAATGTATATATAATACATTGTAAGGTATATATATTATATACATGTATTATATGTATTATATCTATTATATACATTATATATAGTCTATACATTATATATATTATTCTGTATAGAATTTGCAGAATTATATATTGTACATTAATATATACATTATAATATATACATTATAATGTATATAATATGTATAATAGTATGTATAATATATAAAATAGATATATATTATATATTATTTATAAATAATATATAATATGTATTATATATACTATATAACATTATATATAAATAATATATTAATATAACATTAATTAATTAACTAACATTATACTAATATATTAATATATTTATTATATATATTTAATGATGTATAATTAAATATATATTTAATATATATATTATATATTTATATATACTTATAATATATACATTATATATGTATATATCATATATAGAATATATATATTATAATATATATAATACATCATATATTAATATATATAGTGTAATATATTATATTATTTAATATGTATATTAAATAATATATTATATATAATATATATAATGTATATAATATATACTCTATGATATTTATTATATACTCTATAATATACTGTATTATATTATACTATATATTATATTATATTATAATATATTGTAACTATTATATTACACATTATATATTAGATACAGTATATACTATACACATTAATATGATATATTATATATATTATATATTATATATAGGAAATATTATATATATATATTTTCCACATATATTATATAATATATAATATATAACATATTATATTATATTATATTATAGCTATTATATATATTATATATTATATTCTAATGTATTATAACTATTATATTATATTATACTCTATTATATTATTATTATACTCTATTATAATATACTCTATTATATTTATTATATACTCTATAATATACTCTATAATATATATTAACATATTATGATTATATATAATTATAGAATTATAATCACATGTAAATTGTTATAAAAACATACAATTATATATATAAATATAATTATATATGTATAAATTATATATTTATAATTTTATTTATTAATAAATTATATATTTATAATTAAATAATCATATTTATATATATAATTATATATTTTTATGTAATTTATATGTAATTATAACTATATAATTATATATAATCATAATACATAATATATAATATATATTATATAATATACATTTTGTTATATATATAATATATGTTATATATATTTTAGTATATATATTATATATAATATATTGTATTATACTGTATATTATAATAATATTATATTATATTATTTATTATAATTATATATTATATTAAATTATATATTATATTATATATTGTATTATATTATATATTATATTATGTATATAATATATTATATCATATATATAATTATATATTATACATATAATATAATATATTATATAAAATTTGTATATCTGATATATGATATATGTATAATATATGTATTATATATAATATATATGTAATATATATAAATAATATATATAATATATATTATTATCTATATTTTAATTATATGTATATATATAATTGTATATGAATATGTAATGAATCTATTAATATATTTATATAACCTATGAATTAATTGATATGCTATATTAATATAATATATTAATATATTAATTATATATTTATATGTATAATCATATTATATATAATATATGCATTATATTAATTATATATAATTATATATAATTATATATAATATATAAAATGTTTATCTATTGTATATATTATCTATATTATTATATATATTATATAGATTACAATGTATATATTATAATGTGTATCTATTATATGTATATATTTATTTACAATATATAACTATACAAATTATATATAGAATAATATATATGATGTATAGAGTATATATAATGTATATAATACATATAATATATAATTTATCTAATAATTTGTATATAATATATATAACATATATATTATATTAAGTATGCACAACATATATAATGTAATAAAATATATAATATTTACTATGTATATAGTATATATTATATATATTGATTATTGTATATAATTATAGTATATAATTAATTATATATATTTATGTTATTATATATTAGTATTACATATAACAATATTTATATTCAGATTATGTTATATGAATTAAGATACAATATATAATATATATAATTGTAAAATATATATTTTATATTATATATAATATAACATATAACATTATATATTTATATAGGATTATAATATATGTAATATATATGATATGTAACATATAATTAATTATATATTATAATATGTATAATAATATATAATATACTATATATATTATATAATATATTTATGTCAAATAGATATATAAACCTTAATTTTATATATAATTGTATATAAAATATGTACTTCTCTATATAATTTCATATATTATATGTAAACATTATATTATATATATTATATACAATATATATTATATCATATATGTTATAATATATAATGTATATATTATATATAAAATATACAATATATATGTGTATGTATATATATATATACATATATATATGTATATATATATATACACATTGGAAGATTACTCCGTCATCAAGCTGAATCAAATAATATCATTAGCAGCAATATAGATGGACCTATATGTTTTACTAAGTCAGATAAAGCAAATATCATATGATATCACTTATATGTGCTATATAATTAAAATGACATAAATGAACGTATTTGCCAAAATAGAAACAGACTCACAGACATTGAACACAAACTTATGGCTACCAAAGGAGAAAGAGAGAGAGGGATAAAGTAAGAATTTGGAATTAATAGATACACATTTCTATTTGTATAATAGATAAACAATTAAGAGGTCCTGCATAGTGCTGGGAACTATGTTCATAATTTTTAATAACTTATAGTGGAGAAAAATCCAAAAAAGAAATTTTACAGATTTCCTGGAGAAGGAAATGACAACCCACTCCAGTATTCTTGCCTGGAAAATTCCATGGACGGAAGAGCCCGTTAGGCTACAGTCCATGGGGTCGCAGATTCGGACACGACTGAGCGACTTCACTTCAGTTTATTTATATATGCATAACTGTATCACTTTGTTTCACACCTGAATCATTGTGGGTCAACTATACTTCAATTAAAAAAAATGTTGATTTCTGATGGCTAACAAACACATGAAAATATGCTCAACATCACTCATTATTAGAGAAATGCCAATCAAAACTACTATGAGGTATCACCTTATATCAGTCAGAATGGTCATCATCAAAAAGTCTACAAACAATAAATGCTGGAGAAAGTGTGGAGAAAGGGGAACACTGTTGCACTGTTTGTGTGAATATAAATTGATACAGCCACTATGGAAGATGGTATGGAGATTGCTTAAAAATCTAGGAATAAAAACACCATGTGACCCAGAAATCCCACTCCTAGGCATATACCGTGAGTAAACCAAAACTGAAAAGGACACATGTATCCCATTGTTCATTGCAGCACTATTTGCAATAGCTAGAACGTGGAAGCAACGTAGATGTCCATCAACAGATGAATGGATAGAGAAGTCATGGTACATATACACAGTGGAATATTACTCAGCCATAAAAAGGAACAACTTTGGGTCAATTCTAATGAGGTGGATGAACCTAGAACCTATTATACAGAGTAAAGTAAGTCAGAAATAAAAAGATAAATATCATATTCTAATGCATATATATGGGATTTAGAAAAATGGTACTGAAGAACTTACTTACAGGGGAGCAATGGGGAAACAGATGTAGACTTGTGGACATGGGGAGAGGGGAGGAGAAGGTGAGATGTATGGAAAGAATAACATGGAAACTTGCATTACCATATGTAAATCAGATAGCCAACGGGAATTGGTTGCATGGCTCTGTATCAACCTAGTGGGGTGGAGTGGGGAGGGAGATGGGAGGGAGGTTCAAAAGGGAGGGGATCTATGTATACCTATGGCTGATTCATGTTGAGGTTTAACAGAAAACAACAAAATTCTGTAAAGCAATTATCCTTCAATAAAAAAATAAATTAAAATGTTAATTTCCTTCATAAGTAATTGCCAACGATTTTAAACTTAGTGGTGTGGGTGTTTCTTCTCCTGATGTCATGGAACTCAAAGATATTCATAAGGTACAAAGGAATAATGTTCCTTTTATTTCTTTTCTAAGGAAATTAATCATACCAACCAGTACTATCCAGTAGAAATGGAATGCAATTCACAAATGCAATTTTAAATTTTCTTTTTTTAAATAAATTTATTTATTATAATTGGAGGCTAATTATTTTACAATATTATAGTGGTTTTGCCATTCATGCCACATTTTAACAAAGTGTAAAAAAGCAAAATTAATTATAATAATATATTTAATTTAATTCAATATATCCAAAATATTGGACTTCCCAGGTGGCTCAGTGGTAAAGAATTTGCCTGCCAATTCAGAGATGTGTGTTCGATCCCTGAGCATGAAGATCCCCTGGAGGAGGAAATGGCAACCCACTCCAGTGTTGTTGCCTGGAGAATCCCAGGGATGGGGGGCCTGGTGGGCTTCCGTCTATGGGGTCGCGCAGAGTCGGACATGACTGAAGTGACTTAGCAGCAGCAGCAGCTCCTTGGAAGAAAAGCTATGACCAACCTAGAAAGCATATTAAAAAGCAGAGACATTACTTTGCCAAGAAAGGTCCATCTATTCAAAGCTGTGGTTTTTGCAGTAGTCATGTATGGATGTGAGAGTTGGACTATAAAGAAAACTGAGTGCCAAAGAATTGATGCTTTTGAACTGTGGTGTTGGAGGACTTGAGCGTTACCTTGGACTGCAAGGAGATTCAACCAGTCAATCCTAAAGGAAATCAGTCCTGAATATTCATTGGAAGGACTGATGCTGAAGCTGAAACTCCAATACTTTGGCCACCTGACACGAAGAACTGAGTCATCTGAAAAGACCCTGATGCTGGGAAAGGTTGAAGGTGGGAGGAGAAGGGGACAAGAGGATGAGATGGTTGGATGGCATCACTGATGGATATGAGTTTGTGTAAGCTCCAGGAGTTGATGATGGATGTGGAAGTCTGCTGCGCTGCAGTCCAAGATGTCCCAAAGAGTCAGACACAATTGAGCAACTGAACTGAACTGAACTGAGGCAGGTCTGGCTCAGTCTTTTGAGGGGTCTCTCTCTTTTCTCCTGGGTCCTTGTGCACACAAGATTTTGTCTGTTCTCTCAAAGAGTCTGTTTCCCCAGTCTTATGGAATTTCTTTAATCAAATCCCACTGGCCTTCAAAGTCAAATTCTCTGGGGATTATCAGTCCCTTTGCGGGATCCCCAGGTTGGGAAGTCTGTTGCCGGCCCTAGAAGTTTTGCAACATTGTGACAACTTCTTTGGTATAATTGTTCTCCAGTTCGTGAGTTGTCTTCTTGGTGGCTCTATGGTGGGGCAAATGGCGACCTCCTCCAAGAGGACTGATGCCACCACATGCCATGCCTCCCAGGTCTGCTGCAGCCAGAGCCCCTGTCCCCGCATCAGGCCACTGCTGACCTGTGCCTCTTCAGGTGACACTCAAGCAGTCAAAGGCCAGTCTGGCTCAGTCTCTTGTGGGGTCCCTGGGTCCCGGAGAGCACAAGGTTTTGTTTGAGCCCTCCGAGCATTTCTGGCAGGTAGGAAGTTTGATTCTAAACACAGTTTCGTCCCTCCTGCTATCTTGTTGGGGCTTCTCCTCTGCCCTTGGATGTTGGGTATCTTTTTTGTGGGGATCCAACATTCTTCTATTGTTGGTTGTTTAGTGGTTAGTTGCAGTTTCGGAGTTCTCACAAGAGATGATGAGCACATGTCCATCTACTCCACCATCTTGTGTGAACCTACAGTAGCTGCTCCCAAAAGTGAGTTCCCCTCTTTGGCCCTCTCAGATCTTCTGATTAGCAAATAAAACAGGACAAAGGAGATTAGCAGGAGAAGATCAAATGTAATACATGTGCGCTGGAATTCATTTAAGTACAAAGAATTCCAAAGACAGCAAAGCAAGGAAGAGCTGAGGATGCAGGGCTTCAAGGGGAAGTAAGGTAACTCACAGAAGATAAAAAGAGTTAATGTTTTATAAACAAGTGTTTCTGGGCCATTCAAACGCAATGGGACTCAGAGAGGACTTTGATCAGCTGGGGTTGCTGGGTTTCTTCCTGTTCGTTATACCCAATACTTCACTATAGTTAACTGGGTTGAGGGCGCCTTCTTGCAACAGGCCTCCTTTATGAAATTCTTATGGGTGGTTAGGGGGAAGTTCAAAGGTTCTTCCTGAATCTTTTGAGTGTTGACTGTGTTCAGCTCAAAATCATCCATGTGTCAGAGTAGCGTCTCTTGGGGCAGCCTTCCCAGAGGCCCAGCACTCCCATAAGATTCTTCAGTAAATTACTTTAAAACGATTTGTATGAATCACACTTTGAAAAGCAATTTCAGAAATGTAAGGTAAGGTCTACAATGAGTGGAGATATGTAGGCCAAGCAAAGAAAAGAGGCTATTGCAATGTTTCTACATTAACTGAAATAGACCTAGGTTTGAAATAAAAGGTGATTCATCCAGCGTTCCCCATGAGCAGGAGATTCAGCTGACAGGTCTGCTCCCAGAGATGGTTCTAAGGAACTCTGAGTTCTCCGAGCGTTCTGTGCTCTGCTGAAACAAAAAGCCTTCTGGTGATTATTGCAGGTCACGTTTGGGTTGAGGCTGGCCTGACTGTGGGAACCAGGATACAATAGTTTTCTTGATGCTTATTTGGTTTTGTGACTCTCACAGAGCTTGAGTTTTAAAAACCCGCAAAGCTCTGACGATTATTCCTGGTACCACTTTGATAGTCAGATAGAATTATTTATCAGCTTAGACAAAGTAAAATAATGTTTCATTTACATATTGTTTCTGACTTGATCCTGCAGTTGTCTTTAGAAATGCTTTAACTTTCCAAGCAATAGAACAGTGGTATGTAGAAGGGAAATGTGGGCTGTCATTGGGAGGAACCGTTGAAAGTCCCTAATTCTTGCTGGAACTGCTAAGGATACTTATGAATTTTGTCCAGTCCTAGGTTTGGAGAGCCTGGCTGTTTGTCAAAGAGAAGCTGCAGAAGGACCTGGTGAGGAGCTGGGGAGAGCAACAGGGCCCGTTTCTTCCTCCTGGAGAATGATAAGCCCTAGGGGAGGTCTGCGAAGCTCTCTGTGCCTCTGCAATCTGCTGTGTGTTACACAGGCTGCCTCCTTCAGGGGTTTGCTCTCATCCTGGAGGAATGAATCCCCGGGTTCCCTGTGTTATTTGCTGTGATTCTACAGATGCATCACAGATAGTTGCACTTCCTCTCTGAAAGATTGGAATGGTTGGCGGCCCCTCCTCTGGAGACCATGGCTGAGACCTGCAGCTCCTCTCCTTTGTCATCTCTGGGCGCTTGTCATGGCTTCACCCCCGCAGAGTGAGGGAGAACACACCTGCGGCCCTGGCTCTGTTCTCCAGGTCGGCGGTCCTGCTCTTGGAGGTTTGGGTAGAAAGCATCTCTCACTGCTGCTTGGTAAGAGGCCGCTGTGGCCCAGTTGTTGGCACTCATGACCCACCTGGTTACACTGTTGCTGTGTGGCCGATGCCTCTAACCGTTCTCCAGTCAGCCAGCCTCTGGGCTCCAGGACCTCAGCTGACACCTCCAGTTTGGCGTCGATAGAGTGTGGCCGTCTCCCTAGACTGGTCTCTGCAAGGACGGCAGCAGGGCCTGTGAAGGGCAAATCTGATCACGCCCCCTCCCTGTCCTGGGCCTGTGCACCCCACTCAGACGCCGTCACCCTCCCGCTGTCCTTCTGCGCTCGAAACACCCCAGCCACTCTTTAGCTGCTCTGAGGTGCTCTGCTCCGTCCCTCTGTCCTGCTGTGCCCTTTGGTCCCAACCTCTCCTTCCAGGCGATCAGTTCTTACCAGTCACCTTACCTCAGCTGTGACCAACCAGGCCAGGGCACATCTGCCGTCACCAACTTTCCCAAGCCCCGAGGACTGTCTTGATCGCTGCAATAACGTCACTCAAGACGGCTCCTGTCTCCTCACTGGTCTGAGGCCTCTTTGAGGAAGAGCCACATCTGTCTTTGTTCACAATTGCTCGCTCAGTAGGTCTGCATAAACATCCAGTGCATCAGATGAAAGAACCAGTGAACAGCAACATTGTGTCCCTGGGCACCCCTGGCTCCCTGGCTCCACCGCACCCCTGGGAGTGCTGGGCTTACCCTGCGTGTGCGCATGCTCAGCTGCTTTGGTCGTGTCTGACTCTTTGCGACTGCATGGACTGTAGCCTGCCAGGCTCCTCTGACCATGGGATCCTCCAGGCAAGAATACTGGGGTGGGTTGCCACGCCCTCCTCCAGGGGATCTTCCAGACCCAGGGATTGAATTTGTGTCTCTCACATCTCCTGCTTCAGCAAGCAGGTTCTTTACTGCTAGTACCACCTGAGAAGCCCCTGGGCATAACTTGCTTGATTATATATAATTTGTCTAAATCAATTGTACCAGGGTGATGAATACGGAATGAAGATATTTAAGGAATTACACATGATAAAACATATGGGGCCTTCCCTGGACAGGCTCCCCTATGTCCTCAGTCTGCCTTTTCTCTGCATAAAAACTTTATCCAAACAATGAATTTAACCAAAGAAGTGAGAAAATGCAGAAGCAAAGGAAAGAAAGCAGTCAAACAGGACCAAATAATAACAGTTTAGTCATTAAATAAAGTAAAAAACCTTTAGTTCTTTCTCAAGGGCTATAGATAATACTCAGCCATATCCTTTGAGCTGTTTTTTAGATACTAAAACCCTCACCAGCTGGAAAAAGTTATCTACATTATAATCAGACTGTAGCTATGACATGTGTGTGTGCTAAGTCACTTCAGTCTGTGACCTTATGGACCTAAGCTGTCACAATTCTAAGAACTGGTCCCAAGGAAATGGGAAAAATCCAACCCTAGAACTAAAGATCAACTTTACTTAAAACAAAGAAAATGACTATGAGCAGACCACCACAAGTCTGTCAGAACTGACTGTGCTATTGTGCATGTAGCTGCTCCCTCTTCTGTATGCCTCTGAAACTCCTCTTTATTAATAAAAACTCTTGTCCACTGATTAGCAGGGGCTAGTTCACCTTTGGACATGAATCCGCTCTCTCCCCTGATTGCCAGCCTACAAAATAAAGCAACCTCTCTTTTCTACCAATATTGCCTAACTACTGGCTTTCAAGTGGCAAACGGCTGTACCTGAGTTTCAGTAACACAGAATGTTCCAAAGTCATTTGCAGCAAACGTTACTGTTGTGCATGGGTTACAATTTCAAATCTACTTGTTTATGCTTCCTGCTGACCTAAATAGGTCTCTCCGAATGTCTTGAGACACTCGTTTCTGCTTCAGCCAGGCCTCTCTTGGTGACAGTGGTGTTCAACCGGGCAACATTCTTGGGAAGGAAGGGATGTCTGTTCCTGCCTTGGCGAGGCCACTCCTTGTAGGCAGTGGTGCAAGCCATGAGCTCCTCTCTGCTAGCATCCTTCTCTTACTACATGAGACTTTGTCTTTGCATAAGCAGCTGGATGTCAGCTCTTAGTTGTCTAAGCTGACTTTATAAGGACAAACTGGCAGAAAGGTACACATCAGCTAACTTTGGACTTTATTCCTTTTGCCTCCTGTCTGCCTGGAATAACAGTGTAATTAATCTATTATTGGTTTGGAGTGTGTTATTCCTTTATTGGCTTATTAAGAACCATTATTCTGTATGCTATTGGCTTGTGAAATATTATTGAAAGTTATAATCTAGCAGTGGACCTGTGTTTAATACATTATTGGTAAAAACAAGCTCAGTTTTTGAGCATAATTTGACTCAAAACCAAACAGTTATTTAAAAAAAATAAATAACAAAACCAAAAGCAGTTTAATAAAAAAAATTCCCCCCAAATAAAACAATTATGCTATTTGGCATTATATTTTTAAGATTTTTAAAACCCCCTTCTCCCATCCACATGTGATGGCTGCTATCAGGGTCCAGTCTACACCAATTGTGTGTTTCCTGATGACAATGATGACGGCATCTTTAGTCCACAGGTGATGGATCTTCACAGTGACAGACCCAAGGCTCTGTGATGAATGAACAAGGGAAGCGCCACAAGAGATTGTTCCAGTGTAGTTATACTAAGTGCTTTTATTGGATTTCAAAATTTTTAAATTAGTAATCCTTGTGGGAGATACATGACAGCATCACTGAGCAGGGTGTTTGATTGACGCCCGACTGGCTGTCAGCCACACTGGCTCACCATGCCAGTGCCAGTGCCTGACACACTCATGACAGTCACACTCGCTTTTGCACAGGAGCTCAGGGCTCCTGTCCTAACACCTCCCTGCTCGCTGTTCTTGGAGGCAAGTGCTGGCTTTTCTGAATCTTTCTGTTTCTTAAAATAACCAGTGTAACACTGGGCAGTGATTGATAAATCAGTGAGTTAATAAAGAGATGCTGCCTTATACTTTACTTTCTGATGGTTATCTTAGCAAAGTGGGCTTTTTGTGGACAGTTCTGAGGTGAGTATAGGGCAGATCAAATTCAGATGCCACTCTCCTTGCTACATGGGTGCTTTCCCCAAACACACGATCCCATCCCATCTCCATGGCATCCTGGTGGTACAGGGTTTGCTGCACACATTTTTCATGTGTGAAATCTGAGGCTTGGACAGCATAGAGAGTTGCCAAGGTCAGGTTGGGCAATTATGTCTTCTGACTGCGAGGCCCACTCTGCATAACTATTCTTTGCAATTTTGTGTGTGTGTGTGTGTGTGTGTGTGTGTGTAATCCTAAGAGATGCAAGGCCAGCTTCAGCTTTTGCAAATAGTCAAGAGAGAAAGCCAGCAGAGGCAGGTAAAATTTGACTTCTTAAACACACAGTGAGGGTGCTTCTGCTCCAAGCAGTGTACAAACTGAGTCCAGGAATTTCCAGCTCAACCACATCAAGAATGCTGTTGAGCAAATCCTTCTCGAATCTTAATTATTTGTTCCATAATTGGTGGCATTTGTCTGTTATAATTTGTCAACTGAAAAAGCAAATGACTTGAATTCATTTGTGGAAAACTGCATCTGGAAAGAGCAACAGAATAATCATGAGGGAAATGTTGGAAACCACTAAGCAAGCAATTACAGGAAGAGGAAAGATGAGCTGTGTTTCATTCTGTGCTGTTGAGCGGTCCTGGGAAATGCCAGTGGCCAATGAGAAATCAAGTTGAAATGCACACTCAGCCAATCAAGTAGTTTATCATATGTGAAAATGTGGGCGAGAGCAAGGGAAGCAGGGAGGGGAGATGCGTGGGGACTCAGGATGCTTTCTGAGCCTACAGTCTCTGAGGTGAGAGAACACGCTGGCTACCAGCAAAGAGCGGGTGGTGTCTGTTGTTGTTTAAATGCTCAGTCGTGTCTGACTCTTTGTAACTCCATGGATTCTAGCTCGCTAGGCTCCTTGGTCCATGGGATTCTCCAGGCAAGAATACTGGAGTGGGTTGTCATTTCATTCCTCAGGGCATCTTCCCGACCCAGGAATTGAACCCGCATCTCCTGAATTGGCAGGCAGATTCTTTACCATTGAGCCACCAGGGATTTTCACAGAGAAATAACTGGCAAAGAGCAGATATATTTCATATGAAAATTAGGACAGACTACAGAGCAATCCAACTGTAAAACATTTCCTTTTTTTTCCCTTCTGCAAAACACCCTTTACAATAAAAGGCGATGGACCCCAGACCATCTGCCGCAAGTTTTCAGAAATAGAGCGTTAGAGCGTTCCTCCCTCCATCCTCCCCTCCCTCTCTTCACCCTCTGTTCTTCCTTCCATGTGTGTATTTGGATACCCCCCCATTTCTTCTCTCTTTCCCTCCCTCCATGCTTTCATTTATTTTTCCATCCACCCACCCACTAGCATACATTCAAAAAATAACTTTATATTGCCTATGACGTTCCAGGGACAAGGTCCTGGGAATGCTGCCATTGGTCAAAGCATCGTGGCTCCATTCCTTCTGGAGCTTATCATCTCAGGTGGGTACAGGTGTGAGCAAACCACGAGCGCTCTTCCTGGTAAGTGCAGATGCACCTCCTTTGCGGAGCTCTGCAGAAGGCACTGCGACGTTGCAGGCTGCGCTCACATAAAGCCTACAGAGCGTGTCTTGTTGTGAAGACTTCATGTACGTGACCGACATAATCCCGAGACATCCTTAGGAGGTTTGCACTGTTTCACCGTTCAACTACGAGGAAATCGAGCCGCAGGGACACGTGGTGGGTGCCACGGTGTCCTAGCTTGTGGCAGAGGGTCACCCCTCTCCCCTCACCTTCTCTCCCCCTGCTCTCCGGGAGCTTCTCTCCTGGCCTGTCTGTGCCAGTTCTGCATGCCACATTCCCTCCCCAGAGGAATCTGAGGATGCGTGCTCACTATAGAAAAATTCTCTTTGCTCAAAAAGCTTGGGCCACATTTATAAGAAAATAAAATATTTATTCCTCTGAAACTCATTTTGTCCCTTATTCTTATAAATCCTTCCTTTGCCATCAGTGGAAGTGACTGGAGAAGCAACACGTGTGACTCATGGGGCAAAGCATCCTGAGAATGGATGACGCCATCTCTCCTGATCAGCAGCTGTTTGAGTGCATTTGCCAGTAGTGACGCTGGGCTCTGGGGTGGAGGTCTGGGCAGGGGTGCTCCCAGCACACGGTGTGCAGAGAACTGAGGCTACAGAGTGAGAGGAAGCCCTCATCCTACAGCCACAGGCAAGGAGGGGATGCTAAGCCTTTTATTTCTAGACAGCTCTCCAGGGCAGTCCTGCTTACAGCGTCTCTGGCCTATTGCAGCATGATTTTACCTCCTTAAGACATTAAGGACAGAGATCTCTTCTCTCTATGCTTCCAAGTAACTCTCCCCAGTTCTACTGAGCTGCTCTTATTTCTAGCTTGTCATCTGTTCAGCACAGTTTTCCTGCTCTCTGCCATCAAACTCTAGAGCCTCAGGCTTCCTGATATGCTTTGGTCCTTTCTCCAGCTTGGACTGTTCATCTTTGTTTTCACAGGGAGATTCTCCAATGACTAAGCCCCATGGTGGGCATTCTCTGTTCTGACCTCCACATCTACAGAAACTACACTTTCTCAGATCATTTGTGACGCTGTGATCAAATGCTATCAGCTTTTCCTTGCTATATTTTTCATATTTGTATCCAGCATTCAATCTGACCCTTGAAAGGTTTTCCATCCTGGCTTAAACAATGTTACATTTGTGATCCTGCTCACAACCTAAGGCTCTTTTGGCCCCTTCTATGTTTCTCCTTTTGACTGCAGACATCCCTAGCCCCTCTCTTGGAAACCTCAAACATTCTCACAGCTTTAGCCATTATTTCTATAAACATGATTCCAAAATTCCTATTTCTGGTGTGTCTCCTCTCTACAGCAGCAGCCCTGTTCTTCTCTGTAGTACTTTTAAATTAGACTCAAAATAATTACAAACCAAGCTTCTTTCTTTCATATCAGCCTGCTTCCCTTCCAAGATTCTGCCTCTGAAGGTTGTATCATCCTTTCTCTTGGAATCACACTCCATTTCTGAAGCTCCTTCCCATGGTCTGCATCCCACCCATCTCTCCTTCCCTCGCTGACTTTTCTCCTTGATTCTGCTTCTTCCTTCCCATTCTCTGCCACCACCCTACTAACTTCAAGCCTAACTGTCCTCACTTCAAGCCTTTGTTGCAGTCAACTTTTTGTTGGTGTTGGGCAGAAAGACATTGTCCTCTACCCATCTAGAGTCTTCTGGCTGGTTTCAGAATTAAATTGACATGAGATAGATTAACAGAAGAAAATTAAAGTTTAGAACAGGTGTATATTGGGAGCTTCCCAGGTGGTGCTAATGGTAAAGAACATGCCTGTCAATGCAGGAGACCAAAGAAATGTAGGTTTGATCTCTGGGTTGGGAAGATCCCCTGGAGGAGGGCATGGCAACCCACTCCAGTATTGTCGCCTGGAGAATCCCATGGACAGAGGAGCCTGGTGGACTAGAGTCTATAGGGTCACAAATAGTTGGACATGACTGAAGCAACTTAGCACGCACATACATGGGAGAGACCCAGGAAAACTAATTCCCCAAATGACTGAAGCCCTCGCCTTATATACCATCTTCAGCTAAAGACAAGAAAGAATGTTAGGGATAGTGGTTTGGGACTTCAAAAGGAAAGAAGGCACTTCGGATGAAGATAGAAAAGCACATGTTTGTTACTTAAATGTTAGCTCGGCCAAGCAGAGACAATGGGAAGCAGAGATGAAATTGGAGCCTATTATACAGAGTGAAGTAAGCCAGAAAGAAAAACACCAATACAGTATACTAACACATATATATGGTATTTAGTCAATTGGTAAAGATAACCCTGTATGCGAGATATCAAAAGAGACACAGATAAATAGAACAGTATTATGGACTCTATGGGAGAGGGCGAGGGCGGGATGATATGGGAGAATGGCGTGGAAACATGTAAATTATCGTATGTGAAATGAATCGCCAGTCCAGGTTCAATGCATGATACAGGGTGCTCGGGGCTGGTGCACTGGGATGACCTGGTGGGATGGGATGGGGAGGAAGGTGGGAGGGGGGTTCTGGAAGGGGAAAACATGTACACCCATGGTGGATTCATGCCAATGTATGGCAAAACAAATAAAAAAAACATAAAAAAAAAAAAAGACAACAGACTTTACTGGGTTCCTCCCTGTCTCCATGCCTACTGTATATTATACTCATCATGGTGATAGCTCCCTTCCTGGAACAGGTCCTCTGCCTACATTCTCATTTTTTTTTTAATATATACAACTTCATTTGTCAATTATATGATGCTAAAACTGGGAAAATATATGAAGCAAAAACTGATAACATTGAAAAGAAAAATACGATTCTACAATAAGAGTTGGAGAAGTCAATATCCTATTCTCAATACTGGATAGAACAACTAGACAGAAATAAGGAACTAGAGGACTTTAACAACACAAACCAGGTAGATGGTAGATCATACACAGAACACTATCCAACAACAAAATACTCATTCTTCTTAAGTACACATGGGAAATTAAGTAACAAGAGCCAAAAGGTGGAATCAATTGACAGATAAATGGATTTAAAACAGATATATATACGTATATATATATATATATATACATATATATATATATAAATACACACACAAAGGCAAATTTGAAAGACTATTACATGTGGGAAGTAGACTTATTTTTGAGGTGTCCTACGGGGCACAGCTTGAGCAAATAGAGAAGGCATAAGGAGCTATCTTCTGGCTTAAGGACAACCAAAGCTGCCAGAAACAAGCTCTACCGAGTGGGGAGCTCTCAGTGGGTGGAAAAAATCAAGAAAAAGGAAGAAGGCCACCGCTTAGCTGTTGTAAAGGGAATTCAGGCAACAGGTCCTCTTCAGGGCCTGCTAATCTTATGACAGAATGAGTTAACTATAATTTTAATGTTTCGGTTAATATAAGAGGGAAATTGGATCTGAAAAGATGCTTGTCTCCATCTTGTTCTTCCCTCTTCACCCCTCCTCCTCTCCAAAGTTAGTTTCATAGATGGGTAGGTGGGTGGTGGTTGGTTGGATCTTTGATATATATCAATGAATAAAACAGACACCTAAGCCAGTTCCTGTCACATACTAGACCCCCAAATATTTGAATGAAGAATGAGTGTAAAAGTTCATGAGGTGTTTAGTGTTGCTGTCCTCTGCCTGTATATTAGCTGCTACAGCCAGATACAGGTGGTCGGTATCGCCACCAGAGGCATCTTTGCATGTGATGAGTCACTCGTACAATTTTCCACATTTTAAAGAGAAAGAAATGTGGGAAGATTTTCAAGTGTAGCATTGAAAGATCTGGAGTTCATTGAGCTGAGTCACTAGGAGGTTCTGTGCTGGTGCTACTCTTAGGAACGTATTTATTGTATTTTATTTATTTTTGGTTGCACTGGGTCTTCGTTGCTGCACAGAGGCTGTCTCTAGCTGTGGCCCATGGGGGCTCCTCTCTGGTTGCAGTGCACGGCTTCTCATGCAGTGGCTCCTTCTGTTGTGGAGCACGGGCTCGGGGCTCACAGGCTTCAGTGCTGTGGAACGTGGCTTCAGGAGCTGTGGCACACTGGCTTAGCTGCTCTGTGGCATGTGGGATCTTCCCAGGCCAGGGATCAAACCCGTGTGCCCTGCATTGGCAGGCTGATTTTTATCCACTATACCACCAGGGAAGTCCTGTGCTGGTTCTGCTATTGTTTAGAAAGATGTTGTCTTGAGGTTAGTAAGACAAATGATTGTTGTCATTGCTGTTTAGTCTCTGAGTTATGTCCGACTCTCTGCGACCTCATGGACTGCAGCCTGCCAGACTTCTCTGTCCATGGGATTTCCCAGGCAAGAATACTGGAGTGGGTTGCCATGTCCTTCTCTCGATCTACATTCTTTAGGCAGTTAGGAGGAAGGTTATCTGAAACACCTTTGAAAACTCTTTAAAAGAACACCTTCATTATGAATATTCCCTTGAAAGTGAAAGTCACTCAGTCATGTCCAATTCTTTGCGACCCCATGGACTATGCAGTCCATGGAATTCTCCAGGCCAGAATACTGGAGTGGGTAGCCTTTCCCTTCTCCAGCGGATCTTCCCCACCCAGGAATCCAACTGGGATGTCCCACATTGCAGGAGGATCTTTACCAACTGAGCTATCAGGGAAGCCCATTCCCTTACTTATCAGGGAAGCATCTTCCCTTACTTAAACACTATTGACTTGCTTGTCATTGCAGACTCTAGGAAACACGGCCCCAACTCAGAATGCCAAGTACCTCTTCATTAGCCCCCTCTATTCAGCCATGTTGATAAGTTCTCTTGGGCCTTGACATACCCTATACCTGTTCCTACCACCATATCTTTACAAAAAGCCTTTCAGTCATACTTCCAATTTTGCTTATGCCATAACTGTAATTTTGTAAAAATATGAATGTACTTGAAATTGAAAGTAAAATAAAAAATTAAAATAGAAAAAAAAAAAGCCTTTTAAAAAAACTTAATTTTTATTTTATATTGGGGTATAGTTGATTTACCTGGAGAAGGGAATGGCAACCCACCCTAGTATTCTTGCCTGGAGAATTTCATGGCCAGAGGAGCCTGGTGAGCTGCAGTTCATGAGGTTGCAAAGAGTTGGACATGACTAAGTGATTAACATGCACATACCTAGCTGATTTAGTGGCTCCCATGTCCTTCTTGCTTCTTTACTCAGCAGTAAAGAATTTACCTGCAATGCAGGATACATGGGTTCGATCCTTGGGTCGGGAAGATCCCCTGGAGAAGGAAATGGCAACCAACTCCAGTATTCTTGCCTGGAGAATCCACGGACAGAGGAGCCTAGTGGGCTACAATCCATTGGGTTGCAAAGAGTTGGACAGGACTGAACGACTGAGTACATACAATCATAGCTGATTTATAATGAGTTAATTTCAAGTGTACAACAAAGTGATTCAGTTATACGTATACATATATCCATTGTTTTTCAGATTCTTTTCCCTTATAGGTTGTTACAGAATATTGAGTAGAGTTCCCTGTGCTATCCAGTAGGTCCTTGTTGATTAGCTATTTTATATATAATAGTGTGTATATTTTAATCCCAAACTCCTAATTTATTCCTCCCCCTACCTTTCCCCTTTGATAACCGTGTTTGTTTTCTAAGTCTGTGAGTCCATTTCTGTTTTGTAAATAAGTTCATTTGTATCATTTTTTAAGATTCCACATATAAGTGATATCATATGATATTTGTCTTTCTCTTTTGGACTTACTTCACTTACTATGATAATCTCTAGGTCCATCCATGTTGCTGTAAATGACATTACTTCATTCTTTTCATGCCTGAGGATTATCTCATTATATATACATATCACATCTTCCTTATCCATTCATCTGTCAACGGACACTTAGGTTGCTTCCAGTTTGCCTGCATGAAGTGCCTTGTCTGCCCTCTCTATTCCATCAATCAAATCCCACTCACTCTTCAGAGACCATCTGAGATCTTTCTCCTCCTTCATGAATACTTTCCTCATTGTTCCAACCACCAGTCATCTCTGAAACATCTTAGAGCAGGAAACACACTGGCTCCCAGATATTTCAGGCTATGGAATAGGGCTGAGCTGGTAAGTAGGTATACTCAAGAGTTGCATAAAAATGTAGTGTTTGTGGGTCTGCTGTGGGCATTGGGAATTTCATTTTTATGGACCTACCCACAAGATTCTGATGTGCGATATGTGTTCAGTATGTAACTCTCAATCTCGTTTATGCTGACTTTCTACAGGTCAGATGCCATTTACCCAGCTAAGGTGTGCAAGCAGCTTCAGGATGGCTTAATCACCATGGTGGCATCCTGCTGGAAACACAAGGAGCATGAGGGAGTCACATTTACAAGTAGCCTCCAAATCAACCTTCCCCACACAACCCCTGTCGATAGATAGTCGTGTGCATCCATTCATTTATTTTTCATTAAGTCCATCCATTCACTTAACAAGCACATACTGGTCACTGTCAAGGTCCTGGTTAAGTAAGGAGATAAGTTCACTCAGGAGAGGAGAACCCCTGCATCCCATCTGACAAAAGTTTTGCTGCCAGATCAACAGAATGCTATGGGAGCCCGAGGGAGAAAACAGATTTTTGCAGAGCCCATAAATTCTTCATAGAAGAGGTGACAGGATTGACATTTGAGCTGAGTAGTGAGGGCTAAACAGGGAGGAAGGAGGGGACATTCCTAGGAGAAATGAAAGTGTGATAGAGAAGAGCAAAGGTCAAAAGCTGACACTACTTGGAGAGAAAAATGAATGGTTCCAGGTGACTGCTGCTGCTGCTGCTGCTGCTGCTAAGTCGCTTCAGTCGTGTCCAACTCTGTGCGACCCCATAGACAGCAGCCCACCAGGCTCCGCTGTCCCTGGGATTCTCCAGGCAAGAACACTGGAGTGGGTTGCCATTTCCTTCTCCAATGCATGAAAGTGAAAATTGAAAGTGAAGTCGCTCAGTCGTCTCCGACTCCTAGCGACCCCATGGACTGTAGCCTACCAAGGCTCCCCCATCCATGGGATTTTCCAGGCAAGAGTACTGGAGTGGGGTGCCATTGCCTTCTCCGTCCAGGTGACTAGAGAGGATAAATGGAGAGATGGTGTCAGGAAATACAGGCGAGAAGGGGAGGTGAGACAGCACTGTGGGAGTTGTCTAAAGGCTCTACATCAGATCTGGGTTCTGGGATCATAAATCTTGCCACAGTACAGAGAGTAAGAAATAGGGAAGAACTTCTAGACTGAGAACATGACCATGAAGCTGTCACGGGAACCTGGGGAAGGCGGACAAGACCTTGGTCTTCTGAAGTGTGAGTGAAAGTCCAGAGGAGAAGATAGCAGTTGGAGGGACAGTGATTTGTCTCCATTCATCCCAACCAGTTCTCTTTTGCTGCCTCCCCATCTGTCAGATTTCTCTCAAGTTATCAGCCTCAGCCACTGGGTGAATAGTGATGCTATCAACCAAGGCAAGGGCCAGAAAGAAGCATGGATTTGTGGGGGAGGAAAGTGGAGAGTGGCCTTTGAAACACTGAAGTTAAGTTGCCTACAAGGCACCATGATGAGGGGCACAGAGCCCAGGAGGGATATGAGAAATGCATTTGTCAACTTGGAGTCACTGAAAAAGAAGAAATAGTTGGAGCCTTGGGAATGGCTGGGGTTTGGACATGACTTTGAGAGAAGGTTGGGCTGAATGTTTTGTAAACATTCAGCAAGAAGGAAATGGCTGTGCTTGAGTATTTAATTTCTTCTATTTCTTCTGCTTGGGATACTGATGAATAAATGAAGCCCATTAAGACACAGGGTAGATTAAGTTAATTAACAGTTTACGAGGTAATTCCCTGGTGATCTGGTGCTTAGGACTCAGCACTTTCAATACAAGGGCCTGAGTTAAATTCTTGGTCAGGGAACTAAGATCCCACACGCCACCTGGCGTGGCCCAAAAGGAGAAAAAAAAAGAGCTTACAAGTTAAACAATTAGTATCCAAAAAACCCCAAAAACCAACAGTGTGAACTAAATGGGAGTGTTGGGTGATAGGAAGGGTGAAAACATCACTGCTCCAGCCTCACTGAAAGCAGGCCTTCTGAACCCAGAATTGGCATAAGAAACATTATTTGTTATCTATCATTGAAGGAGAGAGGAGATAGAGATTTATTGGAAGTACCAGGAAGATATTATGTGCAAGGAAGAAACTATTATTTATGATGTAGTGTAGTGATGATATATCCAGAATCTATCATTACAGTGAATTTCATTATCTTTTTACTTGCTATAATTTATTTACTTCCTCAAGAGCTCAACAAATTCTCTCATATTTAAGAAATATTCACTAAGTAAATAACTATATTTTACACACCATTTTTAAAATAAGAGTTAAAGTAAAGTAAGATAAAAAAGAAAAAATACATTTCTTGACATGTTCAATGTTGCAGGACAGGTTGAAGGAAAAATAATAACAGAAATCTTGGTCTCCATCAAACATTATTTTCTGAGGTCCCAGTTGCAGGCATTGTTTTATATTAGTCTTTAAGCCGATCGGAAAGTTCAATGCTTAATATACATTTACTTCACATGAGATTAAATTCTTTAGTATTTATTTGTGGTCCCATATTTTCTTGAATGAAACCTTATAAAAACCTCAGTATTATTTAAATTGATGTTTATCATATTCAGGATAAAAATAATTTGTCTACTAAGACTTAACATGGTGTCAGAGAATCCACCTTATTCCCTAACTTTATGTTACTAGGTTCTTTAGGTCTTTTGTGAGAAAATGACATAAATATACACTTATCAATACCTAACAATTTATTGTTTCATACCTACCACCATCATACAATAATTAAAAAGCATTCAGTTCAGTTCAGTCACTCAGTCGTGTCTGACTCTTTGTGACCCCATGGACTGCAGCACACAAGGCTTCCCTGTCCATCACCAACCCCCAAGTCTTTCTCAAACTCATGTCCATCTAGTCGGTGATGCCATCCAACCATCTCATCCTCTGTCATTCCCTTCTCCTCCTGCCGTCAATCTTTCCCAGTATCAGGGTCTTTTACAATGAGTCAATTCTTCACATCAGGTGATCAAAATATCAGAGTTTCAGCTTCAGCATCAGTCCTTCCAAGGAATATTCAGGACTCATTTCCTTTAGGATTGACTGATTTGACCTTCTTGCAGTCTAAGGGGCTCTCAAGAGTCTTCTCCAACACCACAGTTTAAAAGCATCAATTCTTTGGTACTCAGCATTCTTTATGCTCCAACTCTCACATCCATACATGACTACTGGAAAAACCATAGCTTTGACTAGATGGACCTCTGTTGGCAAATAATGTCTCTGCTTTTTTATATGCTGTCTAGATCGGTCATAGCTTTTCTTCCAAGGAGCAAGCGTCCTTGAATATTGTGGCTTCAATCACCATCTGCAGTGACTTTGGAGCCCCCCCAAAATTAAGTCTGTCACTGTTTCAGTTGTTTCCCCATCTATTTGCCATGAAGTGATAGGACCGGATGTCATGATCTTCGTTTTTTGAATGTTGAGTTTTAAGCCAACTTTTTCATTCTCCTGTTTCACTTTCACCAAGAGGCTCTTCAGTTCTTCTTTGCTTTCTGCCATAAGGGTGGTGTCATCTGTATATCTGAGGTTATTGATATTTCTCCCTGCAATCTTGATTCCAGCTGGTCCTTCATCCAGCCTGGCAATTCTCATGATGTATTCTGCATATAAGTTAAATAAGCAGGGTGACAATATACAGCCTTGATGTACTCCTTTCCCAATATTTAACCTGTCTGTTGTTCCATGTCCAGTTCTAACTGTTGCTTCTTGATCTGCATACAGATTTCTCAGGAGGCAGGTAAGGTTGTCTGGTATTTCCATCTCTTTAAGAATTTTCTACAGTTTGTTGTGATCCACATAGTCAAAGGCTTTGGCATAGTCAATAAAGCAGAAGTAGATGTTTTTCTGGAATTCTGTTGCTTTTCCGATGATCCAATGGATGTTGGCATTTTGATCTCTGGTTTCTCAGTTCAGTTCAGTTCAGTTCAGTTCAGTTGCTCAGTCATGTCCGACTCTCTGCGACCCCATGAATTGCAGCACGCCAGGCCTCCCTGTCCATCACCAACTCCCGGAGTCTATCCAAACCCATGTTCATCGAGTTGGTGATGCCATCCAACCATCTCATCCTCTGTCGTCCCCTTCTCCTCCCGCCCCCAATCCTACCCAGCATCAGGGTCTTTTCCAATGAGTCAACTCTTCGCATGAGGTGGCCAAAGTATTGGAGCTTCAGCTTCAACATCAGACCTTCCAACGAACACCCAGGATTGATCTCTTTTAGGATGGATTGATTGGATCTCCTTGCAGTCCAAGGGACTCTCAAGAGTCTTCTCCAACACCACAGTTCAAAAGCATCAATTCTGCAGTGCTCAGCTTTCTTCACCGTCCAACTCTCACATCCATACATGACCACTGGAAAAACCATAGCCTTGACTAGACAGACTTTTGTTGGCAAAGTAATGTCTCTGCTTTTCAATATGCTATCTAGGTTGGCCATAAACTTCCTTCCAAGGAGTAAGCATCTTTTAATTTCATGGCTGCAGTCACCATCAGCAGTGATTCTGGAGCCCAAAAAAGTAAAGTCTGACACTGTTTCCACTGTTTTCCCATCTATTTCCCATGGAGTGATGGGACCAGATGCCATGATCTTAGTTTTCTGAACGTTGAGCTTTAAGCCAACTTTTTCACTCTCGTCCTTCACCTTCTCAGCCTTTTCTAAATCCAGCTTGAACATCTGGAAGATCTCAGTTCACGTACTATTGAAGCCTTGCTTGGAGAATTTTGAGCATTACTTTGCTATCATGTGAGACGAGTGCAATTGTGCAGTAGTTTGAACGTTCTTTGCCATTGCCTTTCTTTGGGATTGGAATGAAAATTGACCTTTTACAGTCCCTTGGCCACTGCTGAGTTTTGAAAATTTGTTGGCATACACCACTTCAGTATTCGTGCCTTGAGAACTCCATGAACAGTATGAAAAGGCAAAAAGATATGACACTGAAAGATGAACTCCCCAGCTTGGTAGGTGCCCAATATTCTACTAGAGAAGAGCTTGAAGGAGCGAAGAGAGGGAGCCAAAGCAAAAACAATGCCCAGTTGTGGATGTGACTGGTGATGGAAGTAAAGTCCAGTGCTCTAAAGAACAATATTGCTTGAGAACTTGGAATATTAAGTCCACGAATCAAAGTAAATTGGAAGTGGTCAAACAAGAGATGGCAAGAGTGAACATCGACATTCTAGGAATCAGTGAACTGAAATGGACCAGAATGGGTGAGTTTAATTTAGATGACCATTATATCTACTACTGTGGGCAAGAATCCCTTAAAAGAAATGGAGTAGCCTTCATAGTCAACAAGAGTCTGAAATACAGTACTTGGGCTCAATCTCAAAAACAACAGAATGATCTCAGTTCGTTTCCAAGGAAACCATTCAATATCACAGTCATCCAAGTCTATGCCCCAACCAGTAATGCTGAAGAAGCTGAGGTTGATTGGCTCAGTGAAGACCTACAAGACCTTCTAGAATTAACACCAAAAAAAGATGCCCTTTTCACCATATGGGACTGGAATGCAAAAGTAGGAAGTCAAGAGATACCTGGTGTAACAGGAAAATTTGGTCCTGGAGTACAAAAAGAAGCAGGGCCAAGGCTAACAGAGTTTTGCCAAAAGCATACACTTGTCATAGCAAAAAGCATTAGCAACGTGCAAATGTATGGGGCAAATGTCAGACTATAAGAAGCATAATCTAGTCTTAGCCTATGAAAACCTCTGTATTCAATTGAACAAGAATTTGTTGAGTATCTACAATGGAAAAGGCATATACTAAATATACTTGGTGATATCCCCAAATGAGTAAGACATAGCCTCCTTCTTCAAGAATCATGTGGTCTGATGTATTAGCTACTCATACTGGCATATTAACTCACCCTAACACAAAAATGACAGATTATTTGGGAGGGGAACAGAATGTGTGCACACCCATCACTTCCTGTGATCCTCTTAAAAAGGCTATGAATTAGATGTACCTTCTTAGAGCTGATGGAGAGTGGAACTGGCCTATCACCCATGCTATCTGTTTCCTTGAGCTTGGTTATGCTACTTAATGAGTATGTCCTAAAAGGTTAATGTAAGAAAAGCAAAGATCTATAACCATTCTCAAAGAAAAGATCTTGGTCTGCAGGATAAGATTTGTGGATTCATACATACATGCATAGCATGTTTCAGGCTTCCCAGGTGGCGCTAGTGGTAAAGAACCCATCTGCCAGTGCAGGAGACATCAGAGACATGGGTTCTATCCCTGGGTCCAGAAGATCCCCTGGAGGAGGGCATGGCAAGCCACTCCAGTATTCTTGCTTGGAGAATCCCCATTCACAGAGGAGCCTGGCAGGCTACAGTCCAAAGTGTCGCAAAAAGTCAGACATGACTGGAGCGAGTGAGAGACAGTATGTTTCAATACTTTTGTTAACTTCTTACTTTATATGACTTTTAAAAATTAATGCTGACCCTGATGGAGGCATCTGCCAGGCAGGCATTTTCATATTAAGTCTTGACAACTAGTTCAGCACAGACCTCTGACTCCTCCAACTTTTCACAGCAATCAGAAGGCCAACAAAAGCCCTCAGAGAATGCGACCTGACAGAATTTTCTCAAAACTTGCACTTGCTTTCATGTCTCACATTTATTTAAATTATTTGCAGATTCCTCCTTTAAAACCTTTACAGGATTTTTCTGAGATAGCTCTCCCTTCGTCCCTGTTTGTCTCCCATGCACCTTACTCATTGCAGCTTCCCAGGTGGTGCTAGTGGTAAAGAACTCTCTTGCCAATGCAGGGGACACAAGAGACATGGGTTCGATCCCTGGATTGGGAAGATGCCCTGGAGGAGGAAATAGCAACCCACTCCAGTATTCTTGCCTGGAAAATTCCATGTACAAAGGAGCCTGGTGGGCTACAGTCCATGGAGCTGCGAGCGATTGAGCACATACCTTACTTATTAATTTACTATTGATGTCTGTGTCAATCTTTGCTGTCTGCAGTTTTTTGTTTAAGTCTTCTTCCACTCCTATTCCTTTTAAATCCTTCTTCAAAGAAAGACTCATATTCATAATTTTCTGTTTGTAGCAACTTAGCTCATTTTCCCAGTATCACAGGACAATGCAAATATTATAGCTCATCTTCAAGAAGGACCTGCACAGCGCGAGCTTTGGAGACATTAAAACAAAATAAGTCTTTGTCTCAAATGAGAGGATCTAAAACATCACGGAAAAGAACTGTTGAACTACAGGTGATGATTTGAGCTTGAATGACAGCTGAAAAGAAACTAGACTGACTTCTGGATGAAGTCTGAGACCTTTTAAAAACAGGACTAGAGGCACCAGCTCTAACATTTGCCATGAAAGCTCTGGGGTGACATAAACTATATTGAAATCTGCCTCCTGGTCTGAGTATGACGAACTCCTCTGGAAGGGAATTTTGCCACATGGAATCTTTACATCCTGCATACATCTCCCCAGATGGGAGAAGGTTCAGTCATTCAGGTTATTAGGACAGGAATATTTTTCTCATAGAAAAATGTAAAATTGGCTATGAGCTTGTCTTGAGGAGAAAGAGTTATGGAAAGTTTCTGCTTATTTTGTGGGTAGAAAAAATAATTTCGTTTGCTTTTGAGACTTGTAAACTCCCTACCATGGATTTACGAATATTGCTCCTACTTTACAGAGAGATGAGCAAGGCATTGAAGAGGTAAACATTTCAAGGACGTGGCAGAAACAGAACCAAAGGAACTCTATTTGGCCCCCTCCCACCTTATTATATCTATCCATCTACCTGGCAAGAGCCACGTAGTAAACATTTCGCTGAACTGTACACAAAAAGTGAGCTTTCGGCAGCTGCTTCACATTGTGTGAGGGGATTACGCCAGAAGAGGAGTGTGCTGCCCTGTATCTGGCACTCCAGTTGCAAGAATGAAGAGGATGGCAGACTTAGGCTTGCAAGCAAAGGATTGACTTTATGCGTATCATGCCCAAGGATCTTATTTGATTCTTGAAGTTACTTTTCTCTGGTGATCAGTTCAGTCTACTGAAGTTCAAGAGCACATGGTAGGTGAAAACACATTCATTAGCATAGGGGATGCAAAGCTGGGGAAATGGAATCTCTCCTCTTTCAGACTTGCACCTCAGAATCCTGAGCTCTGAAGGTTACCTTGTATGACGCTAGATTTATGCACTTACAAGTGTGTGTGTTTTGTTGTTTTTTTGTCACTAAGTCATGTTGACTCTTTCGTGACCCCATACACTATAGCTCGCCAGGCTCCTCTGTCCATGGGATTTCCCAGGCAAGAATCCTAGAGTGGGTTGCCATTTCCTTCTCCAGGGGATCTTTCCAATCCAGGGATAGAACCACATCTCCCACATTGGCAGGCAGATTCTTTACCACTGAGCCACCAGGAAAGCCCTATGTATATGTATATATATACATGTGCGTGCATGCGTGTGTGCTCAGTCACTTCAGTCGTGTCTGACTCTCTGCGACCCCATGGGCCATAGCCCACCAGGCTCCTTTGTCCATGAGATTCTCCAGGAAAGAATACTGGAGTGGGTTGCCCGAACCTTCTCCAGTGATAAAGTATGAAGTGAGTGAAGTGAAGTCGCTCAGTCGTGTCCGACTCTTTGTGACCCCATGAACTGTAGTCTACAAGGCTCCTCTGTCCATGGGATTTTCCAGGCAAGAGTACTGGAGTGGGTTTCCATTTCCTTCTCCATACACACACACACACACACACACACACACACACACACACATATATATAATCTTTATCCATTCATCTGTCTATAGACATTTAGGTTGCTTCCATGGCTTGGCTATTGTAAATAGTCCTGCTATGAACATGGACACGTAAATATGTTTGAATTAGAATTTTTTCGACATATGCCCAGAAATGGGATTGCAGGATCATATGTTGACTCTATTTTCAAAAACTTCTATATTGTTCTCTATAGTGGCTGAACCAATTTACATTCCAAGCAACAGTTTAGAAGGATTTCCTTTTCTCCACACCCTCTCCAGCATTTTTTATTTGTAGACATTTTGATGGTGGTCATTCTGACTTCTCTGACACAGCTAAGCATACAGTCTGACTTGTGTGAGGTGATGATGCCTCATGGTAGCTTTGGTTTGTATTTCTTTAATAAGCTGCTATGTTGAGAATCTTTTCATGTGTCTTTTGGTCATCTGTATGTCTTCTTTGGAAAAATGTCTATTTAGGTCTTCTGCCCATTTTTTGATTGGGTGTTTATTGAACCATATGAACTGTCTTATATTTTTGAAAATTAAGCTCTTGTTGGTTGCATAGTTTGCAAATATTTTCTCCCATTCCATGGGATGTCTTTTTGTTTTGTTCACAGTTTTCTTTGCTGTGCCAAAGCTTATAAGTTTGATTAGGGTCCACTTGTTTATTTTTGCTTTTACTTATATTGCCTTGGGATACAGCATAAGTTTTCTAGACCTTCAAGGAAAACTATTCTGGATTTTTCAAATTTGATCTCTTACAAATCTGTCATTTGGGGGAAACCTTATTTCTATTCATCTTTGATATTTTGATACCCATAAACACACACACACATGCACACACACAGAGAAATAAATTACTTGACCTTCTTTCTCTACTACCATGTTTACCTCTGCCTCTAAATTCTTTATTTAAAGATGGACAAAGGGTAGTGGGGAAGCCTAGACTCTGGCTACAGATTCTATTTTGCTATCTTAAGAAGTGATGGCCAGGGAGGGAACTCATCAGTTATAGATATGTGCCTACATCTTCAAGCAGACTTAGACATAAACACAACAGAATCACCTCTATGGCCAATAAATACCCTGTAGACAAATTTAACTCCAAATGTATCCTCATATTTCACCTAGTTTTCAATGAAAACATGGCCTTAGGCATAAACAATGAAATTAAGTCTCAGTTAATTCCATTCATTCACTTTGCAGTTTACACTTTGGTGCTTTTTCCCCTATGTCCACAGTGTCAGTCTATCAACAGATATATTAATATAAATTTTAGGTTTTCAATCTCTAAACCTTAAAGAACAGAACTGAAGCTCTTGTATATAAATTTACAGGGAAGCCCTATACCAAAACAGATTTCCTCTAACTTTATACATTTGTCAAAGTCTTGGCAGTGAAAATGAATGAAGCAGCATTCTCTGCTATATATTAGGATCCATACTCCAAAAGGCAAATTATATCCTAGATTTTACTTTTTGATGTCACAAGGATAAATCGAATGCCAAAGATTTTTGTGGAATGCATGATGCTTTGGCTCTATGTAACTGCACTGTTAGTGTTTGCAAAGGATTGTGGAAAATAAAAAATATTTCACTGAAGAAATGTAATGAAAACTTATTGTAACAATGTTGAATAAAAACTTCAGTGACTGTTTGGGCATTATCTCTAAAAGTGCAGGTGAAAGTATGTTTAATTAATTGGATAGATATAAAATCCAGATTTTACAATCTGAAGTTTTCTTTACATAATTCTTTTTTTAAGGTAAAATTATTCTCTGTTTGTTAAGATTTTGTTATTTTTTTTCTTATGACTCAATCATGAGTTCTCTTGTGGTCAGTATCTGCCTTCTGCTTTTTATTAGCGATTTTTGTGCTGAGACAAAAAATTGTTCTTGCTGTTTTTAAGCACACTTTGTTTGGCTGTCAATAGTAATCAACAAAATATAACACCAACATTGAAGGACAATGGGTGGAAATTTGTAACATTGTACAGGAAACAGTGACCAAAACCATCCCCAAGAAAAAGAAGGCAAAAAGGCAAAGTGGTTGTCAGAGGAGGCTTTACAAATAGCTGAGAAAACAAGAGAAGTGAAAGGAAAGGGAGAAAGGGAAAGATACACCCAACTGAATGCAGAGTTTCTGAGAATAGTAGAGAGAGATAAGAAGACCTTCTTAAGCAAACGATTCAAGTAAATAGAAGAAAACAATAGAACGGGAAAGACTACTAATATCTTCAAGAAAGTTGGAGACATCCAGGGAACATTTCGGGGGCTTCGCTGGTGGCTCAGAGGGTAAAGCATCTGCCTGCATTGCAGGAAACCCGGATTCAGTCCCTGGGTTGGGAAGATCCCTTGGAGAAGGAAATGGCAACCCACTCCAGTATTCTTGCCTGGAAAATCCCATGGATGGAGAAGCCTGGTAGGCTACAGTCCATAGGGTCACAAACAGTCAGACATGACTGAGCGATTTCACTTTCACTTCAGGGAACATTTCATGCAAAGATGGGTATGATAAAAGACAGAAAGAGTAAGGATCTAACAGAAGCATAAGAGATTAAGAAATGGTGACTAGAACACACAGAAGAACTAAACAAAAAACTCACAATTACCTGGATAAACATGATGGTTTGGTCACTTACCTACAGCCAGACATCCTAGAGCATGAAGTCAAATAGACCTTAGGGAGCATTACAAACCTAGTGGAGGTGATGGAATTCCAGCTGAGCTATTTCAGATCCTAAAAGATGATGCTGTTGAAGTATTGCACAATATGTCAGCAAATTTGGAAAACTCAGCAGTGGCCACAGGACTGGAAAAGGTCAGCTTTCATTCCAATTCCAAAGAAAAGCAATGCCAAAGAATGTTCGGGGGCTTCCCCGTAGCTCAGCTGGTAAACAATCTGCCTGCAATGCAGGTTCGATCCCTGGGACAGGAAGATCCCCTGGAGTAGGAAATGGCAACCCACTCCAGTATTCTTGCCTGGAGAAAACCCAAGGAAAGAGGATTCTGGAGGGCTCTAGTCCATGGGGTTGCAAAGAGTCAGACATGACTGAGTCACTAAGCACAGACTAAGCACAAAGAATATTCCAACTACTGTACAACTGCACTCATTTCACTTGATAGCAAGGTAACGCTCAAAATCCTTCAAGGTAGGCTTTAGCAGTACATGAACTGAGAACTTCCAGAAGTACAAACTGGATTTAGGAAAGGCAGAGGAACCAGAGATTGCATAGCCAACACCCACTGGATCATAGATAAAGCAAGGAAATTCCAAAGAAACATCTACTTCTGCTTCACTAACTACTCTAAAGCCTTTGAATGTGAAGATCACAACAAACTGTGGAAAGTTCTTAAAGAGATGGAAATACCAGACCACCTTACCTGTCTCCTGAGAAACCTGTATGCAGGACAAGAAGCAACAGTTAGAACCAGACATGAAATAATGGACTGGTTTAAAACTCAGAAAGGAGTACGTTAAGGCTGCACGTTGTCACCATGCTTATTTAACTTATATGCAGAGTACATTATGTAAAATGCTGGGCTGGATGAATCACAAGCTGGAATCAAGATTGCTAGGAGAAATATCAATAACCACAGATATGCAGATGACGCCATCCTTATGGCAGAAAGTGAAGAGGAACAAAAGAGACTCTTGATGAAGGTAAGAGAGGAGAGTGAAAAAAAACTGACTTAAAACTCAACATTCAAAAAACCAAGATCATGGCATCCGGTCCTATCACCTCATGGCAAATAGATGGGGAAAGAGTGGAAGCAGTGACAGATTTTATTTCCTTGGGCTCCAAAATCACTGCAGATGGTGACTGCAGCCACAAAATAAAAGACATTTGGTCCTTGGAAGGAAAGCTATGACAAACCTAGTCAGGGTATTGAAAAGCCGAGATATCACTTTGCCAACAAAGGTCCATCTAGTCAAAGGTATGATTTTTCCAGTAGTCATATATGGATGTGAGAGTTGGGCTATAAAGAAAGCTGAGCACTGAAGAATTGATGCTTTTGAACTGTGGTGTTGGAGAAGAGTCTTGAGAGTCCCTTGGACAGCAAGGAAATCCAACCAGTCCATCCTAAAGGAAATAGGCCCTGAAGATTCATTTGAAGGACTGATGCTGAAGCTGAAGCTCCTGTACTTTGGCCACCCAATGCAAAGAGTCGACTTATTGGAAAAGATCCTCATGTTGGGAATGATTGAAGATAGAAGGAGAAGGGGGTGACAGAGGTTGCAGTGGTTAGATAGTATCACCATCTCAATAAACATGAATTTGAACAAACTCTGGGAAATACTGGAGGACAGGCGAGCCTGGTGTGCTACAGTCCATGGGGTTGCAAGAGTTTGACAGTACTTAGCAACTGAATAACAACAATCGTTCTTGGTATCAATCTCCCTGATTAAACTTCTTAGAATTAATATTTTTTCATAATGTTTAATGAATTCTGATTGACACATTTTTATATTTATATCATGTATGATACTTGATATCTCATCTGCATAGGAGAATTGTATAGGTTGCAAAATACAGAAATGCATTCAAGTTACATACATGAAAAATTATGATTAGTTAGAGTCACAGGGTCTCTTATGAAGCCCAAGTTCTGGGGCATTAAGCCTCAGAAATGAGTTGCCCCAAGGAAGAATCCATAGTCAGTAATTTCTTTTTCTTGGAGTATAGTTGATTTATAATGTTGTGTTAGTTTCAGGTGTACAGAAAAATGAATCAGTTTTACATATACATACATCCAGTCTTTTTTAGATCCTTGTTGTCATTCATGTCTGCTTCTCTTTGTAAGGCTGCTTTGTTATTCTTTCTTCACAGGCTTTCTCTAATTTGGACTCTAATTGGACTCCAACATGACCATCTGCAGCCTGGGACTACACTTCTTTCATTAAAGACGCCAGTCAGATTGAACCTGAAATCTAGTTCATATTACAGATTTGAAGAACAGAGTCTCTGGTGCTCACCCTGATGTTATTCACTTCTGTTGGTTGAGAACGCGTAGTGCTGCTGGCCAGCTGTGTTAAGTCTGGAGCCTCCTATGGAACCAGGAGAACAGGGAGAAGATGGAAGGAAGGGATGATATGAAGCAGATTCCCAGAAAAATGTGAAGACAGCTCAACAGCTTCTCTAAAGAGACCACTGCAAGGAGCTTAGACCAGAGCCTTCGGAAGTTTTCTTGATTCTAAAGACCTACAAAGACACTTCTTATAAATTTTTTACTCCTTTTTTATTGAAGTGAAATTCACATGACATTATGGTTAGCCATTTTAAAGTGTATAATTCAGTGGAATTTAGTACATTATAACAACGTTGTACAACTATCACCTCCATCAGATTCCAAAATATATTTACCACCTCAAAAGGAATCATACTGATTAGCAGTCATGCCCTGTTCCTCTGCCTCTGGTTAGCACTTACCTGCATTCTGTCTCTATGGATTTATCTATTCTGGGTATTTCATATAAATGGAATTACACAATATGTGAGTCTGGCTTCATAGCATTGTGTTTTTTTTTTTAATTAAATTAGTTTATTGTCTATTTTTTTACTTTACAATATTGTATTGGTTTTGCCATACATTGACATGAATCAACCATGGGTGTACATGTTTCCCCCTTCCAGAATCCCCCTCCCACCTCCCTCCCCATCCCATCCCTCCGGGTCATCCCGGTGCACCAGCCCCGAGCACCCTGTATCATGCATTGAAACTGGACTGGCGATTCGTTTCACATATGATAATTTACACGCTTCCATGCCATTCTCCCATATCCCTCAATAATTAGAATAGCGTGGTGTTTTTGTTTCACTCGTGTAATAGCACTCTTTTTTATGGCTGAATAACTTCTGATTATATATACTGCAATTGATTTATCATTCATTCACTGATGGACGCTTGGACTGCTGCATCTTTAAGGCTATTATGTGTCAAGCAGCTATGAGCATGTGTTGTATATATGTTTGTTTAAGGACCTGTTTTCAATTATTCTGGATATATATCTAACAATAGAATTGTTAAGTCATGTGATAATTCTGTGTTTAACTTTTTGAGGAACTGACAAACTGTTTTCCACAGTGGCTGAATATTTTACATTACCACCAGCAATGTATGATGATTCAGTTTCTCCATATCCTTGAGAAAATTGCTATTTTCTTTAAAAAAAAAATATTACTCTAGCCATCCTAGCGGAGAAAGCAATGGCAACCCAGTCCGGTACTGTTGCCTGGAAAATCCCATGGCCAGAGGAGCCTGGTAGGCTACAGTCCGTGGGGTCGCTAAGAGTTGGACACGACTGAGCGACTTCACTTTCACTTTTCACTTTCATGCACTGGAGAAGGAAATGGCAACCCACTCCAGTATTCTTGCCTGGAGAATCCCAGGGATGAAGGAGCCTGGTGGGCTACCGTCTATGGGGTTGCACAGAGTCGGACACGACTGAAGTGACTTAGCAGCAGCAGTAGCCACCCTAGTGGGTTTGAAGTGGTACCTCACTGTGGTTTTAATTTGCATTTTCCTAATGATCAATGATTTTGAGTATCTTTTTGTGTGTTAGCCGACCATTTGTAAATCTTCAGAGAAATGTCTATTCAATGTCTATTTATTGCCTATTTAAAAAAATTGTTTTGTTTCTGAGTTGCAATAGGCCTTTATATATTCTGGGAACTGGACTCTTATCAGATATGTAGTTCGTTAATATTATGCTCCATTCTGTAGAGGTTGTCCTTTCATTTTCTTAATAATGTCCTTTGAATTCAAAGTTTTTAATTAGAAGTTCAATTTACCTATTTTCATTGTTGTTACTTTCAATTTTGGTTTCATACCTAAGGATCTGTTGACAAACATAAGATTGTGAAGATTTAATCCTGTAATTACTTTTGTAAGTTTTACAGATAAATCTTTTACATCAGTTCAGTTCTTTAATCCATTTTGAGTTATTTTTTGTATATGATGTGAACTAAGGATGTAACTGCATTCTTCTGCATGCGAGTATCCAGCACCTTTGTTGAAACTGAACTGGCCATAGGAAATGGCAGCCCACACCAGTATTCTTGCCTGGAGAATCCCAGGGATGGCGGAGCCTGGTGGGCTGCGGTCTATGGGGTCGCACAGAGTCGGACACGACTGAAGCGACTTAGCAGCAACATTGTATTTATTGGGCTACAAGCTTACTTGCTGTAAGCTCCAGGAGTTGATGATGGACAGGGAAGCCTTGTGTGCTACAGTCCATGGGGTCACAAGGAGTCGGACACGACAGAGTGACTGAACTGAACTGATTCCTTGTTCTTGTTCAGTCACTCAGTCGTATCCAATTCTTTGTGACCCTGTGGACTGCAGCACGCCAGGCTTCTCTGGCCTTCATTATCTCCCTGAGTTTGCTGAAACTCAGGTCCATTGAGCTGAAGATGCCATCCAACCATTCTCTGTACCACCTTCTCCACCTGCCCTCAACCTTTCCCAGCATCAGGGTCTTTTCCAATGAGTTGGCTCTTTGCATCAGGTGGCTGAAGTATTGGAAGTTCAGCTTCAGCATCAGTGCTTCCAGTACATATTCAGGGTTCATTTCCTTTAGGATTGGCTGGTTTGCTCTCCTTGCTGTGCAAGGGACTCTCAAGAGTCTTCTCCAGCACCACAGTCTAAAAGCATTAGTTCTTTGACGCTCAGACTTCTTTATAGTCCAACTCTCACATTCATACACGACTACTGGAAAAACCATAGTTTTGGATAGATGGACCTTTGTCGGCAAAGTACTGTCTCTGCTTTTTAATATGCTGCCTAGGTTTGTCATCCCTTTTCTTCCAAGGAGCAGGGGTCTTTTGATTTCATGGCTGCAGTCACCATCTGCAGTGATTTTGGAGCCAAGAAAATAGTCTGTCACTGTTTTGGTTGTTTCCCCATCTATTTGCCATGAATTGATGGGACCAGATGCCATGATCTTAGTTTTCTGAATGTTGAGTTTTAAGCCAGCTTTTTCACTCTCCTCTTTCACCTTCATCAAGAGGCTCTTTAGTTCCCCTCTGCTTTGCTTTCTGCCATTAGGTCGGTGTCATCTACATATCTGAGGTTGTTGATATTTTTCCTGGCAATCTGGATTCCAGCTTGTGATTCATCTAGCCCTGTATTTCACATGATGTGCTTTGCATATAAGTTAAATAAGCAGGGTGACAATATACAGACTTGATGTACTTCTTTCCCAATTTTGAACCAGTCTGTTTTTCTAAGTCCAGTTCTAACTGTTGCTTCTTGACCTGCATACAGGTTTCTCAAGAGGCAAGTGAGGTAGTGTGGTATTCCATCTCTTTCAGAGTTTTCCACAGTTTTCTGTGATCCAAATAGTCAAAGGCTTTAGCATCAGACAATATTCTTTTCTTGACAATATTTAATCTTGCAATCCGTGAGTACAGTTTATCTTTCCATTTATTTAGGTCTTCATCAGTTTCTTCCAGTAATGCTTTGTAGCTTTCAGCTTAATTATAGTATTGCTTGGTTAAATATGTTCCTGGATGTTATATTCTTGTTTATTTTATTGTGAGTAGAATTGATTTCTTAATTTTCTGTTCAAATTGTTCGTTACTATTATGTCTTTTACTCTACAGTATTGCTTAACTTTTAGGTTAAGCTTATCAGTTACGTGTTTGTGTGTGAATTGTTTAGAATTTACTGTGTGTGTGATTTTTGTTATCTATGAATAGGGATAGTTTCATTTATACATTTTTAAAAATTTTAATTGGAGTCTAATTGCTTTACAATATTGTAGTGGTTTTGCCATACATTTTTTTTTTCCTTACTGTAAGCTCTCTTTATTTATTTATTTATTTTAGTTGGGGGCTAATTACTTTACAATATTGTAATAATTTTTGCCATACATTGACATGAATCAGCCATGGGTTTACATGTGTTCCCCTTCCTGGACCCCCCACCCACCTCCCTCCCCATCCCATCCCTCTGGGTCACCCCATTGCCCCGGCCCTGAGCCCTTGTCTCATGCATCGAATATGGAATGGTGTTCTGTTTCACATATGATAATATACATGTTTCAATGCTATTCTCCCAGAATGTCCCACCCTCACCTTCTCCCTCAGAGTCCATAAACTTGTTCTATGCATCTGTGTCTCTTATTCTGTCTCGCATATAGGGTTATCGTTACCATCTTTCAAATTCCATATATATGCATTAGTATACTGTATTGTTGTTTTTCTTTCTGGCTTACTTCACTCTGTATAATGGGCTCCAGTTTCATCCATCTCAGTAGAACCGATTCAAATGTATTTTTTTTAATGGCTGAGTAATATTCCATTGTGTATATGTACCACAGCTTCCTTATCCATTCGTCTGCTGATGGACATCTAGGTTGCTTCCATGTCCTGGCTATTGTAAACAGTGCTGCGATGAACATTGGGGTACACGCGTCTCTTTCAATTCTGGTTTCCTCGGTGTATATGCCCAGCAGTGGGATTGCTGGGTCATATGCCATACATTTTTAATTTGAATATCTTATTTACTTTTCTTACCTAATTGACCTGGCTGGAACTTTCAGTACAATATTGAATACAAGTGGCAAAAGTGGGCACACCTATCCTGTGCCTGACATTAGGGGGAAAGTTTTCAGGCTTTCTGTGTTGAGTATATTAGTTGTAGGTTTTTTATAAGTGTCCTTTACTAGGTTGAGGAAGTCTCTGTCTACTTAGATTGGTAAATGATTCTGTCATGAATGGTTGTTGGATTTTGTCAGATGCTTTTTTCTGCCTCTATTGGGATAATTATATGGTTCTTTTCCTTCATTCTATTAATATGATGTGTTACTTTTTATATGTTTAACCACTGCTGCATTCCTAGGCTGGATTCCACTTGGTCTTGGTATAAATTCTTTTAATATGGTATTGGATTCACTTTGCTAATATTTTGTTGTTTTTTGCATCAATATTCATAAAGTATTTTTGTCTATAATTTTCTTGTGATATTTTTGTCTGGCTTTGGTAACAGGGTTAATGCTGGACTCATCAAATGAGTTTTATAGTCTTCCTCCTTCTTCTGTTTTTTAGTTTGAGAAAGATTGGTGTTACTTCTTCTTTAAATGCTTAGTATTAATAGAATTCTCAATAAAGTTCTCTGGTCTTGGGCTTTCCTTTATTGAGAAGTTTTTGATTATTGATTCAGTCTCTACTTGCTATGGGTCTTTTCAGATTTCTATTTTTTTCTTGAGTCACTTAGTAGTCTGTGTATTTCCAGAAATTTGTCCATTTCATCTAGGTTATCCAATTTATCAGTGTACAATAGCTCATAGTATTCTCTTAATAGTCTTTTTTATTTGTTACTTTTTTTCAAAGAGCCAACTTCAGGTTTTGTTGATTTTATCTATTATTTTTCCATGTCAGTTTTCTCTGCTCTAATCCTCATTATTTCCTTGCTTTTCCTGTCTTTTGGTTTGTGTGTGTGTGTGTTAGTCGCTCACGCATGTCTGACTTTTTATGACCCCATGGACTAGGACTAGCCAGGCTCTTCTGTCCATGGGATTCTCCAGGCAAGACTGGCTTGGGTTGTTATTTCCTTCTCCATTTAGTTTGTTCTGATTTTTATCTCCTTAAGATGTAAATTTGGGTCACTGATTTGAGTCCTCACTTCTTTTTTAAAGAAGGAAGTTGCAAGTATAAATTTCCCTATGAGCACTGCTTTCAGAGAATCCCAAAAGTTTTGGTCAATCCATTTAGATGTTTTTGATGATAGGCTGTTTTAGGTCTTCATGTCTTTGTATCTGGGACTTTTGTGTACATTATTCTTGTGGTTATCTCAACAAGTCACAAAAAATCAGGATGAGGGACTTCCTTGGCACTTTAGTGATTAAGACTTCTTCTTTAAGTGCAGGGGGTGTGGGTTCAATCCCTGGTTGGGGAGCTAAGATCTCGCATGCCTTGTAGCCAAAATATCAAAACATAAACAGAAGCAATATTGTAACAAATTAAAAAAAAAAACTGTAAGAATGGTCCACATTTTTAAAAAATCAAGAAGAGTGGTTTCTAAAAGGTTAATATATTGCTAGAGTCCTTATAAATATAAAATAAATTAAAAAGCAAATTCTGTTTTCAAATACCACCTAAGAGAAGAAATACAAGCAACATACCAATATACCAAGAAACACTGGTGGACTAGGAATATAAAATATTCTAATGTAAAAACAAATTTAAACATGTCATTCCCAAGCCAAAAACCCTTTTTATAGCTACTTCCTGTTTTCCAATAAGGCCCAAGTTCCTTTTCAAAACAAGCAAGGATCTTCAAAAAATGGTTGCTATTCAAGTCTCCAATTCCCCATAGTAACTTCTTTTTATTTTCTAGCCATGGCTGTTGTGACGTCTTGCTCAGCCTTTGATGCTCCAAAGTCCTAGATATTTGTCAATACTGTTTCCTTGCCTGGAGGGCTCTATCCTCTTTCTTTGCTTAGTTAAATATTCCTTGTCTTTAAAGATTCATTTCAGGCATGATTTCCCCCAGGAAACCCCAGATATTCTCAAGTACGGTTTGCACCTATGCTTGAGCTGGGAAAATCTATTTTACTGAATTAAACTGAAATTTTTGTTTTTTTATTACCTCCTAACTCCCACCACCAGACTGAAAGCTCCTAAATCTGAAACCTGAATTGGTTCACATTTACTAAGTACCTCTTAAAAAACTTGGCACATAGTAAATTCCTATTAAGTACATGTTGAATTGAATGAAAGGAAGCCATGCTTCTGGGTGACGTGGAGACCATGAGAGTTACAGGGTTTAAAAAAGAAGCTAAGAGGTTGCCAAGAGCTACAGTGTCAGGAGGAGTCACCAAGGAAATAGGACTTGGGTTGTCTCGGGAAAGTAGAACTTGGATAGGAGGAAGAAGGAAAGATCAGTTCAGGCCAGGGGCTGAGCACTAAAAGGCGAAGCTAAAAAAAGAAGAGGCCCGGATTATCTCAGGACAGTGAGACGAGGTGGACTGGAAGGTCGTGAGGCCATGGGAGCTCTGGGACTGCCAGCAGCTATAGCTGGGCTGGTTCAGCACTGTGTTCACCACGGCCTCCAGCCTGCAGCATTTCCTCCCAGTCTCTCCCTACTGGCCAGGTAGCGTGGAACCTTCTGCCTCTAACAGGGAGAAAGTTGCTTTCTCTTGACTGTCTGTCCTTAGAAGTTCAAGGGGAGTGCTGGAGAAACAGGATGAATCCTGTTGTTCAGATGTTCAGATGAAACCTGAAACGGTCAGTGAGCCCCAGGACCCCTGAGTCGATGGGCCAGCTCAGCTGAATACTGCTCATTATGCATGCCTGAATTTCCCTAAAACCTGAAATTGTTTTATATGCATGTTATCTAATGGGATACTAATTACACTTCTAATGAGCCAGTACCTGGGGCATTAAACCTGGACTCACTTCTTCTTAGAGATTTTATTTTTGAAACAGAGCATTTTAATATACAGATGTAAGATACTACTGTTTCATTTAACATGTAATATTCCTTTGTGTATCCACCATCATTATGCCTGATTATTCCACCATATTATGAGCTTTGTTAAAAGGAGAAAAAACAGCTTGTCTTCCTTATGGTTAAAAAAGAAAGAAAGGAAATAAAATAAACCAACTGAATATAAGTGATGCTATATATAAAAGGAGCTATGGGTTGCCATGGTAACCAACAAATTCTAAAAATGATGGAAAGAAAGGAACATCAGGTCGCTATGATAAATGACACTCGAAGTGACAGGTTTCTTGTGGTGCTTGCTTTTAATTAATGCAGCTCTGTAAGAGCATTATTATTGAATAATAGATTAACATGGAAATCAGGAACCTGGTTTGAAGATTCATTTTTCCAGCACTGGCATAACTAATAAGAGGATGCAGGGAATGACAGGAGAGTGACGCGCTACAGTGAAAGAGGACCCCGGGCGGTGGGTCTCTGAGATCACATGAGAAGGGCATGCACCACACTCTCCTAGGCTGTGGAAACAGCTGTCTCCAGGTCAGTCATCAGAGTGAAGCTAAAAATACAACCATCACCACCAAGGAGAGAAGTTGGGTCACATAAAAAATCACCAGCTTAAAATTTTTAATACACCATTTTTATTGCTGGTGCTTTTTGGTAAGTGTTTTAATGTCTGCTATTTAAAATGAAAATGTGTGTGTGTGTTGTGTGTGTGTGTGTGTGTGTGTGTGTGTGTCTGCATGCTCAGTCACTCAGTGGTGTCTGACTCTTTGCAGCCTCACAAACTGTAGCTGACCAGGTTCCTCTGTCCATGGTATTATCCAGGCAAGAATACTGGAATGGGTTGCCATGCCCTCCTCCACAGGATCTTTCTGATCCAGGGATCGAACCCATGTCTCCTGCATCCCTACATTGGCAGGTGGATTCTTTACCACTGGTGCCACCTGGGAAGCCCCATGTATATATATACACATGTATTTATGTCTTCTTTGGCAACCTCTTTCTTTCAGCAGAGTGAGAGATTCCCCCAACACTGAATTCCTAATGCATTGTGCTCCCCACATCAGGAGATCTGAGTGGGGTCCTCCTCAGGTATGTACAGACATCAAAACGCCCAAGTAGTATTGTATTTCGACAAGACAATCATTGCTTAATACACATGGAAGAGAAGATATACAGACCCTTGCTATAGTGGTGGAAATTGAAACAAATAGAGGTGGGATAATGTTCACGAGACATGAAGCTGAGGTGGAAAATTAGGTCTGCACACTCCCGTTATCCCACATCCCTGCCATCTGCTCCGGGCTGGGATGCCATGGGCTCCTTGACCTGGGTCAGGCTGATGACTGGTATATTTGTTCATTTATCAGAGGTTCAAAGCAACTCTGTGAGGACATAGACACAGGAAAACATGCTCAAAGGAGAGCAGAAAATCACTATAAACGGTGCGGGTGGTAGACCCATTTCTTATATATACTTCAAGCTTTGAGCTGGCCAGGTTTTCAAAACCCTTATCACTTCTCTTGTTGGCTTCAGTATTCCATCTCCCAGGACAGCTCTTTGTTGCTATATCCCTACACCTACAGTACATGCCAAATTAATAGCTTGTCTTACCTCTAACACTGTTAGCTCTTTGATAAAGTAAGTGTCTTTCCATGAAAGAATGAATAAATAAAACTAACCTACATGTGTAGGTGACCTCAGAGTTTCACTGTAGTTAATTAGTTCACCTGTCCCTCCAACACTTTTAGGAGCCAACCTTGTTTCAGTGACTGGGCAGGTGTGGTTAAAGCAATGAGACAGAGCACCTGCTTTGGTTCTGGCATTTAGGGGGCAGCAGGAACGATCAAAGGGATAATTAAGACCACCCAGGAAACACTGAAATAGAAGTATATGCACAGCTGAGTATGGTAGGATACGGGCTTCTCAGAACCAGGAGCTTCCCAAGAGGAAAACAAAACTTGAAGAGAAGCTTAAGGAGAAAGCTATATAGGCAGAAAAAGTGAAGACTGTTTGAGATCAAAGAGGCACAGAGCAGCACAGAACATTTGCTGAACTTGTTAGAAATGACACGTGTCTAGAATGCAGGTGTGTGGAGGAGTGGGAGGCTGTAGGTGGACAGGCTATGGGCTTGCAGCTCACGGAGAGGCCTGCTCATCCTGCCCAGGCAAGAGGACTGATTCTAAAGCTAAAGTGAACTTCTGGTCTCTTACATGTACATTTCAAGTTATGAAATCAATATTAGCTCTTTGAAAGTTTGGATAAATAGAACAATATTATGGACTCTAAGGGAGAGGGTGAGGGCAGGATGATATGGGAGAATGGCATGGAAGCATTTAAATTATCATATGTGGAACGAATCGCCAGTCCAGGTTCAATGCATGATACAGGGTGCTCGGGGCTGGTGCACTGGGATGACCTGGAGGGATGGGATGGGGAGGGAGGTGGAAGGGGGGTTCTGGAAGCAGAAAACATGTATACCCATGGTGGAGTCATGTAAATGTATGGCAAAACAAATACAATATTTTAAAGGTAAAAAATAGAAAATAAACTAATTTAAAAAAAAAAAAGGAAAGTTTGGAAAATATGACTAGTAGATAGGAAAAAAGCAGCAATTGCCTCACCATCAGACATACCTAGTGTTAACACACTTTAATGTATTTTTTCACAGATATGTGGGTATATGCATACTTTTTAGCATATAAAAATAGTAAATGCCTATATTAAATTTTTTTAATTTCACAAATCCTTGGCTAACTTAAAGAAAAGTTGGAAGTACACTGCAAAGAATTTTTTTCCGCGACCATCTGCACATCAATTGCCCACCAGTTTCATCCATCCATATTCCTGTACAAGGACATTCTCCTACCTTACATCAGTTTAAAACAATTACAGAGAAAATCATGAAACTAACATTAGTACATAATACTCAGATTCTCAAGCTTCAATTTTTCCCAGTTGTCCCTAAATAGACAATTAACAAAAAGGATCAGGTTCAGAACACATGTTGCACTTGACTGTCAAGTCCATTGTCTCCTTCAATCTGAGATGGGACTTCAGTTTTTGGGGGACTTTGATGACCTCAAGACTTCTGAAGGTCACAAGGCACTTCCGGGGGAAAGATCCTTCAGCCGGGGTTTTTCTCTGGTCTCCTCGTGATTGGGCTTGGTCGTGGGTGTTTGGCAGGAACAACATGGATGGGCTGTATGTCCATCCTATCCGTCAGGGGCATCTTGGATGACGATGTTCATATTAATCTCCCAAGTTTTCAGCTGGGACTCTCCACTGAAAAGTGACTCCGTTAGTCTTTTGTAATTGGTAAGTATTTTCTGTGGAGTATTCTTGCTGGAAGACGATTCTCTTGCATTTCTGGCACCTCTGAGGGGAACTGCCTCCGTTTTGCTCTGGCATGTCTTTTCAGCCTTGTTAGGCACAGGTAACCCTCTGGAGTACAGGGCAGTTTTGTTCGCTACCCAGAGTAGTAAAGATAATGTTTCACTAACGGGCAAACTTTGGGCAAATTGATTAAAGGCCATTATAAAAGTTTTGGTATTTCTTTTTTTATTTTTATTTATTTAATTTTAAATTAGTTTATCTATTTTTTAACTTTACAATATTGTATTTGTTTTGCCATACATTGACATGAATCCACCATGGGTGTACATGTTTTCCCCTTAAAAATTTATTTTATGATATATTTTCCTGGTGATCCAGGGCAGGCCTTCCAACGCAGAGAACATGGTTTTGATCCCTGGTCAGAAAATCAAGATTGCACATTCTGTGGGGCTACTAAGCCCACATGCCAAAACTAGACAAAGTCTGCACACCACAATGAAAACTCAACGCAGTCAAAATAAAGAAGAAAAAAAAATCATATCTATTTTATTGAAGTAAAGTTGATTTACTTTAGTTTCTGGTATATAGCATTTGCATTAGTTTCTGGTATATAGCAAAGTGATTCAGTTATACACATATAAAATAGTTTACATTTGCTAATCCAAAACTCCCAATCCATCCCTCCCCACCTCCACCTTGGCAACCACAAGTCTGCTCTCCATGTCTGTGAATCTGTTTATGTTTTGCAGATAAGTTCATTTGTGTCATATTTTAGATTTCATGTATAAGTGATATCATATCGTGTTTGTTTTCCTCTGACTTACTTCACTTAGTATGACAATCTCTAGCTCCATCCATATTGCTAAAAATGGCAGTATTTTATTCTTTTTTTATGCCTGAGTAATATTCCATTATATATATAACATCTTTAACCATGCATCATCTGTCAGTGGACATTTAAGTTGCTTCCAAGTCTTGGCTATTTAAATAGTGCTGATATGAACATGAGGGTGAATGTATCTTTTTGAAATATAGTTTTATCCAGATATATGCTTGGGAGTGGGGTTGCTGTCTCGTATGGCAATACTATTTTTATTTTTTTGAGGAACCTCCATACTGTTCTCTATAGTGGCTGCACCAATTTACATTCTCACCAAAACTGTAAAATGATTAAAAGTTTGGGGTTTTCTAAGCTCAAGGCTCCTCAGCTGTGATATGAACATGCTGTGTGTGATGTATCCACCTGGGCCATGTCAAGTTGTCCCTGCCCGATTTGGAGGACAAGGGTATCCAAGAGAAACTCCAAGCTGGTTCTTCCTGCTGTTCAGTGAGTAAGAAAGTACTGTTTCTTCCAACCTCTGTGAAACTATCAGCAACTTACTTGTTACATTGTAAGGGTAAAACCACAGAGCTCCTGAGAACTTTGAAACTATGTAGATATCCCTTCCTCATCAAACTTAAAATGTATTTATTTTTATCTTTATGGGCTGATGACTTCCTATTTTGACAAAAGGTTATTATCCACTACTATTGTTATTCTCTTTGATGCACAGATCAAATTCCCCAATTTGGGCAATAGGAAACCCTTCAAGTTGATTTCCATATATTTTTGACATATTTTCATCAATCTTTGATCACTTACTTTGTTTTTGGCACAAAAAAGATATTTCAGCTCATCTGTAATTTTCCTGTCCCTCCTCTTGATCCAGCCCTTTCTCTAAGGAGCTCTGGTTTCATTTACAGGGCATGAATTTGAGTAAACTCTGGGAGTTGGTTTTGTACAGGGAGGCCTGGCATGCTGCAGTCCGTGGGGTGCAGAGTTGGAAATGACTGAGTGGCTGAACTGAATTAGGGCAGAGTCCTGGTTCTCCCTCAAGAGATACACATAATGATACCTTTGAGTTCTCATTGGAAAAGACACTGATGCTGGGAAAGATTGAAGGTGGGAGGAGAAGGGGACAACAGAGAATGAGATGGTTGGGTGGCATCACCAACTCGAAGGACAGGAGTTTGAGTAAGCTTCAGTGGTTGGTGATGGACAGGAGGCCTGGCGTGCTGCAGTCCATGAGGTCGCAGGGAGTTGGACACGACTGAGCGACTGAACTGAGGGTGCCCCCCCAGGTGCAGGATGTAACTTCAGGCTGAGCACAAAATTCCTTGACCACCGCCCTGTTTCCCCACCACCAACCAATCATAAGAAAGTATGCACACTGTGGAAAATAATGAAGATGCTGAATCCCTCCCCAGATTCTTCCTTTAAACCCTTTCCTGGTTGAGCAGAATCTTTTGGAGTTGTTTTTGAATATGTGTTGAACTCCCCAGTTTACCAGCCTCCTGGATAAAACAAGCTTTCCTTTCCAACCAGCTCTTGTTTGTTAACATTGTCTCTTGTGCAATAAGTAGCCAAATCTGTAATATAATATTAAAAGCAAAATCAACAGAAAAATATAAACTTGTTCAAGACAGTTGTTGCTATAATGAGGGCAAGTACTGAAACAGAACACCACTGACAATTTTGATTCATTATGAAACATGGTGAGAAATCACATGTCAACTGTAGAAAAAGGGTAACCCTGGAGAAGCATGTTTTCTGGTACAGGATAAGGATGAGTACAGAAGCAAAGAATGAAGGGAAGCAATTCAGGGCTGAGATTTACTTAGGTTGCTATGAAGGTAAAAACACCCCTCTATTCTCCATACTCTGCTTCAATTCTGATACTTTTGACACCAAATGTGTGGGGGGTTTCCCCATACAGAGCAATTCTGCAAAGTCAGCTGGGTGTCCTACAATATAACTCAATTCTGGCACCATCTACCTGAATCAGGTAGATGAGGGAAGCCTCAGTGGCTCAACTGGTAACAAATCTGCATGCAGTGCAGGAAACCCAGGTTCAGTCCCTGCATGGGGATGATCCCCTGGAGAAGGAAACAGCAACCCACTCCAGTATTCTTCTCTGGAAAATCCCATGGACAGAGGAGCCTGGTGGGCTATAGCCCACGGAGTCACAAAGGGTCGGACACAGTTTAGTGACTAACCCACCACCACCTGAATCAGTGTCAGATTCCACAGGATAAGTGCTGAGGCCCACAGGCCTGATACCCCCGCCCTACCCCTACCTGAGGGTAATTGCAAGTTCTTTTAACCAAGCAGCTGAAAATCAGAAGTTTTTCCTCTGTGAGTTCAATTAATTTACTAGAGGGGTTGGCAAGATTTATAAAACCAGTTTACTCACTAGATGGCCAGTTTATTTCAAAGAATAGGATATGAATGAACAGATTGCATTCTTGTCCATCAACATGGAAGCTCTCCAGACCTCATCTTTGGGGTTTTTCTGGAGGCCTCCATAAAAGTTCCAACCCTCTAATCAAGTGATTGGCTCCCATGGCAACTATCTCCCATCTTGTAGGGGGTTTTCCAAAACTTATCTCATTTACTTAAACTCAGATGTGGTTGAAAGGTGTTTGTTATGAATAACAAAAAAGCACCATTTCACATTTATTGCTCTGGAGCTATTTTAGGAACTGCAAACAAAACTGAAATTATAACAAAAGACCTATGGCTCTTATATAGGAATTGAGGGTTTTCCCTAAAAAAACAAATTTCTTGTTATAAACCAGAACATCACAGGTACAGAATCCACTGATAAGATATTTGACTACTTGCTTAAGTTTAATATGCAAGATATTTCAGGTTCTTAATTGAGACTGAGATTTTTTTTTGTGTGTGTGTGTGTTCCCCATCCTGAACACCCCCTCCCACCTTCCTCCCCATCTCATCCCTCTGGGTCATCCCATTGCACCAGCCCTGAGCACTTTTCTCATGCATCAAACCTGGACTGGCATTCTGTTTCACATATGATAATATACATGTTTCAAAGCTATTCTCTCAGATCGTGTGGCTTGAATGCTTTAGAGTAACATGTGGCTGTGATGTTTGCAAGCTTCACCTTTTTAAACTTTGCCCTGTTGTCTTCTGATACGGCAGAGAAATCACAGGCCTGCCTGCTTCTGCTCTCTTGTATTTTTGTTTATCTACTGCTTGGGTGTTTTATCTTGCTTTGATAAAGTGCATTTCTAACATCTCCTGTGTACTGAACACAGAGAGGGGGATTGTGAGAGAAAAGCCATTGTTAAAGGTCATTTGTGCACCAGGACCCACAAATGGAGGCTGCCCCAGTGGCCCGGCAAGCATCACAAACTCAACTGAAGTCACCCTGCAGTCACAGGAAACATGCCTAACAACAAGCACAATCTTACAACTCAGCTTTAGCTATCCTACTTTGTCCTAGGAAAGAGGACCTGATGGCCTTCAAGAAAATCCTGAGCCTCCTAGAAAATCATGCCTTGTTAACATGTTGCCTCGTCTGAGGCTCCATAACCTTTGCTCTTGACCAAGTCCCTTGGAAATAAGTGCTATACTGCTTGTGAGGCACTGGAGTCTCCCAGTCCAAGGATAGCTTTCTCTTGAATAAAGGGCATCGAACTCATTACTGAGTTGTAATACTTTTGTCACTTGACGCTGGTAGTTGCACTCACAGACTCTTTCCTGAGTGGTCCCAGGATAGCTTCTCAGCATCAGCAATGGTGAGATCTAGAAAGTAGGGGACAGTCAGACACGGTGACGAGACAGGAAGACAAGAGCACAGCTGTTGTGGAGAAAGACCAGGGAATGGCCTTGAGCAAAACAAGTGTTGCAAGCTAAGGAACAAAGACCTTGGGGGCCTGAGTCCAAAGACAGAAAACTAGGCTCATAAGAATAAACTATTAACTCTATCGCTGTTACACACTTACAGAGATACCACCTTACCTGCCTCCTGTGAAACCTGTATGCAGGTCAAGAAGCAACAGCTAGAATCAGACATGGAACAACGGACTGGTTCCAAATTGGGAAAGGAGTACAACAAGGCTGTTTATTGTCACCCTGTTTATTTAACTTCTATGCAGAGTACAACATGTGAAATGCTTGGCTGAATGAAGCACAACCTGGAATCAAGATTGCAGGGAGAAATACCAATAACCTCAGATAAGCAAATGACACCACTCTTATGGCAGAAAATGAAGAGAAACTAAAGAGCCTCTTGATGAAGGTGAAAGAAGAGAGTGAAATAGCTGGCTTAAGACTCAACATTCAAAAAACTAAGATCATGACATCTTGTCCCATCACTTCATGGCAAATAGATGGGGAGACAATGGAAACAGTGATAGACTTTATTTTTCTTGGGCTCCAAAATCATTGCAGATGGTGACTGCAGCCATGAAATTAAAAGATGCTTGCTCCTTGGAAGAAAAGGTATGACAAACCAAGATATTAAAAAGCAGAGACATTACTTTGCCGACAAAGGTCCATATAGTCAAAACTATGGCTTTTCCAATAGTCATGTATAGATGTGAGAGTTGGACGATAAAGAAGGCTGAGCAACGAAGAATGGATGCTTTCAAACTGTGGTGCTGGAGAAGACTCTTGAGAGTCCCTTGGACTGCAAGGAGATCAAACCAGTCAATCCTAAAGGAAATCAACCCTGAATATTCCTTGGAAGGACTGATGCTGAAGCTGAAACTCCAATACTTTGGCTACCTTATGGGAAAAGCCAACTCATTGGAAAATACCCTGATGCTGGGAAAGTTTGAAGGCAGCAGGAGAAGGGGATGACAGAGGATGCAATGGTTGGATGGCATCACCGACTCAGTGGACATGAATTTGAGCAAACTCCGGGAGATCGTGAAAGACAGGGAGGCCTGGTGTGCTACAGTCCATGGGGTCGCAAAGAGTCACAACTGACCAACTGAACAACAACAACTGTTAACACTCATGAGTATACCTAGTAGGAAGAAGTTCTATTATAAATTTTAATTTTATCTGTTCCTATGTTTTCTTGCAGAAAATTCTCTTGCGCTCCTTTCTCTTCACAGAAGCACTCTAAATTCCTGATAATTAGGCACCCTGGAGCTACCTGCTGCTGATCAAAGAAGTTTGATGATTTCTGGAATTTATCAGTGAGCATGACACAAATCTGCCATTTTGTTATAAAAGAAGCTCTACTTGAGGAACTGACACTTTTTCTCCTGTGTTCTCCCTTGTACACAAGCTATCTCTTTTAATAAAAAAGATTTGCTTGCTGAAGAGTCATTTGGAAGCCTTATTCATGTGTCTGGTATTGCTGTCCAAGAATCTGGAAAGGGCCCAGTAGCAGTGAGATCAGCTACTTAGCTCACCAGAGCATGATGCCCAAGTTGACTGTGACTGTTGGGAGAGAAAAACTTCACCTGCTGCTCTCAATAAGCAAAAGATGTGGCCCCCTCAAGCCGTCACATTATGTCGTCCCTGATGGTGCACCCTGAGGGGCCTCAGGATGAAAACCTTAGGATACCAGCCCCAGGTAGCTGAGGTACACGCCAAAGAAACCATTTCAGTGAACCCAGACTTTGCATCTCCCCATACATAGAAAAGTGCTAAATTCCTTAAATTCAGATGTCTGGTTTTCCTTGATTAACAGTCATGTTTTGATGTTCTTTGGCTGGGTTCGAGTCCCAGCACATGGGTTTGAGTCCCAATCTGTGGTAAATGGTTTCATTCTGACTACCTGGTCTTTCTTGCAGAAACTCCAATATAGCCTGCCCACCCCATCCCCACCCTTCCTCTTGAGAGCAGCCCTTCAGAATGATCTGAGAGTCTGTTTCTTGGGCTTGAAGTCCTCAGAAAGTCTGCCAAATAAAACATAGATTTCAACGTCTAGTTTGTGCATTTTTTTTTCAATCGATACTCTTTTCTGATTTCCAGGTCTTGCAGCACCCCAAATTGACTCAAGCCCAAATTCCTACATTAAATCTTTCCATTCCCTTAATTTTTTGTAGTGGTTTTGTCTTCCAAACCCAAACCAGACTAATACATTGGAAAATATGCTTTCTACATAGAAGTTGCTAAAATAAATTTCTATGCCTAAGATAGAGCTATCCTTGCTTGGGACATCCCATCAGTGACCTGAAACTTAAATATCTTTCTTGCTCCTGCAAATATTCTTCTTGACCAGAAACAGTCTACACAGTCAGCCAGTGGCCAAGCCAAGCCAATGCTGGGCTCCATAGTATTTCCTTGTTCCTTCTCATTCCAAACAAGTGTGACGCTGTGGCCTGTTCATCTCTTCCTTGTTCCTCATAGTTTGTCCTATAATATCTTCCTGCCTTCCTGCCCTCTAGCCCATTTGGCAGTTCTTTGGACTCTTGAGAACAGAAACTCCTTGCTTCATGAACTGTTCAATAGAGTTTGTGTTTATCACCCCTTAACTTCTTTAGTCATTTTTAACAAAGTTTATGTATCTTAAAGCCAATATAGCATGACAATGCAAACAGATAGGATAAAGAAAGAGAGTTAGTCATGGCTTTCTTGACAGAAGACAAATCATTTTTGACCCAGCTGTTTTGGGATCTAAGCCTGAATATAAGGTTTGTCCTTGAACAGGTCTGAGTACTTGATCTTGAGAGAACAAATGAATGCATGGACAAACAGTTGTTATCAGATAACAGAAGTCACTCTCCACCATGACCTGTCCTTCTGGGGTGGCCCTCCACAGCATGGCTCATAGTTTCATTAAGCTAGATGAGGTTGTGATCCATGTGATCAGTTTGGCTAGTTTTCTGTGATTGTTTGTCTGCTGTCAGATGGATAAGGATAAGAGGCTTGTGGAAGCTTCCTGATGGGAGGGACTAGCTATAGGGGAATCTGGGACTTGCTCTGATGGGCTGGGCCATGATCAGCAAATTTTAATCCAATTTTCTGTTGATGGGTGGGGCTGTGTCCCCTTCCTGTAGTTTGGTCTGAGGCCAAACTATGGTTGCAGTAATGGTGGTAATGGAAAAGTCAAGAAGAAACAATTAGAACCAGACATGGAACAACGGACTTGTTCCAAATTGGGAAAGGAAGACCTCAAAGTTGTATATTGTTATTTTGTTTATTTAACTGATAAGCAGAGTACATCATGCAGACTGGATGAAGCACAAACTGGAATCAAGATTGCAGGGAGAAATATCAATAACCTCAGATATGCAGATGATTTATGGCAGAAAGTGAAGAGGAACTAAAGAACCTCTTGATGAAAGTGAAAGAAGAGAGTGAAAAAGCTGGCTTAAAATTCAGCATTCAAAAAACTAAGATCATGGCATCTGGTCCCATGACTTCATGGCAAATAGATGGGGACACAATGGAAACAGTGACAGACTTTATTTTCTTGGGCTCCAAAATCACTACAGAAGGTGACTGCAGCCACGAAAGTAGAAGACACTTGATCCTTGGAAGAAAAGCTATGACCAACTTAGGCAGCATATTAAAAAGCAGAAACCTTACTTTGCTGACACAGGTCCATCTAGTCAAAGCTATGGTTTTTCCAGTAGTCATGTGTGGATGTGAGAGTTGGACTATAAAGAAAGCTGAACACGAAGAATTGATGCTTTTGAACTGTGGTGTTGGGGAAGACTCTTGACAGTCCCTTGGACTATAAGGAGATCAAAACAGTCAGTTGTAAAGGAAATCAGTCCTGAATATTCATAGGTAAAATTGAGGCTGAACCTCTAATACTTTGGCCACCTTATGGGAAAGGTGAGTCATTGGAAAAGACCCTGATGCTGGGAAAGTTTGAAGGCAGGAGGAGGAGGGTGTAATGTGATTTGAGAATGAGATAGTTGTGAGGTAGAAATTACTAGGCAGTCAGTGTAGAACTCTGAGACTTTGGTCTTGTTTTCAGTAAACATCCTGTTCCATTGTCTTGAATTCCTGGATTATGTCTTTAGTCTGATAAATTATCAACACTCAGATGCAGGGAAGGGCAGTAATTAAATTTTGTTCCATATGTTTCAGGGAAAACTGGTGATCTAATGATCTTAGGCCCATACACCTGGTCCATGGGAAAATGGCCAAAGGACATGAAAAAAGCGGTGACCTAATCCAGGGATCAAAAGAAGCCATAAAGATGTTAAGTATCACTTGACTTTAAATTGATTGGTTAGATATAATATGATTTAAGGAAGCATAAAAAACTGTTGTAAGCCCCACCTTGGGGGGGGGGGACTCTTTACCACCTCTCAGTGTCTATCAGTTCAGTTCAGTTGCTCAGTCCATGTCTGACTCTTTGCAATCCCATGGACTGCAGCATGCCAGGCTTCTCTGTCCATCACCAACTCACAGAGTTTGCTCAAACTCATGTCCATTGAGTTGGTTATGCCATCCAACCATCTCATCCTCTGTTGTCCCCTTTCCCTCCTGCCTTCAAACTTTCCCAGCATCAGGGTCTTTTCCAATGAGTCAGTTCTTTACATCAGGTGGTCAAAGTGTTGGAGTTTCAGCATCAGACCTTCCAATGAATATTCAGGACTCATTTCCTTTAGGACTGACTGGTTTGATCTCCTTGCTGTCCAAGGGACTCTCAAGAGTCTTCTCCAACACCACAGTTCAAAAGCATCAATTCTTTGGCATTCAGCTTTCTTTATAGTCCAACTCTCACATCCATGTATGACTACTGGAAAAAACAGCTTTGACTAGACAGATCTTTGTCAACAAATAATGTCTCTTCTTTTCAATATGCTGTCTAGGTAGGTCATAGATTTTCTTCCAAGGAGCAAGCATCTTTTAATTTCATGGCTGCAGTCACCATCTGCAGTGATTTTGGAGACAGAGAAAAGAAAGTCTCTCACTGTTTTCTTTGTTGCCCCATCTATATGCCATGAAGTGATGGAACAGGATGCCATAATCTTAGTTTTTTGAATAGTGAGTTTTAAGTCAGCTTTTTCACTCTCTTCTTTCACTTTCAAGAGGCTCTTCAATTCCTCTTCACTTTCTGCCATAAGGGTGGTATCATCTACGTATCTGAGGTTATTGATATATCTCTCAGTAATCTTGATTCCAGCTTATGCTTCATCCAGCTGGGCATTTAGTATGACCTACTCTGCACATTAAGTTCAACAAGCAGGGTAACAGTACAGAGCCTTGATGTACTTCTTTCCCAATTTGGAACCAGTCTGTTTCTCCATGTCCTGTTCTAACTGTTGCCTCTTGATCTGCATACAGATTTCTCAGAAGGCAGGTCAGGTGGTCTGGTATTCCCATCTCTTTCAGAATTTTCCACAGTTTGCGGTGATCCACACAGTCAAAGGCTTTGGCATAGTTAATAAAGCAGAAGTAGATGTTTTTCTGGAACTCTCTTGCCTTTTCAGTGATCCAACAGATGTTGGCAATTTGATCTCTGGTTCCTCTACCTTTTCTAAATCCAGCTTGAACATCTGGAAGTTCTCGGTTCATGTACTGTTGAAGCCTAGCTTGAAGAATGTTGTACATTACTTTGCTAGCCTGTGAGATGAGTACAATTGTGTGGTAGTTTGAACATTCTTTGTCATTGCCTTTCTTTGGGATTGGAATGAAAATTGACCTTTTGCACTCCTCTGGCCACTGCTGAGTTTTCCAAATTTGCTGGCATATTGAGTGCAGCACTTTCACTGCATCATCTTTCAGGATTTGAAATAACTCAACTGGGATTCCATCACCCCCACTAGGTTTGTTCATAGTGATGTTCCCTAAGACCCACTTGACTTCACATTCCAGAATGTCTGACTCTAGGTGAATGATCACACCATCGTGGTTATCTGGGTCATGAAGATCTTTTCTGTATAATTCTTCTGTATTCTTGCCACCTCTTCTTAATAGCTTCTGCTTCTGTTAGGTCCATATCATTTCTGTCCTTTATTGTGCCCATCTTTTCATGAAATATTTCCTTGGTACCTCTATTTTCTTGAAGAGATCTCAAGTCTTTCCCATTCTATTGTTTTCCTCTGTTTCTTTGCACTGATCACTTAGGATGGCTTTTTTTTTTTTTTTAATATCTCCAGCTCTTTGGAACTCTGCATTCAAATGGGTATATCTTTCCTTTTCTCCTTTGCTTTTAGCTTCTCTTCTTTTGTCAGCTATTTGTATGGCCTCCTCAGACAACCATTTTGCCTTTTTGCTTTCCTTTTTTTTGGGAATGGTCTTGATCACTGCCTCCTGTACAGTGTCATGAACCTCTGTCCATAGTTCTTCAGGCACTCTATCTATCAGATCTAATCCCTTGAATTTAGTTGTCACTTCCACTGGATAATCATGAGGGATGTGATTTAGGTCATACCTGAATGGTCTAGTGATTTTTCCTACTTTCCTCAATTTAAGTCTGAATTTTGCAATAAGAAGTTCATGATCTGAACTCAGTGTCTATTCTGAGAGCTTTGTACTTTCCCCCTCTTTTAATAAATCCTATTCGGTTGCTACCGTGAGTGTTTGTGTGTTTCTGGATTCCATTCTTCAGCTCCACAGACAAGAACTTGGATTCCTATCTAAGCTGGATGGTGTCACCGATTCGATGGACATGAGTTTGAGGAAACTCCAGGAGTTGGTGATGGACAGGGAAGCCTGGCATGCTGCTGTCCATGGGGTCACAAAGAGTTGGACGTGACTGAGTGAGTGAATGAACTGAAGTGACCTGAACAGAAGTCACAATAGTGGAGGTGACGTATCGGTTATAAAGACTCCTAGTTCTATTTCAGTGGTAAAGATTAGCCTGAAACCTCAACCACTAGATCAACAGTAACCTAAGGAATGAAAATGTTGACCTTTTCTGATCCTTGTGATTTCTGTCAATTAGAGCTTGAATTCTATTGATCGCTATTTTAATTCTAAACTGAATTCTCCTCTGCTCAAGCCTCTTCATGAATATGAATCTACACTTAGCTTTTGTTGTTGTTGTTGTTTTAGTTGAAAGATGTGTCCAACTCTTCATGACCCCATGGAGTTCAGCACACTGGGCTATTCTGTCCCTCATAATCTCCTGGAGTTTGCCCAAGCTCATGCCCTTTGAATCAGTGATGCCATCCAATCATCTCATCTTCTGTCACCCTCTTTTCCTTCTGCCTTCAATCTTTCCCAGCATCAAGGCCTTTCCCAATAAGTTGGCTCTTCCCATAAGGTGGCCATAGTATTGGAATTTCAGCTTCAGCATCAGTCCTTCCGAAAAGTATTCAGGGTTGATTTCATTTAAGATTGACCAGTTCAATCTCCTTGCTGTCCAAGGAACTCTCAAGAGTCTTCTCCAGCACCACAGTTCAAAACATCCATATTTTGGGGGACTCTGCCTTCTTTATTGTCCAGCTCTGTGAGTCATCTGTATGTGACTACTGGAAAGACCATAACCTTGACCATAGAGAGTGCTGTTGGCAAAGTGATGCCTTTGCTTTTTAACTCATTGTCTAGGTTTGTCCTGCCAAGAAGGAATTGTCTCCTAATTTCATGCCTGCAGTCACCATCCACAGTGATTTTAGAGCCCAAGAAGAGGAAATCTGTCACTGCTTCCATCTTTTCCCCTTCTCTTTGCCATGAAGTGAAGGGGCTGGTGCCATATCTTAGTTTTTTTTAATACTGAGTTTTAAAGCCAGCCTTTTCACTCTCCACTTTCACTTTCATCAAGAGGCTCTTTAGTTCCTCTTTGCTTTCTTCCTTTAGAGTGGTATCATCCATATGTCTGAGGTTGTTGATATTTCTCCCAGCAATCTTGATTCTAGCTTGTGCTTCATCCAGCTCAACATTTCACATGATGTGCTCTGCGTATAAGTTAAATAAACATGGTGACAATAAACAGCCTTGTCATACTCCTTTCTAATCCTGAAGCAGTCAGTTTTTCCATATGAAGTTCTAACTGTTGCTTCTTGACCTGCATACAGGTTTCTCAGGAAACAGGTAAGATGTTCTGATATTCCCATCTTTTAAGAATTTTCCACAGTTTCTTATGATCCACCCAGTCAAAGGTTTTAGCATAGTCAGTAAAAACAGAGGTAGATGCTTTTCTGAGCTTTCTTGCTTTCTCTAGGATCCAGTGAATGTGGCAATTTGATCTCTGGTTCCTATGTCTTTTCTAAAACCAGCTTGAACATCTGGAAGTATTTGGTTCATGTAATGCTGAAGTCTAGCTTGGAGGATTTTGAGCATAACCTAACTAGTATGGGAGATGCACGGAATTGTCCGGTGGTTTGAACATTCTTTAGTGATGTTTTTCTTGGGAACTGGGGTGAGGGTTGACCTTTTCCAGTCCTGTGACTACTGCTGGGTTTTTCCAAATTTGCTGAAATACTGAATGCAGCACTTTAATAGCATAATCTTTCAGGATTTTAAGCAGCTCTGCTGGAATTCCCTTAGCTTAGACTTCCCCAGTTGGGCTGTTCAGGAAGACTCTGCTTTGGGAAAGATCCCCAGTGTTCTTACTTTGCTGCAAGTAATAAATCCTTCCTTTTCTCAATCTTTGGTTCGGTCGTGTCTTTTGGCTTGGCACCCACCAAGAAATGAACTAAATTTTGGGCTAACAATAAGGCTGCTGGAACATGGGTGTGTCTTTTCATCCTCTTTGCCTTTAGGTCAGTGAGCCCTGATCTTGTTTGTTTTTAATTATTTCTTTGACTTTTATTTTTCTTCCACTTTCTACAGTTTCTACTTCATGGAAAGCTAGTCTTTCTTAACTCCTAGCTCACTTTCCTATTAGCACTGGCTTCTGAGTTGTCCTATTCACATGTTTGTTGCCCTATGTCTGAGAGGACCCTTTAATTTTCCATGTACATAGAAGATTTCATTTTCTTCAGTGGCAAGTCTGCTTTTTACTCCCTCACAAGGCTTTTCATTCTGCGTTTGGCACTATGCTTAACTTTTAACATTTTCTTTCTTCACATACTTTTCATCTCAGCCTGTTCTCATGGGTTACTGCTCTTGTTTCATCAATGTCATATAGCTTTGCAGACATTTTCCGGCTGAGTTTGTCCAGGTGAGTCTGTGGTTCTAAAATCCATTTTCAGGGGCCTGCTATCCCTTTAACTACTTCAGGTGATGTTATTATTCTCCTTTCATAGTGTTCTGTTACAGACCATGGGGTGGTTTTGTCTTATTCAGTCTCAGAAGTGAAAGACTGATCAGCTTAGAGGCATGGGTTATGAAACGAAGCAGGACACTGTGGAACTCCTGGGCGTAAAAGCCTTTCTGTGTCCCCTGCCTCTTCTTTGTAGGGAAGAGCCTTCGGCCTCTGTGGCCTTCCCTGAGTTCCAGAAGACAGGTTAAATAGCTGTTAGGCAGGGAAAGAAGGAATTGCAGAGACATGGAAGCAGCAGCCAAAACACAATAGTGCAGCCTTGGGGCAGGTTCCTGGTTCCACTCCAAGGGATACACACAAGAATATCTTTGAGCTGTTTCAGAACCAAAACCCCCAACAAATGGAAGATGTTAACATTCTTCATTCCAGAAAAAACCTCCTGAGGCCTGATTAAAGGAGCTAGAGAAGCTCAACAAGATTAGGATACTCAGTTCAGCTCAGTTCAGTCGCTCAGTCGTGTCCGACTCCCTGCGACCCCATGAACTGCAGCACGCCAGGCCTCTCTGTCCATCACCAACTCCCGGAGTCTACCCAAACCCATGTCCATCGAGTTGGTGATGCCATCCAACCATCTCATCCTCTGTCGTCCCCTTCTCCTCCTGCCCCCAATCCTACCCAGCATTAGGGTCTTTTCCAATGAGTCAACCCTTCACATGAGGTGGCCAAAGTATTGGAGTTTCAGCTTCAACATCAGACTTTCCAATGAACATCCAGGATTGATCTCTTTTAGGATGGATTGATTGGATCTCCTTGCAGTCCAAGGGACTCTCAAGAGTCTTCTCCAACACCACAGTTCAAAAGCATCAACTCTTCGGCGGTCAGCTTTCTTCACCGTCCAACTCTCACATCCATACATGACCACTGGAAAAACCATAGCCTTGACTAGACGGACTTTTGTTGGCAAAGTAATGTCTCTGCTTTTAAATATGCTATCTGCTGCTGCTGCTGCTAAGTCGCGTCAGTCGTGTCCGACTCTGTGCGACCCCACAGACGGCAGCCCACCAGGCTCCTCCATCCTTGGGATTCTCCAGGCAAGAATACTGGAGTGGGTTGCCATTTCCTCCTCCAGTGCATGAAAGTGAAAAGTGAAAGTGAAGTCGCTCAGTCGTGTCCGACTCTTCGCGACTCCATGGGCTGCAGCCTACCAGGCTCCTCCGTCCATGGGGTTTCCCAGGCAAGAGTACTGGAGTGGGGTGCCACTGCCTTCTCCAAGATATGCTATTTAGGTTGGCCATAACCTTCCTTCCAAGGGGTAAGCGTCTTTTAATTTCATGGCTGCAGTCACCATCTGCAGTGATTCTGGAGCCCCCAAAAATAAAGTCTGACACTGTTTCCACTGTTTCCCCATCTATTTCCCATGAAGTGATGGGACCAGATGCCATGATCTTAGTTTTCTGAACGTTGAGCTTTAAGCCAACTTTTCCACTCTCCTCTTTCACCTTCATCAAGAGGCTCTTTAGTTCTTCTTCACTTTCTGCCATAAGGGTGGTGTCATCCGCATACCTGAGGTTATTGATATTTCTCCCGGCAATCTTGATTCCAGCTTGTGTTTCTTCCAGCCCAGCGTTTCTCATGATGTACTCTACATAGAAGTTAAATAAGCAGGGTGACAATATACAGCCTTGACGGACTCCTTTTCCTATTTGGAACCAGTCTGTTGTTCCATGTCCAGTTCTAACTGTTGCTTCCTGACCTGTATACAGGTTTCTCAAGAGACAGGTCAGATGGTCTGGTATTCCCATCTCTTTCAGAATTTTCCATAGTTTATTATGATCCACACAGTCAAAGGCTTTGGCATAGTCAATAAAGCAGAAATAGATGTTTTTCTGGAACTCTCTTGCTTTTTCGATGATCCAGCAGATATTGGCAATTTGATCTCTGGTTCCTCTGCCTTTTCTAAAACCAGCTTGAACATATGGAAGTTCACAGTTCACATATTGCTGAAGCCTGGCTTGGAGAATTTTGAACATTACTTTACTAGCATGTAGATGAGTGCAATTGTGCAGTAGTTTGAGCATTCTTTGGCATTGCCTTTCTTTGGGATTGGAATGAAGACTGACCTTTTCCAGTCCTGTGGCCACTGCTGAGTTTTCCAAATTTGCTGGCAAATCAAGTGCAGCACTTTCACAGCAACACCTTTGAGGATTTGAAATAGCTCAACTGGAATTCCATCACCTCCACTAGCTTTGTTCGTAGTGATGCTTTCTAAGGCCCACTTGACTTCACATTCCAGGATGTCTGGCTCTAGGTGAGTGATCACACCATGGTGATTATCTGGGTCGTGAAGATCCTTTTTGTACAGTTCTTCTGTTTATTCTTGCCACCTCTTCTTAATATCTTCTGCTTCTGTTAGGTCCATACCATTTCTTTCCTTTATCGAGCCTATCTTTGCATGAAATATTCCTTTGGTATCTCTAATTTTCTTGAAGAGATCTTTAGTCTTTCCCAATCTGTTGTTTTCCTCTATTTCTTTGCACTGATCGCTGAGGAAGGCTTTCTTATCTCTCCTTGCTATTCTTTGGAACTCTGCATTCAGATGGGAATATCTTTCCTTTTCTCCTTTGTTTTTCACTTCTCTTCTCTTCCCAGCTATCTGTAAGGCCTCCTCAGACAGCCATTTTGGTTTTTTGCATTTCTTTTCCATGGGGATTTTCTTGATCCCTGTCTCCTGTACAATGTCACGAACCTCTGTCCATAGATCATCAGGCACTCTGTCTATCAGGTCTAGTCCCTTAAATCTATTTGTCACTTCCACTGTATACTCATAAGGGATTTGATCTAGGTCATACCTGAATGGACTAGTGGTTTTCCCTACTTTCTTCAATTTAAGTCTGAATTTGGCAATAAGCAGTTCATGATCTGAGCCACAGTCTGCTCCCGGTCTTGTTTTTGCTGACTGTATAGAGCTTCTCCATCTTTGGCTGCAAAGAATATAATCAATCTGATTTCGGTGTTGACCATCTGGTGATGTCCACGTGTAGAGTCTTCTCTTGTGTTGTTGGAATAGGGTGTTTGCTATTACCAGTGCGTTCTCGTGGCAAAACTCTATTAGCCTTTGCCCTGCTTCATTCTGTACTCCAAGGCCAAACTTGCCTGTTACGCCAGGTGTTTCTTGACTTCCTACTTTTGCATTCCAGTCCTCTATAATGAAAAGGACATCTTTTTTGGGTGTTAGTTCTAGAAGGTCTTTTAGGTCTTCATAGAACCATTCAACTTCAGCTTCTTTGGCATTACTGGTTGGGGCATAGACTTGGATTGCCGTGATATTGATTAGGAGACTACCTGAGGCCAAATAACAAGAGTGCAGGCCCTGCACACACCCTGATTCTCATCAGCAACTCTGCGCTTGAACCACTGCTATAAAGTGAAAGTCACTCAGTCATGTCTGACTCTTTGTGACCCCATGGACTATACCATACACGGAATTCTCCAGGCCAGAATACTGGAGTGGGTAGCCTTTGCCTTGGAGAAGGCGATGGCAACCCACTCCAGTACTCTTGCCTGAAAAATCCCATGGACGGAGGAGCCTGGTAGGCTGCAGTCCATGGGGTCGCAAAGAGTCGGACACAACTGAAGCGACTTAGCAGCAGCAGCAGCAGCAGCAGCCTTTCCCTTCTCCGGGAGATCTTCCTGACCCAGGAATCAAACTGGGGTGTCCTACATTACAGGTGGATTCTTTACCGTCTGAGCTATCAAACCCCTCACCAAATCCTTCTGAGTTGGATACTCAGTTTTGGGAAGCATGAGCCTGCTCTTTCCCCCTTTGCCTGGCAAAGCAATTAAGTTTTTCTTTTCTACTTCACCAACATCAGTCTCTGAGATTTGATTCAGAACCAGTGCATAGAGGCTGAGTTTTCCCAATCAGGTGTTTGTCCCCTTCTCAGTTCTCCAGCAGGCCGCTGCCTGCTGTGTGGAGCTCCTGGCTTGGTTTTGAGGGTGGCAGGCTGTTTTGGGTGCAGCCTGGCTGGCTTACACTGATGCCTTTTCCTTGTCAGGGGCTCAGCTGAACTGGAGAGACCTGGGCTGCCAGGTGTCAGAGAAACTGGTTAAGTAACGTCACCAGGGGAATAACACTCAAGCCTTTAATCACCTTCTGTGATCCTATCAGAGAAAAGTGCAGCTTCCCCATCTCCCATTTTCTCTGGCAAGCCAGCTAAGGGCCAGGTGGGTCTGCACAGGCATGCAGAGGCAGCTGTGATCATCTCACTGCTAGGGGGAGCACTGAAAAGGAATGGCCATGGAGGTGGGAGGGAAAGTATTGCCAGGATTGGAAAAACACTGGGCCCTGAGTTGGAGAAAAGTGTTTCAAGCCTCCCCTCTGCCCTATTTCCCACAAAGGGGCCTCAGCAGAGGCACTTTGCTATGTCCTTCCCTATAATTTCCTGTGTATGAGCAACAGGAGAACTTTTCATCTAATCAATTGTTGGGACCCAGGGTAGGCTGCCATAAAAAGTGCCTCAATGGCATATTGATTATTTTGAATTAAAATTACTTAAGAAATGACCCATGCAAGAGATACACTCTGACCCTCCTTTCTGTCTCAGCAGGACCTGGATCTCACGTGGAAGTTCTCTCCCTGCATCTAGAGGTAAAAGGACACCGCTAGAGCCAGAGATAAGAATTCAGACTGAGCGTCTATAGAGACAAACCTCCTTACTTCTTCACTTTACTACCCCAAGCCCAAACTCTGCTTGGATTCTTCACCAACTAAGCACTCAAAGCCCAGGGTTTTCTGTCCTGTCAGTTCCTCACAAATTTATTGCTTCTTTGTCTAAAAAATATAAAATCTGCCTGGTTTTCTCCACTCCTTGGATCCCACTTCTATGAGACCACCACAGGCTTGAATTAAAATGTTTCTTTATTTCCTGTTAATCCATCTTGCGTCAGTTTTATTATTAGTCCAGCCACAAGAATGCCAGAGGCATGGAGGGGGGAATGTGCCCCTCACTGGCACAGTAGTGATGCTCCCTTGAGCTAACCTTCTAAAGAGCCCCCAGGGGTCACCTGCACCCTTTCTAACTAGCACGGCCTTAGTCCCAAGTCCCAAACCTCCCACCTAAAAGATCATCAGCCTCCTGTTGGCGTTAGTATTCATTCAGCAGGACACTGGGGATGGAATGACATCAGGTGGCAGCCCCTGACAAATGCTCCATGACTTTTCACTTCTGTATCTATGGCGATGCCTTGAATGGAGACCTCAAGGCAGAAACCACACCTCTTTACAGAGTCAGCGTGCATTTGTACCTCCCACAACAGAGAACAAGTGAGGCGCAGGTGGGATGAGCAGGCCCCTGGACTGTCCGCCTCCAGCAGGTAATGGGATGCCAACCACAGGGTACCTGGGCCCCTGCTGCCTCTGTGTTTGTCCCATTGAGTTCCAGCCCCACTGCCAGCCGTTACTCCCACACAAGCTAAGATCCCTGACTTGGGCAGGCATCTCTCAATGACAGTGATTCCTAGAGGGGAGGAGAATTTGTGCCCTGCAGGAGGCATGATCGAAGTGGCTGGTGATATTTTCAGGTATTCTTTCATGGGTATTCCAGCATCCCCCATGCGCCCTCATCCCCTCATCATAGCCGTCCTCACCAACAGGAGTATCTTCCCTAGATGTGTTAGAGTGAAAAACTTGACAATCTTTATTATGGCAGAAGCTTTTTGAACTAGACATAGAACTGATTCCTACTACCTCCATTTCCATTTCTCTCTTTCTGTTTCTAGACTACAGATCCAGAAAACAAGCCACCTCAGCTGAACTCCTGAGAAGCTGCTGCAGTGAGCGGGGAAGTTGAGTGAGCATGCTGCCACTCTGGGCCTGAAGAACAGCTGGAGACTGTGGGGCCTTGTGGAGGATGCTAGTGGAGCACTTTCCAGAATCTGCCGATAAGACAGCACATCGCCAACGGGCCTTAGGGAGACCTAACAGACTCTGCTCATGTAAGGGACCTTTGATCCATCTCTTTAGTCCTTGACTCCCTAGCTGAGCTCCACCAAGGGGCAGGATCAGAGATGCAACGGAGAGAGTCAGAGAGCTGGGGAAATAGTTCTTGAACCGCTGCTTATGGCATCTGGTCAATGGGACCAGTCATGGTCAAAGGGAGGTGCATGCCTGCTAAGTTGCTTCAGTCGTGTCTGACTCTTTGCAACGCTATGGACTGTAGCCTGCCAGGCTCCTCTCTCCATGGGATTCTCCAGGCAAGAATACTGAAGTGGGTTGCCATTTCTTTCTCCAGGGGAACTTCCTGACCCAGGAATTGAACCTGCATCTCCTGCATTGGCAGGTGGGTTCTTTACCACTAGCACCACCTGGGAAGCCCTAAAGGGCAGTGAGTCCCTGTGAAATGTTCACCTGTGGGAACTTCCCAGGACAGATCCCTCTCTACCCTTCACCCATTTATGTCCTCAGACTGCCTTTTGTCTGTAGAAAAACTTTAGCCAAAAAACAAACTTAATTTGAGAAGTGGAAAATTGAAGACACAAAGGAAAGCAGTCAAACAGGACCAAAAATATTTAGTCATTAAACAAAGTCAAGTACCTTTAATTCCTCCACAGTGGTTATAGATAATGTTCCGAGCCACATCCTCTGAGCTGTTTTACAGATACTGAAGCCCCCTCCAGGTGGAAGAAGTTAACAACACGATGACCAGACTGTAGCTGTGACATAAACTGCCACAATTTTGAGAACTGGCCCCAAGGAAAAGGGAAAAAGTCAACCACTTAAAAGAAGATGACACTGATCAGATCACCACGTGGCTAATTTTGAGATGACGTCAGAGCTGCCTGTGCTGTTCTGCATGAACCCCTCCTTCCACGTATACACCCCTGAAATTCCCCTTCAAAAGCTCTTTCTCGCTGATTGGCAGTGGGGAGATAGCATTTGGACATGAATCTGCCTCTTCCCCCAGGTACTGGCCTCCTGAATACAGCAACCTTTCCTTTCTGCCAACATTGGCCTCTTGAGTATTGGGTTTTGGGTGGTGAGCAGATGGACCTGAGTTTGGTAACACTTGTGAGTCCAGTGACTCTAAGCAGGTCCCTGGTGTCCATAAACACCACTGGAGTGAGCTCCTGGGACCTAGATGACATAGACACTCTCTGGAGGTAACCTACTAAAGCCAGCAAGGGAGAGGGACGCAGTGTGAGACAAAGCCCTCCCTCCTGCAGGGGGACTGGTACTGCCCTGTCAGGATCAGTGAAGGCAGGAAGCAGCCCCAGAACCTCAGCACCACCTACTCCCCGGCCGGGAAGTGGGCTCAGCTCACGCCTGTGCTTGTGGCCAGCGTGGGGGCCCCAGCGGCCAGGAAACAGCTGCTCACTGGCCCCATGCACCACCCTCGCCTTCCTCTCTCTGGATAACTTGGACTGCACTCCTTGTGTGTGCGTGCTGCCTGTCAGACACCCAGCCCTGCAAAGTGTTCAGGTCTTCAGATCAGATTCAACTTCCTTGTCAGAGTTGTGAGTTGCCTGAATTGACTCAGGGCAAGGTAAGAGATTCATCCAGAAATGTAAGGAGAACTGACTTTCTAAAGTAGCCCCTAATGAGACCTCTTACCCTGGCCTAGTGACAGTTGGAACTCATGGCTACTTTTGAAACTGAGTCCCCCTAAAACTGAGATCCCTTGCTAAGTCTATGCTGACCTCAATCCCTTTCTTGTGCCCTCAGATCTCAGTCGGGTGCTGACTAGATACTAATCAACCAGAGTCGGATGACTCAGATTGCTCTTGTTGATAACAACCATTGCTAAAATGGTTGTTGACGTCATCATTAATGTACAAACTCAGTTTCACCAGGGCGAGATGAGCTCACAGTACTGCCTTGCTATTCAGCCATGGACCTCCTAGCCAGAGAATCAGAACCTAGAGACATCCTGACCCTTGAAACTATGACCAAGAAATGACAGAGAAATGTCTCAGACAACGGATGACTTCCCTGGTGGCTCAGATGGTAAAGCATCTGCCTACAACGTGGGAGACTCGGGTTCAATACCTGGGTTGGGAAGATCTCCTGGAGAAGGAAATGGCAACATACTCCAGTATTCTTGCCTGGAAAATTCCATGGATGGAGGAGCCTGTTAGGCTACAGTCCATGGAGTCGCAAAGAGTCGAACATGACTGAGCAACTTCACTTCCTTCTTTGTTTTTTCCCTTTAAAAACATTCCCAACTGAAAGGCCAAGTTGCAGTGAATCTGAGATTTTCTCCCACTCTCTTGCTTGGAGTCTTGAAAGTAGAGTAAATCTTTACTGCAAACTCCTGCTGTCAGAGCTGGGCTTTCTGCCCAAACGGCTTCACCAGCTTTTGCTCAGCAATACCTCCCACCCTCCAGGCAGGCCTGGTCATCTGCATGGCATCACCTTGATTTTGGCTTTGATCGGTTGTTGACTCAGACTAATGGACCAGTTTTGTCACAACCCCTCAAAGTCTGACCTATTCAGACCCAGGACAGGGTAGCCCTCATGTTTCTCAACTGAGTCCTGAAAAAAGTCAAGGAGTAATCTGGCTCCAGGCCAAAAGCTTCTGAGATTTATCAGGCTCAACCACAGTCAAGCCCAAGGCTATTCCTGGAGGCCTCTCAGGAAGCTGCCCTCCCGCCCCAGACTGGGACAGGCAGGGCTGGCTGTCTGGGAGTTGTAGTCGGGCGCTGGCCCCCTCCAGCGTCCTTGGGCATATCTGCTCTCCCACTCTGGCGGCCCTCGTTTGGAAGCCTTTCTGGGCCGTGCTTGGTGTTTTTGGTCAAAGAAAATACAAGTCCACACAGAGTCTGCAGAATCATGATTTCTGCCACGATGTCTCCATTCAAGGCATCATCATAGACACAAACGTGGAAAGTCATGGAGGATTTGTCAGGGGCTGCTGCCTGATGTCATTCCAATCCCCAAGTTCCCCTACTGAGTGTCTGCAAAAGCTAACGGGAGGCTGTAGACCCTGTTGGTGGGAGGTTTGGGCTCAGAATTAAGGCCATGGTAGTGAGGAAGGAGAGCAGGGGATCACCGGGGGCTCTTTAGAAGGTCAAATTGATCCCTGAGCAGCAGTGAGCAGTGGCATGAAGCAGGATCTTAGTTCCCTGCCCATGAATTGAACAGAGAATTGAACCTGGGTTAGAACCAGGGATCCTAGCCACCAGACCAGCAAGGGCTAGAGGCTAGAGCTATTTTTCCCTGGATCTTTGCCCCCAGTGAAAAATGCATGTATCACAGAGGCAGAAACTGTAAATGCAGGTACGAAGTTTATTATTAGAGACAGCACAGCAACACGTGGGGCAGCACACGTGTTTGTTCAGTTAAGATGGAAACAAGGCAAGCAGACACACCTGGAGGGAAAGCGTGTGGGCACCTCCCTTGGCGAGGAGGAGTACAGTGAGGAGGTGCTCCAGTCATTTATGTAGCTCAGCTCTTCTGGCCTTTGCCTTCCTCCAGGTCCGCTATCTGGTTTCTTTTTCCATATCTGACCTAGAGTGGGACCCTCCCCTGGGGTGGGCACGCACCCCTCAGCCGAGATGGATTTCAACGTAAAGGCTCCTGGGAGAAGTAAGACTCGGTCTGGCCTTACCCCTGACTTTTGACACACAAGCAGCCTTTCTGTGCATGTAGAGCCTCTCCCTGTGCCAAAAGGGAGGAATGGAGATCCCATAATCCTTTACTCACAGACGATTCTGCACCTCTTTGCCCTTCCCAGGACTATTACATTAAGGTGTTTGCAAGAGACAAACACTGACTTTTTACCTTGTGTCACTGTTACTTCCATTTCGGAGGGCAAACAGGAGGCTGACTGTAAATACCTGAACTGCTGCTGCTGCTGCTAAGTTGCTTCAGTCGTGTCTGACTCTGTGCGACCCCATAGACGGCAGACACTAGGCTCCGCCGTCCCTGGGATTCTCCAGGCAAGAATACTGGAGTGGGTTGCCATTTCCTTCTCCAGTGCATGAAAGGGAAAAGTGAAAGTGAAGTCGCTCAGTCGTGTCCGACTCTTAGCGACCCCATGGACTGTAGCCTACCAGGCTCCTCCGTCCATGGGATTTTCCAGGCAAGAGTACTGGAGTGGGGTGCCATTGCCTTCTCCGAATACCTGAACTGGAGCCCACCTTTCTCTTGTCTCGAGAAACGCTAACAGCCTGATGCCCATTTCTTCATGCCCCATAAAATGTCAATACGAGGCCAGTTGTAAATGCCTAACCTGAAGCCCATTAGGTGGGCTCCTACCTCAAGATCAAGGGAGCATCACAATTGAGTAGATGTAGACTGGAATGAAAATTAGTAAGAAAGATGCTCTCGGGTTTTTCTACATAGGTGAATCAGGAGTCAACGGATACATTATGGACATTCAACTTTTTCTCTCTAACAACTACATCATAAAAAAGCATCCTGAAGAGTAAGAACTGGATCACCTTCTCTGGGCTGTCCACAACACCTGGCTACGTGGATGAGTTTTTAGCCTTATACCCCCATAGGCATTAGGGTGCAGGTATAGCCCCATGAGCTTGATAATTGTCTCTGGAGCAAATGAGGATCTCAGAATGTGCCCCCCACCCCAGGAACACCACATCTGCTTGACTCTGTCTGCAAGAGAGGCTCTGCTTCCAGGGCTTAGCGCTGATGTCATCAAAGTCCAAAGCATGGAGTTTGGAATAGAATTCAACACTCAGGACACATTTATGCTTTTGTATCCTCTCTTGATTAGCGTATTTTTTGTATATTTATTTATATCTTAATGTGAATATCGTATTAACCTCTTTTGAAAAGCAAAATTCAACTGAGTAAATGTTAAGCTCTCATTGTCTCTTTTTGATAATTCATGAATTGAGCAGCATTCAACCTAGCAGATAGAAAAGAGCTCCGAGGAGTTGTTACAAAATTAAGAAAACATTTATAGGCAGAAGGGAGAGGGACACGGAAGTAATACTTCCCAGAAAAGAAAATTGGTCATCGCAAGGTTCCTTTCCTTAAGAGAATGACAGACGTTAAACTGGCAGATGATCCACTGGTGTGGATCAGCAATTCCCTGTTGACTGGTTTAAGACTCTGCTCTCCGGAGAGCAGAAACTATAATTAAGTCTCAGTTTAGGGAAGTGGGACTTAGTAGAAGCAACTCCATGTTGAGTCTTGTTTGTCTTGTTTTTAAAATCCTTTTGAAATAATTGGTAAATTTATTAATACATTTTGGCTTCCCTGGTGGCTCAGCTGGTAAAGAATCCACTTGCAATGCAGAAGATCTGGGTTCAATTCCTGGGTTGGGAAGATCCCCTGGAGAAGGGAATGGCTACACACTCCAGTGTTCTGGCCTCAGAATACAGGGTCACAAAGAGTCAGACACGACTGAGCTATCCTCGCTTTCACTTTTCATTAATGCATTGGATTTTCCAGGTGATACTAGTGGTGAAGAACCCACCTAACAATGGATAAGAGGTTAGAGATATGGGTTTGATCCTTGGGTCAGGAAGATTCCCTTGGAGGAGGGCATGGCAACCCACTCCAGTAGTCTTGCCTGGAGGATCCCATGGACAGAGGAGCCTGGTGGGTTGCAAAGAGTCAGACACAACTGAAGTGACTTAGCATGCACCCATTAATACATTGTTATGAACAATTTATTTTTATTAATTAAAAAGTGAAACAGCATGAAATAAGTATAGCCCTATAAGGGAAAGTATGAAAGGCAGTGAGAGTAAACTAGCTGGTGAGAATCTAGGGTTTTTGTGGTTTATGCAAATATTAGGAAAATGGGTCATTGACAACTCTGTCCTACATCAAGTCATATGCTACAAAATAATTTCAGTTGTTTTGCTCCTCCCTCAGGATGGAAAACTCACACCTTTTAATAAAGCAGGCTTCTATAAAGGGTTGATTGCTTTTTTAAATTTTTTTATGAGCATTTTGTTTGCTCAACAAAAGTGGAGCATCCTTTACTGAGGCTTCAAATCAAGGCATTGTTCATATCTGCACAAGACCTTAGAGGCAAAATGGGAAAGGTGATCAGAGCCTAGAGAGAGGGCTGTGGAGACAATTCGGAGAAATTCTGGGTTATGTTTGCCTGAAAGCTGAAAACAAGACCAACACATTCTAGATGTTATAGCCACCATCATTTCTCTCTGCATAACCATGTACTTTCCCTCCAGTTACTGAGGGGGGGATGTCTATTTCTCCGCTCCCTTGAATCTGAGCTGATCTGGGACCACGTTGACCAAAACAATATAGCAGAAGGGACACCAAGCCACTTCTTCACTTAGCTTTGGAGTGGTCATTCCCAATCCTTTCTTTCGAAAATCAGTGACTATGTAAAAAGTGAAAGTGCTTTGAGATCACCATGCATAAGAAGTCCACAGTATGTATAGAAGCACTGGAGAAAAATGCCGTGTCGTGAAGTCCTGGCCTCAGCCCAGCCTAACCACCAGCTGAATCCAGCCAAGTAGTGACTGGCTGGCAGGTGTCATGTGAAACAGGAAAACTGCACTGCTGAGCCCTTCCTAAATCGTGAGCAAAGAATATGGTTGTTTCTTTCAAGTATATGTTGGGAGTGCTTTGTTATGTAAGCTCAAATTCAAAGCCTCTAGGTTCAGAGATGACTGTCAGCTAAACCAGTGATAAAGCTAAGTGTGGTAAACTCTGGGCTTGTTTCATCTGCTCTGTATTGCAGGGAGCTGTAAACCTACAAGCATTTCCAGTATTCCTGGCCAGCTGGCTTCTGATTAGATTCAATCACTTGAAGACACTGACAGGAGTTTGGAAGCTAGGAGGAAAGAGTGAGTTTTCTTCTTCTCTTTGCAAGAATAGTGATTGATACCAGACCCCAATGTCTTTGGCATTCCCAACAGAGGTAATAGGAGCGGTCCATGTACTTCAGTAACAGCCACCACAAGTGACTGAAGATTTAACAGCCTGGCTGGTTCCAAATGTATTATCTGCAGACTCCAAAATGTCAGCAGTAAGATCCTCCTAAGTCTGCTAATGCCACCTCCTTCCTCTTTGCTCCTCTATCCCTTCATCTATTAGACATTTTTGAAGAGTTTCTGTTGTTGAGCTAGATATCCAAGTACCCAGTATTTGTAGCCAGCATTGTTTTCAGGAATTAAAAAATGAAACTTTGACATTGATTATCTTTCCCTGGGCATAAACATAACAATGACCTCATTATCAATGGAAAATAGTAGTTCACAAATATATGTAGTAGTAACATATTTACTTTTATTATAACCTGGCATTACCTAGAATAATAGGTCTATCGAAGGTATTCAATCATCTACAGTGACAGTGAGCTGGATGTTTCTGACTGCACTGGAGAGTTACATAATGAAAATGAGTTACTGTAGGCTAAAGCTCTCAATTCAAGATATGGTCAGAGGACTAGAGATGTGTTATCATGGACCTCAGGCAACCCATTATCTTTTATAGAAATAAGTAATAAGAGGTACAGCTGAAAGTCAAGCTCATAATTTGATTCAACAAGTTCTAGAATTACAGCGCAAGTAGATTCATAACCTCTGCATATCACTTAGGTGAAAGTCAAGGTACTGATTAAGAAAGAATGGAACACCAATGCCTGGAGTAGGAATATGTGAGCTGGCTCAGATGAATGGACAGTCACAAAGCCCAAGTTTCTTTGAGCTCTTTCTTTGCTAGTAGAAGTCTCCCACCACTGTCTGAAGGAAGCCAGGCTTCTCTTGCTTGAAGACTCAATAAGTGTTTTTAAGACTTTAATATGCATTAGAATCACCTGAGTAACTTGTTAACATGAATATTTTTGAATCAGTAAGCCTTGCGTGTGGCCTGAGTTTCTGCATTTCCAGAAAAGCTTCCAGAAGAAGCCAGTACTGCTGGTCCAGAGACTGCACTTTGCACCAAGGGACTCAACATGGACCTTACCCATGGAATTACCGTGCAAGGGAATGCCAATTATCCATGCTCAGCACCTTTCAAAGTTTCCAGATCCCAAACTGGAATTCAGTCTCAGCCCAGCACAGGAGGTCAGGTATGACTCAGCATGAGACAGTTTAATAATTGTTAGATTATACCAATTTATATTAGAAGAAAGATAAGGAATATGTGTGGGGATGGATCCTAAGATTACTAGACCAACGAGGCAGAAAATAATGTTGGGAGTGAAACTTATTGATATGAATCTATATGTTAGTTTGGAAATCTAGGAATCTAGGATGGCTAAAAGTCCAAGTTTGCTTGGTTAGTTAACTAGATCAACAGTGGTTTACCTTCAATGAGGTTATAAAACCATACATCCACAGTAGAGGATAGATCAACATGTTTAAAAGCTTAGGTAAATAGTCTTGTTGGAGTTCAGTTCAGTTCAGTTGTTCAGTTGTGTCCGACTTATTGCGACCCCATGGACTGCAGCACGCCAGGCTTCCCTGTCCTTCACCAACCCCCAGAGCTTGCTCAAACTCATGTCTGTCGAGTCAGTGATGCCATCCAACCATCTCATCCTCTATTGTCCCCTTCTCCTCCTGCCTTCAATCTTTCCCAGCATTAGGGTCTTTTCCAATGAGTCAGTTTTTTGCATCAGGTGGCCAAAGTTTTGGAGCTTCAACTTCAACATCAGTCCTTCCAATGAATATTCAGGACTGATTTCCTTTAGGATGGACTGGTTGGATCTCCTTGAAGTCCAAGAGACTCTCAGTCTTCTCCAACACCACAATTCAAAAGCATCAATTCTTCGGTGCTCAGCTTTCCTTATGGTCCAACTCTCACATCCATAGATGACTACTGGAAAAAACCACAGCTTTGAGTGGATGGACTATTGTCAGTAAAGTACTGTCTCTGCTTTTTAATGTGCTGTCTAGGTTTGCCACAGCTTTTCTTCCAAGGAGCAAGCATCTTTTAATTTCATGGCTGCAGTCACCATCTGCAGTGATTTTGGAGCCCCCCCCCAAATAAAGTCTTATACTGTTTCCATTGTTTCCCCATCTATTTCCCATGGAGTGATGGGACCAGATGCCATGATCTTGTTCTTTGAACGCTGAGTTTTAATGCAACTTTTTCACTCTCCTTTTTCACTTTCATCAAGAGGCTTTTTAGTTTTTCTTCACTTTCTGCCATATGAGTGGTGTCATCTGCATATCTGAGGTTATTGATATTTCTCCCAGCAATCTTGATTCCAGCTTGTGCTTCATTCAGTCTGGCATTTTGCATTATGTACTCTGCATATAAGTTAAATAAGCAGGGTGACAATATAGAGCCTTGAGGTACTCCTTTCACAATTTGGAACCAGTCTGTTGTTCAATGTCTGGTTCTAACTATTGCTTCTTGACCTGCATACTGATTTCTCAGGAGGCAGGTAAGGTGGTCTGGCATTCTATTCTCTTTAAGAATTTTCCACAGTTTGTTGTGATCCAGCCATGAAATTAAAAGATGTTTGCTTCTTGGAGTAAATCTATGACAAACCTAAACAGCATATTAAAAAGCAGAGATGTTACTTTGCCAACAAAGTTCTGTCTAGTCAAAGCTATGGTTTTTCCAGCAGTCATGTATGGATGTGAGAGTTGGACTATAAAGAAAGATGAACACTGAAGAATGGATGCTTTTGAATTCTGGACTCTTGAGAGCCCCTTCTTCTGCAGGAGATGAAACCAGTCCATCCTAAAGGAAATCGGTTCTGAATACTCATTAGAAGTACTGATGCTGAAGCTGAAGCTCCAAAACTTTGGCCACCTGATGCAAAAAACTGACTCATTGGAAAAGACCCTGATGATAGGAAAGGCAGGAGGAGAAGGGGACGATAAAGGATGAGATGGTTGGATGGTATCACCGACTCGATGGACGTGAGTTTGAGCAAGGTCTGGGAGTTGGTAATAGACAGGGAAGCCTGGTATGCTACAGTCCATTGGGTCACAAAGAGTTGGACACAACTGAGCAATTGAACTGAACTGACCTGAGACAGTCAAAGGCTTTAGCAGAGTCACAGAAAAAGAAGTAGATGTTGTTCTGAAATTCTCTTGCTTTTTCTATGATCCAGCAGATGTTGGCAATTTGATCTCTGGCTCCTCTGCCTTTTCTATATCCAACTTGAATATCTGGAACTTCTCAGTTCATGTACTGTTAAAGCCTAGCTTGGATAATTTTGAGCATTATTTTGCTAGTGTGTGAGATGAGTGCAATTGTGCAGTAGTTTGAACATCCTTTGGCATTGGAAACTGACCTTTTCCAGCACTGTGGCTCAGTTTTCCAAATTTGCTGACATATTGAGGGCAGCACTTTAACAGCATCATCTTTCAGGATTTGAAATAGCTCATCTGGAATTCCATCATGTCCACTAGCATTGTTTGTAGTAATGCTTCCTAAGGTCCACTTGACTTCACACTCCAGGATGTCTGGCTCTAGGTTAATGATCACATCATCATGGTTGTCTGGGTCATTAAGAACTTTTTTATATGATTCTTCTGTTTATTCTTGCCACCTCATCTTAATATCTTCTGCTTCTGTTAGGTCTGTATCATTTCAAATGTCCTTTATTGTGCCCATCTTTGTATGAAATGTTCCCTTGGTATCTCTAATTTTCTTAAAGAAATCTCTAGTCTTTTCCATTCTATTGTGTTCCTCTATTTCTTTGCATTGATCACTGAGGAAGGCTTTTTGTCTCTCCTTGATATTTTTTGGAACTCTGCTTTCAGATGGATATATCTTTCCTTTTTGCCTTTGCCTTTTACTTCTTTTCTTTTCTCAGCTATTTGTAAGCCCCCCCTCCCCCGCCCCAGACAATCATTTTGCCTTTTTGCATTTCTTCTTCTTGGGTATGGTTTTGATCACTGCCTCCTGTACAATGTCACAAACCTCTTTCCATATTCATCCAGTACTCTATGAGATCTAATCCCTTGAATCTATTTGTCACTTCCACTATATAAGGGATTTGATTTAGGTCATACCTGAATGGTTTAGTGGTTTTCCCTACTTTCTTCAACTTAAGTCTGAATTTTGCAATAAAGAGTTCATGATCTGGCCCACATTCAGCTCCTGGTTTTGTGTTTGCTGGTTGTATAGAGCTTCTCTATCTTCAGTGGCAAAGAATACAATCAATTTGACTCTGGTATTGATCATCTGGTGATGTCCATGCATAGAGTTGTTTTTCATGTTGTTGGAAGAGGGTGTTTTCTATGACCAGTGCGTTCTCTTGGCAAAACTCTGTCAGCCTTTGCCCTGCTTCATTCTGTACTCCAAGGCCAAACTTCCCTGTTACTCCAGGTATCTCTTGATTTCCTACTTTTGCATTCTAGTCCCCTATGATCAAAAGGACATCTTTTTTTTATGTTAGTTCTTTGAGGTCTTGTAGGTTTTCATACAACCATTCAACTTCAGCTTCTTCAGCATTAGTGGTTGTGGCATAGACTTGGATTACTGGGATATTGAATGGGTTGCTTGGAAATGTACACAGATCATTCTGTTTTTGAGATTGCACTCAAGTACTGCATTTCAGACTCTTTTGTTGACTATGAGGGCTCCTCCATTTCTTCTAAGGAATTCTTGCTCACAGTAGTAGATTTATGGTCATCTGAATTAAATTTGTCCATTCTGGTCCCTTTTAGTTCTCTGATTCCTAAAATGTCAATATTCACCTTTGCCATCTCCTGTTTGACCACTTCCAAGTATCCTTGATTCGTAGACCTAACATTTCAGGTTCCTATGCTATATTGTTCTTTACAGCATCAGACTTTACTTCCATCACCAGTCACATCCACAACTGGGCGATGTTTTCACTTCGGCTCTGTCTGTTCATTCTTTCTGGAGTTATTTCTCCACTGATCTCCAGTAGCATATTGGGCACCTACCGACCTGGGGAGTTCATCTTTCAGTGTCCTATCTTTTTGCCTTTTCATACTGTTCATGGGGTTCTCAAGGCAAGAATGCTGAAGTGGTTTGCCATTCCCTTCTCCTCTGGACCACATTTTGTCAGAACTCTCCACCGTGACCTGTCCATCTTGGGTGGCCGTACATGCCATGGTTCACAGTTTCATTGAGTTAGACAAGGCTGTGATCCAAGTGATCAGTTTGGTTAGTTTTCTGTGATTATGATTTCCATTCTTTCTGCCCTCTGATGGATAAAGTTAAGAGGCTTGTGGAAGCTTCTGATGGGAGGGACTGGCTATGGGGGAATCTGGGTCTAGCTCTAATGGGTGGGACCATGCTCAATCTTTAATCCAATTTGATGTTGATGGGTGGGGCTGTGTTCCCTTCCTGTAGTTTGGCCTGAGGATTTATCAAATGTGAACACAACTGTCCATCCACTGTGCCCCTCAAAGAGCTCCAGACAATATTTCCTCCTAAGGGATTGTGAAATGCACTGATAAAGAGAGAATTTGCTGCTTGAAAATCTTTTGGTAGAAGTCTTGCATAGACCAGGGCCCCTGAGAAGAGCCGCGAGGGCTCCTGATTAAAGGGGAATCATGGAATCCCAGAAGGCAAGAGTACAAGGAGCAAACCTGCCAGGTAAAAGCTGAGCTCAGTTACTGAAGCAGTGCTGAAACACGAGGAATCTGGCAGTGGTGTCCTGGGAATCAAATAAATGGGCTGTCTGCCGAAGTTTTATTTGATATGCACAACTAAGAAACTCTAGGCTTGGTGACCAGAAACTTTGCTTGAGTCACTGCACTGGACTCTATTGCCTGTGGCCCAGGAGCAAGAGCCAAGTCAGTTCCCAGACTCTTCCCACTGAAGCAAGGATAGACTGGGTCCACCAGAGGAAGGGTCTTGTGACACTGTCACAAGAACAGACTGTAAATACTTCCTCAAACCTTCTTTAGAGGAACTATAGCCATTTGTTCTGCTAACTTACACTGGCTTTGGTTTGACGTTCTTCTCTTCCTATGGTTAGGCAGCTCAGAATTATTAGATTAATTTTTTATTAGATTAATGTCGTTTTTTGTTCTTCCTGCTCCTCCAGTACTTTTGTGTGATTCACTGGAGCTTGAAATAAATGAAGTTTTGGTCTAAATTTACTTCAAAGTGGTTCCAGTGGATTTGTGAAAGTACCTGATCCTGTCATGTATAATTCAAATCTCCTTCTTGAAAACTGACATTATCCTATTGCCCTTTGAATCTTGGGGTGTGGGCTACTATGATCAGAAAAGACAAAACGGTAGCCCCTGGAAGTTCCCCTTCTTAAGAAGGTAGTAAACCAAAAGTGTTGCTGCATCTTAGAGAAAATTAGAGAGATTAGTGCCACCGACAAAGATTTGCAAGATGCAAAAGCTATACTGTCATATATCTAATTACTGGGGCTTCCCGGGTAGTTCAGCTGGTAAAGAATCCACCTGCAATGCAGGAAAGCCCAGTTTTATTCCAGAGTCAGGAAGAGCCGCTGGAGAAAGGATGGGCTACCCACTACAGTATTCTTGGGCTTCCCTGGTGGCTCAGATGGTAAAGAATCTGCTTGCAATGTGGGAGACCTGGGTTCAATCCTTGGGTTGGGAAGATCCCTTGGAGGATGGCACTCAAAACCACTCTAGTATTCTTGCCTGGAGGATCCCCCCTGAACAGAGGAGCCTGGCGGGCTACAGTCTGGGTCCCAAAGTGTGGGGCTCGACTGAAGTGACTTAGCACCCAGCCATATCTGATTACTAATTCATCTATTTGACCTGTGCAAAAGGCTCATGCTTTTGCATTCCCTTACTGCCCTGGTTAGTAATGTTTGAATCTGCTCTTTGGTATTCTGGAAGATCTAGGAGGCTGAATCCTTTACCCTGCAAGTAAGAAGCCAAAAAGGAAAAGCTTTTTGTACCTGGGAGGGCCCCACAGGGTCCTGCTCAGTTTCATATGCATAGAAAGAAAGACTTTATTTTCATTCTGGAAATGGCCTAGAAGCTAAGAAGGTTTCAAGGCTTTTTCCACTTCTGAAAATTTGAATTTGCAAGGAGTGCTGACCTCAACCTAATCATTGTGTGATTCTATCCGGAAACTGATTCCATGCCTCATTAACCCATGTCATGTTCTGTGGAAGCTGGTTAGGTGAAAGGATCTTCCCTTGCTGTCGACATCCCTGTGTAAACCTCTGTTAAAGCAGTATTTCTATTTGGAGACTTCTCATTTCTTTATCTCTGACCATAGTGATTTCTGATTCAGGAAGATTCTTGATTCCCTCCCAACTCGGTCATCAAACATCAGTTCTCCTGAGTCTTTTCTCATCTACTCCTGGCCAGCTCTCTATCCTCCTGACAGAAACATTTAGTGGGAGAAGACAGTAGTGAATTCCCTGTATAAAAGATATGCTGATTATATAATTAAGTGAGGTGATCCAAGTGTTAATTAACTCTATTGTGCAAATCATTTCACAATATGTGTATCAAAACATCATGTTGTATATCTTAAACTTACACAGCATTATAATATCAATTATAAGCTATATAATGTCATAATAATGCGGGGAGGAAATAAGAGAATTCCTTTGTTTAATAGAGTTTGACCAATAAATATATTTTAAATAAATTATATCATGGACAAAAACAACGGTACTGCTTACACAAGCAGCGTTTCCTGTGTTAGGAATTACAAGGTGGATTTTCCAGCTCACCACTCCCTTTCAGAGAAATGCACCTTTCTTCAATTATATCGACTCTTCTTGCTAAGAGGGATTTACTTGACAGTGAATATCCTAACCAGAATTCTAAAAGAACCTTCCTTCCCACACCGGGAGTCGAACCCGGGCCGCCTGGGTGAAAACCAGGAATCCTAACCGCTAGACCATGTGGGAGAGGACGTGAGGTTGATACAGTACAAGACAATTGAATCGCGCCCGTCTGCTTCCGTTTCCGCCGCGCGTGCCGCCGCCGAGCTGCCGCGGCCTTCTGCGCCTGCGCGGGGTTTCGGCGCTGGGCGCCGGCGGTCTGGGCTGTGCTGAGTCTCCGCGCGCCGCCCCGGGCCCGGAGCGGAGAGCTGTGGCTTCCCCGACCCCTCACCCCGCCCCGGGGAGGCGCCCCGACCCCTCCGCTCTCTCCGCTCCGGGGAAGCGGTTCTTGGCGCCGCACAGCCCTCCCGCAGCATCTGTGGACGGGCCTAGATTTCTCAACACCGGTTAACGGCGCTGGGCGGTGAGATTTGAGAGTGCTTTGAAGAACCAAGAGCAGGTTGTGAGCCTGGCTCCTGGGCTTCAGTTTCCCAGCTTTGAAGCAGAGGATAACTTTTGTTAGATCAGATTTTTCCAATCATGATGCTTAAGGGCATTTTAAGTGGGATTTTGCACTTTGAAAGCAATAGATGAAACCCCGAATATCCCCTGGAGAAACGTTTTGGGGCCAAAGGCCTTCAGAGACTACAGTTGTAAAAAATCTTGTTTAGGAGTGGTCTTACAGCCATAAAACCAAAACTAAACACTGCCAACTGTAAAGATAGAATCCATAAGTTGCACTGCTTTAACAACTCATATCTTCAGGAAAAAAGGTAAAATAAAACAAACTGCTGACTGGGAGATAAACATGTACACCCCACATAAGAAATTGATATCCCATATGGAAGGAAACTACACATGATTTAGAAAAAGACAAATACTGCTATATAAAAGTCAGAACTTGTGAACAAACCTCTTGGAGAGGAACCACAAGACTAGAATGCATCTGAAAAAAAATCTCAACCCCACTGGCTCCAGGCTAGCATTAGGCCAAAAAGCAAGTGTGCAATGTCAAATGTTGGCAAGTATGTGGGAAAAAGGAAGATTTTGGAAATTGATAAAACTTGATCAGGGAGGCAAGTTGTCAGGATTTTTTGAATTTGCTTACGACAAAGCAATTCTATTTTTTAAAAAAACTTTTGTAAAACAAATACTGTTCTGGAATTGTCTCAGTGAATGTGGAGAAATGCTGCTATGAAAGTGATAGGCAGACCATAGGGAGGATAAAGGGCTAGGGTCACCCTAAGCAAAAATCAGGCAAGGGTGGAGAGTCTCAAATCTCTTAGCATTTCGACTGTCTGTGTGATTTTTTAAAAATTAAAATTTTTAATATTCGAAAACATTTGTGGAATGAAAAGGACTGTACATGATGTCTACAGTTGAGCCACAGACTGGAAGAAAATGTTTCCTAGGGAAAAGTAACTATTCTTACTGTATCTGCACCTTAGCTCCAGGGGGAGGGGTGGGGAACCCCACAGGAAGGAAAAGTGGATTGAGAGAGGAGGAGTCAATAAATTGGGGAAAGCTCACTCTCACATATAACCATGGCAATACAATTTAAAACAATGCTAAGATACTTCTGCTTTACTGACTATGCCAAAGCCTCTGACTGTGTGGATCACGAAAAACTGGAAAATTCTTCAAGCGATGGGAATACCAGACCACCTTACTGCCTCCTGAGGAATCTGTATGCAGGTCAAGTAGCAACAGTTAGAACTGGACATGGAACAACAGACTGGTTCCAAATTGGGAAAGGAGTATCTCAAGGCTGTATATTGTCACCCTGCTTGTTTAACTTAAATGCAGAGTATATCATGAGAAATGCTGGGCTGGATGAAGCACAAGCTGGAATCAAGATTGCCGGGAGAAATATCAGTAACGTCAGATATGCAGATGACACCATGCTTATGGCAGAAGGCAGGAGGAACTAAAGAGCCTCTTGATGAAAGGGAAAATGAAGAGTGAAAAAGCTGTCTTAAAACTTAACATTCAATAAATGAAGATCATGGCATCCAGTCGCATCACTTCATGGCAGATAGATGGGAAAACAATGGAAAAAGGATCAGACTTTACTTTCTTGGGCTCCAGTATCACTGCAGATGGTGACTGCAGCCATGAAATTAAAAGATGCTTGCTCCTTGAAAGAAAAGCTATGACAAACCTAGCATATTAAAAAGTAGAGATGTTACTTTGCCAACAAAGATCCGTCTAGTCAAAGCTATGATTTTTCCAGCAGTCATGTATGGATGTGAGAGTTGGACTATAAAGAAAGTTGAACACCAAAGAATTGATGCTTTCGAACTGTGGTGCTGGAAAAGACTCTTGAGAGTCCCTTGGACTGCAAGGAGATCAAACCAGGCCATTCTAAAGGAAATCAGCCCTGAATATTCATTGGAAGGACTGATGCTGAAGCTGAAGCTCCAATATTTTGGCCACCTGATATGAAGAACTGATTCATTGTAAAATACCCTGATTCTGGGAAAGATTGAAGGGAGGAGAAGGGGACAACAGGGGATGAGATGGTAGTATGGCATCACCAACTCGATGGATATGAGTTTGAGCAAAGTCCAGAAGTGGGTGATGGACAGGGAAGCCTGATGTGCTGCAGTCCATGGGATCACAAAGAGTCAGACACAACTGAGTGACTGAACTAAACTGAAGATATCCAGGGAGAGGAAGCAAGGGCACAGACTCAATGGAAATGGCCATCGCCCCTCTCTAGGGCTGCTGCCCAGGCCTCCCTTTCCCACGGCTCATCCACATGTGAATGCAGAACCTTCCAAGGCATGGTAGTTGAGGCTAGAGCCACAGGATGGCATGAGAGTGGTTCCTGGCTTTCACTGTATTGTGATTCCTTGCCAACTGCCAGTATATACATTGCATTCTTACAGAAACAGTTTTATTGCACTAAGTCACGGTAATTTGGAGATTGTTAGTACTACCCCGAATAATGTCTTACTTTCCTAAAATAGGGGCAAGAGCCATGGAAAAGAATTTTCTAGTAGATGAATAAGTGACATATTTGGTTTTGTTTTTCGTAAAAACAAGTACAGCGGGAAGCCTTGAATATTTTCCCTGTTTTACAGAGTGTGTTGGGTTTCATATCCTCTGTTTGGTAGTATTTATTGAAATAAATTTTTAAAAAATTTGTAGTTAATATCTCATATTTCTACCTTTTATTGTATATTTGATGAATTTTAATAATTTAGACTTAATAAACCTTTAGATCTGAAAGGTAACTTGAGGATATTCAAGGCTACAACCTCAAAAATATTCAGGAGCTTAAAATAATTTGCCCCAAATCATCCAACTAATAGATTTAGTGAAATTCTTTTGGATATCATCATGGGTTGACTCCATGATAAGGATAATATTGGAAAATGCTGAAATGAATGAAATCTAGAATTTTCTGCATAAAGAAATGGGAATTTTCTCCATAACGAAATCAATTTCTCCATAAAGAAATGTGAATTTACAAGAACAGTATACATTCTGAATAAAAAGTTACTAAATCCCAATGTTTTTAAATGAGCTGGGAGGTAATATATTTAGATAAGCTGGGACCTGGGATCTGGGACCCTTTGCTGGCACCTAGATAAATATTTCCTTGAGCAACAAATTACAAATAAAACTATGAGGGACTAAAAATAACTGCATGCACAGCTGGAGCAAATTATGAACAATAAGATACAGAAAGACGGATAACCTAACTGGTACTTCTGAGATTTGGGGAGTAAAAGTGGGGTTCTGCACATGATCCCTGCACAGGGTCCCAGCAAAGGGGTGAGCAGACCACCTAAGCCACCCCTCCAGTCCAGTCCATGGATCCGCCCCAACGTTTGCCCCATTGAAGGGACCTGCTTCTCCCCTCCTGCTCCGTGGCTCCAGGGGCGAGCAAGGGAAACTGTTCCTTGTTTTCTTGTGCTTCAGCACAAGTCCCAGGAAAGCCTTGCCTGAATTTCTCGTCTGGCCTGTTATCAATCTGTACTGGTTGAAGAGTACAAGAACCTGCGTCAGTAACAACTTTACCAGTAATCAATTTTTTATTAACTTGGATAACCTGAAGATTAATGTAGAATAATATGAATAGCTTATGTGTGTGTGCATTTGTGCATATAAATTTCTCCTGCGTTTTGAAGTCAGACGTCAGTGGCATCAATCCTAAATCCAAAAACTGACTAGCTGTTAATTTTTGGAAAAACTATTGACTCTTTGATTGTAAGTTCTCCCCCTTTATTCCACCAGTAACAATATAGAATTGTCATTGTGAGGGCAAGTTCTTTGCATCGAGCACAGAATGAAGGTGGTACTTGCCCAGGGTTAGTTGCCAGTAGTCACTATCACCCCCAGAGGTGGAAGGTGTTGGTCTGGCCACCTTCACTTAGGTACCCAACAATGAACAGGATGGACCCACACCTTCCCTATTGATGGCTCTTCTGGATGATTCGCCAGCTGACGTTTGGTTCGCACCTAGGAAGTTCCATGCATTTCACCATTACTTACACCGGCTGCTCACACCTCTGGAAGGAAGCTACAGTGATTGCTGGAGTGTGACTCCAGGCTCCTCTGTCTGTGGGATTCTCCAGGCAAGAACACTGGCATGTACACAGCCAATATTTGCCTTGTTGCTTAGATCGTGTGCATTCTTTCTGCATTAGGATGTGTGCTCTTTCCCTTCTGGTCTCTTTCTTTTGCTGAAATGAAGCAGTGCTCTTTTCTTTATTATTTATTTAACAGCTATTTAAGGTCTTGCAATTTCATTATCTTTTCATAAGTATATGCTAAAAACTTTAAATAGAAATATAAGCATATTGGAGTAAGACTGTGATTGAACTGTTATTCTGCCCTGTCTATACCAAGTACAAAATAGATATACACCATTTTTTATTGATTGATTTCATTTTCAATGATAGTAAGTAAGATTATGGAAATAATTTTTTGGCAAGTTGAAATTTCTCAACTTGGGTTTGAAAAAATGTGTCCGGTTGGTAAGGGAGTTGGTGACCACACTCACTCTTGCTCTAACAAATACACAAAACGAAACAAAAAACTGGTGTTTTTTCCAAAGAGCATTTTTGGTTATTCTCTAAGCCAAACCAAACTTCTACTTAAAAGGTAATTGCTTATTACATTGGATTAGCCATATGAGATTGCCAATAGTCCACTGATTTAGTACAATGGAAATTCCTTTTTTTTTTTTCAAGCCAGTTCTTCTTCTGCACTCAGATTCACTTACCGCATTAACAGGAAAGACTTAATAGAAAACATGATGTTAAAACTGAGTTTCTCCAAAGTCAAGCGCAACAAAAAATTACACTTGTTTCTAGGATATAGATACTTTGCTTTTTAAAGTGTTACTGAACTCAGGTTTGGCTGCTCACTGCACAAAAGCCATTCATTGAGGGGCAAGTGTCAGTAGAAAGGAAAGGCACTTTATTCAGAAAAGCCAATAATCTGGGGAGAAGGTGGAATCATGTTCTGCTCAGCTGTAACAATTTTTAAAGGGAGAAGAGGTAAACAGTCTTAGTTAATCATTAAGGAAGGAGGTCAGATTCTTCATCACTTTTTCCATTGCTTGCATACCAGCTGACTTCTGATATTTCTTTGGATGCTGTGTTGCCCCTGTGGTCCACCTGCAGATTTGCTAAGGAGGAAGCTGAGGATAAAGAGTCAGTCACTCTTTAACTACTTTAATTCTTCATTCTTGACTCCTTTTAATCCCGGAAAGGAATCAACAGGTTCAGCAAGGCACTGTGTATATTTAATAATGCAAAAGTCAGCCGGTAGGTTAAGTGTTACTTGATGATCTCATTTTTATAATTAAAGTTTAAGGAAAACAAAGATGAACAAACAGAAAAGGGGCAAACGAGCTGTTTACAAAAGTAACAATGCAAAGATGAAAGTCTAGTAGGTGATATTTATTCTAGAAGCACTGTGGGGTGTGGAAAGGAGCAGTCATAGATTATTTGTTTAACAAATCTATTCTGGGTTTGTAAGAGTAGAGTTAAAATGTGATTCTCAGCTTCAACTTTATTTAAATCAATGAGAATTCCTGAATTGTTAGGAGTGGTAAATATTCCTTTCCACATATAAAAAAGCATTTATGCATTCATCTCTAAAATGTGGACTCTTCTAAAATAAGTTGCATTTCAAAGTATGTTAAAAACCCAGTCACATTTAGGAGAATTAGTAATTAATTGAAGAGATTGCTGAACCAGTAGGGAAAAAGTGACATTATAGTGATGCTGTCTGGATTTTGAAGGAATGAAGTTGGTGGGAAGATAACTCTTGGGAGAGTGCAGGGTAAGCAGAAGACTGTTTAAGTTTGTGGAGCTTAGAGCTTGACCAAGTGCTGGGATTCATTTAAAGAAAAATAATACAAAATTGTGGCTATAATATTTGTATGAAACTAAATATGTATTTAGAGTAAGAAGAAATCACAATAAATTACACATTAAAAATTTCAAAATGCAGCAAATATTAAAAATCTAGAAACATATTTTTATTAACGGATACCCCACATTACTTTTAAAAGAAAGATTTTTAAAAAATTTTATTATTTGCATATGTATTTTAATTAATTAATTTATTTGGCTACTCCAGGTCTTAGTTGCAACATGTGGGATCGTGGATCTTTGCTGTGGCGTGCGAAACTCTTAGCTGTGGTGAGTGGGATCAAGTTCTCTGATCAGAAATTAAACCTGGGCCCCTGCATTGGGAGTGGTGTCTCAGCCACTGGACCGCTGTGGAAGTCTCCCCATATTACTTTTTTTCCCTACATTTTTGAGTGTGTCCTTTTTGACTCCTTCACCTGACAGAGGCTATAATGCTTTCTTTGGAGGAAATAGATAATAGAGTCTTCAGTATGGTTTATGAAGTTTTTCTGTTATTGATAGTTCAGAAAATTTTATTTAGTTTCTCAACTCGTTACTGGTAATGTCATATAAATTTTTGACATTGCTGTCAAATTAAGGAGATTGCTGTTTCAGTTCTCCAGTGTGTAAATTATAGAATTTCAGGGTATTTCAATTATTTGCTGGACCAATGATCAGTTTGTTATCATGTTTCATTGCAGCAACATCTTTGAAGGATTTTCTGTCTCTACAATCTTTGTTGAAAGTGGTATTTTGTGTCAAGTCAGTGAGGAATTTATTTTTTCAATGAACTCATATGGTTTGCTCCATTTCATTAAGTGGATTATCAAAAAATTCAAGAGTTTATCAGTACTTTTTGAAATGTATACCTTTGTCTTAATGAATTATTGCTTTGAAATGATTATATGCTGTTTCATATGATGTGTCAAAGATTCATCAAATATCCCACAGTATGATCTATCATGTTGGAATGCAAAAAAAACACACAACTTCACACATGGATGTACATTCACGGCCTATAGAATGGCTAAGAGTTTGTGCTTGACAATCACAGAAATTCTTCAAATCTCTGTCACTTGTTATTCCTACCCAGAGAAATATTTGGGAGTGTTTGAATATTGTTCAAGTATATATATCAAGTATATTCCTAAGAGGAGACCGATGGTAATTACATCTTCTATTTAGATTGTTACATGTCTAGTGATTGGAAGGATTTTCCACAGACGGGCTTCTGGCTCTGTTCGTCACAGCTATTTTCCTTCCACTGCAGACATGCCGAGCCTTAGGAAATGTTTTTATCAAGATAACAGCTCTAGCTGTTCAGGTCACAATGAGCAACAGAAATGTTCCTGAAAGTAATTCCGACACTGGACGGCTAGTAACACCTGTACATGAAAATGATCATAAACCACATGACCCTGAGTGAACCTCCCGTTAGCCAGACCTTGAGTTCTCACAAGCACCCACTTCTTCCCACCTGAGGGGGAAGGGGCATTCAACTCATCACTTAAAATACCTTATTTTCCAAACTTTACAAAAACATGTGACTTTCTAAGACATTCCATGGATCACATCCAGGAATATGAAAAGGGCCAGTGCAAAGGGAGGCTCTTGAAGCTTAGGCCTCATTCACCTCTGACTGTAAATGAAAAAGGCTCTGTCCCTTTCCTCCTCTGTTCCATCAGCAGAGCTGTAGTTCTAGCCTTCACTGGGTCACTCCAGATTTATTGAGAAAGCTGCCTAGCTGACTTCTCTATACCTTGGATTTGCCTCTTATCTAATATGATCTAATATGATTATATGCAGAGTACATCATGAGAAACTCTGGGCTGGAAGAAACACAAGCTAGAATCAAGATTGCCGGGAGAAATATCAATAACCTCAGATATGCAGATGACACCACCCTTATGGAAGAAAGTGAAGAAGAACTAAAGAGCCTCTTGATGAAGGTGAAAGAGGAGAGTGAAAAAGTTGGCTTAAAGCTCAACGTTCAGAAAACTAAGATCATGGCATCTGGTCCCATCACTTCATGGGAAATAGATGGGAAAACAGTGGAAACAGTGTCAGACTTTATTTTTTTGGGCTCCAAAATCACTGCTGATGGTGATTGCAGCCATGAAATTAAAAGATGCTTACTCCTTGGAAGGAAGGTTATGGCCAACCTAGATAGCATATTTAAAAGCAGAGACATTACTTTGCCAACAAAAGTCTGTCTAGTCAAGGCTATGCTTTTTCCAGTGGTCATGTATGGATGTGAGAGTTGGACGGTGAAGAAAGCTGAGCGCCGCAGAATTGATGCTTTTGAACTGTGGTGTTGGAGAAGACTCTTGAGAGTCCCTTGGACTGCAAGGAGATCCAATCAATCCATCCTAAAAGAGATCAATCCTGGGTGTTCATTGGAAGGTCTGATGTTGAAGCTGAAGCTCCAATACTTTGGCCACCTCATGCGAAGGGTTGACTCATTGGAAAAGACCCTAATGCTGGGTAGGATTGGGGGCGGGAGGAGAAGGGGACGACAGAGGATGAGATGGTTGGATGGCATCACCAACTCGATGGACATGGGTTTGGGTAGACTCCTGGAGTTGGTGATGGACAGAGAGGCCTGGCGTGCTGCAGTTCATGGGGTCGCAGAGAGTCGGACACGACTGAGCGACTGAACTGAACTGAACTGAACTGAATGTGATCATGTAAATCCACCCCTTAAAACCTTTCCATGTTTATTAATCATGTAAGATCAAATTGGAGAAGGAAATGGCAACCCACTCCAGTATTCTCGCCTGGAGAATCCCATGGACAGAGGAGCCTGGCAGGCTACAGTCCATGGGGTCTCAAGAGTCAGACACGCCTTAGTGCCTAAACCACCACCAAGATCAAATTAGCTATTCAGAAGAGTCATTAACATCGGACTCATGCCCACACACATTCTCATTTCTCTATACTTTGGATTCCTTGAGTTTCTCCTAACATGCCCTAAGCTTAAAAACCCCTTTCCTTTTTGTGTGCTGGTATTTTTCTGCTAAAATGTCTTCTCCCCTTTGTGTACCTTACCTGAAGATTATCTGCTTCTCTGCCAGGACTCGGCTTGGATCTCAGCTCATTAGAACATTTCCCTGGAACCAAGCTCTGCCTCTTGGCCCCCTCACCCACAACTGCACTGGATGATTCCCTCCATCCTGCCACCACTTAGCTTGGACAGGTTCTTTTAACTCACCTCCTCATCCTATAGTATGATTTGTGGTTGTTTAGTCACTAAGTTGTGTCTGACTCTTTGTGACCCCATGGACTATAGTCTTCCAGGCTCCTTTGTCCATGGGATTTCCCAGGCAAGAATACTGGAGTGGATTGCCATTTTCTTCTCCAAGGGATCTTCCCAACCCAGGGATTGAATCCATGTCTCTTGCATGGCAGGTGGGTGTGGATTCTTTACCACTGAGACACCAAGGATGCCCATTAATGCTAATTGCTGCCGTTTCTATTCCCCAAATCTCTAGTTGTAAGAAATGGCAAAAATAGACTCAGATGTCCAGACAGCTGGCAGATTATTCCCTTGGTGAATCTAAGCAGTCTTACATAGCACTAGCCTCAGATGAGGTCACTCTAAGGTCTAAGGTCACACTTCAGGCTGCTTGTAAGCACAGACAAAAAAAGTCCCGTGCCACATACAAAACACCAAACACTCCCTCTCTTGGCTGAAATGAGGGGCTTCAATTTCTTTCATTTTTCTCTTCTCTTTTTTTTTTTTTTGGCTGCCCTGTGCAGCTGCTGGCGGGATCTTAGTTCCCTGACCAGGGATTGAACTCATGCCTCCTGGAGTGGGAGGACAGAGTCCTAATCAAGGGACCACCAGGGATTTGCCAAGTGGCTTCAATTTCTTGATCATTTACAACCTCTATCCTCTTCTCGTCTGGTCTGTCCCCCTCCCCTCCCCGGATAATGTCAGGGGACGTTCAGCTTTAAGGGATCCAGTATGTTATTCTTTTCTTTTGTGTGCTATTTCTCAAGGCTTCTCTATTCCTTATCAGTTCCTGGAAAACAGGAATGAGCAGAGCTGCACGCAGTTCTCAGGACTGAGATCATGAGAAGGGGCACCTGCTTGGATTCCTTTCAGTGACCCCCTTCAGTGACCTTACTTAAATGTAATCTATTCAGTTATGCCCCTCTTACTCAGGATATGGAATGCTTTCTGGCCCTTTGAAGATTGTTATTTGCTTGGCTTTGTTTTTGCTCAATTTTTTTGTTGCCTAAAGCTGCCTTGTATGAAGATATATAAACATACTTTTCTGCAAATAAAGCACCCTTGTTTCACTCGAGACTTGGGTCCCCTGCGTCCCTCTTCTTGTCGACTCTAGTCCCCAGGTCCCGGTCCACAAAGACCATGACAGGATAAGAGGAATTGCCTCTGCTCTCTGGCATCCCAACAGGGCAAACTCTGGCTTCCTCTGACGCTCTCTCAACTCACCCAGCCAGATCCAAATCATACAATAGGTTCTTTCCAGAAACCTCTCATGGAGATGCCACGATTCCCTATAGTGCTTGTTCTCACTGCAAAGAAGACTCAAACCAACTTGTCCAGCTGTAGGGATGCCACTGCTGGTCTTTGGTGGAAGGAAATCACAGAAATAGAAGCTCTGGGAGCTTCCTGCCTTGGCCTGGAGGGCTTGGCCCAGTGATGGTGCCCACACCTGAGGCCCTATTCCTCCACCTCCACCAGATGCCTCCTGCTCTGGTCTGAGGGTAAGCTCTGCTGAATTAAACTTCTCTCTTTCCTTGAACTCTTTTGGTATTGGGTTTATTATGTTTTCTGAGGAATCAAATCCCTTGGAATTTTGTTATTAGACCAGGTTTATATTGTTCTTTGACAAAACTGCCTTTTAGGTCTTAATATCTGCATGTCTAATACTCTGCATGTCTGCTTTTTCAATTTAATTTTGTCTGCCTGACACCAAGATATTTTGTTTGGCCCCAATAGGTAATGAGTAGTCTTTGTTAAACTCTAGAGCACAGAATTGCACAAGAGGCATCCTTATAGACACTTGGCAGTTCTCATGGGGTCATTTCAGTATAAACTACACCTCCTCCAGGCTAACCTTCTGCCTTTCTTATACTTAATCATTGGGAGTCCATTCTTGTGCTTATCTTTCTAACTAGCATAGTTTCACCAAAGCAATTTGAAACCACATAGGCCACTTTACAGAATGTTCAATATGAATGAAATTGCTCATTTGAGCAGAGCTTTAGAACTAGAGGGAAACAAAATTCCAACAGTCCAATAGTCTGCTTTCTTCAATTGGTCTAAGGAGGCAATTGGGGCCCAAAATTTGCCTTAAATATTCTTTAGCTGAAGCTAATGAGAAATGTGAGAAAACATCTCTCTAAGTATCATCCTTAAATAGTGTTCGGGATTAGCTACTGTTGACATTTTCAAAGAACTTCCAACATTCTCTTGATAATTTGAGGTCAAAAATTGCAGATATGATCATAAATGAAAATTGGTTGGCACATCATCCCATTGCATGAACTTCAACATTTGGCTGGAGATTTTCTCGAGACTTTAGAAACCAAGAATTTAAAAGGCCTTGTAAGGGAATTGCCTTATTTGTCTGAAAGTTTATCCTATTTAAGTGGGTGGATCCCTCCTTCATTTACATCCTTGGGGATTAAAAGTGGGATTTTGATCAGATGACTTGATAAGATTCTCAAGGACTCATATTAGCTACATTACACTGTCTTTTGTGTGTGTATATATCAAAATCTTTTAAAAGATACTTCTAAATTTTCTTCTCTCTCCTTACAGAATAAGATAATTAGCTATTTGTCTGAAGATTGCTTCTTCATATCTTTTTGTCCTACTCTTTCCCCCCGTTTCTTGAGAAACTTTATAGATTAATTGATAAAAAAAAATCCTTCAGTTGTTATGTGCATACTCTAGGAATGTTTATCTTGAATGTCTCAAAAAATCATCAAACTACATTTCTCTCTGTAGACACTGAAAGGTATATTTACATAATAGCCTTTGTGAATACAACTACAAAATAATAAGAAAAGACTTCAGTTTCAAATAGAAGAAAACCTTGACATGATTCAAGGTCTTTAGCAATTAGTTCACTGAAAAAAAAAGATGTTAGTGTAATATTTTATAATGTTCAAGAACAAGGTTCAATTTGTAAACCTTGTAGTTCAAACTCTCTATATTGTTCAAGAGAGTTTCTATTATATTCAAAACTTTTTAATTACAAAAAATTTTATTTAAGTAAGCTTTTGGGCTTCCCGGGTGACTCAGTGGTAGAATCTGCCTGGCAATACAAGAGACATGAGCTCAAGCCCTGCATTAGGAAGATCCCCTGGAGCAAGAAATGGCGACCCACTCCAGTATTCTTGCCCGAGAAATCCCACGGACAGAGGAGCCTGGTGGGCTACAGTCCATTGAGTTGCAAAAGAGTCAACACGACTTAATGACTAAACAACAACAGTTGATTTATACTGTTGTATTACTTTCAGTGTACAGCAAAATGATTCAGCTACATACACACACACACACACACACACACACATTATTGTTCAGTTACTAAGTCATGTCTGACTTTTTGCCACCCCATGAAATGCAACATGCCAAGCTTCCCTGTCCTTTCACTGTCTCCCTGAGTTTGCTTAAACTCAAGTCCATTGAGTCAGTGATGCCATCCAACCACCTCATTCTCTGTTGCCCTCTTCTCCTCTTGCCCTCAATCTTTCCCAGCATCAGGGTCTTTTCCAGTGAGTCAACTGGTCTCATCAGGTGGCCAAAGTATTGGAGCTTTAGCTTCAGCATCGGTCTTTCCAATGAGTATTCAGGGTTGATTTCCTTTAGGATTGACTGGTTTGAACTCCTTGCAGTCCAAGAGACTCTCTAGAGTCTTCTTCACACCATAGTTTGAAAGCATCAATTCTTTGGCACTCAGCCTTCTTTATGGTCCAACTCTTACATCCATACATGACTACGGGATAAACCATAGCTTTGACTATATGGACCTTTGCTAGCAGAGTGATGTCTCTGATTTTAATACACTGTCTAGGTTTATCATAGCTTTTCTTCCAAGAAGCAAGTGTCTTCTGATTTCATGGCTGCAGTCACCATCTGCAGTGATTTTGGAGCCCTGCCAAAATGAAATCGGACACTGTTTCCACATTTTCCCCATCTATTTGCCATGAAGTGATGGGACCAGATGCCATGATCTTAGTTTTCTGAATGTTGAGTTTTAAGGTAACTTTTTCATTCTCCTCTTTCACCTTCATCAAGAGGCTGTTTAGTTCCTCTTCACCTTCTCCCAATAAAGTAGTATCATCTGCATAACTGAATTTGTTGATATTTCTCCAGGCAATCATGATTCCAGCTTGTGATTCATCCAGCCCAGTATTTCACATGATGTGCTCTATATATAAGTTAAATAAGCAGGGTAGAAATATACAGCCTTGACATAATTCTTTCCAATTTTTAACCAGTCCATTGTTCCATGTCCAGTTCTAACTGTTGTTTCTTGTCCTGCATAGAGATTTCTCAGGAGGCAGGTAATGTGGTCTGGTATTCCCATCTCTTTAAGAATATTTCACAGTTTGCTGTGATCCACACAGTCAAAGACTTGAGCTTAGTCGATGATGCAGAAGTAGATGATTTTTGGAATTCTCTTGCTTTTTTGATGATCCAACAGATGCTGGCTATTTGATCTCTGGCTCCTCTGCCTTTTCTAAATCCAGCTTGAACATCATGAAGTTTTTGGTTCACATGTTGCTGAAGCCTAGAATGAAGGATTTTGAGCATAATCTTGCTGGCATGTGAAATAAATTTGAGTATTCTTTGGCATTGCTTTTCTTTGAGATTGGAAAGAAAATTGACCTTTTCCAGTCTTGTGGCAATTGCTGACTTTTCCAAATTTATTGGTATGATGAGTGCAGCATATTAACAGTATCATCTTTTTTGTTATTGAGTTGTATGAGCTGTTTGCATATTTTGGAAATTAAGCCTTTGTCAGTCACATTGTTTCCAAATATTTTCTCCCAGTCTTAAGGGTGTCTTTTCATTTTGTTGATTGCTTCTTTTGCTGCACAAGCACTTATAAATTTGATCAGACAACAACAAAAAAAGTTACCTAAATTGGAAGGGAAGAGAGAAAGTTGTCATTGTATGCAGATGACATATAGAAAATCCCAAAGACTTCACAGAAAAACTGCTAGAACTGATAAACAAATTCAGCAAGATTGCAGGATACAAGATTAACATACAGAAATCAGCTGCATTTCAGATTTGTTCAAGATGGTGAAGTGGAAGGATGTGAGCTCCTCCGGTGAGAATGCCAAAATTGCAACCAGCTATTGAACAACCATTGACAGGAAGATGCTGGATCTCACCAAAAAAAAGATAACCCATGTCCAGTGACAAAGGAGAAGCTGCAATGAGATGGTAAGTGGGGCACAATCATGATAAAATAAAATCCCATACCCACCTGGTGGGTGACACACAAATTGAAGAGCAATAATACCTGAGAAGTTTTTTCCCTGTTGTAAAGATTCCTAGTCCCACATCAGGCTTCCCAGTCTGGGAATCCAGCAATAAGACTAGTAATTCCCAGGGAATCTGACATTAAAGGCCAGTGCAATTGGATTGCAAGACTTCCATTGGAATGGGGGAAGCAGAGACTCCAGTCTTGAAGAACACAAATAAAACCTTATGTGTACCAGGATCCAGAGGAAAGAAGCAGTGACCCTACAGGAGACTGAGCCAGACCTACCTGCTGGAGGATCACCTCTGGAGGCATGGGTCAGCAGTAGCTCACCTTGGGCACGGGGGTGCTGGCAGCAGCAGTCATGGGAAGTGCCCCTTGGTGTAAGACTTCTTGGAAGTCACCATTAGCCCAGGGCAGGGTTACCTCAGGCCAAATAACTAACAGGGAGGGAGAGCAGCCCCACACATCAGCAGACAATTGTATTAAAGTTTTACTGAGCATGGCCTTTCCCACCAAAACAAGGCCCAGTTTTCCTCACCCAGTTCCTCCCATCAGGAAGCTTTCACGAGCCTCTTAGCCTCATCCACCACAGGGAAAACAGAAGAAGCAAGAAGAGCTACCATCCTGCAAGCTCCAGAACAAAACCACAATCACAGAAAGCTAATCAAAATGGAAAGGCATAAGATTATGCCCCAGATGAAAGAACAAGATAAGTCCCCAGAAAAACAACTAAATGAAGTGGACATAGGCAACCTTCCAGAAAAAGAATTCAGAATAATGACAGTGAAGATGATGCAGGATCTCAGAAAAAGAATAGAGAAGATGCAACAAATGTCTTCCAAAGACTTAGAAGAGCTAAAGAACAAACAGAGATGAATAATACCCTAGAAGAAATTAATAGCAGAATAATTGAGGCAGAAGAATGGATAAGTGATCTGGAGGACCGAATGGTGGCAATCACTGCCACAAAGCAGAATATAGAGAAAAGAATGAAAAACAAAATGAAGACAGCCTAAGTGACCTCTGGGAGAACATCAAAACAGCAACATTTGCACTTTAGGGGTCCCAGAAGGAGAAGAGGGAGAGAAAGGACCAGAGAAAATATTTTAAAAGATAATAGCTGAAAACGTCCTTAACATGGGAAAGGAAATAGTTAAGTCTAGGAAGTACAGAGAGTCCAAGGCAGGATAAACCCAATGAGGAAAACATTGAGACACATAGTAATCAAACCGACAAAATTTGAAAACAAAGATAAAATATTAAAAGCAATAAGGGAAAAATGACAAATAACATACAAAGAAACTATCATAAGGTTGTCAGGTGAATTCTTCACAGAAATTCGACAAGCCAGAAGGGAATGGCACAATATATTCAAAGTGATGAAAGAGAAGAATCTACAACCAAGAATACTCTACTCTGTAAGACTCTAATTCAGTTTTGATGGAGAAATCAAAAGCTTTCCAGACAAGCAGAAGTTAAGAGAATTCAGAAGCACCAAACCAGCTGTACAACGAATGCTAAAGAAACTTCTCTAGGCAGGAAACACAAGAGAAGATAAAGACCTAAAGAAAATAAACACAAAACAATTAAGAAAACGATGATAGAATCATACATGTAAATAATTACCTTAAATGTAAATGGATTAAATGCACCAACCAAAATACGTAGTCTGGCTGGGTGGATGCAAAGACAAGACCTGTATATGCTGTCTACAAGAGACTCATCTCTGACCTACAGACACTTACAGACTGAAAGTAAGGGGATGGTAGAAGATATTTAACCTGCAAATGGAACTCAAAAGAAAGCTGGAATAGCAATATTCATATCAGACAAAATTGACTTAAAATAAAAACTGATGTAAGAAACAAAGACACTACAGAATTATCAAGGGTTCAATCCAAAAAAATATAACAGTTATAAATATATATGCACCCAACATAAGACCTCCTCAATATATTAAGCAAATACTAACAACCATGAAGGAAGAAATCCACAGTACACAATAATAGTGGAAGACTTTAATACCCCAGTCTCATCAATGGACACATCATCTGAACAGAAAATTATTAAGGAAATACATGTCTTAAATAGCACTAGTTGGCCTTAACTGATATTTATAGAGCATTCCAACCAAAAGCAGCAGACTACACATTCTTCTCAAGTGCACATGGGACATTCTCTAGGACTGACCACATGCTGGGCCACAAGGTGAACCTTGGTAAATTTAAGAGAGTTGAAATCATATCAAAAATCTTTTCAGTCCACAACACTATGACATTAAAGGTAAACTACAAGGAAAAAACTCTGAAACACACGTGGCAGCTAAACAATAGGCTATTAAACCACCAATGGATCACTGAATAAATCTAAGAGGAAAAAAAAAAAGCTAGAGACAAACGAAAACAAAAGCATAATGGTCCAAACCCTCCAAACTCATTTTATGAGGCCATCATCCTGATACCACACAGACACACAAATTACAGACCAGTATCACTCATGAACATAGATGCAAATATCCTCAACAAAATACTAGCAATCTGAATCCAACAATACATTAAAAAGATCATACACCATGATCAAGTGGGAATCATATCAAGGATGCAAGGATTCTTCATCATTTACAAATCAAAGTGATACATCACATCACCAAACTGAAGAATAAAAACCATATATCATCTCAATAGATGCAGAAAAATTTTTTGACAAAAGTGAACACTGACTTATGATAAAACTCTCCAGAAAGTCGGCATAAAGGGAACATGGAGCAACATCATAAAGACCATATATGAAAAACCTACAGCTAGCATCATACTCAATGGTTAAAAGCTGAAAGCATTCCATCTAAGATCAGAAACAAGACAAGGAAGTCCACTCTCACCACTTCAATTCAATATAGTTTTGGAAGCCCTGGCTACAGCAATCAGAGGAGGAAAGGGAATACAAATTTGAAAAGAGGAAGTGAAACTGTCACTCTTTGCAGATGATACAATACTATACATAGGAGATCCTAAAGATACTACTAGAAAACTACTAGAACTCATCAATGAACTTGGTAAAGTTGCAAGTTACAAAATCAATACACAGAAATCTGTTGCATTTTTATACACTAACAATGTAAAATCAGAAAGAGAAATTCAAGAAACAATTCCAATTACCATCACATCAAGAAGAATAAAATACCTAGAAACAAACCTACCTAAGGAGACAAAAGATCTGTACTCTGAAAACTTTAAGATGCTGATGAAAGAAATAAAGAAGAGGTAAATAGATGGAAAGATATACAATGTTTGTGGATTGGAAGAATCAATATTGTCCAAATGAGTACACTACCCAAGGCAATGTACAGATTTACTGCAATCCTTATCAAATTACCAAAGGCATTTTTTTTTCACAAAACTATAACAAAAAAAAAACTCAAAAATTTTATGGAAACACAAAAGGCCTTGAATAGCCAAAGCAATCTTGAATAAGAAAAATGGAGCTGGAGGAATCGGGTTCCCTGACTTTAGATTATAATACAAAGTTACAGTCATCAAAACAGCATGATAGTGGCACAAAAACAGAAATATAGATCAATGGAACAGAATAGGAAACGCTGAAATAAGCCCAAGCATCTGTGGTCGATTAAACTATGATGAAGGTGGCAAGACTACACAACACTGGAAAAGCAGTCTCTTTAACAAATGGTGTTGGGAAAATGGGACAGCTACATGTTAACAAAAAAAAAAAAAAAAGGAAAGAAATTAGATCATTCTTTAACTCTATACACAAAAATAAGCTCAAAATGGATTAAAGCCCTAAATGTGAGGCCGGACACTATAAAACTTCTAGAGAGAAACATAGACAGAAGACTCTCTGCATAAATCGCAACAATATCTTTTTCAGTCTTTCCCCTGGAATAATAGAAATAAAACCAAAGATAAACACATGGTACCTACTTAAATTCAAAAGCTTTTGCACAGCAAAGGAAACATAAACAAAATGAAAAGACAACCCACAGATTGGGAGAAAATATTTGCAAATGATGTGACTGATAAGGGATTAGTCTCCAAAATTTACAAACAGCTCACGATGCTTAACAACCTCAAAACAAACAACCCACTTGAAAAATGGTCAGAAATAGACATTTCTCCAAAGAAGACTTACAGATAGTCAATAGGCACATCAAAAGGTGTTAAACATAGCTAATTATTCGAGAACTGCATATAAAACTACAATGAGATATCACTTCACACCAGCCAGAATGTCTATCATCAAAAAAATCCACAAACAATAAATTCTGGAGAGGTTGTGGAGGGAAGAGAACCTTCCTACGCTGTTGATGGGAATGTAAATTAATACAGCCATTGAACAGTATGGAGGCTCCCTACAAAACAAAAAATAGAGCTATCACATGACCCTGCAATCCTATTCCTGGGCATGTATCTGGAGAAAAACATGATCCAGAAGGATATATGCAACCAAATGTTACCTGAAGCACTGTTTACAATAGCCGAGACATGCAAGCAACCTAAATTCCTATAGAGTAATGGATAAAGAAATTATGGTACATATATGCAATGGGATATTACTCAGCCATTAAAAAGAATGAAATAATGCCATTTGCAGCAACATGGATGGACCTAGAGTGTCATACTGAGTGAAGTAAGTCAGACAATGAAGGAGAAATATCATCTGACATCCCTTATATGTGGAATCTAAAAAGAAATGATATAAATGAACTTAAATACAAAACAGACTCACAGACTTCAATAATGAGCTTATGATTGCTGGGGGGAAGGGATAGTTAGGGAGTTTGGCATGAACATGTACATACTGCTATATTTAAAATGTATAACCAACAAGGACCTACTGTATAACACATGGAACTCTGATCAGTGTTATGTGCCAGCCTGGATGTGAGGGGAGTTTGAGGGAGAATGGATACATGTGTATGCATGACTGAGTTCCTTTGATAGTCACCTGAAACTATCATAACACTATTTGTTAATTACAAAATAAAATAATTACTCAATACAAAATAAAAACATTTTAAAAAATACAAAAAGAAATCAGTTGAATTTCCTTACACTAACAAGGAAATAGAAAGGAAAAGTTAAAAAAAAGACAGCAACCTCTTTTAAAATCACATCAAGCAAACAATAAAACAAGAATAAATCTGACCAAGGAGATGAAAGATTTATATGCTGAGAACTATATAACACTGATACAAGAAACTGAAGATGTTTCAAAGAAATGGAAAGATAACCTATGTTTTTGGATTGGAAGAACTAATATTTTTAAAATGGCCAGACTATGCAAAGCAGTCTACAGATTTAATGTGATCCCTATCAATTATTCATAACATTTTTCACAAAACTAGAATAATCCTGAATTTATATAGAACCTCAAAAGATCCAGATTTAACAAAGGAATCCTGAGAGGAATAAAGCAAAAACAAAAACAAAGATGGAGGCATAACTCTTCCAGACTTCATACAATGTTACAAAGTTACAGTAATGAAAACAGCCTCATATTGGCACAAAAATAGATATATGAACCAATTGAACAGAATAGAGAGCCCAGAAATAAATCCACACACAGTCAATTAATCTTTAACAAAGGAGGCAAGAATACACAATGGAGAAAAGATGGTCTCTTCAGCAAGTGGTGTTGGGAAAACTGGGTGGTCACACATAAATCATTGAAGTTAGAACACTCCCTTACACCAGACACAAAAAAACAAACTCAAAATGGCTTAAAGACTTAAATCTCAGACATGATGCCATAAAACTCATAAAAAAAAGCATAGGCAAAATGTTCTCTGACATAAATCATATTAATGTTTTCTTAGATCAGTCTTCCAAGGCAATAAAATAAAAGCAAAAATAAACAAATGGGGTCTAATTCATACTTTTCTAAAGTTAAATATTTTATGTATAAACTTGTACTTAATTAAATACGGTGATAATATGATGTCTTTTTTATTACTATATTTTCATTTTAGAATACTATTAGATATACAGAAAAAGTTGTGAGGAAAGTAGACAGCAGTCCCTTATACTCCATAGGCAGTTTCCCTCATATTAATATTTTACTAATTAATATTGTATATTTGCCATAAAATATTAACCGATATTGGTACACTAGTATCAACTTATGTTCATATTTTATTCATCTTGCCATATTTTAATCTATGTTCTCCTTCTGTTTTAGGACCTCATCCAAGACAGCACATTCCATTGAGTTTTTGTGTCTCCTTAGGTTCTCTGGGTTGTGGCAATTTCTCAGACTTTCCTTGTTTTTGATGACCTTGACATGTTTGAGGTATACTCATCAGATATTTTGTAGAATGTTTCTTGGTTTGGATTTAACTGATGTTTTTCTCAGAATTATAATCAATGTACAGGTTTTTAGGAGGAAGACCACAGAGGTAAAGCCATTCTCATTATATCACATTAAGGATACATATTCAAGATCCCCTGGAATAGGAAATGGCACCCCACTCCAGTATTCTTGCCTGGAAAGTTCCATGGACAGGGGCGCCTGGAGGATGGTAATCTATTGGGTCTCAAAAGTCAGACATGACTGAGCCACTGAACACACATACATTATCAACATGACATCATCGTTGATCTTAACCTTGATTACCTGGCTGAGTGGTCAGGGTTTTTTTGGTTCCTCTATTGTAAAGTTATTCTCCCCACCCCCTTTCATACTGTACTCTCTGGAATGAAGTCATTGTGATAACCCTCACTTAAGGAGGGAACAGTTATGCACTACCTTCTTTAATGTGGAGTATCTGCATATATTACTTGACATTTTTCTGCAAGAGAAATTAGTCTATTACTCCACATTTATTGATTCATTCAATCACTTGGTGTGTGTGATTTAGCATGTCCTTTTTTGGGGGCACAATAAGATATTTCAGGCTCATCTTGTATATTTTCTGCCTCAAGAGTAAGCCATTTCTCCAAGGACTCCCTTTTCCTCTTATTGGAGAATAATATTAGAAACCAAGATATGGGTATCAGGTGCTACCAGGAAGTCATTGCTTATAGGTCTTCTTGGCTGAAAGAACAAGAAAACTTGTATGTACACACACTACATATTGTGTCTACATGTATCATGTCTATATTTATAGATATTAATAGATCTATAAATATTTCTATATATACCCCTCTATATGAAGTGAATTGGTACTGATGGGTCATTTTAGTATTTCACCATTGCTTATATGTAATTTCCTGCTTTAACAGTGAGAAATCTTGCACCCACCCTTTACCATCCACTCCTATCTAATTCCATATATGTGAATGGTAGTTTCAGGTGTGTTAACCCATATCCTGTATCCCACCTCCACCTAGAGTATAGTGCTTATGCACATTTCTTTTTCCTCAGTCTTACAATGTAAACTCATTTGTAAAGCTACTTAGGTCAGCACTTTTTCTCCCCATTCTCTTTGGTGAGACTGTTTATACCTCTGTAATACAGCGAGATTCTTTTGTCACAGCCTTTGTCTGATCCTGCAAATCTCTGACTTCCCAACTGATTTTTGAACATTTTTGTATATGTTTCCTCTTGTACTGTAAAGTTCCATGCATTTGTTAAAATGCATGATTTCATATATTTTCCATTTTGGAATCATACAGAAAAATTTCACTACCCTAAAAGATCCCCTACAGTTCAACTATCTTCCCTTTCCAAATTCCTGGTAACCACTTTTTCTTGTCTCTATATAATGGAATCACAGCATGTGGTCTTTTCAGAATGTCTTCTTTCACTTAGCAAAGTGAAGACTCACATGTTTTTGTGCAGCCTGATAGCTCATTTCTGTTTATCACTAATATTTCATTGTATTCCACTCAAAGTTTGTTTATCTGTTCACAGATTTGAAGGACATATTGATTGCTTCCAGTTTGGGGCAATTATGAATAAAGCAGCTACAAACATTTTTGGGTAGGGTATTTATGTGGGCAACAGTTTTAAAATCAGCTGAGTAAATACTTAATAGTGCAACTGCTATACCACATGATAAAAAATATGTTTGACAGTTTGTAAGTAACTGTCAAACTGTCTTCCAAAGTGGTTGTACCATTTTGCATTCTTGCCAGCAATGGAAGAGAGTTCCTTTTTCTCCATGTTCTTGCTCACAACTGATTTTGTCAGCTTTCTGGATTTTCCTCATTCTAATACATCTCTAGTGGTATCTAATTATTGCTGTAATTAGTATTTTGTTAATGACAAAAGATGTTGAATAACTTTACATGTATTTATTTGCAAACTCTATAGGTTCTTTGACTCTATTTTGAACTTTTGCCCCTGATCTGATCAGCACTCAAGGATCTACCTACTACAATAAGAGAACTTTCCTGCCTTATTGCACATACATGTTTCAATGTGCCATTTCTTACTCTGTTATAGCCAACAGCAGGCCAGGCCGGTGCCTGTCATAGTTGATCTGATGATCAAATGACACATGATAGAAACTTTTAAAGATGTGTAATTATAAAAACATATACCAATATATACTTCCATCCATAAGGTAGTCAACTTTAGCAATTTGTCACAACTCCTTCCAGATTTTTTTCTTCTGTGGGATTATTTTTCTTACGTTTTTTCTTTATGTTGACATAAATTCATTTTCAACTTCTTCAAATCTTAAATCATGCTAAAACAAGCCACATGCTTTGTAAAAGCATTTTATCATTTCAGATGAAAGCCCAGAATTAGAATTATCATGTAAAAATTTAAATAGCCTTTTAAATTCCTTTGATACACACACCCAAGTATTTATTCACAAATTGTCTACATTTATTTATTTATTTTTGAAAACCATTGAAGAGCATGGTACATAATTTAGTACTATAAGATAATGGATATTAAAGTTGCCTAAAAAACAAACAGAATCCAAATATAGTATTCCTTTCATAAAACACGACTGTGTCATCTACTTGAAGCCAATAGTAACTTCTAAAATAATATTTCTTGTGGATTTTTTCAATGTAGCTTCTAGTTTTTTATTTATTTATTCATTTTTTGGTCTTTTAAAAAAATTATTTATTTTAATTGGAGGCTAATTACAATATTGTAGTGGATTTTGCCATACATTTACATCAGTCATGCGTGTACATGTGTTCGCCATTCTGAACCCCCCTCCTCCCTCCCTCCCCATCCCTAACATTTTATTTCTAATTTCAGGGACTGAGAATGTTTGGCCTTAAACTCCCACCAGCACTGAGCAAGGTCAGTGGTTTTTGTCTTCATCAGGCTGTCAGCCCAACATGGCATCTTGTGGTAATTTAGATGTATTTAGCTTGCTAGTTGAGTTTGAATGTTCTTTATTATGCTTGAAATTAGTTTCCTGAGGTAGTTTTTGTATATTACTCACTTTTGGTTTCAGTGACACTTCTCTGCAGTCTGAGTCACAGCCACTGACTGCTTCTTTAGCTGTCCTGGAAACACAACAAGGGAGGGTGAGGTTAAAGACCCAAGCTTTCAGTTCGGTTCAGTTCAGTTCAGCCACTCAGTTGTGTCTGACTCTTTGCGACCCCATGGACTGCAGCACGCCAGGCTTCCCTGTCCATCACCAACTCCCGGAGCCTACTCATACTCATGTCTATCGCATTAGTGATACCACCCAACCACCTCATCCTCTGTCATCCCCTTCCCCTGCCTTCAATCTTTCCCAGCATCAGGGTCTTTTCCAGTTGAGTTGGTTCTTTGCTTCAGGTGGCCAGAGTATTGGAGTTTCAGCTTCAGCATCAGTCCTTCCAATGAATATTCAGGACTGATTTCCTTTAGGATGGACTGGTTGGATCTCCTTGCAGTCCAAGGGACTCTCAAGAGTCTTCTCCAACACCTCAATTCAAAAGCATCAATTCTTCAGTATTCAGCTTTCTTTATAGTCCAGCTCTCACATCCATACATGACTACTGGAAAAACCATAGCTTTGACTAGACGGACCTTTGTTGGTAAAGTAATGACTCTGCTCTTTAATATGCTGTCTAGGTTGGTCATAGCTTTTCTTCCAAGGAGCAAGTGTCTTTTAATTTCATGGCTGCTGTCGTCATCTGCAGTGATTTTGGAGCCCCCCAAAATAAAGCCTCTCACTGTTTCCATTGTTTCCCCATCTATTTTCCATGAAGTGATGGGACTAGATGCCATGATCTTAGTTTTCTGAAAGTTGAGTTTTAAGCCAACGTTAACCCAAGCTTTAACCTTAGGCTAAACCAGACAACCTCTTCGTGCAGCAGTTTTAACAGGAGACAATGGCTAACTCTTGGGGCTTCTGTTTCCTCCTTCGTGAACCATGGACATCACTGGCGTTTCACAGAGCTGTTGTAAGGATGACATGAGATAATATATGAGACAGGCCTTCCTCTTTTCAGACCCTTTGCCCAGGATTGCTTGAGGATTTAGCTATTGTATAAATCTATCCATTGCCATGAACAAGGAATTTACTATTTATAGGAGTCATGTTGTATGCAAAAGATGGAGACAGTTTTAGTGAGGGATGTAAAAGGGAAATCTCAATAAAGGGTTCAGCCTGTGGAAAATACCTACATAGATAACCTTTGTTTTGCTGTTGAAGGACCAATTTTGAGGAACAGCAGTTTACAGAATACATATGTACTAATATAAAATGCTCCATCTTTCTGTATTGACAGAGACTTGATATGTAAACTTGATCACTGCCAGTCTGCACAAAAAGAAGAAAAATCTGTCCACATTATTGGTTTACCACTTCCCTACAGACTAAATGACCCAGCAGCTGAGGGTGTGTACAGAAATGTGAGCAGCCAAGGAAAAGTAACAACATACTTAGGGGGAAGAACAAGCTATAAGTCAACACCATTGAAGCAGAACAGGCAGAAAAAACAGTTGACAATTTTAACAAAAATGTAATAAGATTTAAAAGGAGGTTCAGTCAGAGCACAAAATGATTTTCTCAAATCTAAATGTTATACACATACTGGAAAAAATATTTCACATATTAGAATATAAGTTCAAAAGGAGTGGAAATAATGAAAGAATAGATATTAGACACTAAAACTAACTTGAAGAACTACAACAAGCAAATGATTCAGCAATCCAAAAAGATAAAAATAAACAGCTCAAAGCAGGATAATGGTTAAATAAAAAGGAAATTTTCAAAGTCTTGAGTCAAAAACTAAATATCCACATGCAAAAAATGACATTGGAACCTTATACCATACATGGAAATTAACTCAAAATGGATTAAAGATTTAAACATCAAGACCTGAAACTATAAAATTCATAGAAGAAAATGTAAGAGAAAAACTTCATGACATTGGTATTGACAACAATTTCATGGTTATAATACCAAAAACACAGGAAATAAAAATAAAAAATAAGTGAGACTACATCCAGCTATAAAGCTTCTGTACAGCAAAAGAAATACTGAATGGAGTAAAAAGACAACCTACAGAATGGAAGGATATATTGAAAGTTATATATTTGATAAGGGGATTAATATATATAAGAAGCTCCTCTAACTCAATAGTAAAAGTATTAATAACCTATTTTAAAAGCGAGCAAAGGACCTGAACAGACATTTTTCCAAAGAAAACATAAATGGTCAACAAAAACATGAAAAGGTGCTCAATAGTACTAATCATCAGGGAATGCATGTCAAAACCACAATGAGACAGCACTTCACATTTATTAGGATAGCTATTATCAAATATATAATAGACAACTCTTGGTGAGGATGTGGAACATTTGCACATTATTGATGGGGATGCAAAATGTAGCCATTAAGGAAAACCACATAAAATTTCCTCAAAAATTACAGATAGAACTGCCAAATGATCCAGCAACCATACATCTGGGTATTTATCCAAAAGAACTGAAATCAATATCTTGGTGAGATATTTTTACTCCCATGTTCATCACAACATTATTCACAATAGCTAAAATATGGAACCAACTTAAATATTCATGGACAGATGAATGGATAAAAATGTGAGATATATACATAAAATAGAATATTAGTCAAACTTACCAAGAAGGAAATTGTGCAGTATGTGACAACATGGATGAACATTAAGGGCATCATGCAAGTGAAATAAAGCAGTCAGTCATAAAAAGACAAATATTGCATGCTTCTACTTATGTGAGGTATCTTAAATAGTCAAATTCATGGAATCAAAGTCTGAACATTTGTTTTTCTTGATGTTCAAGCTACCCCACAATTGCACTCATCTGACATGCTAGCAAAGTAATGCTCAAAATTCTCCAAGCCAGGCTTCAACAGTACATGAACTGTGAACTTTCAGATGTTCAAGCTGGATTTAGAAAAGGCAGAGGAATAAACCAGAGATCAAATTGCCAACATCTGTTGGATCATCGAAAAAACAAGAGAGTTCCAGAAAAATATCTACTTCTGCTTTATTGACTAGGCCAAAACTTTTGACTGTGTGGATCACAATAAACTGTGGAAAATTCTTCAAGAATGGGCATACCAGACCACCTTACTGCCTCCTGAGAAATCTGTATGCAGGTCAAGAAGCAACATTTAGAACTGGACATGGAACAAGAGACTGGTTCCAAATTGGGAAAGGACTACGTCGAGGCTGAATAGTGTTATCCTCCTTATTTAACTTCTATGCAGAGTACATCATGCAAAATGCTGGGCTGGATGAAGCACAAGCTGGAATCAAGATAGCCAGGAGAAATATCAACAACCTCAGATACGTAGATGACACCATCCTTATGGCAGAAAGAGAAGAGGAACTAAAGAACCTCTTGATGAAAGTGAAAGAGGAGAGTGAAAGAGTTTGTTTAAAACTCACCATTCAAAAAACTAAGATCATGGCATCTGGTCCCATCACTTCATGGCAAATAGATGGGGGAAACAATAGAAACAGTGAGAGACTTTATTTTGGGGGGCTCAAAAATCACTGCAGATGGTGACTTCAGGCATGAAATTAAAAGACGCTTGCTCCTTGGAAGAAAACTATGACCAACCTAGACAGCATATTAAAAAGCAGAGACACTATCTTGCCAACAAAGGTCCACCTAGTCAACGCTATGGTTTTTCCAGTAGTCAGGTATGGATGTGAGAGTTGGACCATAAAGAAAGTTGAGTGCCAAAGAATTGATGCTTTTGAACTGTAGTGTTGGAGAAGACTCTCTGAGAGTCCCTTGGACTGCAAGGAGATCCAACCAGTCCATCCTAAAGGAAATAAGTCATGAATATTCATAGGAAGGACTGACGCTGAAGCTGAAACTCCAATACTTTGGGCAGCTTATGTACAGAACTGACTCTTTGGAAAAGACCCTGATGCTGGGTAAGATTGAAGACAGGAGGAGAAGGGGACAACTGAGAATGAGGTGGTTGGATGGCATCACTGACTCGATGGACATGAGTTTCAGCAAGCTCCAGGTGTTGGTGAAGGGCAGGAAAGCCTGGTGTGCTGCAGTCATGAGGTCACAAAGAGTTGGACATGACTGATAGTCTGAACAGAACCAACAGAATATGTTTGTGGGAACTAGACAAGCTGATTATAAATTTTGTATTAAAAATAAGAATTAATTGCTAGGAAAATAATAAGTAAGTATGATACAGGAGGAAGAGCTTCACCAGAATTTAAAGTATGCTGATTTCATAATTAAAAGAGTGTGATGCCTGGTGTTGAAAAGAAAGATGAATTGAAAGAAAATAAGTACCAAAATAGATCCAAATTCATATGACCAAGATGGAATAAAATTCGGTGGAGAACAGATCCTTAAGTAGATTGGGGAATCTGCATTTTCAAGTAAATTAATATGTCTCTCCTAAAGGAGATCGGTCCTGGGCGTTCATTGGAAGGACTGATGTTGAAGCTGAAACTCCAATACTTTGGCCATCTCATGCGAAGAGTTGACTCATTGGAAAAGACCTTAATGCTGGGAGGGATTGGGGGCAGGAGGAGAAGGGGACGACAGAGGATGAGATGGTTGAATGGCATCACTAACTCGATGGACATGGGTTTGGGTAAACTCCGGGAGTTGGTGATGGACAGGGAGGCCTGGCATGCTGCGATTCATGGAGTCACAAAGAGTCGGACACGACTGAGCGACTGAGCTGAACTGAACTAAATGAATGCACTCTTAAAGGTCAGAGCCCTCATAATAGGCTATTCCTATGAATTTCAGGCCATAGGCAACATTCTTTTACAAATGTGGAGAGCCAGCAAGCTAAGCACAGGCAACAGAGCACAAAGATTAAAATAAAAGGAACAGATCTGGTATGGAATGAAATTTGTTCTTCCCTATTACAAATGTACCTCCCATTTGTTTAAACTGCATGTGAATGGGGAAAGCCCAGTAAGCTGCTCTGTGCTAATTTTCTAGAAACAGTGCATCAGCTTCATAATCGCCCTTCGCCTCCCTCTAGGGTTTCTAATTCCATACTATTCTTCATTTAAAATGTCTAATCTTCAGTGTGGGTCATCACAAAAGAGACAAGATGTACATTTAATGTTATCTACTAGGAAGCCTTCTTTCAGGAATAAAATGAGAAGGAGAGAAGTTGCTGATAGCCATGGTTCCCAAACCAACCTTTATTTTAACGGAACTAAGTGAAAGTGAAAGTGAAAGTCGCTCAGTCGTGTCCGACTCTTTGCGACCCCATGGGCTATAAAGTCCATGGAATTCTTCGGGACAGAATACTGGAGTGGGTAACCTTTCCCTTCTCCAGGGGATCTCAACCCAGGGATCGAACCCAGGTCTCCCGCATTGCAGGAGGATTCTTTACAAGCTGAGCCACAAGGGAAGACCTAAATTGCACATAAAATAATATATTAGTATCTTTTATAACATATTAAGTCTCCTTGTAGTGGTACTCCTGTGTCTTTTGTTACTCATATTACTTATTGATGTCTTCCTTGTTTAATTGTTTATTTTATTTTCTTACAGTTTTTTTTATTGGTGATTTCATAGAATATCCTTTTGGGGCCGCTGATCATCTGAAAGTTTTGTGTGTGGGTTTATTCTATTGAATCAACATTTTTTAAATTAATTTTTTCCTTCTAATTTCTTTGGGTTTATTGTGTTCTTATACTTGGGTAATGGGAACCCATTCCAGTATTCTTGCCTGGAGAATCCAATGGACAGAGGAGCCTGGCAGACTACAGTCCATGGGGTTGCAAGAGTTGGGCATGATTTAGTGATTAAACCACACTTAGGTTCTTGCGTTGTTGTTCCCTCGCTCAGTTATGTTTGACTCTCTGCGACCCCATCGACTGCTGCATTCTAGGCTTCCTTGTCCTTCTCTGTCTCTTGGAGTTTGTTCAAACTCATGTTCATTTAGTTAATGATGCCATCCAACTGTCTCATTCTCTGTCCTCTCCTTCTCCACCTGCCCTCAGTCTTTCCCAGCATCAGAGTCTTTTCCAACCAGCCGGCTCTTCGCATCAGGTGGCCAAAGTATTGGAGCTTCAGCTTCAGCATCAGTCCTTCCAATGAGTATTCAGGGTTAATTTCCTTTAGGTTCTTGGGTAGAAAGTTTCATTTAACTTATTCTAATCTATCTTTGAATCTAATCAGTGCTTTTGAGAATATCTGTTTTTCTGAATGTCCTCCTTGCCTTCCCCATTCCATGTATTATTCAGTTAAAAATGGTTTGTGGTTTCTACTTCTATTTGATGTCTAACTTAAAGCTATGCAAGTGTTTGGCTTTTAAAATTGTGTTCTTATTTTTTCGTTTTGTGAAAATGAATGTGGTTTAAATTATACTGACTTGAAATGTGTGGCTATTACCTTTGTGGTTCAGGATATGATTAATTTATGTTGAAAATTATACATTTGTTAGAAAATAAAGCACATTCTTTCATAAATGAATGTAACCTTGGTAATATGTGTAAACATAGCCTCTCTATGTTTAGTTGTTCAATCTGTTTGATCTGTGCCTTTCTGAAAGAGGTTTGATTCAATCTACCACTATGTAGAACTTAGAGTTCTTTATTTTGAAGCTATAGTGCACCCCTTTACAATTTTATCAACACATAGTCATACATATCGTAGAAGGCAATGGCACCCCACTCCAGTACTCTTGCCTGGAAAATCCCATGGATGGAGGAGCCGGGTAGGCTACAGTCCATGGGGTCGCTAAGAGTCGGACACGACTGAGCGACTTCACTTTCACTTTTCCCTTTCATGCACTGGAGAAGGAAATGGCAACCCATTCCAGTATTCTTGCCTGGAGAATCCCAGGGACAGCGGAGCCTGATGGGCTGCCGTCTATGGGGTCGCACAGAGTCGGACACGACTGAAGCGACTTAGCAGCAGCAGCAGCAGTCATACATATTCTCTGCTTTTTAATATGGTGTCTAGTTGGTCATAGCTTTTCTTCCAAGGAGCAAGCGTCTTTTAATTTCATGGCTGCAGTCACCAACTGCAGTGATTTTGGAGCCCAAGAAAAATAAAGTCTGGTACTCTCTGCATTGTTTCCCTATCAATATGCTATGAAGTGATGGGACCAGATGCCATGACCTTAGTTTTTTGAATGTTGAGTTTTAATCCAGCTTTTTCATTATCCTCTTTCACTTTTATCAAGAGGCTCTTCAGTTCCTCTTCGGTTTCTGCCATTAGGGTGGTATCATGTGCATACATGAGGTTATTGATATTTCTCCCTGCAATCTTGATTCCAGCTTCTGCTTCATCCAGTCCAGCATTGGGCATGATGTATTTTGCATAGAAGTTGAATAAGTGGGGTGACCATATACAGGCTTGATGTAATTCTTTCCCAATTTGCAAACAGTCTGTTGCTCCATGTCCAGTGCTAACTGTTACTTCTTGACCTGCATACAGATTTCTCAGGAGGCAAGTAAGATGGCCTTCTATGCCCATCTCTTGAAGAATTTTCCACAGTTTTGATTCACACAGTCAAAGGCTTTGGTGTAGTCAATAAAACATAAGTAGATTTTTTTTCTGGAACTCTCTTGCTTTTTCCATGATCCAACAGATGTTGGCAATTGATCTCTTGCTCCCTTGACTTTTCTAAATCCAGCTTGAACATCTGGAAGTTCTCAGTTCATGTACTGTTGAAGTTTCATTCAGAAAATTTTGGACATTACTTTGCTAGCATATGAGATGAGTGCAATTGTGTGGCAGTTTGAACATTTTGTCATTGCCTTTCTTTGGGATTGGAATGAAAACTGACCTTTTCCTGTGGCCACTATTGAGTGTTCCAAATTTGCTGGCATATTGAGTGCAGCATTTCCACAGTATCATCTTTTAGGATTTGAAATAGCTCAACTGAAATTCCATCACCTCTACTAGCTTTGTTCATACTGATGCATCCTAAGGACTACCTGACTTTGCACTCCAGAATGTCTGGTTCTAGGTGCGTGATCACACCATCATGGTTATCTGGGTCATGAAGATCTTTTTTGTATAGTTCTTCTGTGTATTCTTGCCACCTCGTCTTAATATCTTCTGCTTCTCTTAGGTCCATACAATTTCTGCCCTTTATTGTGCCCATCTTTACAGGAAATGTTCCCTCGGTATCTCAAATTTTCATGAAGAGATCTCTAGTCTTTCCCATTCTATTGTTTTCCTCTATTTCTTTGCATTGATCACTGAGGAAGGCTTTCTTATCTCTCCTTGCTATTCTTTGAAACTCTGCATTCAGATGGATTTAGCTTTCCTTTCTTCCTTTGCTTTTCACTTCTCTTCTTTTCTCAACTATTTGTGAGGCCTCGTCAGACAACCATTTTGCCTTTTTTCATTTCTTTTTCTTGGGGATTGTCTTGGTCATTGCCTCCTGTACAATGTCACACACCTTCATCCATATCTATCTATCAAATCGAATCCCTTGAATCTATTTCCAACTTCCACTGTATAATCATGAGGGATTAGATTTAGGTCTAGTGGTTTTCCCTATTTTTTTCAATTTAAGTCTGAATTTTGCAATAAGTAGGTCATATTCTGAGCCCCAGTCAGCTCCTGGTCTTGTTTTTGCTGACTGTATAGAGCTTTTGCACTTTGGCTGCAAAGAATATAATCAATCTAATTTCAGTATTGACCATTTGATCATTTCCATGTATAGAGTTGTCTCTTGTGTTGTTGGAAGAGGGTGTTTTCCACAGCCAGTGCGTTCTCTTGGCAAAACTCTGTTAGCCTTTTCCCTGTTTCATTTTGTACTCCAAGGCCATACTTACCTGTTACTCCAGGTGTCTCTTGACTTCCTACTTTTGCATTTCTGTCCCCCATCACAAAAAGGACAGCTTTTTTTTTTTTTTGGTGTTAATTCTAGAAGGTCTTGTAGGTCTTCACAGAACCATTCGGCATCAGCTTATTCAGCATTAGTAGTTGAGGCATAGACTTGGATTACTGTGATACTGAATGGTTTGTCTTCAAAATGAACTGAGTTCATTCTGTCATTTTTGAGATTGCACCCAAGTACTGAATCTCAGACTCTTTTGTTGACTAGGAGGGCTACTCCATTTCTTCTAAAAGATTATTGCTCACAGTAGTAGATATAACTGTCATCTGAATTAAATTTGCCTATTGCAGTCCATTTTAGTTCATTGATTCCTGTAATGTCGATGTTCACTTGCCATCTCCTATTTGACCACTTTCAAGTTACCTTGATTCAGGGACCTAACATTCCAGGTTCCTATGCAATAATGCTCTTTACAGCATGGGACTTACTTCCATCACTAGTCACATCCACAACTGGGCGTTGTCTTTGCTTTGGCTCTGTCTCATTCTTTCTGGAGTTATTTCTCCACTCTCTTTGAATAGCATGTTGGTTACCTACTGATCTGGAGAGTTCATCTTTCAGTGTCCTATCTTTTTGCCTTTTCATACTGTTCATGGGGTTCTCAAGGCAAGAATACTGATTTGGTTGGCCATTCCCTTCCACAGTGAACCACGTTTTGTCAGAACACTCCACTGTGACCTGTTCATCTTGGGTGGCCCTACAGGGCATGGCTAATAATTTCACTGAGTTAGACAAGGCTGTGATCCATGTGATCAGTTTGGTTAGGTTTCTGTGATTGTGGTTTTCATTCTGTCCCCCCTCTGATGGACAAGAATAACAGGTTTATGGAAGCTTTCTGATGGGAGATATTTGGCGTAACTTGTTCTGATGTGAGAGACCACGTTCAGTTCAGTCAGTTAAGTCGCTCAGTGATGTCTGAATCTTTGCAACCCCATGGACTGCAGCATGCCAGGCTTCCCTGTCCATCACCAACTCCCAGAACTTGCTCAAACTCACGTCCATCGAGTTGGTGATGCCATCCAACCATCTCATCCTCTGTCGTCCCCTTCTCCTCCTGCCTTCAGTCTTTCTCAGCATCAAGATCTTTTTCATTGAGACAATTCTTCACCTTAGGTGGCTGAAGTATTGGAGGTTCAGCTTCAGCATCAGTTCTTCCAGTGATTATTCAGGACTTATTTCCTTTAGGATTGACTGATTTGATCTCCTTGCAGTCCAAGGGACTCTTGAGAGTCTTCCCCAACACCACAGTTCAAAAACATCAACTCTTCAGCACTCGGGTTTCTTTATAGCCCAACTCTCATATCCATACATGAAAAACTATAGCTTTGAGTAGACGGACCTTTGTTGGTAAAGTTATGCCTCTGCTTTTTAATATGCTGTCTAGGTTGGTCATAGTTTTTCTTCCAAGGAGCAAGTGTCTTTTAATTTCATGGCTGAGCTTACCATCTGCAGTGATTTTGGAGCCCCCCAAAATAAAATCTGTCACTGTTTCCATTGTTTCCCCATCTATTTTCCATGAAGTGATGGGACCAGATGCCATGATATTGGTTTTTTGAATGTTGAGTTTTAAGAAAACTTTTCACTTTCCTCTTTCACTTTCATCAAGAGGCTCTTTAGTTCTTCACTTTCTTCCATATAGTCGGTGTCATCTGCATATCTGAGGTTATTGATATTTCTCCCGGCAATATTGATTTCAGCTCGTGCTTCATCCTTCCCGGCATTTTGCGTGAAGTACTCTGCATATAAGTTAAATAAGCAGGGTGACAATATACAGCTTTGTCATACTTCTTGACTTGGCCATGTTCAGTAAATCTTTAATCCAATTTTCTGTTGATGGGTGAGGCTGTATTCCCTCCCTGTTGTTTGACCTTAGGCCAAATTCTAGTAGCGGTAATGAAGATAATGGTGTCCTCCTTCAAAAGGACTTGTGCAGGTATGGTTGTATTAAGTGCCCTTGACAGTGTAGTGGGCCACCGTCAACCCACGCCTCCCCCGGAGACTCTTGGACACACACAGGCAAGTCTGGTCAGTCTCTTGTGGGGACATTGTTCCTTTCTCCTGGCTCCTGCTGTGCACAAGGTTTTATTTGTGCCCTGCAGGGATCTGTTTCCCTCATCCTGTGTAAGTCCTGTAATCAAATCCCACTGGCCTCCAAAGACAAATTCCCTGGGGGTTCTCAGTCCCTTTGCCAGTTCCCCATGCTGGGAGATCTGTTGTGGGTCGTAGAACTTTCTTAACAGTGCAAGAATTTCTTTGGTATAATTGTTCTGCAGTTTATGTGTCATCTGCTCAGTGGCTCTGTGCTGAGGCTAATGGCGACCTCCTCCAAGCGGGCTTCTGCCACATGTTGCATGACCCTGGTCTGCTGCAGTCAGAGCCCCTGTCCCCATGGCAGGCCATTGCTGACCCGTGCTTCCACAGGAGACACTAAAACACTCAAAAACAGGTCTGGCTCAGTCTCTGTGGAGTCTCTGGGTCTTAATGCACACACAGTTTTGTTTGAGTTGTCCAAGCATCTCTGCTAGGTATGGGGTTTGAGTCTAAATGAGCCTTTGCCTCTCCTACAGTCTTACTGGGGCGTTTCCTTTGTCCTTGGATGTGGGTTATCTTTTTCTAGTGGGATCCAACACTCTCCTGTTGATGGGTTTTCAGCAGCAAGTCACAGTTTTGGAGTTCTCACAGGACAAGATGGGTGCCCGTCCTTCCAGTCCACCATCTGTGTCTTGGTTTGGAGCAATGTAATCACCTCTCTGAGTTGATGCAATCTGGCTCTGGCACCCCAGTGACTTTAAGCAGATAAAGTCTCAGCCCAGGGACATGATCCTGGGCTTTTCACACCACTTGCAGAAACTACTTATGATTCTGACCCACTCAAGGAGATGGAGGTTAGCATGAGACCCCATATAAAAATGACAGTCTCAAAAATCTGCTCTTGGATCATCACTCTGAGACCCAGAGAGGAGCTGAGTTATTGGAGGCTGAGAAAGAGAACCAAACACACCTGTCAACAGTCACACCTGGCATCATTAACCAGCCAGAAAATGCAATTAAGAGCCAAAAGAATACTAGTTGCAATGAATTGAAATATATCAAATATGTTAAAGTTCATGGAATTATTATAAAGCTTTAAAAATAACACTTCACTAATCACCTTGACCTAGTGACTCAGCAGAAAACAATCTTCCTGAGAATGCAGGAGACTCGAGTCCTATCCCAGATTGGGAAGATCCCCTGGAGAATGAAATGGAAACCCATTCCAGCATTCCTGCTTGGGAAATCCCATGGACAGAGCAGCCTGGTGGGATAGAGTTCATGAAGTCACAAAGAGTTGCACATGACTTAGCAACTAAACAACACCAGCGGCATTTACCTTTGATGGATATAGGAAATTATTTCATTCTTCTGAAAATTGATTTAAAAAATAAATATTCACTCTACCTTTTCAAACTGTACCTCAGAGTACATGAACATTCGATTACAAAATGTTCTTTTTATGGAATAAATCTAACCAATAATTGCAGAAGTTATGGGAGCAGGGAAAACCACTAGGCCATTTAGGTATGACTTACATCAAATCCCTTATGATTATACAGTGGAGGTGACAAATAGATTCAAAAGATTAGATCTGACACACAGTGTGCCTGAAGAACTATGAACAGAGGTTTGTAACACTGTACAGGAGGCGGTGACCGAAACCATCCACAAGAAAAAGAAATGCAACAAGGCAAAATGGTTGTCTGAGGAGGCCTTATAAATAGCTGAAAAAGAAGAGAAGTGAAAGGCAAAGGAGAACAGGAAAGATATAACCATCTGAACATCTGAATGCAGAGTTTCAAAGAATAGCAAGAAGAAATAAGAAAGCCTTCATAAGTGGACAATGCAAAGAAATAGAGAGAAATAATTGAATGGGAAAGACTAGAGATCTCTTCATGAAAATTTGAGATACCAAGGGAACATTTCATGAAAAGTTGGGCACAATAAAGCATAGAAACAGTAAGGACCTAACAGAAGCAGAAGGTATTAAGAAGAGGTGGCAAGCATACACAGAACTGTATTTAAAAGGTCCTAATAACCCAGATAACAGCAATTGTGTGATCATTCACGTGGAGCCAGACATCCTGGAGTGTGAAGGCAAATGGGACTTAGGAAGAATTACTATGAACAAAGTTAGTGGAAGTGATGGGATTCCAGCTGAGCTATTTCAAATCAAAAGATGATACTGTGAAAGTGCTGCACTCAGTAAGTCAGCAAATTTGGAAAACTCAGGAGTTGCCACAGGACTGGAAAAGGTTAGTTTTCATTCAAATCCCAAAGAAAGGCAATGCCAAAGAATGTTCAAACTACCACACAATTGCACTCATTTCACATGCTAGCAAGGTCATTCTTCAAATCCTTCAAGCTAGGCTTCAACAGTATGTGAACTGAGAACTTCCAGATGTTCAAGCTGGATTCAGAAAAGGCAGAGTAACCAGAGATCAAATTGCCAACATCCGTTGAATCATAGAAAAGCAAGAGAATTCCAGAAAAACATCTATTTCTGCTTTATTGGCTATGCTAAAGCCTTTGCATGGATCAAAACAAACTGTGGAAAATTCTTCAAGAGATGAGAATAACAGACCACCTTGCCTGCCTCCTGAGAAACTTGTATGCATGTCAAGAAGTAACAGTTAGAACTGGACAGGGAACAATGGAGTGGATCAAAATTGGGAAAGGAGTACGTCAAGGTGGTATATCATCATCCTACTCATTTAACTTCTATGCAGTGTGCGTGTGTGTATTTAGCCCGTCAGTCATGTCTAACCCTTTGTGACCCCATGGACTGTAGCCCACCAGGCCTCTTCCGTCCATGAGGATTCTCCAGGAAAGAATACTGGAGTGGGTTGCCATGCCGTGCTCCAAGGGAGCTTCCCAACCCAGGGATTGAACCCAGGTCTCCAGCATTGCAGGCAGATTCTTTACCACCAGGTAAGCCCATGAAGATATTAAGAAGAGGTGGCAAGAATACACAGAAGAACTGTACAAAAAAGATCTTCACGACCCAGATAATCACGATGGTGTGATCACTCACCTAGAGCCAGATATCCTGGAATGTGAAGTCAGGTGGGCCTTAGAAAGCATCACTACGAACAAAGCTAGTGGAGGTGATAGAATTCCAGTTGAGCTATTTCAAATCCTGAAAGATGATGCTGTGAAAGTGCTGCACTTGATATGCCAACAAATTTGGAAAACTCAGCAGTGGCCACAGGACTGGAAAAGGTCAGTTTTCATTCCAATCCCAAAGAAAGGCAATGCCAAAGAATGCTCAAACTACCGCACAATTGCACTCATCTCACACGCTAGTAAAGTAATGCTCAAGATTCTCCAAGCCTGGGTTCAGCAATATGTGAACCGTGAACTTCCAGATGTTCAAGCTGGTTTTAGAAAAGGCAGAGGAACCAGAGATCAAATTGCCAATATCCACTGGATCATCGAAAAAGCAAGAGAGTTCCAGAAAAACATCTATTTCTGCTTTATTGACTATGCCAAAGCTTTTGACTGTGTGGATCACAATAAACTGTGGAAAATTCTGAAAGAGATGGGAATACCAGATCATCTGATCTGTCTCTTGAGAAACCTGTATGCAGGTCAAGAAGCAACAGTTAGTACTGGACATGGAACAACAGACTGGTTCCAAATAGGAAAAGGAGTACGTCAAGGCTGTATATTGTCACCCTGCTTATTTAACTTATATGCAGAGTACATCATGAGAAACGCTGGGCTGGAAGAAACACAAGCTGGAATCAAGATTGCCGGGAGAAATATCAATAATCTCAGATATGCAGATGACACCACCCTTATGGCAGAAAGTGAAGAAGAACTAAAGAGCCTCTTGATGAAAGTGAAAGAGGAGAGTGAAAAAGTTGGCTTAAAGCTCAACGTTCAGAAAACTAAGATCATGGCATCTGGTCCCATCACTCCATGGGAAATAGATGGGGAAACAGTGGAAACAGTGTCAGACTTTATTTTTTTGGGCTCCAAAATCACCGCTGATGGTGGTTGCAGCCATGAAATTAAAAGACGCTTACTCCTTGGAAGGAAGGTTATGGCCAACCTAGATAGCATATTTAAAAGCAGAGACATTACTTTGCCAACAAAAGTACGTTTAGTCAAGGCTATGGTTTTTCCAGTGGTCCTCTATGGATGTGACAGTTGGATGGTGAAGAAAGCTGAGTGCCGCAGAACTGATGCTTTTGAACTGTGGTGTTGGAGAAGACTCTTGAGAGTCCCTTGGACTGCAAGGAGATCCAATCAATACATCCTAAAGGAGATCAGTCCTGAATGTTCATTGGAAAGACTGATGTTGAAGCTGAAACTCCAATACTTTGGCCACCTCATGCGAAATGTTGACTCATTGGAAAAGACCCTAATGCTGGGAGGGATTGGGGGCGGAAGGAGAAGGGGATGACAATGGATGAGATGGTTGGATGGCATCATTGACTCGATGGCCATGGGTTTGGGTAAACTCCGGGAGTTGGTGATGGACAGGGAAGCCTGGCGTGCTGCAATTCATGGCGTCGCAAAGAGTCGGACACGACTGAGCGAATGAACTGAACTGAACTGAAGCCCATGAATAATGGAGTGGGTAGCCAATTCCTTCTTCAGGGCACCTTCTTGACCCAGGAATCAAATCAAGGTCTCCTGAATTACAGGGAGATTCTATGCTGAGTACATCATGCGAAATGCCGGGCTGGATGAATCACAAGCTGCAGGGGAAAATATCCATAACCTCAGATATTCAGATGACACTACCCTAATGGCAGAAAGCAAAGAGGAATTGAAGAGTCTCTTGATTAAGGTAAAAGTGGAGAGTGAAAAGGCCGGCTTAAAACTCAACATTCAAAAAACTAAGATCATTGTCCCATCACTTCATAGCAAATAGATGGGGAAAAAACAGAAACAGTGCCAGGATTTATTTTCTTGGGCTCCAAAAACACTGTGTATGGTGACTGCAGTCATGAAATTAAAAGACACTTGATCCTTGAAAGAAAAACTATGACCAACCTAGGCAACATATTAAAAAGCAGAGACATCACTTTGCTGACAAAGGTCTGTCTAGTCAAAGCTATGGTTTATCCAGTAGTCATGTATGAATGTGAGAGTTGGGCCAACTGTGAAAAGACTGAGTGCCAAAGAATTGATGCTTTCAAACTGTGGTGCTGAAGAAGACTCTTGAGAGTCCTTTGGACGTCAAAGATATCTAACCAGTCATTCCTAAAGGAAATCAATCCAAATATTCATTGGAAGGAGTGAGGCTGAAGCTGAATCTCCAATACTTTGGCCACCTGATAGGAAGAGCCGACTCATTGAAAAAGATCCTGACACTGATAAACAATGAGGGCAGGAGGAGAAGGGGGCAACAGAGGATCAGATGATTAGATTTCATCACTGAGTCAGTGGACATGAGTTTGACCAACTTCAGAGATTGTGAAGACCGGGGAAGCCCGACATGCTGCAGCCCATGGGGTGGCAGAGAGCTGGACACGACTGAGCAACTGAACTGCAACCACAATGGGAGCATGGCCATTTTCCTTCCTTCACGACAATGTCAGTACAATCATTTGTTTAAAGGCTATGGGAACATCATGCGACACTTATTCATCTTCACTTATATCTGTCTTGGTTTCTAGATCAAACTGACAATTTACAGGAAATGAAAACATAGAAGAGCAAGTTAAACACAGTCCACGAATGGGGTCAGCTAAATGTAACAGACGGGAAATCTTACCAGACAAGTGGCCCTGTTTCCTCAACAAATGAAATACAAAACCTAAACAGAAAGAGCCAGAGCAATGCTATAGATATTTAGCCATTGCATTAGATTCCTATTGCTGCTGTAACTAATTATCGCAAGTCTATTGACTTAAAGCAACCCAAGTTTACTCTCTGACAACTCTGGAGGTCACAAGTCTTGTGTGAATCAGCAGGGTGATGCCCCTCACTCCTCGTCTCATGGGCTCCACGGCTCTCGGACCTCTGCTTCCATTGTCACACCTCCTCTGGCTCTGACACTCCCCCTTTCCTCTTATGAAGACCTCTGTGTTTACTTTGCATCCACCTGGAGAGCTCAGAATAATGTCTTTCATTCCAAGGCCTTAACTTATTCACACCTGTCATGTCCTTTTTGCATGTAAGATAACACTCAGGTGCCAGGGATCAGGGTATGGACTACATGGGGCCTATTATTCAAGCATGTTAACCAAGTATTGGTGTCTGATTCAAACCAACCAACTCTGGGGGGAAATTATGAGACAATTGGGAAATCTGGACACTGACTAGGAATTTGATGTTACTCAGGAATTTTTGTTGATACAGTATTTTGGTAAGGTTTTTAAGAAATCTGTGTCTTTTACAGATAAATCCTGAAGTATTATGGATGTATTGATCTGATATCTGGGATTTGCTTTAAGTTCTTTGACGGGCCATGTGTGGAGAGTCATTTCAGCCAGGGGATGGATGCATGGGTTCCATGGGCTCACACACGTTTGCACTGAAGGTGAGGTAAGACTGTTTAAAGGAAACAGTGCCTCCAAAAGAGAAAGGATAGTCAACACTGGTTTTTTCTGAAAGGACAGAGGGCCTGAATCCCCACTCTTGTGGAGGATCAGGCTTTGCCCTGGAGAAGGGGATGCTGTCCTATCATGCAGGGAGATGGAGGGAAATGCAGGGACATGGCAGGTTTGACTGTTTGGTGAGGGAAAAAGGAAGGATCTCGCCTCTAGTGGCTTCTAGTTTCCATACTGAGTGGAGGATGTGGTGGGTTCAGTGGAGAGGGCCGTGGGTGGGGCCGTGAGGAGAGGCAGAAAGCTGGAAACAGCTGTTGCCACCAATTACCTGAGGGTCATAAACAGAAAATGAGCAGAGCGTGTGAACAGCACTGGAGGCCCATTAGTCACTCTGAATTTATAATGAAAACAGTCAGCTCCACTATGTAATTTTCTTCAGAATTGCTGTCCTGCGGGTTTCAAGAAAGGAGACACATGGTTCGCTCAGGGTAAACTTGTGTCTGTTAGTGAGACAGGAAGATGAAAAGCAAAGGAGTTGAGGGCATTGGCGCGGTGTGGTTGAGATGGTGAACTGTGGAACTGAAGGGCCATTACTGATAAGGCGAAAGAGGCGCCCGGGATGAGAGAGCAGAGCTCCTGACAGGGTTGCAGGGAACCGAGGGGCCTAGGAAGCTGGGCGAAGGAAGGTTCTAGTCACTTGGGGCTCTAATGGTTATTGATGGTGGGATAGTTTGGGTCATGACGATGTTCGGGGTAACTGTGAAGGGAAGCAGTTCCTCGATGTGATGAAAATAACACCTGAGGATGTGGGAAATGAAATTTGCCAGGATCCCAGGAAGCCATGATACCTTCAGGTGCTTCAGCTGAGCAGTTGCCTGTCTTAGCAACAATCACTTGCAATACCATTCGGTATGCAGGGCAGGGGAGCAGGGTGCATACCTTCACATTTTAACCAAGCAAAATAGTACAGAATGAACGGAGCTCTTTGAAGAGAGAACATGAGCTCGTTGAAGGCAGAAGCTCAGAATGATTTTCCCTCTTTGAATCTCAGTGCTCTTCATAATGTGAGAAACTGATAGATGTCCCATAACTATTATTAGTCAGAAATAAAAAATCAAATGAATAGGAGCATTAATAAATACACCCTTATTAATAAAAAATAAAAGCGAATAGCCGACTTCCATCTAAGGATCAATGATACAAGGAATTCCGACATATGTTTTCCCCACCACCATCAAGCAATTAACACTAAGGATTCTGACTGAGCGTTCTAAAAGTTTAATTCCATTCTGACACCACCCACCTGGCAAGAGCATCGGAGCCTACAGGTTTGGGGTGCTGTCCCACAGGACCACTGTCACTTCGGATGCTAATCCCAAGTCCAGATTGTCACTCGTGCTTCTGACTGACCAGCTATAAACTGAAGGTTCCCACGACCTTCCCCTCAGGTTTGCTGGAGCAACTCTCAGAATTCAGAGGAACGTTTACTTACAGGCACCAGTTTAATTTCATATTAAAATCAAATTTTAATTTTTTGGTGTCACAGCACCAAATGCCAGGTTGGTTTATTTCTCTTCCTTAGTCCTTGTCTCATCACAACAAAAATTTGGAGCAATGGCCCAAAAGATGTAGATCCACAGATAAGTTAGAGCTCAGTTCAGCTCAAGCAGACAGATATTTTATTAGTCTGACACTCTCAAAGGAGTCCTCCTCATCCTTCCTATCGATCCCTCTTGGCTTCCCCCTTTTACACTTCCAGTCTCCTAATTTTGGTTATGCCTGGTGCAAAGTAGGGCTTGCACTCATCACCAGTCAATGAAAGGGAATGCAAATGGGCATATGCTCATGGCTGATTGACAATTACAAGTTATATGACAGCAAGTTGTGTTGTTTATGTCTTCCTATATGTCTTTGCATAATTCCACTGCTATAATTAAATGCTGAACATTCATGAGCCCTTAACGGGCTCCTAACTGACTAAGGTTACTTGGGGAAGCCCCTGTGTTCATGTTGTATCCACTGTGTGCCTAGGGTGCATGTGCAGGAGTTGAAAAGTCTCTGTGGTTATTTTGTAGCATATCTGTGAGCTCTCCTGGGTGTGTCTGGGATGGAGTTTAGAGATGGCTTGCATTCCTTTCAGCCAGGCCTCCCCTCATTGCTCATGTCTAACTTCCTATCTAACATTTCCCCTCAAGTGTATGGACCCCAAATTATTGGGGAGATGGGCATCATTCATTCTGGATGCTTCCTGCTGAGTTGGGGCAGCGAGGGGCCTTGGGTGTCCATCACTGGCTTGCCGTCAACAAGGGGGGAGCAGTAAGAGCTGCTGATGTCTATCGAAGGAGGACGATATGAGGAAGTCATCAGAAGGGTCAGGGGTTGTTATCCATGTTGTATCAGAAGTTGAGCCTGTATCTTGTTGACCTGAGAAGAAATAATCCAAGAGAGTAAGTTGAGGAATGTATGTTTCTCAGTAGTGTCCAACTCTTTGCGACCCCATGGACTGTAGCCTGCCAGGCTCCTCTTTCAGTGAAATTCTCCAGGCCAGAATGCTGAAGTGGGTAGCACTTCTCCAGGGGATCTTCCCAACCCAGGGATCCAACCCAGGTCTCCTGCATTGCAGGTGGATTCTTTACCATCTGAACTACCAGGGAAGTTGAAGAAAGAGGGAGCAAACAGAAGTATAAGCCAGAGCCACCATAGGAGTGTATCCTTGATTTAATGAAACCAGGATGTTGCTGTGCTGACCTCGTCCAGTATTTGATTCGTTTTGAATGTAATCAGTCCTGATCTATTTCTATGTCAGCTTAATAAGAATTGGGTCAAGACATACCCAGAAACTAGCCTCATTGAGCGTGTTCGTGATTTCTGTGATGGTCGGACTTAAGGGATGTATATAAGAGTAACTCAAACTGGTGAGGCACAGGAGACACAGAAGCCACATTGTGGTGCCTTGGCAATGGTCTTATGGGAACCCACAGTAGATGTGAAAAGGATCTCTCTGACTAACACAAACCAAGAGAGAGACAACGATGTGGTCCAGGCTAAATGCAAGGGCCATTCCAAGAAAGCTTATCCTCAGGAGCTTAACTTTTTGGATGTTCATCAGCATGACACTTTTCTTTATTCCTGAGTAGATATGGAATTCTCCCAGAGGCTCACAGATGTGTTGGGTTTCCTTCCGTGGTTTGACTTGAGTGTAGTGAATCCAGGAGTCAGGGCCAGGTGCCTTGATTGCTATGCGGGTAAAGAGTATTACAGGGTAGGGGCCCTTCCATGTGGGCTGGAGTTGAGCTTTGGGGGACTCATCTTTTCAAACCTTGATTAGCCCTTGAGTCCCTGGGGCATAGAGTGGCCATCCCTCAGAATCCTCTGGGTCCTGGTTGACACCCCTCAAGCGCATTTCTTGTTGGAATTGCCCAGTGGCCATAGTGTAAGATCAAAGGGTTTAAGTCTCTGGATCTAGAAAGAGGTCATTGACATAAACAAAAGATCTCCCGTATAACATCTCATAAAGGCTAAAACCAACATTCTTTCAGAGCAATGTAAGTATGGAGAAGGACTACAGGTAAAGCCTCCTTTCATCTGAGAGAGGTCTCTTGGAGTACCTTTTTAATTGCTGATTGGAAGATTGGTTGGCTCTTTCTACTTTTCCTGAAGACTGGAGTCTCCAGGCACAATGGAAGAAATATGTAATGCCCAATGCTTGCGCAGCCCCTTGGATGACTTTAGAAGTAAATGATGTCTCACTGTCATTTTGTAGTGACCTGAGCATGACAGATCTTGGAATACTTCCATGGAGCAACTTTCTCACCAATATTTTGTACTGATGTATAAAGAATACAGATGAAGAGGTACATGGGGAGAAGGTTTGAAAGCAGGAGCTTCTGTCCCTGTGGAGCTGGGGTGCATTACACTCTGGCATGTGGATGTGCTTACCAACCCTGAAGCTCATCTAATCTCCTCATTCAAGAGTTTTTATTATGGAGCTTAATCTGCAGCCCCAACTCTTTCTCAGGGATCAGAGGATGTGCCTGAAAATCCAAACCTCCTAATATCTTGGTCTTGCTCGTGACCAAACCCATTCTGAGGGAATCTAGGGCCCCAGACTGTCACCTCATTAGCATAAATGCAGGTGGGCTCAAGGGGCTTCTTATGCAGAACAGATGACACTCTTATCAATAGGGAAATTCCAAGGGCTTTAGCATCTGTGTCAGGACCTGGTGACAAAGAGCAAATGTACTTCCTATTATACCACAAATATATAAGTGAAGTTGGAAATACACAAATCAATCTATAAACAGAAGAGAAGTGAGGTGGTCAGTTGAACTGAAAGCAATGGCATTTAAGAAAAGATGAGGTTAATGCGGTTCTGATAAATAAAAAAGAATCATGGCATGGACATAAGAATACATGGTAAAATATAGCAGAGAGAAAGCGGACAAAGGACTCAATATTCACAGGAGTATGCTCTGTAACATTAACTACCTGGTCAGTTTCCACAAACCTAAAATAGGTAAAAACTCAAGTATCTCTGTGAGGGAGAAATGTGTGTGGAGTGAAATTTCCACGCCAGGAGGGCTGCAGAATTTGCCCTGGGAGACCACGGGTTCATCATTAAAGGCCTCACCACCACACTTGCCAAGGCCTGGGGTTCCTTCCAAGCAATAAAATTATACGTGTGAAAAACACTAGAGCTATTTTTCTCAAAAGTGTATCACAGAAAATCACAAGAGGACAAAAAAGATGCCTTCCTCCCATTGAAATGGCTTAAAAAAGAAGTGGTAAAAATAAATTCTTGGTTAAAAATATCCAAGGCATGATGGGGCCACAGACTATCGTTACTCAGGATCTGGCCCACAAGTAAAGATTTCCAAAAGTTTGCAAGTTGCCTACTTCACCAGTTTCACATTGTATGCCACTAAGTCTTCATGCAGAAGGCAAGACTTTCCAGAGAGCCTTCCTCACAACCATGAGATTCCTATGTCATGAGTGTGCCGCTCACTCCAATACTTTTGAGTTCCTGTGGATTCTCTTTCTAAGTTCATTAGTTTTGCTGGAGCACAGAAACAAATGTTTCAGTGTGTGGACATTAACTACACTTCCATGACTGGGAACTGTCAGGTGTAGTACTGCTTTTGAAATTACTGCTTTCAAAAGAGGAACTCTTTGCATTAAGAACCTCTACATTTTTCATGTGCCTATTAGTCACCTGTATATCTTCTTTGTAAAAATGTCTATTCAGATCTTCTGCCCATTTCTGAATCAGGTTGTTTGATTTTTTTAATAATTAATTTTTATTAGGCTTCCCTGGTGGCTCAGATGGTAAAGAGTCCGTCTGTAATGCGGGAGACCCGGGTTCAGTCCCTGGGTTGGGAAGATCCCTTGGAGAAGAAAATGGCAACCCACTCCAGTATTCTTGCCTGTGAAATCCGTGGATGGAGGAGCTTGGCAGGCTATAATCCATGGGGTTGCAAAGAGCTGACTGAGAGACTAATACTTTCTATGAGCAGATGTCCAAGAGTGGGAATGCTGGGTAATGTGGTTGTTCTATTTTTAGTTTCTAAGGGAACTTCCATATTGTTTTCTGTAGTGGCTGTATCAATTTACATTTCCAACAGCAATACAAGATGGTTGCCTGTTCTCCACACCCTCACCAGCATTTATTGATTGTAGATTTTTTGATGATGGTCATTCTGACTGCTGTGAGGTGATTGTAGTTTCCATTGTAGTTTTGATTTCTCTAATAATTAGTGATGTTGATCATCTTTTCATGTGACTCTTGGCCATCTATGTATCTTCTTTGGAGAGATGTCTGTTTAGGTCTTTTGCCCATTTATTTATTAATTTTTTTAAATTGAGCTTCCTGAGCTGTTAGTATATTTTGGAGATTCATCCCTTATCAATTACTCCCTTTGCAAATATTTTCTCCCATCTGAGGGTTATCTTTTCATCTTGTATATGGTTTCCTTTGCTGTTCAAAAGATTACTAAGTTTAATTTAAGTTTAAGTTTACTTAGGTCTCATTTGTTTATTTTTGTTTTCATTTTCATTACTCTAGAAGGTGGGTCAAAAAGACCTTGCTGTGATTTATGTAAAGAGTGTTCTACCTGTGTTTTCCTCTAAGAGTTTTACAGTATACAGGCTTATATTCAGGTCTTTAATCCATTTTGAGTTTATTTTTGGGTATGGTGTTAGGGAGTGTTCTAGTTTCATTCTTTTACATGTAGCTGTCCGGTTTTCCAACCATGACTTATTGAAGAGACTGTCTTTTCTCTGTTGTATATTCTTGCCTTCATCATCATAGACTAGGTGACCATAGATGAGTGGGTGTATCTCTGGGTTTTCTGTCTTATTCCACTGATCCATTTTTCCACTTTAGTGCCAGTACCATACTGTATTGATTACTGTAGATGTGTACTATAGTACGAAGTCAGGGAGGCTAGTTTTTCCAGCTCTATTTTTCTTTCTTAAGATTGTTTTGGCTATTCAAGGTCTTTTATGTTCCCATACAAATTGTGAGAATTTTTTGTTCTGTGAAAAATGTCCTTGGTAATTTAATAGGGATTGTGATGAATCTGAATATTACATGGGTAGTAGAGTCATTTTCACAATATTGATTCTTTCAATCCAAGATCATGTTATATCTTTCCATCTATTTGTATCATTTTTGATTTCTTGCATCAGTATCTTACAGCTTTCTGAGTACAAGCTTTTTGCCTCCTTTGTTGTTGTTCAGTTGCTCAGTCATGTCTGATTCTTTGTGATCCCATGGACTGCAGCACAAGAGGCTTCCCTGTCCTTCCCATCTCCCAGAGCTTGCTCAAACTCATGTCCACTGAGTTGGTGACACTATCCAACAATCTCATCCTCTGTTGTCCCTTTCTCCTGCCTTCAATCTTTCCCAACACTGGGGGCTTTTCTGAGTCAACTCTTTGTATCAGGTGACCAAAGTAGTGAAGCTTCAGCTTCAGCATCAGTCCTTCCAATGAATATTCAGGACCACTTTCCTTTAGGATGGAATGGTTTGATCTGCTTACAGTCCAAGGGACTCTCAAGAGTCTTCTGCAACACCACAGTTCAAAAGATCCAATTCTTCAGTGCTCAGCCTTCTTTATGCTCCAAGTCTCACATCCATATATTACTAATGGGAAAACTTTATCTTTGACTACATGGAAATTTGTTGGCAAAGGAGTGTTTCTACTTTTTAATATGCTGTCTAGATTTATCATAGCTTTTCTTTCAAGGAGCAAGCAGCTTTTAATTTCGTGACTGCAGTCACCATCTACAGTGATTTTAGAGCCCAAGAGAAATAAAGTCTGTCACTGTTTCCATTGTTTCCACCAACTAATTGCCATGAAATGATGGAACCGGATGCCATGATCTTTGTTTTTTTGAATGTGGAGTTCTAAGTCAACTTTTCTGTCTCCTCTTTCTCCTTCATCAAGAGGCTCTTTGCTCTCCTCTTTGCTTTCTGCCATAAGGGTGGTGTCATCTGCATGTCTGAGGTTATTGATATTTCTACCAGAAATCTGGATTTCAGTTTGTGCTCATCCAGCCCATCATTTCACATGATGTACTCTGCATAGAAGTTAAATAAGCAGGGTGACAATATAAAGCCTTGATGTACTCTTTTCCCAATTTTGAACCAGTCTGTTGTTCCATGTCTGGTTCTAACTGTTGTTTCTTGACCTGAGAACAGGTTTCTCAGGAGGCAGGTAAGGTGGTCTGGTATTCCCATCTCTTTAAGAATTTTACAGTATGTTGTGGTCCACACAGTCAAATGCTTTAGCATAGCCAATGAAGCAGGAGTAAATGTTTTTCTGGAACTCTCTTGCCTTTTTTGATGATTCAACAGATGTTGGCAATTTGACCTCTGGTTTCTCTGCCTTTTCTTAATACAGTTTGAATATCTGGAAGTTCTCGTTTCACGTACTGTTGAAGCCTATCTTGGAGAATTTTGAGCTTTACTTTGCAAGCTTGTGAAATGAGCACAATTGTGTGGTAGTTTTAATATTCTTTGGCATTGTCTTTTATAAGATTGGAATGAAAACTGTCATTTCCAGTGCTCTGGCCACTGCTAAGTTTTCCAAATTTGCTGGCATATTGAGTGCAGCACTCTAACAGCATCATCTTTTAGGATTTGAAATAGCTCAACTGGAATTCCATCACAGTCACTTTGCTTGCAGTGATGCTTCCTAAGGCTCACTTGACTTTGCACTCCAAGATGCCTGGTTTTGAGGAGTGATCACATCATCATAATTATCTGGGTCATTAAGATCTTTTTTTGTATAGTTCGTCTATGTATTCTTGCCACCTCTACTTAATATTTTCTACTTCTGTTAGGTCCTTGCTGTTTCTGTCCTTTATTGTGCCTATTTTTGTAGAAATATTCCCTTGATACCTCTAGTTTTCTTGAAGAGATTTCTAGTCTTTCCCATTCTATTGTTTTCCTCTATTTCTTTGCATTATTCTCTTAGGAAGGCTTTCATATGTCTCCTTGCTATTCTTTGGAACTCTGCATTCAGATGGGTATATCTTCCTTTTTCTCCTTTGGCTTTCACTTCTCTTCTTAGCTATTTGCAAAGCTTCCTGAGACAACCTTTTGGCTTTTTTGTGTTTCTTTTTCTTGGGGATGGTTTTGATCACCACCTTCTATGCAACATTACAAACCTCCATTCATGGTTCTTCAGAAACTCTCTCTCTGTCAGATGTAATCCTATGAATCTATTTTGTCACTTTCACTGTATAATCTTAAGGGATTTGATTTAGGTCATACATGAATGACTTCATGGTTTTCCCTATTTTCTTCAATATGTCTGAATTTTGAATAAAGAGTTCAAGATCTGAGCCACACTCAGCTCCTGGTCTTGTTTTTGCTGACTGTATAAAGTTTCTCCATCTTTGGCTGCAAACAATATAATCAATCTGATTTTGGTATTGACCATCTGATGATCTCCATGTGTAGAGTCATCTCTTGTGTTGTTGGAAGAGTGTGTTTGCTATGACCAGTGCATCCTCTTGGCAAAACTCTGTTAGTCTTTGTCCTGCTTCATTTTGTACTCCAAGTCCAAACTTGCCTGTTACTTCAGGTATCTCTTGACTTCCTATTTTGCATTCCAGTACTCTATGATGAAAAGGACATCATTTTTGGTGTTAATTCTAGAGGGTCTTGTAGATCTTCATAGAACCATTCAACTTTTGCTTCTTCAGCATTAGTGGTTGTGGCATAGACTTGGATTACTGGGATATTGAATGGTTTGTTTTGGAAATGAACAGAGATCATTCTGTTGTTTTTGAGATTGCACCCAAGATTGCATTTTGGACTCTTTTGTTGATTATGAGGGCTACTCCATTTCTTCTAAGGGATTCTTTCCCACAGTAGTAGATATAATGTTTATCTGAATTAAATTCACCTATTCTAGTCCATTTTAGTTCACTGATTCCTAAAATGGTGAGGTTCACTCTTGCCATCTCCTGTTTGACCACTTCCAATTTTCCTTGATTCATGCTTAACATTCCGGGTTCCTAGGCTATATTGTTCTTTACAGCATCAGACTTTGCTTTCACCATCAGATTCATCTACAACTAGGTGTTGTTTCTGCTTTGGTTGAACCTCGTCATTCCTTCTGGGGCTATTTCTCTGCTCTTCTCCAGTAGCTTATTGGGCACCTCCTGACCTTGAGAGTTCATCTTTCAGTGTCATATCTTTGCCTTTTCATACTGTACATGGGATTCTCAAGGCAAGAATACTGAAGTGGTTTGCCATTCCCTTCTCCAGTGCAGTACGTTTTGTCAGAACTCTCTGCCATGACCCATCTGTCTTGGTTGGCCCTCTATGGTATGGCTTGTAGTTTCCTTGAGTTTCACAAGGCTGTGATCTATGTGATAAGGTTGGTTAGTTTTCTGTGGCTGCGGTTTTCATTCTGTCTGCCCTCTGATGGATGAAGATAAGAGGCTTATGGAAGCTTCCTGATGGAAGGGACTGGCTGTGGGAAAATTGCGAGCTGGTCAGGTGGTCAATAGTCTGGCGGGGCTGTGTTCCCTTCCTGTAGTTTGACCTGAGGCCGAACTATGGTAGGGTTAATGGTCGTAATGGCAATCCCCTTCAAAAGGACTTATGCCAGCATGCCGTGGCTCCCAGCACTGTTGTAGTCAGTGCCCCTGACTCCACAGCAGGCCACTGTCAACCCATGCCTCCATCAAAGACTCCGGGACACTCACAGGGAAGTCTGGCTCAGTCTTGTGGAATCATTGCTCCTTTCCTGAGTCCTGGTGTGCACATGGTTTTGTTGTGCCCTCCAAGAGTCTGTTTCCCCAGTCCTGTGGATGTTCTGTAATCAGTCCTACTGGACTTCAAAGTCAAATTCTCTGGGAATTCTCAATCCATTTGCTGGATCCCCTGGTTGGGAAAACGGTTGTGATTCATAAGAGTTTTTGCAGTAGTGTGAGAATTTCTTTGATATAATTGTTCTCCAGTTTGTGAGTCATCTACTCAGCAGCTCTATGGTGGAGCTAATGGAGACCTCTTCCAAGAGGACTGATGCCACATGCCACACCTCCTAGGTCTGCTGCAACCAGGGCCCCTGTCCCCATAGCAGGCCACTGCTTACCCGTACCTCCACAGGAGACACTCAAACATTCTCAGGCAGGTCTGGCTCAGTCTCTTGTGGGGGGTCACTGCTTCTTTCCATGGGTCCCGGTACACAGAAGGTTTTGTTTGCACCCTCAGAGTATCTCTGGAGGGTATGAAGTTTGATTAAACACAATTGTGCCCCTACCATCATGTTGGTGCTCCTCTTTTGCCCTTGGATGCAGGGTATCTTTTTTTGGTGGGATCCAACATTCTCCTGTTGGTGGTTGTTCAGCAGCTAGCTGAGGTTTTGTTGTTCTCACAGGAGAAGATGAGCACATGTCCTTCTACTCTGCCATCTTCCCTGGTAACTCAACTTATACAATCCACATGCAATGCAGGATACTCCAGTTCAATTCCTGGGCTGGGAAGATCCCTTGGAGAAGGGATAGGCTACCCATTCCAGTATTCAAGAGCTTCCCTGGTGACTCATATGGTAAAGAAACTGCCTGCAATGTTGGAGACCTCGGTTTGAGCCCTGGGTTGGGAAAACCCTCTGGAGGAAGGCATGGCAACCCACTGCAGTTATTTGCCTCCTTAGGTAGGTTTATTCTTAGGTATTTAATTCTTTTTGTTACAATGCTAAATGGGATAGATCCTTAATTTATCTTTCTGATCTTCCATTGTCAGTGCACAGGAATGCAAGAGATTTCCGTGTATTCATTTTGTATTCTGTAACTTTACCAAATTCATTGATTAGCTCTAGCAGTTTTTTGGTGGCATCTTTAGGATTTTCTCTGTGAAAATCTTTTCTATCTTCTTTTCCAATATGGATTTCTTTTATTTGTTTTTCTTCTCTGAATGCCATCCCTAGTACTTCCAAAACGATATTGAATAAAAAGTGGTGACAGTGGAAACCCTTGTCTTGTTCCTATCTTGAAAGAAATGCTTTCAGTTTTTCACCATGGAGAATAAAGTTTACTGTGGATTTGTCGTATATGGCTTTTATTATGTTGAGGTAGGTTCTCTCTATGTCCAGTCTTTGGAGCTATCTTTTTTTTTTTTTTAATAATAAATGGGTGTTGAATTGTGTCAAAAGCTTTTTCTGCATCTATAAAGAGGAATACATGATTTTCATTCTTGAATTTGTTAATATAGTGTATCATATTGCTTGATTTGTAGATTCCCTTTTTGGGTTAAAGCCTACTTGATCGTGACATATGATCCTTTTAATGTGTTATTGGATTCTGTTGCTAGTATTTTGTTCAGGACTTTTGTGTCTATGTTCATCAATAATATTGACCTTTAATTTTCTTTTTGCAATATCTTTGGTTTTGGCATAAGGGTAATAGTAGCCTCATAGAATGAAGTTGATAGTGTTCCTCTCTCTTCAATTTTTTGGAAGAGTTTGAGAATGATAGAGTTAGTGCTCCTCTAAATATTTGATAGAATTTGCCTCTGAGGCCATCTGGTCCTGGGATTTTTTGCTAGAAGAATTTTATTCACAGTTTCAATTTCATTACTTGTGAGTCTATTCATATTTTCTATTTCTTCCTGGTTTGGTCTTGGAGGCTTCCCAGGTGGTGCAGTGGGAAAAAAAAAACTGCCTGCTAATTCAGGAGATGTAAGAGATGTAGGATCTATCCCTGGGTCAGGAAAATCTCTTGGAGTAGGAAATGGCAACCTGCTCCAGTATTCTTTCCTGGAAAAATCCATGACAGAGAAGCCTGGTAGGTTACAGCCCACGGGGTTGCAAAAAGCACACCCTCAATCCAGTCTTAGAAAGTTGCATCTTTCTAAAGAATTTGTCCATTTCTTCCAGGTTGTCCATTTTTTGGCTTATAGTTGCTTGTAGTAGTCTCCTATGATTCTTTGTTTTTCTGTGGTGTTGATTGTAACTTTCCTTTTTCATTTCATTTCTTCTTGAGGAGTCTGACGAAAGATTTATCAATTTTGTTTATCTTCTCAAAGAATCAATTTTTAGTTTCATTGATCTTTGCTATTGTTTTGTTTCTAAGTCATTTATTTCTGCTGTGATATTTGTGATTTTGTTCCATTTAAATACTTTGGGTTTGTTATTTCTTATTTTTCTAGTTGCTTTAGGTATAAGTTGAGGTTTGTTTATTTGAGATTTTTCTTGTTTCCAGAAGTGGGATTGTATTGTCATAAACTTCCCTCCTAGAACTACTTTTGCTACATCTGGTAGGTCTTAGGTTGTCACGCTTTCATTGTCATTTGTTGATTTCCTCTTTGATTTCTTCGGTGATCCATTGGTTGTTTAGTAGCATATTTTTTAGCCTCCATGTGCTTGTGTTTTTTACAGATTTTTTTCCCCTGTAATTGATTTCTAATCTCATATCATTGTGGTCAAAGAGATGCTTGATACAATTCCAATTTTCTTAAATTTACCAAAGCTTGAATTACCAAGGTATGATATATCTTGGAGAATGTATTGTGTGCATTTGAGAAGAAAGTGCTTTTAGATAGAATGTCCTATAAATATCAATTAAGTCTACCTAGTCTATTGTGTGATGCTTCCCAAGTGGCACTAGTGGTAAAGAAGCCACCTGTCAATGCAGGAGATGTAAGTGACATAGGTTTGACCACTGGGTTGGGAAGATCCCCTGAAAGTGCATGGCAACCCACTCAAGTAGTCTTGGCTGGAGAATTCCATGACAGAGGAGCTTGGCAACCTACAGCTCATAGGGCCACACAGAGTACCACACAGAGCAGGAGAGGGCTGAAGTGACTTAGCACACATACAGTTTATTGTATCATTTAAATCGTCTGTTTCCTTATTTATTTTCTCTCTGGATAGTCTGTCCATTGGTTTGAATGGAGTGTTAAATTCTCCCCACTATCACTGTGTTACTGTTGATTTTCCCCTTTTTAGGCTGTTAGCATTGCCTTATGTATTGAGCATAATTATGAATCTTATTTTTATATTCATTCAATCAGTCTGTGTCTTTTGGTTGGAGCATTTATTCCATTTACATTTAAGATAGTTATCAACATATATGTTCTTATCACCACTTTCTAAATTGTTTAGGGTTTGTTTTTGTTGGTCCTTTTCTTCTCTGGCATATCTTGTCAAAAAAAATTTCCTTTAGCATTCTTTGTAAAGCTGATTTGATGGTGTTGAATTCACTTAGCTTTTGCTTATCTGTAGAGCTTCTGATTTTGCCACTGAATCTGAACAAAATCCTTGTCGGGTAGAGTAATCTTGGTTGTAGGTTTTTCCCTTTCATTCTTTAAATATGTCTTGAAACTCTCTCCTGTACTATAGAATTTGTTCTTTAAAAAATCAGCTGATAACCTTACAGGCATTCCCTTGTATGTTATTTATTGCTTTTCTCTTGCTGCATTTAACACTTTTTTCTTTGTATTTAATTTTTGTTAGTTTGATAATACATGTCTTGGCATGCTTCTCCTTGGGTTTATCCTATATGAGAACCTGTGCTTCCTGGATTTGGGTGAGTATTTTCTTTCTTATTTTAGGGAATTTTTTGAATACAGTTTCTTCAAATATTTTCTCAGATTTTCCACTTTGTTTTCCTCCTCTGAAACCCATGTAATTTGAAAGTTGGTGCACTCAATGTGGCCCTAGAAGTGTATGAGACTCTCCTCATTTCTTTTCATTCTTTTTCTGAGTCTTCTCTGTGGCAGTTATTTGCATCATTTTATTTTCCAGCTCACTTATCTGTCCTTCTTCTCCAGTCATTCTCCTATTAATTTCTTCTAGTGTATTTTTCATTTCAGTTACTATGCTGTTCATCAATGTTCTTTAGTTCTTCTAGGTCCTTGTTAAACATTTCTTGTATCTTATTGATCCTGGCCTCCATTCTGTTTCTGAGATATTGGATTATACTAACTATTGTTACTCTGGATTCTTTTTCAGAATTGCCGATTTCCCCTTCATTTATTGAATTTTATGGATTTTTATCTTGCTCCTTCTTCTGTAACACATATCTCTGCTCTCATTTTGTCTAACATACTCCGTTTGTGGTCTCCTTTCCACAGGCTGCAGGGTGGTGGTTCCTCTTCTTTTGTCTGCCCCCTGCTGGGAGAGTTTTTCCAGCAGTTTATGTCAGCTTCCTAGAGGGATTGGTACCTGCACTCTGGTGGGTAGAGCTGAGTCTTGTCCCTCTGATGGGCAAGGCCACATCAAGTGGTGTGTTTTGGGGTGTCTGTGAGCTTAGTATGGCTTTGTACCTTTCCGCTGATAGTTGGGGCCATGTTCCTGTTTTGCTGGTTGTCTGGTGTGTGGCCTCTGGCACTGGAGCCTGCACCCATTTGGGTGGAGCCATGTCAGGTCTTCCCAGGTGGCACTACGTTGCCTGCCAAATCAGGAGGCATAAGAGATGTAGGTTCAATCCCTGGGTTGGGAAGATCCCCTGGAGGAGGGTATGGCAACCCACTCCAGTATTTTTGCCTGGAGAATCCTATGGACAGAGGAGCCTGGTGGGCTACATACAGTCCATAGGGTCACAAAGAGTCAGACATGATTGAAGTGATTGAGCACGTAGCAGGCATATCTTGGTGTCAAGATGGAGACCTCTGGGAGAGTTCATGCTGATTTGTATTACCTGGGTATGGGAATTCTCTGGTGTTCCAGTGCATTGGACATGACGTTCTTACTCTGGAGGCTCAGGCCTGACCCCTGGGCAGAGAACCAACATCCCACAAGTGCATGGCATGGCCAGGGGGAAAAAGGAAAAGAAAAAAACAAAAAAGAAGAAGACAAACAGCTAAACAAAACACAAGACAAATTATAAAAGCAAAACCAAATAAAGAGAAGGAAAAATAAGGAAATAGAAAATCAAGAAAGAGCAGAAAATGTTAGTTGCTCAATCATGTCCAACTTTTTGTGAGTCCATGGGCTATAGTAGCCCTCCAGGCTCCTCTGTCCATGGGACTCCCCAGGCAAGAATAATGGAATGGGTGCAATTCCTTTCTCCAGAGGATCTTCCCAAACCACGGATCAAACTCAGGTCTCCTGCTTGCAGGCAGATTCTGTACCATCTGAGCCACCTGGGAAGCCCAGAAAATCAAGAGAACAACCTAACAAAGGAACCCCAGAGCAAAAACAAACAATAAAAAGAAAACCAACAAACAAGGTACAAGAGAAAAACAGAAAGCAAACTAAAATTTTTTAAAAAGAGAAGGAAAACATTTAACAAACACACAAAAGCAATTTTTAAAAATCTATAAAGAATAAAAAGAAAAACAAGAAAAAAAGTATTCACAAAAAAAGTAGAGTGAAACTAGGAAATGTTAAAAAAAATACTAAAATATTTTTTAAAAAGGGAAAAGGAAAACAATGAAAAACTTTTAAAAATAATACAAAATAACACCAATAAAACAAAGTGAAACAAGAAAAGAAAAAGAAAAAAATAATAGTAATAATAATATTTTCCTGAAGCCTCCATTGATAATGTCCTTGACTACCCCCAGAGAGCCACAGCCAACACTTACCTTCCCAGGAGGCCCTCCAGTATCTCTGGGTATGTCTCTGGACCCATTGTGGGCACTGCGGGTACAACTCAGACTCTGACCTGGCCCAGCTCCTTCATGAATTTGCCCCCAAAGTCCACAACTGCCAAAGAGAAACCCGTTCTCAGCTGTTAGAGTACGTGTGTATTCAGATATTCCACAGATGCAAGGGTTTACCAAGCAAATCACAGGGATTTGATCTGCAGCTTGTGCAGTTGAGCAGAGAGATTTCCATACTTCTTCCTTAGTTGCATAGCCCCTGGGGCTCAGCTTTGTTTGGGCCCCATCTCTGCATGTGGTCCACCTTGTTATGCATGTACCCTGCCCAGGTGAGAGGGAGCAAAAGCAGCAGCTGACTGAAGCTCTCCTGATGATTGGCGCACTTTTTTGCTCAGGCTGGGCAGGGATAAGGCGGCCACAGCTGGGATATGCATGAAGTGCCTGTGACAGAGGCCAGCAGAAAGATGCAGCAGACTGGGAGAAGCTTACTCTGGTGGAAGATCCTCCCAGTACCTGCAGAGGCAGGGACAGTGGGGGAAGGTAGGGGACTGTAATGGCGGCCCCGCCCCTTGTGCACCTCTCAACCTCATTTCCAAGGCGATCATGCTTCCTCTAGGAGTATCCCCAGATGCGCAGCCTTTCAGTCTCATTCTCTCAGGTTGTCTTTGCAAGGCCAACAGCAGTCCCCTCCCTGGGCGCACTCTTCTAACCCCACACGTAAGCACTCAGCCTCTGCCAGCACTGATGGCTTCCCGTTTCAGGCTGTGGTGCCCAGGGCTGATTCCAGAGGAGGCTTTGACATTGGTGGCTCTTAGGACTCTGGAGCCTGCACTGGCAAGGAAGCCTTGGCCTGAGAGGCAGGCAAGCCAGCTCAGTTGGGAGCCCCTCCCAGTGCGCGCGGCGGCAAGAGGCTGGAGGGTGGGGAAGGGGGTTGCCATACCTTTGTGCACCACTCAGTAATGGCGGCTTACTTCTGTCTGTGCCCTCGGTTTCTTCAGAAAACATTCCCGGTTATGGAGCACCTTACTCCTGTCCTTCAGGCCGTCTCTTCACAGCCAGAAACTGCTCCCTTCCTGGGTCCTCTCTCCGAACCCCACTTTCTAGCAACCAGTCCCTGGCCCCCACCCTCTGCACCAGAAGACACACGACTCAGACTGGGTGTGAAGGGCAGTGGCATGTCATGCGGTTCCCACTGACTCCTGCCTTCCACAGGCCAGTTACTGTGCTTCCCTTCAATCCTCCAAAGGTCCCTCTCTGCCCTGCGGGTTTCCTTGCCGTGAGTGGGCTTTTCTGAGAGTGGGAATTTCTCCTCACTTTCAGTTCCCTAGCATGGGTGCTGGTCCTTTCCCATTTCCTCTTTTCTTTTTTTTTTTTTCTTTGTCCTACCTGGTTGTGTAGGAACTTTTCTCGTCTTAGGTTTCCAAGGTCTTCCACTAGTATTCAGCAGGTGATCTCTGAGGATTTTTCTATTCGTAGATGTATCCTTGACGTACTTGTGAGTAGCAGTGAATTCCTGGCCTCTTATTCTGCTACCTTGACTCCTACCTGACTGTTTGATTTTCTTATGTTGAGTTGTGTGAATCCTTTAGATATTTTGTATGTTAACCACTTATAGGATATATTTTTACAAATATCTTCTCCCATTTGGTAGGCTGTCTTTTCCTTTTATTAATGGTCTCCTTTACTATGCAGAAGTGTTTTAGTTTGATGTAGTCCCAGTTGCTTATTTTTGTTTTGCTTCCTTTGCCTGAGAAGACAAATATAGAAAGATATTGCTAAGACCAATGTCAAATAGTGTACTGCCTGTGTTTTCCCTTGGGAGTTTTATGGTCTCAGGTCTTACATTCAATTCTTTAATTTAGTGGCTCAGACGGTAAAGAATCTGCCTGCAGTGCAGGAGACCTGGGTTCAGTCTCTAGGTTGGGAAGATCCCTGGAGAACGGAATGGCTACCCACTCCAGTAGTCTTGCCTGGAGAATTCTATGGACAGAGGAGTCTGGCGGACTACCGTCCATGGGGTTGCAAACATTTGGACGTGGCTAAGAGATTAACACTCCGTGTATGGTGTGAGATAGTAGTCTAGTTTCCTTTGTTTGAAAGTAGCAGTCCAAGTTTTCCCAACACCACTTACTGAAGAGACCATCCTTTCCCCATTGTGTGTCTTTTCCTCCTCTGTCATAAATTAATTGCCCATAATTATGTGGGTTTATTGCTGGGCTCTCAATTCTGTTCCATTATGTGTCTGTTTTTGTCTCAATGCTATGCTGTTTTGATTATTATGACTTTGTACTACAGTTTGAAATTAGGGAGTGTGATATCTCCAACACTGTTCTTTTTTCTCAGGATTGTTCTGGCTATTTGAGGTGTTCTCTGATTTCATATAGAATTTTTTTGTTCTACCCCTGTGAAAGATGTCCTTGACATTTTGATGGGGTTTGCATCGAATCTGTTGATTGCTTTGGGTAGTATGGTCATTTTAACAATATTTGTTCTTCCAATAAAAGAACAGAGGATATCTCTCCAAATATTTGTGTTATCTTCAATTTCTTTCACTCATACATGGAATATTAAAAAAAATAAAGAAACAAAAATAAATGAACAAATCAAACCAAACAAAAACAAATGCATAGATAAAGAAAACAAGAGTATTGGCTAGCAGAGGGGCAGGAGTTGGGAGGGTGAAATGGGGAAAGGGAATCAACTGTATGTAATAGGTAAAAAATTTGGGGTGGTGGCTGTAGGCTATACAGAAATAGGAATATTATGATGTACACTTCAAGTTTCATACTTACATGTTTTCAATCAATATTACCTCAGTAACAACAGCAAACAAGAGTTTGAGCAAGGTCTGGCAGTTGGTGATGGACAAAGAAGCCTGGCATGCTGTAGTCGATGGGGTTGCAGAGTCAGACATGACTGAGAGACTAAACTGAACTGAACAACAACAAAGAATCTCTACAATGGCTGAAAACAATTTCAAACAGAAATGAATAATTTCACCTTTTAAACTCTAAGTACTGTGCAGTGGGTCATTGGCTACATGGAACCTGGTTTTCTGGTTTGGGTTTTAGATGACTTCTTTCATGTATCTCTTCTTTCTGGCCTATTTATTAGAGAGTGAGGAGAGAAGATGAGAATTTCAGTGTAGGGGGAAGTGGACTTGAGAATAGGATGTGAAACTTGCTTTTTAAGATTCTCTTGCATTGTAGTAGTTAGTAAAACTTAAGTGAACAAAAGCACATCACTTAATTAGTGTGTTAGGACTTTTAGGAAACCACCAAAGAGGAGAAACTCATACCTACTAAACATCATTTTAAGTCAGTAAAAGCAACACACCTAAACAGCTAGGCTCATTCCACAAGCATTGGCCTTGTAGATTTGTTTTCTTCTTGCATAGACACAGGTGCCTGAGGCCCATTTTCCAAGAAGCACAGAGGTCTGCAGTCTGAACATCAGAAGAGGGTGCTCTGAGCACCCTGCGATGGCATGGCAGTGTTGCTGCTGACTGGCTTTTGTTTGTGATTGAATGAGCACATGTCTGGGGGTCCGATAACCCACCGTGAGTGCTGGAGTCATCAACCTGCATGTCACATCTCATCCGATTGACAGATGAGACTGATTGACACCTGTGAGGAGAGACTCTAGCAGAATTCCAAGTAAGGTGATAAGGTAAAAGAGCCACTAGGCATAATGTCTCTAAAAAACTATTTCTTTCACTAGTAAAATATGCATAATATAAATGCTGCCAAAAGAACTCACTGGTCATAGCAAACACTCTTTCAGCAACAAAAGAGACGACTTTACACATGGACATCACTAAATGGTCAATACCAAAATCAGATTGATTACATTCTTTGTAGCCAAAGATAGAGAAGCTGTATACAGTTAGCAAAACAAGACCCAGAGCTGATTGTGGCTCAGATCATCAGCTTCTCATAGAAGAATTTAGGCTTAAACTAAAGAAAGCAGGAAAAATCACTAGACCAGTAAGGTACAACTTAAATCAAATGCCCTATGAATATACAGTGGAAGTGATGAATAGATTCAAGGGATTAAATCTAGTAAACAGAGTGCCTAAAGAACTGTGGACACAGGTTCATAATATTGTACAGGAGGCAGCGAACAAAACCATCCCAAAGGGAAAGAAATGCAAGAAGGCAAAGTGGTTGTCTGCAGAGGATTTACAAATAGCTGAAGAAATAAGAGACATGAAAAGCAAGGGAGAAAGGGAAATGTACGCCCAAGTAAATGCAGAGTTCCAGAGAACAGTAAGGATAGACAAGAAGGCCCTTTTCAATAAACAATACAAAGAAACAGAGGAAAACAACAGAAGGGGAAAAACTAGAGACCATTTAATAAAATTGGAAATATCAAAGGAAATTTTCATCCAAAGATGGGCACAATAAAGAACAGAAATGGTAAAGACCTAATAGAAGCAGAAAAGATCAAGAAGAAATGAAAAGAATAGACAGAAGAACTGTACAAAAAAGATCTTAATGACCCAGATAACCATGATGGTGTGATCACTCACCTAGAGCCAGACATCCTGGAGTGTGAAGTCAAGTGGGCCTTAGGAAGTATCACTATGAACAAAGGTAGTGGAGGTGATGGAATTCCAGCTGAGCTATTTCAAATCCTAAAGGATGATGCTGTTAAAGTGCTGTGCTCAATATGTCAGCAAGTTTGGAAAACCCAGCAGTGGTCATAGGACTGGAAAATGTCAACCCTCATCCCAATTCCGAAGAAGAACAGCACTAAAGTATGTTCAAACCACTGGACAGTTGCACTCATCTCCCATGCTAGCAAGGGAGTGTTCAAAATCCTACATGCTAAGCTTCAGCATTACATTAACCGAGAACTTCCAGATGTTCAAGCAGGGTTTAGAAAAAGCAGAGGAACCAGAGATCAAATTGTCAGTATTCCCTGGATCATAGAGAAAGCAAGGGAAATCCAGAAAAATATATACCTCTGTTTCATTGACTATGCTAAAGCCTTTGACTGTGGATCATAGCAAGCAGAGGAAAACTCTTAAAGAGATGGGAATACTGGACCATCTTACTCATCTCATGAGAAGCCTGTATAGGGTCAAGAATAAACAGTTAGAATCTTGTGTGTGACTGATTCAGCATTGAGAAAGGAATACAGGAAGGCTGTTTATTGTAACCTTGTTTATTTAACTTATTCACAGAGAACATGATTTGAAATGCCAGGCTAGATGAGTTGCAAGCTGGAATCAAGATTGCCAGGAGAAACAGTTATTTAGATGATACCACTCTAATGCAGAAAACGAAGAGGAACTATAGAACCTCTTGATGAGGGTGAAGGAGGGGATTGAAAAAGCTGGCTTAAAACTTATTTAAAAAAAAAAATTAAGATCATGGGATGTGGTCCCATCACTTCATGGCCAATGGAAGAGGAAAAGCTGAAAGTAATGACAGATTTCCTCTTCTTGGGCTCTAAAATCACTGTGGATAGTGACTGTAGCCATGAAATTAGAAGATGATTGTTTTTTGGAGGGAAAGCTATGACAAACATAGACAATGTGTTAAAAAACAAAGACATCACTTTGCCAACAAAGGTTCATATAGTCAAGGCTATGGTCTTTCCAGTAGTCATATACAGATATGAAAGTTGTACTATAAAGATGGCAGAGTGCTGAAGAACTGATGTTTCGAACTGTGGTGCTGGAGAAGACTCCCAAGAATCCCTTGAACATTGAGGAGGTCAAACCAGTCAATCCTAAAGGAAATCAACCCTGGATATTCATGGGAAGGACTGATACTGAAGCTGAAGTTCCAACACTTTGGCCACCAGATGCAAAGAGCCAACTTATTAAAAGATACTCTGATGATGGGAAAGAGTGAAGGTAAAAGGAGAAGAGGGTGATAGAAGATGAGATGGTTGGATGACATCACCTATCCAATAGACGTGAACTTGGGCAAACTCCTGAAGATGGTGAGGGACAAGGAAGCCCGATATGCTGCAGTTGGACAAAACTTGGTAACTGAACAACAATATAAATCTTACCCTCTTAACTGCTTTTAAATTACATTCACATTGTTGTGAAACTGTTATCCATCTCTAGATCTTTTTGTTCTTCCCAAACTCTACCTAAAAAACAACTTCTCAAAAGCCCCTCCTCCTTGCCCTAGCAACCAGCATTCTACTTTCTATGAATTTGCCTTCTCTAGGGACCTCATGTAAGTGGAATCATTCAATATTTGTTCGTTTGTATCTGATTTTTGTTACTTGGTATAGTGTCTTCACCTGTGTTAAAATTGCCTTCTTTTTAAAGACTTGATAATATTCCATTGTATGGGTAGACCACGTTTTGTTTATCCAGTCATCAGTTCATGACCATTCGGATTGTTTCTACCTTTTGATTTTTGTGTAATGCTACTATGCAATGGGTGTATAAATATTTTTTTGAGTCCCTGCTTTCACCTCTCCTGGATAATTGCTTAGAAGTAGTAATGCCAGATAAAATGGTAATTCTGTGTTTAATTTTTTGAGGAGCTACAGCACTTTTCCATAAGTGGCTCTTTCCTGGTGGCTCAACTGGCAAAGAATCTGCCTGCAATGCAGGAGACCTGGGTTTGATCCCTGGGTTGGGAAGATCCCCTGGAGAAGGGAAAGGCTACCCACTACAATATTCTGGCCTAGAGAATTCCATGGACTGTATAGTCCATGGGGTCCCTAAGAGTGGGACATGACTGAGCGATTTTCACTTTCACTTTCTACCATTTTGCATTCCCCTCAGCAATGCATGAGGATTCGATTTCTCTGCATCCTCACCAACACTTATTTTCTGATTTTGCAATTTTGTTTAACAATTATCCTGTTGGGTGTGAGTTATTAATAGTATTCCACTTTAGTTTTGATTTACATTTCCCTAATTATTAGTAGTTTTGAGCAAATTTTCATGTGCTTTTTGGTCATTTGCATGTCTTCTTTGGTAAAATGTCTATTCATACCTAGTACTTTTTTGTTCAACAAATATATATCATTACCATTAGAAAGTTTCCTCAGTGAGGAAAAATAAGATGAACAAAATAAGAACTGAAATCAAGTAGAAAGTTACACTTATGTCCAGTTTTTACTTCCTCTCAGTTTAACAAGGCACTCGTTCCCCGGGGATTCTGAGGTGGTGGTCCTTGTCCTGGCTTGCTCATGCCTCTATTACATTACTTTGTAATGTTGATAAGTATGGCTTATGGTGCTAATGTTGGATTCATTGGACACACTAAAAGGATCCCGAGCAAACATGCAAATGTGCTCAGAGTTAAACATTTCAGAAGCTAGATGGAACTGTCTCTGTTGAGCATTTGCCATTGCTCCCTTATTTTAGAGCAGAGGAGAACACCCATCTAGCAAAGAGAAGATTTACAGCGATGATCTTGATTTTGAATGGAAGCTCAATGTAGATTTCCAAGGAAGAAGAGAAATTCTCTTGAGTACTATTTCCTCAAGCTTGTCATAAGAAATTCCAGCCAGCAGGAACCTCTGTGCCCCATGAGATGGTGATGTACATATATTGAATATTTTTCTATAAAGCCATTATTATTGTTGTTTGGTTGCTAAGTCAGGTCAAACTCTTTGTGATCCCAAGGACTGCAGCACATCCCTGTCCCTCACTATCTCCTCAAAGTTTGCTCAAATTCATGTTCATTGACTCAGTGATGCTATCTAACCATCTCATCCTCTGCCACCCGCCTCTCCTTTTGCCTTCAATCTTTCCCAGCATCAGGGTCTTTTCCAGCAAGTCAGCTCTTCACATCAGGTAAGCAAAGTGTTGGAGCTTCAGCTTCAGCATCAGGCCTTCCAAAGAATATTCAGAGTTGATTTCCTTAGGACTGACTGGTTTGCTGTTCAAGAGACACTCAAGAGTCTACTCCAGCACCACAATTCAAAATACATCTTTGTAAAACATACATCTATGCTTTATTTTTCATCATTTTTGTCATTAATTTTGATATTTTTATAAGGATGACATTGATTTCTGGGACCCAGACCTCACACCTAAATGAAACAAGATCTAACTTAAAATGTCCAGGCTTGCAGCTCTCTCCAGGAACAAATGAAACTATCAGACAAGTATCCTGTGACAGCCTCAGGAGTCACTCTGGTAATTAGGTAAGATGAACATGGAAATCTTTTTTTTTTTTAAGTTATTTTATTTATCTATTTTTAAAATTTACAATATTGTATTTGCTCTGCCATACATTGACATGAATCCACCATGGGGGTACATGTTTTCCCCTTCCAGAACCCTCCTTCCCACCTCCCTCCCCATCCCTTCCCTCCGGGTCATCCCGGTGCACCAGCCCCGAGCACCCTGTATCATGCATCGAAACTGGACTGGCGATTCGTTTCACATATGATAATTTACATGCTTCAATGCCATTCTCCCATATCATCCCACTCTCGCCCTCTCCCATAGAGTCCATAATACTGTTCTATTTACCTGTGTCTCTTTTGATGTCTCGCATACAGGGTTATCATTACCGATTAACTAAATACCATATATATGAGTTAGTATACTGTATTGGTGTTTTTCTTTCTGACTTACTTCAATCTATATAATAGGCTCCAGTTTCATCCACCTCATTAGAACTGATTCGAATGTATTCTTTTTAATGGCTGCATAATATTCCATTGTGTATATGTACCACAGCTTCCTTATCCATTCGTCTGCTGATGGGCATCTAGGCTGCTTCCATGTCCTGGCTATTACAATCAGTGCTGTGATGAACACTGGAGTACACGTGTCTTTTTCAATTCTGGTTTCCTTGGTGTGTATGCCCAGCAGTGGGATTGCTGGGTCATATGGCAGTTCTATTTCCAGTTTTTTAAGGAATCTCCACACTGTTCTCCATAGTGGCTGTACTAGTTTGCATTCCCACCAACAGTGTAAGAGGGTTCCCTTTTCTCTATACCCTCTCCAGCATTTATTGCTTGTAGTCTTTTGGATAGCAGTCATTCTGACGGGTGTAAATGGTACCTCATTGTGGTTTTGATTTGCATTTCTCTGATAATGAGTGATGTTGAGCATCTTTTCATGTGTTTGTTAGCCATCTGTATGTATTCTTTGGAGAAATGCCTGTTTAGTTCTTTGGCCCACTTTTTGATTGAGTTGTTTATTTTTCTGGAATTGAGCTGCAAGAGTTGCTTGTATATTTTTGAGATTAATTGTTTGTCCATTGCTTTGTTTGCTATTATTTTCTCCCATTCTGAAGGCTGTCTTTTCACCTTGCTTATAGTTTTCTTTGTTGTGCAAACGCTTTTAAGTTTAATTATGTCCCATTTGTTTATTTTTGCTTTTATTTCCAATATTCTGGGAGGTGGGTCATAAAGGATCCTGCTGTGATTTATGTCGGAGAGTGTTTTGCCTATGTTTTTCTCTAGGAGTTTTATAGTTTCTGGTCTTACGTTTAGATCTTTAATCCATTTTGAATTTATTTTTGTGTACGGTGTTAGAAAGTGTTCTAGTTTCATTCTTTTACAAGTGATTGACCAGTTTTCCCAGCACCACTTGTTAAAGAGATTATCTTTTCTCCATTGTATATTCTTGCCTCCTTTGTCAAAGATAAGGTGTCCTTAGGTGCGTGGATTTATATCTGGGCTTTCTATTTTGTTCCATTGATCTATATTTCTGTCCTTGTGCAAGTGCCATACTGTCTTGATGACTGTGGCTTTGTAGTAGAGCCTGAAGTCAGGCAGGTTGATTCCGCCAGTTCCATTCTTCTTTCTCAAGATCGCTTTGGCTATTCAAAGTTTTTTCTATTTCCATACAAATTGTGAAATTATTTGTTCTGTTCTCTGAAGAATACCACTGGTAGCTTGATAGGGATTGCAGTGAATCTATAGATTGCTTTGGGTGGTATACTCATTTTCACTATATTGATTCTTCCGATCCATGAACACGGTATATTTCTCCATCTATTTGTGTCCTTTTTGATTTCTTTCACCAGTGTTTTGTAGTTTTCTATATATAGGTCTTTTGTTTCTTTAGGTAGATATATCCCCAAATATTTTATTCTTTTCATTACGATAGTGAATGAAATTGTTTCCTTAATTTCTCTTTCTGTTTTCTCGTTGTTAGTGTATAGGAATGCAATGGATTTCTGTGTATTAATTTTATATCCTGAAACTTTACTATATCATTGATTAGCTCTAGTAATTTTCTGGTGGAGTCTTTAGGGTTTTCTATGTAGAGGATCCTGTCATCTGCAAACAGTGACAGTTCTAATTCTTCTTTTCCAATCTGGATTTCTTTTATTTCTTTTTCTGCCCTGATTGCTGTGGCCAAAACTTCCAAAACTATGTTGAATAGTAGTGGCGAGAGTGGGAACCCTTGTCTTGTTCCTGACTTTAGGGGAAATGCTTTCAGTTTTTCACCATTGAGGATAATGTTTGCTGTGGGTTTGTTACATATAGCTTTTATTATGTTGAGGTATGTTCCTTCTATTCCTGCTTTTTGTAGGGTTTTTATCATAAATGGATGTTGAATTTTGTCAAAGGCTTTCTCTGCATCTATTGAAATAATCACATGGTTTTTATTTTTCAGTTTGTTTAGAACATGGAAATCTTGAACCAGAGGACTCACTGTGACAGTTCTGAATTTCATAGCCACGGATATAGGTCACAGATGAGCTGGTCATGCAACATAGAGGCCTCTTTTGCTTTTTTTCCCCTTGTCTACTTAAAATTCTCCTAAAATGAAGCACTTCAGAGTATAATTGAATAAATATGCATATGCATAATTGTCTAACTGGCCTATTAATAATAACTTGCAAACATATACTTCACAGTGTTAAGAAAAGGGTATTTGAGGAAGATTTATTTTATTTAAAATTTTATATTATTTTAATTTATTTCTTTTGTATCACGTACCTTCACCTAGAGTGTTTATGCTCCCTTTTGTCTTCATGCAAACCTACACATGATACATAATGCAGAATACATCATTAGCAGAGGGAGGCGTTAGGGGCAGCATTTCACACCAACAGGAGGGGAAGATGGCTCCAGCTGAGGAACCTGACCTTGATCCGGCTAGTGCCACTCAGGGACATCCATGGAGTACACAGACCTTTGTGTCCTGGGAACGCAGGTGCCATGCTGCTCTGTGCTTTGGACTGCTGTAGGTGGACCTCACCAGGAGCAATGGTTCTTCCTCTACTTTGGACACAGTGACAGCCCTCAGAGTTGACGCTGCAGCTGTTAGAGTTGGTGCATTAATCCCTGTCTGATGGGCCAAATACTGGACACGTGGAGGAAAACTGTGGGTTCAATTCCTAAATCAGTATCTAATGTCTGTTTTCAGAAGAGCAATCAGGTTTTGGTGAAATTAACACCTGCCTGAGTGAATGAGTGAGTGAGCTTCATCTGTTCACAGCTGGGGAATCTAAGGGGTGGCAGAAATTCTGCCTCACCGGGCAATGGCCTTGAAGCACTCAGGGCACTGGGAGCTAAAAGGGCATTTGCTATCTGCCAGGCTCAGTGCCAAGCACTCCACGTGTGTTTTCTCATAAGCCTTGAGTGAATATCATGAGTTGGTTCTCTCAGCATCCTCTCCTGCAGATCCTAGAATGCTGCATCTCATACTGCACTGAAGACCGAGTTCTGAATGTGATTTATTATTCCAGTCAGAAGTCCTTCCACATGATTCCCATAGATAAAATATTGCCACTGATGAACTCACAGTATACAGAAGGAAACAATTCACCATGAATGGAAGTCAAAAGAAGCAATAAACTGTAAGGTTAGACTCTTGAAAATGTCAAGAGAGAGCAATGGTGTGAGTGCTGTTGGCATTGTCATCAGCTGCCTTCTAGGGGCTGATCACTAGCCGATGTCCAGAGGCAAGGCTGAAGGTGTTCATTGGGCTTGGCTTTTGCATGTAAGGACTAGCAGGTACATCGCGCAGCACTGCAGGGCAGCGGCTTTGCAATCCTGCCTCACAGTGGACATCATGCCACCTGAAGGCAGAGGCTCCACTGAGCGGCCATTTCTCCCTTTCTGAGCATCAACTCTAGAGGCCAAGTTGAGAGCCAGCCCCTCTGACCCTGCCAACTCTTTTTGTAAGCATCTAACTTCTCTGTGTGGAATTCCTTGCAGGTAAAATATATATATTTTTTCTGCATCTGAAGCAACCAATCAATAAGAAAAGATTTATTATTTTGATTCTAAAAGGAAGTAACTGGGGTTAAGAACAAGGTTAAGAACAAACTATGGATGTGTGTCAGAGATTGAATTTAAATCTAGGCCTATTATCTCCAAAGAGAGCACATTTACACTGTGCCTTTAGATTTGTTTCCAAAGTGAGTCTGAATCAATAAATATTAATGAAACAGAAGTTACTCTTCTTACAATGATGTAGAATATAAGTCTAGGAAACCCTGTTTTTCTGCAACAAGTAAGGTACAGGATAAAGCCTAACAAACACTCTTTAAATTGATGGGTTTTTTTGGGAAAAAAAAAGTGAAAATGTGAGGCAATTTACAGGTAACTGAAAAGAAGGAAATGACAAATGGAAAGAGAGCTATGATTCAGTAGCTCAGCCTTGTGAAAAGTTGCTGCTATTGTTTGTAATTCAGGGCTTTGGCTATAGTACTGACACCAAGTAAGGAGAAGAGGTGTGTGTTTGGGCCACAGACAGGTGCATATTTGAAACTGAGATTCACACATCAAACCTGAAATATAAAGGTGTCACCCTCAGTGAAACCCTTAGTCGACCTTAGTCTAAGTTCTGAGTGAAGAAAATGCGTGCCTTAGAACTTGTATCATTCTGTCTTCAACTATCACGGGTTTTGGGTTCAAATTTGTTTTGTTGGGGGAGTATAGAAATTCCCAAGCTGAGAAATTAACACACAAGTCATTTTAGGGAACATTTATATGGGATTTATTGCAAGAAGTGTACGTAAGCCTTATTTGGAGGGTCATGTTATCACATGATTCCCGTAGATAAAATACTGCCAATGATGAACTCACAGTATATAGTCATAAAGCACAGAAGGAAACAATTCACCATGAATGGAAGTCAAAAGAAGCAATAAACTGTAAGGTTAGACTCTTGAAAATGTCAAGTGATAAAACTACGAAATAAACACTATAAAATATTTTTAAAAGATTAAAGGCATACAAGATGAAATTGGAAAACATGAAAGAACAAAATACTATGAAAAAGAAAGGCAGATTTTAAAAGTAAAAGATAAGGAAGCTGTGGTACATATACACAATGGAATATTACTCAGCCATTAAAAAAAATACATTTGAATCGGTTCTACTGAGATGGATGAAACTGGAGCCCATTATACAGAGTGAAGTAAGCCAGAAAGAAAAACAACAATACAGTATACTAATGCATATATATGGAATTTGAAAGATGGTAACGATAACCCTATATGCGAGACAGAATAAGAGACACAGATGCATGGAACAATTTTATGGACTCTGAGGGAGAAGGTGAGGGTGGGACGTTCTGGGAGAATGGCATTGAGACATGTGTATTGTCATATGTGAAACAGAGCACCATTCCATGTTCGATGCATGTGACAAGGGCTCAGGGCCGGGGCAATGGGATGATCCAGAAGGATGGGATGGGGAGGGAGGTGGGTGGGGGGTCCGGGAAGGGGAACACATGTAAACCCATGGCTGATTCATGTCAATGTATGGCAAAAACTATTACAATATTGTAAAGTAATTAGCCCCCAACTAAAATAAATAAATTTATAAAATAAAAAAAATAAAAAAAAAAAAAGAAAAACCAAACAAAAAAAATAAAAAAAAAAAAAGTAAAAGAACTTCTAGAAATAAAATAATCAATACTCAGTGTATGAAGCAACATGATACATCCAGCTTAGGAATTACTGAATGAAAGAAATATATAAAAAGTGTACAGAATAGAGAAAAAAAGAAATAAATTATGAAACAGATTATGAGTTTGACAAAGCATTAGTTGTTCAAATAATGTCCAACTATATTGGCCAAAGCATTAGAAGCTTCTGGGTAATTTAGACTAAAAAGGAAATCCTGGAGCTTCCTTGTCTGTGGTATGAGGGCATGAGAGCACCTCACTGAATCCAAGTGGGTGTTGATCACAAGGTGTGGAAAACACTCACTTCATCATGCCTGGTTCTCCAGGTCCCCTCATCACAGGAGGATTTGGAATGATTGTTGTATTAATAGGTAAAATTCAGCTTCCATACACAAGTACCAAACTTAATCTCAAGAGTTTTGGATGAAGTGGAAAAGAATAGCTTTATTGCTTTGCCAGGCAAAGGGAGCCACAGCTGGCTAATGTCCTGACCTGAGTGGAGAAGCCCACACACCACAAGGAAGTGTAGCTCCTGCTTGCCACAACTGGAGAAAAGTCCACATGCAGCAACAATGCAGCACATTCTTTACCGTCTGAGCCACCAGGGAAACCCAGCAAGACTGGACTGGGTAGCCTGTCCCTTCTCCAGGGAATCTTTGTGACTCCCAGGAATCAAACCAGGGTCTCCTGCATTGCAAGCGTATTCTTTATCAACTGAGCCACCAGGGAAGTATCACTACGAACAAAGCTAGAGGAGGTGATAGAATTCCAGTTGAGCTATTTCAAATCCTAAAAGATGATGCTGTGAAAGTGATGCACTCTATATGCCAGCAAATTTGGAAAACTCAGCAGTGGACACAGGACTAGAAAAGGTCCGTTTTCATTCCAATATCAAAGAAAGGCAATGCCAAAAAATGTTCAAACCACCACACAATTGCACTCATCTCACATGCTAGCAAAGTGATACACAAAATTTTCCAAGTGAAGTTTCAGCAGTACATGAACCGAGAACTTTCAGATGTTCAAGCTGGATTTAGAAAAGACAGAGGAACTACGTATCTAATTGCCAACATCTGCTGGATCATTGAAAATGCAAGAGAATTCCAGAAAAACATCTACTTCTGCTTTATTGACTATGCCAAAGCCTTTGACTGTATGGATCACAACAAACTGTGGAAAATTCTACAAGAGATGGGAATACAAGACCACCTTACCTGCCTCCTGAGAAATCTGTATGCAGGTCAAGAAGCAACAGTTAGAACTGGACATTAAACAACAGACTGGTCCCAAATTGGCAAAGGATTACATCAGGGCTGTATATTGTCACTCTGCTTAATTAACTTATATTCAGAGTACATCATGTGAAATGCTGGGCTGTATGAAACACAAGCTGGAATCAAGATTGCCAGGAGAAATATCAATAACCTCAGATATGCAGGTGACACCACCCTTACGGCAGAAAGTGAAGAGGAACTAAAGAGCCTCTTGATGAAAGTGAAAGAGGAGAGTGAAAAAGCTGGCTTAAAACTGAACATTCATAAAATTAAGATCATGGCATCTGGTCCCATCACTTCATGGCAAATAGATGGGGAAACAATGGAAACAGTGACAGACTTTATTTTAGGGCTCCAAAATCACCGTGGACAGTGACTGAAGCCATGAAATTAAAAGACACTTGCTCCTTGGAAGAAAAACTATGACCAACTTAGACAGCATATTAAAAAGCAGAGACATTACTTTACCAACAAAGGTCCATCTAGTCAAAGCTGTGGTTTTTCCAGTAGTCAAGTATGGATGTGAGAGTTGCACCATAAAGAAAGCTGAGCACCAAAGAACTGATATTTTTGAACTGTGGTGTTGGAGAAGACTCTTGAGAGTCCATTGGACTGCAAGGAGATCATTCAATCCTGAAGGAAATCAGTCCTGAATATTCATTGGTAGGACTGATTCTGAAGCTGCAGCTCCAATAGTTTGGCCACCTGACGCAAAGAACTGACTCACTGAAAAAGACCCTGATGCTGGGGAAGATTGAAGGCAGAGGAGAAGGGAATGGCAGAGGATGAGATGGTTGGATGGTATCATCGACTCAATGCACATGAGTTTGAGCAAGCTCATGGAGTTGGTGACAGACAGGGAAGCCTGGCGTGCTGCAGTCCATGTGAACCAAAGCGTCGGACATGACTGAGGGACTGAACTGAACTGAACTGACCTGGAGAGGGTAGTGAGGCAATGTATAGTAATAATTCAAAATTGTGAACAGTCTTTTGCTTGGTTGCTTGTGAAGTAATCTGCAGTCAGCATCATTAACCTTATAGTTCCAACTGGTCTGGTGTCTATGTGCTTGTGAGCAGCATAGTTGACTTCTTCCACCTGGTAGGTGTTTCAGTATGTACAAAACACCTCAGAGATATCTCTCAAAGATATTGTGTATCCCTTGAGGGGGAACCAGGACCCTGCCCCAAGGCTGTACTATTGTTTCTTGATTGCTTCTCCCTTGTCTCTGTATCCCCTCCCTTCCCTGATTAGCATGTATTTGAAACTGCCTTTCAAAACTCAGGGAAGTTCAGGGAGGCTGAATGAAGCCTATTTCAAATGAATGAAGATTATTTCAAAATAATCTTATTTTGAAAGTTTGGGAGACATTGCATACCATGTCTCAGAGAGGAATTTTCTGGGAAGGTGTGTGAATTTGGTGTGAAGCATTTTCCAGCCACATGAGGTCACACACACCAGGTGTGAGGAACTGCACCAACAACACCTTTGTCGACCCCTAGGTTTCTCCAGATGCATGTGACAACTATACAGGTACTACTAACATCCTGTGAAACAGTATTCTGTGAAAATGTTGCAGGGAAAAGCCAGTTCAGACTCTATGCTGGAACTTTCTTTGTCTTGCTTTTGTGATTATAATGACACACGATGGCCTTCCTGAGAAAATCCTGCCCCTCTACCTGAATGTTAAAGTGCCTTTGTTCAGAACCCTATCTACCTGTGGATGGCAGGAAGGAAGAAATTAACACATACCCTGCCTGTGGCTTGCCATTTTAGGAGATATTTGCAAGATTAATGACCTTTTTACTTTGTTTCCGCACCTCCCCATCTCTGATCTGTAAAAGTACCTGACATCCAGACTCTGACAAGATGGTTATTTTGAGAACATTAGTCAGCCATCTACTTGATCAGCCAGCTCTCCAAATGAAGTAGTTTTTCTTGCCTCAGCACCTTGTCTCCAATTCATTGGCCATTGAGCAGCATGCAGAGCAAGCTTGGACTCGGTAACAAAACTTCCCTCAGGAAGGCTGCTTCTATGGATGAGAAACCCAAAGCCAAAAATGGGGAGGAGTTTCTTTTTTTTTTTTAATTGGAGGATAATAACTTTACAATATTGTGGTGGTCTCTGCCATATCCCTCTAGGTCATCGCAGAGCACCAGGCTGGGCTCCCGGTGTTACACAGCAGCTTCCCAATTTTTACCTATTTTCCACGTGATAGTATTTATATGTCAAAGTTACTTACTCAATTTGCCCCAACCTCTCCTTCCCTGCTGTGTCCACCAGTCTGTTATCTACATCTACGTCCCCATTTCTTCTCTGCAAATAGGTTCATCATCATCAAACTATTTTTCTAAATTTCATATATATGTGTAAGGAAAATGCTACCTAATCTGGCCTGGAGAATTCCATGGACTGTATAGTCCATGGGATCTCAAAGAGTGGGACACAACTGAGCAACATTCACCTCACTTCATACCATACTTGACTTTCTCTTTCTGACTTACTTCACTCTGCATAAGAGGCTCTAGACTCATTCACCTCACTATAACTGACTTAAATTTGTTCCTTTTTATGGCTGAATAATATCCCTTTGTATATATGTACCACAACCTCCTTATCCATTCATTGTTGATGGACATCTAAGTTGTTTCCATGTCCTGGTTAATGTAAATAGTGCTGCAATGAATATTGGGATGCATGTGTCATTTTGAATTTTAGTTTTCTCAGGATATATGTCCAGTAGTCAGATTGCTGGGTCATATATGAGTTTTATTCCTAGTTTGTTAAGGAATCTTCATACTGTGCTCCACAGTAACTGTACCAGTTTACATTCCCACCAACAGTACAGCAAGATTCTCTTTTCTTCACATCCTCTCCAGCATTTATTGCTTGTAGTTTTTTTGATGATGGTCATTATGATTGGTGTGAGGTGATACCTCACTGTAGTTTTGATTTGCATTTCTCTAAATGAGTGATGTTGAACATCTTTTCATGTGTTTGTTGGTAATCTGTATGTCTTCTTTGGAGAAATGCCTGTTTAGGTCTTCTGCACATTTTTTGATTGTACTGTTTGTTTTTTGACATTGAACTGTATGAGCTGCTTATATATTTTGGAGATTAATCCTTTGTCAGCTTCTGAGGCCAACTTATCAATTTGTTTTCCTTTGGCAGCCCTTTCTGCCTCCCATGCATGTTCAATTCTATCATCACCAGAAAGCTTTGTGCTTTTCCTTTGCTGCAAGTAATTAAGCATTCTGAAAAATGTATTGATCTGAAAAAAGAGGAGGTGGACAAAAGCATTTGAATCCAGCTTTATGCCAAATAATTATTGGTGGGTTCTATACATATGGAAATGTGTTTTTGAAGTCATGTAATTATTTGTTTCATTGAATATTCAATTCAATAAAAGGATTTTATCCATCCCTTTGGGAGATGATTATAGAAAACATCATGTCTAATATCAAGATCATGTCCATTGTATAATTCCAGGTGGAAACTTCTTTACCTGACTCTAAAATTGTTGTTTAGTCACTAAGTCATATCTGACTCCTTTGTGACTCCGTGTACTACAGCTTGCCAGGCTCTTCTGTCCATGGTATTTCCTAGGCAAAAATACTGGAGTTGGTTGTCATTTCCTTTTCCAGGGGATCTTCCTGACCCTCAGATTGAACCCATGTCTCCTATATTGGCAGGTGGGTTCTTTAGCACTGAGCCACCAGGGAAGACTAGCTCTAAAATTAAAAGTAGACTTTTTCTCAAGCCACAGAACCCAACAAACTTTTTACCCTGGAATCTGTCCCATGATTGTGAACTTACTCAGTGGTTTATTTGTTTGTTTATTTTTTTGATGCCTTGCAGCATGGTTCAGTTCATACTTCAGGGCTTCCCTGATAGCTCAGCTGGTAAAGAATCTGCCTGCAATACAGGAGACCCTGGTTCAATTCCTGGGTCAGTAAGATCTGCTGGAGAAGGGATAGGCTACCCACTCCAGTATTCTTGGGCTTCCCTTGTGACTCAGCTGGTAAAGAATCCACCCTGGATTGGGAAGTATCCTGAAGAAGGGAGTGGCTACCCACTCCAATATTCTGGCGTAGAGAATTCCATGAACTGTATAGCCCATGTGGTTGCAAAGAGTCGGAAACAACTGAGCAACTTTCACTTTCACTTTGCATACCCGTGCCATATGCAACAGAGAAGGAAATGGCAACTCACTCCAGTACTCTTGCCTGCAAACTCCCATGGACGGAGGAGCCTGGTAAGCTGCAGTCCATGGGGTCGCTAAGGGTCGGACATGACTGAGCGACTTCACTTTCCCTTTTCACTTTCATGCATTGGAGAAGGAAATGGCAACCCACTCCAGTGTTCTAGCCTGGAGAATCCCGGGGATGGGGGAGCCTGGTGGGCTACTGTCTATGGGGTCGCACAGAGTCGGACACGACTGAAGCGACTTAGCAGCAGCAGCAGCCATATGCAAGGTCAGATGGTATGACTTTCATGCTGCGTGATAAGTCGCTTCAGTCATGTTTGACTCTTTGTGACCCTATAGATTGTAGCCCACCAGGCTCCTCTGTCCAGTGGAATTCTCCAGGCAAGAATACTGGAGTGGGTTGCCATATCCTCCTCCAGAACATTTTCCTGAATTCTCAATTTCAGTGTTATTTAGGAAATTTAATCTTGGGGTCTTCCCCAGTTCCCTTCTTTCATGTTAATTTATTTCGTGTCTGGCACAGTATCTTTACAAGTGTGTTAGTTGCTCAGTTGTGTCTGACTCTCTGCAACCCCATGGACTGTAGCCCACCAGGCTCCTCTGTCCATGGAATTCTCCAGACAAGAATAATGGAGTGGGTGGCTATTGTCTTTTCCAGGGTATTTTCTCGACCCATGGATAGAACCTGGGTCTCATGTATTGCAGGAAGATTCTTTACTCTCTGAGCCACAAGGGAAGCCCATCTGTACAAGAATCCTAAGGCTATCATAGACGTAGAGATGATCATATGAAATGAAGCAAGTCAGACAGAGAAAGACATGAGATCATTTATATGTAGAATTGAAAAAAATGATACAAATTAACTTACTTACAAAAGAGAAACAAACTCACAGGCATAGAAAACAAACTCACGGTTACCAAAGGGAAAAGGTGGAGAAACAGATAAATTAGGAATTTAGGGATAACAGATACACACTACTAATATAAAATAGATAACCAATAAGGACCTACTATATAGCACAGGAAACTAGAGTCAATATATCATAATAGCCTATAATGGAAAAAAATATGAAAATTATGAGAAAGGAGTGTAACATGGCTGTCTGCTGTCACCCTGTTTGTTTAACCTATACGCTGAGCACATCACGAGAAATGCCAGACTAGATGAGTTACAAGCTGGAATCAAGATAGGTGGGAGAAACATCAACAACCTCAGACATGTGGTTGATATCACTCTAATGGCAGAAAGTGAAGAGGAACTAAAAAGCCTCTTGATGAGGGTGAAGGAGGAGCATGAAAGAGCCAGCTTAAAACTAAATATTAAAAAACTAAGATCATGGCATCTGGTCCCATTACTTCATGGCAAATAGAAGGGGGAAATGTGGAAGTAGTTACAGATTTCCACTTCTTGGGCTCCAAAATCAGTGTGGACAGTGACTTCAGCCATGAAACCAGAAGACAATTGCTTCTTGGCAAGAAATTAATGACAAACCTACAGTGTGTTGAAATGCTGCCGACAAAGGTCTGTATAGTTAAGGCTATGGCCTTCCCAGTAGTCATGTACGGTTGTGAGAGCTGGATCATAAATAAGGCAGAACACCAAAGAATTAATGCCTTTGAACTATGGTGCTGGAGAAGATTCCTGAAAGTCCCTTGGACAGCAAGGAGATAAGACCAGTCAATCTTAAGGGAGATCAGCCCTGAATATTCACTTGAAGGACTGATGCTTGAAGCTCCAGTATTTCGGTCATCTGATTTGAACAGACAATTCATTGGAAGAGTCCTTGATGCTGGGAAAGGCTGAGGGCAGAAGGAGAAGAGGGAGTCAGAGGCTGAGATGGCTGGACGGTATCACTGATGCAATGATTATGAACTTGGGCAAACTGGGAGATGGTGAGGGACAGGGAGGCCTGGCATGCTGCAGTCCATGGGGACACAAAGAGTCGCACACAACTAGGTGACTGAAAAACAACAACAACAACAACACACACACACACATATCTGAATCACTTTGCTGTACAAAGTGTTACCAGAAACTAACACAACATTGTATTCAACTATATTTCATTAAATAAAAAAAGACTATCAGTTTTGGGGTAAAAGGTATGGATGTATATACCATGATGAACTGTTGTATGTGCTGTTTGAAGACAAGAATAAATTTAGTGAATGTGCTTGGAGGACAGAGCACTCACTCTGGAAGTGTAGAGTCATTTTTGTTGTGAGAGAGACATTTAAATTGGTTTTGTAAGAAAAAATAGAAAAGAAAGGAGGGGAGGACATTTCAGAGAATGGGAAGATTTTGGTTCTAAAATGTTATAGAATGTCAAGAAATCTAACCACATCACATAACCTTCTTCTCATCCAGGTTTTGAAGAAGTCTTGTGAATCTCAGCCCTGCCTGTGGTCCTCCTTCCAGAGAGACATCCACCTGGACATACACCCTGGGCTGCTCCCAAGTGGGTGCCCCACATAGTGCCTCCAGTGTGTGCTCAGTCACATCTGACTCTGTGACTCAGGCAAGAATACTGGAATGGCTGCCATTTCTTACTTCCCAACCCAGGGATTGAACCTGTGTCTCCTGCACTGGCAGATGGACTCTTTACCACTGCACCTCCTGGGAAGCCCTACATTACAATAGCTTCCCTTCCAAATAGTAAATAAAATTTCATTTTTTAGTCTTTAGCTTCTCTTTATAAATAGACACATCAAATTGCACAAAATAAATATATCACTGTTTGGCATCTGCAGTTCAGAAAATAGTTACTACTAACAGCCTATAGTTAGTAAACAGCACATTATTAGCATGTGATACTAATTTCTTTTCAACTTAAAAAGATACTACTTTACACTAGCATTTTTCATTTACTTCTTTCAAGATAATGATTTATACTTTTTTTTTGCTCTTCCAGCAGCGACATTTTTATACATTTAATTACATTCTTTGCAGCTAAAGATGGAGAAGCTCAATATAGTCAGCAAAAGCAAGACCAGAGCTGACTATGGCACAGATCATGAACTCCTTATTGCAAAATCAGGACTTAAATTGAAGAAAGTAGGGAAAACCACTAGACAATTTAAGTATGACTTAAATCAAATCCCTTATGATTATACAGTAGAAGTGACAAAGAGATTCAAGGGGTTCAATCTGATAGACAGACAGCCTGAAGAACTATGGATGGAGGTTCATGAAGTGCACAGGAGGCAATGATCAAGGGCATCCCCAAGAGAAACAAATGCAAAAAGGCAAAATGGCTGTCTGAGGAGGCATTAAAAATAGCTGAGAAAAGAAGAGACGCTAAAGGAAAAGGGGAAAAGGAAAGATATACCCATTTGAATGCAGAGTTCCAAAGAATAACAAGGAGAGATAAGAAAGCTTTCCTCAGTGATCAATGCAAAGAAGTAGAGGAAAACAATAGAATGGGAAAGACTAGAGATCTCTTTAAGAAAATTAGAGATACCAAGGGAACATTTCAGCAAAGATAGGCACAATAAAGGACAGAAACCGTATGGACCTAACAGAAGCAGAAGATATTAAGAAGAGGTGGCAAGAATACACAGAAGAACTATACAAAAAATGATCTTCATGACCCAAACAACCATGATGGTGTGATCACTCACCTAGAGCCAGACAAGGTGTGCAAAGTCAAGAGAGCCTTAGGAAGCATCACTACAAACAAAGCTAGTGGAGGTGATGGAATTCCAGTTGAGCTATTTCAAATCCTGAAGGATGATGCTGTTAAAGTGCTACACTCTCAGTTCAGTTCAGTTCAGTCACTCAGTCGAGTCCAACTCTGCGACCCCATGAAAGGCAGCATTCCAGGCCTCCCTGTCCATCACCAACTCCCGGAGTTTACACAAACTCATGTCCATTGAGTCAGTGATACCATCCAACCATCTCATCCTCTGTCGTCCCCTTCTCCTCCTGCCCTCAATCTTTCCCAGCATCAGGTCTTTTCCAATGAGTCAGGTCTTTGCATCAGGTGGCCAAAGTATCGGAGTTTCAGCTTCAGCATCGGTCCTTCCAATGAACACACAGAACTGATCTTCTTTAGGATGGACTTGTTGGGTCTCCTTGAAGTTCAAGGGACTCTCAAAAGTCTTCTCTAACACCACAATTCAAAAGCATCAGTTCTTCAGCATTCCACCTTCTTTATGGGCCAACTCTCACATCCATGCATGGATGTGGAAAAATCATAGCTTCGATTATATGGACTTTGTTGGCAAAATGATGTCTCTGCTTTTTAATATGCTGTATAGATTTGGCATAGCTTTTCTTCCAAGGAGCAAGGATCTTTTAATTTTGTGGCTGAAGTCACCATCCACAGTGATTTTGGAGCCCAAGAAAATAAAATCCATCACCATTTCCAATTTTCCCCCATCTATTTGCCACAAAATAATGGGACCAAATGCCATTATCTTAGTTTTTTGAATGTTGAGTTTTAAGCCAGCTTTTTCACTCTCCTGTTTCACCTTCATCAAGGGCCTGTTTAGTTCTTTTTCACTTTCTGCCATTAGAATGGTATCATCTGCATATCTGAGGTTATTGATATTTCTCCCAGCAATCTTGATTCCAGTGAGTCATCCAACCAGGCATTTCTCATGATGTACTCTGCATGTAAGTTAAATGAGCAGGGTGACAATATACAACCTTGACATACTTCTTTCCCAATTTTGAACCAGTCCATTGCTCCATGTCTGGTTCTAACTGTTGCTTTTTGTTCTGCATACAGATTTCTCAGGAGACAGGTAAGGTAGTCTGGTCTTCACATCTCTTTAAGAATATTCCACAGTTTGTAGTGATCCACACAGTCAAAGGTTTAGCATAATCAATTAAGCAGATTTTTAAAAATTCCCTTGTTTTTCCTATTGTCCAACAGATGCTGGCAGTTTGATCTCTGCCTTTTCTAAATCCAGTTTGCATATCTGGAAGTTCTCTGTTCACATATTGCTGAAGCCCAGCTTGAAGGATTTTGACCATAATCTTGCTAGCATGTGAAATGAGTGTAATTGTATAGTAATTTGAACATCATTTGGCATTGCCTTTCTTTGGGATTGGAATGAAAACTGATCTTTTCCAGTCCTGTGGCCACTGCTGAGTTTTCCAAATTTGCTGGCATATTGAGTGTTCTTTATCTAAATGATATTTTAGGGTAGTGTGTCCTGAACTTCCATCACTGTGAATGTAACGCAGTGAGAAAGCAAGAAATAAAATTATACCAAGAATGATGATTCATTTTGAGAGAGCTAATTCTTAGGTAGGTTGATAAGGATCCCAGAGCCCTCCAGGAAGAGAAAGGGACAAACTTTTTTTTTTTTTCCTACATTTCTTTGTTTTAGTCACATAAGACATTTTTTCTTAAGCTCTAAGCTGTTGTGGCAACAATCTATTCACCTAAGACTAACCTTTTTAAGCCCAGAGCTGATGATTACACAACAAAAGAAGGAATCTTTTTCAAGGTATGTTTTTCCTTAAGTTTTGTACTAATGATTATGTAACAACAATGTGTCTTGCTTGAGGGCATGTTTCTCTTTCTTAACAGGAACTCATTCCTTCTGGCTAATCTTGTTATCTTAAGATATATGTTGAGGGAGTGGGCCTGGTAAGACCTATACAACCTTGAAACATCCTTTTGCTCTATTGTGAGTAACTAGTTGAAACATCCTTTTGCTCTATTGTGAGTAACTAGTTGAAAAAGTAAACAAATGCCTTCCTAACACGAGCGAGGTGGTGTCTTTCTGCCCCCTTCTGATATCTGTGTCAGAGGTTTTTCTAAGGCTTTTTGCTTTAATAAAACTTTCGCTGCATGAAGCTCTGAGTGACTGAAGCCCTGTCTTTGGCCCCAAAGTGAAGTTTTCTCCTTTGGAAATCACGAATCTGACACCATTCACCATAAGCTATCAATTTCTTTGATACATTTGAAAAATATCATTTCCATGATTGTTAATTATGGGCGGTCGAATTAATTAAACATTCACTTTATATTTTGACAATTTATTCAGTGAAAACTGAGGGTGTACTTATGGTTTGTGGAGGATTTAATATACTTAAACATTGACTCAACATTATTAGAGACAAGTGGAGAAGTGAAGTGTAAATATCCATATGCTTTTTGAGAGAAGTGGTGATCACTTCAATGGCACATGAAATTTCTGTGCCCAAGTTCACTAACTAGGTTTCACTTCTAAATCTAATGGTGTTCCCTAATATAACCTGGCGTCGGTGTCATCCCACTGAGCTCCTTCATGCCCCTCAGCTCTCTCCGTTCCTCTCCCTCTCTCTGCCCTTTCCTAATACCTTGGCAGCTTCTCCCACCATCCCTTTCTCACCACTGCTTCTGTTCAGACATCAGTCACTCCCCACCAACCCTGGGACAGGTTTTAACTTGAATCTTCACTTAGTCCTGCCTCCAAAAATTGTTCCCTATGCTGCAGTCATAAATTTTGCTAAAATACACACTGTGTCTTTTCTTTTCCTTTCTTGGCTGTCTCTAGTGACCCTGCCACTGCAACAAAGTGAAAGCCATGAAAGCCTGTTTCTCTCTCTTGAAATCTTGTCTGGTTCACACTTTGCTCACACTTTGTTCCAAGGGACTGGACTCACACTGACAACTGTCAGTTACCAACACACTACGTTCCATTGTGTGATACTCTCAAAAATACCCTGGGAGACAATATGATATGTGCATTTCAGGTGACATTCAGAAGTGCTCAGTAATTTGTACAAAGTCACATGCCTGCCTTAGTGTAAAGGAAGAGCACTTGTAATAAAAGGATTATACCTTAAGGCTATGAACTTTCCCCTTTGCCTTGCTGTTATTTCTGAAAATTTCCAGAAATAAATCTCTGGCCTTTGCACAGAACTCTTTCATCTCCTATCTCAGCAGTAACCTCATCCCACCAGGCCCTGGGGTCCCTCCGACATTGGACCTTTGTTCCTCATCTTTCTTAACAGGTCCATCTACCGGGCACACCCAATGACTTATTATTGCCTTGGGTCCTTCAGCATCTTTTACATTTGTGTCCTTAATGCTGATGATAATTCTAACACAGAAACCATGCTCAGAAGGTGTCTAGGCAAGTAAGAAATGAACAAATGTGAAGAACCCTTAGCCCTTTGAGAGGTCAGTGCAGGCCAGGTGCCAGAGGGTGACAGCGAATGCTAAGACTCAGTCCACCTTCCAGGGCAACCAAGCCAAGGGGCCTGTGAGTCTGCTGTCCTCTGAGATCTCATCAGACTGAATTTTACAACCATCAGAACAACCCTAAGTCTTTAGCCTCACACATATTGTGTGTTTGCATCCATAAAAATGCCGGGCTGCAAAAATCATAAGCTGGAATTACGGTTGTCAGGAGGAATATCAATAACCTCAGATATGCAGATCAGTTCAGTTCAGTTCAGTCGCTCAGTCGTGTCCGACTCTTTGCGACCCCATGAATCGCAGCAAGCCAGGCCTCTCTGTCCATCACCAACTCCCAGAGTCTACCCAAACCCATGCCCATCGAGTCGGTGATGCCATCCAACCATCTCATCCTCTGTCGTCCCCTTCTCCTCCCGCCCCCAATCCTACCCAGCATTAGGGTCTTTTCCAATGAGTCAACCCTTCGCATGAGGTGGCCAAAGTATTGGAGTTTCAGCTTCAACATCAGACCTTCCAATGAACACCCAGGATTGATCTCTTTTAGGATGGATTGATTGGATCTCCTTGCAGTCCAAGGGACTCCCAAGAGTCTTCTCCAACACCACAGTTCAAAAGCATCAATTCTGCAGCACTCAGCTTTCTTCACCGTCCAACTCTCACATCCATACATGACCACTGGAAAAACCATAGCCTTGACTAGACGGACTTTTGTTGGCAAAGTAATGTCTCTGCTTTTAAATATGCTGTCTAGGTTGGTCTTAACCTTCCTTCCAAGGAGTAAGCATCTTTTAATTTCATGGCTGCAGTCACCATCAGCAGTGATTCTGGAGCCCCCCAAAAATAAAGTCTGACACTGTTTCCACTGTTTCCCCATCTATTTCCCATGGAGTGATGGGACCAGATGCCATGATCTTAGTTTTCTGAACGTTGAGCTTTAAGCCAACTTTTTGACTCTCATCCTTCACCTTCATCAAGAGGCTCTTTAGTTCTTCTTCACTTTCTGCCATAAGGGGGGTGTCATCAGCATATCTGAGGTTATTGATATTTCTCCTGGCAATCTTGATTCTATCTTGTGTTTCTTCCAGCCCAGTGTTTCTCATGATGTACTCTGCATATAAGTTAAATAAGCAGGGTGACAATATACAGCCTTGACGTACTCCTTTTCCTATTTGGAACCAGTCTGTTGTTCCATGTCCAGTTCTAACTGTTGCTTCCTGACCTGCATACAGGTTTCTCAAGAGACAGGTCAGATATGCAGATGATACCACTCTAATGGCAGAAAGTGAAGAGAAACTAAAGAGCCTCTTGATGAAGGTGAAAGAGGAGAGTGAAACACCTGGCTTCAAACCCAACATTCAGAAAACTAAGATCATGGCATTTGGACCCATCAGTCAGTTCAGTCAGTCAGTCGTGACCAACCTTTTGGGACCCCATGGATTGCAGCATACCAGGCTTCCCCATCCATCACCAACTCCCGGAGCTTGCTCAAACTCATGTCCATTGAGTCGGTGATGTCATCCAACCATCTCATCCTCTGTCGTCCCCTTCTCCTCCTGCCTTCAATCTTCCCCAGCATTAGGGTCTTTTCCAATGGGTCAGTTCTTTGCATCAGGTGGCCAAAATATTGGACTCACCACTTCATGGCAAATAGAAGGGAAACAAGTGGGAACAGTGACAGATTTTATTTTCTTGTGCTCTAAAATCACTGCAGATGTTGACTGCAGCCATGAAATTAAAAAAACACTTGCTTCTTGGAAAGAAAGCTATGACAAAGCTAAGACAGCATATTAAAATGCAGAGACATCACTTTGCCAACAGAGGTCCATATATTCAAAGCTATGTTTTTTCCAGTAGTCATGTATGGATGAGAGCTGGTCCATAAAGAAGGCTAAATGCTGAAGGATTGATGCTTTCAAATCTCAGTTCTAGAGAAGACTCTTGAGAGTCCCTTGGACTGCAAGGAGATCAAGCCAGTCAATTCTAAAGAAAGTCAACCCTGAATATTCATTGGAAGGACTGATGCTGAAGCTCCAATATTTTGGCCACCTGATACAAAGAGCTGATTCATTGGAAAAAAACTCTGATGCTGGGAAAGATTTAGGGCAAAAGGATAAAAGAGTGGGAAAAGATGAGATGGCTAGATAGCATCTCCACTTCAATGGATGTGAATTTGAACAAACTCTGGGAGATAGTGGAGGACAGAGAAGCCTGGTGTGCTACAGTCCATGGGGATGCAAAGAGTTTGACATGATTTAGTGACTGAACAACAAATTCATAAAAGGTACTGCAAAAAGCAATGCTGCAATGTGGGCACAACTAAGCAGGAATTGTCTAAAAATATCTTTTCAACCCTTCCTGGACACCTGTTCTGAAAGATTTTTGTTCATTTAAATTCCCTGCATTTATTAAGGAATTTTCTATTTATGTGATCTCTTTTATACCATTTAAATTTTGATTTGAATTAACATCTATAATTAAGAGCTCAAAATAGTATTGTGAATTGTTGGTATGAGGCTGGAGGGGGAACTCAAATGCAGAGAGGAAAAGGGGTGAGAAGGGAGAAATCCCCTTACCATTGAAGAAGGGAGAAAAGGCTACAGTTTGGAGAATGAGGCTGTAAGGTTTCTGTAGATTTGAGTATCCTTTCTAACTTTTTAAAAGCTTGTTTTGTTACTTTATTTTCCTCCCTTCAATTTACATTCAGGCTTAGCACTACATGGTTCAAGTAAAAATGTGCTTCTTTTCAGAGAAGGGAAGCAATAGTGGAAAAATTATATCCAAGTGGAGCTATAGCCTTGAAGGAGGAACCATCCCCAGGAACAGATTGGATACTCACAGGTGCAGAGAAGAGAAAAACAAGTTCAACTGTGCCCTGCAGTGAGAAGGAAAAGGTGATTGGGGACTGAGCTTGGCAAGAGAAGATATTTGCTGGAAAGCTGCTGAAATTTTCCAACATAAACTAGAGGAGAGGGTACCCCTGTATATAAACACTAGTCAATTTCTACCAGGTTAACTCATGGAGACTTATGAAATCCCCTTCTAAATGCCTACAAAGAAGTCATTTGCTCTCTCTCCTGAAGGGCAGGTCTTTCCCTGTCTCTTAGGGATGTTTTCAGTTTTAATTCAGCGTTAATAATTGGGTTTGTGGCTGGCCCCTGGGATATTAATTAGCTGGGCTTTATAGTTAGAAAACAACAGGACCACTAAGATGATAGCCTCATGGTTTGCCAGACACATTTCATATTTTAATTGATATCTACTACATTCATTGTTTCATGAAAGCTGTTAGTCAAACCATCTCTTGTCCAGACCTCACAGGAACTTTTCGACGCCCATTACTACAACTCAAACACCCATGCATCTTCATGTCACTTTCAGCATATGATATTTAACCAAACATCAAGCAAAAAACATAATTTAATATATGGAACTGTAACTGCCAGTGTACTTGGAGAATTAAATGTCCATCCTCTAGTCTTTGCTAATGTTGAACTAATAAAAATGAATAAAAGGCAGTTTGACTAAGGCAATCTATATTAACTGTTGATTAAAGGGGGAAATAGTTTTTTGCACATAGAGAAATATCATGATTTTATTTCTCCTGAAGAAAGTATTATGCCTATTATATTGCTTTTTTAAGTTTTTTTTGAAGTTTTTTAAAGTTTAATTGAGAAAAATGTTAACAAATGTTATTTTTCAAAGATTTTTTTAGAATGAGTTTTTAACATTTCCTTGAAAAGGAAGTCTATTATAAATGTGTGAAGCTATTTTTAGGCACTTTTTAGAGCTAAGTAAGATCTTAACTCACAGAATAATTTTCAAGTGGAAGCTTGTCCTGGACATAGGGGTACAAGAGAAACATCACGATTTTTTTTTTTAAAGGTAAATCTGTGGGTGGTCCCAGAGGATCAGTGGTGAGTTGGAGTCTCCCCCTCCAGTAGGACAAGAATTTGTTCTAAGAGGTTTGATGATTTAATGAATATTTCTGACACTTTGGGGCTTACCTGGTGGCCCAGATAATAAATAATCTGCCTGCAGTGTGGGTAACCTGGGTCCAATCCCTGGAGCTTGGAAGATCTCCTGGAGAAGGAAATGGCAACCCACTCCAATATTCTTGCCTGGAGACTCCCATGGACAGAGGAGCCTTGCAGGCTACAATCCATGGGGTCGCAAAGAGTTGGGAGATGATTGCGAGACTAACACACTTTCTGACACTTTGGACAGTAATTACTTATAGTGATTTCTCCAAATCCCATGTAATCCTTCATCATGAGATGATTTAACCAGGCCCAGAATTTAAATCACATCTTTGCTATGAGCAAGAATCCTGAGTACAAATCAACAAACATGTTCATGTGCCGATAAGTTAAATGTTATCAGCAGAAGGAGGCCTGTGGCTCCAGGCTGTAGAGAGAAATGCAGACACAGAGATCCCAGGACTTTTTATTATTATCTGTACTCTGCGATTTTTCAGCTCAAAACTTTACACATGTGGAACTTGGAAAGACTTTTTGAATTGACCGATATAATGAATTATCTGAATGACCTTGTAAAAGTAATTTGCCTTCTTTAGATCTATTTCTGCACTTAATAAATTATTGTTTTTAAGGTTCTTATCAAAAATAAGTTGGAAATAGGAATTAGAAGATCCAAGTTCAAATCCTGGGTGTATCATTCGGGATGTGCTTTCTGCTCCTGGACAAATTAATTCTCTGAAACAAAGTCAACAATACTCCCCTCCCAATGTTGAGAGAATTAAATGAATTAGATGACCCCACTGCCTACCACATGCTTGGCATATAGTGCAAATTTCTTACGCACTTGTCCACTCTTTTTCAGCTGCAATATTCTAAAATTCAGTTCCACTTAAGAATTTGGACTCAGAGGAAAACTAATCATTTTAGATTATTAGCCCCTTTCTACTCTGTAAGAACTACATAACCTATTCAAACTGTTGATTTACTTGCTTTTAGATGAAGGAACAGAAACACATTTTCTCATCTGGAAGATTGAGTGGAGAAAGGTCATGTCATCTCACTTTCCTTTCTGAGAACTCATTTGTCTTTCAAGCAGTTACAAATTTCTACTTGTCAGTGATTGCACTCATACAAATATGGGAGATGTGTGGGTCCTTATAAACTGCCATACCATGGCTTTGACTGTTGTTTCCATATCTACAGAGTTTAATGCTTTAATAAAGTTATTTCATCTTTGAGGATTTGAAATAGCTCAACTGGAATTCCATCACCTCCACTAGCTTTGTTCATAATGATGCTTCCTAAGGCCCACTTGACTTCAAACTCTAAGATGTCTGGCTCTAGTGAGTGATCACATCGTCGTGGTTATCTGGGTCATGAGGATCTTTTTTGTATAGTTCTTCTCCATACCTTTGCCACCTCTTCTTAATATCTTCTGTCTCTGTTAGGTCCATACCATTTCTGTCCTTTATTGTGTCCAACTTTGCATAAAATATGCCCTTGGTATCTCCAACTTTCTTGAAGAGATCTCTAGTCTTTCCCATTTTATTGTTTTCCTCTATTTCTTTGCACTGATCACTGAGAAAGGCTTTCTTTTCTCTCCCTGCTATTCTTTGGAACTCTGTATTCAAATGGGTATATCATTCTTTTTTTCCTTTGCCTTTAGCTTTACTTTGGAAAACTCAGCAGTGGCCACAGGACTGGAAAAGGTCAGTTTTCATTTCAATCCCAAAGAAAGGCAATGCCAAAGAATGCTCAAACTACCACACAACTGCACTCATCTCACACACTAGCAACATAATGCTCAAAATTCTCCAAGCCAGGCTTGAGCAATACATGAACCTTGAACTTCCAGATGTTCAAGCTGGATTTAGAAAAGGCAGAGAAAACAGAGATCAAATTGCCAACATGCATTGGATCATTGGAAAAGCAAGAGAGTTCCAGAAAAACATATATTTCTGCTTTATTTACTATGCCAAAGCCTTTGACTCTGCGGATCACAACAAACTGTGGAAAATTCTTAAAAAGATGGGAATACCAGAACACCTTACCTGCCTCCTGAGAAATCTGTATGCAGGTTAAGAAGCAACAGTTAGAACCGGATATGTAACAACAGAATGGTTCCAAATCGGGAAAGGAGTATGTCAAGGCGGATATACTGTCACCCTGCTTATTTAATTTATATACGGAGTACCTCATGCGAAATGCTGGGCTGGATGAAGCACAAGTTGGGATCAAGATTGCTGGGAGAAATATCAATAACCTCTGATATGCAGATGACACCACCCTTATGGCAGAAAGCAAAGAAGAACTAAAGAGCCTCTTGATGAAAGTGAAAGAGGAGAGTGAAAAAGTTGGCTTAAAACTCAGCATTCAGAAAACTAAGATCATGGCATCCAGTCCCATCACTTCATGGCAAGTAAATAGAAAGGGAAACAATGGAAATGGTGAGAGACTTTATTTTCTTGTCCTCCAAAATCATTGCAGATGGTGACTGCAGCCATGAAATTAAAAGACACTTGCTCCTTGGAAGAAAAGCTATGGCCACCCTAGATAGCATATTAAAAAGCAGAGACATTACTTTGTCAACAAAGATCCATCTAGTTAAGGCTATGGTTTTTCGCAGGAGTCATGTATGGACATGAGAGCTGGACTATAAAGAAAGCTAAGCACCGAAGAATTGATGCTTTTGAACTGTGGTGTTGGAGAAGACTCTTGAGAGTCCCCTGGACTGCAAGGAGATCCAACCAGTCCATCCTAAAGGCAATCAGTCCTGAATATTCATTGGAAGGACTGATGCTGAAGCTGAAACTCCAATACTTTGGCCATCTGATGCGAAGAACTGAATTATTTGTAAAGGCCCGGATGCTGGGAAAGATTGAAGGTGGGAGGAGAAGAGGATGACAGAGGATGAGATGGTTGGATGGCATCACTGACTTGATGGCCATGAGTTTGAGCAAGCTCTGGAAGTTGGTGATGGACAGGGAAGCCTGGCATGCTGCAGTCCATGAGGTCACAAAGAGTTGGACACGACTGAGAGACTGAACTGAACTCTCAGTTGTTTCATGCCCACACTCCGACGTTTTTCTCACAACTGCGCTATGAGGTAGGAAGAGTTCTCTGCTTTTCCCCTAAACTCATCTGATAAACATGAACAGGAAGGAAGAAGCCATATTGCCCAATTATCTCATGAAGTCACTATTAGATGAAAAAAGGAAAAATGATTTGCACGCTTGTAGTAATTAGTCTTCTCAATATCACCATCCAAATGTTTAATATTATGATCTATTCAAATAATTGAACCTTGTTTTTCATATATATGTGAATGTGTATAAATATACTTGCATAGTTTGCTCTCTGTCAATATGACTGACAAATTATTATAATTCATACTTAATTATTTAAATGATCCTCTTCAAATATAGCAAGTTCAGGAAGATAGGTGTTATCGTTAACAAGAAGCAGCAGTGTACTTTGGAAAAGAAATCATGTTTATCTCTACCTTTACTTTTTATAGGTAGTATGTAATAGACTTACACCAGTCTGAAACTAAGTTTTCTCATTTGTGGAGTAGGGTTAATAATGCTAAAAAGACCAAAAGAGGTATATGGGATAGTAGCTTGAGACTATCTGCATCTCAGCTTGACAAATACCAGCTGTCCAGCCTAGGGCCCATCCACCTCCTACCTCAGCTTAAACAACAGAAATATATCATTTCACAGCACTCTTACAAAGTGCTTGTCCAAGATTTTTGTTCATTTTTCTATTGGGTTGTGTTTTTCTTAATAATTTCTTCACGCAGCCCAGATACAAGACTTTTCTGTTTGCTTGTTCAGTTCAGTTCAGTTCAGTTGCTCAGTCATGAACGACTCTTTGTGATGCCATGGACTGCAGCATGCCAGTCTTTCCTGTCCATCACCAACTCCCAGAGCTTGCTCAAACTCATGTCTATCGAGTCGGTGATGCGATTCAACCATCTCATCCTCTGTCATCTCCTTCTGCTCCCGTCTTCAATCTTTCCCAGCATCAGGGCCTTTTCAAATGAGTCCGTTCTTTGCATCAGTTGCCCAAAGTATTGGACCTTCAGCTTCAGCAAAAGTCCTTCCAATGAATATTCAGGACTGATTCCTTTAGGATGGGCTGGTTGGATCACCTTGCAGTCCAGGGGACTCTCAAGAGTCTTCTCCAACACCACAGTTCAAAAGCATCAATTCTTTGGCACTCAGCTTTCTTTATAGTCCAACTCTCACATCCATACATGACTACTAGAAAAACCATAGCCTTGACTAGACAGACCTTTGTTGGCAAGGTAATGTCTTTGTTTTTTAAGGTGCTGTCTAGGTTGGTCATAACTTTTCTTCCAAGGAGTAAGTGTCTTCTTTTAATTTCATGGCTGCAGTCACCATCTGCAGTGATTTTGGAGCCCCCCAAAATAAAGTCAGCTACTATTTCCACTGTTTCCCCATCTATTTGCCATAAAGTGATGGGACCGGCTGCCATGATCTTAGTTTTCTGAACGTTGAGCTTTAAGCCAACTTTTTCACTCTTCTCTTTCACTTTCATCAAGAGGCTCTTTAGTTCTTACTCACTTTCTGCCATAAGGGTGGTGTCATCTACATATCCGAGGTTGTTGATATTTCTCCCGGCAATATTGATTCCAGCTTGGGCTTCATTCATCCGAGCGTTTCTCATGATGTACTCTGCATATATGTTAAATAAGTAGGGTGACAATATACAGCCTTGACGTACTCCTTTTCCTATTTGGAACCAGTCTGTTGTTCCACGTCCAGTTCTAAATGTTGCTTCTTGACCTGCATACAGATTTCTCAAGAGGCAGGTCAGGTGGTCTGGTATTCCCATGTCTTTCAGAATTTTTCACATTTTGTTGTGATCCACACAGTCAAAGGCTTTGGCATAGTCAATAAAGCAGAAATAGATTTTTTTTTCTGGAAGTCTCTTGCTTTTTCGATGATCCTTCGGATGTTGGCAATTTGATCTCTGGTTCCTCTGCCTTTTCTAAAACCAGCTTGAATATCTGGAAGTTCACGGTTCATGTATTGTTGAAGCCTGGCTTGGAGAATTTTGAGCATTACTTTACTAGCCTGTGAGGTGAGTGCAATTGTGTGGTAGTTTGAGCATTCTTTGACATTGCCTTTCTTTGGGATTGGAATGAAAACTGACTTTTCCAGTCCTGTGGCCACTGCTGAGTTTTCCAAATTAGCTGGGATGTTGAGTGCAGCACTTTCACAGCATTATCTTTTAAGATTTGAAATAGCTCAACTGGAATTCCATCATCTTCACTAGTTTTGTTCGTAGAGATGCTTCCTAAGGCTCACTTGATTCCAAGACGTCTGTTTGCTTGTATGTTCTGCTCATATATTATCCCATTCTGTGTCCTGCCGTTAAACACTATTAATACTATCCTTAAACAGTATTAATATTGTGGTATCTCTGACTCAATGGACATGAGTTTGAGTAAACTCCAGGAGTTGGTGATGGACAGGGAGGCCTGGGGTGCTGCAGTCCATGGGGTCGCAAAGAGTCGGACACGACTGAGCGACTGAACTGAACTGAATACTATCTTTTGTTGAACTGAAATCTGTATTTTAATACAGTCCAACTTATCAGTGTCTTATTTATGGTTAGTGGTTTTTGTGATTTAAAACAACATTTTACACCATGATGCCATGAAGATATTTTCTGCAGCAGGTTCTTGAAGAATTATTGTTTTGGTTTTAGATCTGTAACCATTCAAAACTGATTTCTGGGAGTGATATAAACTAGGGTTTATTAGTTTTGTGAGGGCTGCCATAGCAAGGTTCCACAGACTGAATACCACTCATCTGCAGTGAGCAGTCCTGAAGAGAAATCTTCGTTCCCTGCCCAGAAATTGAGCCTGGGTAACCTGGATGAAAACCAGGAGTCCTAGCCAGTAGACTGACAGGGGCTTGGGGCTAAAAGCAAAGGGGCCATGGCTCTTCCCTCAATTTGAAAGCAAGAATATTTCAAGGAGGCAAAATCCAAAGAAGAATGTGGGTATTCTGAGTGAGAAGTGCAGTGAAGAGGTGATGTAAATCACTTTTAAAGGACGGTCTTCCTGGGTCTTTGTTTACATTTGACCAATTGCTTCTTTCTTCACACCTGACTGTTCCTTGGACCCTCCCCAAGATGCATTTTCAACTTTTTTCTAAGATTGATCCCACCACAGAGGCCTCTGGGTCCATGTCCATCCTTATTATGGGGTGAGACCTCCTCCCTTTTTGACCCCCAAGAAGCCTTCCTGCACCTGTGCAGACAGGAAGTCTTCCTGGACCTCAGGAGTCAGCACCTTATCTCTACTCTTTAGCAGAGCTCAGCTTTTGCCACTAGCTTTGTCCTTGAAGTGCCTGGGTCAGAACAAAGGGTCAGTCTTACTCCACTAGACAAATACCAGCTGTCCAGCCTAAGGCCCATCCACCTCCTACCTCAGCTTAAACAACAGAAATATATCATTTCACAGTTTTGGAGGCTAGAAGTCCAGCAGCAAGTTGTCAAGTGACCTGGCTTTTCCTGAGGGCTGTCTTCTTCACTTTGGCTGTCAATTTGCTGTGTCTTTTCATGAACTTCTTAAGGGTGTGACTCTGTGTCTTAATTTCCACCTCTTCCAACACCAGTCATATTGGGTTTGAACCCACCTTGAAGCCCTTATTTTAACTTAATTACTTCTTCAAAGACCTTATCTTCAAATAAAGTCACATTTTGAGGTAGTGGAATTTCAACATATAAATTTTGAGGGACATAATTCAGCCCATAACTTACGGTAATTTTTTTTTTCCTTATGTATGTCCAATTGACCTCTTACATTCATTAAATATAATGTTTTTCTTTCTTATTTGGTACCAAAATAATCAGAAGTGAAGTATTCATACATATGTGGGTCTTATTTCTCAACTTCCTCTATACATCTTATGGTCACAATGCTTTTTTAATGACTGGGTTTTTTTTTAATAAGTCCTGATATTCATGGAAAAAAAAATCTTTTGACTTGTCCTCCTTCTTTAACAGGGTCTTGGCTAATCTTGGCCCTCTTTATTTCCAAGGAACTTTGTCTCCCCACCACTAACTTATACCTTCCAAAAAGACTTGTTGGTATTTTATTGGGATCAGTTCAGTCACTCAGTCGTGTCCAACTCTTTGAGACTCCATGAACTGCAGCACACCAGGTTTCCCTGTCCATCGCCAACTCTGGAGCTTGTTCAAACTCATGTCCATCAAGCTGGTGATTCCATCCAACCATCTCATCCTCTGTTATACCCTTTTCCTGCCTTCAATCTTTCCATCAGGATCTTTTCCAATGACTCAGTTCTTCACATTACGTGGCCAAATTATTGGAGTTTCAGCTTCAGCATCAGTGCTTCCAATGAATATTCAGGACTGATTGTCTTTAGGACTGACTGGTCTGATCTCCTTGCAGTCCAAGGGATTCTCAAGAGTCTTTTCCAACACCACAGTTCAAAAGCATCAATTCTTCGGCACTCAGCTTTCTTTATAGTCCAACTCTCACATCCATACTTGACTACTGGAAAAACCATAGCTTTGACTAGACAGAAATTTATTGGCAAAGTAATGTCTCTGCTTTTGAATATGCTGTCTAGATTGGTCATAGCTTTTCTTCCAAGGAGCAAGCAACTTTTATTTGATGCATTTGATTGGGATGGCATTGACTTTATAGACTTATTTGGGGAGAATTTACATTTTGAAAGAGTTGAGTCTTCTGATGTGTCTCCTTGACACATGCTTCAATTAATAAATCTTTTCTAATTTATGTTAACAATATTTCATACTTCCTGTGTAGAGATCTTGCACATTTTCATCAGATTTATTCTTGGTTTTAAAATTTTTGTTACCATTATGCAATATACCTTATTGCAAAATTTTACTTTTTAGTGATACATTTTTTGTTGTTCTTCTTGTTCAGTCACCAAGTTGTATCCGACTCTTTGTGATCTCATGAACTGCAACATTCCAGGCTTCCCTGTTCTTCACTATCTCTGAGAGCTTGCTCAAATTTGTGTCTACTGAGTTAGTGATGCTATCTAACCATCTCATCTTTCCCCGCCCTTTTGTTCTTTTGCCCTAAATCTTTCCCAGAATTGGAGTCTTTTCCAGTGAGTCAGTTCTTCACATCAGGTGGCCAAAGTATTGGAGCTTCAACTTCAGCATCAGTCCTTCCAATGAATATTCAGGGTTGATTTCCTTTAGTATTGACTGGTTTGATGTCCTTGCAGTCCTCCAACACCATGGTGCAAAAGCATCAATTCTTTGGTGCTCAGCCTTCTTTATGGTTCAACTCTCACATCCATACATGACTACTGGACAAACTATACCTTTGACTGTTCATTGGTGGCATATAGAATTTTAGTTACTCTTTCTGTTGACTTTAGAGAACTTGCTGAATTTACTTCTTAATCAATAATTTACCTGTAAATTTCTTTGAATTTTCTATAAATATAATCACAGCCTGCAAAAGATAACTGTTTAATCCCTTCTTTTATAACCCTCTTAATTTTTATTACTTTCCCTGGACTATTTGAATGGCAGAGTTTCTAATCTATGTCAAATAGCAGTGGAGAGTCCAGACATTTCTTTTCTCTTTCCATCTCATATGAAATGAAACTGAATGATGCCCTTAGTTAGATTAAGACATTATCTCCAATTTTTAGTTGGCTAAGAGATTTTATAATAATGGGTGTTAGATTTTGTAATTCTTTGGCCTCTACTGAAATAACCATATACTTTTTTTTCATTGTGTTAAATCGTAAATTAGAACAGTTGATTTTTTAATCAGTCATTTGTAAGCTAATCTTGAACTTCTGGAATTAATAAACTTGGTTTTAAGGAATTACTCCTTCTGTGTAATGCCAGATTTTATCAGCTATTATTTTATTTACAAATTTTACAGCTGAATTTATGAAAGAACTGGACCTGTAATTTTCATTTCTACTACCTACCATTTCCCTTGTCAGATTTTAAAATCAAAATTATGCTGGCTTTATATTAAACAATTTAATATATATTTTTCAAGACCATGAAAGAATTAAGCAAGATTGGCATGGTTTTCGTTCTTAAATTTGTGACAGAATTAGCTGGTAAATCCAGCTGCGTTTGTAGTTGTGTTTGTGGGAAGATGTGTAATTACAGTTTCATTCTCTCTAATAATTGTAGGATTTCATATTTTCTATAGTTAGTTGTGTTTTTCTATTGTTTTCCATTTCATCTAAATTTCCAAATATATTGGCATTAATTTCTTCCTATAATATCTGTAATATCCTTATTATACACTCGTTTTAAAAATTGTTCTGATCTTTGTGACGATCTCTATTTACCTTGATATATTTTCTTCCAGATCAGCCTCCCCTGGGATTTATTAATTTTTTCTGGAAAAGGTGAGTTTCCATTCTAACCTCAGAAAGGTAATGTCAAGATATGTTCAAACTACCATAAAATTGTACCTCATTTCACTCGCTAGCAAGGTAATGCTCAAAATCCTTCAAGCTAGGCTTCAGGAGTATGTGCACAAAGAACTTTCAGATGTACAAGCTGGAATTAGAAAAGGCGTAGGAACCAGAGATCACATTGCCAATATCTGTTGGATCATAGAAAAAGGAAGAGGATTTTTTTTTAAGATCTACTTCTGCTTCACTGATTCTTGAAGAGATGGAAATACCAGACAATCTTAACTGTCTCCTGAGAAAATTTTATGAGTTCAAGAAGCAACAGTTAGAACCAGACACAAAGCAATAGGCTGGTTCAAAATTGGGAAAGGAGTACGTCAAGGCTGTATATTGTCACCCTGCTTATTTAACGTGTGTGCAGAGTACATCATGATAAATGCCAGGCTGCATGACTGAAAAGCTGGAATCAAGATTGTTTGGGAGAAATATCAATAACTTTAGATACGCAGATGATACCACTCTAATGGCAGAAAGCAAAGAGGAACTAAAGAACCTCTTGCTGTTGTTGTTCAGTCACTCAGTCATGTCTGACTCTTTGTAACTCCATGGACTGTAGCACGCCAGGCTTCCTTGCCCTTCACTAACTCCTGGAGCTTGCTCAAACTCATTAGTTGGTGATGCCATCTAACCATCTTGTCCCCTGTCATCCGCTTCTACTCCTGCCCTCAATCTTTCCCAGCATCACGGTCTTTTCTAATGAGGTAGCTCTTCCTATCAGTGGCCAAAGAACTGGATATTCGTTCAGACCTTCCAATAAATACTCAGGACTGATTTCCTTTAGGATGGACTGGTTGGATCTCCTTGCAGTCCAAGGGACTCTCAAGAGTCTTCTCCAACACCATCATTCAAAATCATCAATTCTTTGGCGCTCAGCCGTCTTTATGGTCCAACTCTCACATCCATACATGACTGCTGGAAAAACCATGTCTTTGATTATATGGACCTTTGTTGGCAAAGTAATGTCTCTGATTTTTAATATGCTATCTAGGTTTTTCATAGCTTTTTTTCCAAGGAGCAAGCATCTTTTAATTTCATGTCTGAAGTCACCATCTACAGTGATTTTGGAGCCCAAGCAAATAAAGTCACTTACTGTTTCCATTGTTTCCCCACCTATTTGCCATGAAATTATGGGACCGGCTGCCATGATCTTAGTTTTCTGAATGTTGAATTTAAAGTCAGCCTTTTCTCTCTCCTCTTTCACCTTCATCAAGAAGCTCTTTAGTTCCTCTTTGCTTTCTGCCATAATGGTGGTGTCATCTGCATTTCTGGAGAAGGAAATGGCAACCCACTCCAGTATTCTTGCCTAGAGAATTCTGTGGATGGAGGAGCCTTTGTGCTGCTGTCCATAGAGTCACACAGAGTCGGACACGACTGAAGCGACTTAGCATGCATGCATGCATTGGAGAAGGAAATGGCAACGCACTCCAGTATTCTTGCCTGGAGAATCCCAGGGACAGGGGAGCCTAGTGGGCTGCCGTCTATGGGGTCACACAGAATCAGACGCGACTGAAGTGACTTAGCAGCAGCAGCAGCATATTGATATTTCTCCCGGCAATCTTGATTCCAGCTGTGCTTCATCCAGCCTGGCATTTCATATGATGTATTCTGTATATAAGTTAAATAAGCAGGGTGACAATATAGAGCTTTGATGTACTCCTTTCTCAATTTGGAACCAGTCTGTTGTTCCATGTCTGGTTCTAACTGTCGCTTCTTGACCTGCATATAGGTTTCTCAGGAGTCAGATAAGGTGGTCTGGTATTTCCAGCTCTTTAAGAATTTTCCTCAATTTATTGTGATCTACAGAGTCAAAAGCCTTAGTGTAGTCAGTGAAGCAGAAGTAGATGCTTTTCTGGAATTATCTTGCTTTTTCTATGATCCAACAGATGTTGACAATTTGATCTCTTCATAAGGGTGAAAGAGGAGTGAAAAGCTGACTTAAAAATCATCATTCAAATAAAAATAAATAAATAAATAAAAATAAATAAAAATAAATAAAATGCTACCTAAATTAGTCTATAAAAAAAAAAATCAGCATTCAAAAAGCTAAAATCATGGCATCCAGTCCCACCACTTCATGATGAATGGAGAAAAAGTGACAGATTTTATTTTCTTGGACTCCAAAATTACTGTGGATGATAATGGCAGCCATGGAAATCAAAGATGCTTGCTCCTTGGAAGGAAAGCTATGACAAACCTAGACAACACATTTAAAACCAAAGACATCACATTGCTGACCAGGGTCCATCTAGACAAAGCTGTGTTTTTTCCAATAGTCGTGTACAGATGTAGAGTTGGACCGTAAAGAAACCTGAGTGTGGAAGAATCAATGTTTTTGAGTTGTGGTGCTTAAGAAGACTCTTGAGAGTCCCTTGGACAGCAAGGAGATCAAATTAGTCAATTCATAAGAAAATGAACCCTGAATATTCATTGGGAGAACTTATGTTGAAGCTGAAGCTCCAATACTTTGGCCATCTGAGGGGAAGACCTAACCCATTGGAAAAGACCCTAATGCTGGGAAAGATGGAGGGCAGGTGGAGAAGCGGAGGGCAGAGCATGAGATGTTTGGATCAGATAACTTACTCAGTGGACATGAGTTTGAGCAAACTCCAGGAGAGAGTGAAGGACAGGGGAGCCTGGCCTGCTGCAACTCATGAGGTCGCAAAGAGTTGGATGTGACTTAGTGAGTGAAAAGCAGGAGTGTTTCAGATAATTAAATTTCAGGTTATTTGATCATAGCTATTGTATACTTGGTTTCAAATTCATTAATGTCTGTGTTTATCTTTATTATTTTCATCTTTCTTCTTTTGGAGCTAAATTTGGTGTTCTTTTACAACTTCTTGTGAGGGGCTTATTAATTTTCAGGCTTCTTTCTTTTCTATACATTTTTCTCTGTTTCTCATTTGTTTTGATGTATAGTTTTAAACTTAAAATTTATTTCAAACTGCTTTCTAGATTCTGTTGTGATTTCTTCTCTGACCCATATATTTTTAAATGGATATTTTTAACTTCCATAACTGGGTCTTTGATGTTTGATGGAAGTATTTTAGTCAATTTGAAAATAGATTTGCATTTAGGTCTACCATTTCTTAAATTATTTACTATTTTCAGTCTACTATAAATTCATTTTTCTTCTTTCTTGCCTCCTAGAATGTTTTTTATTATTCCATTTTTTTTCTATTTTCTTAGTTTTTGTTGTTGTAGTTGTTGTTCTTTTATCACTCTTTTTCTAATTAGGACTTCCCTAGTGGCTCAGAGGGTAAAGAATCTGCTTGTGATATGACAGACCCAGGTTTGATCCCTGAGTTGGGAAGATCCCCTGCAGAAGGGAATGGAAATCCACTCCAATATTCTTGCCTGGAGAATCCCATGGACCGTGCAGCCTGGTGGGCAAGAGTCTATAGGGTTGCAAGTCTAGATTTTTGACTTACAAATATCTAATATTAATCAAGGTTTTTTTCTCTCAGTGACAGCACACAAAGATTAAACCTTTCAATATTATTTACCCTGAAAAAGTGTATATGTAATTTTAAATTCTATGTATTTATATGTATGTGTATAAAGTACTAAGATCTACATCTTAAATTCTATAAACTATTATTTTTGATTAGTCATTATGGAATTAAAATTTCCCGAATAGTTACTGAGAAATAATGAGTAAGTCTTAAAAGATATTGTACTGTCAAATATCGAAAATGGAGTCACACTCTTCATTATAGTTGCCCTTTGATTATTTCTCCTTTTACAATTTCTTGCTAGTTGGTCTTGGGCTAATACTATTACTATCAGTATATAAAAGTTTATTAACAGTCAATTTTATGCCACTTACCCCTTCACTAACAGTAGTTTAATTCCATTTACCCCTCCTCACCTCCATCTCTTGTGCTATGTCATACCTTTTACTTCCACATATATTATGATTTCAATCTTACAATGTTATTGTCTTTACCTTAATAGTTTTGTTTGTGGTTTAGTCACCAAGTTGTGTCCGACTCTTCAAGACCCCATGGACTGCAGCACGCCAGGCTTCCCTGTCCCTCACCATCTCCCAGAATTTGCCCAAGTTCATGCCCTTTGCCTCGGTAATACCATCCAAATATTTCATCTTCTGTCACCTTCTTCTTCTGCCTTCAATCTTTCTCAGAACCAGGATCTTTTCTGATGAATCAGCTCTTTGCATCAGGTGGCCAAAATATGGGAGCTTCAGCTTCAACATTAGTCCTTCCAATGAGTATTCAGGGTTGATTTCCTTTAAGATTGACTGGTTTTATCTCCTTGCTGTTCAAGGGACTCTCAAGTCTTCTCCAGCACCACAGTTCAAAAGCATCAATTCTTTGGCTCTCTGCCTTGTTTATGGTCCAGCTTTCATAACCCTGCATGACTACTGGAAAACCCACAGCCTTGACTTACTTAGTCATAGAGTGTTACTCTCTGGGCTTCTTGGACCCCTTCATGGGCTCCGTACTCCAGTAATGACTCTCCCGGGCTCTCGGGGTGCTGCTGCTCCTCTCTGCCTCTTTCCGGGCCCTCTCAGAATGGAGAGACACCCCAGATTCTGGGCCTGCTTCTCCAAGTCACATTATTACAGAAGATCTTAGCTTTATTCTCTGTCATTATCTTGCTTCCTCTTTCTTCAAACATATTTAAAATAATATATTTAGTCATGTTTTTCTGATTACTCCCAGGGGTTTGAGTCGCCTATCATATAATTTACCATTGTTGAAAGTTAACATCCCCTCCCTATCTTATCATGACTAGTAGCATATTTAATCCCCAAGTTTTAAAAGAATAAATAAGGCAAACATTCTGCTTGAGTAATAATATAATAATTTAGTATATTACCTTCCTCTGGAAAGACATCAGTGTATTGTGTCAAATAGTTTACAGAACTCTCCAAACATTTTTGCTGCTTTAATTCCTATTGTCCAAATAAAACTCTATGGATGTCAGGCACCTGGACACATTTGTCTCATTACTCATCAGGTGTCAAAGGACCTGTGTGAAACTGGTGCAGGTAAACACCTCACAGCAGGACAGACACCCCACCACCCTTCTCATGACCAAGCTAGTGGCAGGCTCCAGGCTGGGCTGCAATTGCAGCGGAGCAGATATTTGAACACTTTGTGAGATGCTATGGAAAGCCCTCATTGGGTGGTGGAAAAGATCAGGATTTGATGGAATGTGGAGAAAGTTGAGACTCTTAGCAAGTCATAAGAATCCAGGTTTATAAACTTCCTTCCTTTTAGAATCCATTTCCACATTTACAGACAATTCTACAAGACTTGTGGGCCCTTGATTCCCATCTACAAAGTTGTCCAGACTGCACTGACCAAGTTTAAGTGCAATCTGCAGCCTGGTCTTTCTGTCTAGGTGCACCCTATTGCACTTCAATACCACTAGTGTTCGGGGCTTCTGCAATCCAGACACCATTTTATACTTGGAAAATTTCACTAAGACTGACTTCTTCTTATGAGCTGCTATCTTTCTCCTGGTCAATTTCCTGACCTCCTGCAGGTCAAGTCCAATATTTGTCCTTGTGACAGTCTTGCATTAGTACCTCAGTTTCATGTAGAAACTGAGTCTTCTCTCTTCTGGGCTTATCATTCCTAGATCCTTCAGTCATTTCTTAGGCCAAATATTTAAATAATTTATTTAATTCAGGTAAGTAAAACAGAGGAGTGAAATGCTCCCCTGGTCTTTGTGTTAAACACTTTCAGTTAGTGTTTGTAATTAATTCAGTTAATTTTTCTGGACACAAGAGCAAAGGAATATCTCTCTATCTGAAGAAAAGTGCCAGCATAAGTCTCAGGGTAACTGATGACTAACCAGCACTCTCATCTGAAAGGAGACAGAGGCCAGTGGGGGCCTGAGTCCACTAGGCTTGCATACTGTCTGAAAACTACAGGTTTTCTGCTCTCTGGCCCATGAGAGCTTCACAGGAAAATGGAACCAACATCATTAGGTCTTCTGATTATGATGAAAAAAATCAGTAACTAGATTTGTATTTGACATAGTCTGATTTTCAAATGTAAGTTCAAATCATGTTTGAGACCCATGTGCTTTGTGATCTGAACAAAGCACTGGTCCCTTGCTTGCTTTCAGCTTACCAAACCCTGTGGCTTCCTGCAGCCTGCTCCTTCCTCGAATATGTCTCCCAACTGAGGAGGCTATTTTCCAAATACAGTAAGTCCCTTACTTAAGAATGGGTTCCATTCCATTTGTAAGTCCAATTTGTTCATAAGTACAACAATGCTAGCCTAGGTACCAAACTAACACAATCAGCTATATAGTACTGTACCATAATAGGTTTAGAATACACTTCACACAGATAACACATAAAACAAACAAACACAATTTTTTAAAATTTCAATATTCTAGTACAGCTTCCTTCATTATTGCTTGGTACTTCTTAGCAGTACCGGCTACATCACTGCTGTTTTTATGCTTGCTTCCAATATCCGAAAAGAGGGTGGCAGAGGATGAGATGGATAGAGAGCATTACCAACTCAATGGACATGAATGTGAGCAAACTCCAGGGGTTAGTGAAGGACAGGGAAGCCTAGCATGCTGCAGTCTACATGGTCACAAAGAGTTGTACACAATTTAGCAATTGAACAACAATAACAATTGACATCCTGGGCTTGAAGTAAAGATATTATACTACTGTACTCTATACAGTTCTGTGTATTAAAGTACACAAAAGCACAAACTTGTAGAGCATGTGTGCATCTGGCAATGTGCACCAGACTAATATAAACTAATTTGCTTGATTGGACATGTGAACCCACATTGGCATCTTTGAAAATTCACACTTTGAAGGTTTATATGTGACGGATTTACTGTATTGTGTTCACAGTGTGGATAAAATCATTCTCAGTTCAGTTCAGTTCAGTTGCTCAGTTCTGTCCACTCTGTGTGGCCCCATGGACTGCAGCACGCCAGTCTTCCCTGTCCTTCACCAACTCCCAGACCTTGCTCAAACTCATGTCCATTGAGTCGGTAATGCCATCCAACCATCTCATCCTCTGTCATCCCCTTCTCCTCCTGCCTTTAATCTTTCCCAGCATCAGGGTCTTTTCCAGTGAGTCAATTCTTTGCATCGGGTGGCCGAAGTGTTGGAGTTTCAGCTTCAGAGTCAGTCCTTCCAATGAATATTCAGGACTGATTTCTTTTAGGATGGACTGATTTGATCTCCTTGCGGTCCAGGGGGCTCTCAAGAGTCTTCTCCAACACCACAGTTCAAAAGCATCAATTCTTCAGCACTCAGCTTTCATTATGGTCCAAATCTTACATCCATACATGACTACTGGAGAGTAATTCTAGATAAATAAAACTGCCACCTAAAGTCTCTTACGCTGCTGTGAGGACAGGGGAGGATAAGCAGCACACTCTCACGCTTGGCTCACACTGAGCTTCCTGACAGTTATGATCTCCAAACCTCTTTTTTTTTTTTTTTTTGGTCAAGTCTAAACAGAAGCAGAAGATATTAACAAGAGGTGTCAAGAATACACAGTAGAGCTATACAAAAGATCATCATGACCCAGATAACCATGATGGTGTGATCACTCACCTAGAACCAGACATCCTGGAATGTGAAGTCAAGTGGGCCTTAGGAAGCATCACTAGGAACAAAGCTAGTGGAGGTGATGGAATTCCAGTTAAGCTATTTCACATCCTAAAAGATGATGCTGTGAAAGTGATGCACTCTATATGCCAGTAAATTTGGAAAACCCAGCAGTGGCCACAGGACTGGGAACTGTCAGTTTTCATTCCAATCCCAAAGAAAGGCTATGCCAAAAAATGTTCAAACTACTGCACATTTGCACTCATCTCACAGGCTAGCAAAGTAATGCTCAAAATTCTCCAAGGGAGGCTTCAACAATACATGAACCATGAACTTCCAGATGTTCAAGCTGGATTTGGAAAAGGCAGAGGAACCAGAGATCAAATTGCCAACATCCATTGGATCATCAGAAAAGAAAGAGAGTTCCAGAAAAACATGTACTTCTGCTTTATTGACTATGCCAAAGCCTATCACTGTGTGGATCAAAAAAAAAACTGTGGAAAATTCTTAAGAGATGGGAATACCAGACCACCTTACCTACCTCCTGAGAAATCTATGTGCAGATCAAGGAGCAACAGTTAGAACTGGACATGGAACAATAGACTGATTCCAACTCGAGAAAGGAGTATGTCAAGGCTGCATACTGTCACCCTGTTTATTTAACTTATATGCAGAGTACATCATGAGAAATGCCAAGCTGGATGAAAGACAAGCTGGAATCAAGATTTTCGGGAGAAATATCAATAACCTCAGATATGCAGATAACACCACCCATATGGCAGAAAGTGAAGAAGAACTAAAGAGCCTCTTGATAAAGGTGAAAGAGGATAGTGAAAAAGTAGGCTTAACACTCAGCATTCAGAAAACTAAGATCATGGCATCCGGTTCCATCACTTCATGCTAATAGATGGGAAAACAATGGAAACAGTGACACACTTTAATTTTTTGAGCTCAAAAATCACTGCAGATGGTGACTGCAGCCATGAAATTAAAAGATGCTTGCTCATTGGAAGGAAAGCTATATTAATATGCTAGACAGCATATTAAAAAGCAGCATTACTTTGCCAACAAAGGTCCATCTAATCAAACTATGTTTTTTCCAGTAGTCATGTATGGATGTGAGAGTTGGACTATAAAGAAAGCTGAACACTGAAGAATTGATGCTTTTGAACTACGGTGTTGGAGAAGACTCTTGAGAGTCCCTTGGACTGCAAGGAGATCCAACCAGTCCACACTAAAGGAAATCAGTCCTGAATGTTCATTGGAAGGACTGACGCCGAAGCTGAAACTCCAACACTTTGACCACCTGATACAAAGAACTGACTGACTAGAAAATACCCCGATGCTGGGAAAGATTGAATGTGGGAGGAGAAGGGGACGACAGAGGATGAGATGGTTGGATTGCATCACTAACTCGATGGACATGAGTTTGAGTAAGCTCCGGAAGTCTGTGATGGACAGGGAAGCCTGGAATGCTGCAGTCCATGGGGTCACAAATACTCAGACATGACTGAGCATCTGAACTGAACTGAAATCTTGTTTCCCTCCTCTTGTTCTAGGAATTTATGAGTCCTTTGATTCTTTTTCCCCAAGGGAGGACAAAGAGACATTTCTGCAGAAAGCCCAGCTCCTCCCACCTGCACTTCCTTTGGCCTTCCATCTTCGACCCTTTACACAGGGTGGTTGGTCTTTGGGTCTAAGGGTCTTCTTTCTCATTCAGCCTCTGGGGACCTCTCAGCAGATCCTGCTGGTCTGTGGTGCAGCAGTTGCCTCCAGTGTGCTCACATCTTGTTAACTCTCAGGGGATGGAAATGGAGAGAAATCAGATGATACATTATCTTTATAGGCCACACTGTGACCTCTGTATTTAACTTTTTAGCAGCACAATGAGAGAGGAGAAAACTGACTCAGGGGAAAAATAACTCCTTGGCTCAAAGATGAATCACACAATTAATTGACATGTTCTAGCACTCAGAGATCCCAAAGTCAGGAGACTTCTCCTCCAGACGGACACAGAATACATGCAACCTCTGTATGCAGACATGTGATTGCCACACGACAAGACAGGATGAGAACCAAGGCAGGCAGTTGTTAAAAGATGGAGGTGGCCCTTCTGCTCAAGGGCTTGAGACCAGCAAACCTGTGATACACTTGGTCCTTATAGCCTGTTTAACTTCAATTATTAGTAATGCATCTTGAATTTTTTTGCTGTTACCAAATGCAAGTTCATGTGACCTACACATAGTAAGGCCAAACAAACCAAAACATCAGAGTTTGGAGCAGAGAAAAGGTTTATTGAAGGGCCAATCAAGGAGATGGGTGGCTCATGCCCGCCAAACACCAAATTCTCTGAAGGATTTCAGCAAAGCACATTTAAGTGTTTCTTTTTTTATTGTATTTTTTTTTAATTGGAGGATGGTTGCTTTACAATATTGTGTTAGCTACTGACACACAACAACATGGATCAGTCATAAGTACACATATGTCACTTCTTTTTGAGCCCCCATCCCCCACCTACCCCATCTCTCTAGGTTGTCACAGAGTACCCCATTGAGCTTCCTGTGTTATACAGCAACCTCCCACTAGCTATCTATTTTACACATGGTGATGTATATATTTCAATGCTACTCTCTCAGTTTGTCCCACCATCTCCTTCCCTCACTGTCCAAAGTCTGTTCTCTAGTTCTGCGTCTCTATTCCTGCCCTGCAAATAGGTTCGTTAGTTTCATTTTTCTAGATTCCATGTATTTGGATTAATATATGATAGTTATTTTTTTATGAGTTCCTTCACTCTGTATAACAGTCTATAGGTTCATCCACCTCAATTCAACTGACTTTCATTTGTCCCTTTCTATGGCTGAGTAATAGTCCATATTTATATTTGTACCACTGTTTCTTTATCCATTCATCTGTCCATGGACATCTAGGTTGTCTCAACGTCCTAGCTGCCATAAATAGTGCTGCAATGAGCATTGGGATTATGTGTCTCTTCCCACCTCCCTTGCATGCCTGCAGGACCCATCGCAGCAGAGGGGGCCTTGAAGAGCAGAGGGTGCTCTGGAGGGCAGATGGCTTGGCTGGGAGGGTGGAGAGAGCCCCAAAAGGCAGAGGGGATGCTGAGAGAACAGGACAGGCCGGGGCCCCAGAAGGCTCCCTGCGACCAAGTGTACAGGGAACCTCAGGGGCTTCCCCTGATGGACCTCCCCATCCCTGAGGGTCCCTACCCCTCACCAACAGGCAGGTGCCCTCTTCTGGCACCCAAACTGCTTTCCCGCCCCCAGCAGCCTCTTGGTAATGCCAGCCCCCTGCCTTGGCCTTCCCCCATTCTCCCTATCTGGTACATGGTTGAGCCCTGTCGGTCTGTTCATTAGAGGGCTCCCACTAGTGTTTGGTAGATATTTCAGGCATGTCTTCTCTGGTCACCGTCTTCCCTTTGGCCCTGTGCAAAGCACTTTTAAAGGCAAAGTGAGGGAGAAACCTGGTTAGTTGTTGCAGATCTCTTGGTGTAGGAATCCTTTGTTCTTGTTGCTATCCACTAGGTCAGGTCATGATGTTCTTATAAATCTCTAACAAGACAAATGTTATTCTCTGTTCTGCAGCTTTTTCTCTCTAAATGAATAAAGTCTTAAAAGTCAAAGCCCAGAGAATAGGCTGTCCTGTATATTTCAGGCTATAGGCAATATTCTTTTACAAAAGTGGAAAACCAGCATGACTAAGCACAGGTAACAGAGTACAAAGGCTAAAGGAACAGATCTAATATGGAGTCACATATGTTTTTCCCTATTACACTCACTTGGGTATAAATAAATGCACCAAGGCCTATATGGACACACAGAAACATGTGCATCAAGGCTCACTTTCTGGAAGGCCAGATAGAAAGTAGGTTCCTATAAACCTGGAAGAGCCTCCTAAGAGTTTGCCGTGTTTTCCTGCCTGCGTTCTTAGACAGCAGGGAGATCTCAGCAGAGGGACAAGGGCTGGGCACTTCAACAGGAGTGTGACTGCCTGAAGAACAAAGGAAATCAGGGCCCTGCATGCTGCCCGCCCTTGCTAACTGTTACATCTTGGTGGAGGGGGTCCATTTATGGACTGTGTGCTTGTCCAGGTTTCTGGGATCGTAGGACACCCCTTTCCCATTGTTAAAGGGCTTCTCTTACTATCTACTCTACCAGGCTCCATGATCATTAAATGAGAACTATGACTATAAACAGAAAAGAACTTGTAAATGATGTTAACAAGCCCTGGTAGCATGACAGGGTCTGACACCTGTTACTAACAGCTTCACTGAGTGGGAACCCACAGAGTGTTGGGACCTCTGGGGATGTTGCTATTAAATTCAGATTCCCAGACCATACTGCACAGAACGTACATCATCAGTTCAGTTTGGTCGCTCAGTCGTGTCTGACTCTTTGCGACCCAATGAACCGCAGCACGCCAGGCCTCCCTGTCCATCACTAACTCCCGGAGTTTACCCAAACCCATGTCCATTGAGTCAGTGATGCCATCCAACCATCTCATCCTCTGTCGTCCCCTTCTCCTCCTGCTTTCAATCTTTCCCAGCATCAGGGTCTTTTCCAATGAGTCAGTTCTTCACATCAGGTGGCCAAAGTATTGGAGCTTCAGCTTCAACATCAGTCCTTCCAATGAACACCCAGGACTGATCTCCTTTAGGATGGACTGGTTGGATCTCCTTGCAGTCCAAGGGACTCTCAAGTCTTCTCCAACACCACAGTTCAAAAGCATCAATACTTTGGCGCTCAGCTTTCTTCACCGTCCAACTCTTACATCCATACATGACCACTGGAAAAACCATAGCCTTAACTAGACGGACCTTTGTTGACAAAGTAATGTCTCTGCTTTTTAATATGCTGTCTAGGTTGGTCATAACTTTCCTTCCAAGGAGTAAGCGTCTTTTAATTTCATGGCAGCAATTAACATCTATAGTGATTTTGGAGCCCCCCAAAATAAAGTCCGACAATGTTTCCACCACTCCCCATCTATTTGTCATGAAGTTATGGGACCAGATGCCATGATCTTAGTTTTCTGAATGTTGAGTTTCAGCCAACTTTTTCACTCCCCTCTTTCACTTTCATCAAGAGGCTCTTTAGTTCTTCTTCCCTTTCTACCATAAAGATGGTGTCATCTGCATATCTGAGGTTATTGATATTTCTCCCAGCAATTTGATTCCAGTTTGTGTTTCCTCCAGTCTAGCATTTCTCATGATGTACTCTACATATAAGTTAAATAAGCAGGGTGACAATATACAGCCTTGACGTACTCCTTTTCCTATTTGGAACCAGTCTATTGTTCCATGTCCAGTTTTAACTGTTGCTTCCTGACCTGCATACAGGCTTCTCAAGAGACAGGTCAGATGGTCTGGTATTCCCATCTCTTTCAGAATTTTCCAGTTTATTGTGATCCATATAGTCAAAGGCTTTGGTATAGTCAATAAAGCAGAAATAGATGTTTTTCTGAAACTCTCTTGCTTTTTCAATGATCCAGCATATGTTAGCAATTTGATCTCTGGTTCCTCTGACTTTTCTGAAACCAGCTTGAACATCTTGAAGTTCATGGTTCGTGTATTGTTGAAGCCTGGCATGGAGAATATTGAGTATTACTTTACTAGCCTGTGAGATCAGTGCAATTGTGTGGTAGTTTGAGCATTCTTTGGCATTGCCTTTCTTTGGGATTGAAAGGAAAACTGACCTTTTCCAGTCCTGTGGCCACTGCTGAGTTTCCCAAATTTGCTGGCATATCAAGTACAGCACTTTAACAACATCATCTTTTAGGATGTGAAATAGCTTAACTGGAATTTCATTACCTCCACTAGCTTTGTTCATAGTGATGCTTCCTAAGGCCCACTTTGCTTCACATTCCTAGCCAGGATGTCTGGCTCTAGGTGAGTAATCACACCATCGTGGTTATCTGGGTCATGAGGATCTTTTTTGTCTAGTTCTTCTGTGTATTCTTGCCACCTTTTCTTAATATCTTCTGCTTCTGTTAGGTCCATACCATTGTCCTTTATTGATCCCATCTTTGCATGAAATGTTTCCTTGGTATCTCTAATTTTCTTGAAGCGATCGCTAGTCTTTCCCATTCTATTGTTTTCCTCTATTTCTTTGGATTGATTGCTGAGGAAGGCTTTCTTATCTCTCCTTGCTATTCTTTGGAATTCAAATGGGTATATCTTTCCTTTTCTCCTTTGGTTTTTGCTTCTCTTCTTTTCACAGCTATTTGTAAAGCCTCTTCAGACAGCCATTTTGCTTTTTTGCATTTATTTTTCTTGGGGATGATCTTGATCCCTGTCTCCTGTACAATGTCACGAACTTCCTTCCATAGTTCATCAGGCACTCTATCAGATCTAGTCCCTTAAATCTATTTGTCACTTCCACTGTATAATCATAAGGGATTTGATTTAGGTCATACCTGAATGGTCTAGTGGTTTTCCCTACTTTCTTCAATTTAAGTGTTAATTTGGCAATAAGGAGTTCATGATCTGAGCCACAGTCAGCTCCCAGTCTTGTTTTTGTTGACTGTATAGAGCGTCTCCATCTTTGGCTGCAAAGAATATAATCAATCTGATTTCGGTGTTGACCATCTGGTGATGTCCATGTGTAGAGTCTTCTCTCGTGTTGTTGGAAGAGCGTATTTTCTCTGACCAGTGCGTCGTCTTGGCAAAACACTATTATTAGCCTTTGCCCTGATTCATTCTGTACTCCGAGGCCAAATTTGCCTGCTTACACCATAGATTGTTTCATAAAGAAGTCTTTGTAAAATGTTCTGGAAAAAAATCCAGTGGTATAAAGGAGGTCTTACTTATGGTGCCTCTTTCTTTTAAGAAGAACAGAAATACTTTGTGATAGAAAAAAATGCATGAGTTTTCACAACATTCAGTGAACCAAGGCCATGCTGTTCCCTGCCATCTGCTGCCCTGTTGCCTCTCAGTTCCCTGGAACATTCCACTGTTAAGTGATATAAACAAGGGGCAGCCTCAGCAGCGAGGAGCTGGAAAACAAGCAGAGGCACTCTGTACCCCACTCACCCTGTGTATCTGGACCGTATTGTGCATGGCACTGGCTGCAAGCCAGTGAGTAAAAGGCATCCTTACCTCTTGGAGCATCAGCTGTGGCACAGAGCTTGCAGTGGACCTCACAGCAGCACAGACCACCCTTTAGGCAGTGCAGGGGAGCCCTGGGGCCACCCACAGCTGGCACAGGCTGCATGGTAGTGGTGGCTGCACACCACACTCACCCCCTTTCCCTGGGAGGCAAAAGAGAGATGTCACCTTCTGAAAAGCAGCTGAATCCTGGTCTACGAGGAAGAGAACAGCCAGGTACGGTCTCATTTCTGATGTCTGCAGAGTGCCAGCACTCTCCTCAGCCCTCACATCTGGTTTCAGCTGACTGGGCCAGGAAGGGGCACAGAACCTTCATCTGGTGCTGCTCAGGGCTGAATCTGAGGCTGGCTCTTGCACTGGTGAACTGGGTTCCTTGAGCAAACTCCTAACCTCCCTCTGTTCAATGCACTTCAGTGCCTTCCTCAGTTGAACCAGGAGAGTAACACCAAAAACTGCAGAGGACATGCCCACCGCAGGGGTCCCAGCTTCTGTCTGGCACATAGAGGGATGGTTACCTCTCTGATCTTGCCAGCTGGATATCAGAGGAGCACAATCTCAGTTTAACAACTTCTTCAACACGCCGAACTTTTGGATTATTTTCTTTGTTAATCATTAAAAACAAACAAAAACAAAACAAGAAAATAAGGGCCTCTGTTGTTCCCACCTGAGCACAGACATCCTGGGCCGTTGCTTTTCCTGTCCCACACACGTCAGTTCAGCAAGTGACTGACAGTCCTTACTATGTTCCTCTATACTCTTTAATGGCACGGTGAAATTTCACTGTTTGATGCTGGGATTCCATTCAGTAAAACGGCGCCAAGAAAGGACATAAACTAAACAAAGAGGCATAACTGGAAGGTGAATAAAACCTAGGACAGTTGTTATGACAACGCTCCAGAAGCATATGAATTTTACATTGACTGGAGACACACCCATGAAATTGTCTTTTGACGAAGTAAAAACTTTGGCCCACGGTCTACCTGTTTACATTTACTTCTTGCTGTAAAAAGTGAAATGTGTGTGTGAAAAAAAAAAATCATCATTGTTCAATGGCTGTGTTTGTATTGTTTGAAGTATGATGATTCACAGAACCAACATTTTAGTGTTTCCAAGCAACTGAATGTGAATTTAAAGAAGTCGTTTTCTCCACTGTCAGGGTTGATCTCTTTATTCTATTAAGCAAGCATTTTCAGGATATTGATCCTGTTGTAGACACTGTGTTCTGCACAGCAGACAGAAAAATGGATTAGGTAAGGCTCCTGCCCTTGGAGCTTACCCAGTAGTTGGGGGGTCAGATATATAATTAAATGATTCATGTGGACCTTGGTTGGATGAAAACACAGGACAGTTAAGTAAACCACTTGGAGGGACTCTTAGCTCAGACAGGTAAAGAAAGACTTCTGGTGAAGAACCGTAGGGGCCAGGGTTGGGGTGGTTGAGGGAGAAGAAAGAGGAGTATGCCTCAAGCACGAGGGAGTGTAGTGCTTGGGAAGTTCTGCTTGGCTGGGACACAGCGTGATGAGTGATGAAGCTGGAGTCACAGAGGGAAGTGAGAGGTACTGATGGAGTTTAGGCAGGGGCTCCACGGCTCTAATTATGCTTTAGAAAGCTCCATCTGGGTTCTCCATGGGCATCAGGTCTGAAGGATGTGCTGGAGTTTCAGAGACAAGTTTTTAAGTCACTTACAATAATCTAAGCAAAGGCCCTGAACCGGAGTAATGCGGTAGAGACCCAGAGCGTGGGGTTGAGGGGCCGTATCAGCTACCTTCCCTGAGCATCTTGCAGGAAGTACTGCATTCAGACCAATGCAGAACAGAAAATACACAGCAGACTTCTGTTTTCTTTAAAAAGTTATAAACAACTGATCTAGGGGAGGATAATAAAGTTTGACATTATAATATCCATTGTGGAGAAGCCAGCTTCAGAACACGGGGGAGGGACTATGTTACACTGACACAATGACAGAAAGAACATAGCTTTAGGTGACAAAATTGCACTTATTAAAGAGATACTATTTTAGGCACCACATTGCACTATATGGGGAGCCAAAAACAGATGGTACAATGCAATTTACTGGACTAGAGTTCTTTGAAAGTGTGTTTTAACTTGGAACTTGGAATCCTTCAATTTGCCAAATGCTAACAACACATCCTGCCTATTCCACTGCATATTAATTTGTATCTTGCTCAGTTGTTTAGGCTTTTAATTATAGAAGAAATGCAAATATATTGTAAAAGTTGGAGAGAAATACAGTAGAGAAGAGTATAAATTAAAAAATAAATATCTTCCCATCCCTACTTTCCCATCCAGTTCTCTAGCTGCAGTTACAGTTATCAATCTCATATTGATTCTTTTCATATTTTAATGGATGTAAAACTTTCATACACATATACATTAGGTGGAAAACCTTGTACATCTTTGCTTAAATGTATGGAAATTAAGTAATTCTTAGAAGTAGAATTACTGTATCTAAGACTGTGTTCATTAAATTTTTAATAGATTTCACAAAATAGTTCCTCAAAAATACACAAATTCCTTTCCACACGCTATTTATTTATTTAATACCATTTCATTACACGTGTAGTGGTGATGTTTCATTGTGATTTAATTTGCCTTCCCTAATGTGACGTGCATCTTTTCATATACTTACATGCCATTATTAAACCTTCTTTGGTGAAGAGACAGTTCAGGTCATTTGTTGTTGGGTTGTTTATTTTCATACTGGATTCTGGCAGTTCTTCATATATTCTAGATAGAACTCCTTTGTCATGTGTGTTTTGCAAATATTGTCTCCCAGTCTGTGGTTTGTATTTTTATGGAATTTTTTTTTTTATTTTAATGATCTCTATCAATTATTTTGCACAGTTTTTAATCAGAGGAAAATTGCTTTACAATGTTGTGTTGGTTTCTGCCATATAGTGGTGTGGATTAGTTATAATTTTATATATATAAATTTATCTCCTCCCTCCTTCCCCTCCTTCTCCTCCCCCCTAGTCCACCCATCTAGGTTGTAACAGAGCACCAGCCTAGGTTCCCTGTATTTAATTTATTTTTAATGAGTTACATTTTTATTTATACCTAGGAAATCTTTACCTGACCCAAAGTTATAACATTTTTATTGAATTATCATTAATTTATAATGGCCTGTTAGTTTCAGGTGTGTAGCAAAGTGATTCAGTTATGTGTATATATATATATATATATATATTCAGATTCTGTTCCATTATAGATTATTACAAGGAATCAAATATATATAGTAATTTTTTTCTATGATTTCTTCTTGAAGTTTCATATGTTTAGGCTAAATAGATATAGAAGCTGTGGTACATATACACAATGGAATATTACTCAGCCATAAAAAAGCACAAATGAGAATCAGTTGAAATTAGGTGCAAGTACCTAGAACCTGAAATAAGTCAGAAAGAGAAAAACAAATATTTTATATTAACGTATATATATGATATCTGGAAAAAAGGTATTGATGAAGCTATTTTCAGGACAGGAATACAGATGCAGACAGAGAGAACAAACTTGTGGACACAGTGAGGGAAGGAGACAGTGGGACAAATTAAGAGAGTAGCACTGATATATATATACATACACATATATATATACTACCATGTGTAAAATAGCTAATAGGTAGCTAATAGGTAGCTAATAGGTAGTTAGCTAGTGCTAGCCTGGCCCTCTGTGATGACCTAGAGGAGTAGGATGCGGTAGGGATGGGAGGGAGGTTCAAGAGGAGGAGATATATATAGAGCTATGATTGGTTTGTATTGTTGTACAGCAGAAACCAACACAACACTGTAAAGCAATTATCCTCCAATTAAATTAGTTAATTAATTAATCACCATATATATTTCTTGATGCTTTTACTATGTCTCTTTGTTCTTTGTGTCTATCATTTCACCAATACCACACAGTCTTTTTCTTTTTTTTTTTAAGGTGTAGTTTTGTTTATTTATTTGGCTGCACTGGGTCTTAGCTGTGGCACATGGGATATTCTATCTTCCTTGCGGCATGCAGGGCCTTCTAGTTTCAGTATTTGAACTCTTAGCTGCGGCATGTGGTATCTAGTTCCCTGACCAAGGATCAAGCCCAAGCCCTATGAAATTAGGAGAGTGGAGTCTTAGCCTTCGGACGACCAGGGAAATCCCAATACCATATGAGAGTGAAAGTGTTAGTGTCTCAGTCTTGGCTGACTCTTTGCAACCCCAGGGACAGCAGCCCACCAGGCTCCTCTGTGCATGGGATTCTAGAGGGAAGAATACTGGAGTGGTTAGTCGTTTCTTCCAGGGGATCTTCCTGACCCAGGAATCGAGCCCAGGTCTACTGCACTGCAGACAGATTCTTCACCATTTGAGCCATGAGGGAAGTCTTGATTAAAATAGTTGTCAGTTCAGTTCAGTCTCTCAGTTGTGTCTGGCTCTGCGACCCCATGGACTGCAGCACACCAGGCTTCCCTGTGCACCACCAACTCCCAGACCTTGCTCAAACTCATGTCCATTGAGTTGGTGATGCCATCCAACCATCTCATCCCCTGTCATCCCCTTCTCCTTCTGCCTTCAATCTTTCCTAGCATCAGGGTCTTCTCAAATGAGTCAGCTCTTCATATCAGGTGGGCAAAGTATTGGAGTTTCAGCATCAGTCTTTCCAATGAATATTCAGGGCTGATTTCCTTTAGGATCGACTGGTTTGATCTGCTTGCAGTCCAAGGGACTCTCAAAAGTCTTATCCAGCAACACAGTTCAAAAGCATCAATTCTTCTTCACACAGCTTTCTTTACAGTCCAACTCTCACATCCATACATGACTACTGGAAAACCCGTAGCTTTGACTAGACAGACCTTTGTTGACAAAGTAATCTCTCTGCTTTTTAATATGCTGTCTAGTTTGGTCATAACTTTCCTTCCAAGGAGCAAGTATCTTTTAATTTCATGGCTTCAGTCACCATCTGCAGTGATTTTGGAGACCAAGAAAATAAAGTCTGTCACTGTTTCCATTGTTTCCTCATCTATTTGCCATGAGGTGATGGGATTGTATGCCATGATCTTAGTTTTTTGAATGTTGAGTTTTAAGCCAACTTTTTCACTCTCCTCTTTCACTTTCATCAAGAGGATCTTTAGTTCTTCATTTTCTACCATAAGGGTGGTGTCATGTGCATATCTAAAAAATAATTTCAGTCAGTTTTTAAATCAGTCCTCCAAATATATTCTTTGTTTTCAAAATTGTTTTGGATATTATACTTTTTTTACTTTCCGTATAAATTTAATATTGGTATTTTGTAATATTGAATACTGGTGTGGATTGCATTATGTACAAAGATTCATTTTCAGAAACATCTTCCAATACATTAATCTGTTGTGTCTCCATTTATTTTCTTTGGTTTCATTTAATTAAGTATTTAATTAACTATTAGTTAATGAGTACTGTGTAGTTTTCAACATAGAGACAAAATATAATTATCAATATTTGTAGATGATTATTTCATAGTTTTTTGGTGCTATTTTAAGTTGTCCTTTTAAAATTTCAATTTCCAATTGTTCATTATTAAAACTAAGAAAAGTAATTGACTTTTGTGTATCAACTTATGTCCTGTGTCTGTGCTTAGCTCACTTATTATTTCTAGTATCTTTTTTGTACAAATTTCAGCTTTCCTTTCAATTCCAGAGAAGGGCAATGCCAAAGAATGTTCAAACTACCACAGAATTGCGCTCATTTCACATGCTGGCAAATTAATGCTCTAATTTCTCCAAGCTAGGCTTCAACAGTACGTGAACCAAGGACTTCTAGATATTCCAGGTGGATTTAGAAAGGACACTGGAACCAGAGATCAAAGTGCCAACATCTGTTGGACCATAGAAAATGCAGGAGAATTCCAGGAAAACATCTACTCCTGCTTCATTGACTATGCTACATCCTTTGACTGTGTGGATCACAAAAACTGTGGAAAATTCTTAAAGAGCTGGGAATACCAGACCACTTTACCTGCCTCCTGAGAATCCTGTATGCAGCTCAAGAAGCAACAGTTAGAACCGGACATGGAACAACAGACTGGTTCCAAATCGGGAAAGGAGTACGTCAAGGCTATATATTGTCACCCTGCTCTTTTAGCTTATATGCAGAGTACATTATGTGAAATGCCGGGCTGGATGAAACACAAATTGGAATCAAGATTGCCGGGAAAAATATCAATAACCTCAGACATGCAGATGACTCCACCCTATGGCAGAAAGTGAAAAGGAACTAAAGAGCCTCCAAAAGAAGGTGAAAGAGGAGAGAGAGAGTGAAAAAGCTGGCTTAAAACCGAACATTCAAAAAACTAAAATCATGGCATCCGGTCCCATCACTTCATGGCAAATAGATGGGGAAACAGTGGAAACAGTAGCTGACTTTATTTTCTTGGGCTCCAAAATCACTGTAGATGGTGATTGCAGCCATGAAATTAAAAGACTCTTGCTCCTTGTAAGGAAAGTTATGACAAACATAGACAGCATATTAAAAAGCAGAGACATTACTTCGTCAACAAAGGTCCATATAGTCAAAGCTGTGGTTTTTCCGGTAGTCATGTATGGATGTGAGAGTTGGACCATAAAGAAGGCTGAGCACTGAAGAATTGATGCTTTTGAGCTGTGGTGTTGGAGAAGACTCTTGAGAATCCTTTGGATTGCAAGGAGATCAAGCCAGTCAATTCTAAAGGCAATCAATCCTGAATATTCTTTGGAAGGACTGATGCTGAAGTTGAAGCTTCAATACTTTGGCCACCTGATGCGAAGATCTGACTCATTAGAAAAGATCCTGATCTTGGAAAAGATTGAAGGTAGGAGGACAAGTGAACCACAGAGGCTGAGATGGTTGGATGGCATCACCGACTCAATTGACATAAGTTTGAGCAAAATGCATGACATGGTGAAGGACAGGGCAGCCTGCCTTCCTGTAGTACGTGGGGTCACAAAGAGTCAGACATAGCTGAGCAACTGAACAATAGAATAGCATTTTCTATGTAGACTATGATGTCATCTGTGAAAAGTGGTACTTTTATTTATTCCTTTCTGATTGATATGTCTTCTATTTCTTTATCTTGCCTCCTTGCACTAATTAGAACCTCTTTATAAATCTGCAAGTGGACTTTCTTGAATTGCTTCTGACTTAGGGAGAAAGCATACAATCTTTCTCTACTCTGTATGTTGTTACCTGTAGGTTTTTCACAGGAGCCCTTGACCAGGTTGAGCAAGTCTCTTCTATTTTAGTTTGCTGAACATATTTATTGAGTGGAATTTTTGAATGATTTTTTTCATCCATTAAGATTACTATGTCTTTTTCTTTTTATTCAGTCGATGTAGTGAATTGCATTCTGACTGTTGAACCAGCCTTACATTACTATAAATCTTATATGGTCAAGACTTTTTCCATTTTTACATTTAGCATGGTTTTCTTATAAACAATGTATGAAAGTGAAAATGAAAGTCATTCAGTCATATCCGACTCTTTGCAACCGCATAGACTATACAGTTCATGGAATTCTCCAGGCCAGAAACCTGGAATGGGCAGCTTTTCCCTTCTCCAGGGGATGATCCCAATCCAGGGATCAAACCCAGGTCTACTGCATTGCAGGCAGATTGATTACCAGTTAAGCCAAAAGGGAAGCCATAAACAATGTATAGTTGTATATTATATTTTAAAATATAAATGATCTTTTAATTATTTCTTAATAAATGCCTATGGATCATTTACATTTAATGTAATCATTGATATTAAATTTTATTCTTCCAGTTTTTAATTTGCTTTCTTTATGGCCTTTCTCGTTTTTATTTCACCAATCCAATTTTACTGCCTGTCTACTATTTCAATAGTTGGATTAAATAACAGTAGTATTATTTTTAATATTTCAGTATATCATTTTCTTAACTTTTAATATATTTTAAGCTTTATTTAATAGTTGCTCTAGAGAGTATAATATAGATACATAACTTTTCACAGTTTCCTTAGAGTCCACATTTTCGCTTCAAGTAGGATTTTGCAACTATATTTGTCATTTTTTTCCATCCATTAAAGTTGCAGTTTTCATATGTAGCACAACATACATAGAAAACACTGCCATATTTTATGATTTGAGCTCAATGGACATGGACCTCAGCCTTGTCTAACTCAGTGAAACTTGAGCCATAGAGTGGAGGGCCACCCAAGATGGACGGGACATGGTGGAGAGTTCTGACAAATGTGGTCCACTGGAGAAGGGAATGGCAAACCACTTCAGTATTCCTGCCTTGAGAACCCCATGAACAGTATGAAAAGGCAAAAAGATACAACACTGAAAGATGAACTCTCCAGGTCGGTAGATGCCCAATATGCTACTGGAGATCAGTGGAGAAATAACTTCAGAAAGAATAAAGGGATGGAGCCAAAGCAAAAACAGTACCCAGTTGTGGGTGTGACTGGTGATAGAAGCAAGGTCTGATGTGGTAAAGAGCAATATTGCATAGCAACATGAATCAAGGCAAATTGGAAGTGATCAAACAGGAGATGGCAAGAGTGAATGTAGACATTTTAGGAATCAGTGAACTAAAATGGACTGGAATGAGTGAATTTAACTCAGGTGACCAATATATCTATTACTGTGGGCAAGACTCCCTTAGAAGAAATGGAGTAGCCATCATGATCAACAAGAGAGTCCGAAATGCAGTACTTGGATGGAGTCCCCAAAACGACAGAATGATCTCTGTTCATTTCCAAGGCAAACAAATCAATATCACCATAATCCACATCTATACCCTGACTAGTAATGCTGAAGAAGCTGAAGTTGAACGGTTCTATGAAGACCTACAAGACCTTCTAGAATTAACACCCCCAAAAGACGTCCTTTTCATTATAGGGGACTGGAATGCAAAAGTAGGAAGTCAAGAAACATTTGGAGTAACAAGCAAATTTGGCCTTGGAGTACAGAATGAAGCAGGGCAAAAGCTAATAGAGTTTTGTCAAGAGAACGCACTGGTCATAGCAAACACCCTCTTCCAACAGCACAAGAGAAGGCTCTACACATGGACATCACCAGATGGTCAACACTGAAATCAGATTTATTATATTATTTGCCGCCAAAGATGGAGAAGCTCTATATAGTCAGATTATGAACTCCTTATTGCCAAATTCAGACTTAAATTGAAGAAAGTGGGGAAAACCACTAGACCATTCAGGTATGACCTAAATCAAATCCCTTATGATTATACAGTGAAAGTGAGAAATAGATCTAAGAGACTAGATCTGATAGACAGAGTGCATGAAGAACTATGGACGGAGGTTCGTGACATTGTACAGGAGACAGGGATCAAGACCATACCCAAGAAAAAGAAATGCAAAAAAGCAAAATGGCTGTCTGAAGAGGCCTTACAAATAGCTGTGGAAAGAAGAGAAGCAAAAAGCAAAGGAGAAAAGGAAAGATATTCCCATCTGGATGCAGAGTTCCAAAGAATAGCAAGGAGAGATAAGAAAGCCTTCCTCAGTGATCAATGCAAATAAATAGAGGAAAATAATAGAATGGGAAAGACTAGTGATCTCTTCAAGAAAATTAGAGATACCAAGGGAATATTTCATGAAAAGATGGGCTCAATAAAGGACAGAAATGGTATGGACCTAACAGAAGCAGAAGATATTAAGAAGAGGTGGCAAAAATACACAGAAGAACTGTACAAAAAAGATCTTCACAACCCAGATAATCTCGATGGTGTGATCACTCACCTAAAGCCAGACATCCTGGAATGTGAAGTCAAGTGGGCCTTAGAAAGCATCACTACAAACAAAGCTAGTGGAGGTGATGGAATTTCAGTTGAGATATTTCAAATCTTAAAAGATGATGCTGTGAAAGTGCTACACTCAATATGCCAGCAAATTTGGAAAACTCAGCAGTGGCCACAGGACTGGGAAAGGTCAGTTTTCATTCCAATCCCAAAGAAAGGCAATGGCAAAGAATGCTCAAACTACCGCACAATTGCACTGATCTCACAGGCTAGCAAATTAATGCTCAAAATTCTCCAAGCCAGGCTTTAACAATACATGAACCTTGAACTTCCAGCTGTTCAAGCTGGTTTCAGAAAAGTCAGAGGAACCAGAGGTCAAATTGCCAACATCTGTTAGATCATCGAAAAAGCAAGAGAGCTCCAGAAAAACATCTATTTCTGCTTTGTTGACTCTGCCAAAGCCATTGACTGTGTGGATCACAATAAACTGTGGAAAATTCTTAAAGAGATGGGAATACCAGACCATCTGACCTGCCTCTTGAGAAACCCGTGTGCAGGTCAGGAAGAAACATTTAGAACTGGACATGAAACAACAGACTGGTTCCAAATAGGAATAGGAGTACGTCAAGGCTGTGTATTGTCACCCTGCTTTTTCAACTTATATGGAGAGTACATCATGAGAAACACTGGGCTGAATGAAGCACAAGCTGGGATCAAGATTGCTTGGAAAAATATCCATAACCTCTGATATGCAGATGACACCACCTTTATGGCAGAAAGTGAAGAAGAACTAAAGAGCCTCTCGATGAAAGTGAAAGAAGAGAGTGAAAAATTTGGCTTAAAGCTCAACATTCAGAAAACTAAGATCATGGCATCTGGTCCAATCACTTCATGGAAAATAGATAGAGAAACACTGGAAACAGTGTCAGACTTTATCTTTTTGGGCTCCAAAATCACTGCAGATGGTGATTGCAGCCATGAAATAAAAAGACGCTTGCTCCTTGGAAAAAATTTATGACCAACCTAGACAGCTTATTAAAAAGCAGAGACATTACTTTGCCAACAAAAGTCCGTCTAGTCAAGGCTATGGTTTTTCCAGTAGTCATGTATGATTGTGAGAGTTGGACTATAAAGAAAGCTGAGCGCCGAAGAATTGATGCTTTTGGACTGTGTTGTTTGAGAAGACTCTTGAGAGTTGCTTGGACTGCAAGGAGATCCAACCAGTCCCTCCTGAAGGAAATCAGTCCTGAAGGTTCATTGGAAGGACTGATGCTGAAGCTGAAACCCCATTATTTTGGCCACCTGATGCAAAGAACTGACTCATTTAAAAAGACCCCGATGCTGGGAAAGATTGAAGGCAGGAGAAGGGAACGATAGCCAAAGAGATGGTTGGATGGCATCACTGACTCAATGGACATGAGTCTGAGTAAACTCCAGGAGTTGGTGATGGACAAGGAGGCCTGGTGTGCTGCAGTCTGTGGAGTCGCAAAGAGTCGCACACAACTGAGAGACTGAACTTAACTGAGCTGAACTGAAGCTCAATGGTCATAGATATCTTGAAGAATTTAATAAGTGAAAAGCAGTCTTCTGTGTTTCTACAAATAGTCAGCATTTCTGCTATTCTTCCTTTATCTTTAAATTACAAATTTCCCGCAAGTATAATTTTCTTATACTCGAAGGCAGGAGGAGATTGAAGGCTAGAGGAGAAGGGGACGACAGAGGACAAGATGATTGGATGTCATCACCGACTCAAAGGCTGTAAGTTTGAGTAAACTCAGGGAGTTGGCAAAGAACAGGGAAGCCTGGTGTGCTGCAGTCCATGGGGTCTCAAACAGTTGGACATAACTGAGGAACTGAAAAACAACAGTAGTCTTCTTAAATACTAAATTTTGTTCTTTAAATTGTCTTTAAAGAAATTCTACTGAGGAGAAATTTTATTAATTCCTGCAACCGAGACTGTATTTATTTTTCCTTCAGTCCCGAGGGATGCTTTTGCTGGGGTAAGAGTCCTTTACTTTAAGCACTTTATAGATCACATTTCATTATCTTATGATCTATATGCTCTCTTCCCTTTCTCCCCACAGCTTTATTGAGTTATAATTGTGATATATCAATGTGTAAGATTAAAGTGTACAACATGATGATTGGATATACATAAACACTGCAAAATAATTACCACAATAAGTTTAGTTAACACATCTTTCATGTGTATGTGTTTGAAAATTTTAAGATCTACTCTCTTAGTTCTGCTGGAATTCCATCACCTCCTCCCTTTGTTTATAGTAATGCTTCCTACTGAGCTATTTCAAATCCTGAAAGATGATGCTGTTAAAGTGCTGCATTCAATAGGCCAGCAAATTTGAAAAACTCAGCAGTGGCCATAGGACTGGAAAAGATCAGTTTTCATTTTAATCCCAAAGAAGGGCAATACCAAAGAGTGTTCAAACTACTGCAAAATTGCACTCATTTCCCATGCTAGCAAGGTAATGCTCAAATCCTTCAAGCGAGGCTTCAACAGCATGTGAACTGAGAACTTCCAGATGTATAAACTGGATTTAGAAAGGGCAGAAGAATCAGAGATCAAATTGCCAACATCCGCTGGATCATAGAAAAAGAAAGGAAATTCCAGAAAAACATCTACTTCTGCATCACTGACTAAGCTAAAGCTTTTGACTGTATGGATCACAACAATCTGTGGGCAATTCTTAAAGAGCTGGGAATACCAGACCACCTTACCTGACTTCTGAGGAACCTGTATGCAGCTCAAGAAGCAATAGTTAGAATAGACATGGAACAATGGACTGGTTTCTAATTGGGGAAGGAGTATGTCAAGGCTGTATATGTCGCCCTGCTTATTTAACTTATATGCAGAGTACATCATGCAAAACGCCAGGCTGGATGAAGCTCAAACTGGAGTCAAGATTTCTGGGAGAAATATCAATAACCTCAGATTTGCAGTTGACACCACCCTAATGCGAGAAAGTGAAAAGGAGCTAAAGAGCCTTTTGATGAGGGTGAAAGAGGAGAGTGGAAAAGTTGGCTTAAAACTCAACATTCAAAAACTAAGATCATGGCATCTGGTCCCACCACTTCTTGGCAAATAGATGGGAAAAATGGAAAGTGACAGACTATTTTCTTGGGTTCCAAAATCACTGCAGATGGTGACTGCCACCACGAATATAAAAGACACTTGCTCCTTGGAAGAAAAGCCATGCCAAATCTAGACTGTGTTTTAGAAAGCAGAGAGATCACATTACTGACCTTTGTCCATATAGTCAAAGCTATTGTTTTTCCAGTAGTCATATATGGATGTGAGAGTTGGACCATAAAGAAGGCTGAGCACTGAAATTGATGCTTTCGAATTGTGATGCTGAAGAAGACTCTTGAGACTCCCTTGGACTGCAAGGAGATCAAGCCAATCAATCCTAAAGGAAATCAACCCCGAATATTCATTGGAGGGACTGTTGCTGAAGCTGAAGCTGATGCAAAGAGATAATTCATTGGAAAAACCCTGATCCTTGCAAAGAATGAAGGCAAAAGGAGAAGGAGGAGGCAGAGGATGAGATGGTTAGATAGCTTTACCAACTCAATGGACATGAACTTGAGCAACTTCTTTTTTGGTGCCTCTGGCCAGAAACCTTTTTACGTACACTTGCCTTTGCTGCAGGTACAGTTCCATAATTGGGACCTACTCTTGGGACAAAGCTACGAAGAAAAATATGAACTAAATAGATGAACAGGGACTGCTTCTACCATCCTCCCACCACAGGGGTGTTTTTCGTGATGCCTCTAGACAAAAAGTAAGGATTTAACTTTAGCCTCCTTAGATGATATATTGAAACCATATATAAGCTCCTATGTCCTTGTCTTTTGAAGTAAAAGGCCGACTCAAAACTTAATGATATGGAAATGTGAAGATGTAGAAACAAAGAATGGGCTTCCCTGGTTTCTCAGATGGTAAAGAGTGCGCCTGCAATGCAGAAGACCCAGGTTTTGTCCCTGAGCCGGGAAGAAGCCCTGGAGAAGGGAACAGCAACCGATTCCAGTGTTCTTGCCTGGAGAAATCCAGGGAAAAAGGAGTCTGGCAGGCTATAGCTCTTGAGGTTGCAAAGAGCTGAACAAAACTGAGCGAATAACACACACACAGAGAAAATAAGAATAGCTGTTGGGCTGGGGAACTGGTAGCAATTTGGGCTATAAATCTGCAACGTGGCAGAATCAACAAACTCATTTTCCTCTGAAAGATATATACATAATGGCCTGACACATATTACTGTCTGGTGAGTGTACGTTCCTCGGTTTTGTCTCGTCACAGCAAAGATTTGGAGTGACAGGCATTAAACCCCTCCGTGCATCACAGCTCTCAGGTCTTGGACAGACCATGTTATAGCTCTTAGACAAATCAGTGTTACAGTTCTATTTTATTTAGATAATAGCAGGAGAATCCATCTTCAAAGCGTGAGGGCATGCTGACCCAAAGATGCAAAGAGAAGAGAGTGGAAGAGTGCGCCAGCACATGGGAGAGAAAACGAGAGAGAGAGAGAGTGAGAGAGAGAGAGAGGGTGAGAGAGAGAGAGAAAGAGTGCATGCATGCAGGGGAGAGAGAGAGAGACAGACAGACAGACAGAGAAAGAGCACACACACGTGGGTGGGCGGAGAGAGCGCGCTTTGGCTCCTCTTTTTGTATGTTTTTTTTTCCTCCCCGTGGGCCTGCCCTATGCAAATTGGGCTTAGCCAGGAGTGTTGTTTTACCTGAAGTTCTCACTCAGGTCCTCAGACCTTCCTTCGACCTTCCTTTGTTCTATTTTTGCGGGCTTTCCCCTTCATTGTCTTTTAGCCACCTCCATTTTGGACTCCTGTTTCCTATTCTAACTACCTAACATTACCATGATGTTTTTATAGGAAGCAGATGCTCTCCAGGTGAAAACTGCTGACCACAAGCACATAGATTCTAGACCAGTTGGAATGAGAAGGTTGATGATGCTGACTTCCAACTACCTCACCATCAACCAATCAGAAAATTGTCCATGAGTTGATCACTCCCTGCTCCTTGAATCATTACTATAAGACTAACCCCAATCTCCTCCAGGGTGGGACACACAGACTTGAAGGCATTAGTCCACTGTGTCCCTCTTTGCCTGGCAAAGCAATAAAGCGATTTTTTTTTTGGCTTTACCCAAAACTGTGTCTCTGAGATTTAATTCAGCACTGGTGCACAGAGGCTGAATTTTAGCAGTGATATGACTCCACACTGGGGAACCACACTCAGCTCAAAGCCGTGAGAAGAAAACAATATCGGAACTTCATTCTCTCAGCAGTTGTCACTCCAGTTTTAGCTCTTCTCCACAATCCACCTTCTTTTGTTTATGTAATTAACAGAGTCCCCCATTGGTTACTTATTGTATTCTGTTCAGAGAGTTTGGTAGTAATCATAGGGGGAGTGTGGCCATAGAAAGCTCATTTGTTTTCTGTAGGAACTAGAAACTCTCTCATTGTAATTTGATTTCTTTTTTAAAATTATAAGAAAGAGGCATTCCATGATTCTTGTTATTCAAATCCTTGTTCATATGTCATCTTGCATTTATTAATTTTAAAATATTTGAAATCAAATATCTTCATTACAGAACAGTAACGTAAAGCTTTTTTTCCCCAAGCTGTTCCAAGGATTTGCATGAAAAACTATGTGACAGTATAACTCTTCTCAAACAAGTTTCTTTTTTTGAAAATCAAAACAAAGTTCAAAATTGAGTGGAAGGTCCAGGGATTTCCCTGTGCCCACACGTGCCCAGCCTCCCCCACTTACCCTGCAGAAGTGGTTCCTTTGTTACCATCTACACTGACACATCCTTATCACCTGAAGTTCTTACTTTATATTAGGGCTCATTGTTGGAGCAGCACATGGGTTGGGACAAATGTATGATGACGTGTATTATCTTTATAGTATCCTACAGAGTAGTTCCACTGCCCTACAAATCTTCTGTGCTCTGCCTGCTCATCTCTCTCGTTCCATTAACCTTTAATGATGTCTCTGTATATAATTATTAATAGTGTTTATACCTCCCTAATAAATACACTTAGTAAAGCATCTTATTTCTTTTATTGTTGCAGCTGATTTCTTTTTAACTCTGTATGTATGTAATCAAATCATCTGTAAATAGTGATACTTTTGCCATATGCTGTGTTGTGCTATGCTTAGTGTTTTCAGTCATGTCTGACTCTCTGCGACCCCATGGGATTCTCCAGGCAGGAATACTGGAGTGGGTTGCCATGTCCTGTTCCAGGAAGTCTTCCCAACCCAGGGATCAAACCAGTGTCTCCTGTGTCTCCTGCAGGTGGGTTCTTTATTGCTGAGCCATCAGGGAAGTCCATTTTGCCACATACTTTGGGAAGCCCATTTTGCCACATACTTTTCAATATTTTCCTGTTACTTGTTTCTTTTTTGAAATTGCATTGACTCAGAAAAAGCAGTAAGTGGTGAAACTGTAGGTCCCATCTGTATTTCTTTCTCAAAATAGGAAGATTTTAGGAGAATTTAATCAAAGGACTGTTTATTAAAGGTATAAGTAGGGATTTGGCAAAACATCAAGAGATGATGGCAAGCTCTGGGCTAGTAAAATTCATAGCCTTTGCCCCCTAGGCCTAAAGCCCTGTGACGAGAGCAGGACCCGGGAAGCAAGACTCTCTGGGGGTGACCTGCGGAGAAGATGGCCCCGGGGTGGGGGGAGGGCAGTATCCAGGTCCTCTTTCCTTTTAAGTTAGACTTTACAGAAAAACCAACAGAACACTTGAAGAACTCATGTACTCACCACCCATAATGAACAATTGTTAACATTTTGACATGATTTATTCAGCTCAAACAAAAATTCCATGACTAATATAGTTGAAATCCTCCTCTATCTGTTTTTCCCTCCCTAGGTCTAATTCTCCCTTCCTCTTCTGAGATACTCTTTCCTATACATTTTTGTGTCTTTACCATTTTACATAGATGCAGATATAGATATACACTATGTCTAAAAAATCCATAGTAATGTACAGTGATTTTACAACTTTGGTATTATAATATAAATTGTATTCTGATACTTGCTGTTTGTAAATGTATTTTTTTTATTTGAAGTATAGCTGGTTTGCAATGTCATATTAGCTTCAGGTGTACAGCAAAGTGATTCAACTTTATATATATATATACATATATATATATTTATATATATACTCTTTTTCAGGTTCTTTTCCCTTGCAGGTTATTATGCTATAAACAGGTTGTTGTTGATAATCTGTTTTATGTATATTAATAGTAGTGGGTATATGTTAACCCCAAATGGCATTATTTCATTCCTCTTTGTGGCTCAGTAATATTCCATTGTGATACTTGCCTTTTTAACTGGACTTATGTTTTTCAGGTTTACCTATGTTATACATTTCAATCTAGTAATTCATTTTAACTATGTGGATATACCAACATTTATTTATCTATCTTATCTTTAGTGGTAGGTAGTGGGATGTACTTGGGTTTTTCACTATGACTTGCAAGAATTATTTTAGAAATGAATTTTATATATTTTGGGCTGTGTAATCTTATTACATGGTACTAAGAGGCTCTTCAAAGTGGTTGTATCAATACCATGCAGTCCTAGGGGCAAGATGTAAACATATTATGACTGATTTTTAGAATATGACTTCAGTATAACTTTGTGATAAAAGGCATCAAGATTGTGTGTGATTCTTCAAAATGAAGCACAATCTGCAGAAATGCAGTTCTTTAAAATGCTGCAGAGAAAGGTATTTGTTTTTTAAAACACAAATGATTATGGCCAGAATATCTTTTGAAGATCTCAAATGAGAAAAACACATATTTTAAAAATTGTCTCATCAAGAGCTATTGAACATGAGGATAGGGGTTTATATACTAGATTTATCTACTATTGGTAATGTAAACCTAGAGTTGGTTTATATTACCAACTGTAGAGGGACATTGGCAAGTCACTTAACCTATGTCTTTAAACTTCAATTTCTTACTTTTAATATACTGGTAAAGATACACTAAAAGTAAAAAAAATAATATGTTTCTAATAACCTTACATGTTGTTTGTGAAGCTGATTTTTATTCATCATCGAAGTTCCCAACATATAAGAAAACATGCTCTTATGCAAAAGCAACCATAGACAATATGCAAATGAATGAACAATGCTGTGTTCCAACACAAGTATATGGGCACTGAAATTTGAAATTTCATATAGTTTTCACATGCCAGAAAATATTCTTTCATATTTTATTCAACCATTGAAACAGGTTAAATCCATGCTTAGATTATGGATAAAAACAGGCAGTTGACTAGAACTGTTCTACTGACCATAGCTTACAGAAACCCTAAACAGATTTAAAAACTGTTATTTGACATATTTTGTATGTAAACCATCTGAAGGTAAGACTTGGTATCTTCTCAGCTCTAAATATTTCAGTACACATCTCTTAAAAATAAGGATATTGGACTTCCCTGGTGGCTCAGACAGTAAAGCATCTGCCTACAAGGCGGGAGACCCGGGTTCGATCCCTGGGTTGGGAAGATCCCCTGGAGAAGGAATGGCAACCCACTCTAGTACTCTTGCCTAGAAAATCCCGTGGACGGAGGATCCTGGTAGGCTACAGTTCATGGGGTCGCAAAGAGTCGGACATGACTGAGCGACTTCACTTCACTCACTTACTTAACTGCAATACCATTATCATCAGTTCAGTTCAGTTCAGTCACTTAGTCATGTTCGAATATTAGCAACCCCATTGATGGCAAAATACCAGGCTACTCTGTACATCACCAATTCCTAGAACTTTCTCAAACTCATGTCCATTGAGTCCGAGATGCCATCCAACCATCTCATACTCTGTCGTCCCCTTCTCCTCCTGCCTTCAATCTTTGCCAGCATCAGGGTCTTTTCCAAAAGTCAGTTCTTTGTATCAGGTGGTCAAAGTATTGGAGCTTCAGCTTCAGCATCAGTCATGAAATGAATATTCAGGACTTATTTTCTTTAAGATGGACTGGTTTGATCTCCTTGCAGTCCAAGGGACTCTTAAGAGTCTTCTCCAACACCACAGTTCAAAAGCATCAATTCTTCAGTGCTCAGTGTTCTTTATGGTCCAACTCTCACACCCATACATGACTACTGCAAAAACCATAGCTTTGACTAGATGGACATTTGTCAGCAAAGTAATGTCTCTGCTTTTTAATATGCTGTCTAGATAGGTCATAATTTTTCCTCCAAGGAGCAAGCGTCTTTTAATTTCATGGCTGCAGCAACAATCTGCAGTGATTTTGGAGCCCAAGAAAATAAAGTTTCTCATTGTTTCCCCAGCTATTTGCCATGAAGTGATGGGACCAGATGCCATGATCTTCATTTTTTGAATGCTGATTTTTAAGCGAGCATTCTCATTCTCCTCATTCACTTTCATCAAGACCCTCTTCCTCTTTGCTTTCTGCCATAAGTGTGGTATCATCTGCATATCTGAGGTTATTGATATTTCTCCCAGCAGTTTGATTCCAGCTTGTGGCTTCATCCAGCCCAGAATTTTACACGATGTACTTTGCATAGACGTTAAAAAAGCAGGGTGACAATATACAGGCTTGACATACTCCTTTCCCAATTTGGAAACAGTCTATTGTCCCATGTCCAGTTCTAACTGTTGCTTCTTAAACGGCATACAGATTTCTCAAGAGACAGGTAGGGTGGTCTGGTGTTCCCATCTCTTTAAGAGTTTTCCACAGTTTGTTGTGATCCACACAATCAAAGGCTTTGGTGTAGTCAATAAAGCAGAAGTAGGTATTTTTCTGGAACTCTCTTGCTTTTTCTATGATCCAGTGGATGTTGGCAATCTGATCTCTGGTTCCCCTGACTATTCTAAATTCAGTTTGAAAATCTAGAAGTTCTCAGTTCACATACTGCTGGAACCTTACTTGGAGAATTTTGAGCATTACTTTGCTAGCATGTGAGATGAGTGCAATTGTGTGGTAGTTTGACCATTCTTTGGCATTGCCTTTCTTTGGGGTTGGAATGAAAACTGACCTTTTCCAGTCCTGTGGCCACTGCTGAGTTTTCCAAATTTTCTGGCATTGTGAGTGAAACACTTTCACAGCATCATCTTTTAAGATTTGAAATAGTTCAACTGGAATTTCATCACCTCCACTAGCTTTGTTCATAGTGATGCTTCCTAAGACCCACTTGACTTCTCATTCCAGGATGTCTGGTGCTAGGTAAGTGATCACACCATCATGGTTATCTGGGTCATGAAGATCTTTTTTGTATAGGTCTTCTGTGTATTCTCGCCACCTCTTCTTAATATCTTCTGCTTCTGCTAGGTCCATCCTATTTCCGTCCTTTATTGTCCCCATCTTTGCATGAAATGTTCCCTTGGTCTCTCTAATTTTTTTGAAGAGATATCTAGTCTTTCCCATTCTATTGTTTTCCTCTATTCTTGGCATTGATCACTAAAGAAGCCTTTCTTATCTCTCTTTGCTCTCGTTTGGAACTCTGCATTCAGATGGAAATATCTTTCCTTTTCTCCTTTGCCTTTCACTTCTCTTATTTTCTCAATTATTTGTAAGTCCTCCTCAGAGGATCATTTTGCCTTTTAGCATTTCTTTTTCTTGGGGATAGTCTTGATCACTGACTCCTGTACAGTGTCCCAAACTTCCATCCATAGTTTTTCAGGCACTCTGTCTATCAAATCTCATATCTTGAATGTATTTGTCACTTCCACTGTATAATCGTGAGGGATTTGATTTAAGTCATACCTGAATGGTCTAGTGGTTTTCCCCACTTTATTCAACTTAAGTCTGAATTTGGCAATAAGGAGTTCATGATCTGAGCCACAGTCAACTCCTGGTATTTTTTTTTTTTGCTGTCTGTGTAGAGCTTCTCCATCTTTGGCTGCAAAGAATATAATCAATATGATTTCAGTAATGACCGTATGGTGATGTCCATGTGGAGAGTCGTCACTTGTGTTGTTGGATGAAGGTGTTTGCTATGACCAGTGCATTCTCTTGGCAAAGCTCTGTTAGCCTTTGCCTTGCTTCATTTTGTACTCCAAGGCCCAATATGCCTGTTACTCCAGTTATCTCTTGATTTCCTACTTTTGCATTCTAGTCCTCTACAATGAAAATGGCATCCTTTTATAGATGTTAGTTATAGAAAGTCTTGTAGGTGATCATACAACTGTTCAACTTCAGCTTCTTTGGCATTAGTGATTGAGGCATAGACTTGGATTACTGTCACATTGAATGGTTTGCCTTCGAAATGAAAAAGATCAGTCTGTCATTTTTGAGATTGCACCCAAGTACTGCATTTCAGACTCTTTTGTTGACTATTATGGCTACTCCATTTCTTCTAAGGGATTCTTGCCCACAGTAGTAGATATAATAGCCATCTGAATTAAATTCACCCATTCCAGTTCATTTTAGCTCACTGATTCCTAAAATGTTGATGTTCACTCTTGCCATATTCTGTTTGACCACTTCCAATTTACCCTGATACATGGACCTAATATTCCAGGTTCCTATGCAATATTGTTCTTTACAGCATTGGACTTTGCTTCTATCACCGATCACATCCACAGCTGGGCAATGTTTTTGCTTTGTCTCTGTCTCTTCATTCTTTCTGGAGTTATTTTCCCACTCTTCTCCAGTAGCATATTGGGCACCTACGGACTTGGGGAGTTCATCTTTCAGTGTTGTATCTTTTTGCCTTTTCATCCTGTCCATGGGGTTCTCAAGGCAAGAATACTAAAGTGGTTCGTCATTCCCTTCTCATGTGGACCATATTTTGTCCACCATGGCCCATCTGTCTGCAGTGGCCCTACTCGGCCTGGCTCATAGTTTCATTGAGTTAGACAAGGCTGTGATCTATATGGTCAGCTTGGTTAGTTTTCTGTGATTGTGGTTTTCATTCTGTCTGACCTCTGATGGATGAGGATAGAGACTTGTAGAAGCTTCCTGATGGGAGAGACTGATATTAATAATAACTTTTGAATATTATATGATTTCTAGGCCATATTAAATTTTACTCATTGTCTCCAAAATGTCTTTTAGATTGTTTTTTCCCAGTAAGTGTCCATTCAAAGTTTATACCCTCCATTAAACTTTTATGAGTCTCCAGGCTCTTTTAATCTAAAATAATCCAGACTTTTTTCTCCTATGGCCTTTATTTTTGAAAAGTCTGGACTAGTTGCCTTGCACTATATCCAAGATTCTGGGTTTGTAAATTATTTTTCAGTGTTGTAAATTTAATTTGTCTTTTTATTCCTCATGTTTTCTGTGACTGAAAGTTGGATACAGATAATTTTTTTTAGATTCAGGGTAAACTTTTGGCAAGGTTGCTCCATAGGTGGTACTGTGGGCTTCCCATTTCATCTCATCAGGAAGCAAAGAACACCTGCCTGTCCCAGGTGGTGATTTGCAGATTCTCCATCATAAAGATATAGTGTCTTTTGCAATTAGCCAGCATTCTCTACAGGGACTCTCTGGCAAATAATCCTGTTTCCCACCCACCAGCCCCACTAATGGCTTGGGCATTCATTAACCTCATCTGAATAAATCATTATATGGAAGGATCATTTATTTTTTAATTGATCTATAAATTGAAGGATATAGTTATTTTAAAAGAACTTGCAGGAATCACTGTTACTTGGTAGAAATTTCCTAAGATAGGTTCATGTGAGACAGTTGTCCTATTCTTACCTATTGTGGCTATCTGTTCAGGGACTCAAGGTGGCAGAAAGCAGGAGAATGAGAAACCTGCCCCATGGGCTCACTGTGTAAAAGGTCCAAGGCATTCATAAACACTCTCCCTTTCTTCTACTGTCACTATGACAACATAAGTAAGCCTGGCTAGCACCTTATCATCTCATTAGGGCTTCCAGTGCTTATGCTCCTTGTTCCACTGAGAGGAATGCCCTTCATATTTGTTGTATTCAGAATGAATATACATATCTGAAGACCTGGAGGAGGGTGGAGTGTCAGGATGAATGCTGTGGACCCTGTGTTTCACCAGTGACCTCATCACCTTTTTTCTTTATTTAAAATCACAAGGTTTTTATCTGTTTGAACAGCTAATGTCTTGTTTTACAAATGCTGTTTTTAAGCATCTTTATTTATACTCAGTTCTATGCAATGCCTATATAAAAAAGAAAGAAAAGATTTATCTCCTGGAGAAATGAAGCATCAAAGTATAGAAAAAGCCAGTGTGAGAGACCTCTGGTTTCAGGACAAGACAATTCTGTTTTCAGAGGTAGACACACTTCTTCCTACGGGTCCTTTCTAAGAACAGCTGAAATCCCATCTCTGGACATTATACGTACAGTAAACAGAAGACTTAGAAAGGAGACGAGAAAAGGGCAGCCTCCCAGGGGCCTGAGGGTTGAATGTGACCATTACAGAGATCCTTTGCTTTTCTTCATGCCTCACAGGCTTCATACATCCTGAACTGGATTCTGGAAGAGGATCCAGGAACCCAGACATGGGCCAGAGAGCGCGCATCATCAAAGCCCCAAGGGAAGCCCGCTCCCTTGAATCCAAGGGCCAGGAAAGACTCAGCCTAGTAGGACCGAGAAGTTTAGACAAAACTCCAGCTAAATACACCCTTCCCTGGGCTAGCTTCCTAGTGGGAAGCCTGACCCCTACCCTTGCCCAGCAGTGATGAGGTCTCCTGTCTTCCTCCGACTTCCGTCTTTATGTTCTACCATTGTTATGTAAAATGTAACAAATAGGGTGAAGGATACACAGGGCCTCTCTGTGCTATTTTTGCAACTACTTGTGAATCTATTATTTCAAAATGAAAGGTTAAATTAAAAAGTCAGACTGTTTGGATGATATTTTTCCTTTCCTGCCTGGGTTGTCTGTAGTTACTTTGCTATACCTTGACTGGGTTCAGTGTCTCACAACGAAACAATTCGAAGGAATAACTGCCTTCCTATTTAATCCATAAAGTGTAAATTTGAAAGGAGTACCATTTAGAAATGGGCAACTTTTTTTTTATTTACTTTTTGCTGAGGTAACATTGGTTTATAACCTCATCAAGTTTCATGCGTACAGCATTCCGTTTCTACTTCTGTTTACTCTACAGTATGCTAAGTCAGATGGAGAAAGATCAATGCCATATGACTTTACTCATATGTGAAATCTAAAGTACAAGCTATGAACAAAGCAAGTTCATCTTTTTATACTAAAGTCAATTTTAATAGCCAAACACTACAATGAAGTAGATACATTTTTACCAAGAATAAAATGCGTATATAAATTGTACTATAGTCATACAATGTAATATGTATAGTTATACAGCAAGAACATTAATGATTTGCTTTAACAAAAAATATCAGAGGACATAATTTCAAAAATACTATATCAAGCAATGAAACCAGATACTTCTGCATCATTCCATTTATATAAAGTCTCAAAACAAACAATATTAATCTATGGTATTTAAAATGGTACTGATAATTATGAGTCTTCTATGGTGTTTCAATGTTTCATTTATTTTCTTGTAATGTGTTTATAAAGTTGTATCATTTTGCAAAATTTATTGAGTTATACATTAGAGTTTGTGCATTTTTATCTATACATGCTACTCCTCAGTAAAATATGCAAGCTTATTTTTAAGTGAAGGTTCTTGGGGATATTTTGGTGGTTCTGATATGAGAATCTGAAAGAGAAAGATACCAGGGACAAAGAGAGGAAACCAAGGGAACACTTCTATAACAAAACAAGACTCAACTCAATGGAAAGTAATAATGCATCCTTTTCCTTAATTACCGATTTCAATGTAATTCAGTACAAATTTTATGTAACAACAATGACTGCTGAGAGGGACATTCATGAAGGGGGAGCTCCACTTTTGACCTCCTGAAAATGTTTGCTTAGCACCTCCTCACTCCGTAAGGTGGAACACATTAGTAAGCAAGGTAGAGGAGGTTCCTGTTTCCCTGAATCTAGGAAATGCTCACTCCTCGGGTGCTGCCTGGAATCTTCTAGGGGCAAAGTAATATAACAATGTTAGATGGTGTTCAGGGTTTCTAGCCTGAAGCAGAACAAAATATAACAGCCACAAATAAACAAGGAGGCTATACTGTGGACAGTGAATTAGACTTTCTTTCTTCGTTAGAAGTGTTGAAAGTGGCAAAGGAGTTTTCTAGCCAGGAGATTTGTTCCTAAAAAACAGGCCACTGTAAGAAGTGTTCAGTGCCTTTTCATCACACATTTTTGAGTGAGCGAGGGATCATATTTTATGAAGAATGTGGTACAGAAGGGTGTGAAGGATCAACAGATCCCTCTGATTGCATGGTCCTGGGAGTCCCGTGTGCAGGGTAAGCAGGTTATTAGAAGTCCCCCAGAAAAAAAGAACATGGCATGGCTTTCTTGAAATAAGAGAAACCATTTGACCTAAGCCATTTTGTGATCTAAGCCTGGCTGCCATGCTTGTCCTAGAACACGTCTCAGTAATTAGTGATCTCAAGGGAACAAAGGGATGCAGGAACAGAGAAAAAGCAGTCAAACAATAGTGCATTGAAAAAGCAGAGTTCTAGTTCCTCCTCAAGCTGCTGCTGCTGCTGCTGCTAAGTCACTTCAGTCGTGTCCGACTCTGTGCGACCCCATAGACGGCAGCCCATCAGGCTCCGCCATCCCTGGGATTCTCCAGGCAAGAATACTGGAGCGGGTTGCCATTTCCTTCTCCATCCTCCTCAAGAGATATACATAATAATGTATCATTGAGTTCGGTAGGAACTGAGGCCCCCACCCAGGCAGAAGACAGAATCATGATGTTGACCCCGCCCTCACCGACTTCAGTTAATTAAAGCTTGGATCAGTTGACCTCTGCCTAGTTCTGTGCTAATTATCCATTCAAGCCCCCTCACGAATACTCATGTATCCTTAGCTTAAATATCCCCAGTTTTGCTGCTGGGGGGATCCTACTTTGGGAAAAATCCCCAGTGTTCTCCTTACTTGAGGCAAGAATAAATCTTTTTCCTTATCTTTGGTTTGGTTGTGTTTATTGGCTCAACACACTCACCAAGAATGAAACCCAGGTTTTGGGTAACATAAGCACATGCTGTTGTCCCCGTCAAGTCTCCCTTAGCACTACCAGGTATAATAAAGGAGGCAGTTAGAGTTGACTCTTAGATCAATAGCAATTTTTCAGTACATATAAGTCATTAAATCTTTGTCTTGTAATTTCAGTCTGTCATCTGGCAGTTCTAGTTCAAGGGCACACTTCCTCTCCATCTCTGTTTGCTTCTAGAGTTGGCACCTGCAGCTCCCCATGCAAGGCCAGAGCATATCTGGGGGCTCTTCACCCGTAAGGACAGAGACCTGGGAATGTTGGGAATTTACTTCCCCCATCAGTTCAGTTCAGTTCAGTCGCTTAGTCGTGCCCAACTCATTGTGACTCCAAAGACTGTAGCACGCCAGGCTTCCCAGTCCATCAGCAACTCCCAGAGCTTGCTCAAACGAGTGTCCATCGAGTTGGTGATGCCATCCAAACATCTCATCCTCTGTCATACCCTTCTCCTCTCGCCTTCAATCTTTCCCAGCATCAGGGTCTTTTCCAATGAGTCAGCTTGTCTCATCAGGTGGCCAAAGTATTGGAGCTTCAGCATCAGTCCTTCCAATGAATCTTCAGGACTGATTTCCTTTAGAATGGACTGATTAGATCTCCTTGCTGTCCAAGGGACTCTCAAGAGTCTTCTCCAACACCACAGTTCAAAAGCTTCAATTCTTCAGCACTCAGATTCCTTTATAGTCCAATGTTCACAATCATACAAGACTACTGGAAAAAAACATAACTTGGACTAGACGGACCTTTGTTGGCAAAGTAGTGTCTCTGCCTTTTAATACACTGTCTAGATTTAATATGCTTCCCCATAGGGTCCGCTGGTCACTCAGTGCAGGGACAGACGAGCTCTCTTGCCCCTACCTGAGGCAACGTGTCACTCACATTGTTCCAGAGCTCCCAGTGGGTTCAGGGTAGGGCTGGGCTTTGTCTGAACTTGTGTTCCTTCCCTTTTTCCTGTTCTGTTTCCCTCACATACTTACAGGATTCCAGTGGGAAAAATTCCTTAATAAATTGTTGGCACACGAATCGTATAATAAGGTCCTCTTCTGGGGAGCCTAACCTGAGACAATCCTGAAATAACAGGTGAAAATATAGATATGGCCCTGAGGTTCCCATAATAAGAAACATTGCCTAAATAGACACAAACTCTGGAAATTCTTTCTTCAAATTATTGTTTGATGTCAGCAGAAAAGGATTAGAGTAAAACTTGAAAACCTTACAGTGTTGTGTATAAAAGGAAAGTCTTTTTGATAATCAAAGTCTTATAGTCAAGAGAAAGAATTTTTAAAATGGGCCTGTTGAGGTGCAGAGCCAGGCCCTTCATCCTTGCCAAGGTCTCGCCCACAGACCGTCCAGCCAGACGGAACTGAAGGCTCTGACTGTGGAATTAGCCCCTCCTTCAGGGACGTCTAAATTTAGCACTTCCCAAAACTTGAAATGTGCAATCAGAACTTCACAGATGAAAGTTCAGTGAAGCACTGAAGATGCCCATCTAATAATTATCTTTGTAAAATTATCTGCTTGTGAAATAGTTTAACATGCTTCTGGAGGTTTGTTCTCCCCTGCCCACCTCCCCCCACCCCCCATCACCAGTTGAGTTGCAGGAGACTTTGGAGAATCTGTTCCTCACGTTCCCCCTTGGCCCTTCCCTGCTTTAAGCAGTTACCAAGGAACCAAGGCTCCCTTTGTTGTAAATTATTGGGGTGAGCCAGAAAATCAAAGGCAAGAAGAAACACAGAAGGGGAAAGGGAGCATTGACATTCATTAGCGAGTAACTTACTCCTCCAGGAGGAACTCACTTTGAAGCAAAAGCATCTTCACAAAACAAGGAGGCGGAAGAGTATGACTGACTGGCCATGTGGTTGTGTCTGAGCCTCAGGAGGTGCCTGAGTACAGGTGTTGTGTGGGCTGTTTGCTGGCAAGGCAATGAGTCGACTCTGGTTTTCATTTCTCAGTATCTCGTGTTAATGGTGCTGGAAAAGTTTTCTTTTTCTTATCTCAAGCAGAGTGGCTTTTCCTGTTCCTGAAACCCACTCTGAGCTGGGCTTGTGCACATAGGAAAAATTTACAGGTAGAGAAATGTAACACCCCTAGGAAACCTGAGTAAATCATTGCAATAGTTTCCACTTACGGATACCAGCAATGTACCAATGATTCTGTGTGTATTATCTCATTTAACACATTATTATTGCATTTACTTTATAGAGAGGGATGGGAGCTGGAATTCTAACCCTGTCTCTCTGTTTACAAACCTCACATCTAACCATTGCACAAACCATCCACCTGAAAGAGAAGTCTCAGAAGATTGACCTAAAATAAGATCATATTTTCCCTGATACCACTGGTGGCCCTGGCTTCAGTTTACATGATTGATTTGTTGTATATACATCTGTGTGTGCACTGCCAGGATTTCCATGACCATCTGTCAGTCTTACTGCATAATAGATATGAGAAAATACAAGATTATCAAGCTCTGACTTCCGCAGATGAAACAATTAGAGAGAAAATGTAAAATTTTTTTCTGCTCTGGATTTAAAAGAAATTATCCCTGTTAAAAGAAAGAGTGAGCTTGTTTTTGGATTAATGGATTTTTACTTAAGCAAAGACAGCATCAAGCGAGAACTGGAATGAAAATCCCCTATGTTCTGGGATTCCAGATTCCAGATATTGTCTGAGCTATGGCTGCACTGATGAGGGTACATTTTAATATGCAGCAGTGCACTGAGACACACCCATGCAGAGTCCCAATCAATACCTGTGCAAGTGTTATAGAAATGTGTTTACCTTCTATTAAAAAGAATTTGCTTTCCACTCTCATCAAGATTGTACCGAGTGGATGGCTGACCTACTTTTGCTGCAGTGTTTGATTTGCTTTTAATTATAGCAATTACAGTGCCCTGATCACTGGCATTGTCCCCAGGATGTTGGTTTATTTCTTAATGTTATTGTTACCCAGATTTTACTGCTGTGAGGCCAGTATGATGCCTGTGAATGTTCCAGGGGTGGTGTGAGTGGTCTTAGGAACTTGTTAGGGGTCAGCAAACTCTGTTATCAAGATTTCTCCAGTGGTGGCTGGACTGGCCTTATTGTGGAGAGCTACACCTTGACATGGCCCTGGGAAACCTGAGTTGCTCTGATCGCGTTCTACAAAAAGAACGGTTCTGTTGGGAGATCCAGCAGAATCAACCACTCAAGGTCTACAGTGTAGACTTTTCCAAGTGAAATGAAAATCTTCCCAGAAAAAACTGACTTTAGAAACCTTGTTCTCCCATCCCCCTCCCTCCTTGTCTTTCTGCCTTTCATCCATGTATTTGTCAATTTGACAGCTACAGCAAAGTGTCACAGACTGAGTGACTTAAAGCACAAACATTTATCTCTCCAGTTTTGGAGTCTGAAAAGTTCAAGATCAAGGTGCAGCAGTCAGGTGAGAGCTCACTTCCTGGTGTATCCCACATGGCAGAGAGAGAGAGGAGGCACATTTTCTTTCTGCCTTTTCTTATAAGGGGATTAATCCCATCATGAGAGTTCTACCTTCATAATCTAAATACCATCACATTGGGTACTTGGATTTCAACATATGCATTTGGGGAGGCATGCCAACATGTGGTTCATAGCAATCTTCAAACTCAAAACATCTATTGTAAACCTTGTGTAATAAAATTCATATTTTATGTCAAGATACAAAAAAATTTAAACGTAAAATTCTTCTCTGCCCTTTGGCCTCCCCTCTACCCACACTGTATTGTGTATCCACATTATTCATGGATCAAACCTCCCCCATTTGCAGGAATACCTGCTCAATGGTAAACAACAACATTCTCCCAGAATCAACAAGACAATTCCTTAAAAGACAGCATTCCTTCTTGATCTTGTAAATGGTCACATGACTCACCACCATGGCACTTAAATCTCGATTATGTATCATTTGATAAACAAACCTCCATTTCAAAAAAACATAGCTTTGACTATACAGACCTTTGTTGGCAAAGCAATGTCTCTGCTTCTTAATATGCTGTCTAGTTTTGTCATAGCTTTTCTTCCAAGGAGCAGGTATCTTTTAATTTCTTGGCTGCAGTTGTTAGGGGAAGCACACTTATTGAAACCGCCCACCCTGGCCAGGCACAATAGTAACCATTTGCATGAGCTGTTTTATGACAGGAGGGCCTAGTAAAGAACGCGGAACAAATAAGCCACCACCAACTAGAAGAGTTCGGAAAGGTCAAAATGAGACACCACATGTCTGACCACCTCCCAGAATCCTTCTCGGTGGCATCCATCTTGGCTGAACAAGGCGTGCACCACCAGGAGGGACTCTGAGTCGGAATGATTGGCTGAAGACAACCGGGAAACTAATCCCATCACCATAAAACCCGAGACTGTGAGCCATGTGGCAGAGCTGTTCTCCTGGGTTCCCTTACCCTCCTGCTTTCAACCCGGGTGCTCCTTCCCAATAAAATCTCTTGCTTTGTCACCACGTGTGTCTTCTCGGACAATTCACTTCTGAGTGTTAGACAAGAGTCTACTTTCGGGCCCTGGAAGAGGTTCCCCTTTCTGCAACACAGTCACCAACTGCAGTGATTTTGAAGGCCAAGAAATAAAAGTCTGTCACTGTTTCCATTGTTTCCCCATTTATTTGCCATGAAAAGATGGAACCGGATGCCATGGTCTTAGTTTTTTGAATGGTGAGTTTTAAACCAGCTTTTTCACTCTCCTCTTTCATTTTCATCATGATGGTCATTAGTTCCTCTTCACTTTCTGCCATTAGGGTGGTGCCATTTGTATATCTGAGGTTATTGACGTTTCTCCTGGCAATCTTGATTCCAGTTTGTGCTTCATACAGCCCAGCATTTCACATGATGTACTCTGTGTATATATATATATTTTCCTGTAGTTATGTATGGATGTAAGTGTTGGACCATAAAAAAGGCTGAGTACTGAAGAATTATGCTTTTGAACTGTGGTGTTGGAAAAGACTCTTGAGAGTCCCTTGAATAGCGAGGAGATCAAACCAGTCAATCCTAAAGGAAATCAACCCTGAATATTCATTGGAAGGACTGATTCTGAAGCTGAAACTCTATTTTGCCAACCTGATGCTAAGAGCTGACTCACTGGAAAAGACCCTGATGCTGTGAAAGATTGAGGGCAGGAGGAGAAGGGGACGACAGAGGATGAGATGGTTGGATGGCATCACCGACTCAATGGACATGAGTTTGAGCAAACTCCAGGAGACAGTGAAGGACTGGGAAGCCTGGTGTGCTCTAGTCCATGGAGTCGCAAAGAGTCAGACATGACTGAACAACTGAACAACAAAAACAATAGTTTGTGAAGTATTAACCCCTTTCATTTCCTGATGAAGTAGGCACTCTATCATTCCTGCTTTTCATTTAACAATTGCCAAGGGAATGGGATAAGTAGCTGAATTCCAATGCAGGAGACCCACTGCCTTGCCAGTGACCTCCTCCCTTGCCAGGGGGCAGTGGAGACACTCATCTGTTGGGGTGCCTCCTCCACCCTGATGGAGCTCATGGAGGCTGAAAGCCTAATGATACAAAGCTTCCCCACTCCAAATTAATTTAATTGATAATATAAAAAAAATGGTGATGCTTACTGCTTTTTATTCTTCTGGTTTGATGAAATGCACATAGTCAAATCTAATTAATCTTCATTTTCAGAATGGGAGAGTGATGACTCAGGGAGCGAGGTGTGGAATTACAGGTTGCTTGGAAGTTCCTCAAGGGAAGGCTGAATGTGGAGACCAACCTAACCCAACTCATATTTAAAGGCCCCTCAGCAGAGGGAAGCACTAATTTACTTAAAGACCTTTGATATGCTAATTACAAATCATTCTTACCTACTCATTAGAGGAACTCCCCCAAGGAATTTCCTTATCCTTTTAATTCTGTACTAATTGCAGGTCTGTTCTTAAAGTGCAACAGAATGCTAAAGAATGAGACAAACCTGTGTTAGAATCCAGAATCTTCAGTTTACTGACTTCATTTTGAACAAGTCACCTAGCCTCCAAAAGCTCCATTTTTGTTTACCTGTGAAATGAAGATAATTGTATTCTTCCTTGGTTTGAAGCCTGTAAGGAGGAGATGACAGTCAACCTTGCTGATAGCGCTATGGAGAGTTTGTCTCCTGGGACATTCCATGGATTAGCGTAATTTTAAGGAAGCTGTAGGAACTTTGTGTATTTATCAATATATCTTTGATTCTCTGTAGTTTTATTGCCTTTTAGGGTATTTTAAGTCCATTTGCTCCATGAAAATAGGCATGTTTCAGATATCACCTGCCCACACAACTGTCTTTCAGTCCAAAGGAAGGTAAGAAGATAGAGCATAGTGATCTTCCAGGGGAGGTAGAGCAAAGTGCGGAGGAATTACAAGTCAGGAAGACAAAATCCCACTGAGTGGATTTGGGAATGCCTAGTAGTGGGGGTTCCTTTGGAGAAGAACTTGGAATCAACAGACTAGTTGGATGGAAATGTTTCTTGCAGGCCAAATATAGGACTGTTCCTGCTCTCTGTGAGTTTTAAGATCCCAGATGATAGGGACACCTGAGAGAATACAAAAGAACCACCTGCTCAGGTTTGCCAGCTCAGGGACAGTTAAGATGACACCAAGGCATGTCAGCCAAGAGGTGGATGAAGCGGAGGAATTGAGACACAAAAGTAAGCAAGTGTGTTGATGAGGGCAGGTGATCTGTTTAGTTCCTGTCATGTTGAGTTGAGGCAGTTTGTGAGACATCCTCAAGGGTATTCCAAGTGACACATTCAGGGAAGAGACTGGGCTGGAAATGCTGGTCTGAGATCCATTAGCAAACAGATGGAAGTTGAAAACAAAAAGAGAATAAGATCCTCCCAAAGATATCTGGCTCAAGGGATGCAGACCCAGGGGGTGCCTGTGAGGAACCAAAGCTGGAGGAATGAGGAGAAAACCACCTAACAGGATTTCAGCAGATGCAGTGCACTGATACCCTCTACTTCCATTTTACCCTCCCTCCAGGGTGAGAAGTTGAAGGGGTAAAAGGAAAAACAAAACATTTCCCAGATGCACTGGTCACTACGGTTTCAGATAACAATTAGTCTCTGCCAGTTAGAAGCACCGACGCAGCAGGTGGATGGTTACAGGGAGGCAGAGGTCACCTTCTTCCTCCTGGCACTGCTGGCCAGCAAGCAGTGAGGCCCTGCGTGTTGGGGGCGGCTACGGGGGCTGGACTCAGCAACCCAGCCTGTGGTCATCAGCTCTGTGAGTGCCAAGAGGTAGGCAGGGAGGGCATGGGTATGGGGACACAGCTGAGGCAGCTGCACCTCCCTGACCTCCATGTCATTGTTTCGGTGACATTCCTTCAACTCTCATTCCCGGTGGAAGATCGCTGACTTCCGGTTTACCCAGTAAATTGGGATAAACAGTGAATTCCCTGGAGTAAAATCCCTTTTTCTTCAGAAATACTTAGAGTTTCTGCTTTCTTGCATGGAACTTGGACAGATAAAGGAAATTTAAGGAAGCCAGGAGAAAAGAATATTTCAAATGGAAGGTGTGAGCTAAAGTACCGTATATCATCAAAAGCTAATACAAGTAAGAAGTAAAAGATGTCTACTGTATCTGGAAGTTGTTCTCTACTGAAGACATTCCAGTGGTGTCTGGAGAGGTTGAGTATCCGGGCCACCTAGACAATTGTGGGCAGTTGCCTACCCATGGCAGTCTAATGACTCGGTATTCTTTCAGCCTTCCTTAATTAATTCACAGCTTTTTAAAAATCAACCAGTTTTATTAAAACTCATGCTCATTGAATAAAGTTTAGAAAAATAACACAAAAAGAAGAAAAGTATCTATAATTCCTCAACCTGTAAGAAAAAAAATGCATGAATCTTGAGTATTAACATGTTCTCCTTTGGAATTCTTTTCTAGTAAAACAAAATGAGTAGAAAAAATAGTTTGTTTTTTCAAAAACATTTTTTATTGAAATATAGTTGACATAGTGGTTGTGTTAGTTTCACGTGTACAGCAAAGTGATTCAGTTGTACACACATACATATTCTTTCTTAGATTCTTTAAAATATACATACCACTATATATAAAAGGAAAAACCATTTTCATTCCAATCCCAAAGAAAGGTAACGACAAAGAATGTTCAAACTACCACACAATTGCATTCATTTCACTCATTAGCAAAGTAATGCTCAAAATTCACCAAGCTAGGCTTCAACAGTGCATGAACCAAGAAGTTGCAGATGTTCAAGCTGGCTTTAGAAAAGGCAGAGGAACAAGAGATCAAATTGCTAACATCCACTGAAGCATACAAAAAGCAAGAGAATTCCAGAAAAATATCTACTTCTTCTTCATCGACTGCACTAAAGCCTTTGACTGTGTGGATCACAATAAACTGTGGAAGATTCTTCAAGAGATGGAAATACCTTACCTGCCTCCAGAGAAATTCCCTCCAGGGATGACAGAGTATGAAAAGGATGGATGGCATCACTGACTCAATGGAAAAGAGTTTGAGCAAGCTCTGGGAGATGGTGAAGGACAGGGAAGCCTGGCATGTTGCAGTCCATGGGATTGCAAAGAGTCAGACATGACTAAGCAACTGAGCAACAGCAACTATATATAAAATAGATAACCAGCTTTACCTTCTTATAGCACAGGGAACTATACTCTATAGCTTGCAAAAACCTGTAACAGTTCTTTTTTTCTATTATTAGATATTGTAAACTCTATTAGGCTTATAACCCAGAGGTCAGCTGTCCCCAAGCCATATCATCTGCATATCTGTGGTTGTTGATATTTCTCCCAGCAATCTTGATTCCACCTTGTGAGCCATCGACTCCAGCATCTCATATAATATACTCTGTCTACAAGGTAAACAAGCAGGGTGACAATATACGACCTTGACATATTCCTTTCCCAATTTTGAACCAGCCCATTGTTTCATGCCCAGTCCTAATGTTGCTTCTTGTCCTGCATACAGGTTTCTCAGGAGGCAGGTAAGGTAGTCTGGTGCTCCCATTTCTTTAAGAATATTCAACAGTTTGTTGTAATCCACATAGTCAAAGGCTTGAGCATAGTCAGTGAAACAGAAGTAGATGTTTCTTAGATTTGCCTCGCTTTCTCTATGATCCAGTAGTCAATATCCAGTGAATGCTGACAATTTGATCTCTGGTTCCTCTGCCTTTTCTAAATTTAACTTGTACATCTGGAAGTTCTTGGTTCACATACTATTGAAGCCTAGCTTGAAGGATTTGAACATTATATTGCTAGCATGTGAAATGAGTGCATTTGTACAGTAATTTGAACATGCTTTGGCATTGACTTTCTTTGGGATTGGAATGAAAACTGGATGTCTGGCTCTAGGTAAGTGACCACACCATCGTGTTTATCTGGGTCATTAAGCGCTTTTTTGTATAATTCTTCTGTGTATTCCTGCCACCTCTTCTTAATCTCTACTATTGGTCTTAGATCTTTGCCATTTTTGTCCTTTATAGTGCCTATTTTTGCATGAAATGCTCCTTTGGTATCTCCAGTTTTCTTAAAGAGATCCTTTTGTATTGGGGTATAGCCAGTTAACAAACAACGTTGTGATAGTTTCAGATGAACAGCAAAGCAACTCAGCTGTACTATACTGTACAGCTGTACTATAGCTGTACTATACATGTATCTATTCTCCCCCAAACTCCCCTCTCATCCAGGCTGCCACCTAACACAGAGCAGAGTTCCATGTGCTATATAGTAGGTCCTTGTTGCTTATCCATTTAAATACAGCAGTGGGTACATGCCATCCCAACCTCTCTAACAACCCTTTTTCTCCATCCTTCCCCCTGGAAATCATATGTTTGATCTAGAAGGCTGTGAGTCTCTTTCGCTTTTGTAAATATACTCATTTGTATGATTTCTTTTTAGATTCCACATGTAAGGGATATCATATGATATTTATTCTCTGTCTGACTTACTTCACTCAGTATGACAATCCCAATGACATTATTTCATTCTTTTTAAGGGCTAAGCAATATTCCGTTGTATATATGTACCACATCTTCTTTATCCATTCCTCTGTCTATGGATATTTAGGTTGCTTCCATGTCTTGGTTATTGTAAATAGTGCTGCAATGGACACTGGGGTTCATGTATCCTTTTAGATCATGCTTTTCTCCAGATGTATGGCCGGGAGTGGGCTTGCAGGGCAGCTCTATCTTTTACAGTAGGACATCTTAGGTAATGTCCATCCTCTCCAAGATTCTGTATTTTTGTGGCCTAGTGGCCATGTCTACTCAGCCTTTCTTTCCTGCTTCAGTGCTCAAGCCATAAACCGCCCCCCCCTCTTCCTTTCCAGATTGCCCCTCTTCCTTTGCAAATTTTATCCTTATTTACTGCAGAGTAATTTAGCACTGTGGAAGCAACAGTCTCCAAGCTTGCATACATCCAACCTCAGTGAATACGCTTAAGTAGTATTTGCTCTGAATAAATCAGCAAATCATATTTTCAAGATCAGTGCTTCTTAGATGCTAGCAGATAATTATAAAGAACAATTGAAAAAGTTTCAGCCTGTCATATGTTCAAATCCACGTAAGGAATTTATGACATACACTGAATGAGAATTTAAACAGTATACATTTCACTGATTATATAAGAAGACACCAGTAAATACTTGGCTTAATTGTATGATAATTCAAAATTTAAATTGTGATTTATACTTCTTCCTTATAAGGAAACGGATAATGGAGGAGAATTAAAAGCCATTAGGATATGAAATTCAAGGAAGAAAGAGGCTAGGTTTGGGGGCTCATCCATGAAACTAGTGAAGGTGTCCAAGATGATGGTTCCATCACTGTGGATGGAAAAGAAGATGGTGGACCAAGAGATAACCTGTTCAATGAGTGAATGTGAGAGACAAGAGGATGGGTGGATGGCAAGAATTTGGAGAGATAGGTGGTAGAGAGGAGTATTGTTACTGAATGCACGTCTATGTGCCTGATGCATAGTAAGACCAAACAAACTGAAATGTTGGCATTTGGAGTAGAAAGGCTTATTGCACTGCCATACAAGGAAACAGGTGGCTTGAATCTCAAAAGCTCTGAAGTGTTTCAGCAAAGCAAAGGCCAGATGAGGGAGGGGTGTGGTTAGTTGTTGCAAACTTCTTGTTAGGGGAATTTGTTTTTGCAGCTGTCCAGGTAGGTCAGGTCATGATGTTCTTTTAAACCTCCAACAAGACCAGTATTATATTATATTTTGCAACTTTTTGTCTCTAAATGATTCTTAAAGGTCAGGTTATTAAGACTAGGCTGCCCTATATATTTCAGGCTATAGGCAACATTCTTTTACAAAAGGTGCAGATCCAGCATGACTAAGCACAAGCAATAGAGCGCAAGGGTTAAAGTTAGAGGATCAGATTTACTGTGGAGTCAGATTTTCCCTTTCCTATTGCAGTAACACCAAGCAAATGGCTTTAGAAAAGAAGAAAGATCCTCACTGTCCTTATGTTTGGGGAAATAGAGGTAGTGTTTGTATTATGTCAATATGTAGAAGAATGGGAATCAAGTCTTGTTAAATCAACTACATTCCAATATAAAATAAAAATCAAGTTAAAAGAAAAGATTTATTAGGAACTACTTCAATAGTCTAGAAAAGAAACCGTGAGGGATTTCACGATGTGAGTGAATGGGTTGGAGCACAGGGTGTGCTAAGCACTGTGTAATGGATGCTCCTGAGTAATGTAACCTCTGTGGTGGTGGGAATTGAAAAGGTGTCAGAATAAGATGAGTTACTCTGCAGTAACAAACCCTGAGATCTCCTATCAGAGCACAACACAACTTGAATGCTAAGCTCGTGCAAAGCCCGGTGCTGCGAAGGGCTTCTCCATAGTGTCAGGTAAGGGAGTTAGAGAAGGCGAGGTTTGGAAAAAGAGCGGGACCGGCACTTTACAGGAACCGATCACCTTGAATGAGGCGAGAGGGGCAGCAGTCAGACTAGGGGGCTGCTGCGCTAAGTCAAGAAGAGAGTAGGTATATATAGAAAACATATATATGCGGAGATACATCGTTTTGAGGGGGGGTCTGTTTTTCCTCCTGATTATTTTTGATTAGTTAGCTTTCAACAGCTGGGGCAAGGAATTCCTGAGACTGGCCAGAGACTGGAATCTGCTGGGAGCTGAATGTAATCAATCTTAATGTCCGTTCCTTTCTTCGGGGGAGAAAGTTCTTTATTCTGTATAGAATGGTGGGGAGGACCTGGAGGGGAGTTTTAACTCCAGGCTATTTTGAGCCGTGTAGCTTTCCTTCACACAGTGTGACTTGCGGCCAGCATCCTCCATTTGTGATGTTGCCGTCTCAGTGCAATCTTCCAGGTCAAATCAAAGTGCAAAAAGGTAAAGTGTGTGGGCTTATTATTTCATAAGAAAAAAATAGGGAGAAACAAAAGAGCGTATCTATAGGGTGTGGCAGGCAAAGGAGTAAAGGCGATAGAGTCGGGAGGAAGACATCTCTGAGAAACCTTTTAGACGATTTTAACTTTTGAGCTAGGCATGTGTGTGTATTTATATACATATATTCATCCATATATATATAAAGTCTCCAATAACTTAAATCAGAGACAAAAAAACCCTAATATTGAGCATTAACAGTAACAAATAAATCTAAATTTATATCAAGTTGACATAAAGTTGTAGGGAAAATATTGTGTTAAGCAATCCTTAATAAAATCCTCTGATTAAATGTATTTATCAAGCTGTATTCTAAAGACAATGAGAGCTAAAAATAAATTTTAAAGCTCAGTCGGTTGTTTTATTATTAATAATAATATTGGTATTGTAACTTACATTTTAACCAACATTTTAATCTAACATTTAAAATAAAACAAAGAAGGTAAGGAAAAACTTTGTGATATTAAATTTTAATTAGAAATACCAGTATGAATCCATGTATTAAAAAAATGTTCCTAGTTCTGTCTGTTGAAAGGGCAGAAGCAACACCACCTCAGTAGCAATAAAAATGGACAGTACCTAGATTTCCCACATAAAATAACTAGTTCTCTTTTGAGAAATGCTGAGTCATGATTGGGCCAGAAAAAGAATAAAACCAGTATGAGATATTGTGTTGAGCTGGAAATCAAGGTAGAACAGAAAGACTCCCACAGTGTTATCAGAATCATGTGGGCACAGGTTTGAAAGGACTCACACTGCAGAGTGTGGGTCACTTTGAGCAGCAAAGAGAATAATTAATGTAATTGGCAATCACACCTTATGGCTGGCAAATAATGTTTTTCATTACAGCTATGAGTGTGCATGCATGTGTGTGTCTGTGAGTGCTCACATATGCTCTAAACTCTTATTACAATGTGGTGTGGCTGAAAGTCCTACTGAGAAGAAGTGTCTGTGATTCTTCTTTGAATGCAGATCTGTGATTGTGACTACTCTAACCTACAGAGAATGCAAACATAGCAGACTCTGTGGCTTCTGAGGCTAGGTTATATAAAGTGTCTGCCTGCTTTTCTCTTTCTCTCCTGATGCTTGTGCTTGATGCTGTCAAGTGGGACAGCAACAAGCAGTTGCTTGAAGCAGTATCTTCTTTTCCTGTCCAAGAACTGAACCTGAGTAGCCTGGATGAAAACAAGGAGTCCTGGATGCTAGACCACCAGGGGCGAATGGCTAGAAAGAAGGTTGCCCTGGCCCTTGCCCCTGTTGTAACAAGAATGTTCCAAGGAGGCAAAAACTGCAAAAACAGACCAAGTTTATTATTAGAGAGACAGCACAACACCGAGAAAGAGTTTATTTATTTAAGACAGAAGGGAGGCGGAAATACACACCCAGAGAGTACCGTGGGCCCCTCTGAACGATGAATGCATCTGAGAGGGGATTTAATTCACTTACATGGGGCCCTTCTTCTGGGTCTTTGCTCTCTTCTTGCTGATTATCTCACTTCTTTTCTCACATCTGACCTACCTTAGGACCCTCCCAATCTGTGTGTGCATCTTTTTGCCAAGATGGATCCCAGAGCAGAGGGTAAAGGGAGTATGACCAGAGATATTATGAGATGATGCTCCCTCCTTTCTTGACCCCTGAGGAGCCTTCCTGAACATCTGCATTTGGGAAAGTTTCCTTGACCTCAGGAGTAATGGATGTGGTTGTTTTACCTCTTTACTCCAGCAGAGCTCAGATCTTGCCATTAACTTTGTCTAGTGAAAATAAAACACCAATTTACTCTAGCTTGACAAACTCCAGCAGCTCAACCTAGGGGCCCATCTATCTCCTACCTCAATATCATCCTGTGAGGAAACCAAAACCTGCCTGTGCAGAGAAATTACATGAAGAGGATCTTGCTGAGAAGAGCCAGGATCAACAATCAGACCTGTGACTGATGACCCAAACCTTCGAATGAGATGAGCCATCCCTGTGTTCAGATGCCCTTCTCTGTTCGAATTCCTGACCCACATCATTTTGCAAATCCAAATGTAATGACTAGTTCTGGTAAGAATTATCAATGCATGCTGAAAGTGTTATGTGAAAGATTTGGGAACAGCAGTGTATCTAATGGTGACAAAGTATTATCCCTTCAGATTTTTACAAATTCTGAGTGGGAGAATATACTGTTAACATCGGGGGATCAACAAGCCACCACCTTAACCAAATGATCAAAGTCAGTATTACCTATAATGGGTACATCCAGACTAATTGCCATGAGAATGGTGTGGATTTGGGAAAGTGTCAGATGAGCATCCACTGGGGCCAGAGGAGGGATTTTCAGCATATGTTACCTGAATTTGCGGCAGGGTTCCATGACCAGGAGGCAGAGGGGAGACTGTCCCTATAAAACTCAGAGGAAAGGAGCCTTTGCTGAGCCAGGCTCAGTGGGGCCAGGGCTTTTACAAACACTATTTCATGTAAGCCTTGTTGCAGTGTACTCAACTAGGCAGATATTATAATACCTCCCATTTCTAGATGAAAATAATCTCAGAGGTATTCAATATCATGTTCTGGGCTTGGTAGGCAGGGGATTTTCTATCCATTAGCACTCTCCACTGTGTCACGTTACTTTAGGCCACGGGAAACTGAAAACCTAGGACGTGGATTTGCACTGGGCACAGTGATAAGAGCCCACACAGACCTGGGTCTGTTGGGTTCATCACTTGAAAATAAGAAGTATATTTCCATCTCATGGTCATTCTGAAAGTAACTCAGTGCTTAGGAGGACTTGGCCTTGTTCCCAGCATAACTTTAATGTTCAATACGTAACAGTTGCTACCATTACATAATTAGAGATTCTGGTAATGATGGCAGGAGGAATGATGAATAGCGTTGACTATTCCTTGGTTCCTTCTTTATCATTTCAAAACTAAGACTTCTTCCATAATCAACTCTGGAATGAAAAAAGTGTGAATGGAACCACTCTGACAAGCCTCATGTCCCACAGTCCTTTAAGTACAGTGTTTGATGTTAACAAAACATGTAGAGCTGCCTGATTTCATCATGGAATTGTATGCATGACATGTAGGGAAACTGCAGGCTGCCTTGCTACTTTCTGAGCCTGCTGGGAACTTGTAAAGTCATTGCCATGTCTAAGTTGTCTACTGACAAAGTAGGCAACATCTGAGCTGGTTGAGGTGAACATGATAAAAAGTCCCTGGGGCCTTCTCTCCATCATATTCTCCTCTTCCACAATCCTCTCCTCCTTTCATATTCTTCCTTACATTATTCCCATTCAGACTGCCCATTTTTGACTCCTTTGACACATCTTATGCTATTATCTTGCTGAAACTATTTTTACTTCCATTTCCTCATTCAAAAATTGCCCCCAAACTCTAGCTCCACCAGAGAGATAAATTTGATTGTACAACCATGTTAGAGTTACATTTGATTTCATTTTAAGCCTGTGTGGAAAATAAATGGGGACCAAATGAAAGATGTAGTCCTAGTTTGTCATTGCTTCATTTGAAAAAATAAATAAAGACAGTTTTTAATTTGCAGAGGTGGAGCCTCAAGAAAAAAATATAAGTGGCATCTTAATTCAACATTGGTATTATTGATAGGCAGCTAAAAAATGAATTTGGCACTTCATTTCAGATCTGTGTTAATAAAATCAATAGCTCTTCACATAAGCATATTTTTAGTTTGCAATTCATTCAACCTAATAATACCTTATCCCTTTTACTTTCAATACTCTATTTTAGTCTTCCTGTGCTTGCTGTCATTAAAGTACTTTAGTTACTATGGCAATGACAGAATGAGAGATGTGAAAGGCATACAGTAGTATCCACAGTCATAAATGAGACAAGGTTTATATGCCAGGTGAACACTGGCATATGTGATAAGAAATAATTGAGGAAGTGCTTTTCATAAATTCCTTTTGTACATGATGTGGATATTCCACTTAATTATATGATGACTATATTTATTTAAATCAGACCATTATTACTTGGCACTCACTACATGAAGAGGTATCTGAAATTTTCTCGTTTCTTCTGAAAACTCCTTTTGATGCAGTATTTTCATCATAACCCTCCCCATCACTTTTTCTGATGAGTCTGAGAGATCATTTATGTTGTTCACTTAGACAAATGCCAAATACTTGTAGGTCAAAGATTTTCACATGAAGCTTACAGTGCAGAAAATGTTAGCTTGATAGTTGTAGTGGTTGTGCTTAACAGTTTAATGGTGGATTCTGAAAAAACAATTCACCGTAGGGAATAGTGAGACAGGGAGAGTTAAATGAGTAGCACAGTGAGATTCTTGTTCTCTGTTAGGACAATTCAGCCACCTACTCCATTGCTTGCCACTCTGCCCTGTGGGAAAGGACTGACTCAGAGAATGGATGAAACATGATCTTTCAATTTACACACTACTCCCTCTCTTGGTCCAACTCTCACATCCCTACATGACTACTGCAAAAACCATAGCTCTGACTAGATCGACCTTTGTTGGCGAATAATGTCTCTGCTTTTTAATATGCTGTCTAGGTTGACCATAGCTTTTCTTCCAAGGAACAAGCGTCTTAATTTCATGGCTGCAGTCACCATCTGCAGTGATTTTGGAGCCGAAGAAAATAACATCTCTCACTGTTTCCATTGTCTCCCTATCTATTTGCCATGAAGTGATGGGAACAGAGGCCATGATCTTAGTTTTCTGAATGTTGAGTTTTAAGCCTACTTTTTACTCTCCTCTTTCACTTTCATCAAGAGGCTCTTTAGTTCTTCTTCACTTTCTGCCATTAGGGTGGTGTCATCTGTGTATCTGAGGTTATTGATATTTCTCCCGGCAATCTTGATTCCAACTTGTGCTTCATCAGCCTGGCTTTTCGCATGATGTACTCTGCATATAAGTTAAATAAGCAAGGTGACAGTATACAGCCTTGTCGTACTCCTTTCCTGATTTAGAACAAGTGTTTTTTTTTTTTTTTTTTCCCCCATGTTTGGTTCTAACTGTTGCTTCTTGACCTGCATACAGATTTCTCAGGACGCAGGTAAGGTGGTCTGGTATTCCCATCTCTTTATGAATTTTCCACAGTTTGTTGTGACCCATACAGTCAAAGGCTTTGACATAGTCAATAAAGTAGAATTAGATGTTTTTCTGGAATTCTCTTGCTTTTTCGATGATCCAATATCTGTGTTCACAAACATCAAAATAGCTTGGTTAGATGCTTGATGAGTTCTTTTCCAACCTTGAGCTCTCTTTGAATTTCAAGTATTATAGATTATGGGTTATTTTACCATAGTGCAACCTTTCATTAGATATTCCATTCCAACAACAGATGGATGGCAAATGATATCTGGTTACCAGCTGTTTTCTTAACCATTTTAATAGCCAGATGTGGTTGGCAATACTTCATCCCTATTGGTCTATAAAAGATGCATGATGTTTATTTGTCTGAGCCAGCAGTCCTTCTAATATGAACTTTAATAGTAGAGACAAAATAGTCTCATAAGTGATACAGGTCTTCCTAAAAGCAAAGATCCTGCTAATGAAAAACTCCGTTCTAGTTGCCTATGAAGACTGTAATGATTGCTTTTAGTTGTTTAAATTGACTCTTACACATGCTTTGGCTTTACTTGGTGACCAGGGCCTCAGATGAATGCATAAGACATTCTTCACGCACACAGCACTCTTGATCTGTGCAGAATACAATTTTATTGATGGAGTTACTTTCCATGTTGTTCAAGGGACATGCTCAATGCTATCTCTGACAATTTTCTAAGAGATCCTTATGTACTTCAGTCATGTGTGGAAGCAGTCTGCTATTGTGGAAGAGCTTTGGGATTAGAATCAGATTCAAGGGTGATTTTCTATTACTAGAAACTTCACCTGAGGCAAACCAGTTGTTTCCTGAGCTTGGCACATGATAATTCTTGTCCTGCCAACCTCAAAAATATTGTAAGAATAAATGCATAGTTTTTGTGGATCTGTTTCTATGTATTTTATATAAGCATTCATTCTCTTCCTTCCTTCCTCACTTTTTTTCCCCCAGTCATTCTGTTTTTTGCTCTCTGTTGTGTTCCTTCAATAACCCTTTATATATCTCAGTTCCTCTAGAAAATCTATAATGGAATTACCTAGGAGGCAATATATGGACTACTAATATGTTATTATGTAATAAAGATGTTGACCCCGTCGTCAAATGCATCTGAGAAATTCTGAGTAAAGAAAGTTGGGGAAAGATCTTTGACTGAGGGCGTCCTGTGTCTCTGGTCTTCTAGTGCATCATACATCTCCAAAAGGTGGACATCAGATGTGTGTACAATTCTGCCAAATGCTCTTGAGTGTATTTGGTTATAAAAGCCACTACTCCCCTGAGGTCACCTCCCAGGCACAGACATCTAAGGAGCCCTCTTTGGGAAACACAGCTCTGTTGTGTCTTGTCCTATGGTACATGCAGGAGGCGATGCTGTAACTGAGCAGGACCCCACATGGCCTTCTCAAAACAAACTCCCCTCCCACACACCCTCCACCTACCTCTCGTCTATAGGAAAACTTTGGCCTCATAGGTCTTCCCCAAGTTCCAAAGAGTAAACTTAATCAGAGAAGTGAGAAAATTCAGAGAGAAAGGAAAACAGCCAAGCCAACAGGATAAAATAATACTTAAGCCATTAAACAAACTCAAAGACATTTAGTTCCTCCTCAGTGTCTATAGGTAATATTCGGAGCCATATCCTTTGCACAGTCTTGTGGATACTGAAACCCCACCAAGTGGAAGATGTTAACTGCTTGCTGCCCACAAGCACATAGACCCCAAACCAGTTGGAACAGAAGGTTGATGATGTTGACTCCTGATTGTCTCACCACCAACCAGTCAGAAGAATGTCACTAACTGACCACACAGCCCACAATCCTTCTTCCTTATCTGTATTTAAAAACCTTTCCCTGAAAGCCATTGGGGAGTTCAGGTCTTTTGTGCCCTAGCTGCCTAGACTCCTTGCTTGGCTCCTACAACAAACACTGCAGTTTTCTTCACTGCAACCCAGTGTCCGCAGATCAGCTTTACTGTTGGTGGGCAAGCAGACCCAAGATTGGTTTGGTAGTGATGCTATCTCTTCAGCAGTCAAGGGGGGCAGAGGAGGCATGGACAGATGGCACAGACTGGAGTCTCCAGCAGCCTTTGATTGACTCCCTCCATTCTCCTTGGGGGCCAGGGGGCTCCTGTTAAGGAGCACACTTGCAGGGTGACCCCTCTGTCCTGTTCTTTTCCCATTTCAGATATAGCTCTGAAGCCAGAAACTTAGGCAGTTGGTGCTGTAATGCCATTTCCTCCTGAGTTCTAACCATCCCCTCCTGGCCCTGACAGGCCTTATTACAGCCACCTGAGGCAAGGAACCCTCACAGTCTGGCACAACCATGGTCAAACCATGATCACCTACTCAGAATGGGTTCCTTTCCCACCTACTTCCAACCTCTTCAAAAAAAGTTAGAGTGAATGTCTTGGCAGCCAGCCATCCTGTTGAGCATCATTTCTGGCCGGCTTCTCACCTAGAGTGGAGTCACAGCTCCTCAGGAGTCTTAGGATCTGGATCCACCCATGTTGCACATACCAACCTCCACTGTGTTTACCTGCCTTCAGTTTCTAGAACAATCCCCACCCATTTGTCTGCCTAGGCTTTTGTACTCACTTTTCCCTGAGACTAACTGCTTTGCTTTGTTTTTCTTGTCCCTTCACAGGGCTAAACTTCTGCTGTAAATTGGGGCAGCTCGCCCCAGCTAGGGCTTTCAGCAGTGTTCTGCTCTGGGTATTCTCCCTCTAAGCAATTGCTGCCTCCGTGCAGCCCATCTGGCCCCTCTGGAGCTTTCACCTTTTCAGTGGGTTGCATCCCAGCAGTCTCTTTCAGCAGTGTCCTCAACAGCTGGTGCTCAGGTGCTTGATAAACTTGTATTGACTGGATAAATGGATGAAAAAGAGGTGTGTGTGTCTCTGTCGTGTCCAACTCTATGTGACCCCTTGGACTGTAGCCCACCAGGCTCCTCTGTCCATAGAATTCTCCAGGCAAGAATACTGGGGTGGGTTGCCATTCCCTTCTCCGGAAAAAAGAGGTTCAGTTCAGTTCAGTCATTCAGTCAGGTCCGACTCTTTGTGACCCCATGAATCGCAGCATGCCAGGCCTCCCTGTCCATCACCAACTCCCGGAGTTTACCCAAACCCATGTCCATCGAGTCAGTGATGCCATCTAGCCATCTCATCCTCTGTCGTCCCCTTCTCCTCCTGCCCCCAATCCTTCCCAGCATTAGGATCTTTTCCAATGAGTCAACTCTTCTCGTGAGGTGGCCAAAGTATTGGAGTTTCAGCTTCAACATCAGTCCTTCCAATGAACACTCAGGACTGATCTCCTTTAGGATGGAATGGTTGGATCTCCTTGCAGTCCAAGGGACTCTCAAGAGTCTTCTCCAACACTACAGTTCAAAAGCATCAATTCTTCGGCGCTCAGCTTTCTTCACCGTCCAACTCTCACATCCATACATGACTACTGGAAAAACCATAACCTTGACTAGATGGACCTTTGTTGGCAAAGTAATGTCTCTGCTTTTTAGTATGCTATCTAGGTTGGTCATAACCTTCCTTCCAAGGAGCAAGCATCTTTTAATTTCATGGCTGCAGTCACCATCAGCAGTGATTTTGGAGCCCCCAAAAATAAAAGTCTGGCACTGTTTCCACTGTTTCCCCATCTATTTCCCATGAAGTGATAGGACCAGATGCCATGATCTTAGTTTTCTGAACGTTGAGCATTAAGCCAACTTTTTCACTCTCCTCTTTCACTTTCATCAAGAGGCTCTTTAGTTCTTCTTCACTTTCTGCCATAAGTGTGGTGTCATCTGCGTATCTGAGGTTATTGATATTTCTCCTGGCAATCTTGATTCTATCTTGTGTTTCTTCCAGCCCAGCGTTTCTCCTGATGTACTCTGCATAGAAGTTAAATAAGCAGGGTGACAATATACAGCCTTGACGTACTCCTTTTCCTATTTGAAACCAGTCTGTTGTTCCATGTCCTGTTCTAACTGTTGCTTCCTGACCGGCATACAGGTTTCTTAAGAGACAGGTCAGATGGTCTTGTATTCCCATCTGTTTCAGAATTTTCCACAGTTTATTGTGATCCACACACTCAAAGGCTTTGGCATGGTCCATAAAGCAGAAATAGATGTTTTTCTAGAACTCTCTTGCTTTTTCGATGATCCAGCAGATGTTGGCAATTTGATCTCTGGTTCCTCTGCCTTTTCTAAAACCAGCTTGAACATTTGGAAGTTCATGGTTCACATATTGCTGAAGCCTGGTTTGGAGAATTTTGAGCATTACTTTACTAGCGTGTGAGATGAGTGCAATTGTGCGGTAGTTTGAGCATTCTTTGGCATTGCCTTTCTTTGGGATTGGAATGAAAACTGACCTTTTCCAATCCTGTGGCGACTGCTGAGTTTTTCAGATTTGTTGGCGTATGGAGTGCAACACTTTCACAGCATCATCTTTTAAGATTTGAAATAGCTCAACTGAAATTCCATCACCTCCACTAGCTTTGTTCGTAGTGATGCTTTCTAAGGCCCACTTGACTTCACATTCTAGGATGTCTGGCTCTAGGTGAGTGATCACACCATCATGATTATCTGGGTCATGAAGATCTTTTTTGTACAGTTCTTCTGTGTACTCTTGCCACCTCTTCTTAGTATATTCTGCATCTGTTAGGTCCATACCATTTCTGTTCTTTATTGAGCCCATCTTTGCATGAAATGTTCCCTTGGTATCTCTAATTTTCTTGAAGAGATCTCTAGTCTTTCCCATTCTGTTGTTTTCCTCTATTTCTTTGCATTGATCGCTGAGGAAGGCTTTCTTATGTCTCGTTGCTGTTCTTTGGAACTCTGCATTCAGATGGGAATATCTTCCCTTTTCTCCTTTGTTTTTCACTTCTCTTCTCTTCCCAGCTATCTGTAACGCCTCCTCAGACAGCCATTTTGGTTTTTTGCATTTCTTTTCCATGGGGATTTTCTTGATCCCTGTCTCCTGTACAATGTCACGAACCTCTGTCCATAGTTCATCAGGCACTCTGTCTATCAGGTCTAGTCCCTTAAATCTATTTGTCACTTCCATTGTATAATCATAAGGGATTTGATTTAGGTCATACCTGAATGGTCTAGTGGTTTTCCCTACTTTCTTCAATACTTGGAGGTAAATCACACAGACATTTGCCACAAGGAGCTTCTGGGCCAGCTGGAGAAGCAGTTATATGCCCAACTAACCCATGAGAAATTGGATCTGAGTAAGTGGGTATGAGGCACAGGAAATCTCACTGAAGCCCAGGTGCTGGGCAGGAGTGGTTGGCGTGAAGTCTGGAAAGCACTACAGAAGAGGGGCTAAGTTCTGTCCTTCATGGCTTTTTAACAACAACAACAACAACCATTGACTGTAATCTTGGGCTACAAGTCTGCATGTGCGAAAAAGTGAAAGTGTTAGTCACTCAGTCATGAATCACTCTTTGTGACACCATAGGATGTAACCCCTCAGGCTCCTCTCTCCATGGAATTCTCTAGGCAAGAATACTGGAGAGGGTATTCATTCTCTTCTTCAGGGCATCTTCCTAACCTAGGGATCAAACCCGGGTCCTCTGCATTACAGGTGAATTCTTTACCTTCTCAGCCACCAGGGAAGCCCACAAGTCTGCATACTCCTTTCAACTGATCCTGGCTGACAGAAACTTTCATTTTGCCTTTATTGTTTACTATGACTCCTGCATTATCTTCAAAATAAAGAATTGTGCCATCCTTTCTCCAATTTCACTTTACATCTGAATTCTCAAAAAATACCATCTTAAAAAAAAAGTGTTCTCAGGGGTTCAAGAGAAGAGGAAGATGTTAAATCTTCATTGAATAAATACACTATAAAAGGATTATAAATGCAACGTTTAAATACCATCAGCATCCAAAATCACATTAATAAGACAGATGATCAGAATTCACATTTCCTGATATTACATATAAAACTTGAAAACCAACTGCTCCAAATCTAAAGAGAATTATTATGTGCCTGACTGCTACAGAATGACCAAAACTCTGACTTGCATCTTTTCAAACATTTCTTTCCTCTCCTGGTCATCTTCCAGCCTACCAAACCAGACCCCAGGAGTGGTCACTAGGCAACATTGCCACTGCACATCTAACTAGTCCCACAAGAGACATCTTCAAAATTTCTTGACATCGTTACCATTTTGTCAGTATAGCCAGTGTACAGCAAGCACCATGATCACCAAGACAAAGGTGGAAGGAAGGCTGGAGTGAGCTGCTCCCAGGTCTGGCGAGAGAAAGTCTGAACACCCAGCCCTGGGCCTAGCTCTGATAAAGGACAGACTCGGGAAATGATTGCTCTGATTAATATGATTACTGTGTGCATGTGCTAAGTCACTGCAGTCGTGTCTGACTGTTTGCAACCCCATGGACTGTAGCCCACCAGGCTCTTCTGTCCATGGGATTCTCCAGGCAAGAATATTGGAGTGAGTTATCATTTCTTTCTCCAGGAGATCTTCCCAATTCAGGGATTGAACCCACATCTCCTATGGCTCCTGCATTGCAGGCAGATTCTTTACAGCTGAGCCACCGGAGAAGCCCTTGGTGTGAATATGATTACTAGAATTGTTGATTTTTGTTGATGGTGATTTTTGCTGTGATTACAGTAAAAAAAAAAAAAAAATGAGTTTTAGGGAAACTAGATGAAGAACAGAAAAGCATGTGTGTTTTTTTCTGCTTAAGCAGCCCCAGCATGGTGCTGTATGGGGTGGGGCCACAAAGTAAGGGTTGTTTCTGGGCGGTCATCTTCCCAAAGCCTGGCTTTCCTGTAGATTGACTGGCTGCCTTCTTACTCCCCTCGTGCTTCTGGGTTTCTGAGGCTGGGTGCATCTACTCTCAGGCCCTTGAGTGTTTTAAGAGCACAGCCCAGGAGATTTCCTATTCCCACTGCCAGAATACACTTGCAGGGGCTGTAGCTGATAGCTCATCTCTGGCATACAATTCTGTCATGGTTTGTAAGGCATGGCTGGTAGTAATACTCTTTCCTTCCCCAAACAAATCCCTGCTGATTATCCATGTTTGTGATTTTGAGCAGTGAGGGCCCAAGTGGTCTCCATGGTGATGATTTGTGCGTGGGTCTCCTAGGAGACAATCACATGTGCGACATACTTCAGATTCATTTTACTGTTCAAAATGTGAAGTGATTTCCTTCTCACACTGAAACATGCTCAGAATCTGTAAGTTGAAATTTAGTTTTTTTCTTACCATTTTTTTCCCATGACATAAAAAGATGAGATATTCCAAAAGGGAAAGAGGGGCCTTAAAGGTAATAATAATAATAAAAAAAAGCATATTATTTCTTGAATTGTATTATAAATAACCTTCAAGAGTAAGAGATGAGCCTGGGACATCAGAGATGGGAATTTAATGCTGTATTTTAGGGACAGTTTGGTCTAGCAGATTGGGTTCTCTACTTAAATTTGGTGTTTCATTCTGTTTAATCTCAGATGATTTATAACACTAAGCTCTGATTGGGGCTGGGTTTGAGAAAGAGTGGGACTTTGTGCCTCACATTGATTAACAGTCTGAAGTTATTACTCACCACCACAATCCCTGCTTTGCCAGAAGCATAGCCATGGAGAGTTTCCTCACCAAAACACAGAAGAAACTCCTTTGCAGCCAAAACATCCCATTTGCCTGAAAGCTCAGACACCCACCAGGCTAACAGATGCAGGCCTCAGGGCGATGTCCTAATCTCCTGTGAGGGTCAGTGCTGAAACACAAAGGCAGGACAGCCCCAGGGTGGTGGCAGGAAAAATGTTATTTGTGTGTCTTATCAAGAAGGCTTATTTATTTCTCACAAAAATAGGAATTGAGGTTCATCTCACCCTCATCCACAAGAGGGCTACCTGTTATTGTTTCTTGTTACAAAATCTCCCTGCATCACTTAGAAAGACAAAGAGGCAGGAGGCAATGAGGCTGATAGGTAGGGTGCACAGCAACCGTGGCGGATGGCTGTCCTGCTCGAGTCAGGACAAGCGAAGGCGCATCGTGAGGACCTACAAATGCTGCAAGGACACAGCATGGCTGGTCTCTTTTTTCCAGGAGGTTTTCTTCTAATAGGAAACAAACATAAACCACAATTATAATAAAATGGGATGGCTGCTCTTAAGAGGTGTGTACTCTCTCTGTCTGATTACTTCAGTTAATGTGATCATCTCTAGGTCCATATATGTCCATATATGGCAATATTTCATTCTTTTTTATGTCTGAGAGAAAGACAAATACTATATGATATCACTTATATGTGGAATCTAAAAACGTGTTGCAAATGAAATGACTCAGACATAGAAAACAAACTCAGGGTTACCAAAAGGGAAAAGTGGAGCAGGGGGTAAATTATGAGTTTGGGACCAACACACACATGCACACAACTATATGTGAAATAAGTAAACAAGAACCTGCTGTAAAGCACAGGGAACTCTATTCTGTAATATCCTGTAATAACCTAAATGGGAAAAGAATTTGAAAAAGAATGGAAATATGTTATATATAACGGAATCATTTTGCTATATACCTGAAACTAATACAACGTTGTAAATCAACTACAATAGATTTAAACCTTTTAAAAAGAGGGGTATGTTCTGAGTGTTTAGGGAGCTCATAGAAGACAGTGATTGATTTTGTCTGGAAGGAAGTTGTGGGCAGTGTGAAAAGTCTGATAAAAAAAATGGACCAAGGGAGACCACAGAGAAAAGGGCATGTGTTAATTAGTTGTCACAGAACAAATTTAAACCCATCTATCCCAGAAGCCCAGAAAGGGGCCAGCAGGAGCTGAGCTCCTGCTGAGCAAAGGCCTAGTCGTGCCAAGGTGCCTGGCATGATAAGAGGAGTATCTGGACATCTGAAATCCATGTCGTACTCTGGGCTTCATGCTGCACCTCATTTAAGTCCAGTAGTTGTTTCTTGGACTGGACTGTGAACATCCAAGGAGTCAGGCTTTTGTTTCGATTATATTTAAGTGGCACATAAAACATTCAAATTTGTTGAATAAAGAAATGAAATACTAAATACATGAATGTCAATACAACTCATAAAAAAATAAGAAATTTTACTTATTGATTCATTTATTGTTGGTCATTAGATCAGGTCATTAGATCAGATCAGGTCATTAGATCCTCCTTTGGATCAGGGCATGGGTTCTGAGTGTTTCTTCTTTAATATTATTCTGATGGGATATTGACACAATATATACACAGGAAGAACCTACCATGCTATGTAGTTTTGACAGATTAGAACTTTGCTGTTATATCCTGATATCAACTAAAGGAGAATGAAAAGAGTGTCAAGCAGGCTTTGCCATTTATATCATATCTCTCTTCCATTTTCTCTACTGGAAATTACCCGGGATGAGGCTTAATTGAATTACTCAATATTCTGGCACATCAACCCATATGCAAATGAAAAACATTACCTTTGGACAAAGCAAAAATAAAGTGAAAACATTTTTCAATAAATAAAAAACATATCAATTTCATAGTATACAACTTGAATAAAAACTAACCTTATAGATACAGTGCATAAAGTACATTAAAAGATGCTCTCCTAAGGTGGTCTGTGACTACAGTGTTCACTACAGTGTCTGTCAGCTACAATCAGGCACTTAGAGTAACTTTCCATTTGTGTGATGACCAGGCAGTTCACTGCTGTGAGCAGAAGACAGTAATGTCAATTTTAACAAATCTTTAAAATGTGTGTCCATAAAATGACCCTAGTTCAATGACCTACAGTTAGAATGTGTACACTTGAAAAGCTCCATAAATAAAACTTCTGATTTCAATTTGAAAGATACATATATACGATATTTACAAACTATAGGATAAATTATAGTCTTAAGAATGAACATCAGATTATAACTATCAGGAGAGATGGGAGGAAGAAAGGAAGGGAGGGAGGGGGAGAAAAAGAATGGGAAGAAAGAGCAAAAGAGAAAAGAATAACAATTCTAAAGCTGTAGAAAAGAAGAAATAATTCTATGAATGTAGTGGTTATTGGATTGTGCTGTTAATCCAGCGGGATGCCACACAGTTGCCCAGAAGACATTCTTCTGCCACGTGTAAGGTTCATAAAGGTGGTGATGACAAGAGTAATTACAACAATATTGAGGATAAATAAACTCACTATTGAAAGCAGTAAGCAATTTATCCAAGGTTAATAAGACTAAATAGAGATGTAAGATTTTAACCCAGGATGCATGATTCTCTGACTCATGTTCTTACACATTGTAAGAAATAGTTTAAAATTTAGATTAGAGAATCTATGAAGGAAAATAACCTTTGGTTCACGCTTTTTAAAGAGCGGTTCATGGAATATTTGCATCCAATGACATGGCGTATTTTTCAAAATGCAGATTCTTTGATCCAACCCTGACTCAATTAATCAGTATCTTTAGGATAGAGCTCAGGCATCAGAATTCTAACAAGCTCTGTGGTTGATTCATAAGCACGTGAAAACTTGGGCATCATAGACCCAACCAAAATGAAGTCATGGATAATCCCTTTCCTGGAGGTGAGTGTTGGTACCCTGGTACTGTACTGAATGGGGAGTGTCAGTCAGCATGTCCTCTTCATTTCCTGTTAAGGGTGTAGTACATTTTTAGACTTGATTCTATAGCTTCAATTGTCTAAAAAATTTCCTGTTTATAACGAGTCACATACTATTATCTGCCTAAGAGTTTCCTGAATTTGGGACTATTTTCTTACTCTAGGCCTACACTTGATGCCAGTAACCCAATATCACCATCTTTACATGAGTATTTTATTTTGTCATTTGAGCAAAAGATGTCTTGACATAGTAGAAATAGCTGCAATTATTTAAATTAATCTTGATAATTTCATTCCAAGTATACTTGTTTAGAGAGATACATACAATTTTTCAATTAAATTTTTATGCTAAATATAGTAGCCAGTTCTTAATTGCATGAGGAAAATATGAAAGCATTTAACAGCAAGAAGAGAAACATGCAAACCTTGCAATTAAATATTATTATCATTTAAGCAAAGTACATAGATAACTTTGGAGACCTTGAATTGTGATTGTTGTTATTTATGTGTGTCTGTGTGTGTGTGCTGGGGTAGGGATATTTTTAGTCAAATCTATACTTTATATTATAAATTTTCTAAGGCTTTATTTTGATTTCTTAAAGTACAATGATCTTCACCTTCTGGGCACCTAATATTTCCAATGGACAGATGAACTTTCTAACAAAGAGACACAGAGATTCAGAAAAGATGTAGAATGTTGAAGCAAAACTGGATTTGTTCTATGTGATAACTTGAATATACATTTGCAACACATAATTCCACAGTTCACTATTCATGTAAAACAGTTTTACATGTTTTACAAGAAGAGAAATATGCCCCCAAAATAAAAATAACAGCTGAACTAGTGCTGTTAACAGGACTTCTTTGAAGATGGAAATGTTCTGTATCTAAAATGCCAATACTAGAGATACTAGCCACATTGAACACTTCACTTGAAATGTACCTAGTGCAATGGAGGAACAGAATTTGATTTTACTTTTAAATTTAAATGGCTATATATGGCTAGTGTTGGCTAGCACAGCTCTCCAGTGTAGACTAGTCCAGATATTTAAGATTTTCTCAACATACATGCTATATTTTGAAAGTATATATGTAAGAAAGTGAGAAGTAAAATATGGTACAAATAAAAGATTTTTTAAAGGGGTTTTTCACAAAGGAAAATCAATACCATAAATTGGGTTGGCCAAAAAGTTTGTTCGGGTTTTCTATAAAATGCCATGGATAAACCAAGTTGAATTTTTGGCCAACCCAATAAATTACATATAGCACAATTTTACACAACAACAAGATTAACAGTCATCTCCAACTTTGGGAAATGTTCCAATGTCATGTTGCTCTGTGACCTCCATGTGGGGGCCACAGAGCTTGAGTTAATGTGCCGCTGTGACTGATAGCTGGTTCCTTCTACAGTGTCTAAATGTTTGTATTGTCATTAATTCTAGCAAGAGATGAAGCCTGGGGCAGGAATGGGGACTTTGATTCAGATGAGGAAGAAAAAATACAAGTTTTTATTCACTTTGGGATGAGAATTTTTGGGTAATTCTGTCATCTTTTCTGGATATAAAATTATAGGTTAACATAAAACAATGTTTTACCACTTCCCCCTGGCCTCCGTAGTTTTTCATGAGGACTCTACTGTCATCAAAATGGTTTTCCTGCATAAGTATGTAACAAGTTTGATTATGATGGATCTTTATGTAGATTATTTTGGATTTACCCTAGTTGTGGTTTGTACAGCCTCATGTATCTCCACATTCATGGGTTTTACAAAATTTAGGATATTTCTAGCCGGTTTTTGAGTTCCTTCTTTCAGCTTCTCTCTTCCCCCATCAGCCTTCATGCACACTTGAGGGAAGGAGTGCCTCCCTGTTATGAGCGGGTTGGGTGGGAGCTGCAGCTTGCCGGTAGGCCTCTGTGGATGTCACCATGCCTGGAATGCACTGGAGTGCCTTCACTACCACTACCCATGTGGTGTCCACGTATAGTGTGTTCTCTACCGCTGGGAACTGCTGAAAGTTCTAGCTCTCCACCAGGCTTCCTCTGACCCCACCCCAGTTGGAAACAGAGAGGTGCTTCATACCAACATGATGGCCAGGAAGTCCTGCTTCCTTATATGGTCTCCATTAACATTATGTGAAATGGAGGCTCATTACTACACATCAAAGACGAACATCCTTGTTTCTTATCAGCCATCTCTGACACCACCCCAGAATGAGGCTGGACCCCCATTATAGCCTGTGATGTTGCATGTTTAGACTCCCCAGTTGGCTTTTGGTGTCCTGGGTGGATGTGGGCCTGCAGAGGTTGGCTGTAGTATAGTGGTTATTGCCTAAATGTTTTCTGTCCTACTAGACTACCCCTTTCTAGTTCCTTTGGCTAGATAAAGCAGCCTTTATTTGAGCTTTCTTGCAGTTGTTCTACTCCTTTTGGGATTTCTGACTCTCTAGCTTTTTTTCAGCTACAAGTCTGGGATGTATGAGGCAAAAAGAAAGCCCAGAGAATTCACTACCATATTGTCCTTGAGCCTCCTGGTCCCTGACCAGTATACATTTTCTCTTACCTTCCAGATTGTTCTTATGATTGTTTCACATATATGTCCATGCTTCTAGTTGTATTTAGTGGAAGGATAATAAGACTGCATGCGTACTCCATCTTCTCATATGTGAAAGTACCTGGTATAATTTTTAATATTAAATTTAAAAAAAAGATAACATGGAATTCCTGTGATGGGGATAGGAACTGTTCTTAGCACATTATGTACATTTTATCCTCATAATAACCCTAAAGATGACTCTTTTCATTAGTCCAGTTTCCTCAGGATGGAAATCAAGTCCCAAGGAGGCTGAATAATTCTGCAACAGGGGTGAGTTCAGCAGGCTCACACTGACAAGGAAGGCTGGCTCCTGGGTGTTACCTCTGGGGACTGATGAGAGAGCTTCTGTGTGGCAGAATTGGGGGGGCAGGCTGTGTCAGTGTGACTCTTCTGCTGGAGATTGAGTAGCTGCTTATCACTGCTTAGTATTATCACTGCTACCTGGCTACATGACTGACCCCAGGGCAAGTGCTGGACACCAAGTCTTGTGTGGGCATCCCTGGCTGGTGACACTTAGCATGGGTCGTAACCCATCATTTTGGGGGAGATTATGCACTTTTCAGAACAACTGGAAGCTTGCCTTTCTTTGTGGACCTCATCTTTCTCCTTGGATGATTTTAATCTGTGTCCTTTTACAGTAATAAACCATCACTGAGCATGAATTCTTTTGAGTTCTGTGACTCTTTTGAGCAAATCACCAAACATGAAGTGGTCTTGGTGACCACGAGCACACCAATCTCAGGTCCTATTAGTGGGGGAAAATCCATCTTTTTCCAGAACCTTACCCTCAAGATGCTAGCTTTAACACATAGGCTTAGTTGAATGACTGGATTATTTTATATCTGCAAGTTGCTTCTCTTGGATACTATGTTTATGTGATATGTGATAGCCAGGCCAGAAGCACTGTTTCATATTAATATATTCTTTTTTCTCCCTAGCGATGTCTCAGACATTTTTCTTGCTAACAGATATCTCTTTTCATTTAAAAAAATGAAAAATTAAAGATATTTCTTAATCTGGAAGAAAAAAATCTCAAAGCCCATCTTTTATTAATTTCTGAATTTCTGGAATATGACAGATCACTGCACAATGGGAATACTTTGAATCACCCGGACAGACCCTAGGCTTGTGACCTGTGACAGAGCATTGAGTTTCAGCATTAAACTGATTCTCTGTACCATAGGGCTCCAAATTATATTACAAATGGACCAGAAGACATTATTAGAGTAATCTGAGTAATAGAGATATATTATCAAATCTTATATTTAGGAAAGATCATCATGATTTTGATAAAGAAATTACCACTTGTATAACATAACCCTAATAAAGTTTACAAAGCAGCTTACCTTTTGGGCCTTAAAAACATTTTCTTGCCACTAGCCCACTTTGAGAGAAGCTGATCCTTATCTGCCTTCATCCCTGCCAGAGGAGCCCAAGAATCTATGGCATTTATATGTGTATACTTGAGACAGTCAATTCCTAGGCAGATTGATAAGAAGTCCAGGGGTCCGAAAGTTGAAAGGAGTCTGGAATTCTCAAGGAGGAAGAAAGGACAAACTTTTTTTTTCCCTCTACGTTCCTTAGGATTATATAACAATAATGTATCCTGCTTGAGGGCAGTCTCTGGAAAAAACCTTCTGGCTAATCCTGTTATCTTAAAATGTAAATTATGGGAGTAGGTCTAGTGAGGTCTTTACAACCTCCAGACATTCTTTTGATTCAGTGTAATAACTGTGAGAGTATATAACTCCACTGCTAACACTAGCAAGGGGGTACTCTTTGTGCCCCCTTCTGATGCCTATGTCAGAAGCTTTCTCTATCTCCTTTATACTTTAATAAAACTATTACACAAAAGCTCTGAGAGATCAAGCCTCGTCTCTGGCCCCGGATTGAATTCTTCTCCTCCGGAGGCCAAGAATCCCGGCGTATTTTCGCGGTTCAGCAAAAACCTTTCATACTGTGTCCTTCCTGTGAGTCCTGAATCAGTGTTCAGACCCAACAGGGCACTTCTGTGGACTGGCAAGCTTCAGGCCAACTCTGTTTTTTCTCCAAGGGCCTCTCTAGGGACTGCACTCTCATCAGACATCAATTCCAGAAGGATCACTGGGCTGTTAAAATTAATTAATAAAATTTTACAACTAACTTTCACAATATTAATCTCTTAATTATCCTGTAAGCAGCAATTACAGAGCTCATGGTTCTTTTGCCACCACTTCCATGGTTTATACATGAAAATTAGCATTTTAACACGAAGTTCTGTTACATATTGACAACTCAGGACCCTAGAGATTATTGGAAATTGCATTTCATTAAAGGGCAAGTGACTGAGTGGAATTTTATCCCTGAAAGCTCAGCTCTGGATTGTTATTTTGGTAACTTCTAAGGTTTGTTTAGCCAACTGTATCCAAATCAGCATTCCTCTTATTGCTCTTGAATTTTGATCATGAACTATATTTTTGTCCCTCTGTCTATGACTGTTTGCAGTGTGCAAAAATTAAAATCGTCAAAGGCTTTAGGCACTGTGCCCTTTGGACCCCCTTCTGCTCACACTGGTGTTTGTGCACCGTGGACTGTACCTCCTCATTCCCACTCACTCAGTGACTCTTAATTGCGAGAGAACGAATCCAGATGCTCAGACTGGACAGTCCTCTCCTTTCCCTTGTGAAGTGGGCTTGCCATTGGGGAGCATCTCCTCTCCTTCTCTGTTACCCAGGAAGATGCCTGCAGATATGTGTGTCTCATCCTGGGGCACAGTTTGATAAGCCCTGTCACCCACTGATTTTAGCTACATTCCTCAATACTTGTGTTGTTCTGTACAAAAAAAAATGTTGTTCTTTAACTCTTAGTTGGTTTAGGTACCAACTGGGTAAGAAAGGCATCTTGCATGTCCAGACCCAGTTCTTTCCACTAATCCACCAGCTTAGAGATTTTGTGGGAGCAGAATACATGAGCAGCCCACATGGTGTGGTAACCATTGCAAGTAAGCCATGAAATCACCTTCCACAGCAAGAGACTGAATTTCATGTAATGTAATATTTAACAATAATAATAATATTTCTTTCATGTGTGTGTGTGAGTCGCTCAGTTGTGTCTGACTTTTTGTGACCCCATGGACTGTAGCTTGCCAGGCTCCTCTGTCCATGGAATTTCCAGGCAGGAATACTGGAGTGGGTTGTGATACCCTTCTTCAGGAGATCTTCCCATCCCAGGGATCGAACCAAGGTCTCCCACATCAGGGGTAGACTTACTGTCTGAGTCACCCTTATATCCTAATCTAAAAATTGTTTAAAAGTATATTCATGTCTCCTTTTTTGTAATATATATCGTGTTTTCAACCAGAATCTAAAATCTCAAAGGAGTGCAGTCATGTCTTAGGCTTCAGTGTATCCTCCCCAGACCTTAAAATGATACTTTAACTATAACAGACACTTGTTCAATGTTCAGGCTTCCCTGTCCATCACCAACTCCTAGAACCTGCTCAAACTCATGTCTGAGTTGGTGATGCCATCCAACCATCTCATTCTCTGTCATCCCTTTTTCCTCCTGCCTTCAATCTTTCCCAACATCAGGGTATTTTCCAATGAGTCAGGTCTTCGCATTAGGTGGACGAAGTATTGGAGTTTCAGCTTCAGCATCAGTTCTTCCAATGAAAATTCAGGACTGATGTTCTTTACGATTGATGGTTTGATCTCCTTGCAATCCAAGGGACTCTCAAGAGTCTTCTCCAACAACACAGTTCAAAAGCATCAATTCTTCTGTGCTCAGCTTTCTTCATGGTCCAGCTCTCATGTCCATACATGACTACTGGAAAAACCAAAGCTTTGACCAAATGGATTTTGTCAGCAAAGTAATATCTCTGCTTTTTAATATGCTGTCTAGGTTGGTCACAGCCTTTCTTCCAAGGAGCAAGCATCTTTTAATTTCGTGGCTGCAGTCACTATCTGCAGTGATTAAAGAGCCCAGAAAAATAAAGTTTCTCTCCAATTCCACTGTTTTCCCATCTATTTGCCATGAAGTGATGGGACCAGATGCCATGATCTTATTTTCTGAATGTTGAGTTTTAAGCCAACTTTTTCACCCTCCTCTTTCACTTTCCTCAAGAGGCTCCTCAGTTCCTCTTCACTTTCTGCCAGGGTGGTGTCATCTGCATATCTGAGGTTTGTGATATGTCTCTGAGAAATCTTGATTCCAGCTTGTGCTTCATCCAGCCCAGCATTTCTCATGATGTACTCTGCATGTAAGTTAAATAAACAGGCTGACAATATATAGCTTTGACATACTCCTTTCCAATTTGGAACCAGTCCATTGTTCCATGTCCAGTTCTTACTGTCGAATCTTGACCTGAATACAGATTTCTCAGGAGGCCAGTAAGGTGGTCTGGTATTCCTATCTCTTTAAGAATATTCCTCAGTTTGTTGTGACACACACAGTCAAAGGATTGGTGTTGTCAATAAAGCAGAAGTAGATATTTTTCTGGAACTCTCTTGCTTTCTTGATGATACAACAGATTTTGGCAATTTGATCACTGGTTCCTCTGCCTTTTCTAAATCCAGGTTGAACATCTGGAAGTTTTTGGTTCACGTACTGTTGAAACCTCACTTGGAGAGTTTTGAGCATTACTTTGCTAGCATGTCAGATGAGTGCAGTTGTGCAGTAGCTTGAACATTCTTTGACATTGCCTTTCTTTCGGATTGGAATGAAAACTGATTTTTCCAGTCCTGTGGCCACTTTTGAGTTTTCCTAATTTGCTGGTATTTTGAGTGCAGCACTTTAACAGCATCATCTTTTGGGGCTTGAAATAGCTTAGCTGAAATTCCATCACCTCCAGTAGCTTTGTTCACAGTGATGCTTCCTAAAGCCCACTTGAGTTCAGACTCCAGGATGTCTGGTTCTTGGTGAGTATTCACACCACTGTGGTTATCTGGGTCATTAAGATCTCTTTTGTATAGTTCTGTTATTTTTGAGACTGCACCCAAGTATTGCATTTCAGACTCTTTTGTTGACTATGAGGGCTACTCCATTTCTTCTAAGGGATTCTTGCCCACAGTCATAGATATAATGGTCATCTGAGTCGAATTCACCCATTTTGGTCCATTTTAGTTCATTGATTCTTAAAATGTTGATGTTCACTCTTGCCATCTCCTGTTTGAACACTTCCAACCTTGATTCATGGATGTAACATTCCAGGTTCTTATGCAATATTGTCCTTCATAGCATCAGACTTTACTTACATCACCAGTCACGTTTACACTTGGGTGTTCTTTTTGCTTTGGCTCCATCTCTTCATTCTTTCTGGAGTTATTTCTCCACTGTCCTCCAGTAACCTATTGGGCAACTACCAACCTTAGATGTTCATCTTTCAGTGTTATATCTTTTTGCCTTTCCATACTGTTCATGGGGTTCTCAAAGCAAGAATATTGAAGTGATTCACCCTTCACTTCTTCAGTGGATCACATTTTGTCAGAACTCTCCAGCATGACCCACCCGTCTTGGGTCATGGCTCATAGCTTCATTCAGTTCGACATGGCTGTGGTCCATGTGATCAGTTTGGTTAGTTTTCTGTGATGGTGGTTTTCATATAAGGATATTTGTTGACTATAAGGACATTTGTTGGTAAGATAATGTCTTGAATTTTATTTAATACACTGCCTAGGTTTGTTATAGCTTTCCTTCCCAGGAACAAGTGTCTCTAATTTCATGGATGCATTTACCATCCACAGACATTTTGAAGCCCAAGAAAGGAAAATCTGTCACTGTTTCCACCTTTTCCACATCTATTTGCAATGAAGTAGTGGGACTGGATGCTATGATCTTGGTTTTTTGAATGTTGAATTTTAAGCAAGCTTTTTCACTCTCTTCTTTCACCCTCATCAAAATGTTCTTTAGTTCCTTTTCACTTTCTGTCACTAGAGTGGTATCATCTGCATATCTGAGGTTATTGATATTTCCCCTGGCAATCTTGATTCCATCCTGTGATTCATCTAGTTCAGTATTTCACAGAAGGTGTACGGCATATAAATTAAATAAGAAGGGTGATATATATATACAGTTTTGTCTTATTATTTCCCCCAATTTTGAACCAGTCTATTGTTGCTTCTCGACTGCATGCAAATTTCTCAGGAGACAGGTAAGGTGGTGTGGTATTCCTATCTCTTTAAGAATTTTCCAGTTTGTTGTGGTCCACACAGTCAAAGACTTTCATGTAGTCAATGAAGCAGAAGTAGATGTTTTTCTGGAATTTCTTTCTCTATGTTCCAACAATGTTGGCAATTTGATCTCTGGTTCTTCTACCTTTGGACTTCCCTGATGGCTCAGTTGGTAAAGAATCTCCCTGCAATGTGGGAGGCCCCGGTTTCATTCTTGGGCTGGGAAGATCCTCTGTAGAAGGGATAGGCTGTCCACTCCAGTATTCTCAGGCTTCTCTTGTGACTCAGCTGGTAAATAATCTGCTTGCATTGTGGGAGACCTGGGTTTGATCTCCGGATTTGGAAGATCCCCTGAAGAAGGCAAAGGCTACCACTACAGTATTCTGGCCTGGAGAATTCCATGGACTGTATAGTCAATGGGGTCGCAGAGTCAGACACAACTGAGTGACTTTCACTTTCACTTTCCTCTACATTTTCTAAAACCATCTTGTATATATGGAAGTTTTCAGTTCACATACTGCTGAAGCCTAGTTTAAAGGATTTTGAGCTTAGCCTTGCTAGCATGTGAAGTGAGCTCAACTGTATGGTAGGTTGTACCTTCTTAGACATTATCCTTTTTCACAATTGAAATAAAAACTGACCTGTGGCCACTGCTGAGTTTTCCTAATTTGCTGACAACTTGAGTGCAGCACTTTAACAGCATCATATTTTAGAATTTGAAATAGCTCAGCTGGAATTCCATCACATCTCCTAGCTTTGTTTGTGGTAATTCTTCTTGAGGCCCACTTGATTTCATACTCCAGGATGTTTGGTTCTAGCTGAATGACCACACCATCATGGTGTTCTGAGTCATTAAGACAATTTTGGTATAGTTCTTCTGTGTATTCTTGCCACCTCTTCTTAATCTCATCTGCTTCTGTTAGGTCCTTTCCATTTCTATCCTTTATCATGCCCATTCTTGCATTAAATGTTCTCTTGATATTTCCAATTTTCTTGAAGAGGTTTTTAGTGTTTCTCAATCTATTGCTTTCCTCTGTTTCTTTGCATTGCTCATTTAAGAAGGCTTTCTTATCTCTTCTTGCTGTTCTCTAGAACTCTGCATTCAATTGGGTATATCTTTCCCTTTACCATTAGAGAAACTAATATTCTTTAGACCGATATGTACTCCACAGGCAAAAATGAATAAAGCTAACAAAGCTGCTTACAGAGAAATGCACTGCTGTAATCTACAAGGTGGATGAACAGAGGAGGCAAATTCAGTAAAATACGTGTTAGTATTTTAAGAAATGTATACTAGATACCAAAGTCCTAAACTCAGTGTGTTCAATGCTGACATCTGTGTATCAGAAATAATTTAAATTCAAACTACTTTGGGAAATATAGAAGGGCAATTTCATTAATGTATGTAGAGTTGGTCTTCATTATTTTCAGGTCCCCCTAAATACAAACTTTCCTACTAGCTAAAATATATTTATGACCCCCAAATCTACACCCTCAGTACTTTCACGGTCATTTGTGGACATGTGCAGAGTAAAAAAATCAGTCTCCCCGTGTGCCCACTCTCAGCCAAGGTCGAAATAAGCATTGACTCTGCCCACTTGTTTCAGCACTCACACTCCAAACAGATGTCCTTTTCATCATCTATCTAGCTTATAGTGTGTTTTTATTTTGTTTAATTTTTGAATTTTTGTGCCTCTTTTTGGTAGTCTTCCCATTTAAAATGGTCCACAGGTATAGTGCTGACATGATGTCTAGTGTTCATAAGTACAAGAAGGCTACAGTGTGTCTTACATTTAAGATATACATGCTAGAAAAGCTTCATCCAGGTATGAATTATAGGACTGTTGCCTGTAAGTTTTATGTTAATGAACCAACCTCTCTTGCTGTTATGATAATTCAACAGATGTTGACATTTTGATCTCTGGTTCCTCTACTTTTCTAAATACAGCTTGAACATCAAGAATTTCTCAGTTCACATACTATTGAAGGCTGGCTTGGACAATTTTGGATATTGCTTTGCTAGTGTGTCAGATGAGTGCAATTGTGTAGTAGTTTGAACACTTCTTGCCATTGTCTTTCTTTGAGATTTGAATGAAAACTCACCTTTTCCAGTCCTGTGGCCACTGCTGAGTTTTCCAAATTTGCTGGCATATTGAGTGCAGCACTTTCACAGCATCATCTTTTAGCATTTGAAATAGCTCAGCTGGAATTCCATCACCTCCATTAGCTTTGTTCATAGTGATGCTTCCTAAGGCCCACTTGACTTTGCACTCCAGGATGTTTGGTTCTAGGTGAGAGATCACACCATCGTGGTTATCTGGGTCATGAAATTTCTTTGTATAGTTCTTTGTGTATTCTTGCCACCTCTTCTTAATATCTTCTGCTTCTGTTAGCTCCATACCTTTTCTGTCCTTTATTGAGCCCATCTTTGCATGAACTGCTCCCTTGGTATCTCTAACTTTCTTGAAGACATCTCTAGTCTTTCCCATTCTATTGTTTTCCTCTATTTCTTTGCACTGATCACTGAGGGAGGCTTTCTTATCTCTCCTTGCTATTCTTTCAGACTCTGCATTCAAATGGGTATATCATTCTTTTCCTCGATTGCCTTTAGCTTCTCTTCTTTTCTCAGCTATTCGTAAGTCCTCCTTGGCCAACCATTTTGCGTTTTAGCATTTCTTTTTCTTGGAGATGATCTTGATCACTGCCACCCATACAATGTCACGAACCTCCATCCATAGTTCTTCATGCACTCTATCAGATCTAATCCCTTGAATCTATTTGTCACTTCCACTTTATAATCGTGAGGGATTTGATTTAGTTCATACCTGAATGGTCTTGTGGTTTCCCCTACTTTCTTCAACTTAAGTCTGAGTTTGGCAATAAGCAGTTAATGATCTGAGCCACAGTCTGCCCCCGGTCTTGTTTTTGCTGACTGTATAGAGCTTCTCCATCTTTGGCTGCAAAGAATATAATCAATCTGATTTCGGTGTTGACCATCTGGTGATGTCCATGTGTAGAGTCGTTTTTGTGTTGTTGGAAGAGGGTGCTTCCTATGACCAGTGCATTCTCTTGGCAAAACTCTGTTAGCTTTTGCTCTGCTTCATTTTGTACTCTAAGGTCAAATTTGACTGTTACTCCAGGTGTCTCTTGTCTTCCTACTTTTGCCTTCAGTCTCCTATGATGAAAAGGACATCTTTCTTGGGTGTTACTTCTAGAAGGTCTTGTAGGTCTTCATTGAATTATTCAACTTTAGCTTCTTCAGCATTATTTGTTGGGGCATAGACTTGGATCACTGTGATATTGAATGGTTTGCCTTGGAAACAGGTCCTTCTGTCATTTTTGAGATTGCACCCAAGCACTGCACTTCAAATCCTTTGGTTGACTATGAGAGCAATCCATTTCTTCTAAGGGATTCTTGCCCACTGTAATAGATACAATGGTTATTTGAATTAAACCCACCCATCCCCATCCATCCATTCCCAATTCACTGATTCCTAAAATGTTGATGTTCATTCTTGTCATCTCCAGCTTGACCATGTCCAGTTTACCTTGATTCATGGTCCTAACAGTCCAGGTTCCTATGTAATATTGTTCTTTACCGCCTCAGATTTTACTTTCACCACCAGGCACATGCATAACTAAGTGTCATTTCCACTTTGGCCCACCCTCTTCATTCTTTCTTGTGCTATCAGTAATTGCCCTCTAAGATCACGACATCCGGTCCCATCACTTCATGGCAGATAGATGGGGAAATAATGAAAACAGTGACAGACTTTATTTTTTGGGGCTCCAAAGTCACTACAGATGGTGACTGCAGCCATGAAATTAAAAGATACTTGCTCCTTGGAAGAAAAACTATGACAAACCTAGACAGCATATTAAAATGCAGAGATATCACTTTGCCAGCAAAGGTCTGTCTAGTCAAAGCTATGGTTTTTTTCAGTAGTCATGTATGGATTTGAGAGTTTGACCATGAAGAAGGCTGAGAGCTGAAAAACTGATGCTTTTGAACTGTGGTGTTGGAGAAGACTCTTGAGAGTCCCTTGGACTGCAAGGAGATCAAACCAGCCAACCCTAAAGGAAATCAGTCCTGAACATTCATTGGAAGGACTGATCCTGAAGCTGAAGCTCCAATATTTTGGCCACCTGATGCGAAGAGCCTACGCATTAGAAATGATCCTGATGCTGAAAAAGATTGAAGACAGGAGGAGAAGGGGACAACAGAGGATGAGATGGTTGGCTGGCATCACCAACTCAATTGACATGAGTTTGAGAACACTCTGGGAGATGGTGAAGGACAGGGAAGCCTGGCATGTTACAGTCCATTGGGTCACAGAGAGTTGGACATGACTGAGTGACTGAGCAACAAAAACAACAACTTCCCCCGTAGCATATTGGACACCTTCTAACCTGGGAGCTCATCTTCTGGAGTCATATCTTTTTGCCTTTTCATCCTGGTTGTGGAGTTCTCATGGCAAAAATACTCGAGTGGTTTGCCATTCCCTCCTCCTGTGCACCACATTTTTCAGAACTCTCCACTGTGACCTGTCCATCTTGGGTGGCTCTGCACAGCATAGCTCATAGTTTCATGGAGTTATACAAGCCCCTTCCCCACGACAAGACTGTGATCCATGAAAGGGAGCCAAAATTAGAATGACTATTATTTATGGGCTTCCCTCATAGCTCAGTCGGTAAAGAATCTGCTTGCAGTGCAGACCTGGGTTTGATTACTGGGTTGGGAAGATCCCCTGGAGAAGGAAATGGCAACCCACTCCAGCATTCTTTTTTTATTATTATTATTATTTTTATTTATTTTAGTTGGGGGCTAATTACTTTACAATATTATAGTAGTTTTTGCCATACACTGACATGAATCAGCCATGGGTTTACATGTGTTCTCCTTCCTGGACCCCCCTCCCACCTCCCTCCCCATCCCATCCCTCTGGGTCATCCCATTGCCCCAGCCCTGAGCATTTGTCTCATGCATCGAACCTGGAATGGTGTTCTGTTTCACATATGATAATATACATGTTTCAATGCTATTCTCCCAGAACGTCCGACCCACACCTTCTCCCTCAGAGTCCATAAGACTGTTCTATGCATCTGTGTCTCTTATTCTGTCTCGCATATAGGGTTATTGTTACCATCTTTCAAATTCCATATATATGCATTAGTATACTGTATTGTTGTTTTTCTTTCTGGCTTACTTCACTCTGTATAATGGGCTCCAGTTTCATCCATCTCAATAGAACCAATTCAAATGTAATTTTTTAATGGCTGAGTAATATTCCATTGTGTATACGTACCACAGCTTCCTTATCCATTCGTCTGCTGATGGACATCTAGGTTGCTTCCATGTCCTGGCTATTGTAAACAGTGCTGTGATGAACATTGGGGTACACGCGTCTCTTTCAATTCTGGTTTCCTCGGTGTGTATGCCCAGCAGTGGGATTTCTGGGTCATATGGCAGTTCTATGTCCAGTTTTTTAAGGAATCTCCACACTGTTCTCCATAGTGGCTGTACTAGTTTGCATTCCCACCAACAGTGTAAGAGGGTTCCCTTTTCTCCACACCCTCTCCAGCATTTATTGCTTGTAGACTTTTGGATAGCAGCCATTCTGACTGGTGTGAAATGGTACCTTATTGTGGTTTTGATTTGCATTTCTCTAATAATGCCACTCCAGTATTCTTGCCTGGAGAATCTCATGGAGAGAGAAGCCTGGCAGCCTACAGTCCATGGGGTCACAAGAGTCGGACACAACTTACTGACTAAACCACCACTATGTTATTTTATAAACTGTGGGTGTCTGTCATGCTTTTAAGAATGTCTTTCATTATTGTTTCTTTTTCTTTTCTGTTGAACTATCTCATTCAATGTAAGGTCTTTGTTTTTATTTGTTTTGTTTGATTGTTTATCTGTATTTTTACAATATTGTTCAACTTTGAGGCAGAAATATTTTATTCAATGATTGATTGAAGTGGAAGAATAGATGTTGCTTCTAACATGGGATAATAGCTTCTGATGTTTACTAATATGATATATGAGAAGCATTTCAAGGGTTTAGTCTTTAAAACCAGGCACACTATAAGTAGGGTACCAATATCAATACATACATATTTTGAAAAATCGTAAGATATTTCTATTTCTATTTCAATTCACAAAGTAGTGAGTTAGATACTTAGGCATAATTGAACTGGTTAAGCAGAATTATATTTGAATCCTGAATATTTCCATCTCTCAAGTACATTCTACTCAAGAAGGACACTTTAGCTGATATACCTGTAGAGCTCTTAAGCTTTCTTTCTTGAATAACAATTTCTGTTGCAGGAAGACAAGATTAAGTGAACCTTGAACCATGGAGCATTAAGAGGCACTCTGGATGAGGGATCTGGGTGGACAAGAAGTGCATTCACCTGAAGCAGGTACCTCGGCTTAAAAGTCCCAATTCCAGCGTCTCAGCCTTCAAGGATGAGTGCATTCCTGCCATGCAGTGCTGATCTCTGAAAGAAGCGGGACAGGCTAGCTCATGCTGTCCTAGCTAGTGGACTCCATGGAATCCACTAACAGGTCACCGGGTGCCTGGTGAGAGCTCCTCCTTAAAAGTCAGACTGACTCCAGAAATTGAGCTGCCAGCAATTTAACCTGGTAAAATATAGGGACCCAAAAGAGCCTCTGGTCTGTCTAGTCTTGACATCAATCACACCTTTTGCTGTGGAGTAGACTCTGTCCTCATCTGTTCATCTGTGGTTTAGCATCTAGTTAGCAGGCAGGCCCTGCAGGACTTCACTGCAGCCAGGTACATGGGGAAGAGCCCCACAAAAAGAACAGGCCTGAGTAGGTGGGGGTGAGGCAGCAACTTCGCAACCAAAAGTCTTCCTTGTTCCTACTTAGGCCTACTTCCCTCTTTTCTAGTCCTGCTTCCTCAGTTCCTGTAAGAATTTTGCACCTGACTGTGAGGGGGCCTGGTCTTCAGGCTGTAGAAAATGCTGAATTGGAAATGAAAATGTTCCAGACTTCATTTCCAGCACTTCTTTTCAGACAAATCACTTTTGCTTTCCAAGAATCACATAGTAGGCAGAAAAGAAACTTGGGGAAGGATGGGATGCAGGCACATTTAAGTAATTATTCTAGTCTGTTCAGTTTGTCATAACAGAATACCATAGACCAGGTGACTTAAACAACAAACATTTACTTTCTCATGGTTCTGGAGGTTGGGGTGTAAAATTAAGATGTTAGATATTCAGTTCTTGGCAGGGCCTCCTCCTTACTTACAGCTCCTGTTTGCTCACTGTGTTCTCACTTGGAGAGAGAGAGCTCTCAGATGTCTCCTCCTATAAGGACACTGTTCCCATCATACCAGGGCCCCACCCTCATGAGCTTCTTTAACCTTGATTATGTCCATGTAGACCCCATCTCTAAATGCAGTAACGTGAGGGTTTGGCCTTCAGTGTACGAATTTGGAGGGAGGTACATAGTTCAGTCTAGAGCAGTAATCAGTACAAAATCATAGACTATTTCCTTCACCATTGGCATTTTAGGTAGAACTCCTATGAAAATGTTGATAATCACTTCATTTTGATCTTCAAAAACGGCAGTTTCATGTAGTTCAACTTCTTCATGAGGATGGTGCTTTCCTCTGTAGCTGATAATCCTTGACCACAGTGTGGCTATTTACCTGGAAATCTCTAAGTCTCCTTTTCTCCTGATGAGGGCCTTGGTACAAGTGTGGGCCAGGCGGGCACCTGGTAAAAGAGGCCCTGGGCAGTAGGAGGGCTCAGACCTTTCCACAAAACCACTAATCTTTTTAAATACACATCTCATGTGGTACATATATACAATGGAATATTGCATGCCCATAAAAAGGAGTGAAATCATGCCATTTGCAGCAACATGGATGTACCTAGAGATTATCATACTAAGTGAAGTAAGTCAACAGATAAAGTTAAAAGCTGTATGATATCACTTCTATGTGGTATCTAAAATATGACATAAATGAACTTATTTACAAAACAGAAACAGACTCACAGACATGGAAAACAAACATGATTATTGAAGGGGAGAGGGGAAGGATAAATTAGTTTGGAATTAGGAGATACAAACTATTATATATAAAATAGATAAATAATAAGGTCCTACTGGATATCATAGGTAACTATACTCAATATCTTTCAATAAACCATAAAGGGATATGAAAAAAAAACCACGTATATATAACTGAATCATTATGCTGTACACCAAAAACTAACACAACACTGTAAGTCAGCTATACTTCAATAAAAAATAAAGTAATTAATATAATTAAATGCCCATCACAAATCTTGCTCTTAAGTTTTGAGCACATCTTTGTTAACCTCCCCTCATTAGAATGCACAGTTGGTGGGAGAAAAGCCTTGTGTATCTTTCTTAGAGTTGCAGCCCCAGTGCTATAAATGATGCCCCAAATCCAATGTATTCATGAGATGTTTGTTGACTGGCTGGCTGACTGAACCAATGAACTAGTTCCACAGTTCATGGGACCGACCTGTATACCCCTTCTCTGTTGCCACACAGATTTAACTCAAAGCTCAGTCTAAACTTGGATCCTGTGTATGCTTTTACTAAGGTCACTCTACATGGCTGGCCTGGCCAGTCTGCTCCTCAAACCCACCTTTACTTTCCTAACCTAAAAGACCTCAGGTCTTCCCAGCTGCCTATTATCTCTGTTTCAGGGACACACTGGAGCCTGCAAGAAATGAGGCAGGTGGTTCCAATGATGCAATTCCTTTGTCCTCAGAAGAGCATTAGTAAAAAAAAAAAAAAAAACTATAGGAAAGACTATTTGTGGGTACATGGTCTGGCTTTACAAAGATTCAGACTTTTATGAATTACCATACATATAAATTTTGTTTATCTATAACATCCCAACTTTGAAGAAAAAATACAGACCTACTAATGTGAAAAAAAATTTAAAGTTTTCCTGAGCTACTGAAAAAACAGGAACCTCAAATTAAGACATTTACTACTTGGAATGTACCATTTAGGGAGCAACAAACTGTTACACAAGAATCAACAAAGAACGTGATTTCAGGTTTCCAGCAGTAAAATAAATTCCTTGATGGACATTAGGAAGTTGAAGGTTAAGTGTTGGTAGGGAAGGGTTCACCTCAAATGTGCATAGTGTGTCTCCCACAAACGGTGATGTTTATGTCACTTTGGAGAGGGGAGATAAACATAGGAACAGGGTAAGTGTTCCTAACAAGGCAAACAGTACATGCAGACCAGAGTCATTTTCCAACACACTCCACACCATTGCAGATGCACGGTAAATAAAAAGCACACAAAGTTTCATAGTTCGGATGTGGTTAGAGTTACCCTATGCTAAGCAGGGTAAGCCTCTCAGGACGTTTAGGCTGCTCTCATCTCTGATACCTTTGATGTGCAGTCTCAAGAACTAAACCTTTCTTACTACATGTCCCAGTATTGACAGGACTCATGCTGGCAGTCAAAGATATTAAGTGGGGTTGAATTAGCAGTGTTATGCCTTGAGCCTGTGCTTTAGAAGCAATTCTATAGATCGGCTGCTCTAAAAGCAAAGCAGAGTAAGATTGAAAATCAAGTTCTCTATCTCTCAGATAACTTAACAGATGTTCCCCTTCCTCCTCTGCTTTGGCACATGTTATCAATATTTCCAAGGTCTTCTTCCTACTAGCTACAGACATGCCTGAAGGTGTCCTTGTGCCTTGTTTTAACCAAGGATATGTGTGGAACTGTGTGGAAGTACTTTTATTGTAGGGCACAAATCTCCTCCCTCTCCCCCTTAAAGGCAAACGACGGACTCTCATTACCAGATCACAGGACAACGTGAGCAGATGCAGTTCCTGTCCCTCTGGGTCCCTGTTGAGTAAAACACTTCCTCCCAGCATGCCTTCTCCTTCACAACCTTTCGGAAACGAGGCATAAGCAAAAAATAAAATAGTATTGCTTAAACCCACTGAGACTTTGGTCTTGTTTGTTACATAGCATTATGGAATCTATTCTAACAAATACAGAAATGGTCAGGTGGAAGAGGAGCACAGTTTAACAGAAATGTCATTTTTTTGTGGCATAGCATGATTGCTGGTTGGCAGTCAGTGAGGAAATCGTCTTGAGAGTTTCAAATGAAGGTTCTCCTTAGCAGGCAGTGGCAAAATATTTGTTGAAATCCTTACCTGTGATAACTTAACAGGAAGTTGTACCTAGTGAAACTAATGATCCATGTACCTAAATGATTAGCTATAGAAACTAATATCTGTAACATTAGTAGTGTTGCTGATTGTTGTCAGCTCTGTTTGGTAAGGTAATACATGATAAAGGTGCACTAAGAAAGAATTGACTAGTGTACAGTAGAAGTGAAAAGGAATGTAGGAGCGTTCCCAAACCCAGAGACTGTTAAGATGGACAATAATATTCTTGACCCCAAACCAAGTGCTCCCTGGTGCTCTAGGGGTTAGGATTCGATGCTCTCTTTCTCCCTAAAAGGAAAATATTAGATTAGGAAAGACTTCCTGCTTCAAATGACCACTAAAACTTTTCAATCATTCAATATACTCCAGGGAAAGGATCAGAAGTAGAGTATGATACCTATTGTGTTTTTCAATTGGATCAAAATCAGAGTAGAGGGTAAAGTATGGCCGTGGTGGCCACACAAGCTAGATGAGCTCCAGGTCTCTGCCACTAAGTTGAACGAGACTCTCCTTGGGGGCAAGAAACCAAAATAGTATTGCAGCTTTGGAAACCACCTCAAAAATAGTGTGGGTATGGCTACCATCACACAGTACTCACTGGGATCAAACTGGCAAGAAATTGGCTAAATTTTGATGAGGGAATGGAAGCTGAGATTGTTCTAGGTGTGATGTGGGCACCTAAATATCTAGGCAAGATGTGACTATAGAAATCTTCACATCCCCGCCCATCACTCCTCTCCCTCCTGGAGGAGCCCTTCCCCAGCACCTTCTTTACATGTGGTTGAGGAAGAAGATGGAAGAGAGGGCTGTTTAAGCTGAAAGCAGGAAATATGGAAACGTGGAGTCTTTTTTGAAATGCGGACTGGAGAATTCTTCTTAAGGAGGGGAATCAAGATACAGTCTCCCTTCTCAGATGAGGACACTCGTTGTCTGCCTGATGGGGTTTCAGAGTTGTTGTGGCTCAGTGACTGTATCTAACCTCTCCAAAGGAGAGTTTGCCGCAGAGATTCTGTCCTTGTTCCACCACTGTATGGGGGCTACCTGGGACAGAAAATTGAGCTTTTTTGTTCATTGCTCTCTGGATCAAAAGGAACTCGACTCATACCCACTGAAGACATGACTTTGTCCCCTTGAGAGCCTGATGATGTACTGAAGGGAACTTTGTGTACTTTTGTGAACAGAAGTTGATCATCAACAAGTTGTATGTGGAAAGGAGAGTAAATTAAAAGGTGGACTTTGGTAGCCATCTGTGGTACCATTTACCCCTGATGCTCCCCTCTCCCCAGGCATCTCCTACCCTCAACGTTAGGTTTGACCCTGTGGCTTGCTTTGATCAATGAAATGTGACCTGATGAGATGTATCCCTTCCCAGGGGTAAAGTTAAGAATTGCTGACCAATTTTCCACACTCTCTTCCCCAACCAGAGCATACTCAGAATTCTGGGTTGAGGTAGCAATGGAACCTCTGTTAGCGTGAGTACCCAAGTGACATCAGTGAAATGAGCAGAGGCATATGGAGAAGGTCAAAAAAATTTGTTGTAAGCCATCTTCATTTTGAATTGTATGCTACAGCAATGTGATCTCCTATCTTGACAAATGCATCACTCATACATTGTAGTATCATAATCAATTGTCAATGCAAGTGCTAAATCCCTAGGAATATAGCTTAAAATATGAAATATCAGGGCCAGATATTTACTTCTGTAGGATATAGTGTCTGACATTCATTTGCTATGGGTCCCACAAAATTTTAATTTTTGGTTGACTTGTTCATTATATAGTTCATGCTGTTGAATATTTTGTAAGCCCCTTGAGAGGATTTTCTACAATGTGCTTAACAAATACTTCAGTATTCAAAGATGTAAGCATGATCTTCTTAAGGAAAAGAGAATCAGAAGAATTGAATTTCCAAGGAAATCACAAACACTTTCCTACAGAGGAAGTTTCAAATAAAAACAAATGACTATTTGAAAGTGACATTACAGAGCTGGGATGGAAAATTCTTCCACTGTATCTCATAATTTTCCACACATTTAGATTGTTGGACACATGGGTGATGCTATGAATAATTTAATATACAACTTCCCCACAAGGCCCTGAGTTCTTGGAGGGGTGGGAGAGTGCTTACTGTGTGTGTCTGCATTACATAGCACATTCTTTATACATCATAGGCTGCCAATCCTACAACAGAAATTTGCAAGTATCATCATTTGCTCCTTACCTAGTAATGTAGGAATTGATATCACCACATCATAAATACAAAAACCTGCACTCTGGAAAGTTGGGGCAGTTGTCCAGATTTACACAGGTTTGCATAAAATTCTTGCACAGGAATGTTTCATGTTAAAGTGCATAGCTTGTATTTATTTATTTGTTGATGATTCAACATGGTTGAATGAATGATTAAGGTATATATAAAATATGCTTCAATATATTAAAAAAACATGGAAAAGGCAGGAGGCAATCCTTTTAATATAAAGATTTAAAAAGAAGATTTTTTTCATTGAAAATTAATTTTAAAAACTTTCCCATTAATACCAATTACTTCATTATTTGATCTCATTGTTAATGGGTCTCTAAGTTCAGGGAAAAAACAAGATTATCCCTCTCAGGCGGCTGTTTCCTCATGACATCATCTGCACGGCTACGTTAGCTTATCCTTGTATTAAAAAATGAGTCTCTAGACAGTTAGTTGGCAATTTGGCAAATTGCTCATGTATAATGCAAGAGAAGAAAGTCTAGTTTCAACTCATACCAATTCTACCTCTTTATTTCATGAATAATTTGTGTTTTATCATAAAATAGGAATCACATGTGTATTCAACCAAGTGGGAATTTGAAAAATTCCAGCTCTATATTAATTTTATTATCATTAGCCAGTTTTTTTGTAGTTACAGATTATGTGAAGAGTGCCTACCTTTCACTAGATGGATTTATTCATTTATTTTTCTAGAGAAGCAAATGCAGTCATCTAAAATGTTGACTTTATTTTTCTCTTTTCATGCTACATGATTTACCAATCTTTACATCTATGAAATGGATGGATCTTAAGCCTCTTGGAACAAAGTATCTTTCTTAAGCTTTTTTTACACAGCAAATGGTTTGTTAGCCAGAGTATTTTCCATTGAAGAGAATTCACATTTGAATCATTGTTTTGATGAACTTTTACATTGGGTAAGTAATTCCATTTTCTTTCCTTATAAAGTCAGTTTTCTTTTTCAGTTCCATTCATTCATTTATTCAATATTTATTGCCAAACTTTTATTGGCCACTTGCATTAGGAAAGGCATGATGTTGATTTGCACAGAGGATATAGCATAAATGATTAGAGATCCATTCTGCCATCAAGGATGCCGGTATGGTTGAGGTGAGTGACCAGGGATTGATTAGTGCTGGAAGAAGGATTCAGTTCAGTTCAATCACTAAGTCGTGTCCGACTCTTTGTGACCCCATGGATTGCAGCACGCCAGGCCTCCCTGTCCATCACTAACTCCCTGAGTCCACCCAAACCCATGTCCATCGAGTCAATGATGCCATCCAGTCATCTCATCCTCTGTCATCCCCTTCTCCTCCTGACCTCAATCTTTCCCAGTATCAGGGTCTTTTCCAGTGAGTCAGCTCTCTGCATGAGGTGGCCAAAGTATTGGAGTTTCAGCTTCAACATCAGTCCTTCCAATGAATACTCAGGACTGATCTCCTTTAGTATGGACTGGTTGGATCTCCTTGCAGTCCAAGGGACTCTCAAGAGAGTCCAACACCACAACACCATAGTTCAAAAGCATCAATTCTTCAGTGCTCAGCTTTCTTCACAGTCCAACTCTCACATCCATACATGACCACTGGAAAAACCATAGCCTTGACTAGATGAACATTTGTTGGCAAAGTAATATCTCTGCTTTTTAATATACTGTCTAGGTTGGTCATAACTTTCCTTCCAAGGAGTAAGTGCCTTTTAATTTCATGGCTGCAATCACCATCAGCAGTGATTTCGGAGCCCAGAAAAATAAAGTCAGCCACTATTTCTACTGTTTCTCCATCTATCTGCCATGAAGTGATGGGACCAGGTGCCATGATATTAGTTTTCTGAATGTTGAGCTTTAAGCCAACTTTTTCGCTCTCCACTTTCACTTTCATCAAGAGGCTCTTTAGTTCTTCTTCACTTTCTGCCATAAGGGTGGTGTCATCTGCATATCTGAGGTTATTGATATTTCTCCCTGCAATCTTGATTCCAGCTTTTGCTTCCTCCAGCCCAGCATTTCTCATGATATACTCTGCATAGAAGTTAAACAAGCAGGGTGACAATATACAGCCTTGACGTACTCCTTTTTCTATTTGGAACCAGTCTGTTGTTCCATGTCCAGTTCTAACTGTTGCTACTTGACCTGCATACAGGTTTCTCAAGAGGCAGGTCAGGTGGTCTGGTAGTCCCATCTCTTTCAGGATTTTCCACAGTTTATTGTGATCCACACAGTCAAAGGCTTTGGCATAGTCAATAAAGCAGAAATAGATGTTTTTCTGGAACTCTCTTGCTTTTCCAACGATCCATCGGATGTTGGCAATTTGATCTCTGGTTCCTCTGCCTTTTCTAAAAGCAGCTTGAACATCTGGAAGTTCACTGTTCATGTATTGCTGAAGCCTGGCTTGGAGAATTTTAAGCATTACTTTGCTAACGTGTGAGATGAGTGCAATTGTGCGGTAGTTTGAATATTCTTTGGCATTGCCTTTCTTTGGGATTGGAATGAAAACTGACTTTTTCCAGTCCTGTGGCCACTGCTGAGTTTTCCATATTTGCTGGCATTCTGAGTGAAGCACTTTCACAGCATCATCTTTCAGGATTTGAAATAGCTCAACTGGAAGAAGGATTACATGTTTCCAAAAATATAACAGGGAGAAAATATATAGGGGGAAAAGTCTCTACTTATGTTTCCAGGATAAGGTGGAATTAAATTCACTTCTCAAGATATTACTAAAGTCAAAATATGGACTTTGGCACCTGAATGACCATGTGGTCTGCATCATACTAGGCTGACTAAGGCAGCAACTGATGCAAGCAGTGGAGGCACCATCTCTGAAAGCGAGCCTAGAGGGAAGGAGGCAAGCTGAGTGGGTACATTGCCACTACTATTTTGCTAGCACTTTGCCCTCCATGAATTCAGTAACTGAGACACACTCACTGTCCCCATCTGCTTCTACACTCTCATCCCTAGAGAGCACTGTGGATCAACTGATCACCCAGAATCATTGTCCCATGACTGAAAGAATGCGGCTTCATGGGGTATCTAAATCCACATGTGTATAGGAAGGTTATTCCTCTTCATTAAGGCCTTCCAGAGGCAACAACTATCAGCTTTTCCCTTGTTTTTAAGTCTTTTAAGGATGATGATGATCATAATGATACAGAGAAGAAAGATCTAAAGTCACCTTAAGTCATTTCTCTCTGGGAAGAAATTCCTAGAAGGATTTTCCTCTCTTTATTACACTTATTAAAAAATTGGTTACAATAGCATCCATCACTATGTTCTTAGGTTTCTTTCAAATATTCTGACAGAAAATCTCTGAATTATTCTGCAGGCAGAGGTAGAGATGGCTGGAGTGAACTGCAGAGACAATCCTTTTAGAAGGCATAGACAAGTTTGAGAAGGCAAATTTTGTCTGTATAAATGTATAAGCACAGTGGCATGAGAGTATTTCCACTAAAGGCACATTATCCAGGAAGCTGGAACCGGCAGTGCCATACAATTTGAACATAATATCCAGTTGAACCCATCCTGCATGCAGGCTTGTGTTTCTTCCTCATCCTTCACTGATTTGTCCCTATTCTTTGGTACTGGTTCCTGAATGTTTGAAAGTAAAATTGAAAGTTGCTCAGTTGTGTCTGACTCTTTGTGACCCATTGACTGCAGCCTGCCAGGCTCCTCTGTCCATGGAGTTCTCCAGGCCACCATACTGGAGTGGGCAGCCGGTTTCTCCTCCAGGGGATCTTCCCAACCCAGGGATCGAACCCAAGTCTCTGGTGTTGCAGGTGGATTCTTTATCATCTAACCCACAAGGGAAGCCCTGGTGCTTATCAATATCTTGAATGCTTATTAACATCCTAATTCAGGTAGTCTATGTTATCATTCTTGATTTTACTTGATGGAGAACCTGGTCATTATAATGCCTTTTACAGTCAATGGTGTTTAGCCCTCAGTGTTGATTCCATCAATTGTTTGAAGAAGCTTCGTAAGACAATGTAAGGATCTCATGCTCAAATGCATATGTCTGTCCTTCTAAGGGTACCTCTTGACATACAAATCTACCCTTAATTTCTAGAACTTTCTTTACTTTCCTTGAATATGGTCCTTTGCTTGCTCTTTTATCAATCTATTAATAATAGAATCTCTTTTATCTTAGAATACCAAAAACCTACTAAGAACTCTTCACCCCCTCAGAATTAGTTTCATCCACTCTCAGTGGGCCAGTAGTGAATACATAGCAGGTAATAGCTATAATGGTCTTCCCAGGTGGCACTAGTGGTAAAGAATCCTCCTGCTGGATCCTCTATGACCCACCTCCCAGAGTAATGGAAATAAAAGCAAAAGTAAACAAATGGGATCTAATTAAACTTAAAAGCTTTTGCACAATGAAGGAAACTATATGCAAGGTGAAAAGACAGCCTTCAGAATGAGAGAAAATAATAGCAAATGAAGCAACTGACAAAGAATTAATCTTCAAAATATACAAGCAGCTCAATTCCAGAAGAATAAACGATCCAATCAAAAAATGGGTCAACAAACTAAACAGACATTTCTCCAAAGAAGACATACAGATGGCTAACAAATACATGAAAAGATGCTCAACATCACTCATTATCAGAGAAATGCAAATCAAAACCACAATGAGGTATCATCTCACGCCAGTCAGAATGGCTTCTATCCAAAAGTCTACAAACAATAAATGCTGGAGAGAGTGTGGAGAAAAGGGAACCCTCTTACACTGTTAGTGAGAATGCAAACTAGTACAGCGACTATGGAGAACAGTGTGGAGATTCCTTAAAAAACTGGACGTAGAATTGCCATATGACCCAGCAATCCCACTGCTGGGCATACCCAACAAGGAAACCAGAACTGAAAGAGACACGTGCACCCCAATATTCATCACAGCACTGTTTACAACAGCCAGGACATGGAAGCAACCTAGATGTCCATTGGCAGATGAATGGATAAGAAAGCTGTGGTACATATACACAATGGAATATTACTCAGCTATTAAAAAGAATGCATTTGAATCAGTTCTAATGAGATGATTGAAACTGGAGCCTATTTTACAAAGTGAAGTAAGTCAGAAAGAAAAGCACCAATACAGTATATTAATGCATATATATGGAGTTTAGAGAAATGGTAACCATGACGCTATATGCGAAACAGCAAAAGAGATACAGATGTAAAGAACAGACTTTTGGACTCTGTGGGAGAAGGCAAGGGTGGGATGATTTGAGAGAATAGCATTGAAACATGTATATTACCATATGTGAAATAGATTGCCTGTCCAGGTTCAATGCATGAGACAGGGTGCTCAGGGATGATGCACTGGGATGACCCTGAGGGATTGGATGGGGAGGGAGGTGGGAGGGGGTTCTGGATGAGGGACACATGTACACTCATGGCTGATTCATGTCAATGTATGGCAAAAACCACTACAATACTGTAAAGTAATTAGCCTCCAATTAAAATAAATTAATTATTTTTAAAAAAAGAAACCTCCTGCAAATGCAGGAGATATAAGAGAAGCAGGTTTGTTCCCTGGGTCTGGAAGATCCCGTGGTGTTAGAAAAGGCAACCCACTCCAGTATTCTTGCCTGGAAAATTCCATGGGCAGAGGAGCCTGGTGGGCTACAGTCTATGGGTCCACGAAGAGTTGGACATGAATGAACTACAAAGCACACACATCACACACAACAGCTGTGAGAGGAGCCTTAGCAGGTGAGGGATGGAGACCTAAGACAAAGTTTCCAGCAAGGTGGCCCTTCATGTTCAGATGAATAAGGGGTATCTGGGGAACACCTGAGGCCCCCACCAGCTATAGAAAGACTGGCTTTAACAGTATGGTTGCCAGATCAAGAATAAGGTGTGTAGTTAAGATTGAGTTTCAGATAAATGACACTTTTTTTTAATGCAAGTATGTCTCAAATTTGCACTAGATCTGTGCCATGATTGAGAAGCTTGTGGCACAGAAGCAACTGTTTATCTAGTCCAATTTCTTCTTGCAGAGAATGCCCTTCCTCTTCTTGCATGTCCTATGTCCAGCTGGATGTACCATCACCCGTTGACTTCCTTTAAATCATCTGAAATATTACAGGAATGCTGTTAGTAACAGATGGGCTCAAACATGTGGTTGTGGGAGTGTAAATTCAGTTTCTCAGTGAAAGGAAGTCTGGATCTGAGCTTAAATCAAATCTGGCTGCATGTCTAAAATTTACCTAAGCACATTTTTTGTCATTCTGAAAGAAAATAATTTATTTGAATGATTTTTTCCCCTGAATTTTCCATATACAAATATGAAGAAATTACTCTGAATGAGGCACTTTTTATTCTAAATCTAGTTTAGACTTTCAAACTTGAGGTCTCTTTAATCAATAGAAATGGCAGAAATGACTGTTAACTTTCTAGTGATTTAGAACTAACATTTCCACTTAACCAAAGCCCTGGAGAGTCTAACTTTAACCTCCTTCAGTTATTCATGAGTAAATCACTGGCTCTTCAGAGAAACAGTGGTACAAGGAACACAGGAAGGTTCCAAGTGAACTTGGGTTCTTGTTCCATAAAACAAAGTAGTATTGAAAGACTGATGAGGACCCAGGAGTACTGTTGAAGTAGATGGGAATATATTTGATTGATGGGATACATGAACTCATGGAATTCAGAATAAAGAATGCCAGATAAAATAATTGAAATTTGTGTTATTGCTTTGAACATTCATGTCTTGATTTTAATTTTTTAGTAGTAACTTTAGATGAGGGTTTTCCTGATAGCTCAGTTGGTAAAGAATCCCCCTGCAATACAGGAGACCCTGGTTCGATTCCTGGATTGGGAAGATCTGCTGGAGAAGGGATAGGCTACCCACTGCAGTATTCTTGGGCTTCCCTTGTGGCTCACCTGGTAAAGAATCCACCTGCAATGCAGGAGACCTGGACCCCTGGGTTGGGAAGATCCCCTGGAGAAGGGAAAGGCTACACACTCCGGTATTCTGGCCTGGAGAACTCCATGGACTGCATAGTCCATGGGGTCACAAAGAGTCGGACATGATTGAGTGACTTTCACTTTCACTTTAGAAGAGCTGAGCAAATAACCCTTTGTGATGAAGAAAGCACTGTGTTATACGAAAAAGCACACTAATAATGAGAGAAATAAAAGAAATCATAGAATTAAAAAATCATCATTATAGAACCACATGAGGAAGTGGGTATTTGCATAGTGCTCATACAATCCTACATAAACTACTTTCAAGAAATAGGGAGACTTAACTCTACAGGGAAAGTTATATTGTTATCACCTTAATTCAGGTGTCACTTTGCCATCACTATTGGTCAACCAGATATCTTGCCTTTTATTGTGACACAATAATAATTGTACAACATCAGAGAATGACTGTTAACCAATTATGTTTTGTATGAGTTTATCAAGTTTCCAGATCTAACTGCCAATGTGTAGAAACTACAGGAGCCACAGGATTAAACTGAGATAGACTATATAGGAATAACCAGACAAGTCCATAAGGTTCAATATTTTTCTTAGGGTAACTTAGCTTGTAAATATGTTTCTATAACTTGGTGTCACAAATAAAGAAGGAGGACGGGAGATTTGCTATACCAAAGTAAAAGAGATGTTAAGGTCATCACCAGGTTCAACCCATAGTTATACATTTGGATCATGATTAGGACAAAAAAGAGTAGAATATATTTTTTGGACAATTGAAGAAATTTGGTATTGCATTAGATGAAAAATTTCAATATAACAAAATATACATTGTAAGCTTAAAAATATCTTTACAGTATGACCTCTTATAAAAGAAGTGCAAAAAAAAAAAAAAAAAAGATCATGGCTTAAATAACATGTTTTTCCTCCTCTGGATTTCACATCATTTTCCAACCTAGCCTGGAAAAAAACTCTTTCTAAATCCCTTGAGAAAACTCTATTTTCATTGAACATTTGATCCTACCAGAAGCAATATTTGTAAAGAGAAGCAGTAGGTTTCTCTTTACAAATTCAGTCTGATGTTACATCAAAGAAATTCAGATAAACATTGGGGCAATAAGTTTCAAGTTCAAGCTAAATTCTTAATTTAAACTTCTAAAGAAGTTTTTGAAGTTTTTACATAACTATAACAAAAGCTTCAGGGAATAAACTAAAAGACAAGGTTAACAGTAACAGTAACAACGTTAGCAAAAATATTAAAACCTTAACGAGGTTTATCACCATGTTTAATGATAAAAGGAAACTGAGGTAAGGAAAAACTAAGTTGATTCAGAAGTATGTGTAAGAGTTACAGCTTTAAGATTTACGTAAACATTTCCAAGAATGCAATAATTTATTTTCTTGTGTCTATGTAGCCAATAACTTTCTTTTCCAGCAGTACATAACATAGTGCCTTACAGCAGTAGATGTACTCAACACATATTAAATGAATTTAATTTTAACTGATTTCTTTTAATTGATCAAAGAGAATTTTCCCTGCTGCATTTTAAAGCTGCCTCTATCCAACTGTTTGAAAATGAAAAAAAAAAAAAATGTAGTTAGGTAGTGCTCATTCTTGCACATAGTTCACAACTACTTTAGCTTTTTTATGGATTTGTTCATTATGTTGAATACTTCATTTGGTAGCATGTTAATAGTAGTCAGATGTAACTTTGCAGATATCTAAATCTTGTATTATAAAGTATTATTGCTAACTCCGAGTCCACAGTACCTTATGGAAAACTTCCAACCAGATATGTTTGGGAATTTAGAAACTTTGAAACTAATAATTAGTATGGTGCATATTTACCACGTATATAGGTGCTAGCAGGATCTAAGACCACCATGCAAACACATTAATATTTCTGCAGAAAAATATAGAAATATTCAAAAGTAGAATAAATAGACTCTGCAAATAACTTTTCATAGTTCAAATTAGGTTTTGCTAACCCATGAACTTCAGTGTCAAATTTAACACAGCTTTGAATTTTCAGAGATTTGAGAATTTCAGAATTATAGTAATGATGCTGTGGGGCCTAGCATCATTAACTTATGACCTGCTTTATAAAGCAAACTCTATTCTCTTCCTTTTCAATGGAAATATACAGAGCAGTTATTTCAGTGCTTAGACAAAATTGTCTTAGGACATGTTTTAATATAACCATTGTCTTAATAATAAAAAACAGATTCTTTTGGACGTGATTTTTGTGTATTACTTCTTGAGAGTACTTACAGAGATAGTAATTAGTGAGAATTCTGACCAAAACCTCTGTCTCTCACAGACTACCTGCTTATGCCCTAGTGTAGAGGCAGAGCTGGGTGGGTCTCAGGCCATATCAACATGTGATTTGTCATATTCTTAACTGTCCTTTGGGAGTAAATTGGCATTCAATAAGTAGACAATTTATGCCATTATTAGGGTAATTAAAATATATTACTGCCTCAGATAATGAATGGTTTCCAATGTCTTCAAAGAATAAAATAGCATTCAAAGAGACTGCAGATAGTTCTATTTTATGTAAATGCAAATATTACATTGGTTAGTGAAATCTGTAATAAATGTAAAATTTTGCCATATGAAACAAATTGATTCACTCACTAAAAGCCAAATTATATAAACACTTATCACTTTTAGAGGAAGTTAAAGCTAAGATCATACACTTTTCTGATACTGAAAATATAAAAGGAACTCCTTTTCCCAAACAAAATCTCTAGGCAAATCTAACACTATAATTTTAGCCTTTTCTCCATATACTAGACAAAGAGTCAAAGAGAAGAACACAAAACAAACCTAGAAATGGGACAAAAAGTTGAAGGAAAAGGTAAACTCATTTGAGTTTACTGGGAAAGAGGTGAAATATTTTCTGCCCAGGTAGCTGATGGGATGGGGAGAATTTTTCCTCCATTTTGTTCCAAAAATTTCTGCGCTCCCAAATGAAATAGGAAGGAAGGATAAAGAGCTGGTGTGGTGGACCACAGGGACCCCTGAACCAGTGGGGCCTTCAGAGTGGAGGATCCTTCTTGGAGGAAGCATCCTTGCTTCTGTAGAGACAGAGAAGTTCCAGGAGGGAAAGTAAAGAGGGTTTGCCCTGGCACAGGGTAGGCTGCCTCGGTGCTCACTCAGGAATCAGGCCAGAAGGTGCCTTAAATATAAAGTGTGCCTCTTTAGTGAAAAGTCCTTTGTATTTTATACCTTGAGAATGTTGGTGGGGCAGGCTGAGTGATGTGCCCCATATCCGTATGTTGAAGTCTTAACCCCTAGGACCTCAGAATGTGACTGAATTTACAGATAGGACCTTTAGAGAGGTGAGCAGTTTCAAATGAGGATTTTAGGGTGTCTCTACTCCAATGTGACTGAGGAGAGTTGGACACAGAGAGCCACCAGGGATTCATGGCCACAGAGGGAAGACCATGTCAGAGGCAGCAGGAAAGAGGCCATTTGCAAGACAGAGAGGCCTCTGGAGACACAAGCCCTGCAGACACCTCAGTCTTGGACTTCCAGCCTTCAGAATTGTGAGAGAGGAGATTCCTGTTGTTTGAGCCCCACAGTGTGTGGTATTTTGTCATGGCAGCCCAAGCAGACTAACATACTCAATATAACAAAAATGCTGAAGGAGCAGTGGTAGCTTAATAAAATAAAATCTTACTTGGGTGGACAGGAAACACAAATCAATACCTCTAGAAACAGAGAATAAAAACAATTTACTGGTTAATGATAATTCATCCATTTAAAATAAGGTTTCAAAATCCCTTCTGTGGGAGGCAGAGTAATACCCACCTAAAGATGTCCACTAGATACTAGTCATTTGTTACAGAAACAACAGGAAGCTAACTCACACACCTCCCCCACCAGCTCCCAAGTCCTGGGATTACTGACAGTGATGGGAGGGGTGGGTCTCATTTCCTTACCATTCCCTACTGTAGCTCGTACCATTGTTGGATGGCTCTTTCTTTCAGAACTTTCTTGCTCCCCACTTCCCTCCACCTGGCATCTGGCAAAACAAACACACTTTCTTTTTACTTGGTGTGGTGCAATTGAAAATTAGTTGTTGATCTTTAATTCGAAGTGATGCGCCTAGTGTTAAACTATGTTTAGTTCATTTTCAACAGCTCTTGACCGAGTAACTGGATGCGTGGCTCTGGTTTTCTCTTCTACAAAGTGAGGTGATAGCCATTTGAATCTCACAGCGTTGTTCAGAGAATTAAATGAATACATACAAATTGAATTTGTAAAGTACCAAGTGTTGGAAACTTCTGTTTTTATATCTATTAATTGATTTTTTTCACACAGGCTTTAAAATACTTGAAGGCAGCTTGAATGTGCCTCTTAATATCCTCTTTTGCTTACATACCATCAACCTCTTCAACTGTCTTTAATTCACACAATTTCTAGTCCATTTTCCAAAAAGACTCTTAAGTATCAGCCAATATCTTCATGAAAAATTTTGTACCAATTAAAGATCAAGGAAAATGTAGAACTACTTATTCATTTTTCTTTAAAATTTCTAGCAAAAGATTTACCAAAGACAGCTTCACTCCCCTATCATCCTGATGTGCTGTGCTTAGTCGCTTAGTCCTGTCTGACTCTTTGTGACCCCATGGACTGTAGCCCACCAGGCTCTTCTGTCCATGGGGATTCCCCAGGCAAGAATACTGGAGTGGGTTGTCATGCCCTCCTCCAGGGGATCTTCCCAACCCAGGGATCAAACCCTGGTCTCCCGCACTGCAGGCGGATTCTTTACCGTCTGAGCCACCAGCAGGTTATCCTAGTGGTGCTGGGTCTCAGGGCTGAGGGCAGGTGCTGGCCCCAGCTAGAACCTGCGTTTGCCTGTGAGACTGGAGAGGCTCTGTCCCAGCTTGAGTCCTGACATTGGCTCCAGTGACATTGGTCAGTGTAAGATTTTCTGTCCCCGTTCTTCTTTCCTTTTCTAAAAGTCTAAAGCATCACAGTGGCAAAGCAAAGGCATAAGAACATGCACTGCAGGAGTTTTCTTTTTCTAAGACCTCTATTTGCACATCTGCATACATCAAGCCCCTCCTTCACTATCCCCCTTGCATTGCCTCCTGGGTGTGGTGAGGGCAAGGGGACTGTGGTGGCATCCGTACATGGGGATGAGAGACAGTGACACTGATTACTAATATGTCTTAAAGATTGATTAATGGTGTTAGGAGCTACAGAAATGTTTGATATTGAGGAGGATTTTCAAGAAAGGGAGCTTAGTAACCCTGAGGTCTGAGGAAGGGCTGCATGAGGGATAGCTTTGTTTCCTCCAAGAATACAGACAGGTTTCTTCAGACTTTGGGTTTATTTTAGACAATGGCTATCACAGTGGTATCTCAGATAGGAGAGCAAAAGTCACCCAGTGTTGATTGTTCAGAAAAGTTTCCAAGGCTTTCTGGAAAGTCTTGACAAATGACCTATAGCATTGCCCTCTGTAGGAGAGTTAATGCTTCTGAATTTGGATAAAAGAGAAAAGTTGAATGAAGAATAAATAAAATAGAGGACATTCTCATTAAATACATTTCTTTGGTCATGAAACTATCCTTTAGTCAGATCCATTAGACCAGAAGGAAAGAGTTGACTTTTTATTTATTTTTTTCTCAGAAGCAGATCCCAAATCAAAACTTGATATTTAAATGTCTCTCTCAGAATCGGGTAAGACCACAGGCGGATATGCAGTGTCACAGCCCAAGCCAGTGACTGAGTCTTTGCATTTAATGGCTTCATGTTGGGTTACATCGTGAGCCCCCCATATATGAAGGGCTATGTTTCAATCCTCTCTTTAAAGATTGAGGAAATAGTAAAAAGCACGCAAAAGTCACTGTATTAAATATGAGTTAGAAAGGGGTGTTAAGTGTTGAATTTTTCTTTCAAGGAATTTAAACATACACAACCAATAAGGCAAATAAGCAGGAAGGTACAGAGAAAGGTCTCCAAGTGTTCACCACAGAGTGACTGCCACAGGCAGTGACGGACTGGTGCTGACTAACTACAGAGGCCGTTTGCTTGGTTAGCTCATCTCTGCTGCATACGACAAATGGACCTCTGGATCTGCGGAGGCCTCCCCACCAAGAGCTGAGGATCTTTGTGGATTCCACCCTGTTTTTCAGGATTCTAGTTATTGCTCACAGAATTGCTAGCAATCTGGTCTGAATTACTTTGTTTTATTGCAGATTCTGATGGCACATGCCCATGACTTTAGTTCCTCAGTGTATCCATATATCAGGCTAATTCAGAACCAAGGTGTCTAACATCACCACCCAGGACTACAGGATTTGGGGTCACAAGATCCTCATGCTCCAAAATGACATCATTTTATTGCAAAAACCTTACTTCATGTGTTTTCCTTAAATTTCTCATTTCTGTATTTAACTCCTTGCCAGAATCTCTCAAAATATGACAAAAAGACTCAAAATTATAAATTAAGATGCTTTCACTTACTAATTATCTACATGCAGGAGGGAACGAGAGAAACCTGTGGGCATGTCCGTGCTCAGGTCACTTCTCTCCCTCACCTGCCCAGGACCCTCCATACCAGTACGTAGAACCCATGCTGGACGTGCACTCCAAGCGTGATGTCAAGGGACTTTGCCCAAGAACCACCTTCTTCATGGCTGAGAAGGGTGCTGCTTTTCCAGAGAATTTATTCCTCTTGCTTGTGCTCAGGGATCCTTTGTGACCCAGGGGAACTTCGGACCGAGGTGACTGCGAACTTTGGAGGAGGGAGGGGTGGAGCGCTCTCATTTGTGCTCGTCAGAATGTGGCCCCTGGTGGCACGAAGCAGAATGGATGCTGCCCATTTCCGGTGTGCTGACCTTCTGTCCAGGTTCACCACTGCAGCCAAGATGTTGATGGCCTGGAGTCTTTCATGAAGCGAAGGCCTGTGAGCCCAAACTGGACCTTGGGACTTGGTCCCTCCAACAGAGAGCCTCCAGGAAAAGCCAGGAAGCCTCTACCACCAAGCTGTATAGGTAGAGAAGTCACCTGCAGTATCTACCCACTGAGCTGCATTCAGTGCAGTTTGAAGAATATTCTGGAAGATGTGAAGGGCTTGCAGAGATTATCTTCAGAAGCAGATGAGAGCAATATGCCTGGTACCAGAAGACAGACCACTCCTAGCTATACTTGATTGGTTTCTGTTACTTTTAATGAGAAGAATAGAAATCAATATCAAAATTTCACTGTCAAATACTAAGGACTACAACTGCTTTTAAACTATATAAAATGATACAGAATTCTCATTTCACAGGATAGATTTACCATTCTCAATAATTCCATTGATTGTCCCATGGGTCGGGTGGGCTTCGAGGGCTCCACTGACTTTTACAATGGACCTTTTTGTTACTCTGAAGGCTCTCCTAAAGCCTTGTCTCTGGTCAGACAAGGTAAAGGACAATTCATAACAAATGCCGTCTAAAGAGGGATGTTTTTAAACCATAAGATAATTCTTAACAGCTTCAAAAACAAAGCTTGTCAAGGGAAAGAACATTTCTGCCCAATATTCAGACTTGGTTCAATAAACATTTGTTATGCCTTTCCCACGTGTCACATGGAGGGGGAGAATCATAGAATGTCAGTGAGAGATGGCTATTGCCCTGGAGGACCCAATACTGGTTTCCTCCAATGAATGGCACCCATGGAAATTCACAAGCATGAAAAATTATGTGTAATATTTCTCATGCTTTCAAGTGTCAGTGTTTCAGAGGAGGTGTTTACCATGAAAATTACATTCATCAATACAGATCTCCACAATGTTATGCACATACCTAGAATTGTGGCTTTTTTAAGAGAATTTTCTAAGCACAATAAACAATAACTATTTTGTGGCTGCAATCACAGGTGTGCATAAGTGCAGTTTTGGACCTTAGCAGTGGCTGTTGGGAAGACACCATTTGCTGGACCATTCATGTCTGTCATACCTGGAGCAAATATAACTGTGACATCAGCAGCTGTGGATGTGTCTAACCAATTTCAAGGTGTAACAGTGATCTTCCTCTCCTTTGCAGTGAAACCCTGATGTTCTAACATTCCATAAACACTTCCCTGTAGTTGAGTGTGTGTCACTGCATGGCTACACATTTTAATGTACCAAAGCTTGGTTTTCATCATTACTTATCCTTTCCACATTCTGGACCCTGTCTATTGGAAGTTCAGTTCAGTTTAGTTGCTCAGTCATGTCCGACGTTTTGCGATCCCATGAACAGCCGCATGTCAGGCTTCCCTGTCCACCACCAACTCCCGGAGCTTGATCAAACTCATGTCTGCCAACTGGGAGATGCCATCCAACCAATCTCACCCTCTGTCATCCCCTTCTCCTCCTGCCTTAAATCTTTCCCAGCATCAGGGTCTTTTTCAATGAGTCAGTTCTTCACATCAGATGGCCAAAGTGTTGGAGCTTCAGCTTCAGCATCAGTCCTTCCAATGAATATTCAGGACTGATTTCCTTTAGGATGGACTGGTTTGATATCCCTCCTTGCTGTCCAAGGGACTCTCAAGAGTCTTCTCCAACACCAGAGTTCAAAAACATCAATTCTTCAGTGCTCAGCCTTCTTTATGGTCCAACTGTCACATCCATACTGGAAACTCTGTTGGAAACTTAGTAAGAAAATATAATTTCTTCTTACATGTGAGGAAACAGAAAGATATTTGAATAGAAATGGTTTATTGGGTTTCAAAGGACAAAACAGTTTTTAAGATTGTTAATTGAACAAACAGATACAGATCCTCATGTCATCTGATTTCAAAGAACACTATCCCATTAAGTCTGCATTCTGGGTTTCCCTCAGCCTCTCTTGTGAACCACTCTCCGGAAGACTCCTTACACCTCACAGATTGTCACTGTTGATAACACGTTTGGCAAACCAGAGGAGACAGTGGAGATTCTGCTGTTACCTGTGCTTAGGTGGAGGTGTCTCCACTAGAAGTACTTGCTGGGAGTTAGTTCTGTTAATGGGGTTTTGCTGAACCCTTATCTGCATTTGGAAGGAGAAATCCTTAGGCCCTTGACACAGATGTGGCTCAGAAAGGTCACATATAAAGAAGAGCATAAGCAGGTAGATGAATGAAAAGAAAAAAGCCACTTTATTCTTCCAGACTTGACACTTTAAATTGTGGTGCTGCAGAAGACCCTTGAGAGTCCCTTGGACAGCAAGAAAATCAGATCAAGCAATCCTAAAGGAAATCAGTCCTGAATATTCACTGGAAGGACTGATGCTGAAGCTCCAGTACTTTGGCCACCTGATGTGAAGAGCAACTCATTGGAAGATATCCTGATGCTGGGAAAGATTGAAGGCTGGAGGAGAAGAGGGCAACAGGGGATGAGATGATTGGATGGCATCACTGACTCAATGGATATGAGTTTGAGGAAACTCTGGGTGATAGTGAAGGACAGAGAAGCCTGGCATGCTGCAGTTCATGGGGTCACAAAGAATTGAACACAGCTTAGTGACTGAACAGCACCAACATTCTTCCAGGCAATAATTCTTTCAGGAAAGCCAAACTGTGATTCTCTCAAGCTGCCCATAGATGAGAATTATCTTCTTGCAGTCCTCTAGCTCTGGGATTTCTGAGTTGCTAGCAGCAAAATTTCAATGTCTGTCTCTATTTAAAACATTTTTTATGACACAAATGAACTTGTCTACAAAACAGAAACAGACTTACAGACATAAAGAACAGACTTACGATTACCAGGGTAGGCTGTAGGGTAGGGGTGGGATAGATTGGGAGTTTGGGGTTAGCAGATGCAAACTATCATACATAGAATGGATAAAGAGCAATGTCCTACTGTATAGCACAGGAACTATATTTAATATCCTGTGATAAATCATAATGGAAAAAGTAAGGAAAAAATATATATTTGTATGTATAACTGAATCACTCTGCAGTACAGCAGAAATTATCACAGCATTATAAATCAACTATACTGCAATTAGAAAAATGATTTTTCAATCCTTCAGAAAATGTAATATTTCCTATAGAAATTTTACAAATTTCTCATAAATGGAATCTTTCAAGCAACCCTGGAAATCCATAGCAGACCCCAAAATCTTAGTATTAAGCAGATTTCTGTCTGAAATATCTTGAAATGACAATTCCTTGGAGTTTAACTTGACTAGGTCTAATCTTGGCTAGACCATAAAATGTTTATTTTTCTTCATTAAAAATTTTCCCTTTAGATATACAGCTTGCAAGTTTTTAGATCACTATTTAAAGACTTCCCAAGAAAATGATTGTTGTCCCTACAATTACAATTTTCAGCCTAGAAGATGTACTATAGTTTATTATCAATATATCAATATTTCTCCTCTTTCCTGTAGAGTAAGGAGCAATCATTTCAGAATAAGTGGGAAAATAAGCACAAAGAAGAACACAGAGGACCTGGAAGCAGCAGAACTCAGGGCCACAGATGGAGCCAATAGACTTCTCATCCCTGACACTCATGCTGTAAGTCTTATACTATGTTTGTGATGAAATAATCAAAGCATAGCAGGCTTGTAGCCACACCGATACTCTTTGCTGATATTGATCTGAATAAGAACCTCGGGAAGGCATATTTGAAACATAAAAACCCCAAGAAAGATTCAAGAAACCTAAAACATGGGTTTTGAAGGTAGATTCAATCCTTTGCAGGAAACTGTCCATTGAAAATAAACCCTCTGAAAATATGAGGAGACAGACCTCTCTGCTTTCACAAACAGTGAGTGTAAATTCCTAAAAGTGAGAGCTGCTGAAAGAGCAACAAAGAGTTGGCCAGGCAAGGAGGAGTTCATGCCCAGAGAACTGTGAGAGACAAAGCCAGAGCTGGATCAGAGGGGATCAGTGACTAGGGGGGAGTATTCTCAGTGTGTGCCTGGAAAGTGTCAGGAAAGAAGTTGAATTTCTAAAAACCAAGATCAATAGCACTGGCCTTGCCTGGGCTATGGTGGCAACGAGGGATGAGTGAGGGAAGAGGGGCAGCTGTGGAAGCCTTCACCCCTTGACTGCCTGGTGCTCAGCTGCTTCTGGAGAGCCTGGGCCACACCCCACAATGACATTATCTTCATACACAGACCATCCCAAAGTAAGCTGTGGTCTAATAATCTCTTAAAATGTGGCTGTATAGCACAGGAGCTATACTTAACATTTTATAATAACCTATATGGGGAAAAATATGAAATATATATATATATGTACTTATAATTGAAACAGTAAATTCCAGATTTCGACACAAGATAGAGAATCCAGGTTGTGTTCAATGGTCTCCTTAAGTTGAAAAATTAGTCCTTGTCTTAGAGTCTATTTGTCTGACACTGGAGAAGGGAATGGCTACCCACTGCAGTATTCTTGTCTGGAGAATTCCGTGGACAAAGGAGTCTGGTGAGCTACAGTCCATAGGGTCACAAAGAGTCTGATATAAGTATTGCTACCCTAACTTCCTTTTGGTTTCCATTTGCAATTATTTCCATTCCTTCATTTTCAGCCTGTGGTGTGTTTTTACATTTGAAGTGAGTCTCTTGTAGATAGGATATGTATGGATCTTATTTTGCAGTCCATTCAGTTAATTATCTTTTTATTGGAGAATTTAGTCTATTTACTGTTAAAGAAATTCTTGATAAGTATTTACCCATCGCCATTTTGTTAACTGTTTTCTAGCTGTTTTGGCATTTCCTCTCTGTTTCTTTCTCTCTTTCTTTGTGATTTCATGACTTTAGTGAAATGCTTATGTTTTTTTCTCTTTTTTTTAACTTATACTGGTTTTTGCTTTTTGATTACCATGAGGCTTACCTATATTATAACAGTCTATCTTAAGTTGATAACAACTTAAACTTGATCTCATTATAAATCTTAATGTTATTACTCTCCCCAAACATGTTTAATGTTTTTGATGTCTTATGTAGTCCTTAAATAATTATTGTAATCATGACTATTTTTACTATTATTATATTTTAACCTTCATACTAGATTTATAATAATTAATCCTTTACTTTTACTATATATTTACTTTTCCAGTGAGATTTGTTCTTTCATATATTCTCTTGTTATCAGTTAGTGCCCCTTCTTTTCAGCTTAATGAGGTCCCTTTAACATTTCTCATAATCCTTTTTTAGTGGTGATTAATACTTTAGCTTGTCCTTATCTGGAAAACATTTTTATCTCTCCTTCAACTCTGAATAATAGTTTTTCCTGATAAAGTTTTATTAGTTGGGAGTTATTTTCTTTCAGTGATTTGAATACATTTTGCCACTCCCTGAAGGACAGAAAAGTTTCTGTTGAAATATCTGCTGGTTATCTTATGAGGGTTCCCTTGTATGTAACTAGTTGTTTTCCTCTTGATGCCTTTAAAATTCTCTCTTTAGCTTTAATCTTGGCCATTTTAATTATAATGTGTCTTGGAGTTGACCTCTTTGGGTTCATTTTGTTTGGACTGCCTTTGGTTCTTAGATATATGTTTCCTTCCCCAGGTTTGGAGAGCTTTCAGATATTATTTCTTCAAATAAGTTCTCTGCACCCTTCTCTCTCTCGTCTTCTTCTGGGACTCCGGTACTGTGAATGTTAATATGTTAGATAGTTTCCCAGAGGTCTCTTAAACTATCTTCAATTTTTAGAACTATTTCATTTTTTTTCTGTTCAACTTTTGTACTTTCCACTAATCTGTCTTCCAGTTCGCTGAGCCATTTCTGTGTAATCTAACCTATTGTTGATTACTTCTGGTGTATTTTTTTAAATGTTCAGTTACTGTATTCATCAACTCTGGTTCTTCTTTGTATTTTTTACCTTTTTGTTAAATGTCTCACTCTGTTCATCCATTCTTTTCTGTAATTAATTGAGCATCTTCGTGATCATTACCTTGAACTCCTTATTGGGTAGATTATATACACTTCACTCAGTTCTTCTGGAGTTTTGTCTTATTTCTTGTTTTGGAACATATTCCTGCATCTCCTTATTTTGCTGAATTCTCTGTGTTTACTTCTATGTATTATGTAGTTTGGATTCATTCCCCAGTTTTAGAGGAGTGGCCTTATGTAGGAAATGTCTTAAGCACACCCCTCTCTGGTCACCAGAGCGATATGCTCTAGGTGTGCCCCTTATGTGGGCTCTTTAGACTCTTCTCTGGGGGCAAGACTGGTTCCTGTGTGTGCACTGGTAGGTGGGACCGACCTCCAGTCCACTTGGCTGCCAATGTAGTATGCCAGTGTGGCTGCCTCACACGGCATTGGCCCATTGGTGAGTGGGGCTGGGTCCTGGCATGGCTGGCTGTGTGGTCCAGATGTCCCAGGGCTATAGTAGCACTGGCTTACAGTCTGGACATAAGAAATATCAGCAGGAGAAGAATATACAGATTTTATTCTGTTTACACATCAGGCTTCCCTGGTTACTCAGGTGGTAAAGAATCTGCCTACAATGCAGGAGACCTAGGTTCGATTCCTGGATCAGGAAGATCCTCTAGAGAAGGGAAAGGGAACCCACTCCCATATTCTTGCCTGGAGAATCCCAAGGACAGTGGAGCCAGGAGGGCTACAGTCCATGAGGTTGCAAAGAGTTGGACACGACTGAGTGACTAACACTTTTACACTTTCCAGTCTTGAAGGAGTGGCCTCCTGTAACAGATGAAACTTGTCATTCAACTCTGCATCAGCTCTTGGTTGTCTCTCAAATCTCTGTGCTTGTCCAAGCAGGCCATTATATTTTTAATAGCTCCCAGTAGTTTAAAATGTGCCAAGACCTGTCAGTGTCCCAGAGGGGAGGATCTCAGCAGCTAGTCGTGGGCTGACTGGATTCCAGGCCCTCAGGCAATAGCGTTCAAATGTATATACAGTTTTGAGAAGCAATAAGAATTAGATCTCATCACCACAGGTGATTTGGAAATGTCTGCTGTATGGCTCACCGAAGTCAGGGCTCCACGTGAATGTATAAGCTTCTTTCTGGGAAATGCTGGTAAGCTGGAACAAGGCAAAAAGTGGTCCCCGAGATGGTGTCCAGAGCCTATGTTCATGAGATCAGCTCCATTAACCCCTAGATACCTGCCAAATCTGAAGCTTGCTCTTCAGTCTGAAACTTCAGGACAAGAAAGTGACCTTCATAGAAAACCTGGGGGTGGGCAAGGTGTGCCTCAGTCCACTGTCTGCATGGTGCCCGGGTGTGGCAGCCTGGCTCCTAGAAATAGAAGAGGAGAAAACACTTCCAAACACATTTTATGAGGCCAGTATTACCTGACACTAAAATAAGACAGGGATGCCACAGAAAAGTTTATAGGTTAATATCACTGATGAACGTAAAATAAAAACTGATTAAAAAGTAAAATAAAAACTCTCAACAAAATATTAGCAAACTAAATTCAATCAATGTGATACACAGTAACAATTTTATTTATTTATTTTTTTCATTTTCACCTGTACTTCATGGCTTGTAGGATCTTAGTTCTCTGACCAGGAATCAAACCCAGATCCCTGCAGTGAAAGTGCCAAGCCTAAACCACTGGACCACCACTAAGAAATTCCAACAAATTGAAGAATAAAACTCATGTGATCATCTCAATAGATTTATGAAAAACTTTGACAAAATTCAACATATCTGTTTATGACAAAATCTATCCAGAAAATGGCTATAGAGGAAACATATCTCAACATAATAATGGCCATATGTAATAAATCCATGACCAATATATTCAGTAGTGAAAAGCCAAAAGCTTCCCCCTAAAATCAGTAACAAGGCAAGGATATCTATTTTTGTTGCTTTCATTCAACATAGTTTTGGAAGCCCTATATTGTCAGAGCAATTGGGCAAATAAAAGAAATTTTTAAAAAAATTCAAATTAGAAAAGAAATAAAAACTGTCACCATTTGCAGATGACATAATATATGTGGAAAATACTAAAAAGCTGTCAAAAAAACAGAGCTAAAAAGTAAATTCAGTAGAATTGGAGAATACAAAATTAACACAAAAGTCTTCAGTATTTCTTTATAGTAGTAACTATCAAAAAGAGAAATTAAGAAAACAATTCTATTTATCATCAAAAAGAATAAAATATCTAGAAATAAATTTAAACAAGAAAGTGAAATGCTTGTATATTGAAAACTATTAGACATTAATGAAAAAAATTGAAGAAGATACAAATAAATGGGAAGATGTTCCATGCTCATAGAACAGAAGAATTCAGTTCAGCTCAGTCGCTCAGTCGTGTCCGACTCTCTGCGACCCCATGAATTGCAGCACGCCAGGCCTCTCTGTCCATCACCAACTCCCGGAGTCTACCCAAACCCATGTTCATCGAGTCGGTGATGCCATCCAACCATCTCATCCTCTGTCGTCCCCTTCTCCTCCCGCCCCCAATCCTACCCAGCATTAGGGTCTTTTCCAATGAGTCAACACTTCGCATGAGGTGGCCAAAGTATTGGAGCTTCAGCTTCAACATCAGACCTTCCAATGAACACCCAGGATTGATCTCTTTTAGGATGGATTGATTGGATCTCCTTGCAGTCCAGGAAACTCTCAAGAGTCTTCTCCATCACCACAGTTCAAAAGCATCAATTCTGTGGCGCTCAGCTTTCTTCACCGTCCAACTCTCACACCCATACATGACCACTGGAAAAACCATAGTCTTGACTAGACGGACTTTTGTTGGCAAAGTAATGTCTCTGCTTTTAAACATGCTATCTAGGTTGGCCATAACCTTCCTTCCAAGTAGTAAGCGTCTTTTAATTTCATGGCTGCAGTCACCATCAGCAGTGATTCTGGAGCCCAAAAAAGTAAAGTCTGACACTGTTTCCACTGTTTCCCCATCTATTTCCCATGGAGTGATGGAACCAGATGCCATGATCTTAGTTTTCTGAACGTTGAGCTTTAAGCCAACTTTTTCACTCTCCTCCTTCACCTTCATCAAGAGGCTCTTTAGTTCTTCTTCACTTTCTGCCATAAGGGTGGTGTCATCTGCATATCTGAGGTTATTGATATTTCTCCCAGCAATCTTGATTCCAGCTTGTGTTTCTTCCAGCCCAGCGTTTCTCATGATGTACTCTGCATATAAGTTAAATAAGCAGGGTGACAATATACAGCCTTGACGTACTCCTTTTCCTATTTGGAACCAGTCTGTTGTTCCATGTCCAGTTCTAACTGTTGCTTCCTGACCTGCATACAGGTTTCTCAAGAGACAGGTCAGATGATCTGGTATTCCCATCTCTTTCAGAATTTTCCACAGTTTATTGTGATCCACACAGTCAAAGGCTTTGGCATAGTCAATAAAGCAGAAATAGATGTTTTTCTAGAACTCTCTTGCTTTTTCGATGATCCAGCGGATATTGGCAATTTGATCTCTGGTTCCTCTGCCTTTTCTAAAACCAGCTTGAACATCTGGAAGTTCACGGTTCACATATTGCTAAAGCCTGGCTTGGAGAATTTTGAGCATTACTTTACTAGCATGTGAGATGAGTGCAATTGTGCGGTAGTTTGAGCATTCTTTGGCATTGCCTTTCTTTGGGATTGGAACGAAGACTGACCTCTTCCAGTCCTGTGGCCACTGCTGAGTTTTCCAAATTTGCTGGCATATCGAGTGCAGCACTTTCACAGCATCACCTTGGAGGATTTGAAATAGCTCAACTGGAATTCCATCACCTCCACTAGCTTTGTTCATAGTGATGCTTTCTAAGGCCCACTTGACTTCACATTCCAGGATGTCTGGCTCTAGGTGAGTGATCACACCATCGTGATTATCTGGGTCATGAAGATCTTTTTTGTACAGTTCTTCTGTGTATTCTTGCCACCTCTTCTTAATATCTTCTGCTTCTGTTAGGTCCATACCATTTCTGTCCTTTATCGAGCCTATCTTTGCGTGAAATGTTCCCTTGGTATCTCTAATTTTCTTGAAGAGGTCTCTAGTCTTTCCCAATCTGTTGTTTTCCTCTATTTGTTTGCACTGATCGCTGAGGAAGGCTTTCTTATCTCTCCTTGCTATTCTTTGGAACTCTGCATTAAGATGAGAATATCTTTCCTTTTCTCCTTTGCTTTTCACTTCTCTTCTCTTTCCAGCTATCTGTAAGGCCTCCTCAGACAGCCATTTTCCTTTTTTGCATTTCTTTTCCATGGGGATTTTCTTGATTCCTGTCTCCTGTACAATGTCACGAACCTCTGACTCCATACTATCCAAAGCAATATACAGATTCAATGCAATCCATATCAAAATTTCAATAGTATTTTCATATAAATAGAACAAGCAATCCTAAAATTTAGACAGAATCACAAAAGACCCCAAACAGCCAAAGCAATCTTGAGAATAAAAAACAAAGCTAAAGGCATCACACTCTCTTATTTCAAACTAAATTTGAATTTATTTCTAAATTCAAGTTAAATTTCAATTCCTGTACAAAGCTAAAGTAATCAAAACGGTATGGTACTGGGATAAAAATAGTCACTTAGATGAATGGAAGATAAGAATGAAGTCCAAGACTAAATCCATACATACAGGGCCAATTAATTTACCACAAAGGGGTCAAGAATATACAATGGGGAAAGGAAAGTCTCTTCAATAAATGATGTTAGAAAAATTGGACAGCTGTATGCAATATGATGAAACGAAAGTATTATTTTACACATACACAAAAATTAAATCATAATAAATCAAATATTTAAACATAAAACCTGAAACTATGAAACACCTAGAAGAAAACATAGGCAGTAAACTCCTTGATACAGGCCTTGACAATGATTTTTTAAAAATCAAAAACAAAAGCAGCAAAAGCAAAAATAAACAAGTGACATTAGATAAAAATAAAAAGTTGCTGCACAGCAAAAGAAACCATCAAATGAAAATAAAACCTATTGGATGAGAGATAACTGCAAATATATATCTGATAAGTGGCTATATCCAAATGTATAAAGAACTCATGCAACTTAATAGCAAAAACAAAAACAAGCATAAAACCAATTCAATTCAAAATGGATAGAGGCTCTGAACAGACATTTTCCCCAAAAGACATGCAGATGGCCAACAGGTACAGGAACAGATGCTCAACATCATTAATTATCAGGGAAATGCAAATCAAAGCCACAGTGTGTTATCCTCTTACACCTGTTTGAATAGCTATTAGCAAAATGACAAAAAATAACAAGTGTGAGCACATGGAGAAAAGGGAACATTTGTGCACTGTTGGTGGGAATGTAAATTGGTGCAACCATATGGAAATTGGTTTCCATATGGGTGGATGGATACCAACCATTTGTATAGTATACAACCATTACTTTGCATAGTAATTCAAATTTGTTTTTTCAAAAAAAAATTGAAAATAGAACTACCATATGATCTAGCTAATCCACTTCTGGATATTTATCAGAGAAAAATGAAAACATTAACTCAAAAAGATATCTGCACCCCTATGTTCCTGTTCAACATTATTTACAACAGTAAGATGTGAAAACAACCTGTGTCCATCAATGGATGAATGGATAAAGAAAATGTGGTACATTCACAATGGAAATTATTCAGCCAAGAGAAAGGATATTTTGCCATTTGCAGCAACACTGATGGCCCTTGAGAGCATTATGCCAAGTGAAATAAGGCAGAGAGGGATAGACAAATACCTTAGGATATCATTTACATATAGAATTTAAAAACAAATTCATAGATATTGAGAAGAGATTGGTGGTTGCCAGAGGCAGGGTGGAGGTAATAAAAATGGGTGAACTTTTTTAAAGTATTTAAAAACATAGAAATAGAATTGGGAGTCTGAGAAGGCCAAGGCAGTCAGTGTTCTCAGAACAGGAAGAGAAGAAAGAGTGCAGAGAAAGCTCCAAAGATGAAAAGCAACTCCTTTTCAAGTCTCCAGCTGAATACTGATCAACATATGTGTGCGAGGAAGCTATCCAAAAGAACCACTCAAAAGGAGCAGAGGAGACAATGGCCATTTCTGACATTTAAAAGCTGAACCAATTCATTATTAGCAGATCTATACTATAAAAAATACTGCAGGGCAAGAGGAAAAGGTACCAGATAGAAATATGTGTGCATGCAAAGGAAGGAAGAATACCCCAAATGGTAAATTTTAAGACTTTCCCCCTTATTTTTAATCTTTTTAAAAAATAATTGACTATATAGCAAAAATAATGTATTATGGAAGAATATAATGTAATGTGTGAAAACAATAGCACAAAGGCTGGGACATTGGAAGAGTAAGATTCTTGTGCCACATTTGAAGTACTATAATATTACATTACAGCTAGCTGGTGAGTCAAAGATATATACTATACATCCTAAAGCTATACATTTTTAAAAGCTATACTTTTAAAAAGTTACAGTTAAAAAGCCAACAAGGAGATGCGATGAAATCACATACACATACACACACATGCAACCCTCAATTTAACTCACTCCAAAGGAAGATAAAAAGAAAAAGGGAACAAAGTAAAGATAAGAACAAATGCCAAGTGGTACACTTGAACACAACACCACCAATGATCACATTAAATGTAAACAGTTTAAACACCTCAGTTAAAGTATTTTCAGATTGTATTGAAAATAAGACCTAACTATATGCTCAGTTTGGTCTCTCAATTGCGTCTGACTCTTTGCGACCCCATGGACTGCAGCACGCCAGGCTACCCTGTCCATCATCAACTCCCGGAGGTTGCTCAAACTCATGTGCATGGAGCCGGTGATGCCATCCAACCATCTCATCCTCTGTCATCCCCTTCTCCTGCCTTCAATCTTTCCCAGCATCAGGGTCTTTTCCAATGAGTCAGTTCTTCACATCAGGTGGCCAAAGTACTAGAGTTTCAGCTTCAGCATCTGTCCTTCCAATAAATGTTCAGGATCGATTTCCTTTAGGATGGACTGATTTGATCTCCTTGCTAGAAGTCTATCTCCTTGTAGAACTATATGCTACCTACAATAAATTCATTTTGAATAAAAAGATACACAGGGATTAAAAGTGAAAAGATGACCAACAATATCATGAGTAGGTATTTTAATATCAGACAAAGTAGATTTCCATGCAAAAAATATCACAAGGAACAAAATGATCATTTTATAATGATAAAGTGGTCAGTGAAGGTTTTTAAATATTTAATAACACAAATTCCATTTGCATGGAAGCAAAATCTGACAGAATTGCAAGAAGAAATAGACAAATTCACAATAGTAATTTGGAATTTCAACACTCTTTCCCTGATAATTTGAGAATGAGTAGGCAAACAACAGTACAATACATATTATTTCCAAGTGCGTAGAAAACATTTACCATGATAGGCCATAAACGAGTCTCAAACAATTTAAAGACATTCAAATCATACAGGGAACATTCCCTGACTATAATGGAAATAAATTGGAACTAACAGAAAAGCTTTCTTATCTTTCCTTGTTATTCTTTGGAACTCTGCATTCAGATAGGTATATCTTTCCTTTTCTCCTTTGCCTTTCACTTCTCTTCTTTTCTCAGCTATTTGTAAGGCCTCCTCAGACAACTGTTTTGCCTGTTTGCATTTCCTTTTCTTGGGAATGGTTTTGATCACTGCCTTCTGTACAATGTTAGGAACCTCCATCCATAGTTCTTCAGGCACTCTGTCTATCAGATCTAATCCCTTGAATCTATTTGTCACTTCCACGGTATAATCATAAGGGATTTGATTTAGGTCACACCTGGATTGTCTAGTGGTTTTCCCTACTTTCCTCAAGTCTGAATTTTGTATTGAGAAACGCATGATCTGAGCCACAGGCAGATCCCAGTCTTGTTTTTGCTGACTGTACAGAACTTCTCTATCTTCAACTACAAAGAATATAATCAATCTGATATCAGTATTGACCGTCTGGTGATGTCCATGTGTAGAGTCTTCTCTTGTGTTGTTGGAAGAGGGTGTTTGCTATGACCAGTGCATTCTCTTGGCAAAACTCTGTTAGCCTTTGCCCTGTTTCATTCTGTACTCTAAGGCCAAATTTGCCTGTTAGTCCAGGTATCTCGACTTCCACTTTTGCATCCCGGTCCCCTATGATGAAAAGGACATCTTTTTTTGGTGCTAATTCTAGAAGGTCTTATAAGTCCTCATAGAACCATTCAACTTCAGCTTCTTCAGCATTACTGGTTGGGGCACAGACTTGGATTACTGTGATATTGAATGGTTTGCCTTGGAAACGAACACAGATCATTCTGTCATTTTTGAGACTGCACCCAAGTATGGCACTTCAGACTCTTTTGTTGACTATGAGGGCTACTCCATTTCTTCTAAGGAAGTCTTGCCCACAGTCATAGATATAATGGTCATCTGAATTAAATTTTCCCATTCTGGTCCATTTAAGTTCACTGATTCCTAAAATGTTGGTGTTCACTCTTGCCATCTTCTGTTTGACCACTTCCAATTTGCCTTGATTCATGGACCTAACATTCCAGGTTCCTATGCAATATTGTTCTTTACAGCATCAGACTTTACTTTCATCACCAGTCACATCCACAACTGGGTGTTATTTTGATTTGGTTCCATTTCTTCATTCTTTTGGGAGTTATTTCTCCACTGTTCTCCAGTAGCATATTGGGCATCTACTGACCTGGGGAGTTCATCTTTCAGTGTGACATGTTTTTGCCTTTTCATACTGTTCATGGGGTTCTCAAGGCAAGAATGCTGACATGGTTTGCCATCCCTTCTCCAGTGGACCACATTCTGTCAGAACTCTCCACTGCCACCCATGCATCTTGGGTAGGCCTAAATGGCATGGCTTAGTTTCACTGAGTTAGACAAGGCTGTGGTCCATGTGATCAGTTTGGTTAGTTTTCTGTGACTGTGGTTTTCATTCTGCCTGCCCTCTGATGGAGAAAGATAAGAGGCCTGTGGAGGCTTCCTGATGGGAGGGACTGGATGTGGGGGAATCTGAAAAATCCTCGAATTTTGTGGTGGGAGTTAGGGATGCCAAAGCTCTGTGCAGTCAAGAGTTGACCCTCTGCATTGAGGTTCCACATTCATGGATTCACCCAACTGTGAATTGTGTAGTACTGTATTATGTATTTATTGGGGGAAAAAAAAATGTATAAGTGGGCCCGAAAGTCAAATCCATGTTATTTAAGAGTAAACAGTACTAAAAAATTAAATAACATATTTCTAAATAACTCTTGGGTCAAAGAAGAAATCAAAAGTGAAACTAAAATGAATTTTGAGTTGAACAAAAATTAAAGTACGTATATAAAATCTTCTGTGGTACACTTAAAGTAAAGATTTGAGGGAAATGTATAGCATTAAACAACTACATTTAAAAAAAAGATCTCAAATCAATGACCTCAGTGTTCACCTGATGAAATAAAAAACAGAGAAGCAAATTAAAACCAACAAAATCAGAAGAGTGGAAACTATGATGACTCCTACCTTCCAGTTCCTTTCTACTTTTATCTTGTCAGAATCACAATGAGTGGTTCTATGGGATGAGTACACTGAAGGATAGTACTCAGTTAAGATGGGAGATATCACTGATCCAAGTTGAGGGAAAGTTTACTTCTACCTTTGATCTTCAAGTAGACGATCCCTAACCTTCATACTGCTACTGCCTGGCTGACTGTCGTTGATGAATGAGTCCACAGTTCTCAGGGCCAGAGTGCAACTGAATGAATGTACCTTTAATCTGCCACTTATTGATGGAGAATTCCTTTTGAGTTCAACTCTATCAGTTTGCAGCTAGGTGCCCATGTATATTCTTACCTCAGACATTATCTCAGATGCAATCAGCCTCAGGAATCTCCACTATAGTCCAAAAACTCAGGAGTTACTGCTAACTCTCTCACATGCCCTGCTTGCTGGCCTGTCTTATTCATATGTCCTGGAATGATAGACAGATGATCTTTGGTCTCCCTTTTCTCTTTTGTCCAACACTTCATTTAGACTCCTGCAATTTTAGGCAATGTGAAAGCCCCTTGATCCTCACTAGTATCATTTCTCATCATGGCTGATGTACATCATCCCATGACTGCTTTGGCCTTATTCAGTTCAGTTCAGTTCAGTTCAGTTCAGTCGCTCAGTCGTGTCCGACTCTTTGCGACCCCATGAATTGCAGCACGCCAGGCCTCTCTGTCCATCACCAGCTCCCGGAGTCTACCCAAACCCATGTTCATCAAGTCAGTGATGCCATCCAACCATCTCATCCTCTGTCGTCCCCTTCTCCTCCTGCCCCCAATCCTTCCCAGCATTAGGGTCTTTTCCAATGAGTCAACTCTTCACATGAGGTGGCCAAAGTATTGGAGTTTCAGCTTCAACATCAGTCCTTTCAATGAAAACCCAGGATTGATCTCTTTTAGGATGGATTGATTGGATCTCCTTGCAGTCCAAGGGACTCTCAAGAGTCTTCTCCAACACCACAGTTCAAAAGCATCAATTCTTCGGTGCTCAGCTTTCTTCACCATCCAACTCTCACATCCATACATGACCACTGGAAAAACCATAACTTTGACTAGACGGACTTTTGTTGGCAAAGTAATGTCTCTGCTAATGGCCTTATTATCTGAGCAATTTGCTTCCTCCATCTGAGACAGGTACCTCATCCCCAAATAACTGGCCTTGATTTCTACTTTCATCTCGTGGGATGGAGTCAGAAACCTTCAGGAAAACTTTTGATACCTTTCCCTCACTGCCATCCATAAAAAGTGACATCTGTAAAACATGGGTAGATGAATGTATCTCAGCTCTAAAAAAATGATGATTTCAAATATTTTCAGTGTTAAAAAAGTTATCTAGACAGAGTTTTATTTTACTTGATTTATCTCATCATACCCTTGATTATAATCCTACATGCAAAAAATAATGATCACAAAAACTCATGCCAAAAACTCTTCTAAGTGGTTCACATTTCTTAGCACATTTAATCTATACAACAACTTTATAAAACAGGAACTATTGTGACTTTCATGTTACAGATAAGCAAACTGAAGTGTAGAGAGAAGTAACTTTCCCAACAGCTAGTGAGTCAAGTCTGGTTCCTCAAACCTACCCATCCCACCATTTTCCCTGACACACAGTCACTGCCAACATCTTTGTTAGGGGAGGATATAGGATCATTTTGTGGTCAAATTTACAACCCCATTAAGCCAGAAGGAATAAATGATACTTTGAACTTACTTCCACACTGAGCATCCCTCACTCCTAGAAGTTCCAGAGAAGAAATGTGAATGAAGACAATAGGAAATAAGAAATTCAAATTTGTACATTTTAACTGAGTTTGTCTTCCAAATTCTGAGATTTACAAGCTTGATCAACCAGACTAAAGCACAAGAGACAGGCCCAAATGCTAGCCAGAACTCTTTCACTCCAAAACCCAAACTCAAAAATCTTGCAAGCAGTTGCTGCCCTACACTGAAAAAAATAGGATTCTCACATGTGCTTATAAGAAAAAGAAAGCTGAAAGACTGTACCTTCTCCTGACTTTTTATAATCTTATTTTAGACAGAGAAAGAAAAAGTGGAGGAGCAGCAGGGAGAGAGCATGAGGTGGGTATATGGTAGGACGGTTGCTCAGGTGAGTGAGAACCCGGAGGCAAGGTTGTTGTCTCAGCTTCCCTGATGGAAGAAGAGGAAGAGAGATTTCTAACAGTCAGGCACATCATTGAACTGCCTACTCAGCCCAAGTGGAGTACAGACTTCTCCTGGTGATGAAAAAGTTGGGGACATATTCAAGGGGCTGCTGCTGCTGCTAAGTCGCTTCAGTCGTGTCTGACTCTGTGCGACCCCATAGACGGCAGCCCAACAGCCTCCCCCGTCCCTGGGATTCTCCAGGCAAGAATACTGGAGTGGGTTGCCATTTCCTTCTCCAGTGCATGAAAGTGAAAAGTGAAAGTGAAGTCGCTCAGTCGTGTCCGACTCCTAGCGACCCTATGGACTGCAGCCTACCAGGCTCCTCCATCCATGGGATTTTCCAGGCAAGAGTACTGGAGTGGGGTGCCATTGCCTTCTCCATTCAAGGGGCTAGGAGAAGAAAAAGATCTTTTTTTTTTTTTTTCATCAAAAGTAGCTCCCAAACCCAGGTTGCACATTTGTAGCTCATCCCCTTTTCTGAATTCTATCCCATATTGGGCCTTTCTGAGACACCTCTTCCCATATATGTCTTCTGCCTGTCTCTTGTTTGTAGAAAAACACTAGCCTCTTAGGCCTTCTCAAGTTTCAAAGAATAAATTTAGTCAGATTAAGTGAGAAAATGAGAAACAAAGAAAAACAGTCAAGCAAGACAAACTAATAATAGTTAGCCATAAACAAAGTCAAGGACCTTTATTTCTTCCTCAAGTATTATAGATAATATTCTGAGCCTGTTTCACAGATACTGAAACCCCACCAGGTGGAAAAGTTTATAGACCCTAGACCAATTGGAGCCAGAAGTTTGTTGATGTTGACTCCCGATTACCTCACCATCAACCAATCAGAAGAATGTCCACGAGCTGATGACACACTCTGCAACCCTCTCTCTTGCTCTGTCTTTAAAAACCTCTCCCTGCACAACATCAAGGAGTTTGGGCCTTTTGAGCATTAGATGCCTGAACTTCTTGCTTGGCTCCTGCAATAACCAAGGCACTTTCCTTTACCACAACCTGATGTCAGTAGGTTGGTTTTGCTGCACAAGGGCATGTGGACCCAAGATTGGTTCAGTAACAGCCACAGTAGAAGGCATTGGAAATACTTTCCATGCCCCAATCCTGCCTTGACTAACCTTCACCAAAGAGGAAAATTTAAGACATTAAATAATTTTATTCATTCTGGACTCATTCCTCTTCTGTGTGGCAAAGGGAAATCCAGTAATATCTGGTGTCTCTCATAGCTCAGGAAAGAATAAAACATTAATTGCCACAGAAAGCCAGGAGTTTATTTTTGCATATCAGAGAAAAGTCAAAGTTGTGCTCACAAAAGGAAGTTACATTAACTTCTCTTCAGTTAGAAAACACTGGGGCCCATCCAGCAAAGATTGCATCAGGGATTTTGTAGCCTCTAGCTGAAACCCAAGAAGTATGAATTTTCAAACACAGTGTTTCTCACCTGAGTTATGTCACTAGTGGAAGGCACTTGGAGGGAGAACAGTAACCGCCCCCACAGCCACGCCATCCTCCTGGCAGCAGCAGCTTCTGGTGGCCTGGCTAGACAGGCAGAGCTTCCATCCTCCCTGCATCCCATGACTCCTCACCTGGAGCTGTCCCCTGAAGCTGTAGGTCCCACAAGCATTTCATTCTAAGCATCTCATGCTTCCAATCCTCTCTTCCATCTTCCCAAATCAATGCTTCACATAGTCTTGTCCTCAGCCAATACAGACCCTACTCTTCCATTTGCTTGAGATAAAAGTCTTGGAGTGACCTTTGATTCCTCTTTTATGTTCACACTCCACATTTAATTCATCAGAAAATTCTGTTGAATCTACCTTCAAAATACATTCAGAAACCATGACCACCAATATCACCATTGCAGTGCAGCTGTCATCATCCCGTCTAGATTGCTGGGATCGTTCTGGGCTCCTGCTTACTCATTTCAGCCCGTTCTCAACACTGAAGCCAGAGATAGCCTGAAAGTGAAAGTGGAAGTGAAAGTCACTCAGTCGTGTCCAACTTTTGACGACCCCATGAACTATACAGTCCATGGAATCCTTCAGGCCAGAATACTGGAGTGGGTAACCTTTCTCTTGTCCAGGGGATCTTCCCAACTCAGGGATCGAACCCAGGTCTCCTGCATTGGAGGCAGATTCTTTACCAGCTGAGGCACCACGGAAGTCCAAGAATCCTGGAGTGAGTAGCCATTTCCGTCTCCAGCAGATCCTCCCGACCCAGGAATTGAACCAGGGTCTCCTGCATTGCAGGCAGATTATTTACCAATTGAGCTATCAGGGAAGCTCTAAGAGATAGCCTGCTGACATGTAAATCAATTAAGTTCATTCCCCTGCTCAAAATCTTTCTCTCATATTAGTAAGGCTAAGTATGTTGTATTAGCATACACACCCTGGACTTCCCTGGTGGCACAGTAGATGGGAGTCTCCCTGCCAATGCAGAGGACATGGGTGCAAACCCTGGTCCCAGAAGATTCCACATGCCACAGAGCAACTAAGCCCATGCACTACAGTTACTGAGACCACACTCTAGGCCCAACAGCAGCAACTACTAAGCCTGTGTGCTGCCACTACTGAATCCCATGCCTAAAGCCTGTGCTCCACAGCAAGGGAAGCATTGCAAATAGATAAAGCTCAGGCAAAATAAAGACCCAGTATAGCCAAAAATAAATAAATAAGTTTTAAAAAACCCACACAAGCTGTGAAATCTCACTGGTCTCAGGTATAGTGATTACTTTCACTTTATCATTTTTGTAAACATTATTTTAGCTATTCTAGGGCCTATGTATTCAATATAAAGTTTTAGATAAGTTTGTCTACATGAACAAAAATTTTTCTACCCTTTTGATTGAAACTAGATTAAACCTATAAATCAATTGGGAGAGATTTACTCTCTTTGCTGTGTTGAGTCTTCTAACTTACAAACATGGTATATGTCTTCATTTAGGTTCTCTAGTTTCTTTCATCAATATTTTAAAGTTTTCAGCATACAAGTTCTGTTCATGATTTATTTGATTTACACATCCATACTTCATTTTTTGAGAGACTAAAAATGAATTGGCTTTTTTGGAGGGGAATAGATTGTTAGAATTTTCTATGTAGATAATCATGTCATCTCTGCAAATATGGAGAGTTTCATTTCTTTGTTTCTGTTCCCTGTGACTTTTATTTCTTTTCTTACCTTAGTGCAGTGGCTAGAACTTCAAATACTGTGTTACAGTATTATAGTATTGTGTTAAGATACAGTATTGTTACAGTATTGTGTTAAGATACAACATCTTGTCTTGCTCTTGATTTTAGGGGGAAAACATTCAGTCTTGTAACATTAAGTATGATGTTACTTGTAGGTTTTTTTTTTAAATGGCTTTTACCAAGTTGAGGCAATTTTCCTTGATTCTTAACCTGCTAAGAATTTTTATCATGAATGGGTGTTCTCAAATACTTTTCTGTGTCTCACTTGATGTGATTATATAATTTTTCTTCTTTAGTTTGTTGATATGGTTGATAACACTGATTGATTCTTCATTTCTGAACTAGTCTTTTAGAGCTGATCAAGGTGTATAATATTTTTATACATAGTTGGATTGTCTGCTAATATCTTGTTGGGAATTTTGGCATCTAAGTTTGTGAGAGCTATGGGCCTGTAGGGAGTTCCTTTCTCTCTCTCTCTCCCTCTCTCTTTCTCTCTTACTCATAAAACCTTTTTCTGATTTTGTTATCAGGATAACACTATCTCCAGACAATGAATTGGAAATCTCCTCCTCTTCTATTATCTGGAAGAGATTGTACAAAATTGGTGCTAATTCTTTTAAAATGTTTAATATAATATTGACATGAAATTGTGTGGACTTCCCTTGCTTTCTTTTTCAAAAGCTTTTAAATTACAAATTCAATTTCTTTAATAGTAATAAGAATATTCAGATTGCCTATTTCATCTTGATTGAATTTTGGTAATTTGTGGGTTTTGAGGAATTAGTTTTTTTTTTCTCTAGATTTTCAGATTTATGAATGTAAATTTGTTTGTAGTGTTTTCTTATCTTTTCAATGGCTGAAAATTTTCAGCAATTTCCCCCATTATTTCCAAAAATTGATAATTGTCTTTTCCCTCTTTTTGTTTGTCAGTGTTGCTAGAGCTATTTTATTGATTCTTTGAAGAGGTGGGGTTTTGTTTCATTCATTCTATTCATTCATTTTTCTATTATCCTACTTTCAACATTATTGATTTCTGCAAGGATCTTTACTCTTTCCTTTCTTCTGTTTCTTTGAGTTTATTTTCTCTATTTTCTTGGTAGAGAGTTTGTATTGTTAATTTAAGACCCTTTCTTATTTCTAATGTAAGTTCCATGAGCATTCCAACTTTAATGTAAGTTGAAGTCTCCAACTATAATTGTGGATTTGTCTACTTCCCTTTTAAGCTCTGTCAGTTTTTTGCCTATATGTATTTTGTGTTTTCTGTTCTTTATATTCTTTTGTTAGATATGTATATATTTAAGATTATTATATCTTCCTGATGAGTGATTATTTTATCATTTTGAGTAATGTCCCTCTTTTCTTAGTATTTGTCTTTGCTCTGAAATCTATTTTATCTGGTATTAATGCAGTCATTCTCAGTTTTTTAAAATAATGCTTATATCTTTCCCCATCCATTTACTTTCAGCCTACAAATGTCATTAAATTAGAAGTGAGTTTCTTTTAAATGGCATATAATTGAGTCATATTTCTTTATATACTATGGCAATTTCTGTCTTTTTATTACTGAATTTAGACTGCTTATATTTAAGATAATTATTGGTATGTCAGGACTTAAGTCTGCCACTGCATTGTTATTTTTCTGTATGTTTATTCTGTTTTTCATTCCTATTTCTCTTGCTTTCCTGTGGATTATTGGAAAATCTTTTTAGAATTTTGCTTGATTTATTTTTAGGACTCTGGGCACAGTTTCCATAGAGGCTCTAGGCATTACAATATACATATGTGACTTACAGTTCACTGCCATCAACATTATATCACTTGGAATTATGTGTGAAAGACTGACTTCCATTTAGTACCCTTTATTTTCCTCCCCTTTCAATCCTATTGCTTTGAATTTCATATTATGCTATAATTTTTGTTTCAGTCATCAAGTACGATCTCTAAAAGCCATGAAGTAATGAATAGTCTATTGGACACTTCTGTGTGTCTGCTCCTTCTGTTGGGCCTTCTTCCTTGCCTGTGCTCAAGTTTCCATCTTTTATCGTTTCCTTTCTAGTGAGCGTCCTTTAGCTTATCTTCTAGCAGACAGTGGTTCTGACTAGATTTAGTGCTCAGGTCTTGGCCTCCTTGGTGGGCTGTGGTTCTAATGGTGGTTTCCCATTCAGAGCTAGGTTTATATGACACCCATGGTGTCCCCTGTGATCCCTGCTCAAGGGGCTTGAAGGGCTTTCCCTCACTGGATCTCTGAGTGTCTCTCAGTGGGGTAAGAGCATCAAAAAGGTTTTCCAATTTGGGCTACCTGTAGTGCTACATCTCTTTTGTTGTTACTGCCTGGAATTACCCTGAGGGAATGGGGATCTTAGGCCCACAAGGACAAAGAGATTCCCTAGACAAGGCTGGCAGCATGCAAGGTTGTTTTACTTGCTTAGGTTATGTGTCAGGGCATGAGGTCTGGGTAGCCTTCCTCTGTTGGGTGGGAAAATAAGACACCCTGCTACTCTGCCATTCCTACAGTCCTGGGGTCTTAAACCAGATCTTTTTCTAACCACCCTTCAGAGTTCAGATCTGGCTGTCTCTTGTGTTACTTCCAGGGTTGTTCAGGCTGCTCATCTTGTTTATTGTTTACTTTTTACCCCAACCCAACAAAAATAAACTACTCCATGAATGAAGAAATGTGTGTCTCTTTTGTTTTCTCCTGTATCCCAAAGTACAAGGAGTGGTGTCTAGCACCACTGAATAAACTACCAGGAAGAGTTTTCTCTGACTAACAGCACAGCAGAAACATCACTTGCTTGCAGCTGAAACAAAGATACTCCCCGTATAAGGCAAAATAAGAAAGAATGCCTTGATTTTCCCTGTTGCATTAACAACAAATGCTGTTAGAAAGAGAAAAGACAATAACCTTGCTCACCCAATTTTATACACATTGGCCAGTATACATCTCATTTAAGAGGCCCACAGATATATCAGAGTTCATTGACCTTTCTTCCAATCCTTTCTTTGGATGTCCATTATCTAATCTTGGAGCTTAGATAAAGGTGCCCATCCAACTGAAAAAAACAAGAAATTATCTTAGACATCTCTCTCCTTATCACCAATATGCAACAAGTCACCAAGTCTTGTTGCAACATCTCACCAAGTCTTGTTGAGTTTTATCACAAATGTATGGATGTAATATTTTGCTTTTGTATCTGTTTGCTGTTCCTTCATGTCTCTTGTGCTTCACTCAGGTCATTGTCATTTCTCTGCTGGTGAACTCCAAGGCCCCCTTCTTATCTCAGAGCCTCCTATTCTGCTCCTCCTCTATGCACCCACTAGGCTGCCTCCTTGGTGATATTCCTGAAGTCTACACAAGGCCTTTCCTCTGTGTTCAGCAACCGTAAGTGTAACAAGAGTAACAGTTTACTCTTGGGCTGCAGCTGAGCACTTCAAAAGTCCAAATAGTAATATGTAGGAAGTGCCAACCACATATTATGTTTCAATACTTGGAACAAAAAAGTGGAAATAAAGTACCTCACTAATAATTTTATATTGACTATAATTGAAATAATATTATTTTGAATATACTGTATTAAAGAAAATACACTGTTAAAATTAATTTACCTATTTAGTTTTATTTTTAATGTGATATTATATTAGAAAACCTTTAATTACATGGTGGGCTGCATTCTATTTCTAGTGGATATTAATTATATTCTATCACTCTAGAGTATAAGGTCATTTCTTTTTGTCTAATCTGGCCTCTGCCATACTCCTACAGGATTCTGAATTCTAGTTTTGCTGAACTTCTGAAAGTTCCTCACACAGTCTGATTTAAGAAAGTTCCTTAACTTATCTGAATCTCTTTCCTCATTTAAAAATTGACCATAATAATAAAATCTTCCTATAGAGTATTTGGGAGGATTAAGTGAAAATGTGCATGCAAAACATCCTTAAGGAGTTTCCAGCTTCAGCACTCAACAGATATTAGCCATAAGTGTCATTAAAAATGGATCTCCCAAGTTCCACTTCCTGAACAGTACAGTAAGGAGCTTTGTAGAACAGCTTTCCAATGAAACAGGCATAACTGGTAAAAATTATTAAAAACAATTTTTTTTTTTAAAATTTGCAGAGGACTTCAGTTTTAGGTCTAACATCTGACAAACTTGGATGTCGCTCTTACTCTTATCACAAGAAAAAAGCTGAACAACTTGAAAATCAAAGAATTTTCCTGGAGCCAGCAGAGAAATGCAATCTAAAGGCAAACCAAGATCCCAAATCCAGAGAGACAGGAGAACACATAGAACCACAACTGAGATACGCTTAACTGGAGCAGAAGCCACTAGAGCCATAACTTGTAAGATACTCAAAGGGCAATTCTGATGAGCTGTTGGAGACTATGTTTAGTAGCCAGGGTTCTCCAGAGAGACAGAATCAATAGGATGCATGTATGGAGATGTGCAGGCTTCCCAGAAGAACCCACCTGCCAATGCAGGAGAGTTAAGAGACACAGGTTCGATCCCTGGGTTGGGAAGATCCCCTGGAGAAGGATATGGCAACCACCTCCAGAATTCTTGCCTGGAGAATTCCACAGACAGAGAAGCCTGGGGCTATAGTCTATGGGGTCACAAAGAGTCAGACATGACTGAAGCGACTTAGCACACGCAGCATGGAAATATGCACACACGTGTGTATACATATGGGAGACAGTAATTTTAAATAATCAACGTATTCAGTTATGGAGATCGCAGATCCAAAGCCTGCAGGACAAGGGTGTAGGCTAGAGTTGAAGGGAAGAGGTGATGCTGTAGCCTCAAGTGCAAAGGCCACCTGAACACAGAAATCCTTCTTGCTCAGGAGGAGTTAGCCTTTTCTCTTAAGACTTTCAACTGATTGGATGAGGCCCACCCACACCACAGGATAATTTGATATACTCAAAATGTAAATGGTAATCTCATCTAAAAAATAACTTCACAGCAACATCTAGATAGGTGTTCGACCAAACAACCAGTCACCACAGCCTAGCCAAGTCGATATATACAGAATATCTCAGGACTGAGAACCTTCAGAGATCTCAGGCTTCAGAAAGTCGCCACATATTTGCGTGTTGCCTCCAAGAATTCCACCAGGTTCGTATTGTAAGGATTGAGAGAGATGCTCAACGCTCTAGTGGGGAAGGAAAAATGATTTTTGGAATATATACCCCAGTGGGGGGTTCTGCCCAAGGAGGGCTTCCTCTCCAAGGAGAAGGGCTTTCCAGAGCCTCGTCTGACCTGGGAGAGGCCCCACCAGCCTTCTAGTCTCCTGCCAGGGTGCAGAAGCCGCAAAGGTGACTAGTGTCAGTCCTGCTGCTGGGGTGCATGCGTCTCCATGCTTCTTAAACAGCAGTACTCAGGATTCCAAGGATCAAAGATAATCAAGACAACTCTGATCTCCCTATGAGCTCCAGCCACCCAACTGTGTAAATTTAGACTAAGACTGACACTTGGATACTCGAGCAGAACCCTGGCTGTCCCTTTGCTGAGACGGCAATGCTCACTTTGGCTCCAAGCCACCTCTGAACAACTGGCCGGTCCCTGGCCACCTCTGCCTTCTATCTCCTCTGCCCTTCTCCCGTGCCAGTGAATTCTTTTATTATGTTAAACTGGGACGTCAGTACTGGAATTAGAAAGGAAAATACCAGCTGCTTTGTCCTCCAGGAAGCACTAATTAGCCAGCAGCCAGGATCTCAGGCAACAATGGGAGCGTTGGGGCTAATTACCAGCTAGCTGCCTCTGCGCTCTGGGGTGGCTCAGGCAGCAGCACCTGCATTTCAGGGCTGAGATATTTTTAGGATCTGGAATTTCCCTCTGGCCCTTATCTTGCTTTTGATGTCTCCATCACACACCTCCTTCTGCAATAACTTCCTCACTGGTCTCTTTTCTAGCCAAACTATCTTGCACAAAACAGCCAAATTCATCCCCTTAAACACAGGTCCAATCATATAATTTCCCATCCTCAATCTGTCAGCATAATGCCCATGCTGCATGTAAATTACAGATCAGCCCTGTAGGCTTTACATAAAGAGGCCAAGACCACCTTTCCAGCCTCCTGTCAGCCCTGCCTTCCATAGTCCTCCCCTAATCAGCACTTTCACCTCTGATGTGCTCACAGTAATTGCCATGGAGCTATAAAGACAGAAACAAAAACTGTACCCAGACCAGCAAAGAGTCTCAAGGTGTGAGGGAAGGGTATTGGTCTCGCCCTAAAAGCTGCCCCAGAACCCCACCACTCAGCCAGCGTGGAGGACTCCGGGGCAAGCAGAAGCTGAGGAGGGGCTGGTATCAGTCTCGTGGGTAGGTTTGTGGAAGGTGTGTATCCTTCCAGCCAAAGCCTGCAACACAGCCTTGTCTGTCCGTCAGGGCCATGACTGGGGTTTTCTCTCTTCACATGTTAAGTCTTCTGTCTTTCCATTTACTCTGACCACACAGACAGGTCCTGACACCCTGCTTCCCTATTTCTGGATTCATCTATGAAGTGTGTTCTGCCCAGACCAGCCTCTGGCTTGTCACACCCGTCTGGGCACTGTCTACACTGCAGTCCAGCCTGCAGTCTCCATTTTCCTCCCCTTGCCCCAGCTCCCACTTCCTCTCTGCTCAGAAGGCCTTTTAGCTGAATCTTTCGCATGAAAAAGCTTGTAACAGGGAGCTAAAATAGAAAATTTCTCCAGGCACCAAGAAACAGTTCAAGTGTGATGCCAGATTGATATGTCAGACCACCTGGTGCAAAATTTACAAAAGGAAAATTCTCCTTTCAGGTTTCACACACTCGTCCTTTTGATTCACACACACACACACACACACACACACACACACACACACACACACACACACACACACACAGTGAGGAGAGTGAGAGCAGGAGCAGGGGGAAGGAGGGGCGATCTTCCTGACATGAACATGGCTGCCACTCGGGGATCCTCGCCCCTCACCAAGCCCCTTGAGTGGTCTGGGGCTCTGCACTTTCTGGTGCAGAGCTAGAGAGTAGCCTTCTAAGACCGCTCTGGAAGTCTGGGGTTGGGAAACACCTCTACCAGGGCCTGCTGATCCAGCCGCCCTGGAGGGGGAGGCAGCCACTGGCAGCTCCGGCAGCCCTAGTCCACCCACCCTGGTCTGATCTGTTGGAAACAGAATGTGTCTTCTGTCTTCTGAATCAGGAAGGGGAGCCACTCTGGGATGGCTGGGAAGAGGGAGGGCAGTGGCTGTTGCAGGAATTGCAGGTAAAGCGATCCCAAGCATGAGAATCTCTGAAGAAAAACTCCTGGAGGAAGACGAGTTGGCTTCCACCTCTTGTGGGTCCTCTCCTCTGTCTCCTTGGTCCTTCCTAGTCTCCCTGGGTGCAGTGGCTGTTGGCCAAGGCTGGCGTTCTCCTTCCCAGCCTTCTCCTGAGCCAAGAAGCGCATTGATTCAAAACCGCAGTCCATCTAAAATTGAAGAGTCTATTCATCCAAATTAAAGAAGGAAAAGTCAAGGGGGAAGAGATCCACCATCCCATGTTCCCCGTGGGGCCACTGGCAACTGAGGAGGGGAGGGGCCTGCCGCTGAGGCTTCAGATGCAGGCTGCTGCCTTGCGCAGGGCTCCTTGCTGATGAGCAGGGTGGGGCTGCCACCATCTGGGAAGCTCTGTAAAGCCAGGGCCTGCCCGTCTTCTCAGGATGACTCAGAAAGAGGTCACCTGTGCTGGATAAATCCCAACGGGATGGTGTATGCTACTTGCCTTGCTTCTCCTCCTCTGTCTCCCAAATCTCAGCAATGCTTGTCTACCACCTCAATACCTGGCTTTCAGGAAGCTGCCTCCTCACTGCAGAATTTTGCTTCTTTGCTTTTCACTCCTCAAAGGGCTTTTCCTTTTTACCTTTTTTGTTTTGCACTTCTGTACTGCCTGGTACCTACATCAGTGTCTTATTTCCCCCATTACCGCCCCCATCCAGACAGAGACTGGAGCACTGACCCACAGGAACAGTGTTAGGTAGCATTTACTCTGCACCCACCCTGCACCAGGCATTGTGCTAAACTCCCCACCTACTTTGTCACTGGATTACAAACCTCTGAGATCAGCTTGTACTGGAGCCATTTTACAGATGAGAAGGCTGAGGCTTACAGAAATATATAACCCTAGGTGGTAGCACAGTAAAGATCTAATTAGTACTCTGTTTATTGAGACACCTGGAAAATTGTGAGGCTCAGTAAAGATTTGTTGACTGAATAAATATTGTCTGGCTCTTGAGCCATACCGTTTAAGTGAACATGCAGAAGTCTCTTAAAGTCCTGAATGGTTGCATCCTTTAAAAAAAAAAATTTATTTATTTCTGAGCCATAATTATCACTTTACCAGAAATCAACTAAGTTGAGGTTATTGTGCCCCCTCTTTCAAAAATTTGGAGTTAAGTCTTAATTTCTTTAAAACATTGGTTTGAAGTTGACAGTATGGTTTTACTCTAAAGAATTTTTTAATCATTTCTGACAAGGTGGATGAAACACTACCTTTCAAGTTTAAATATGCAAAATAGTCCTCTGGGAATCTTGCAGGTTCTGACTCAGAGAGTCAGCAGTGGGGCCTGACATTTGACATTTCCTACAAGCTCCCAGGTGATGCCAGAGCTGCTGGCCTAAGGAACATCCAACACACTTTGAGAAGTAAGAGACTGAACTTGACCTAGAATTTGACTCATTCTATTTATAGAAATAAAGTATAAATTATGTCATCCTTACTTCCAAGTGAGGATGGCTATCTAGCCTTAGGCAAGCCAACTGTTGCATGTTGAATTGTGTTCCCACGAATTCGTAGTTGAAGTCTTAACCCTTCAGTATCTCAGGAGGTAGGCTAATGTGGAAAGTAGTCACAACAGATGTAACCAGTTAAGATCAACTCTTAGCTAGGGTCAAACTGAAGTAGGATGAGCCCCAGCCCACTGTGACTGGTGTCCTTTAGAGAGGAGAAATTGGACACAGAGACAGACCTGCATGCCGTCAGCGTGAAGATGGAGGCCCCGAAAGAGGGTGATGCTGCCGTAAGCCAAGGGATGCCCAAGGCTGCCAGCAAACCCCCAGCAGCTAGAAGAGGCCAGGAAGTCCTCCTCATGACCCTCACAAGGAACCAACCCTTGACTTCAGACGGTAAGTTTCTGAGCCACTCAGTTTTGGGTTCTTTGTTATGGCAGTCCTGGGAAACTAGTATAGGATGATGCATTTCACAGCACAGCGTTGCAAAACTCCGCCATGAAAGGAAGAACGGGGCCTCCCTGCCTCACTCCATTCCTTAGAAGCTCAGTGTAAGAAGCTGGGGCATATGTGTTTGAAGGGCAGGTGGTATATGGAGCACTCCTTAATTAATACCTGCCTGGTCACTTCCTCTAATGACCTTCACTCGGCTCGGCTCCCTTACAGATGCGTCACCAGCATTTCTCAGCCAGCAGCACCTGCTTTCTCTTCATTCACCTGCTCCTTTCCTCATTTACACTTTTCCTCACCTAAGGATCAAAGCCTTTGGCTCCTTGGCTGTGTGTGGGCATGTATGTTTACCTGGTTTATACTCTCCTATATTCATTGGAGTCCCTGGGGGGTGTCTCATTTCTGATACATTTGTGAATGAAAAAGTACTGCCTGCCACGTCAGTAAGCAAAGGATGTTTGGCCATCACACTACAGCCACCCCAATTCTGAGCCCTGAGCAAACTCGCGATGGAAGCAGGATACCCATCATCAAGCCCTCACCTACCCCAAGGATGCACCCTGAGGAGACTCAGGATGAGAAAACAGGATACTGGCTCCAGACAGCTGAGGTGCACATCAAAGGAATGATTTCAATGAGCCCAGACTCTTGCATCTTGCATACGTAGAAAAGCGCTAAATTTCTTAAAGTGAAATGTCTGGTTTTCCTTAATTTACCGTTATTTTTCAGTGTTCCCGACTACACCGTCTCTGTTGCAAAACTCCTATATATCCTGACTCCTCCCTTACCTCTTTGGAGTAGCCCCTCAGAGCTATTTGGGAGGCTGTGCCCCAGACTTATGTCCTCAGTTTTGTCCACCAAATAAAACTTTTAGTTTCTGAAATTTTTTCAGTCAACACATACAGTTTTGAAGAAGATCCCCAAGATTCTGTTTCCTTGTTATTCAAATTGGATGATAATCCAGAGGCTGCTGTGATGTGATTTTCTAGATGTATTATCATCCAACTCTGTGACCTTAAAGTTGGTAAGGATGCTATGTGCTGGGGTGGCAGTCTCATAGACAAGCGTTTTGAAAGAAAGAAGTTTATTTATTTATTTATTTTTAAGCTGGGTGCAGAAGAGGAAATCGGTTTCCAAGCATGAGAAGGATTTGACATGCCACTGGTGGCTTGAAAATGTTGAGGACAGTACACATGTCAAAGAGTGTGCGCAGCCTCTTGCAGCTGAGAGCAGCCCCTGGCTGACAGCCCAAAAGGAAACAGGGACCTCAGTCTTGCAGCCTCCAGGAACTAACTTCTGCTACCATCTTGGATGAGCTAAGAAGCAGATTCTCCCCTGTCTCCAGATAAGAGCCCTGCCCAGATTCTGGTTTATTTATATTTGTGAGACCCAGAGCAGAGGATTCAGATAAGCCCTTTTGAACTTATGCACTACAGAACTCTGAGATAGTGAACAGTGTTGTTTTAAGTTGCTATGTTGGTTCTAATTTATTAAACAGCAGTAGATGATTTATACACTCTCCAACCTAACAGAAGTAAGTCCAGGACACATTGCTGGTTTCCTCCCCCTCCACCCCAGCTCCACTGGGTAGGCAGAGCGCTGGGCCCCAGACAGGACCTTTTGGATGACTGACAGGGCTTCTCCATAATCTTGTATTCTGCTTGTGCTATGGGAACTAGGTTGCTATGATTTTTCTGAGTTTGCTGTTGAAAAACTATTATACAGCCAGATTCCCACAGTGCTTCCTACAATAGGATTGCCTATCAGTTGAAAATAAGTGAGACCCAGTGAATGTCTATAATCTAGAAATAGCTCAGCTACAGTAAAATTAAATGACTTTAATAATTAACATCAAGCTCTGGGTGTGGAAATAAACCTGAGAGGAGGAAAAATAGTGACAGAAGAAAACCACCTTCCTGCTGCTGAAGCCAAAGCTCATCCACTGATTTTTATTTGAGCATACGTTCCCTTCTGGAAAATAAGATTACTAGTGTGCTGATACAGGCATCAGTGCAAATGGACTTGGTCAGTCCACTCCCATCCCTGGCACCCTGCCCTGATTTAAAACAAGACAAGCCAGCCCCACCTCTGTTAGGAAGCACATTGTCCAAATGGACTTGCCCTGTCCGCTTCCATCCATGCCCCAATTTAAAATGAGAAAAGCAAGCCTCCACCTCTGATAGGAAGCACATTGTCCAGGGCTGCAGGTGGCAGCTGGGCAGTGCCCCCGGGAAGAGCTGAGGGTGCTTGTCTCTGAGTCTTGTCCACTCACCCCAGCTGGTGGCAGGTGCTGATCTCCCTGCCTCACCTTCCCTGCACGGCCTCCCCTGTTAGCGTCTTCTTTCTAGTCACCGCCTCTGCCTCTTCTAGATTTAACTGTTTCTCTATGGCTGTGCTTCTGTGAACATGGGACAATCACCAGACTCTACATTGCTTTGATTGCTTATGACTGCTCGGGGCGGGGTGGGGGGCAGCACTGAGTGGGAGAGTGAGTGGCGCTGGAGGGACCAGGGCAGCCCAGGGGACACACACAACCACCAGCTGCCAGGACTGACTCACCACAGGGATGGGTAACAGAAGCCCACCCTCACCTACATGGCCCGCATGAGCAAGTTGGGATTTACCTTTTTGAATACCAGGTTAGCCACCTTTAAAACTGAAGGAATACTCGTACCCACTTCATAGGCTTGTTGCCAGAGTTTGAGAAAGGAATGCAAGTAAGTGGATCCACATCATATTGTATGATGGATGTTGTATGATGGATAACCAATCCTAAGGAAGCATTGGTTATTTCAATGATTCAACATATCATCCAAAAGTATTGTGGCTTTGCTTTGTAAACTACAAAACTAAAACTAAAACAAATTCCTCTAATCCACTATCTCTTTTGTTTTTTTGTCTTGTTTTTGTCTTGATTCCAAGTAATCAAATATTTGGATTATTTTGAAAGCAGTGAAGTGGGAGGGCCCCTGGGTCAGAAATACTTCACTGAAGCCTCAGTGCTGTCTTTTGCTATTTGTGGGACTTGGGGCGATCACTCCCCCTCCCACCTGGTTCTCTCCAACACTTCCCCAGTGGGTATGGGACTTGTGGACACTGGAGTGCCTGAGAGAGCGGTCTTCACCCTGCATGGGGTTGCTGCAAGCCAGCTTTCAAGTGCTGGCCTCCCTACCTGTACAGAGGATGTGAGGCACCTCGCTGGGTCACAATACCTCAAGGAGGAGCTGACGCCATGTGCTACATGGTTCCTGAGTAGAGACCTTTGGTCTGCTGTTGCTGCTTTGTTTGTAATTAATTACCTTGTCATGCATCGCATGAAGGGAGGTAGCAACTTTCTGAAAGCTGCAAGCATTCTAAAAGTGTAAGAGGAGGGTTTCTTTCCAATTGTTAGTCTATTACCTTCTCAAACTTTATTTAGTTCAAGGATTTCTAAAGAAGACAAGATGTACAACTCCCTTGGATCTTCCTAAGAGAAAGGCACTCAACCTTTTCTCTCCTCCATCAGCTTGGAACAGCTGGCCATCAAGCTCCAGCCCCAGCAGCGCAGAAGTTGCTCTAACAAGTAAGTGGTATTCTGAGCTGCAAAGCCCAGAAGTCACTCTCCAGTCCTTCTGAGACTTAACTTCTCTGCAGCATCTGGCCTTTCAATGCTTCCTCTCAGACCTTCTCCCCTCACCTCCCTTGAGAGCATCCTCTCTTGTTTTTCTCATTTCCTCCATCACTGTGAGTCTGCAGGGCTGATCCTGGCTGTCCAGATTCAAGGATTCTGTTTTCATTAATTTTGCTAGCCAGCTGACATCACACTGGTACTTGAAACCAGTTCTGGTGGGGGTATTTTTACCATGCAAACGGGTAAAAACTCCAATCTGGGGCCTTCCCTTTTCCTTTCCAGTAAAGCTGGTGTTTGCTCTGCCCACCCTGTCTTAACCACTGTAGTTCCTTAGTGTTTCTGTCTTCAGGCCTCTTCCTTTTCTGTGCTTTCTTATGACTGATTTATCCTGCACTTCATTCTGTATACTTCTGGATGCGAATGACTCCTATGCCAACCTCACTTTCCTTTCATCTCTAGTCTGCTTTTTTTTCTTTTAACTTATCTATTTTCTATTGAAAATAGAATTTTCAATATTGAAGTATAATTGCTTTACAGAATTTTGCTGTTTTTTAATCAAATCTCAACATGAATCAGCCATAGGTATACATAGATCCCCTCCCTTTTGAAACTCCCTCCCATCTCCCTCCCCATCCCACCCCTCTGGGTTGATACAGAGCCCCTGTTTGTGTTCCCTGAGTCATACAGCAAATTCCTGTTGGCTCTCTATTTTACACATGGTAATGTAAGTTTCTATGTTACTCTTTCCATACATCTCACCCTCCCCTCCCCTCTCTCCATGTCCATAAATCTATTCTCTATGTCTGTTTCTCCACTGATGCCCTGCAAATAAATTCTTCAGTACCATTTTTCTAGATTCTGTATATATGCGTTAGAATACAATATTTATCTTTCTCTTTTGGAATTCACTCTGTATAACAGGTTATAGGTTCATCCACCTCATTAGAACTGACTCAAAGTTGTTCCTTTTTATGGCTGAGTAATATTGCATTGTGTATATGTACCACAACTTCTTTATCCATTCATCTGTCGATGGACATCTAGGTTGTTTCTATGTTCTAGCTATTGTAAATAGTGCTACAGTGAACAATAGGATACATTTTTCAATTTTGGTTTCCTCAGGGTATATGCCTAGAAATGGGATTGTGGGGTCATATGGTGGTTTTATTCCTAATTTTTTAAGGAATCTCCATAGTGTCTTCCATAGTGGCTGTATCGATTTACATTCCCACCCACAGTGCAAGAATATTCCCTTTTCTCCACACCTTCTCCAGAATTTATTGTTTGTAGACTTTTTGATGATGGCCATTCTGACCAGTGTGAGATGATATCTCACTGTAGTTTTGATTTACATTTCTCTAATAATGAATGATGCTGAGCATCTTTTCATGTGTTTATTAGCCACCTGTATGTCTTTGGATAAATGTCTGTTTAGGTCTTTTTTCCACTTTTTGATTGGGTTGTTTGTTTCTCTGGTATTGAATTGTATGAGTTGCTTGTATATTTTGGAAATTAATCCTTTGTCAGTTATTTCATTTGCTATTATTTTCTCCCATTCTGAGGGTTGTCTTTTCACCTTGCTTATAGTTTCCATTGCTGTGCAAAATTTTTAAGTTTAATCAGGTCCCACTTATTTAGTTTTGTTTTTATTGCCATTACTCTAGGAGGTGGGTTATAGAGTATCTTGCTTTGATTTATGTCATCAACTGTTCTGCCTATGCCTATGTTTTTCCTTAAGAGTTTTATAGTTTCTGGTCTTACATTTAGGTCTTTAATCCATTCTGAGTTTATCTTTGTGTATAGTGTTAGGAGGTGTTCTAATTTCATTCTTTTACATGTAGCTGTCCAGTTTTCCCAGATCCATTTATTGAAGAGGCTGTCTTTGTCCCATTGTATATTTTTGCCTCCTTTGTCAAAAATAAGGTACCCATTGGCACATGAGTTTACCTCTGGGCTTACTATCTTGTTCCATTGGTCTATACTTCTCTTTTTGTGCCAGTACCATACTGTCTTGATGACTGTAGCTTTGTAGTATAATCTGAAGTCAGAAAGCTTGGTTCCTCCAGCTCCATTCTTCTTTCTCAAGATTGTTTTGGCTATTTGGGGTCTTTCTTGTTTCCATATGAATTGTGCGACTTTTTGTTCTATTTTTGTGAAAAATGCCATTGGTAATTTGATAGGGATTGCATTGAGTCTGTAGATTGCATTTGGTAGTATAGTCATTTTAACAATATTGATTCTTCCTGTGCAGGAACATGTAATATCTCTCCATTTATGTCATCTTTGATTTCTTTTATTACTGTCATAATTTTCTGTGTACAACTCTTTTGTCTCCTTAGGTAAGTTTATTCCTAGACATTTAATTCTTTTTGTTGCAATGGTGAATGGGATTTATTCCTTAATTTCTCTTTCTGATTTTTCATTCTTAGTATATAGAAATTCAAGTAATTTCTGTGTATTGATTTTGTATCCTGAAACTTTGCTAAATTCACTGATTAACCCTAGTAATTTTCCAATACTATCTTTAGAGTATTTTGTGTACAGTATCGTGTCATCTGATATGATGCTGTGAGAGCTTTACTTCTTTTCTGATCTGGATTCCTTTTATTTCTTTTTCTTCTCTGATTGCTGTAGCTAGGACTTCCAGAACTATGTTGAATAATAGTGGTGAAAGTGGACACACTTGTCTTGTTCCTGATCTTAGGGGAATGCTTTCAGGTTTTCAGCCTTGAGAATAATGTTTGCTATAGGTTTATCATATATGGCCTTTACTATGTTGAGGTAGATTCCTTCTATGCTGATTTTTTGAAGAGTTTTAATCATAAATTGTGCTGAATTTTCTCAAAGTCTTTTTCTGCATCTATTGAGATTATCATATGGTTTTTATCTTTCAATTTGTTAATATGGTGTATCACATTGATTTCTTTGTGTATATTAAATAATCCTTGCATAACTGGAATAAACCCAATTTGATCATGGTGTATGAGCTTTATGATATGTTGCTGAATTCTGTTTGCTAAGATTTGTTGAGGATTTTTGCATCTATGTTCGTCAGTGATATTGGCTGGTAGTTTTCTTTTCTTGTGTTGTCTTTTTCTGGTTTTGGTATCAGGGTGGTGGTGGCCTCATAGAATGAATTTGGAAGTGTTCCTTCCTCTGCAATCTTTTGAAAGAGTTTTAGAAGGATAGGCATTAGCTCTTCTCTAAATGCTTGATAGAATTCTCCTGTGAAGCCATCTGGTCCTGGGCTTTTGTTTTCTGGGGGATTTGTGGTCACAGCTTCAATTTCAGTGCTTGTAATTGTGTTGTTCATAATTTCTATTTCTTCCTGGTTCAGTCTAGGAAGATTGAACTTTTCTAAGAATCTGTCCATTTCTTCCAGGTTATCTATTTCATTGCCATATAGTTGCTCATAATAGTCTCTTACAATCCTTTGTATTTCTGCATTACCTGTTGTAACCTTTCCTTTTTCATTTCTAATTTTGTTGATTTGATTCTTCTCTCTCTCTTGAAGAGTCTGGCTAAAGGCTTGTCAATTTTATCTTCTCAAAGAACCAGCTTTTAGTTTTATTAATCTTTACTGTTGTTTCTTTCATTTCTTTTTCATTTATTTCTGCTCAGATCGTTATGATTTGTTTCCTTCTACTAATTTTGGTTCTTTTTTTGTTTGTTTTTCTTTTTTCAGTTGTTTTAAGTGTAAAGTTAGGTTGTCTATTAGCTGTTTTCCTTGTTTCTTGAGGTAGGATTGTATTGCTATGAACTTCCCTCTTAGAACTGCTTTTGCTGCATCTTATAGGTTTTGAGTTGTGTTTTCATTGTCATTTCTTTCTAGAATTTTTTTATTTCCCTTTTGATTTCTTCAGTAACCTGTTGGTCATTTAGAAATGTGTTGTTTAATCTCTATGTGTTTGTGTTTCTTACAGTTTTTTTCTTGCAATTGATATGAAGTCTCATAGCATTGTAGTTGGAGAAGATGCTTGATATGATTTCAATTTTCTTAAATTTACTGAGGTTTGACTTGTGACTCAAGATGTGGTCTATCCTGGAGAATGTTCCATGTGCACTTGAGAAGAAGGTGTATATTCTTCTGCATTTGAATGAAATGTCTGAAGATATCAATGAGATCCATCTCATCTAATGTATCATTTAAGACTTGTGTTTCCTTATTAATTTTCTGTTTTGATGATTTGTCCATTGGTGTGAGTGGAGTGTTAAAGTCTCCCACTATTATTGTGTTACTGTTGATTTCTTCTTTTATGTCTGTTAGTGTTTGTCTTATGTATCTAGGTGCTCCTATGTTGGGTGCAAAGATATTTACAATTGTTATGTCTTCCTCTTGGATTGATCCCTTGATCATTATGCAGTGTCCTTCCTTATCTCTTGTAACCTTTTTTTATTTTAAAGTCTATTTTGTGATATGAGGATTGCTACTCCAGCTTTCTTTTGTGTCCCATTTGAATGGAATATATTTTTCCATCCTCTCACTTTCAGTCTGTTTGTGTCTTGAGGTCTGAAGTGGGTTTTTTGTAGATAGTGTATATATGGGTCTTGTTTTTGGATCCATTCAGCCAATCTGTGTCTTTTGGTTGGAGCATTTAGTCCATTTACATTTAAAGTAATTATTGATATATATGTTCCTATTGACATTTTCTTAATAATTTTGGATTGATTTTGGAGATCTTTTTTCTTCTCTTGTATTTCTTGACTATATAAGTCCCTTTAACATTTGTTATAAAGCTGGTTTGGTGGTACTGAATTCTCTTAACTTTTGCTTGTCTGAAAATCTTTTGATTTCTCCTTCAATTTTGAATGAGATCCTTGCCAGGTACAGTAATCTTAGTTGTAGATCTTTCCCTTTCAGTATTTTAAATATATCCTGCCATTCCCTTCCGGCTTGCAGAGTTTCTGCTAAAAGATCAACTGTTAAGCATATGAGGTTTCCTTTGTATGTTACTTGTTGCTTCTCTATTGCTGCTTTTAATATTCTTTCTTTGTGTTTAGTCTTTGTTAGTTTGATTAGTATGTGTCTTGGTGTGTTTTTCCCTGGGTTTATCCTGTATGGGACTCTTTGTGCTTCTTGGACTTGATTATTTTCTTTTCCATGTTGGGGGAATTTTCAACTATAATCTCTTCAAAAATTTTCCCATAGCCTTTCTTTTTCTCTTCTTCTAGGAGTCCTATAATTCAAATGTTGGTGCGTTTGATATTGTCCCAGAGGTCTCTGAGACTATCCTCAGGTCTTTTCATTCTTTCTACTTTATTTTGCTCCTCAGAAGTTATTTCCACCATTTTATCTTCCAGCTCACTGATTTGTTCTCCTGTTTCAGATATTCTGCTATTAATTCCTTCTAGAGTATTTTTAATTTCAGTAATTGTATTGTTTGTCTCTGAATGTTTATTCTTTAATTCTTCTAGGTCTTTGTTAATTGATTCTTGCTTTTTCTCCATTCTGTTTTCAAGGTTTTTTGTCATCTTTATTATCATATTCTGAATTCTTTTTCAGGTAATTTGCCTATTTCCTCTTCATTTATTTGGACTTCTGTGTTTCTAGTTTGTTCCTTCATTTGTGTAGTATTTATCTGCCTTTTCATTATTTTTTTAACTTATTGTGTTTGAGATCTCCTTTTCCCAGGCTTCAAGGAAAGTTGAATTCTTTCCTTGAATAAGGTTGAATTTTTTTCTTCCTTTTGGTTTCTGCACTCCTAAGATTGGTCCAGTGCTTTGTGTAAGCTTTGTATAAGGTGTGCTGAGTTTTTGTTTGTTTGTTTTTCTTCTGATTGGCAAGGCTGAGTGAGGTGGTAATCCTGTTTGCTGATGATTGGGTTTGTATTTTTGTTTTGTTTGTTGTTTACATGAGGCATCCTGCACAGGGTGCTACTGGTGGTTGGGTGATGGTGGGTCTTGTATTCAAGTGGTTTTGTTTATGTGAGTTCTCACTATTTGATACTCCCTAGGGTTAGTTCTCTGGTAGTCTAGAGTCTTGGAGTCAGGGCTCCCACTCTAAAGGCTCAGGGCTTGATCTCCTATCAGGAATGAAGATTTCACAAGTGGTTTGCTATGGCATTAAGGGATAGTAACACAAATATCCAAAAATGAGAAATCAAAGGTGAACCCCAGGCAAATGGCAGTTACAAAATCAGGCAAGTAATTGTTAAAATGATGATATATACACATATACATATACACCCACGAGAAAAGTCAAGACAGTCCAACAGAAATAAAGTATAGTAGATTGACTCGGCAAACAAAGGAAATCAAAAATTATATTTACCAGTTAAGAAGAAAACTAATTAAAGCACAAACTGGAAAACAAAACTAAAGCAAGGTGCCAACTGGGGAATAAAGCAATGAAAACAAAGCTAACAAATATGTTGAGAGGAAAGGAGAGAAAGAAAAGAAAGAGTAGATATGTAAAGTTAAATAGAGGTAGATGAAGAAGATTTATGTACATTAAAATTAACTACAAGGGGGAAAGAACAGTAGGAAAGGCAAACAAAGGAATAAATGTAGAAAAAATATAATAGGTTTAAAAAAATTAAAAATTAAAAAAATGAGAAAAGAAAAAAAAAAGGAAGAAGAAAGATAAAAGGGGGTGGGGGGGAGGAAAACTTCTCAGAGCTGCAAAAGCCCAATGTAGAAGCAGAGGTTTATAACAACAATAAAAGGTGTCACTGAATATGCACATATACATATACACACATAAGAAAAATCAAAACAGTCCAACAAAAATAAAGTACAATAGATTGACTCAGCAAACAAAGGAAACCAAAAATTGTATCTACCAGAACATAACTAACTAAAGCACAAACTGGAAAACAAAACTAAAGCAAGGTGCCAGTTGGGGAGTAATGCAATGGAAATAAAATTAACAAATATGTTGAGAGAAAAGGAGAGAAAGAAAAGAAAGAAAGAATAGATATGCAAAGTTAAATAGAGACAGATAAAAGGATTTATATACATTAAAGATTAACTGCAAGGAGAAAAGTACAGTAGGAAAAGCAAACAAGGAATAAATGTAGAAAAAAATAATTATAGGTTTAAAAAATTAAAAATTAAAATTAAAAAAAAAAGAGATAAAAAAAGGAATATTCTACAGAACTGCAAAAGCCCTCCATAGAGTCAGAGGTTTATAACAACAATAAAAAATGTGAGAAAAAAAAAGCTCAAAAGCTTAATTGGATTTCATAGTATCAATAAAACTGACAACTACAACAGAGAGGGAAAAAATGGTGGGGGGTGGGGAGAGAAAAAATCCAAAAGAATCTGCAGAACAAGTCAAAACATAAGAATAATAAATGTGTTTCTTGAGTCACTGCTGTCAGAGTCCTTTCCTTCGCTGGGAGTCACAGTCCACCTCACCTCCCTCAGATGTCCCACAAAACTGCTGATCTCTGGACCTGCTGTGAGGGCAGCTCAAATTCTAATCTGGTCCTACACCTGTGTGTTCTTGCCTTCAGTGTCCACAGCTATCAGAACTAGTGCATTTTCTTTTGTGGGAGCTCTCAATGACATTTTATATATTCCATAGACACAGAGTCTGCCTAGTTGATGGAGTGGATTTAATCTGCAGCTTGTACAGCTGGTGGGAAGGTTTGGGGTCTCCTTTGTCACACTGTCCCTGGGTTTCAACTGTGGTTTCATTCCCACCTCTGCATGTGGGTTGTCCACTGGAGTTTGCTCCTGAGGCTGCCCTGGAGGACTTGGGTTTGCCCCTGTGAGGGCCAGGTGTGGAGGTGGTGCAGTTGCTTGCATCACAGGGGTTCTGGCAGCACCAGATACTCAGACGGCTAGAGTAGTAGGAAATATAGTGCTCTAGAAGCGTATGGTGACCAGTATTGGCCAATACACTCCAGTATTCTTGCCTGGAGAAACACCCTCCCTGACAGAGAAGCCTGGCAAGCCACAGTCTACAGGGTCACAAAGAGTCGGACTGAAGTGACCGTGTGCGCAGAGAACCAAGATGTATTTTGCCTGTGGCAGCTCTGCCCCAATGAGAGTTGAGCGTGAAGGTGGTGCAGCTGCTCAGTTGCAGGAACCCTGGTGGCGCCAAGTGTGCAGGGACTCTGACTGCCTCCACGGCAGGACTTATGGCCCTATCAGAGTTTTTGCTGAGCCTCTTGTAGCTGGCGATCAGAAGGCCTCTTTGGCCAGTCTTTCTCTGTAGCTCTGCCCATTCAGGCACTTGGAGGGCTCCCTTGCCTGGGGTCCTTCTCTGTTGTTCAGCGCCTCAGGCACATAGAGGGCCGCCCTGGCTGGGGTCCTACTCTGTAGATCTGCCTGTCAGGCACTTAAAGTGGCACCCTGGGTGGGGTCCTACTCTGTAATTCAGTGCGTCAGGTGTTCGGTGGGCCAGCTGCCTATACTGGCTGTGCAGGGAGAGAGAGGCTATGGTGATGGCTCCAACCCCTACATGTGACCTGTCCAATTATCCTCTGAGTGCGGAATGTCCAAACCCAATGCACAATCCTCGTAGGCAAGCCTACCAGGCCTGGCTTCTCTGCCTCTGGAACGATGCCCTGTGCACAGGAAGCCTGTCTCCTCACGCCCTCCATGGCTCCCATCCCACTTCCAGAAGAGCTTCTGAAACCTCACCCCCCGCCTTCTCTCCATCTCCACTGTAGACCACCTAGTGCAAGCCATCATCGTCTCTCACCCCCACCCGACAAGCCCTTTGTATCTTGTCTGTCTCTCATTATTTCTCCATATGGTAGAAAGAGGAAGTGTTTGACCCTGAAAACCAGTCTTCCTGTTTAAATTTTTCTATTGGCTTCCCATGGCCCTTAGAAAGATAAATCCCTCCAGTTTTGTCTTCATCAGTCCTCTCCTCTCTTCCCAGCAGAGTCCTAGCCTCTGTCTCTCCCAGCCTTGGGGACAGGCTGCCGCCTCTGCATCCACTTGGGCACCCCTTTCACTGGTGGACGCTGCTCCCACTTTATTCTCAGCCTGACTGTTCTGCCCTTGGGGCTTCTCTCCTCCCCTAGCCCCAGAAGTCCTGGATCCGCTGCCAGCAGCACCCAGACCATCTCTGTTGTGAAACCTATCACCTCTCTTTGCCCATCGCCCATCCAATTTCCAGAAGATGGAGGCTGTCCTGCATTTACACCAGTGCCAACCCTCGGACCTGGGTTCGTGTCTTGCCTCATCGTTAAAACCACCACTTCTCAAACCCATTGCTTTTTGCTTTTTTCAGGAGCACCTCCGTTGAGTCAGATCCTTCTGAATTTTGCACCAGGCTACTTTATATCATCAGCCCTTCATGCAGACCATTTCCCACATGGTTTCCATAGTTCTAAAGTGTAAGACTGAATATATCATTCTCCCGCTGAGGTTTTCCGTGATGAAAGCTGCTGTTCCTTGGCACAGCAGAGGGCGGCTGGCAGCCTGGCACTTGCCCTCCAACATGTGTCTATGCAACATGTTCCATCACAGCGCCCAGCACTCTCACCTCAACATCTCACCTCCACCACACTTTGGTCTTCAGTCATCTTCTCCTCCAGGATTGTGTCATCAGTCCACAAAGTCCCCTTCCAGGTGCCCCCAGTACCCAACATATTTCCAGGGGACACCTAACCTTCACCTTGGAAAAATTAGTTTGCTGCTTGCTACCCTAATGACCTGAAGGCAAGACCTTCCCTTTGCGTGTCTTATGTCCCCAGTCATGGGTACAGTGACAGGAGCTTAAGGCAAGGATACTCTAGGCGAGTTGTTGGTCAATTACAGTAAATTAACAAAGGACTTGTGTGCAAAGACTGGCTACTACCCCTTAAACAGAGCAAGAAGCTCTTACATTATCCTTAAACAGTATCCTGCTCTTCAGCTGCATTGCGTGAGATCGGTGGTCCAGGGACCACATCAACAGAAACTTCACAAAATCTGGCTCCCTGACAATTGTGAAAGGATCCAGCCCTCCTGGTTTCAGAGTCACCCGTAAAAAGTGTACTTTAAATTAGGCTGGTGTATAATTACAGCATTTCCCCTCTGCTCATGTTGATGCATTGTTTTCTTACTGAAATGTGATTATTAGGTAGAATAATAATAATAATAATAAAAAGTCTTCCTAGTTGCTTGTTGCTGTGAGGCCAAGGTGCTGATTTTATTGCTCTGTTGACAGCAATTATTCCATCTAATTTTGTCTCCAAAAAGAGTATTGGGATACAGAGGTCTTAATTTTCAAGTGTGCCAGTTCACTGTAGGTACCCCAGCTCAGGCCACCCTCCTCCTGTATATTTATTTTTATATTTTTTCTCATTTCAAAAGTAATTTTAAGACTATTTATCTTAGAAGTCTGGGTTTATCATGGCATTCAAAAGTATTTTGACTCTATACTTCATTCAGATTTTATTAGTTTTTACCTCTTCTTTTTCTGCTCCAGAGTTACATCCAGGATCCCACATTCCATTTAGTAATCATGTCTCTCTAGGCTCCTCTTGACTATAACAGGTTCTCTGACCATCCTTGTTTTTGATGATCTTGGCCATTTTGAGGAGTACTGGTCAGGTAGTTTGTAGAATGTCCTTCAGTTTGGATTAGTCGCATATATTTTTCATGTTTACACTCACTATGTTTGTGGGTTCTTGGGAAGAAGACCAAAGAGATAAGTTGCTTTTCCCATCATATCACATCAAGGGCACACAAGATCCATGTGACTCATCCCTGCAGACGCTGACCTCCATCACCTGGATGAGATTCTGTTAGTTGGATTTCTCCACTGTAGAATTCTTCTTCTTCCCCCTTCTTATGTTGTGCTCTTTTGAAGGAAGTCACTTAGCAAGGAGGTCCACACTTAATGACTGGGAAGATAGGTGCCCCCTCTTTGAGGGCAGAATGGTCACATAAATTGCTTGGAATTCTTTTGTATAGACATTTGTCTACTCCCATATATATATACATATATATATTTAATTATATATATATTTAATATTATATGTTAAATATATATATATAACTATTTCTATCAGTATGGAATCATGGACATTTATTTTATGCCTGGGTTATAGTCCAATATGATGTCATTAACTTTGTTGCCCAATTTTTCCAGGTTTGACCAATGTCCCTTTCAAAAACCCGTCCTTTTGTTTGCTGAGCACTATAAGATGTCCTCACCTCATCTTATGCCCCAGCCTGGAATCGGGCACTCTCTAAGAGTCCTGCTTCTCTCAACTGGAGAAACCAACCTCTGGGCACTGAGTGTGCTTGTTGCTACTGAAGAATTTGCAGGAATGTTCCATTCAAAATATATGCAGGGTCATATGATCTTTCAATCTCACTCCCAAGCATTTATTTGTCGTCCCCTTCTTCTCCTGCCCTCAATCTTTCCCAGAGTCAGGGTCTTTTCCATTGAGTCAGCTCTTCACATCAGATGGCCAAAGGACTGGAGTGTCAGCTTCAGCATCAGTCCTTCCAGTGAATATTTCGGGATGATTTCCTCTAGGATTGACTGGTTTGATCTCCTTGCAGTCCAAGAGATTCTCTAGAGTCTTCTCCAGCACCACAATTTGAAAGCATTAATTCTCTGAAACTTAGCCTTCTTTATAGTCCAACTCTCACATTCATACATGACTACTAGAAAAAGCCATAGCTTTGACTATATGGACTTTTGTTGGCAAAGTGATGTCTCTGCTTTTCAATACTCAGTCTAGGTTTTCTGGTGGCTCAGATAGTAAAGAATCCGCCTGCAATGTAGGAGGCCTAGGTTCGATCCCTAGGTTGGGAAGATCCCCTGAAGCTGGGCATGGCAAGCCACTCCAGTATTCTTGCCAGGAGAATCCCCATGGACAGAGAAACCTGGCAGACTGCAGTCCATAGGGTTTCAAAGAGTCGGACACAACTGAGGGACTAAGCACACAAGTTTGCTATAGCTTTCCTTCCAAGGACCGAGCAGCTTTTAATTTCATGGCTGTAGTCACCATCCTCAGTGATTTTGGTGCCCAAGAAAATAGAATCTGTCACTGTTTCTACTTTTCCCTCATCTACTTACCATGAAGTAATGGGTCCAGATGCCATGATCTTAGTTTCTTGAATGTTGAGTTTTAAGCCATCTTTTTCACTCTCCTCTTTCACCTTCATCAAGAGGCTCTTTAGTTCCTCTTCACTTATTGCCATTAGAATGGTATCATCTGCATATCTGAGGTTATTGATATTTCTCACAGCAGTCTTGGTTCATCCAGTTCGGCATCTTGCATGGTGTCCTCTGCATAGAAGTTAAATAAGCAGGGTGACAAAATACAGCCTTGTCATTCTTCTTTCCCAGTGTTGAACCAGTCTGTTTTCCGTGTCCAGTTTAACTGTTGCTTCTTGACCTGTATAAAGGGAGATGTACAAATCTGACCTGTATACAGGTTTCTCAGTAGACAGATAAGGTGGTCTGGTATTCCCAGCTCTTTAAAAATTTTCCACAATTTATTGTGGCACACAGTCAAAGGGTTTGAGTGAGTGAAGTCGCTCAGTCGTGTCTGACTCTTTGCGACCCCATGGACTGTAGCCCACCAGGCTCCTCCGTCCAGGGAATTTTCCAGGCAAGAATGCTGGAGTGGATTGCCATTTCCTTCTCCAGGAGATCTTCCCGACCCAGGGATTGAACCCAGGTCTCCCGCATTGTAGGCAGACGCTTTACCATCTGAGCCACCAGGGAAGTCATCAAAGGGTTTAGTATAGTCAATGAAGCAGAAGTAGATGTTTTTCTGGAATTATCTTACTTTCTCTATGATCCAACAAATGTTTACAAGTTGATCTCTGGTTCCTCTGCCTTTTCTAAATCCAGCTGAACATCTGTAAGTTCTCAGTTCCCATACTGCTGAAGTCTAGCTTGAAGGATTTTGAGCATAACCTTTCTAGAATGTGAAATGAGTGCAATTGTACAGTAGCTTGAACCTTCTTTGGCCTTGCCTTTCTTTGGGATTGAAATGAAAGCTGACCTTTTCCAGTCCTGTGGCCACTTCTGAGTTTTCCAAATATGCTGACATATTGAGTGCAGCACTTGAACAGCATCATCTTTTAGGATTTGAAATACCTCAGCTAGAATTCCATCACATCCCCTAGCTTTGTCCATAGTAATCCATCCTAAGGCCCACTTGACTTCACACTCCAAGATGTCTGGTTCTAGGTTAGTGACCACACTGACGTGGTTATCTGGGTCATTAAGACTTTTTTTGTATAGTTCTTCTCTGTATTCTTGCCACTTCTTCTCAATTTCTTTTGCTTCCGTTAGGTCCTTACCGTTTGTGTACTTTATCGTGCCCATCCTTGCATAAAATGTTCCCTTGACATCTGCATTTTTCTTGAAGAGAATTCTAGTGTTTCCCATTCCATTGTTTTCCTCTATTTCTTTGTCCTGTTCACTTAGGAAAGCTTTCTTATTTCTCTTTGCTATTCTCTAGAACTCTGCATTCCGTTGGGTGTATCTTTCCCTTTCTCCCTTTCCTTTCACTTCCATTCTTTTCTCAGCCATTTATAAAGCCTCCTCAGGTAACCACTTTGACTTCTTGGATTTCTTTTTATTAGAGACGGTTTTGGTCACTGCTTCCTGTACAGTGTAATGAACCATGTGTTGAGAGTTCTGGCATTCTGTCTACCAGATCTAGTCCCTATCTATTCATTGCCTCCACTGTATAATCATAAGGGATTTGATTTAAATAAACCTTTTTTTATATAACAAATATTTGCATACCACAAAACACAAGTAAACCTATTTACAAAACAGAAAAAGATTCAGACGTAGGAAACAAACTTATGATCACCAAAGGGGAAAGGAGGGAGAGGAATAAATTAATTTGTATTAACAGATACACATCACTATATATAAAATAGGACCGATTGTTTAGCACAGGAAACTATATTCAATAATTTGTAATCACCTATAATGGAAAAGAATCTAAAAAAATATATATAATATATATAAAGTATAAAATGTACATATTAAAATATATATCAGAATCAGTTTGTTGTACACCTGAAACTAACACAACACTGTGAATTCACTAAGCTTCAATTAAAAATGGTTTAAACAATGAAGAATTAATATTTTAAATGTATGTATACATATATGCAAGCATATTGTTCCATTCAACTTGTATTAAAAATATTCTCCCCAATACTATTTGTTTTCAATAAACTCAAGGTATAAAAGATGTGTTTATCATGCTTTTTAGACTTTATTAAATTTCCCAACATTGCTGCCTCTTTAACAAGATAACTTTTTTATTGTTTGACAAACTAGTACTACTATTCATCTCTCCTAAGCACATACATGAAATTCCAAAGGCATAGCTGAAATCTAACTTTTGTTTTACCAGTTTCAGTTTTATCTCCTCTTCTTACTTATCATCCAATGTAAAACAGGTTCAGTATCTCCCTTCTAAAATCATCTTAATGATGATTTCATTTTCCATTATTTGAGCTGATTCTACCACTACCCAGACCTTCTTGTCCAGCAGCTAAAACTTCAGGGCGCAAGAGGCATCATGACTTTGCACGTGGGTAAGGTAATGTGTTCTGGATTGCTTCCAGTCTAATCAGGACATTGGCTGACCTTTCTGGTAGTAGCAGTGCATTTAAGTAATGCCTTCAGTAAATGGTCTATAGTGAATCTCAAGTCCATTTCCTGGATCATCATTGAAAGTTCAGAGCTCAGAATCTTATGAAAATAGCTTAAGCTTCTTTTTTTTTCCCTAGGCATATTACTTCGCTCTTGATCGCACTATTTTTCAATATTTCATCTGCCACTTTCCTGTAGCCTTGTTAGACGGAATTGCTTCCAAGACTGAATTTAATTGTTGACTTTACCTGGAATAATGCTATATGAGCTATGTCAGAAACATACCTGCTAAATATGAGACTTTGCTCTTTCTAAATTAGAGAATAACTTTATATCTGTACATTTAGCTACAGATGAGGGTTGAAATGCAATGAGAAAACAGGTGTACCCTGATTCTTAAGCTCATGATGTGTGCAAAATGTTGCAAGTGCCAGCATTTTCTCAGGAAGGATTTCTGGTCTATTCTGACATCTTCTATTCAGGATGCATGAGGCCAATGGAGAGGAGAAAATGGTAGAAAAGAAAGAAACCAACTCCACCCATTTATCAGAGTTTGTGTACAATATCGGGGTGGGTTTACCCAGATATATATCATCCTCCCCCTGTAATTTTAAATCAAGTGATCTCTTGTCTAATTAATCTATCCAGCAAATGCTAAGCGAACATCTACTCTGTGCCACACACACACTGGGGCTGGGCAGTCAGGGAGGCAGAACTCCTTCCCCAGTGCTTCCCCCGGTGCTTGTCCCTCTGTATCCTCAGGGCCAAGGGCCAGCTGGAGGATCTGCACCGGTTTGGAGCTAAATAAATCAAGGGGAGCTGCATTTATCTAGTCTGACTACATCATGAGTGAGGGAATCTCAAATTTCCTATCTGTAGCCTTGAATCACACTACAGTTCTGTTAGAAGTATTTACTTATTATCATATTTTACTTTTACTTTCAGTTACCACTTGTCTCACTGTCTCATTGACATATATCCCACAAGGAGTCATTTATGGCACATTCAAAAGTTCCAGCTCTTTTGGATGTGAGCCCACTGAGGTGGTATTTTAAATTCTTCCATTTCGTGCCAGACACGACAGCCTTGAAAGGAAGCAAGTGATTACCATGGCATTCAAACATAGAATTCTGAATGCCATGAGCAGAATGCCACCACTCGCAGTCATGGCTGAAAGCGATTTGGGCAATGTGCAATTTTCAATCATGATTTAGGAATGTAAAACATAACTGCATTTCTTAATTGTTAAGTTAAACTTTATCAGTTTCAAAGATCAAAAACTGAAAAACCCACACCCTAATTCTCAGTCCTTCCAGAGCAGATTCTAACAATGGATGTGAGTCTTGGATCAGCACCATGTGTTACCTCTGGGACTACCGGGCTTACTCCTTCCCTGCCCAGTGAGACTGGATGTGTCTGCTTGTAAAGTGAGCTCAGAGTGCTGGGGAAAGTTGAGACGAATTCAAAGAGCTTCACTAGGCATCAAGTCTGGTTCAGGAAGAGGCAGAGCCTCTCAACAAGCCCTGGCTGCCAGCCCAAGCAGGGTTCTGGGTACTGGTGGGCCCAGTGCTGTGCTGGTAGCGCCCATGCAATGTTCAGGACACACTGGTACTAAAAGTTTATTGCTGTTTATCTTAAATTCAAATTTTGGTGGGCATCCTGTGTCTTATCCACTACTCCTAATGAGAAGACACCTCCCAGCTAGATCCAGGGACAAAAGTGGTAAGAAAATGTGTATTCTATCACCCTGTGATGAGGGGCCTCAGAAACTGGCTGCTGCAAGAGGCTGAACAGTCCCAGAGAAGGGACTTCCTTGGGTTGCAGGAAATAAAGAGTGGGCAGCACTCTTGTGTCCTTCATCTTCTCTGAGAGATAAAGGAGGCCACAGCAGAGCCAGTCCTCCTGGAACACCCAGATGCCACTCCTTTGATCCTAATTCTTTTTTCCCCCCAGTTTTATTGAGAACTAATTGATGCACTTCACTGCATAAGTTTAAGGCATACATAGAGCATGATAATTTGATTTCTGTATATTGTGAAATGATTACCACAGTAGGTTCAGCTGACATTCACCTTCTTGTATATAGAAAGCAAAAAGGAAAAGAAAGAAAAATGGAAAAAAAAATATTCTCTGATGTTGAGAACTCATATGATTTACTCTCACCATCTGTCCTCTTAACAATTTAATGCAGCAGTGTTAACAATTTAACGGTAATATTATATTAGCTGTTCATCATATTGTACATCACATCCCTAGTAGTTATTTATCTTATAATTAAAGATTTATTCCTTTTGACCATGATATCAAGTTTCCCCTCCTTCTAACCTTCACTTCTGGTAATCACAAGCCTGATCTCTTTTTTTATGAGTTGGTATTGTTTTAGATTTCGCATATAAGTAATATCATATAGTATTTGTCCTACTCTGTTTGATGTATTTCACTTAGCATAATGTCTTCAAGGTCTATCCACGGTGTTGCCAATGGTAGCATTTTCTAATTTTTTGGCTAAAGAATATGCCACGTATTCTTGCCTGGAAAAAGCCCATGGACAGAGGAGCCTCATGGATTACAGTTCATGGGGTTGCAAAGAATCAGACATGACTGAGCTACTGAGCATATATATATTCAGCTCAGGTCAGTCACTCAGTCATGTATGACTCTTCATGACCCCATGGTGTGCAGCATGCCAGGCCTCCCTGTTCATCACCAACTCCCAGAGTTTGCCCAAACTCATGTCCATTGAGTTGGTGATACCATCCAAGTATCTCATCCTCTGTTGTCCCCTTCTCTTCCCACCTTCAATCTTTCCCAGCATCAGGGTCTTTTCAAATGAGTCAGCTTTTCACACCAGGTGGCCAAAGTATTGGAGTTTCAGTTTCAACATCAGTCCTTCCAATGAATATTTAGGACTGATCTCCTTTAGGACTGGTTGGTTGGATCTCCTTGCTGTCCAAGTGACTCTCAAGAGTCTTCTCCAACACAACAGTTCAAAAGCATCAATCCTTTGGCTCTCAGCTTTCTTTATAGTCCAACTCTCACATCCATACATGACTACTGGAAACACTATAGCTTTGACTAGAAAGACCTTTGTTGGTAAAGTAATGTCTCTGCTTTTTAATATGCCGTCCAGGTTGGTCATTGCTTTTCTTCCAAGGAGCAGGTGTCTTTCAATTTCATGGTTGCAGTCACCATCTGCAGTGATTTTGGATGCCCCAAAAATAAAGTCTGTCACTGTTCCTTTGCGTCCCCATCTATTTGCCATGAAGTGATGGGACCGGATGCCATGATCTTAGTTTTCTGAATGTTGAGTTTTAAGAAAACTTTTCACTCTCCTCTTTCACTTTCATAAAGAAGCTCTTTAGTTCTTCTTCACTTTCTGCCATAAGGATGGTGTCATCTGCATATCAGAGGTTGTGGATATTTTTCCAAGAAATCTTGATTCCAGCTTGTGCTTCATCCAGCCCAGCACTTCTCATAATGGGCTCTGCATAGAAGTTAAATAAGCAGGGTGACAATATACAGCCTTGACGTACTCCATTTCCTATTTGGAACCAGTCTGTTGTTCCATGTCTATTTCTAACTGTTGCTTCTTGACCTGCATACAGATTTCTCAAGAGGCAGGTCAGGTGGTCTGGTATTCCCATCTCTTTCAGAATTTTCCACAGTTTGTTGTGATACACACAGTCAAAGGCTTTGGCGTATTCAATAAAACAGAAATAGATGTTTTTCTGGAACTCTCTTGCTTTTTCGATGATCCAGCAGATGTTGGCAATTTGATCTCTGGTTCCTCTCCCTTTTCTAAAACCAACTTAAACATCCGGTAGTTCACAGTTCACATATTGCTGAAGCATAGCTTGGAGAATTTTGAACATTACTTTACCAGAAATTGTGCAGTAGTTTCAACATTCTTTGGCATTGCCTTTCTTTGGAATTGGAATGAAAACTGACCTTTCCTAGTCCCGTAGCCACTGCTGAGTTTTCCAAATTTGTTGGCATATTGAGTGCAGCACTTTCACAGCATCATCTTTTAGGATTTGAAATAGCTCAACTGGAATTCGATCACCTCTACTAGCTTTGTTTGTAGTGATGCTTTCTAAGGCCCACTTGACTTCGCATTCCAGGATGTCTGGCTCTAGGTGAGTGATCACACCATAGTGATTATCTGGGTCATGAAGATCTTTATATATATATATACACACATACACAGAAGAACAGATAGAAATGTTGCCATATATATATTATATATGATATATGTGTATTATATATATATATGTATTTCATACCTCAGTGGATACTTAGGTTGTCTCTCTGTCTCAACTATTGTAAATAATGCTGCAATGAACATTGGGGTAGGGTTTATGTATCTTTTCAAATTATCATTTCAGTTTCCTTTGGATATATTCCCAGGACTGGAATTGTTGGATCATATGGTAGTTCATTTTTAGGTTTTCAGGAACCACCATATTGTTTTTCATAATGTCTGCACCAATTTACATTACCATTAAATAGTGCACAAATTCCCCTTTCTCCACACCCTCAACAGCATTTATTTCTTATCTTTTTGATAATCACCATTCTAACAAGTGTAATGTGATACTTCATAGTGGTTTTATTTTTCATTTCCCTAATGATTAGAGTCAGCAAAAACAAGACCGGGAGCAGACTGTGGCTCGGATCATGAACTGCTTATTGCCAAATTCAGACTTAAATTGAAGAAAGTAGGGAAAACCACTAGACCATTCAGGTATGACCTAGATCAAATCCCTTATGAGTATACAGTGGAAGTGACAAATAGATTTAAGGGATTAGACCTGATAGACAGAGTGCCTGATGAACTATGGACAGAGGTTCGTGACATTGTACAGGAGACAGGGATCAAGAAAATCCCCATGGAAAAGAAATGCAAAAAAGCAAAATGGCTGTCTGAGGAGGCCTCACAGATAGCTTGGAAGAGAAGAGAAGCGAAAAGCAAAGGAGAAAAGGGAAGATACTCCCATCTGAATGCAGAGTTCCAAAGAATAGCAAGGAGAGATAAGAAAGCCGTCCTCAGCGATCAATGCAAAGAAATAGAGGAAAACAACAGATTGGGAAAGACTAGAGATCTCTTCAAGAAAATTAGAGATACCAAAGGAACATTTCATGCAAGGATAGGCTTGATAAAGGACAGAAATGGTATGGACCTAACAGAAGCAGAAGATATTAAGAAGAGGTGGCAAGAATACACAGAAGAACTGTACAAAAAAGATCTTCATGACCCAGATAATCACGATGGTGTGATCACTCACCTAGAGCCAGACATCCTGGAATGTGAAGTCAAGTGGGCCTTAGAAAACATCACTACGAACAAAGCTAGTGGAGGTGATGGAATTCCAGTTGAGCTATTTCAAATCTTCAAAGGTGATGCTGTGAAAGTGCTACACTCGATATGCCAGCAAATTTGGAAAACTCAGCAGTGGCCACAGGACTGGAAGAGGTCAGTCTTCGTACCAATCCCAAAGAAAGGCAATGCCAAAGAATGCTCAAACTACCGCACAATTGCACTCATCTCACATGCTAGTAAAGTAATGCTCAAAATTCTCCAAGCCAGGCTTCAGCAATACGTGAACCGTGAACTTCCAGATGTTCAAGCTGCTTTTAGAAAAGGCAGAGGAACCAGAGATCAAATTGCCAATATCCGCTGGATCATCGAAAAAGCAAGAGAGTTCCATAAAAACATCTATCTCTGCTTTATTGACTATGCGAGAGCCTTTGACTGTGTGGATCACAAGAAACTGTGGAAAATTCTGAAAGAGATGGGAATACCAGACCATTTGACCTGTCTCTTGAGAAACCTGTATGCAGGTCAGGAAGCAACAGTTAGAACTGGACATGGAACAGCAGACTGGTTCCAAATAGGAAAAGGAGTACGTCAAGGCTGTATATTGTCACCCTGCTTATTTAACTTATATGCAGAGTACATCATGAGAAACACTGGGCTGGAAGAAACACAAGCTGGAATCAAGATTGCCGGGAGAAATATCAATAACCTCAGATATGCGGATGACACCACCCTTATAGCAGAAAGTGAAGAAGAACTAAAGAGCCTCTTGATGAAGGTGAAAGAGGAGAGTGAACAAGTTGGCTTAAAGGTCAACATTCAGAAAACTAAGATCATGGCATCTGGTCCCATCAATTCATGGGAAATAGATGCGGAAACAGTGGAAACAGTGTCAGACTTTATTTTTTTGGGCTCCAAAATCACTGCTGATGGTGATTGCAACAATGAAATTAAAAGACACTTACTCCTTGGAAGGAAGGTTATGGCCAACCTAGATAGCATATTTAAAAGCAGAGACATTACTTTGCCAACAAAAGTCCATCTAGTCAAGGCTATGGTTTTTCCAGTAGTCATGTCTGGATGTGAGAGTTGGACGGTGAAGAAAGCTGAGCACCGAAGAATTGATGCTTTTGAACTGTGGTGTTGGAGAAGACTCTTGAGAGTCCCTTGGACTGCAAGGAGATCCAATCAATCCACCCTAAGAGAGATCAATCCTGGGTGTTCATTGGAAGGTCTGATGTTGAAGCTGAAACTCCAATACTTTGGGCACCTCATGTGAAGGGTTGACTCATTGGAAAAGAACCTAATGCTGGGTAGGATTGGGGGCGGGAGGAGAAGGGGACGACAGAGGATGAGATGGTTGGATGGCATCACCGACTCGACGGACGTGGGTTTGGGTAGACTCCTGGAGTTGGTGATGGACAGAGAGGCCTGGCGTGCTGCAATTCATGGCGTCGCAAAGAGTCGGACACGACTGAGCGACTGAACTGAGCTAATGATTAGAGATGTTTAGCATCTTTTCATATCTTTTATTGACCTTTATGTTTTTCTTTAAAGAAATATCTATTCAGGTCCTTTACCTATTTTTAAACTGGGTTCTTTGTTTGCTATTGAGTGAGTTGTATAGGTTCTTTATAAATTTGGATTAGCCCCTTATCAGATTTGTTCATTTTCCCCATTACATAGGTTGTCTTTTCACTTTGCTGATGGTTTAGAGAAGAACAAAGCAGAAGGCATCACACTTCCTGATTTCAAGATATACTTTAAACCTATAGTCATCAAAACAGTATGGTACTGGTATAAAAACAGGCAAACAAATGGAACAGAATCAAAAGCCCATAAATAAACCCAAGTGTATGCCACCAACTAATATTTGACCAAGAATACTCCATGCAGAAAAGATAGTCTTCAAGAACTGGTGCTGAGATAATGGGATAATTGGATATGCACAAATAAAAGAATTAAACTGGATTGATTCACAGTTCACAGCACTTACCAAAAGTAACTCATAATGGATTTTTTTAAAAATGTAAGCTTTGAAACCATACAATTACTGGAAAAAGCACAAATGCTCCTTGACAGGGGCCATTGGTAATTATTTTTTGGATATGATACCTAAAGCACAGCAATGAAATGAAACTAAACAGTGGGACTACATCAAGCTAAATATCAAGCTAAAAAAACTCCTGCACAGCAGAAGAAGCATAAACAAAATGATTCCAATTCTGCTTTTGGTGATTAAGAGGGTACAGCGAAGGGCCTTGGGCTCTCCCTAGAGGCCAAATGGGGAACTTTCCTTGTACTGCTTCACCTCCAGCTGAGAAACTGAGGTTCATGGAGTCACCCCAATCCTAGGAAATAATTTTAAAGGTCCTTCAATTCCCAGAAATCCGGAAACTTAGCAAATGAAGAGCATGACTGACATTTGTTGTTTACAGCTGTATCCATGCTGACTGGGCACTGATTTGTTCACGTGGTTAGTGTTTGGACCATGTGCCTTTGTTACACAAAGGTAACAGGGCAGGAACGCAGCAATCCTGAAGAGGGAGGCAGGAAGCTGTGTCATTCAGTTGTCACATAAGCTAGCACTTACTCCTCCTGAGACATTGTTGCACTGTGTTGTAACTACTACTATTGTTAGGGTTGCATTTGTATACCGTGAGGTCCTAGAAGACAAGAATGTGGCGTGATCTCTTAGATACAGAATGCAGTATATACTTGAAAACTGAGTAACTGAGTGGATAGAAGACTGTATGTAGGTGATATCTGAGAAACGGCCAGCTAATATATTTTAATTTGCTACTAGTAAAGCAGGCTGCCCCAGGTCTTCCCATCCACTGACGTGAAGTGAAGTCACTCCGTCATGTCTGACTCTGTGCGATCCGATGGATTGTAGCCCACCAGGCTCCTCCATCCATGGGATTTTCCAGGCAAGGTACTGGAGTGGGTTGCCATTTCCTTCTCCAGGGGAATCTTCCCGACCCAGGGATGGAACCCAGGTCTCCCGCATTGTAGGCATCTGCAACCCTTTATCATCTGAGCCACGAGGGAAGTCTCCTATCATTGAATCAACAGCATTTATTCCTTCTGAGAGAGAGAGTAGATAGCACCATGACCAACAGAAAAGCCATTGTTCAATGTCTAGCTTCAGTCACACTTCTGAGAGTCTGTCATGCTGAGGTCCTGGATTTCCCAGGCCCAGAACCAAACCTGGAGACCTGAGAAGAGGGCTTTTCTGTGAGCATCACATACGACAGACACAGAAGGGGGGGAGAGTTCCTGACAAGAAGGGCTGTGTGAGAAGTTCCATGGAGGGAGAGACATGCAGGCATGACTGTCCTGGGCCCATTCACGGGCGCCACATCCAGACAGTGCTGGGAAACCTGAGGACACTGGGACTAGCATCTCCTCCTCTGGGTTCATCATGGCACACATCCAGACAAAGCAGTCCTGACACGGGAGGTGAGATGGGAGGGGGCAGGACACAGAAGGATTGCTATGGAGAGTGGAGGTCCTAGACTTTACATCCACCTGTAGGCGTAGCTATGTCTTTTGAATCTCAAGGGGATGTGCCTGTGTTCAAAGGTCAGGGAGGAAGGACACGTAGCAACTGCCCAGCAGACAGGACTCCGCACACCAGTACCCCAATACCGACCTTTAAACTTGGGTATATTTGTTTCCTTGGAGTGCCTTGTAAGTTACCACGAACTAAGTGGCCTAGAACAATAGAAATTTATTCTTTCATAGTTCGGGAAGCCAAAAGTCTGAAATCAAGATAGTCTAGTTCCTTCTGGAGGATGTGAGGAAAAACCATCCCCTGCCTCTTTCCTTGCTGGCAGTCCTTAGTGCTCCCTGACTTGGACATGCATCACTCCAACCTCTGACTCTTTGGCTTCTCATGACCTTCTTCTTCTATGATTTTCAAACCACCATCTCTTTTCTTTTGTAATGATATCAGTCCTTGGATATATGTTCCTTTAGAAATCCAGGATTATTTCACTTCAAGATTCTTCGAAGATCTGATTCTAAATAAGATTGCATTCTGAAGTTCTAGGAGGATGTGAATTTGGGGGAATGTCATTCAAGCCACTACAGTGAAACTAAAGTTCAGCATCAGTTATTGGGAAAGGATAAGATCTGTTGATGGGGAAGACAGCTAGTGGAATAATAAAATGAAATGAAAAATTAAGGTATCTCTTTAATTGGGCTGGGAATGCTCTTACAGTCATGCTTTGTATTGTTCACTTTCTATTCATTACAATATTCTTAATTTTAAATGCATTATATCATTGTACTTTTCAGGTCTACCTTTAGGACATTGTAGAGCAATCAGAGAACTTACAAGGATAAAATGTATATAAATTTAGGATAAAAGGATAAGTACAAGAGTAGAGTTCATTCATGTGAATAAAAACACATATTAGATTCAAATAGGGATTTGCTTTTCATTGTATCCTTGGTTAAAAGCTGCGGGTGTAGAACTGATGGAAAATTGACATGCAGCAGCACAGATGCACCCTAGACTCTGACCTTTTTTGTCATTTTCATAGTGCCTTGCTCAACTCTTCACTCACTTTCCTCTTTTGGACTATACTTTCAGAGTCACTGCCCATAGAGTCCATGGATGGCAAGTGTTTTGGAAGGCGATCTTTTTCAAGATGTGATGCAGGGTCCTGCTATCAAGGCTGCTGAAGCATTTCCATCTCAGGAGTCCCCACCAGAGACCACAACTCGGTGGAGGGGACGTGTCTGGAGGCTGGGGCAAGCAGATGTGTGTGCTAGCTCTGGCTCCCTCTGGGCAGTGGCTAACTTTGGGGAGCAGAAGAAGACTTAGGTCAACTTGTCTCTCAATCTTTGGTACAGTTAGAATATAGTCTAAATCACACTAAAATTTTAAATTCCTATTTTTAATTGATGATGGTGATAATGATCCACCAATAATCCCTGGCTGTTCTTCCAGCTTCCATATTTCTGCAGGTCTCTAAAGATTCAGGTAGAAACCAACAAGGAAATTAAAACTTTAGAAAGAAGGCAGGGGCTAAACTAAGTCAGTCAGTGTGGAGATGCTGAGTGAGAGCTAGATTGTAGAAACATCAAAGAAAGCTGAACACACAGACCTTAGACATTAGTTGCATACAAATGGAGTCCCAATAATAAACCTCAGTACCTTTAATTTCCCAGACTTGACATGTCAACCAAACTGCAATATGAATCATAGATTTTGTCAAAGATAAATGCTTCTTATACTTGTATGCACATGTGTACTTGTGTGAAATATAATGAATGTGCTGATATAGAGATGTGCACAATTTGACAAAAGTATGTTTTCTAAGAATAATATATAGAGCATCATATAAAATGACATCATCTTAAATTATGATAGACTTTTAAACAAACATTTAAATATTAGTCCTTTATTATGAATTTTTATAACAATTTTGCTATGAGAAATTCAAAATAAATGAAATGAATATGACCCTAATTTTCCTTTCAGGTTAAGAAGTCAGAAGAGAAATCATAGATTGCATTTGTTTTTATTTTTTTGTAACTTTTTATTTTGTATTTCAGTATAGCCAATTCACAATATTATGATAGTTTCAGGTGAACAGTGAAAGGACTCAGCCATACATATACATGTATCCATTCTCCCCCAAACTACTGTCCCATCCAGGCTGCCACATAACACTGAGCAGTTTCCTGCTATATAGCAGGTCCTGTTGGTTACCCATTTTAAGTATAGCAGCATGTACATGTCCATCCTAAACTCCCTATCTATCCCTTCCCTGCCTCCTCCCCTCTGGCAACCAAAAGTTCATTTTCTAAGGCTGTGAATTTCTTTCTGTTTGTAAGTTCATTTGTATCATTTCTTTTTAGACTCCACATATAACAGATGTCATACAATATTTCTCTTTCTCTGTCTGACTTACTTCACTCAGTATGACAATCTCTAGGTCCATCCACTTTGCTGCAAATGGCCTTATTTCCTTCTTTTAAATGGTTGAGAAGTATCCCACTGTATATAGGTACCGTATCTTCCTTAGCTGTTCCTCTGCTGATAGACATGTAGACTGCTTTGGATCACAGCTGTTGTGAACAGTGCTGCAGTGAACACTGGGGTGTGTGTATTTTTCATTGTTTTTCTCTGGAAACATGCCCAGTAGTGGGATTACAGGGTCATATGCTAGCTCTGTGTTTAGTTTTTTAAGGACTTTCCATAGTGTTCTCCAGAGTGGCTGGGCCAATTTACATCCCCACCAATAGTGTAGGAGGGTTCCCTTCTCTCCACCGCCTCTCCAGCATTTATTGCTGTGGGTTTTTTGATGACAGCCTTTCTGGCTAGTGTGAGGTGATATCTTGTAGTTTTGATTTGCCTTTCTCTAATAATTAGTGATGTTGAATATCTTTTCATATGTCTCTTGGCCATCTGTATGTCTTCTTTGGAGACATGTCTATTTAGATCTTTTGTCCATTTAATGACCGGGTTGTTTGTTTTGATAGCTTTCCCTGGTGGCTCAGACAGTAAAGAGTCTACCTACAATGCGGGAGACCCAGGTTCAATCCCTGGATTGGGAAGATCTCCTGGAGAAGGAAATGGCAACCCACTCCAGTATTCTTGCCTGGAAAATCCCATCGACAGAGGAACCTGGTCAGCTACAGCCCATGGGGTTGCAAAGAGTTGGACACAACTGAGCAACTTCACTTTCACTTTCAAGCATAATGAGCTGTTTGTAAATTTGGGGGACTAATCCTTTGTTGGTCACATCATTTCAAATATTTCTCCCAATCTAAGGGTTGTGTTTTTGTTTTCTGTACTGTTTCCTTTGCTGTGCAGAAGGTTTTGAGAAAAAGAAGTAAAGGGAATCCACATGGGAAGAGAAGTTAAATTGTCACAATTTGCAGAAGACATGATACTATACGTGTGTGTGTGTGCTTAATTGCTTGGTTGTGTCGGATTCTTTGCAACCCCATGGTTTGTAGCCTGTCAGCATCCTTTGTCCATGGGGATTCTCCAGGCAAGAAGACTGGGTGGGTTGACATGCCGTATTCAATACTATACACACTGAATCCTAAAGATGTTATCAGAAAACTACTAGAACTCGTCAATGAATTTGGTAAAATTGCATATTATAAATTAATACACAGAAATTGGTTGCATCTCTATACACTACCAATGAAAGATCAGAAAGAGAAATTCAAGAAACAATTCCTTTTACCATCACAACAAAAAGAATAAAATAACTAAGAATAAGCCTACCTAAGGTGACAAAAAAACCTGTACTCTAAAAACGATAAGACACTAATGAAAGAAACTGAAGAAGACCCAAACAGATAGGAAAATATATCATGTTCATGGAGTGGAAGAATCAATATTATTAAAATGACTATACTGCCCAAGGCAATCTACAAATGCAATGCAATCCCTATCAAATTATCAATGGCATTTTATCACAGAGCTAGAACAAAAAAGCTTGAAAATTGTATGGAGACACAGAAGACCTCTACCTTAATAGTCAAAGCAATCTTGAGAAAGAAAAATGGAATTGGAGGAATCAGGCACTCTGACCTCAGACTATGCTACAAGCGGTAGTCATCAGAATGCTGTGGGGCAAAATTCCTCTTGTCCTCTGTGGCACAAAAGTAGAAATATAAATCAGTGGAAAGGATAGAAAACCCAGAAATAAAACCCTGCTCTCTTGGTGAGTTAATCTATGATGAAAGAGGCAGAGCTGCACAATGTAGGAAAGATAATCTCTTCAAAAAATGGTGCAGGGAAAACAGGACAGCTACATGTCAAAATATGAAATTTGATAATTTCTTAACACCATACACAAAAACAAGCTCAAAATGGATTGAAGACCTAAATGTGAGACCTAGAGGAAAACATAGGCAGAACATTCCCTGACATAAAGTGCAACAAAATCTCTTTTCAGTCAGTCTCCCAGAGTATTGGAAATAAAAACAAAAATAAGCAAGTGAAAAATCACATATTTTAGACATAAAAAAGCATCTAGAAGTCTTACTGTCCAGACATCTTATTTTTTCAACAATGAATCTGAAGTTCAGTAAAAACTGATTAGAGAATGTATAACTAACCATTAGACATTTTATATCTGTCAAAGACACTGAAATTCCCTTTGGTTCAACCATGGAGTGAACCAACATTCATGTCTAAACTCCAATTCAATCATTAACCAACATGGCTCATCAACCAACTCAAATTACAGATTTCATTATTTTTTATCACTCTAAGTTTATAAATAAATTCATACTTACCCAGAATGCTATGGCTATTTGCCCTTCATGGCAAATAGAAGGGGGAAAGGTGGAAGCAGTGACAATTTTCCTTTTCTTGGCTCTAAAATCACTGTGGAGGGTGACTGCAGCCATGAAATGAGAAGACGATTGCTTCTTGGTAGGAAAGCTATGAGAAACCTATATAGCATATTGAAAAGCAAAGACATCACTTTGCTGACAAAGGTCCTTATAGTCAAGGCTAAAAAATGACAGAATGAACTCTGTTCATTTCCAAAGCTAACCATTCAATATCACAGTAATACAAGTCTATGCCACAACCAGTAATGCTGAAGAAGCTGAAATTGAATGGTTCTGTGAAGACCTACAAGACCTTCTAGAACTAAGACCCAAAGAAGATGTCCTTTTCATTATAGGGGACAGGAATGGAAAAGTATGAAGTCTGGAGATACCTGGAGTAACAGGCAAATTTGGCCTTCAAGTACAAAATGAAGCAGGGGAAAGGCTAACAGAGTTTTGCCAAGAGAATGCATTCATTGGTCATAGGAAACCCCCTATTCCAACAACACAAGAGAATACTCTACACATGGACATCACCAGATGATCAATACTGAAATCAGATTGATTCTATTTTTTGCAGCCAAAGATGGAGAAGCTTTATACAGCCAGCAAAAACAAGACCGGAAGCTGACTGTGGCTCAGATCATGAAATCTTTATTGCCAAACACAGACTTAAATTGAAGAAAGTAAGGAAAACCACTAGACCATTCAGGTATGACCTAAATCAAATCCCTAGGATTATACAGTGGAAGTGGCAAATACATTCAAGGGATTAGATCTGATAGACAGAGTACCTGAAGAACTATGGATGGAGATTCATGACAGTATACAAGAGACAGTGATCAAAACCATCCCCAAGAAAAAGAAATGCAAAAAGGCAAAATAGTTGTCGGAGGAGGCCTTACAAATAGCTGAGAAAAGAAGAGAAGCTAAAGGCAAAGGAGAAAAGGAAAGATATACCTATTTTAATGCAGAGTTCCAAAGAATAGCAAGGAGAGATAAGAAAGCCTTTCTCAGTGATCAATACAAAGAAACAGAGGAAAACAACAGAATGGGAAAGACTAGAGATCTCTTCAAGAAAATTAGAGATACCAAGGGAACATTTCATGCAACCAAAGGCACAATAAAGAACAGAAACGGTATGAAACTAACAGAAGCAGAAAATATTAAGAAGAGGTGGCAAGAACACACTGAAGAACTATGCAAAAATGACCTCCGTGACCCAGATAACCACAGTGGTGTGATCACTCACCTAGAACCAGACATCCTGGAGTGCAAAATCAATTGGGCCTTTTGGAAGCATCGTTATGAACAAAGCTAGTAGCAGTGATGGAATTCCAGTTGAGCTATTTCAAATCCTAAAAGATGATGCTGTGAAAGTGCTGTACTCAATATGCCAACTAATTTGGAAAACTCAGCAGTGGCCACAGGACTGGAAAAGATGAGTTTTTATTCCAATTCCAAAGAAAGGCAATGCCAAAGAATGTTCAAGCTACTGCACAATTGCACTCATCTCACACGCTAGCAAAGTAGTGCTCAAAATTCTCCAAGCCAGGCTTCAGCAGTACGTGAACCGTGAACTTCCACATGTTCAAGCTGTATTAAGAAAAGGCAGAGGAAACAGAGATCAAATTGTCAACATGCATTGCATCATCGAAAAAGCAAGAGAGTTCCAGAAAAACATCTCCTTCTGCCTTATTGACTATGCCAAAGCCTTTGACTGTGTGGATCACAACAAACTGTAGAAAATTCTTCAAGAGATGGGAATACCAGGCCACCTGACTTGAATCCTGAAAAACCTTTATGTAGGTCAAGAAGCAACAGTTAGAACTGGACATAGAAAGCAGGCTGGTTCCAAATGGGGAAAGGAGTACATCAAGGCTGTATATTGTCACCCTGCTTATTTAACTTATATGCAGAGTACATCATGTGAAATGCTAAGCTGGATGAAGCACAAGTTGGAATCAAGATTGCCAGGAGAAATACCAATAACCTCAGATATGCAGATGACACCACTGTTATGGCACAAAGCAAAGAAGAGCTAAAGAGCCTCTTGATGAAAGTGAAAGAGAAGAGTGAAAAAGTTGGCTTAAAACTCAACATTCAGAAAACTAAGATCATGGCATCTGGTCCCATCACTTCATGGCAAATATATGGGGAAACAATGGAAACAGTGAGAGAATTTATATTTTGAGGCTCCAAAATCACTGCAGATGGTGACTGCAACCATGAAATTAAAAGAAGCTTGCTCCTTGGAAAAAAATCTATGACAAACCTGGACAGCATATTAAAAAGCAGAGATGTTAATTTGTCAACAAAGGTCCTTCTAGTCAATGCTATGGTTTTTCCAGTAGTCATGTATGGATGTGAGAGTTGGACTATAAAGAAAGCTGAGTGCCAAAGAATTGATGCTTTTGAACTGTGGTGTTGGAGAAGACTCTTGAGAGTCCCTTGAACTGCAAGGAGACTGATCTCCTGAAGGAGATAAGTCCTGAATATTCTTTGGAAAGACTGATGCTGAAGCTGAAACTCCAATAATTTGCGAAGAACTGACTCGTCAGAAAAGACCCTGATGCTGAAAAAGACTGAAGGTAGGAGGAGAAAGCAACAATAGAGGATGAGATGGTTGGATGGCATCACTGACTCAGTGGAGTCTGAGTGTTGGTGATGCACAGAGATGCCTGGCATGCTGCAGTCCATGGGGTTGCAAAGAGTCAGACACGACTGAGCTACTGAACTGAACGAAACAGAGTACCAGGTACTGGGAATCCAGCAGCTGACAGTGCTTGTTCTCAGTGGCCCTGAGGGTGTGGATATTGAGGTCAGGTTGTCACTGAGTTAGGAGCTTCCAGAGCTTTTTGTGTGATTGCCAAATTGATGAATGCCACATCTTCCTGTCTCATCTTCCAGCCCAGGTTTTTCCTGTAGCCAACAAGCTCTCTCCAGAAGATGAATCTGATATGTCCTTCCACTTAGCACTCATCAGATTTTTTTTTTCTGTCATTGACAGAAAATGTACAATTTTAAGCTTTCATAACTGGGAGTCCTCCAGGTCTGATGTTAACCCCAAACACATCATCTGTGTCTCAGCTCCACAACATCCTGTGTTCTGTACTGCTTGCCAGCAACATTCATCTCACTTGTTCATCAGGGAATTCTTACATGTTCTTCAAACCTTTTGAAGCCTTCCTTTACATCTTTAGAACTTTACACTCTCTGTTTGTATTAATCCCAAATCACTAGATAGGAAATCATTCTGCTGTGGTTGTCATCCTTTCTGTTATTTTCATTTATTGCACTTTTTAAAAAGTTATTGATCATTTTTATTTGAAGTACCAAATGACACAGTTATGAGGAACCCGCCTGCTGGTGCAGGAGAGGAGGGAAACTCAGCCTCAATCCCTGGTTTGGAAACATGCCCTGGAGTAGGAAATGGCAACTTGTTCCAGTATTCTGGCCTGGAAAACTCCATGGACAGCAATGCCTAATAGGCTACAATCCTTGGGGTTGCAAAGAGTCAGAGACAACTGAGCACGCACACAGACAGAGATAGTGAATTTACAGTGTTGTGTTAGTTTCAGGTATATAGCAAAGAGATTCAGTTATATACATACATATATCTATATATTCTTTTTCCAATAATTTTGCTATAGATGCAAAACCTTTATGCAGGTCTGGAAGCAACAGTTAGAACTGGACATGGAACAACAGACTGGTTCCAAATAGGAAAAGGAGTACGTCAAGGCTGTATATTGTCACCCTGCTTATTTAACTTATATGCAGAGTACATCATGAGAAACCCTGGGCTGGAGGAAGCACAAGCTGGAATCAAGACTGCCGGGAGAAATATCAATAACCTCAGATATGCAGATGACACTACCCTTATGGCAGAAAGTGAAGAAGAACTAAAGAGCCTCTTGATGAAAGTGAGAGAGGAGAGTGAAAAAGTTGGCTTAAAGGTCAACATTCAGAAAACTAAGTTCATGGCTTCCGGTTCCATCACTTCATGGGAAATAGATGGGGAAACAGTGGAAACAGTGGCTGACTTTATTTTTTTGGGCTCCAAAATCACTGCAGATGGTGATTGCAGCAATGAAATTAAAAGATGCTTACTCCTTGGAAGGAAAGTTATGACCAACCTAGACAGCATGTTAAAAAGCAGAGACATTACTTTACCAACAAAGGTCCGTCTAGTCAAGACTATGGTTTTTCCAGTGGTCATATATGGATGTGAGAGTTGGACTGTGAAGAAAGCTGAGTGCTGAAGAATTGATGCATTTGAACTGTGGTGTTGGAGAAGACTCTTGAGAGTCCCTTGGACTGCAACGAGATCCAACCAGTCCATCCTAAAGAAGATCAATCCTGGCTGTTCATTGGAAGGACTGATGTTGAAGCTGAAACTCCAATACTTTGGCCACCTCATGCGAAGAGTTGACTCATTGGAAAGGACCCTAATGCTGGAAAGGATTGGGGGCAGGAGGAGAAGGGGGCAACAGAGGATGAGATGGCTGGATGGCATCACCAACTCGATGGACATGGGTTTGGGTGGACTCCAGGAGTTGATGATGGACAGGGAGGCCTGGCTGCTGTGATTCATGGGGTTGCAAAGAGTCGGACACGACTTAGCGACTGAACTGAACTGAACTGGCATATATATGTGTATATATATGATTTAATTTATTTTATTTATTTTTTGGCTGCACTGGGTCTTCACTATTGCGTGGAGGTTTTCTCTAGTTGCAGGGAGTGAGGGATACTCTTTGTTGTGGTGCATGGTTTTCTCACTGCTAGTTGCAGGGAGTGAGGGATACTCTTTGTTGTGGTGCATGGTTTTCTCACTGCAGCAGCTTCTCTTTATACAGAGCATGAGCTCTAGGGCATATGGGCTTAGTTGCACCACAGCATGTGGAATCTTCCTGGACCAGGGATCGAACCCATTTCCTCTGCGTTGGCAGGTGGATTCCTATCCACTGTACCACCAGGGAAGTCCCTGCCCTTTTACATATTTGATTAAGTGATATGTCTGATTGATATGGACATATTTTATCACACTTCTTACATGTATTATGTCATATTTACTATGTGTTTTTTTATGTTATCTTTTTTCCTTTTTCATTTACTTTGTTTTTATAGGTCTTTTGGTTACATGATAGTTTACCTTTTGTTTGAGAAGGTGCATTTATACTAATTATCTATTGATGACACTTCCATCACCTTTTCTTTTTTACATAGTCTTCATTATTTTCACTTCAAAATTATATCATTTGTCTCCCATTTAATGGCTATGTGACAATCAATATTTTTTACACTACAAAATTCATTTTTTCTTTTTTAAATTTGTATTATTTTTACTTTGACTCTGAATTTACTTTGCTTAGCCAAAATCTCAAGTACAACCAGTCCTTTCAAAATTATTTTCTACAACTTCTTTTATTTAAAAAATTTGTTGAATTATAGTCATATTAATTCTATTCCATTTTTTCCCACCCTTCAGAAAAATATATTTATATGTGTTGGATACCAATGTATAGGCAATAATAATGCCCAAAGCACAGTCAAATTTCTCTGTGTTGGGGTTACTGATGTTACATTTAAATGACATTTTTGATCTGGGGTCTGTGTTAAATTCAATGTATTTTTTAATGTTAAGAATATTATGTTAATCTTTTTTATTTTTAATTAAAAATTTTATTGAGGTATAGTTGATTTACAATAATCTATAACTTTCAGGTACACAACATAGTGATTCACGATTTTGAAGGCTAAACTATTTGTATTTATTATAAAATACTGGCTATATTCTCTGTGCTGTACAGCATATCCTTGTAGCTTATTTATTTTATACATACTGCTTTGTACCTTATACTTCCTTACCTCTCTGCTGCCCCTCCCCCATTCTCAACCTGGTAACCACTAGTATTTTCTCTATATCTGTGAGTCTGTTTCTTTTTGTTACATTCATTAGTTTGTTATATTTTTGGATTCCATATATAAGTGATATCATACAGTGTTCATCTTTCTCTGTCTGATTTATTTCACTTAGCACAATATCCTCCAAATCATCCATGTTGTTGCAAATTGCAAAATTTCATTCTTTTTTATGGTGTAGTTTTATTCCAACATATACATATGTATACACATACCACATATACATGTCACATATACCTATGATGTCTTTATCCATTCATCTGTTGATGGACACTTACATTGCTACCATACCTTGGCTATTGTAAATAATGCTGCTATGAACATCTGAGTGTATGTATTTTTTCAAATTCGTGTTTTTGTTTACTTTGGAAATACCCAAGAGTAAAACTACTGGGTCACATGGTAGGTACATTTTATTTTTTGAGGAACCTCCATACTGTTTTCCACAGTGGCTGAGCTAACTTACATTTCCAATGATGTAGGAGAGTTCAATTTTCTCCATATCCTCACCAAAATTTGCTTTTTATATTCTTTTTGATGATAGTCATTCTGACAAGTGTGAGGTGATATATTATTGTGGTTTTGATTTGCAGTTTGTTCCCTGATGATTGGTGATGTTCAGCATTTTTACTGTGTGCCTGTTGGTCATATGCATGTCCTTTTGGAAAAATGTCTATTCATGTCTCCTGGCCATTTATTAATCGGGTTGTTTGTTGTTTTGATGTTGAGTTGTATAAGCTGTTCATATATGTTGGATATTAACCCCTTATCAGATATAACATTTACAAATATTTTTCTCCCATTCAGCAGGATGTCTTTTTTGTTTTGTTGATGGTTATCTTTGCTGTGCAAAATCTTTTGGGTTTAATTAGGTCTCATATTTTTATTTTTGCTTTTATATCCTTTGCCTTAGGAAGCAGATCCTCCGCCCCCAAAATTGCTACAATTTAGCCATCGTGAGAGCTTGTGACTGCCCACCAGAGGTTGGAGCTGCCCACCAGTGAAGAAGCTTGACTTGGACCCCAAGGGGTAGAGCTGATGTCAGCCTGCTGGTGGACTGCATTGGTTCTTGTGCGACCCCAGGTTAGTACCTGCCCACTGGTGAGTGGGCCGAGTCCCAGAATGACTGGCCGTGGGTACTGGAGGTCCCAGAGCAGGAGTCAATGCACAGATGGGGGCTGGGGCCAAATTCCAGTGCTAATAAAGCTACATGGAAAACTCTAAAATGGTACTTGCCAGTACCAGGGTCTTCATGGTAGATTGAGCTCCTAATAATGGCTGTCACCAGTGTCGTTGTCCCCACGGGGAGTTCTGGCTGCCTCCTGCTTCACCAGGGGCTTCTCTGAGATCAACAAGTTTGTTCTGACCCAACTTCCTTTCAAATTATTTCTTCTGCCCTGAGTCTCAAAGCATGTGAGATTTGTGTGTGTGTGTGTGTGTGTGTGTGTGTGTGTGTGTGCGCGCACGCGTGCACACACTTTAACAGCCCTCTGGCTTTCAAGTCATACCTTCCTGGGGCTCGTCTTCCTGTTGAAGGTACCCTAGGTGGGGAGCCCACTGTGGGGCTTGGACCCCTCAGTCACTGGGAATAGCCTCTGCAATTATGACTATCCTCCCATTTATAGGCTGCCTACTCAGGAGTGTGGGTCTTGACTCTCCCGTGTCTCTGCCCTTCCTACCAGTCTTGTGGTTTCTTCTTTATGTCTTTAATTGTAGATCTTTCCTTCTAGCTTCCAGGTTGCTCTCTTTGATAGTTTCTCTGTAAATGGTTGTAATTTTGGTGTACCCATGGGGGGAGATTTTTCTACTCTGCCATCTTGGCCAATCCTTCATATCATCCATGATTTTCGGTGAGAAGTCAACTGTTCCTCTTATTGTGGTTCCTTGTATGTTATAAATTGTGTGCATGAATTTTGTGTGTGTGTCTTGACATATAAAGTCATGAACATGGGTCTTGCTGCTTAAAAGATTGTCTCTTCATCTGTGACTTTGTCTAGATAAAGATTTCTTTCTAAAATTGTTTATTTGAAGTTCACTCAGATTCCTGGATGTGTAATTTAGAGGGTTTGTTTAAAATCAAATATGAGGAATTTCTAGCCATTATTTCTCTGACTATTTTTTCTGCCCCTTCTCTCTCATCTCCTTCTGTTATTCCCATTATGTTTGTCTCAATATGCTTATACTGTTCCACATTTCTGAGACTCTGTTTATTTTTTCTTGCCATTTTTCAGTCTGCACAATCTCTATTAATTTGTCAGGTTTGCTGATTCTTTCCTCTGCCAACCCAAATCTTCCACTGAATCACTCTAATGATTTTTTGTATTTAAGTTATTATGTATTTTTTTTTTACTCCAACATCTACACTAGTTTTTTTTTTTAATTTTCTGTTGATGTTATGTTTTTGATGAGTTGTTGTTATCATGTCTTTCTTTAATTCTTTAAGCATGATTTTCCTTAGTCTGTCAACATATCTGTAATAACCGCTTTTGAGTATTTCACTGTTATGTCCAACGTGTATGTCTTCTCAAAGGCCATTTCTAGCACTGCTATTTTCCCTGTGTGTGGATCACTCTGTCTTCACCCTTTCCTGTTTCTTTCATGTCTCATGTTCAGCGTTTCTCATTTTATTGGTTCAAAGAGGAATTGCTGCATATTTATCCCAGAAGAGATTCAAATACTTCTAGCCCTACCCACCAGACAGCACAAGTATAATATTGAAAACAATATCATCATATCATACAGATACAGTCTTAACTAGTGGGAAAGGAGGTACATAGAGTTGCTCTGCCATTGTTACCTTAGTAAGAAGACATTGCATACCTTCTCAAAGCATCCTTAACTGTAAGAATCAGAACAAGTTTTGGCCAGAAACACCAATTAACTTCTACATCCCATGGCTGGGTATTATAATTAATTAAGATTTTGCTCCCTCTTATAACAGGTTCAGAAAGATTGTATACATTCCTCTGACCCAAACCTCTGGTCTCAAGAAAGATTGTACTTTCAGAGATCACTTCTATAGTTTGTCATGTTTCTTATTGCTGGACACTGGATATTTTAGAGAAGATATTGTAGCACCTACGACTTCTTCCCTTCTTCTATCCCTTCTTCCCTTCCTGGTGTGGTTATTTGCTGATTGGACTAATTCCATGTATCTATTTTCTCTGCATTGCGCAGCCTCTGGTATCCCTACTTAGATGTTCTTCCCTTGTTTTCACAAACAACCTTTTGTCTAAAGACTGTGCTTAAGCCCCCTTAACTACGTATATTTTCATCCTTTACCATTGCATGTGTGTGTGGTTTATGGAGAGTTTATGACTTTGCCCCATATTCATCCTGGGACTAGTCTTCATACTTGTTTCTGGCACAGAACTCAACACTCTTGAAATTTCCTAGGTGATAAGAGAAGGAAAAGTGTCTTGATATTTCGACCACTCCTGCGTTTATATTAATTTAGGGAAAGCTCTTAGATAAGCGCAGGATGGTGGCTGGTTGCCAGGGGAAACGATTATGAATGGTGAGTTGGAACTTTCGGTACCACCACCTGACCTCTGGGAAGAAGAAAGTTGCTAGAGGTTGAATCAATTACCAGTGGTCCATCATGACTAAGTAATGAAACCTCTATAGATACCTAAAGGACTGGGTTCAAGAAGCTTCTAGGATGATGAGCATGTGAAAATGCAGAGAGTGTGGCAGATCTGAAGAAGGGATGAAAGAACCACACTATTCCCCATGTACTTTGTCATGCATATTTCTTACATCTGGCTGTTCTTAATCATATCTTTTTAAAATAATCAGGTTATCTAATGAGTAAAATCTTTTTCTTGGTTCTTGGGGATTCCCTGGTGGCTCAAACAGTAAAGAATCTGCCTGCAGTACAGGAAACCTGGGTTCAATCCATGGGTCGAGAAGATACCCTGGAGAAGGGAACAGCAACCTACTCCAGTGTTCTTCCCTGGAGATTTCCATGGAAGACCCTGGAGAGCTACCATCCATGGAGTCGCAAAGAGTCAGGCATGACTGAGTGACTGACACACACACATAAGCTACTCTAGCAAGTCAGTTGAACCCAAGGAGAGGGCTGTGGGAACTTCCAACCTATAGCTGGTTGGTCAGAAGCACAGGTGACCACCTGGACTTGCAGTTGGCACCTGAAGTGGTAGTGGTGGGTGGTCTTGTGGGACTGAACCCTTAATACCTGAAATCTAAATATATTCTACAGGTAGATCATATTAGAATTTAGTTGAATTGTAGGATACCTAGCTGGTGTTGAAGAATTGCTTAATGGTGTAGAAAAAAAACGCATACATTGGATCCCCCACCCTACCAGGTGCCCATAGCAACTCTCTTCCTACCAGCTGACACCCACACTCTCCTCTAGCATTTTATGTGCTACTAATTTACTGTCTCTGCACTTCTCTGAGCATGACATACTTATAAGTTTTTCCATATACTGCCTTCTCTACTGGGAGCCCCTGTAGTCCTTGTCACCTTGCTAAAGTTTCATTCCTCTTACAAAACCTCAATCTGACTCTAAACTGGTCCTGTTTTCTGAAAACATTTTAACCATGTCTTCTATCATTTGCTTTACATGTCCTACACCCCATCATCAAGAAATGTGACCTCCTGGAGGTAAGAATAAGATGCATTTACTTTTGTGTGCCCATGCCTTTGGCAGTGCCTTAAACACACAGGCCATCTTTGATGAGTTGGACTTAACCATTAATCTCAGCAAGGGTCAAGCATACCAGGAGTGCTGCAGGGGGACTCTGAGGAGCAGAAGTGAGGCTACAGGAAGAAATCCAACCATATGAGGAATACAAGGTGGGTAGCCAGCTTGAAGGGAGGCCAGGGTGTGATGTCTGTCAGCCCTGGGATGCGGGGGTATGGTGATTACCAGCTCGGAGGTGCAAGACCAAGCTGACTTGTTCCGTCTCCTTGGATGGCACCACTAGCATGAGAGTTGGAAGTTACAGCAAATCCAGTTTGGACCCCAAACAAGGCCCAGCACTTTCTTATAATTGTCTCTGACCATACCGCAAACTTTTAGGGAGACAGTGAAAGTCAGATGATGGCAGACGGTGGGCAGAGAACTCGGAATCAAGGATTCTGTGGTTCCTTCAGGACGGCCACACTCGGGTAAATTCACCACCAAACAGCGGCCCTGGTGGACTCAGGACGCAAGCCTCAAAAGAGAAACCCAGGGTAAGTGAACTGTTCTGGGGAACTAAAACAGCAGGAAAGCTCCAGAGCCATTGGGACCCACAGTAGATCTCTATAAGGCCATTTATTTAAAGGGGAGAATAAAGATGTGGCCAAAAAGAGAATCGGCCAAGTAAGTTGCCCCGAATCTCAAGCTGCACCAGAGGGACGACTGCTCTTCTGTGCTCTCAGCTGAGGGTCCCCTGAGCTCAGGAAACACTTTCTGTCCTCACTTCTTCCCCTGGTGAAGCAGTCAGTCTGCGACATCCCTCTCCTGACTTCTGCAGCAGACACGCTGGAGAAAGAGAAGGGCAGAGACTTTAAACAATGTTGCAGGATGTCTGCTCCTGGTACCGAGGTAGGCCACGTGAGACTTGGGCTGTAGGCCATTCAACCATCAGCAAGCCAGCTTTGCAGGGCCTAGAAACTTGTTCACTCAGGGATCACTAATCCTGAATCTTCCTTTGTGTTGCTTTGTGGAGCTGAGTAGCTGTTATCGGCAGAAAAGACATTTTGGGAAGATGTGGTTAGTCAAGCCTGTGTTGATATGACAAGTCAACAGCAAAAAAAAAAAAAAAAAAAAAATTCAAATATGGTTTATCTGCACTGTGTGTGTGGGTGATTTTAAGTGCTGTATGTTCTTCTGACCATTTCTCTCCTTTGTGTATTGCACATCACAATCTCTTGAGAAATCCATGAGTAGGTAGATTTGTATTGCCCATTTTCCTTGCTGATATTTTCCTGTGTCTGTAAAATCCCTTCACTTGTGTTTATTCAGCAAGTAGTTCTTCCACTGAACCGCACTCCAGACTCTTCACTAAAGACCCATTCCTCTAACCTGTGTGGGGAACTGGGGGGCCAAAGCAGAACAAGGGCCACATTTAATGCTGAGTGAGGATGGGCCCATGAAAGAAAAACGCCCCCCCGTACCCAGGACTACAGTGGTTAAGTGAAATACGCACTTGTTGGTTTTGAATCTAAAATAAAAGAAAAACTGCCTGGAGGCTTTTCTGTCAGCATCTTCGTGAATGACAAGGAACACAGCAAACAAGACTTCAGGAGAAAAATTGCTGAGGGACATCAGTCAGGGTTACTAACGGAACCGAACAGAACCCTGTGCCTCCCTTCTAAGTACAAACACCCCTATGTCCCCTCTCTTGTTTATAAAAAACCTCAAGTCTCCCAGGCTCCCAGAGTCACAGAAGAGCAGGGTCAAACAGTCAATGATGAGGACAATAGAGTCACAGTGTCTGATGGAAGAATGGGATTAACACCGTTGCTCATAATAATCTTTATCTTTGTAGGCGTTAGAATAACTGCAGCTTGCTCTGTCCGTATATGTGAGCAGGCAACTAAAATTGTCAGCAAAGAGGCGCTACAAACTCACATCAACATCTTTTCTAAGAAAACGGCCCCACGTCAGCATGAGAAAGTTACAGAAGATGGATCTTTGCCTCTAATCTCATAGAAATGGAGCGATGTCTGACAAGTCCGGATTTGTAAGCAGTTCCTTTGTCCCTTTCCTGCTTGCCTATCTGTTTTCCTCAGACCTTAATTATAAAAATGAGATCGCTAGGTAACATTTTAACCTAACTTTTAACCAAACATTTTAATCTTAACCTAACTCCTGATTTTGCTCTACTGAATATACACAACGCCTTGTCTAACCTGTTGACTTCTTTCCTGGGTTAAACGGAATAAGAATGAAAAATTATGTAGTTAAAGAATGACTAATTCTCCACCCTCAGCTACCCCCTTAGCAAATTTGCAGGCAGACCAAGTGGGTAAGACAGCATCCAAAAGAAGATAAGAAGTCAGCAGGTCTGCACACAATGGAAAAGTGATGACGAATCCAACCTCCCACCTTAATGATTAACTAAGATTGTTTCCCCTTTTTCTGTTTAAAATTGTCCTGACTGAGCAGAATCTTCAGAGTTGGTCCCTGGACAAGAGTCCAACTTCTCCCTGGGTTGCTGACTTTTCTGAACAAAGCACCTTTCCTTTCTACTGACACTTGCCCCTCGATTACTGGCTTTTGAGCAGGGAGCAGCCAAACCTGAGTTCAGTAACCCTTACACCCCTGCTCCTTGCTGGAAGTGCAGTTTGTCTGACAGGAGGGAAAGAGAAGTAGACTCCATGAAGCCCTTGTATATATTCATTACCGGGTCAGTTTTCCCCTCCTCTCCCTTTAGTTAAAAATCAAAGATTCAGTTCTGATAAATTGGATCATTGTGTTTTTTGCTGCTTTTGAAAGGGAAACACTTCCTCTGGCATCCCAGTCCCGAGCTCGTGCACACGTGAGAGCGCTCCAGTACTCGCTCCGCGGCAGCTCTGCAGAGCTGATTAACACAGGGGCCGGAGCCCAGCAGATGAGACAAATGACTGCAGAGCTTCGGCTCTCCCCAGAGCAGATTAGACCTGTTTCAGTTGCCAAGGAGCAATATGCTTGCAGCCGGTTTTGAATTCTATTTCCTAGGCTCACATGCCAGTTGCTACTGTCCAGCCAGTTCAGAGGACTGCGGTCGGCTTATCCAGCAAGATACAATGGTGGAAGAATGAACCCTGAGAAACTTGTTTGTGGAATTCATTTTCCCATGGTTTAAGACACAGAAACATCGAAAGGGAGGAAAAGAAACCATTTAAAAAGAATTTCCCTTAGCATGTGCTCTCTGGTCCTCTCGTATCTTCACGAGCTTGGGATCAGAGAGGAGCCTCAGGCTCATCAACAAAGCAGGTGTCTGGACAGTCCCTTGTCTGTGGGGCTTTATCACCCTGTATCTAAGACAGGCTGTCTTCTCCAGCCCTCCCAGTGCAGAGGCCAAAGTCTGCAGCCAAGACTGCGGTGAGCATTCAGCGATTAATCCGTCATTAGGCGCTTGGTGAGATAGTATTTCAGGACTTTTCTGTGAATAAGTAATCTGAACATAGAATGAATCATCACAAAGGTTTTCCATGGCTAAGGTGAGAATGTGGAGTGAGTTTCTTTTTATTTTCCTTTCTTTTATATACAACCCCCCCAAAGGCTGTTTTCATTAACTGCTCCAACATTCATACCTACTAGCTTCCAGTACATCCATTTGTACTTTAATCACTTTTAAACATGTCCTTACAAATAAGGCTGCTTGCCCTTTGCCAGATGAAACCTATGCTCCGCTTCTTGGAATTCTGAAAACATTTGTATGGTGAAATGAAAATATGACTCTAAGCTCCAAAAGCATGAAGAAAAAAGAAAAATTCATTTCATAATTTGATTACATATGTTTTCTAAAAGCAAAAAACTGAACATTAATTGTGTTCTTGTAACAACTGGTAATTGAGATATCATATTGAACAAAGAGGAACAAAGCAGTAGGTTTTTAATTTTTTCAAATTTTAGTGGAATTTTCAAACATGTTATAAGTTGATTGCACAGAACACTGAACCACTGAGAACCCATCAAGTGGCTCCAAAAACCGTTTCCTTTCTACTCTTCCTGTGTCACATGTTCATTTAGTTTTTCCATTTCTTCTGTCTCCTACCACTTTTTCTGGGGAGGGCTGGTGTATTTTAAAGCAAACACCACTTCATGTCACTTGCAAATATTTAAGTAGGTACCTTTATGAGATGATGGCTTTGTTTGTTTAACAAAAGTAGAACACTATTATCACAATCCCCTCAAATAACATTAATTGCTTATCATCTTTATCTAATAACTGATCAATGTACAAATTTCCTGGATTGTCCCCCAAAGAATAAAAATGTCTTTTAAAGATTGGACTGTTTGAATCAGGATGCAGGCAAGGCCCATAATGCAGGTCTCCGGAGCTTTTTTCCCTCAAGAATACCCATACCCCGCCCCCTTTACTGTGCTATGCCTTTGTTAAAGAAATTGCATCCCTTGCCCTAGGGTTTGTCTTGTACTTTGGATTTGAATTACTGCTTCCTCCTGCATATTCTGAAGCTTATAGTAGATTCATAGAGAGTCTTCCTTAGGCTATAGTACAGCTTTGTGGTTAGGAATACTTTATAAGTGGCGGATGCTTTCAATTGCATGGTATCAGAAGCACACCCTGCCAGGTTGTCCCTTGTTTACTAACATTAAGAATAAGAAATAGGTTCAAGTGCCATTACCTCATTTTATACATTATAAAGTTCTTTGCAACACTTTACCTAATGGTTTTTATCAGCCACTGATGCTGCCAGTTTCACTATTTCACTGGAGTTTACAAAACACAGTTTTGGAAATTATTTATCTCCTACTTTTGTTACCTGTTATTCTATTTCCCCAAGTCCAAGTTGTACTACTCACCTCATGACAGGCCAATAAATTGACAGATTATTGGGGCCAAGAATACTGAGTTCATTTGAAAAGCTGGCACACCAAGAAGAGGGTGACCTAGTGTCTCAAAGACCATCTTACCCAAGTTAGAATGTAGACTTCTATTAAAAAGGGAGGGGATGCGATTCACTGTTGCAAACTTCTTGGTGTTCTAAGCCTTTGTTCTTGCAGCTGTTTGAGTAGGTATGGTTGCTTTGTTCCTGTACACCTCCAAGAAGGCAAAAGTTACTGTTATACAATGTTTTCTCCCAGTATTTACCGATTTTCAGAAATGATGAGCCTATACCCTAGCAATCTCAATAGTGAGCAAAGAATTTATTTTAAAAGTATCATTATTATCTCCTTTATTTTTATGTATTCGATGTATTTATGTATTTAATGTATTACATTGTCTTTTATTTGTATATTATTTGAGAGGATATTTCCTTTTAGTATCTTTTATGTTTTGATTTGCTTTGTTCAAAAGTTATTATAAAAATTCTAGAGGGAATGTTATAATGAACCCCATTTAGTTATCATCCCCAGTTTTAACAACTTTGAACTCATGGTTAATTTTGTTTCATGTATACTACTCCCCTTTCCCACCCTGGATTATTTTGTTTATTTGATTATTATTATTATTTTTTTATCATTTGTTTAGGCACTTCTTTTTTTTTTTTAATTAGTTTATTTTCTATTTTTTAACTTTACAATATTGTATTTGTTTTGCCATACATTGACATGAATCCACCATGGGTGTACATGTTTTCCCCTTCCAGAACCCCCCTCCCACCTCCCTCCCCATCCCATCCCTCCAGGTCATCCCGAGCATCACAAGATTTCATTTATATATAATCATGCATAAATCAATGAGCTGTTGTTGTTCAGTCGCTAAGTTGTATCAGACTCTTTGGGACCCCCATGGACTGCAGCAAGCCAGGCTTCCCATCCCTCACTATGTCCTGGAGTTTGCCCAAGTTCATGTCCATTAAATTGGTGATGCTATCTAACCATCTCATCCTCTGCTGCCTTCTTCTCCTTTTGCCTTCAATCTTTCTGGCCTCTTATCAATTTCTATTGATTAAAGAGTCCAAGAACCCTGGTTGATAACAGATTGAAACACATTCACTATATTTAAACACGTGAGTACATACTGATACCTTAACAACATGGAAGGTTTCAAAACAACAACTCAGTGGAACTCTAGGATGCTATGGAACCAGTTAGTTTTTGTTTTTGTTTTTGTTTTTTTTTATAAATTTATTTATTTTAGTTGGGGGCTAATTACTTTACAATATTGTAATAGTTTTTGCCATACATTGACATGAATCAGCCATGGGTTTACATGTGTTCCCCTTCCTGGACCCCCCACCCACCTCCCTCCCCATCCCATCCTTCTGGATCATCCCATTGCCCCGGCCCTGAGCCCTTGTCACATGCATCGAACATGGAATGGTGTTCTGTTTCACATATGATAATATACATGTTTCAATGCTATTCTCCCAGAACGTCCCACCCTCACCTTCTCCCTCAGAGTCCATAAAATTGTTCCATGCATCTGTGTCTCTTATTCTGTCTCGCATATAGGGTTATCGTTACCATCTTTCAAATTCCATATATATGCATTAGTATACTGTATTGTTGTTTTTCTTTCTGGCTTACTTCACTCTGTATAATGGGCTCCAGTTTCATCCATCTCAGTAGAACCGATTCAAATGTATTTTTTTTAATGGCTGAGTAATATTCCATTGTGTATATGTACCACAGCTTCCTTATCCATTCGTCTGCTGATGGACATCTAGGTTGCTTCCATGTCCTGGCTATTGTAAACAGTGCTGCGATGAACATTGGGGTACACGCGTCTCTTTCAATTCTGGTTTCCTCAGTGTATATGCCCAGCAGTGGGATTGCTGGGTCATATGGCAGTTCTATTCCCAGTTTTTTAAGGAATCTCCACACTGTTCTCCATAGTGGCTGTACTAGTTTGCATTCCCACCAACAGTGTAAGAGGGTTCCCTTTTCTCCACACCCTCTCCAGCATTTATTGCTTGTAGACTTTTGGATAGCAGCCATTCTGACTGGTGTGAAATGATACCTCATTGTGGTTTTGATTTGCATTTCTCTAATAATGAGTGATGTTGAGCATCTTTTCATGTGTTTGTTAGCCATGAGATCCTTGCTGGGTACAGTAATCTGGGTTGTAGATTATTCTCTTTCATTACTTTAAGTATGTCCTGCCATTCCCTCCTAGCCTGAAGGGTTTCTATTGAAAGATCAGCTGTTATCCTTATGGGGATCCCCTTGTGTGTTATTTGTTGTTTTTCCCTTGCTGCTTTTAATATTTGTTCTTTGTGTTTGATCTTTGTTAATTTGATTAATATGTGTCTTGGGGTGTTTCGCCTTGGGTTTATCCTGTTTGGAACTCTCTGGGTTTCTTGGACTTCTGTGACTATTTCTTTCCTCAATTTAGGGAAATTCTCAACTATTATCTCCTCGAGTATTTTTTTCATGGCCTTTCCTTTTATCTTCTTCTTCTGGGACTCCTATGATTCGAATGTTGGGGCGTTTCATATTGTCCCAGAGGTCCCGGAGGTTTTCCTCATTTCTTTTGATTCTTTTTTCTTTTTTCCTCTCTGCTTCGTTTATTTCCATCATTCTATCTTCTACCTCACCAGTTAGTTTTAAAGCTATATACCGCCACTCATGAAGTTATCTTAACAAAAAAGGAAAGAAAGTCAAATGTAAACTTTATCATCTCCAGATCTAATAACCTCTTTCCATGAAATATGAGGAACAGAGGAAGATATTAATGACTTGTGTCAGCAAATCCAGACTATAGGAAACTTTACAAGGTAAGTTCATTCATCTTCCATGAATAAAGTGCCAAGATAAACAGAGGAAAGTGATCCCACTGATTAAAAGAGACTTAAAACATCCATTTTTATATATTTGACATACATTACATTTGATGGACAGGGAAGCCTGGCGTGCTGCAGTTCATGGGGTTGCAAAGAGTCAGACACGACTGAGCGACTGAACTGAACTGAAAACATACATTGAACAAAGACAAGATATGTACTTTATTTCAATCTTTATTTAGAGTAAGTGGAAAAAAAATCATGAAACAATCAAGAACATTTGAATATTGACTATATATTTGAAGATAATAAATTAAAAAAAAAAATCAGTGAACAGTAATTCCTATTGTCTTCAAATATATGGTAAACTAAGTGGTTCCATGGCATCTGGCAGTTTCATGGAGGTCGTTATTGTAGAACCTTCCATGTTGCTAAGGTAACAGTATATACTCATATGTTTTTACATAGTGGGTGTGTTTCAATCTGTTGGCAACCAGGATTCTTAGACTCTTTAATCAGTAGAAATTGATAAGAGGCCAGACCAAGAATTCAGGCAGGGCTTTGCTGGGACTCATGCTGCAGTACAAAGGAGGGAAAAGAAGTAAGTTTCCCTTCCTTGCTTCCTGAGCAGGGAGGAGGTGGATCCTTAAATGGGGTAAGGGTAGAGGCAGACCCGTCGGTCCAATTGGGCTGGAGAAGTGGCTTGGGTGGTTTGCCCATCGATTTCGTGGTGTTTCTGGGTCCTCAAAAGGGGCAGCTGGTGGGTTTTTGTTCTTTCTGTATCTCATTGTACGTGATTTGTCCCAACTGTGCATGCACACAGTTATTTTTAGTTCCTTTATAGTTTCTTTGTATTTTGTTGCTCAAGGAGCACTGGTATTCTTTAAAGGGAAATGTTCCTTACAGGCCACAGTCTTGATAGTAGAGGGGACTGTTGGTACTGAATTGGTTTCTCTTTCAGTGAACAGACAGACCTAGGAAATGTATATCCGTTTTGTATTCATTCACGATATATTTATCTTAAGTTTAAATTCAGGTTACGTGCTATTTTTTTATGTAATTTATCTTACCTTCATCTTTCTGTCATGCTGAAGAACCATGCTCTCAGTAACTCCAGTATAATTTGCCCATTTGCTTTGTCCCACAACACGCAGTCACTGTTACTGAATCAAACTTGGGTCCCTTGGCCCGTAGGCAATAAGGCCCATCTACTGACACCAGGCTGCAGTGAAATAAAGCTCCATGTTCACTGCAGATGCCAGGCAAGGCGTTCATGTAGCTAGTGCTCAAAAGACCTGAATTACTCAGTGGTTTTCAGGGAAAGGTTTTAAAAGGTAGGGTGAGGGGAGGGTGTGTGTGATCTGCTCATGGACATTCTTCTGATTGCCTGGTTATGAGGTAATTGGGAGTCAACATCATTGACCTTCTGGTTCCAGCTGTTCTGGGGTCTATATCCTTGTAGGTAGCATACAGTTAACTTCTTCCATATGGTGAGGGTTTCATTCTCTGCAAAGCAGCTCAAAAGACATGACTCAGTATTATCTACAGCCCTTGAAGAACTAAAGGTCCCTGATTTTGTTTAAAGGCTAAAGTATTATTATTTTGTCTTGCTTGACTGTTTTCCTTTCTTTCACGTTTTCTCACTTCTCTGATTAAACTTATTCTTTGACTAAAGTTTTTCTACAGACAAAAGGCTGGAGGAGGGCATGTCAGGGTTCTAGGAAGGCCCATAGGGTCCTGTTGGTTATATCATGAGCCTTAGAATAACTATAAGACAGCAGCAGCAATGTTATTACTGAAAACATTTTAAGCCTTATTTTGTCTTCATTTTTTTTTTTGTCTTTGGAATAGTCTCCACATGGATGTGTAGTCAACTGTATTCTGAAGCCTCTGAATTGTTGTGTTATCAGTGTGGCACAGGTTCATTTGTTTCTTTTTGCCTTCATTGTGTGGGTGCCATTTTTTAAATTTAAATTTGATTCATGTTTACATCAAATATTTTTATGTTTACAAAGTCACATGTATAAAATAAAGTACATTTAAAGAAGTCTACTTCTGTCACCGCTTCCTCTGCCCTATTCCCTTTCTTCTCTAACATGTAACTACTTAAAATATATTTTGGTTTTCCTTCCATTGTTTTCTATATTTATTTCTTAGATAAATGGTAGCATATTATGCTTTCATTTTCCTACCTTACTTTTTCCCCCTTAATTTTACATTTGTTGTTGTTTTTGTTTAATCACTAAGTCATTTCCAGCTCTTTTGCAACCCCATGGACTGTAGTCCACCAGGCTCCTCTGTCTGTGGGATTCCCCAGGCCAGAATACTGGAGTGGGTAGCCGTTTACTTCTCTAGGGGACCTTCCTGACCCAGGGTTCAAACCCACGTTTCCTGCATTGATAACAGATTCTTTATCATCGGCCACCTGAGAACAGTGTACTCCTTATTCTTTGGCTACAATGGATACTACTCAGCAATAACAAGGAATGACATCTTGATGTATGCAACAACACAGATGAATCTCATAATAGCTCTACTGAGTGAAAGAAGCCAGGTACAAAGGATTCCAAAGGTTATGATTTCATTTACATAAAATTCTAGTAACTAAAACTAATCTATAGTGACAGAAAGCAGCAAATGCCTGGGTCCTAGAGGCTAAAGGGAGTGTCAAGTGAAGGGTGATGAAAAAGAGGATTTACCAAGAGGCATGAAGGGCCCAGCTGGTAAAGAATCCGCCTGCAATGCAGGAGACCTGGGTTCGATCCCTGGGTTGGGACGATCCCCTGGAGAAGGGAAAGGCTACCCACTCCAATATTCCAACCTGGAGAATTCCATGCACTGTGTAGTCCATGGGGTTGCAAAGAGTCAGACACAACTGAACAAATTTCATTTCACACGAAAGGCCCAATAAGTGTATTCTTCTGGTTCTGGATTGAGGTTATAGTTTTATGGGTCCATACATATGTTAAAATCCTTCAAACTTTATCTTTTAAATATGTGCAATTTATTAATATGGCATTCATACCTCAATCAAATTGGTAATTTTTAAAGAAACCATTATGAGCTGATTTTTTGCTGTGCCTCTTCCCCTTCTCTTAGAGAAGGGAATCATGAGCTTCTGCTGAGAAGTAAACCTCTAAGGTCTTTTTTCTCAGCTCATTAGAAGATATTGGCTCTAACTTGGAGAATAAGCTTGTGTTTAAAAGAGGTCTTGTCTGAGTCATGTTCTCCTGTTCTTTAGATATTGTTTGAACAAATTTGCAAAGGAAAACTGGTTAAATGGTTGAGTACTGAATTTCTCTTGTCATTGCTTTTCACTGTGATAAATGACCTCATATTGCAACAGGGATTATTGCACAATAAAGAGCATGTTTCTGTGAGCTGCAGCACAACCCACTAGAACAATTGCAGGGAAAGAAATGAGAAGACTGGATTTCTGGTTAGCACTACCAGCTGTGAGAACTTGGGTGCATGGGTGCATGCTCGGTCGCACAGTCATGCCTGACTTTTTGCGACCTCCGTGGACTGCCACGCACCAGGCTCCTCTGTCTATGGGATTATTCCAGCAAGAATACTGGAATGTGTTGCCAATTCCTCCTCCAGGGGATCTTCCCGACCCAGGGATTGAATCTGAGTCTCCTGAGGCTCCTGTATTGACAGGCAGATTCTGACCCACCTGGGAAGCCCTATGAGAACTTGAGTAAAACTTTAAACTCATTTCCTTCAGTGTCTCCTGAGACAAGAAGTTCTGCTTATCATTTTTTCGTCAGTTGGAACAACATTTCAATATGATGGCTTTTGTTTTTCCTATATTACTTAATAGGTAAGATCTTTAGGGGTTGTGTATTAGCTCTCAAGAAATAGGTACAAACACTAATTTTTTAAAACATAAGTTGGAGCATTTGTTCTAGAACTGAATGATTTCAATTATAAAGATAATATTTATGGGATACAACCTTTACCATATTCTACATTATTTTGTTTCTAACTAGTCATCTGTGCTTTGTTTCTCTTCTTCTTGAACCTTTCCATAGTTGTGCAATGGTCCTTTATGAAATACTAATGATCATCAGCCAAAGATCTTAAAATAGAGCCCAGCTCCAGCACTTTTATCATTTCCCCTGAAGTGTCATGCAAAGAATTCACTGAATAATTGTTTCAGCACTTGGCACCATGTCACCAGTGGTTATGAATATGCAACTAAATCTTTGCAAAGCTGCAGTGAAAAAAAAAAGCCATCAAAATCTTACAGTACATTCCGTACCTTTGTAGTGCATAAAAGGAACAATAAAATGTAAGAAAAAATAGGACAATTTTATTGCAATGTAATATATAACAGGTTAGGATCTGAATGGAAGTATCTCAAAATGTAGAATTACATTTCAGTGCAATACACATAATCAATGACACGTTTTCTTTATATGACATGTCTACTTTTTAAAACCTATTAAAATCTGGAAGACATTCTTTTATAATTAAGCAAATTAAATTCTCTCTGTTCAACCAATAATCACAATTGAAGGAAACAAAATGTACTAAAAGGAAGATAAGAGTCTTACATTAAGGAAGCACTAACACAAGGACTGAATTGAACACTCAGGGGCCCTGCAGCATGCAGGCGATTTCATGCTGGTGTTTCTAGAGAGGCTGTCTGGGCTATGCCTGCAGAGCTGACAGCTGGGCACACGTGCCCACCGCCATTCGTCCGTCCTGGATGACACTGTGCCCAGACACTGGGACAGGGAAAGATGGTGGTCCAAGCTTTGTTTCTGTTTTTGCCACAAATATTATGCCAACCTGTGGACCTGGTGATGCAAAAATGAATTTCAAAGAAGCACAGTGCAAATCCTAACCTTGTATGGTGGGTCACAAATCAAGCCAGACGATTTCCCCAGGAGTCACTAGGCAACATTTTGAAAGGAAATCAGCCACCAGGTTTTTCTGGTTCTCCGGTTTTCCTTCCTCCACTCCTCAGACTCTGCCCAGTGACCACCTTCCCTTTTGGGGAATCTAATCCAGGCATTCGCCAGCGGGGCCCATATAAGGAACTGTGGTTCACAGAATAATGCTCCCCATCAAAGAAGTCCTTGTCCTGAAACCCTGATCCTGTGACTGTGTTACCTGTCAAGGTATGGGGAGGTGGTCCTACGGGGTCCAGTCTAATCACACGAGTTCTTAAAAGCAGAGGACTTTCCCCGGCTGGGCAAAGAGATATGACAGTCTTAAGAAGAGTCAGAAAGATGCTGCATTGTTAGCTTCCAGATGAAGGAAGGGCCATGAGGAAATTGGAAAAGAAGGAAATTCATTTCCTTGCCCTGACTTTAATGGAGACCTTGGTCTTAGCCCAGTGAGACCATGTTGAACTTCTGACCTACAGACCTACAGGATAAATGAATCTGTTTTGTTTCAAAGCACTGTGCTTGCAGTAATTTCTCATGGCAACAATGTAAAACTTATACAGAAGTTTTCACAGCTCTGTGATATTCAAGAGCCGATAGAAAATTCAGGAAACACAAGGAAAATGCAAAGTGTTTTCCAAGGTTTTAGAATCATTGCCTGTGCATACGTGTAAATATACCCATGGTAAATGGGGTGGTTTGTTGTTTTTTAAACAACTTGGCAAAATAGAAAGGGTGCAGTCCAACGCTAATCTTGCACTTCCATGGACACTGTATTACTGTATATATTTTAAAACTTTGTAATCCTTGGTTTCTTCTTTTAGTCTTTTTTTTTTTTTAATTTCTTTCTTTTAGTTGGGGGCTAATTACTTTACAATATTGTAGTGGTTTTTGCCATACATTGACATGAATCAGCCATGGGTTTACATGTGTTCCCCATCTTGAACCCCCCTCCCACCTCCCTCTCCATCCCATCCCTCTGGGTCATCCCATTGCCCCAGCCCTGAGCATTTGTCTCATGCATTGAAACTGGAATGGTGTTCTGTTTCACATACGATAATATACATGTTTCAATGCTATTCTCTCAGAACGTCCCACCCTCATCTTCTCCTCGATCCAGTATTATTTTTTCAATTTTTAAAAATTCATGCAGTCAGTTGGCAAACACATATGAGTTTACTCAGTTTAACGTGCACCACCAGAAGCCAGGGAAGCTAGTGATGAATTGTGGACAATGCCAATGGTGGCTGGGCAGTCAATGGGCAGGAACAGTGGTGACCTGGCCCAGGAGGCCCCAGTCTGCTAGATGTGGCCAGCTTGGAGCATTCTCCTCCTTCCCTTCGGCTCTTACACTGAAAACTAAAGAGGCAATTCAGTTATGTAGAGCAAGTAGATGATAGGATACAGTTATTAGGAACATAAGACGAAATATCTGGTGAATAACATTGTAACAGTGTTCAGGATCCTGCCTTTAGTTAAGGTGGAAAGAACATACATGTGTCTTGACCTCCTTCTCACCTCAAATTGTTTCAGATTGTCTAAGGTCTTAAACATCTTGACAGCTATTTTCAGTCTATGCCTTGAAAAACACTTTTGAACAATAATGTATAAATATACATAAATCCACAAAACCAGCACATATTTTAAGTAAGGTATTATATCAATGTACTACTTGTATCGGTGACTAAATTTAGCAAACATTTCATAATCTAGATTTTTTTTAACCTGGCCATGACCATAATTATAAGATTTAGTTAATGCCTTACTTCTATTGCTCTAGGAGTAACATGAGGACTCGTGAACCAAGGCAAATAAGTATCATAAACTTGTTTTACAATTCGGTGTCAATAAAACTCATAATATTTTCCATTATGATTTTAGTTTGTAATATTTCTTCCCCTGGGATGGTTAAAAAGCAAAAACAAAACACTTAGTCATTTAATCTGCACACAGAGTTGCTGTATCTGAAGAAAACTCAGCAAATTAAGTTTCCAGGAGTCATCACAGAATTCGTTGGAAGACATCATCTGATCGGATGTTGAGGTCTCTTCCCCATCAACCATCTGGAATGCACCTAGCCATCAATAAACGAGGAGAGAAGTTGGAATGGTGGAGTGAAACACAGACACGGATTTGCAAAGGTGATAACAACAACTGAGAAAAATCTCAGAGTTAAATCACTGCCTGCGGTAAATTGCTGCCGCACTATTCCGGGGAGACTACTTCCGCTCCTTTCAAAAACAGTCAGTTGGGAAAATGGTCACTTATGTTTCCTAAATTATAAGAGAATCTGAGGTTGTGTGATATCAGAATAGCTCAGCTTTGAAGCTTTGTTTAATTTCTTAGTGAATTAGAAAAAAACTTGTTTCCGCCACTCCTAACACTTCTGACAACAGATGTGCATGCTGTTTCCCCACACTTCAGACACTAGCTGGGTATCCTACAATTCAGTCTCAGCACAAACTCCCTGGACTTAGTGCAGAACCCACAGGCTGAGGACTCAGCCCCATAGGATGCCCTCACTTCAGTCTCTAGGTGCCAAGCCTAGATGGCACCTATGCTTCTGACCAGCTGGTTATGAAAGGTAGGTTTCCACCATGTCCTCTCCAGATTTGATACCTGTTTTAATGGCTCACAAAACCCAGGGAAACATTTGCTTATATTTACTGGCTTATTATAAAGGATATGGCTTAACAATCAGATGAAGAAATATATGGAGGCACATCCTGAAGTGTCCCTAACACAAGAACTTCACTCTCCATAGGCCTGGTGTGGGCCATCCTCTCAGCATCCAGATTTGTTAACTGACCTCAAGCTCCCAGAAATCTGTATAAATTTGTATGAACCCTTCAATGGGTGGACATGATCTGTTATTAATTCAATTTCTACCCCCCACACCTCCCCTCCCCACCCCCACTCTCCTCTTCAGAGGATGGGAGGTGGGATTGAAATTTCCAAGCTCCTAATCACGGCTTGGTCTTTCTGGTGACTAACCCCCATACTGAAGTCATCCAGGAGCCCACCAAGAGTCTCTTCATTGGAATAAAAGACACTCCTATCACTCAGGAAGTCAAAGGGATTTAGGAATGTTGTGTCAGAAACCGGAGACAAAAACCAAAAGTGTACTGATATTATTAGTCTCTTTCAAATGATTTTGCTTTTATGAAGGTATACTGTGACATTGAAAATAAGAACCTTACTTTTCATGTCTTTGCAGAGTAAGAAACAGTCTTTTCTTTCTAAGCTGTCTGGTGAATGCTTTGGCAGGTTTTCAGGAGATAAAAAGAAATAGAAGAGCAAACCAGAGAACTGCTTTCTAATCAGTTGCAACCTCTTGACTTCATATTGTATTCCTGATTCTCACTCTATGACTCTGTATAATGACTTTCGATGCTTGCTTCCTCCACCTTGACATTGAGTTTCCATGGAATAGATTTATACACAGAAAATCCAAAAGAATTAACAACCTGATGGGTGCCTGGCCATCTCATTCTAACAGAAATTCCTTCGGCCCAGCTACCAGATCTCTCTTCCAGGGGGCACTCTTGTGCAAGAGGTCCCCTCTCTATCCAGCCTATGCTGGGCCAAAGCCTACCCTACTTGGATGGTTCCTGGTTCAATTGCATATTTGTTGAATTTTCACATCCCTTCAGCATGGGACATAACATAACAGGTACATAAATGCATTCTGAACAGGAACTTTGACTTCCTTGGATAAAAACTGCTGCTCACTTCCTAGATATTATTGTTTTCAAAATTTGACTCTGTTAATATCATATCGAACGTATAAAAGATTATAATAAATGATAACTGTCCTTTTTTTAAAAGCCAAAAAATCACTTAATAAAGCAAATACTTTGTATTGTCCTGAGAAATAACTGTGTCAGGAAAATAAAAGCTTTCTTTTTATAAAAGCAGTACAATTTAGTTTTCATTTTTTTAAATATATCCAATACTGCATTCATTTAGTTACATCTTGAACATTGTCAGAAATCACCAGTGTATCCATATCACATGTTTCATTTCAGCAGTTGGAAAGGAATTTTTTCCACCTCCTTAAGAACACACCCACAGGTGAAAAGTGTCACCTGCCATATCAGTAAACAAAGAATGCTACAACGATCAGTCACCCCAGCCTGTCGGTGTACCCAGTGGACTCAGGACTGGAAAGCATGGGATACTGGCTCCAGAGAGCTAAGGTTTGTATCAAAGGAATGATTTCAATAAGCCCAGACTCTTGCATCTTCCCATACATAGAAAAGTATTAATTTCATAGCTTGAGATATCTGGTTTTCTTTAATTAACAATAATCTTTTGATGTTCCAACTATCTGGTTTTTGTTGAAAAATTCCTATATATTCTGGTTCTTCCCTTACCTCTTAAGAGTGGGCCCTCAGAGCTGACAGGCTATCTCCCTGGCTTGATGTGCTCAGAAAGTTCACCAAATAAAACATAATTCTCAACTTTTAGGTTGTGTATTTTTTTTTCTGTAACGACACACACATTTTTCGTAACTTTGTTATGTGCGGTTTTATTGAATATATGTCAATTCAAAGAACCTTGTTTTTGAGCAACTACTGGGTAAAATGAACTTGTGTGTGGTTTAAAATGTAGAGGATACTGAGGGAGGAACAAGAAGGAGGAGGAATAGGTAGATGTGGAGTACAACTCTCTGCATGTATACCTCAGAAATACACCTTCAGACACAGAAGAGCTCACAGCACCAGCTGAGAGTGAGCAGAAGAACCCGATCCCCAGAAAAGAATACATAGAATCATGCAAAACTTGGTAGGATGAAGGAAGTTGGAGGGAAAAAAGGAGAGTAAGTCGGACTGGACCTGCCCTTGGCGGGTGCGGGAACTGAAGCAGTGGTCCAATCCCAACACTGGGGCAACTGTTTGGGACAGAGGAGAAACATTTGAGGCTGAGTGAAGCAATTGACCTGTGACAGTATATATGCAATGAGAATCACACAAATAATTCTTGCCATAGGTATGCCAGACAGGAATGCAGGTCACCTGGAAGGCACAGTGGGTGGGAGGGAGCTGGAGTGTAACGATTATGGAGTAATCCCAGGGTAAGGTCTGCTGTTGAATGCAGAGAGATGGCCCAAAGGGACAGGAGAGAGGAGATAGTGGTGGGAAATGCCTGTGGAGGAAAACCAGGCAGCCATGGAGGCAAGGCAATACTGCTGAGTCATGTGGAGGGGGCAGAGCCATCACTGTAGCCCCTCTTTCCCCACACACGAGCAAAGGCAGCTGAACAATAGGAAGCATGGCCCTTTAAGTGCCTGACACTCAGAACAACAGAGTAGGACCCCAGCCAGGGGCCATTTAAGTGCCTGAACGAGCAGAGCAACAGAGAAGGACCAGACACAGAGGCCTTCTGGTTGCGATACCAGGAGCTGGAAAAAGACTCTGATAGCGCCACAGCTCCTGCCGCTGAGGCAGTCAGTGTCCCTGCACGCTTGGCGCCGCCAGGGTCCCCACGACCCAAGCAGCTGCGCCACCTTCATGCTCAGTCCTCACTGGGGCAGAGCTGCCACAGGCCAGATAAAGCCCTGATAGCACCCTATCCCCTGTGACAATAGCCATCAGCGCTCCTGCATAGCCGGCATCGCCAGGGTCCCCGTGATCCAAGCGACTGTGCCACGTCCATGTATCATCCCCACTGGGACACAGCTGCCAGAGGCTAGGAAAAATCTTGCATGTGTGCTCGCGGAGTTGCTTTGGTCATGTCCAATTCTTTGTGACCCTGTGGACTGTGGTCTGCCAGGCTTCTCTGTCTGTCAGATTCTCCAGGCAAGAATGCTAGACTTGGTTGCTATGCCCTTCTAGAGTACCATGTTTCTTGCTACCCTAGCCACTGGCTCCCCTGTGTACCCAGTGCTGCCAGGGACCCTGTGACCCAAGAAGCTGCACTAGGGTCACCTGGCCTCACTGCAGCAGACACAAGCCTTCCAGGTCATCCTCAGGACGATTCGTCCAGTGAACAATTCACATGTCAAGGTGGAGATAAGACCACAGTTGAAACCCAGAGGCAGTGCGGCTAAGGAAGAAGACCCAAAACCTTCCCACCGGCTATACATGCTGGAGATTAAATTTACATGATCAACTAGACAGACTCTGTTATCTATGGAATACATAAAAGGACAATGAGCTTTCCCACAAAAGAAAACACACTAGTTCTGACAACAGTTCAGTAGCTCAGTTGTGTCCAACTCTTTGTGACCCCATGGACTGCAACACTCCAGGTCTCCCTGTCCATCACCAACTCCTGGAGCTTGCTCAAACTCATGCCCATTGAGTTAGTTATGCCATCCAATCACCTCACCCTCTGTCATCCCCTTCTCCTCCCACCTTCAATCTTTCCCAGCTTCACAGTCTTTTCCAATGAGTCAGTTCTTCACATCAGGTGGCCGAAGTATTGCAGTTTCTGCTTCATTATCAGTCCTTCCAATGAATATTCAGGATGGATTTCCTTTAGGATTGACTGGTTGGATCGCCTTGCAGTCCAAGGGACTCTCAAGAGTCCTCCAACATCACAGTTCAAAAGCATCAGTTCTTTGGCATTCAGCTTTCTTTATAGTCCAACTCTCACACCTATACATGACCACTGGAAAAACCATAGCTTTGACCAGACGGACCTTTGTTGGCAAAGTAATGTCTCTGCTTTTTAACATGTTGTCTAGGCTGGTGATAGCTTTTCTTCCAAGGAGCAAGTGTGACAGTTGTGGACATTGGAGGCAAGAATACACAGGAGTAGGACCAGATTAGAGTCTGAGCTGCCTCCACAGCAGATCCAGAGACCAGCCCAGTGTTGGAGGACATCCTAGGAAGGCAAGGTGGATTGTGACTCCCAGTGAGGGAAAGGACATTGACAGCAGAGACTCAAGATAAACATTTATTATTCTTATATTTTGACTTGTTCTGTAGTAGCTCCTGGATTTTTTTTCTTTTACCTTTTATTTCCTTTCTTACACTGCTCTGGTGTTGTAGCTTTTGATTTTATTAGTACTATTAACTCTATTTAAGCTTTTGAGAATTTTTTAAATCACACTATTTATTTTATATACTTCTGCCTCCATGTTGGCCTCTTGCAGCTCTGTTGGGTTTTCCTTCAAAATTTTTTTCTTTTTTAAATTTATTATTATTTTCTCTACATTTATTCTTTTGGCTGCTTTTCCTATTGTTCTTTTCCTACTGTAGTTAACATTTAATACATATAAATCTTCTTTATCTACCTCTACCTTTGCATTTCTATTCTTTCTTTCTTTTCCTCACCATGTTTGTTATTTCATTTTGTTTTTGTTGCTTTATTCTCCGGTTGGCACCTTGCTTTAGTTTTGTTTTCCAGCTTGTGCTGCTTTATTTAGTTTTGTTTTTAGCAGATGTATATCATTTTTTATTTCCTTTGTTCTCCAGGTCAGTATTTTGTGCTTTATTTTTTTCTGTACTATTTTGGTTTTGTTTATGGGTGTGTATATATGTGAGTATATTCCATTATTCTAGTTATTATTTGCCTGATTTTGTAATTACCATTGGTCTGGGGTGTGACTTTTGTTTCTTGTTTTTGTGAGTTTGTTTTAATTCCATTTAATGCCATATAAAACCATATGTGGCATCTCCATTCACTGGCCAGAGATCAAGCCCTGTCCCATTGCAGTGGGAACGCTGACTCCAAGACCCTAGACTACCAGAGAACTCCTAACCCTAGGGAGTACTAATTAGTGAGAACTCCCACAAAGGCAAGCATTTAGCACCACCCAACTGCCAATAGTGCAGGATGTCTCATTCAAACAACAAACAAGACAAAAATGCAAACCCAATCATTAGCAGACAATATTGCCACCTCATACACCCCTGCCCATCAGAGGGGAAAAAAAAAGAACGCAACTCACAACCTCCCTCCAAGCACAAGTTTCACCCTACACAAAGCTAACACAAATGACTGGACCAGTCTTACGAGAGCAGAAACCAAAGGGAAGATAGAATTCAAACTCAAAGCCTGAGAAAAGGAGACTTCAAACACAAATAAGTTTAAAAACAAAAATGATGAAAAGGCAGAGAAATATTGTGCAAAGAAGGAAGAACCTATAAATACACAAATCCAAAAAATGAAGAGGAAATAGGCAAACTATCTGAAAAATAATTCAGAATAATGATAATCAAGATGATCCAAAACCTTGAAAATAGAATGGAGAAAATGCAAGAATCAATTAACAAAGACTTATAAGAAATAAAAAACAAACAAACAAACTACACAACTACTGAAATTAAAAATACTCTAGGAGGAATCAATAGCAGAATATCTGAGGCAGAAGAACAGATAAGTTAGCTGGAAGATAGAATGGTGGAAATAACTGGTGAAGAGCAGAATAAAGTACAAAGAATGAAAAGAACTAAAGATAGTCTCAGAGACCTCTGGGGCAATACTAAATACACCAACATTTGAATTGTAGGGGTTCCAGAAGAAGGAAAGAAAAAGAAAGGGTATAAGAATATTTTTTGAAGAGATTATAGTTGAAAATTTCACCAACAAGGAAAAGGAAATAATCATTCAAGTCCAAGAGTCCCATACAGGATAAACCCAAGGAGAAACATGCCAAAACATAATAATCAAACTAACAAAGATTAAACACAAAGAAAGACTATTAAAAGCAGCAAGGGAAAAGCAACAAGAAAAATACAAGGGAAACCTCATACGTTTAACAGCTGATCTTTCAGCAGAAACTCTGCAGGTTAGAAGGGAATGGCAGGATATATTTAAAGTACAGAAAGAGAAAAATCTACAACCAAGTTTACCTGGCAAGGATCTCATTCAAAATTGATGGAAAAATCAAAAGCTTTATAAGCAAGCAAAAGTTAAGAGAATTTAGCACCAACAGTAAATGTTAAAGGAACTTATATAGTCAGGAAATACAAGAGATGAAAAAGATCTACAAAAACAAACCCCAAGCAATTAAGGAAATGGCAATGGAAACATATATATCAATAATTACTTTAAATGTAAATGGATTAAATGCTCCAACCAAAAGACACAGACTGGCTGAATGGATACAAAAACAAGACCCATATAAATGCTGTCCTCAAGAAACCCACTTGAGACTTAAAGACACATATAGACTGAAAGTGAGAGGACAGAAAAATATATTCCATGCAAATGGAAATCAAAAGAAAGCTAGAGTAGCAATCCTCATATCGGATAAAATAGACCATAAGATAGAGAATATTACAAAAGATAAGGAAGGACTCTACATAAAGATCAGGGAAACAATCCAAGAGGAAGACATAACAATTGTAAATATCTTTGCACCCAACATAGGAGCACCTCAATACATGAGACAAACACTAACAGACATAAAAGGAGAAACTGAAGGTAACACAATAATAGTAGGGGATTTTTTCACCCCACTTACACCAATGAACAGATCATCAAAACAGAAAATTAATAAAGGAACACAAGCCTTTAATGACACATTAGACCAGAAAGTATCTCATAGATATCTTCAGTACATTCCATCCAAATGCAGAAGAATACACCTTCTCAAATGCACATGGAATATTTTCCAGGATAGACAATATCTTGGATCACAAGTCAAATCTCTTGTAGCTGGTGATCAGAAAGCCTCTTTGGCCAGTCTTTCTCCATAGCTCTGCCCATTCAGGCACTTAAAGGGGCACCCTGGGTGGGGACCTACTCTATATTTCAGTGTGTCAGGTGTTTGATGGGCCAGCCTCTCTATTGTTCAGCTGCCAATGCTGGTGTGGGGTGGGGGGTAGGGGCGGAGAGAGGCTGTGGTGATGGCTCCAACCCCTACGCGTGACTCAGCAGTATCGCCTTGCTTCCATGGCTGCCTGACTTTCCTCCACAGGCATTTCCCACCACGATCTCCTCCCCCACATCCCCTTGATCCGTCTCTCCGCAGTCAACAGCAGCCCTCACCCGGGGGGTTGCTCCACAACCCCTAAGCTCCAGCTCCCAGTCGCTGCCCCTTCCAGGGGACCTGTATCCCTGTCCAGGTTATGTACGGATGTGGCAAGCATTGTCTGATTCTCATTCCATTTAGGCTGCTACAGATGAGCTGTTTCACTCTCAGCCTTAAATGTTTCTCCTCTGACTCAGACAATTGCCCCGATGTGGGGATCTGACCCCTGATTCAGTTCTCCCACCCACTGAGGGCAGGTCCAGTCTTACTAACACTCCTGTTTTTCCCCCTAGTTCCTTCATCCTACCAAGTTTTGCGTGGTTCTATATATTCTTTTCCACTGGTCAGGTCCTCCTGTCTGCTCTCAGCTGGTGTTCTTCATGCACGTCTGTGTCAGAAGGTGTATTCCTGATGTATCCATGGAGAGAGATGCACTCCACGTGAGCCGACTCCTCCACCATCTTTAAGTGTCCAATGTCTCTGCTTTTTAATATGCTGTCTAGGTTTGTCATAGCTTTTCTTTCAAGGAGCAAGCATCTTTTAATTTCATGGCTGCAGTCACCGTCTGCAGTGATTTTGGAGCCCAAGAAAATAAAGTCTATAACTGTTTCCATTGTTTCCCCATCTATTTGCCATGAAGTGATGGGACCAGATGCCATGATCTTAGTTTTCTGAATGTTGAGTTTTAAGCCAGCTTTTTCACTCTCCTCTTTCACTTTCATCAAGAGGCTCTTTAGTTCTTCTTCACTTTCTGCCGTAAGTGTGGTGTCATCTGCATATTTGAGGTTATTGATATTTTTCCTGACAATCTTGATTCAAGCTTGTGTTTCATCCAGCCCAACATTTCGCATAATGTACTCTGCATATAAGTTAAATTAACAGGGTGACAATATACAACCTTAATGTACTCCTTTCTTGATCTGGAACTAGTCTGTTGTTCCAGGTCCAGTTCTAACTGTTGCTTCCTGACCTGCATACAGATTTCTCAAGAGGCAGGTCAGGTGGTCTGGTATTACCATCTCTTTCAGAATTTTCCAGTTTGTTGTGATCCACACAGTCAAAGACTTTGGCGTAGTCGATAAAGCAGAAGTAGATGTTTTTTCTGGAACTCTCTTGCTTTTTCAATGATCCAATGGATGTTGGCAATTTGATCTCTGGTTCCTCTGCCTTTTCTAAATCCAGCTTGAACATGTGGAAGTTCACAGTTTCCGTACTGTTGAAGCCTGGCTTGGAGAACTTTGAGCATTGCTTCACTAGCATGTGAGATGAGAGTAATATGGAAACTTACGTTACCATATGTAAAATAGATAAGCAATGGGAGTTTGCTGTATGACTCAGGAAACTCAAACAAAGGCTCTGTAACACACTAGAGAGGTGGGGCAGGGAGGAAGATGGGAGGGAGGTTCAAGAGGAAGGGGACATAAGTATACCTATGGCTGATTCATGTTGACATTTGGCAGAAACCAAAAAAAATCTGTAAAGCAATTCTCCTTTAACTACAAAAAAAAAATAAATTAATTAACAAAAAGTGTAGAGGATGCTCTACACTTAAATTACACGGACTTTGGAGTTCCCTGGTGGCTCAGTGGTGGAGAGTCTGACTTGCAATACAGCGGACATGGGTTGGATCAGTTCAGTTCAGTTCAGTCGCTCAGTCGTGTCCGACTCTTTGCGACCCCATGAGTTGCAGCACGCCAGGCCTCTCTGTCCATCACCAATTCCCGGAGTCTACCCAAACCCATGTCCATCGAGTCAGTGATGCCATTTGTCGTCCCCTTCTCCTCCCGCCCCCAATCCTACCCAGCATTAGGGTCTTTTCCAATGAGTCAACACTTCGCATGAGGTGGCCAAAGTATTGGAGTTTCAGCTTCAACATCAGTCCTTCCAGTGAACACCCAGGATTGATCTCCTTTAGGATGGATTGACTGGATCTCCTTGCAGTCCAAGGGACTCTCAAGAGTTTTCTCCAACACCACAGTTCAAAAGCATCAATTCTGGGGCGCTCCGCTTTCTTCACCATCCAACTCTCACATCCATACGTGACCACTGGAAAAACCATAGCCTTGACTAGACGGACTTTGTTGGCAAAGTAATGTCTCTGCTTTTAAATATGCTATCTAGGTTGGCCATAACCTTCCTTCCAAGGAGTAAGCGTCTTAATTTCATGGCCGATGAACTAAGATCCCACATGCTGTGATGCCACTAAGCCCACGTGGCATAAATAAAGCCATGTACTGCATCAGAAAGATCCTCCATGTTGCAACTAAGACCTGATGAAGCCAAACATATATATATATGCATCATATGGACTTTGGAGCAGGTGAAGGTTATTTACATAAGTGAGTCTAATACAGGATAAGCCATGATGTTTTGAGGTAATAAACAACCTTCAAATCTAGTTGATTAAAACAGCAAAGTTTGTACCTTGCAAATGCTTCCTATCCATCCCTGGTTGGTGGGAACTCAGGTGTTCATAACCCCCCACTTGACAGTGCAGCCATCATCTGAAGTGTAGCCCAGTGCTGTACAGAGTCCTAGGGTGTCCCACACCAGAAATGAAGCCTTTTATTGGCTATCCCAATCTCTAATGAGCCAAGGAGGATCAATCCTAATCCTGGGTCAAGAGATAAGAAACCTGGAAATGCATGAGGATCTGCCTCAATGACCCATCACACATAAGACACAGTGGAATGAATGACATGTGGCGTGACAAGTGAGGTGCTGTGATCCACACAGGGAGATGATATGAGCACCACGGCAGAGCTGCATCTCAGGTGAATCCTTGGAGGAGAAAACTGAGGGCACTGGCTGTACTCCAGCAAAGGGAAGAACCAGAAAGGAAGAGACAAATTATAGGATTAGAGATGTATGTTTGAGAGTAATTAACATTTGAGGGGTATTTGAACCATCATACAAATGAGATTTGTTGAGATAGCCTAGGATGAAAGGATCAAAACAAGAGAAATGGAAGGGTGTGGGGAGAAGAAAAATCTAAGGTAAGTCATAGGTACGCAGCCTCTTATAGATAAGGAAACCATAGATTGTTGGGCTGTCTCCCTCCACCCAACTAGACAAAAACAAGCATTACTTACAACTTGGACTGCTCACAGTATCTCCTCTAGTGTGAGAAACAGTTTTGGTGCGGCCATTCTGCATGTTTGGTTGACTCCACCATCTTCCACACTTGGTTGCCTCTCAGAGTGGGTTGCTACAATGTGATTTACATAAAATAGCCTAACAGGAAATAAGCAATGTTATAAGATGAAAATCAGATTTGGGGTCTGTGAGGCCATACTTCATAATGAAGGCAAATATTACAAAGGGAAATTCTCTGAATTTAAAAACAGGCAATGTTTAAGAGCACACACATTGATCAAAACTGAAGCCACATATTTAAATATCCTTCCCTATTTGCTATAAGACTTAGGGAGCTCAAGCAGGGGCTCTGTGACAATCTAGAGGGTGGCAAGGGAGATGTTCAGGAGGAAGGGGACATGGGTTTGCCTATGGCTGATTCTTGTTGATGTATGAGAAAACCCCACAAAATTCTGTAAAACAATTATCCTTTGATTAAAAGAATAAAGCGAAAAACAAAACAAAAATATCTTTCCCTAAATTCATGCTGCTAAGAGAAACACCCAGGGCACAGTGGGACCATGATAAGAAATATGATTCAGCATAATGCAGTCTCCTGGGGACCCTGGTGGCTGTGCTTGTCAAAACTGATTGATATAATGTGGGAGGTCAACTGCTTTACTGATATTAATCTTATTTTATAAAGTTCAAAAAGAAAAAATTACTTCTGTAGATTCCCTAAAAGATCATTTTAACAATGTCATGTAACTTTATAAGGTTTATTCTTAATATTTAGTGAGCAAAAAGCTTTGCATTTCAATTGCCCAGAGAGAGTAACATTCACAGCAAACAGTTCTTTGTTTACCAGGAGGAGCAGCAGGTCCTGGAAAGTGGTTTCAGAGCTCCTAGTCACAAGGTGATAGGAATGCACCTACTCCTTGGAGACATGTCTAATGATTACCTGCTGTATTCTAGGCACTGTTTGATTGTGAAGTTAAAGATGTGCTAAAGATGAAAAAGAAATATTTTTGCTGCCTTTATAAACCTTAATCTGAATGCAAATAGTAGTTATTAAGTTTGAGAAATAATAGGAGTTGAACTAGTGAAGGATACCCTAAGTACAAAGAAGCGAGAGTCTTTTAGATGAAGAGACCAGGGAAGGTTTTACATTTTATTTATTTATTTATTTTATAAATTTATTTATTTTATTTGGAGGCTAATTACTTTACGACATTGTAGTGGTTTTGCCATAGACTGACATGAATCCACTACGAGTGTACATGTGCTCCCCATCCTGAACCCCCCTCCCACCTCCCTCCTCATCCATCCCTCTGGGTCATCCCAGTGCACCAGCCCTGGGCAACTTGTCTCATGCATTGAACCTGGACTGGCAATCCATTTCACATATGAAAATAGACATGTTTCAATGCCATTCTCCCAAATCATCCCACCTTTGGCCTCTCCCACAGAGTCCAAAATACTGTTCTATACATCTATGTCTGAAACAGGGAAGGCTTTAAAGCCAATAACTGAAGGATGACTCAGCAAGCAGTCCTGGGGCAGAGGTGGGACAGGGTAGGAGAGAGGGGAAAACCCTCAGAGCCAAGGGGCTGGTGTAAACAAAGGCCTCATCTGGGAAACACAGGGAGCAGGTAACCTAAGGGATGTAACCAGGATGCGGAAGCCTGCTGTACAGAGAAGATGCAGGTGGGCGTGAGGCCAGAGCCCTGAGGATGGTGCCCTCAGATGTTCTGCTGACTGGGTCTTTGATCACATGCCTTGAGGCCGGTTCTGGAAGCATCAGAATGGCTAGATGCTGGCTCAGCTGCTGCAGACACAATGAAGGGCCTTTTCTACAGGCACTACGACAGGAATAGGAAGCAGGGGGCTGTAGTCCCCCAACCCACATGCCTTCCGACCAGCACCCTGATGGTCAGACTCTGGGAGCAGCGGGCAGGCAGGCCTGTGACCCGGGACCCCAGCTCAGCACTGAGCGCCACGGGCAGGGCAGGTGTGGGGCTGGCACACCATGGCTCACCGGCTGGCACACGGGGTGAGGGACAGGCTGGAGCTGGGCCTCTGCAGAGGGCAGGAGAGACGTGAGGCTGGCGGAGAGATGAGGCAGTTGGCACAGATCTCACAGCCTTAGCCAGGGGTTTGTGTTGAATTTTAGGTACAGGAAGAAACTGTTGAGGGCCTTTGTGATGAGAAGCATCAGTAGTAACCACAGCTATTGTAGCAGCTGCAGAAATGATAGTTACTGTGAGCTTGCTATGGGCCAGACCCCAGTCTAAGTGCTCTGTGCTCAGTTCTCATAACAACTGTCTGAGTCAGGAACTCTTAACCCCCTTCTACAGAGAGAACTGAGCATGGAGAAGTTGAGTAATCTGCTAGGATGCAATTTGCTTTAAAATTTGGCAGCAGTTCAAGGTCCTGAATAACTTGAGCAGAGACTAGCCATGCAGGGAATCTAGGATCATGCCAGCAAGACATTCAGAGGGCATTTGGGGGAGTGCCTTTCATAGCCAGGGGCAGCTGTGACCACTTCTTACTCCTGAAGAACCTAAACCCAAGTTTCAGATGCAACTGAAAGTAAAGAGGCCACTAAAGCAGTATGTTTTTTGGTATTACACTTGTCCCTCCTTTTCACCTAAAGAAAGAAGCACAACGTCAGGTGCTTCCTGCATCCCAGAGACTAGCTCTGGTGCCATAGAAGCCTAGAGAAGTCCTCAATAAGCTCTTCCCACCTGGGTCAAAGAAAACATAATCTAAAGGTGTGGGCCTCAAAGGAAGATTAGAACTAATATCAGAACCAATCTCATCAGTCTAAGGATCGACCATAATGTTACCAAACTCAGCTCTAGCTGCTCACTGCTCAAAAATCAATACTGCTCAAAAATCAATACTTGAGAGGCAAGTGTTGGTAAAAATGGATAATGTTGCATTTAATCAGAAAGCTTGCAATCTGGGGAAAAGGCAGCTGTAGTGTCTCCAGAAACCAACTTGGAAGATTCTGCTCAGCCATGAAAGTTTTTAAATGAAAAGGGAAGTAATCTCAGTTAATCACTGAAATGGGGATCAGAGTCATCACCATCCCACTGTGTGCGCAGGCTTGTTGACTTCTTGTGATCTTTCTTTAGATGCTATCTTGTTCACACAGTTTGTTGACACAGTTTGTTTGTGAGATTACTGAAGGGGAAGCTACAGAAGTGATCTGGTCATCTGTTAATTACTTATTCTTCATTTCCATTTATTTGATCTATGGAAAGATACAACAGGTTAAGCAAGGTATTGTGTGATCAAAATATTTAAAAGGTGTGCTTCTGCTGGAGATGAGTAGAACATGAGGTCCCTGGTTTAAGGTTAGTTACAGCATAGCTCTGCTAACGAGGAGGAAGCTGCTTACAATAAGGTTCTGGGATATTAAGCTTCACTGGGTTTAACTGGCCTTAAGTAGGGCATGTTCCTCAAAGTATGAACAGGTGTGCATGCAAGCAAGTGTGTGTGTGTGTGTGTATGTGTGTGTTACATCTACAAAGACTGGCCCTAACTATTCATGGTGAACCAAGGAGACTAAGGCTGGAAAGTGTATTTAAGAAATTTTACAGAATAGAGTATTATTGCATTATCTACTATTTCTGGATTGACCTGTAGAGAAAATGAAACAAAAATAATATTGTAACCTTGCAAGAATATTTTCTCAGGAGAATTTCAGTCTAATTCTGTAATAAGAGCTGGTACAGTTGGGAAGTTTTGATTAAATTTGATAAGCATACAAACTGGACTTATGAGTCCTGGGCAATTTGCTTCCTCTTAATTAAAAACATTATTCTTGATGTTTTTCTGTTAAGTCAACATATACTACCAGACTTGGGGGAAAGAAGGAATATGTAATCAAATGTTTGCATTTATTGAATCTCTTTAGAAAGTTCAGAGATGGCAATGGCTGTGAGTGGGCAAATTGTAAACACCGACGATCTCCTGTGTAATCACACTGCAGATGACAGAGGAATAAAATCACCGAGATTCAGTTCCCTAAGGAAAAAAAGCCTTAAAATCTGAAGGGTAAGGGCACCAAAACCACGAAAGGCACTCACTGATGGACACCCTTGGAAACTGCACTGCAAGAGTGGACAGAGTAAAAGAGAAGCCCATCCCTGGAAAGGGCAGGAACATGTGTGAAGAGAAGACAGTTCCCGCCTCCAGATCGGACAGGAGCTTGTGGGAAGTGCACACACCCACAGCCAGGTTCACAGAAGCTGTAATGGTGCACTGATAAGAACCACCACCACAACAAACTTCTAACCCAGCCCAGTTCCTGAGACAAACACAAAACCTATAGACCTTGCAGAAGAAAAGACCTACTAAGTCTATAGGTTTTGTGTTTGTCTTAGGAATTGGGCTGGGTTAGAAGTTTGTTGTGGTGGTGGTTCTTATAATAATATGTGCACACATATAAAACATCAGCCTTCAATAAAAAATTACAAAGCATGCATACTGTTCTGGGAATGCAAATTGGGGCAGCCACTATGAAAAACAGTATGGAAGTTCCTCAAAAAATTAAAAATAGAACTACCATATGATCTAGCAACCCCAGTTCTGGGTGTTTATCCAAAAGAATTGAAATCAGAATCTCAAAGAGATACTAGCATTTGTGTATTCATTGTAGTATTATTCACAATAGCCAAGGTATGGAAATAACCCGAGTGTCCATCAATGAATCAATGAATGAAGAAAATGTAATACATACATGAAACGGAATATTATTACACCCTAAAACAATAAGGTAAGACAACAGACAACAGCATGGAAGACCCTGGAGGGCATTGCGCTAAGTGAGATGAACCCATCATGGAAAGATAGATACAGCCTGGTTCCACTTATATGACGGGACTGAAACAGTGGAATTTATAGACTCAAAGAGTGGACAGTGGTTGCCAGAGGCTGAAAAGAGGGGACTTACTAATCAAAAGGCATGAAATTTCAGTCAAGGAAGAAGATGAATGAGCTCTAAAGATCTGCATACAGCTCTGTAACTAGAGTCAACAATAATATCTTATACACTCAACATTTTAGGAAGGTAGACCTTATGTCACGTGTTCTTTCCAAAATAAAAAATATAATAAATAACACTGAGAGAAAGAGGAATTCAAACCAAAACTAAGATGGAAAAGAGAAAGAAAAAAGAAAAAAAAAAAGAATCTTAGATTTTAATGATGTTTTATATAATCTTTAAATTCTGGATTGATTTATATGTAAAAATGGGAGTCTTTTGGATGGTAGCTTGAATATAATAAACATATTTTAGCTAAACAAATGTTCTTTATTCTTCACTTTGGATTAACATGTATAATCATTCTAGTTAATGCAAATATATATTCACATTCAGAAATTTAAATTCTCATATAACATTCTTGAAACTTTACTAAAGTATATGTCATTACTGCAGTAAAAATGAGCTTATTTACACATAGTGCTGTACTACAAACTGTTTGTTTACATTTTAAAAATATTTAAAACTAGTTATAATTTAAAATCTCTTCCTTGAAACTTTACTAAAGTATATGTCATTACTGCAGTAAAAATGAGCTTATTTACACATAGTGCTGTACCCCAAACTAAGTGTTTACATTTTTAAAACAGTTTAAACTAGTTCTAATTTAAAATCTCTTCCTTGATTTTGCTCTGTATGTATTTTATCCTCATCTAAAGTAGCAGATTCAGAGAAACTTTTTGGGTGATACTAGCTCTAACAAAACAGTGAGTCTTCATTTAAACTGTGAAACAGTTAATGTTATAAGTTGCCACAGTGTGGAGATTCAGTTTGAGTTATTTAGTTGCTCTTTCTCGCTTTACCTGGCCCTACAAACAGTAAGTAAGAAGGTGAAGACAGGAATTTTCTAAACGTAGTCCTGTCACTACTTCATTATTTCCCAGAACATTTAGTTCCCCAGGATGTAAAGGCCCTGATGAGCACTAGATAGTGCATGGGGAAGAGGAAGGATTCTGCGCTTCATTAAATTCTAAGCTCAGATCTCAGAGCCTTTCAATGCAAGTTTTGATTCTTTTAGAGTGGGCACTTGGAGTTCCTCAAATATGAAAAAAAAACCAAAAAGTATTTCTTTATGGAACCCTTTATAAGGACATTGTGTGTGACTAACAATCCATGGACCAAATTAGATCTACCCCCTCTTAGGGGCCTTGCAGGAGGGAGGGATCAGGTGACAAGGCACCTCAAGGTAACTGCAGGCATGAAGTTCAGAAGTCAGCAGAATTCTTGTCATCTCAGAGCCTAATGGAGAGGGGTTAACTGCAAGGCAGGGTCCATGAAAATAGATAACCCACAGTGAATTCTGTGAGCTGAGGCAGACAAATCCATGGTCAGTTCTGAAGAGGTGAATCAGAAAAGGCGCATTTTATCTTATTTGCTAGAAAGCTAAGAGTGCAAAGCCCCAAGCATAATGTGAATCGCAGGCACTCCTGGCTCTGATATTAGCTACGGAAGCACAGTGTCAGGAGGGTTCATGTGCCATCAGCACCATCACAGTGAGTGTTAGGAATCCAGATCCAGGTGTTTTATAGCTGTGTGTCTCAGACTCTGCCAAACAGACAGATTGGGTCAGAAATCTCATTCTAGAGCAAATTCTGATCCAGCAGATCTGGGTGGTGTCTGAGATTCTGCATTTTTAATAGGCTCCCAGGTGATCCCAGTTCTGCTGGTCTGTGGACCACACTTTGAAGAGCCAGGTTTTAGAGCTTCTTAAAGAACCCTCCAAGGCTTCCCTGGTGGCACAGTGGTAAAGAATCCACCCGCAAGGGAGGAGACCTGGGTCGATCCCTGGGTTGGGAAGATGCCCTGAAGAAGGCGATGGAAAACCACTCCAGTATTCTTCCCTGGAGAATCCCATAGACAGAGGAGCCTGGCAGCTACAGTCCATGGGGTCACAAAGAGTCAGACAGGACTTAGTAAATGAACAACAATAAAAAACCCTCCAAGCCCAAAATATTCACAGTTAGCTTCTATCTAGGAAGGGTCTATACCCATCTTTGATACTAGACTTCTTGGTCTTGGTTACTGTTTCAAACATTGATTTAGCCTTTAGATAGCTAAACCCAGTGTCAATTCTCGGTCTTCCTCTTGGCCAATAGGCAGCATTCTCCCTAGTGATGGAACTTCTTCTAGAAGTGTGTATCCTTTGACTTGGCTTCCAAGACACCCAGTTTTCTGGGTGGGTCCCAGATATCTTCTTCTATGATTACAAGGAGAGATGAGAAAGCCTTCTTAAGTGAATAATTCAAAACATAGAGGAAAACAATAGAATGGGAAAGACTAGAGATCTCTTCAAGAAAATTAGAGATACTAAGGGAACATTTCATGCAAAGATGGGAACAATAAAATATAGAAACAGTATGGCCATAACAGAAGCAGGAGATATTAAGAGGTGGCAAGAATACACAGAAGAACTGTATGAAAATCACAATGGTGTGGTACTCACCTAGAGATAGACATCCTGGAGTATGAAGTCAAGTGGGCCTTAGGAAACATTACTACCAGCAAAGCTAGTGGAAGTGATGAACTTTCAGCTGAGCTATTTCAAACCCTAAAAGATGATGCTGTTAAAGTGCTACAGTCAGTATGTCAGTTAATTTGGAAAACTCAACAGTGGCTGCATAACTGGAAAAGGTCAATTTTCATTCCAATCAAAAGAAGGGCAATGCCAGATAATGTTCAAACTACCACACAATTGCACTCATTTCACATGCTACCAAGGTAATGCTCAAAATCCTTCAAGATAGGCTTCAACAGTCCATGAACTGAGCAATTCCAGATGTACAAGCTGGATTTAGAAAAGGCAGAGGAATCAGAGATCAAATTGCTAACATCTTCTGGATCATAGAAAAAAGAAGGGAATTTCAGAAAACATCTGTCTGCTTCATTGGCTACACTAAAGCCTTTGACTGTGTGGATCACAACAAACTGTGGGAAAATTCTTAAAGAGCTGAAAATACCAGACCACCTTACCTGTCTCCTGAGAAACCTGCATGAGGAACAAAAAGCAATTTTACATGGAACAACAGACTGGTTCAAAATTGGAAAAGGAGTATGTCAAGGATATCTATTGTCACCCTACTTATTTAAAGTCTGTGTAGAGTATGGAGAAGGCAATGGCACCCAACTCCAGGTCTTTTGCCTGGAAAATCCCATGGATGGAGGAGCCTGGTAGGCTGCAGTCCATGAGGTCGTGAAGAGTCGGACATGACTGAGTGACTTCACTTTCACTTTTCACTCTTTTGATTGGAGAAGGAAATGGCAACCCATTCCAGTGTTCTTGCCTGGAGAATCCCAGGGACAGAGGAGCCTGGTGGGCTGCAGTCCATGGGGTCGCACAGTTGGACACGATTGAAGTGGCTTAGCAGTAGCGGCAGCATGTAGAATATATCATGTGAAATGCTGGACTGGATGAATCACAAGTTGGAATCAAGATTGCTGGGAGAAATATCAATAACCTCAGATATGCAGATGATGCCACTCTTATGGCAGAAATTGAAGAGGAACTGAAGAGCCTCTTGATAAAGGTGAAAAAGAAGAGTGAAAATGCTGGCTTAAAACTCAACTTTCAAAAAACTAAGATCATGGCATCTGGTCCCATCACTTCATGGCAAATAGATCAAGTAAAAATGGAAACAGTGACAGACTTTGTTTTCTTGGGCTCCAAAATCACTGTGGATGCTAACTGCAGCCATGAAATTAAAAGATGCTTGCTCCTTAGAAGGAATGCTATGACAAACTAGACAGTGCATTAAAAAGCAGAAACATCACTTTGCTGGACAAAAATCTGTAGAGTTAAAATTATGGTTTTTTCTTTTCTTTTTTTTGGGGGGGCGCTAATTACTTTACAATATTGTAATAGTTTTTGCCATACATTGACATGAATCAGCCATGGGTTTACATGTGTTCCCCTTCCTGGACCCCCCACCCACCTCCCTCCCCATCCCATCCCTCTGGGTCATCCCATTGCCCCGGCCCTGAGCCCTTGTCTCATGCATCGAACATGGAATGGTGTTCTGTTTCACATATGATAATATACATGTTTCAATGCTATTCTCCCAGAACGTCCCACCCTCACCTTCTCCCTCAGAGTCCATAAAATTGTTTTATGCATCTGTGTCTCTTATTCTGTCTCGCATATAGGGTTATCGTTACCATCTTTCAAATTCCATATATATGCATTAGTATACTGTATTGTTGTTTTTCTTTCTGGCTTACTTCACTCTGTATAATGGGCTCCAGTTTCATCCATCTCAGTAGAACCGATTCAAATGTATTTTTTTTAATGGCTGAGTAATATTCCATTGTGTATATGTACCACAGCTTCCTTATCCATTCGTCTGCTGATGGACATCTAGGTTGCTTCCATGTCCTGGCTATTGTAAACAGTGCTGCGATGAACATTGGGGTACACGCGTCTCTTTCAATTCTGGTTTCCTCGGTGTATATGCCCAGCAGTGGGATTGCTGGGTCATATGGCAGTTCTATTCCCAGTTTTTTAAGGAATCTCCACACTGTTCCCTTTTCTCCACACCCTCTCCAGCATTTATTGCTTGTAGACTTTTGGATAGCAGCCATTCTGACTGGTGTGAAATGATACCTCATTGTGGTTTTGATTTGCATTTCTCTAATAATGAGTGATGTTGAGCATCTTTTCATGTGTTTGTTAGCCATCTGTATGTCTTCTTTGGAGAAATGTCTGTTTAGTTCTCACAATTTGTATGGAAATATAAGAAACCTCGAATAGCCAAAGCAATCTTGAGGAAGAAGAATGGAACTGGAGGAATCAACCTGCCTGACTTCAGGCTCTACTACAAAGCCACAGTCATCAAGACAGTATGGTACTGGCACAAAGATAGAAATATAGATCAATGGAACAAAATAGAAAGCCCAGAGATAAACCCACGCACATATGGACACCTTATCTTCGACAAAGGAGGCAAGAATATACAATGGAGAAAAGACAATCTCTTTAACAAGCGGTGCTGGGAAAACTGGTCAACCACTTGTAAAAGAATGAAACTAGAACACTTCCTAACACCGTACACAAAAATAAACTCAAAATGGATTAAAGATCTAAACGTAAGACCAGAAACTATAAAACTCCTAGAGTAAAACATAGGCAAAACACTCTCCGACATAAATCACAGCAGGATCCTCCATGACCCACCTCCCAGAATATTGGAAATAAAAGCAAAAATAAAAAAATGGGACCTAATTAAAATTAAAAGCTTTTGCACAACAAAGGAAACTATAAGCAAGGTGAAAAGACAGCCTTCAGAATGGGAGAAAATAATAGCAAATGAAGCAACAGACAAACAATTAATCTCAAAAATATACAAGCAACTTCTGCAGCTGAATTCCAGAAAAATAAACGACCCAGTCAAAAAATCGGCCAAAGAAATTATGGTTTTTTCAATAGTCACATATAGATGTGAAAGTTGGACTAAAAAGAAGGCTGAATGAGGAAAAATTGATGCTTTCAAACTGTTAGAGAAGTTAGGTGTTAGAGAAGACTCTTGAGAGTCCCCTGGACAGCAAGGAGATCAAACCAGCCAATACTAAAGGAAATCAACCCTGAATATTGGAAGGACTGATGCTGAAGCTGAAGCTCCATTACTTTGGCCACCTGAAAGGAAGAGCCAACTAATTGGAAAAGTATCTGATGCTGGGAAATATTAAAGGCAGCAGGAGAAGGGGATGACAGAGGATGAGATTGTTGGATGGCATCATCGACTCAATGGAGTTGAGCAAACTCTGGGAGATAGTGAAGGACAGAGAAGCCTGGCGTGCTGCAGTCCATGGGGTCACAAAAAGTCAGACACAACCGGGTGACTGAACAACAATAATGGTTACTACCCATATCCACGGTCTCTCAAGTTTGAAATGCTCGGTACGCAGCCTTACCATGTCTTTTTGCTGATCTCATGGCTTTAGACAGCATCTATACCCCTTGACCACTTTCACTCTCAAATGTACGTCTTCAGCTTGAATCTCGTCCTACAATCACAGTCATGTCTTCGAGCGCCACACTTGAATATCTAATACACACCTCAGCTTGTTCTTCTTCACAAACTTGCTCTGTACACACCCTTTCATCTCAGTTAATGGAAGTTGTTAGGCTGAAAACCTTAGAAGCAGTCTTGGTCTTTTTGCTTTCTATCCCACCCCACCTCGCATCCCTGGGCCAATCCTGTGGCCTCTGCCTTACAAACATACCCCACCACCCCTGGCCATCCTCAAGCCAGCTCCATCCCCTCTCCACTCCCCACCAGCGCCGTGCCCTCCTGCGTGGCCTTTCCATTCATTTCTGCCTCCCTACCGTTGATCTGCCACACAGTAGCCAGTGCCACGTTGTTAACAAATGAGACAAGTGACACCATTTCTCTGCTCAAAACTGTCTTCCCTTATTTTACTCAGGGTCAGTGTTCTCACAGGGGCTTTCAAGGACTCAGAAGACCTGTCCTCCCCTCTGCCTCCCCCACTGTTCTCCTCTCCCTGCCGCACTGTCCTTGAGCTCAGAGGTGAGTGTCCACTGGGCCTTCGCACTTGCTGTGCCTACAAGATGGAAACATCTCTCCCCACTATGCACAGGGCCAGCTTCATTACCATTTTCTAGTCTTTCCTCAGATATCACCTTTACAAAGAGGCTTTTCCCAACCCTCCTCCTTAAAATTTATCCTCAGTGTGTGCTCCCTGGCTCCCTTTTCTATGGCATTTTCTCTCACCCCTCATTTCATATCTAACATACTATACATTTGACTTATTTTTATGTTTGCTATCAGGCTCGCATCAGCCCTACCACTAGAAGGGGCCACCATGACGGAGGAGCTTGGAATGCTTTGTTCACAGCTGCAACCTCAGCACCTAGAATTGTCCTGGACACCTAGTTCTCAGGAGAAATTCAAAACATTTTCTTTAAACAAATGAATGCCTTAGAGAATAAAGTGGCATGAGTGATACAGTTTTATTCAGTGAATTCACTGAGAATTTGTAAAGATCTCCAATGAGGGTGACACAATGTAACTGGTGTGATGTAAACCACCAGCTTCGGGTACGGTTATTGCCATCTCTCGCTCTCCTCCTGTTTCTCATCTTATTTTTCTACCAAATCCTCTGCCATCCACCAGCTCTATCAGTGGGAAGGTCAGTGTTTCCCTCCTTAAGCTCCCCCTTTCTTCCCATCCCCATTACCAGAAGCTAAAAGTCTCCCTGAAAACAAAAAATAAAATTAGCTTCATCCAAAAATCTGCTGAGAGAGAACTGGCCTCACACAAGACCCATCACACCTGCTCTCACCTCCCACTACTTGACACTATCATTATTAAACCCTATTTTAAGGCTCTTTGATAGATAACAATTGTCTGCTGCTTCTGAATTGTCATTTTCTGTCTTCATTCCAACAGGAATCTCTATAGTGATCTCCATTAGGTACCATGCTTATGACCTGGTAGTTAAAAACTTCAACAATGCTCTTGGAAGTTCAAATGTTCCACTGGGGTTTCAGCCTGAAGCCCTCTGACACTGAGCTAAGGTCAGTCCTTAGCCTCAAAAGAAATGACAGGTTCTTACGCTTGTTCTATGCCTGTATTCCACTAAGGTAACTGAATTTCAGAGCATCGATTTTGCTTTCTGTCATTGAGCTCTGGAACACAGAACCCCAGTCTACCTCGATAGTATCCTAATCTTTGGAGAAATAACGTAAAGTAACATACACTCCTTTTTACCCAAAGACTGGCCTTCTTATGCAATTCACACACTGTCTTTGATCAATTCTACATCAGGATGGAGAAAACTTTAAGTCTCAAAAGCAAAAACAGTTCTGGTTATCATCCTAACAGTGGGTGTATTCACGCCCTCATTCACAGAATCTTCCTCACAGCCCTTCCTGTGACTCGCTCACCATACAGCAAATCACTTGTCAATATTCAAATTATATGACACTGTCAGTATTTTTGGAAGCATTTAAGATAACCAGAAACATTATTAAATAAGATTTTGAATTTTATTCTAAAGAATATAATTTGATTTATGTTTTAAGAAAATAGCACTGGCTTTGGAAAAAACATATTTTAGAAGAGCTGGGGTAAAAGGGCCAGCAACACAGATAAGTATGATAAGAGCTTGGGTGAGGTTGGCAGTAGTGGATACAGAAAGAAGCAAAAAGAATCAAAATATGCTTTGGAGATTAACAGGAATAGGCTGGATATGAGGGAGGGGAGGTATGAAGTATGAAGGATGACATCATGATTTTTCCATGAACAACTGTCTGCGTGGTATTTCTCTTTCCTCCACCTTTCTATACTTATAGTTATCTATATCTATATCTACCTATCTATCATCTATCTGTATCTATCTGTGTAATATATGTATTTTGTAAAAGATTTTGTTTGGAAAGTCATATTTGGTTGTAAAAGATAACCACACACACACACAAAAAAAGAAAAGATAATCACACCTTCATTTTGAAGGTCCTTATGCTGAGAATTCTGTGAGACATTCAAGAGGAAGTGTCATGGGAGCAGTTGGGTGTGCATGTCTGGCACTCAGAAGATCCGAGCTAAAGAAACGTTTGCAAATTTTTGGCACTGAGGAGGTGTGTTAGTCTAAGCAAAAATTATTAAGCAAGGGGAAAAAAGGGCTCAGAATACGAGCCCAAGAAACTCTAATACGTGGGACAGGATACACAGAGGTGTGACTAAGAATAACATGGCCGTCTCCATCAGATGAGCTTTGGGGTGAATTTCAGGGTTACAGGGGAGTTTGAAAGAAGTTCTTGAATTTAAGGAAACTGTCAGAAAGAACATTTACATCCCTCACTTCTTAAACTACAGTCTATATCACTTCAGTGCTTGCTTGAAATTCAAACTCAGAGTGCCCAGACCTTCTGAATCAAAATCTGGATTTTAATGTGAAGCTCTTGTAATTTGTGAGATGTTAATGCGCTTGAAGCTCTCGTGCAGATCCCTGTTTCTCAACATTGGCTGCACATTACATTCACCAGGGGATATTCTAAAACTACAAATACCTAAGTCACAACCTGAAGAGCTGAATTAGAATCTCTGTGGGTGGGGGTTGCAGGGAGGTGAGACTCAGATACCAGTAATTTTTGAAGGGATACCAGATGAATCCAATATGCAGTCAGGCTTGAGAACAACTGGTATAAATACAAGCAAAATTAATGGAAGTGTGTGAGAGCGTACCTTTAGAGGAAATACATTCACCCTACAACTTTCAGGTACAAGAAACAATCCACTGCTTTGCTCTTCTGGGAGCTCTCACTCCCCTGCAGCCCACTTGAGTTGGTAGGTAATTGAGTTGTCCCCATTCTGCCTGGGAGCTTCACTGTCTCTATATGTGTGTCTATATCATTTGCACTAGCTCAAAAGAGCATATCCTGTATGATTCCAGTTTTATTAGGTCCTAGAACCAAACTTAGAGCCTAAAGCAATATATGATGACAAAAATCAGAAAGTAGCTTTCACTGATGTGTGTGGATAGGGGGAGTTGACTGAATTTACAAGGACAAGTTCTGGGGTATTGGAAATGCTTTATATCTTCACAGAATGGAATATTTAGTCTGTATAATTTACTATATGTAGACTATGTAGTTGTTTTAGTCACTAAGTCATGTCTGACCTCAATAAAAAATATAACTATGGGAAAAAATTCTGGGACAACTGCACAACCAAATGGAGGGTATAATAAACCAGGATACCTTTCACAAGAACCTAAGAACTTAAAGAAAATAAAACCGTAAAATGGCTAGTAGAAAACACAGCAAAATCCATTGCAACTTTAGAACAGGGAAGGCCCTTCCAAGCCTTATTCAAATCTACAAGTCAAAAAGGAAAAAAGGTCATATAGTTGGTTGAGCTTTTTTCACTGCTCAGAATTCCAGATTGTACTTTATAATTCCAGAATGCTTAGTCTGCTTTAAGATCGAACAGATTGTGAATTATAGACATGTTATTATACTGAAAGGCGATCGGAAGTGGTTGAGATGATGGCTTTGGGCAAATGTGTGTGTGTGGGGAGGGCGGTTAACGTGGGGGGGAATGCTAAAGGTAAACGGCTGGAAATGAGCTGCTCAATAATTCTCATGAATTGGAAACTTGATACCTCACAAGAGGCATGGCCAAGTTCAAAATCCTGGAGGTAAATACTGCAGAATGAGTAGACAGAACATGGTCAGGAGACACTGGCCGCGGATGAGAGTGTGAAGCGGAGGGAGATACAGCCTGCTGCTTTCTGAAGAGAGGAGCGGTGAGGCCAGAAACACCTGATTTTGCTTGACTTCATAGTGATCTAAAATATTTTCAATAAAGAATATGATTCTTTAAGCTATCAAATGGGAAAAAAAGACAACCCCAGTGTTGGTGGGTAGAGATAAATACATTTTTTAATGTTTGTCTGGTTTAAGAATATCAACTGATGCCACCATCTGAGTAATGCAACTAGTGATCATTGTTAAAAGTCTAAGAAAATTTGCTTGTGCTTGACCCAGAGGTTTCATTCCTAGAAATTTATTGTAAGCTTATTTAGAAGGACATTTGTAAGGATTTAGCAAGAAGGGTATATTTCAACATTGCTTATAATATCAAAAAATTGGAAATGACTTGATAGGTTAAATAAAACATGGTATCTCTATATAACAAATGCTAAAAGTGTCATTAATATACCCTATGTGATTATTGACACTGATTCGTGCTTATGATTAACTGAAACAAAGAGTCTACATCAGTATATACAGCATGATCTCAAGTACCTGTTCACACATATACGCACACACATCCAGAAGGCTACAGGCCAGTGCTGTTTGGATGACTGTCCTGGGTGGTTGGAATATAGGTTTATGGGTGATCCTATTTATTTCTAGTATGTTCTTCAAGAGCCAAGTGTATCTCTTGTGTAATTTTCTTTTTAAATTAACAAACTCACACTCTGCATCAGGGAAAGGAGATAAACTATATGAATATGAATTAGCCATCAGGAAGAAATACATGACAACTCATAACTGAATCGTGAGTTTGACTCTGAGCTCCCAGGCAGCCAAATCATAAAGGGAAACACTCAACTTTTTAAATTCTCATTTTCATAAAGATTAAATAAATCATCTCCAAAGGAAGGAAAGTTCTAAATGGAGTCTCTTACATGAGGCATTTTTCATCACTTTTATATCTTTATTTTTGACTCCATCTGTTTATCTTCCTTTTGAATAAGAGGGATATGATTATAGATTTTTGTTGTTTTAATTTTTTTAAACATGGGAATCTATTCTAAATTTTTAAACTCACATGTAATATAACAAGTTGTCAACATTCAGAGATTTTCACATATATTTGCTACAAGATTGACTAACAGAATTTTTATCTCAGTAACAAGAAAATGCACGTTATTTTTAATTTATTTTGTTTTGACTTTTTCGTTACAGAGCTTCTTGCCTTTCTGTTTCCTCTTTTCCTATTTTAATGATCCTGGCAGTATGAACTAATTCAGTCTCCTGAAAACTGGTTTGCAGGGTGATGTAAACAGTAGGTCTATTTCCTACTTTTAATAAGCAGACTTGACTTTGATGGCTATCTTTTTGGCATCTGCTTTCATTATTTCCAGTTCAACTGGAAGCTTCATAAAATGTTAAATATTTTAGTTAGGTTAACCTAACTAAATATTTTAGTTAGGTTAACCTAAACCTTTGGTTTAGGTTTCTTCTAGTTTGGTAGAGAAATTTAACTGAATTCTTAATCAGCTATTTAACTATAGCCATTTAACTGTCAAGTGGCAAATAGTTGTTTAACTCCAGATTTTTCCTTTTGCCTTTGTGTTTAAGATAACTCAGCACTTGACCAGAATCAGGTTATCTTCCCATTTTCTCCTATCCCAACTTGGTTTTCCCCCAAGGACACTTGTTATAAATGGTGATTCATTAAAGGCAGTGGTCACCTGCTCTGCTTGGCACATTATTCACAAGTTTGCAAACTACTCTCACCTCAGTTCAGTTCAGTTTAGTCACTCAGTTGTGTTCGACTGTTTACGACCCCATGGACTGCAGCATGCGAGGCCTCCCTGTCCATCACCAACTCAAACCACCCTCACCTGAGTATCCCCAAATGTCACTGTGAGAGCCTTCCATGTCTGTTCATGATTCTAAATTATGTCTTTGTCTTTAAAAACGGCAATATTGATTTTTAAAGGAGTCTCTAGCAATGAGGAAATTCTAACAGCAGAATGAACTCATATCCCCATCTTCAGGTCTCTTCCTCCTGGATTAATTTTTCTCCCCAGACCCCCAATAAGATGCAGCAAGAATAAAATGAAACAGGAATCCTGCTAATACTCATGTAAATGTAAACCTGCTCTACAGATATCTGTGCATTTCTGTAACACATAATCTAAATGCTGTATACATATACTTTTGGACACAGATAAGATAAATGCTTAACTATATACATTTTTACGAGGGCAAACTCTAGTTTAACTATGAGGAATAATAGCTTTTAAGCAAAGAAAATATAAAAAGAAGTTGGAAGGTACACTTATTTCCCCAGGCCCCAGCCAATTTGCTTCTTGGGATAAGGAATCTAATAGGTCCCTCCAGCCTTCTCTTCCCTGCTCTAGGGCACCCAAAGAAGGTACACACTGTGAAATGTAAGTCCACATTTCTAAGAGAAGTACCGTGGAGGAGGCAGAGTTTGTAAGGAAGGTGGTGAGGACGTGTGAGAGAGCCGGGTATTGAGTGGGAGACTCCTGGGTCCAGGTCGGACAGAAGAAATAGGAAAGCACCCACAGGGCAGGGTCAGATCCTACCAGGAGGGTGTCAGAGATGAACAGGAGGCTAGGACAGGTGGGAGGACACACTTAGGGGCCCTGGCCGGAGAGGAAGCAGGAAGTGACCACAGGAGGAAGACTTGGAGTGAAATTTTCAGAGACTGAGAGGTGAGATCTTTCACCTTTTTGTTATAACTGATGCACTTTTACAGGCCAAGCATGGAAACTTACAGGGGGTATTTGTTGTGATTTCCACAGCAAAATACCGTGGAGTGGGGCTCTTAAACAACAGCTTTTGTCTCACTGTCTAGGGGCTGGAAGTCCAAGATCAGGGTGTCAGCAGGGTTGTTTTCTCCTGAGGTCTCTGTCCTTGGCTTGTATATGATCATCTTCTTCCCATGTCCTCATGTAGTTTTTCCCCTGTATCTCAGTCCTAATCTCCTCTTCCTGTAGGACACCAGACAAATTGGATAAGGCCTACCCCCATGACCTCATTCTGACATAGTTACCTCTTTAAAGACCCTGTCTACAAATACAGTCACAATCCCAGTTACTAGGGATTAGGGTTTCATCACATGGATTATGAGTGGCAATTCCACCTTAACATGGAAAAGGCCCTTAACAAATAGAAATAAATTATAAAATGTCAGGAAAATCCACAAATTCCACCATGTTCTAGGGAGAGAAGTGGTATGTCATTCTAATGACCATGCTATTTGCATGACAGAAAAAACAGACAGCAACATGCGAAAAGAGGGTTTTTAGCTACCCTGCAAAACTGCCCAGACTTGGCCAAGTTTCTAGACATTGCCTTACTTGAACATCACACCAAGCAGCTTTTCTAGGCACAACTGCAAACTCTTCTGCTTCTAACAGGATGCAGAGCTGAATCTGATTGATCAACCCATGAAAATATTTTGCCCAAACTGTCTGCAGCACAGCATGGTCAGCACCCTGACCTGATCCTGTGGATCCAAGCCACCCCTCCTGATCCACAGGAGTTCTGTTCCTTCACCGCATGTGGGACCTGGGGGTGGTGGTCTGCATTCAGTGAAATCTAGTTCACTGAGAAAGTTAATGCCTTGCTCATTTAATGATTCGTGGCAGGTATTTGAAATTTTGAAGATCACTTATAAAGATAGTAGGATCCTGCCAAAGTTTCTTATTGGAAACATTAAGGTCCATGATGTTAACACACCATGGGGAGGGGAGGTCCTGCCCAGTAACTGGTGCGCAGGTCACTATTCTGGTCATTTGAGACAGCACATCCATAACAGTTGTTAAAATCTTCAAAACATTCGTACCAGCTGGCAAAGAGCTAACCACTTCCAGTCCTTGTGCCCCTGCTTTGCTAGTTCCCATCTGACTCAGCTGGGTTCCACCCCACCAGCCCCAGGTGGTGGTTGGCACTCCACACAGAAGATGGCATCCAGGACAAGCTCTAACCTGTGCCATGATCACAGTTCACTGCAATGGGTGAAGCCAGAGCCCCGTGCGCTAGCTATTGTGAAAATCACTCTCTGTGTAGGCACTTGGTTCAGCGGGGATTGCTTAAGGAAATGGAAGGAAATTGGCAAAAAGGTACACATTTAATCCAACAAAGGATTACAGTGTACCTTCTGGGTGCAACGTGTTACCAGGTAAGTAGGGAAGCACTAATATGTATGAAACCTGGTCCCTGAACTCAAGGTGCTTACAGTCTTTAGGAACTGCAGTTGCTGAAGCTGGCAGATTTGAGACTTCATGAAATTTATCTTCTTAGATTATTCTGATTATTGTCTTCCTACGTGAAGTGAAGTGAAGTCGCTCAGTCGTGTCCGACTCTTTGCAACCCCATGGACTGTAGCCCACCAGGATCCTCCATCCATGGGATTCTCCAGGCAAGAATACTGGAGTGGGTTGCCATTTCCTTCTCCAGGAGATCTTCCCGACCCAGGGATTGAACCCAGGTCTCCCACATTGGAGGCAGACGCTTTAACCTCTGAGCCACCAGGGAAGCTCTCTTCCTACTTAGGTTGATCTATTCAGGCTTATGGCCCTGTTTCACCTGTCTGTTCTCTGCAGGTGCCTCCTTTTTGCCCCTCCCTTCCTGTCCGAAAAAGCAATGAAAATTTAATGGTCTGATGATGGCTTTTTATAATCTGATCAGAGCACACCTAGAAAGGGACACAGAGTTCTGTCGGCACCTGCCCTGCCAGGCTTGCAGCAAGCACAACGTGCTGCTGTGTAACGTTTAGTTTCAGTCTATCAATCCCTGTAAACACTGGCGAGTCAAGGTCTGTGTGAGCTTGGCAAGTGGTATCCATGACAACAGTACCTACAGCAGGATAGTTAGCATATGGGAAACAAGAAAGATCACCCACTCCTTTTTTTCAAGAGATCATATGATGAATAATTGAATATTTAGCAAACTGAAACACTTATTTTATGCTAGCCAATACCACTTTTGCTTTTTAACATATGTTTGATTATTCAAAAACCAGACTAAGCAAAGAAAGGGAGAGAGAAAGGAAGGTAGGAAAGAAAAATAGAAGGAAGGAAGGGAGGGAGAATAAAAGAAAATCAGCTTGGTTTTGGATTAAAATATTTGCAATGACTTTTTCTTTTCCTTTTTTTTAATTTTTACTAGGCTCTAGGAGATGCGATGGGAAATACCTCTGCAAGCTATGCCTCAATAGGGAGATATCCATTCAATGACTTTTTTTATGAAGGAAAATACAATATAGTCTTGGTGAATTTATGATGACTAACCCATAGAAAGCAGTGGAAAATATTAAACATATGAAGTAAATCTCAAGGAATAATAGCCTCATGAAGACACATGATTGAATCATTTACTAGGGTTTCTTACATAGTCCTGAAACTTACCTGTATTTCTTACCCATGAACACCTGCTGTAGTAAACACTTTGAATCCATGTATAAGAAAGAAAGCAAGAAAGATGAGATAGACAGCAATGTGACTGTGTGCTGTCCAGCAAATTTAACATATTATGCCAGTCAAATTAATCATCAAATTCTCATGTGTCCGAAATGACTATATTCTCTCATGTCATCTTTTTGTGCATAAAAAGAACAATGAGAGAACTCCAGAATGGTCCAAACATGTCACACAAGCTGCACCTAGCTTTTTGCACAGCCTGTGGGTTCTTAGTTCCCCGACCAAAGATCAAACCTGAGCCCCTGCAGTGGCAGCACAGTCTTAACCACTGGACCCCCAGGGAAGTCCTGGATTTAACTAGTTTTTACCCTCCATCAGAGGGCAGACAGAATGAACACCACAATCTCAGAAAACTAGTCAAACTGATCACATGGACCACAGCCTTGTCCAACTCAATGAAACTATGAGCCATGTCGTGTAGGGCCACCCAAGATGGAAGGGTCATGGTGGAGAGTTCTGATAAAACGTGGTCCACTGGAGAAGGGAATGGCAAACCACTTCAGTATTCTTACCTTGAGAACCCCATGAACAGTATGAAAAGGCAAAAAGATATGACACTGAAAGATGAACTCCCCAGGTTGGTGAAAGTAAAAAGTGAAAGTACACCCAATATGCTACAGAAAATGAGATGGCTGCATGGCATCACCAACTCAATTGACATGAGTTTGAGCAAGCTCCAGGAGTTGGTGAAGGGTAGGAAAGCCTGGCATGCTGCAGTCCATGGGGTCACAAAGAGTGTGACGCAACAGGGTGACTGAACTGAACTGAACTGAACTACTTTCCTAAATAATCTTTATAGAGATGCTGCCTCAATCTCCTGAGATAATGTCACAAATATTTTTAAGGGCAAAATATTTATTTTCTCTATATTCTTCACCATCTTCAGCCCATCTTCCTGTCAGTGTTGTATAAAGCTTGGAAACTGAATAAAGTTCACAAAAATGGCAATGCCTACAGAGGTTTATGTGGAAAATTCTGAAGGAGATGGGAACACCAGACCACCTGACCTGACTCTTGAAAAACCTGTATGCAGGTCAGGAAGCAACAGTTAGAACTCGACATGGAACAACAGACTGGTTCCAAATAGGAAAAGGAGTACGTCAAGGCCGTATATTGTCACCCTGCTTATTTAACTTCTATGCAGAGTACATCATGAGAAATGCTGGGCTGGAGGAAGCACAAGCTGGAATCAAGATTGCCAGGAGAAATATCAATAACCTCAAATATGCAGATGACACCACCCTTATGGCAGAAAGTGAAGAAGAACTAAAGAACCTCTTGATGAAAGTGAAAGCGGAGAGTGAAAAGTTGGCTTAAAGCTCAACATTCAGAAAACTAAGATCATGGCATCCGGTCCCATCACTTCATGGCAAATAGATGGGGAAACAGCAGAAACAGTAGCAGACTTTATTTATTTAGGCTCCAAAATCACTGCAGATGGTGATTGCAGCCATGAAATTAAGAGACGCTTACTCCTTGGAAGGAAAGTTATGACCAACCTAGGCAGCATATTGAGAAGCAGAGATGTTACTTTGTCAACAAAGGTCTGTCTAGTCAAGGCTATGGTTTTTCCAGTGGTCATGTATGGATGTGAGAGTTGAACTATAAAGAAAGGTGAGCACAGAAGAATTGATGCTTTTGAACTGTTGTGTTGGAGAAGACTCTTGAAAGTCCCTTGGACTGCAAGGAGATCCAACCAGTCCGTCCTAAAGGAGATCAGTCCTGGGTGTTCATTGGAAGGACTGATGTTGAAGCTGAAATTCCAATACTTTGGTCACTTCATGTGAAGAGTTGACTCATTGGAAAAGACCCTAATGTTGGGAAGGATTGGGGGCAGGAGGAGAAGGGGACAACAGAGGATGAGATGGTTGGATGGTATCACCGACTCGATGGACATGGGTTTGGGTAAACTCTGGGAATTAGTGATGGACAGGGAGGCCTGGCATGCTGCGATTCATGGGATTGCAAAAAGTCGGACACTACTGAGCGATTGAACTGAACTGAACTGACAGAGGTTTAAAGAGAATTTTATGTATACTGACAGTAGACCCATTGATATCTTTTCTTAGCTGCCTCACAGACATTTTGTTGTTGTGTCGAATTGATGTTCATCATGAAAATTAACCCAACGTTTTAGCAAATGATTTTTTCAGCCAAAGAAAGAACTTTTGTGCAGTATGTCTTAAGTGTATCTCCTATCATTAAATAATAAATGTCGGGTATGTAGGTGGATGTGAAATATAACTATAGATCTTAATAAGACAAATACTTGAGAACATTTTGTTTCAGGAATAAACACAGTTCTAAAATTTTAAATTAATCTCTAATGTATTTACATGTTTATAGTCATGCCTTATATTTGATATTGTCTATCACTAAATGGAGTCTAGTATTATAGCCTGCATTTCTTGCTAACATACAAAGATTCTTTTCATAATTCTTTTCTTTTGCCAAAGACCACTCATCATTATTCACTAGAGCCAAGGCAAAACCACTGAAATGCTATCATCTTTCTTTTTCTTTTCAATATACTAGTGGGGTTTTACATAATACAGAAGTATTGGTGTTGATCATGATACATTAAAACCACTTAAAAGGCAATTATGAATCACATACACACATTTTACACAGAATTTCAGAAGGGTGGCATATCAGAGAATAGATTTTTAATTGTACCCCTATGCAAAAATTAGAGTTGTTATCAAAACAATAAAATACGCTGACTTAAAAAATATCTTCCCTATTTTGGGCTATCTTTATACCTAAAAATTAGGTATAAATTAAGCTACAAGGATATATTGTGCAACATGGGGGATACAGTCAATATTTTATGACTATAATTAAACTATAACCTTTAAAATCATGAACCACTATATTGTATACCTGTAATTTACATACTATTATATAACAACTATACTTCAGTTAAAAAAAAAAAAATTCCCTAATTGGGGCTGTCTTCTTGATGGCATGGATATTCTGATCTGATTGATTACCTCAGAAATTGTCAAGATAATTTTAAAAATAACCATTCAAAAAATCATTTGAACTGGCAACCTTGTTTAAATTCATCCCTGTTTAATTGTCCTTATTAATGTTTTTAATTAGATTTGCACATCCCCCGTGAACTATGTTTTCACTAGCCCAAGCTCCTTTTGTTCTTCAACCACAAATTAGAAAACTAGTTTTCTGAAAAATATAAGCCTGAAGAAGAGTGTTTCTGGCCAGTGTGTTTACATTGATTGAAATGTTATGAGTTAGAGAACACTGTTGTGAGTCTGAAGACAAGACTGAGACAATGTTGTCTTTATAGAGCAGATGGTTATGATGGCAGGTGGAGCATAGGAAAGAGATGAAGTTGATTAATGTGTCAAGGAATCAGCAAGCCTGGCTAAATAACTATAAATGTGTATCATGACTCTGCACATTTCTGTTCATTATGTTTCTTATCCTTTTTATAATATTTGACATTGTTGACTGCTTTTCTGTTGAAAAAGTTAAAAAATAAAAGGAAAGTAAACATCCCTGTGACTTCCAGGACACCATGTCATCCAGAGAATCCTCTTACCTTCTGGCCATACCGGCCCAGCCTCTTCTGTTTGTTTGTTTTCCTCCATGTTTTCCTGTATTTTGGTGTCCCCACCAGGTTCTGTTTCAAGCCCTTTTTCCTTCAGACTATGACAGTTTTTCTTTCTCTAGAGGTATACATTACATATATATATATATAACCAGCAATCCTCATTTTCAACCCTACTAATTTCCCTTACTAGTGCTTTCTTTTATTGCATTATAAATTGTTTTTCATATAGTAACTCACTGGGGAAAGAGTACTAACCATGCCAAAAATGTTAGAGTAAATAATTAAAAACAACTACAATTTTAGTATGTTTTGTTCTGTACATTATTTACTGCTAACTTGCAGTGAAACTGGTGAGGAAGTGTTGAATTTGTGCACCCAGCAAGCACAGGAATTCCCTTTGATGATAAAGATGAAATAAAAATAAAATCAATGATCATAACGTTATTGTAAATGACCTACACTGAGCCCTAAGGACATTCTATCTAATTGTCCTTTGGAAGCATGCATTCTTTTATTATTTCTGCAATTGGCCATGACTAATAAATACTGTTACAGATTGTGTTTCTTTAATAAATTCTCAAAATTATTCTGTTTCAATTGTTTTCATTTTCTAAAAGACTTCATTAAAAATATACTCTGGAGTTTTAGAGATCTTGAAATTAATACAGGTTTTGTAGATGCCTATCTGAGGCATGATTATTTCATTCATGTCTGATTCCTTGAGCCTCCCTTGAACATGGGCCAGCCTGAGGTCAAATGGCACTTTACTCTTTGAGCCCCCTGTACCAGGGAAGCTCATTGGCTTTCTGAAGTTACCATTTAGTCTTTCCATTTGTCGTTTGTCCTAGAATTACCTGTAAAGTTCAGTAATCCATTGTTTCTAAAAACATTTTCTGTGTTTCCTGTTATGTGTAAAGCATATTAGTAACATTAAGATGAAAAATGCATGGTTATTTCCTGCCTTCAAAGAGTTCACATCTGGTATAAATGTAATATAATTACCATATGTAAAATAGATAGCCGATGGGAATTTGCTATAGGACTCAGGGAACTCAAACTGGGGCTCTGTAACAAACTGGAAGGGTGGGGTGGGAAGGGAGATGGGAGGGAGGTTCAGGAGGGAGGGACATATGTATTCCTATGGCTGGCTCATGTTGATATTTGGCAGAAACCAACAAAATTCTATAAAGCAATTATCCTTCAATTAAAAAATAAATTTAAAATAAAAAAAAATGTGAACTGGATGGAGTCAAGCATTCTAATTTTTCAACGTTCTAACTGAACATGCTCAGCAAAGAGGAAGATTTCTAACTGGCATTGGGAAGAAGCGGGATCAAGAAAGGCTTTCAGAAATTCATTGGGTACTTATTATGTGCTAGATCCATTCTAAATACTTTCTATATATTGTCTTGGTGTTTATGTTTCAAACTTCGATGAATTTTCACTTATTATTGTTATCATCATTATTTAAAAAATGAAAATTTGGGGGTATGGAGAGATTTCAGCAACTTGCCACAAACTCAGATTACAGAAAGCCATGTGGAGCCTATTTAAACAAGAACAGCCTGGCTGGAGAGCTTTCACCCAACCCTCTGGCCTCCTGGGTCAGGATCAGATTTGTTCCTGAGGGGCTCATTTGGCACTTATTGCCTAAAAATTTTACTTAACATTTTGAACATGTTCATGTGTTCACAGACACCTTATAAGCATTCAGAGCAGAAGCCCTTAAGGCCAGCAAAATGGCAAGGTATGAATTTAGAATTTATAGATCAATGAATTGAGGTTAGGCCAAATGCCCTGAGGATCAGAAAGCTTTTATGCACCTCTGTCCATACCAAACTCACAGGCCAATCCTAGCTGGATTGAAAAACAGTGGGGTTATATTTCCCAGCATCAGGTGGTAGAAGAAAGAACACTGGCCTCAACTTCTGAGACTATTCTAATCGCGGCTCTGTCTCTTATTCCCTCCTGGTTTTCTAGACTCAGACTCTAATCACTCAATCTTTCTGCACCTTGGATCTCACCTCTGCAAAACTGTGGATTGATACCTGACTACTTACCCCTCACCGTTTGGGCATTAGATTAGACAATTTATGGAATTGCTACACAAACTTTGAAGCACTAGGAGGAAATGTAATCATTTATGGTGTCTGTGCAAAAAATGTACGCATCTGAGATGGAAATGGGATCATCTATATTGAGTCTTGTTTCCTCCCCATAGGAAAGATTTCCACTTGGCTTCAAGGAGACCACACCTGCCTGGTTTTCCTCCCACTACACTAGCTGCACCTTCTCAGGTGTTTTTCTGTTGATACCTCTTCATCTGGACCTTTTAAAATTGATGTACTCCAAGGCTCAGTCCTGGGTCCTCTTCTTTCCTCTCTTTTCACTCTCTTTGTGATCTTACCCCATATTCAGGTGTTCAATACCATATAGCGGTTACTGACTCTCAAAATTACATTGTCAGTTCAGCCCTCTCTCCTAAGCTATAGATCCAGTATCCAGGGTGATAGTTTAAAAAGAAAAAAAAAAAGCAAGATCATGTGACTGATCAGTGGAAAAGTTCCAAAATGTAATACAGACACCAGCACCATACTTAGAAATCTTGAAATACAGGAAAGTACGGATGTATATGCAAAGCCACTGACTAGTTCTTGTACAGGCCAGACTCCTGGTTCCTAGACTCATTTCCTCCTTTTTCTCCTTGCACTATGTATCCAGGACCAGTCTCCAACTCACTCTCATTAGGAGAGTAGAGGGACTTTTTTTTGAGAAGAAACAAACAAAAAGCAGAATTTTCTCTATTTTTAAAAGATTTATTTAAGTTTTTTCACACCAAAGGGAACCATAAACAAAATGAAAAGACAATGTACAGAATGGGAGAATATATTTGCAAATGATGTAACCAATAGGGGATTAATTTCCAAAACATACAAACAGCTCAATATCAAAAAAAACAAACAATCCAATCAAAAACTGGGCAAAAGATCTAAATAGACATTTCTCCAAAGAAGCCATACAGAGGCCAATAGGCACATGAAAAGATGTTCAACATTGATAATTATCAGAGAAATGCAAATCAGAACAATGAAGTGTTATTTCACACTTGTCAGAATAGCCATAATTAAAACAAAAAAAAAATCTACAAATAATAAATGCTGGAGAGGGTGTGGAGAAAAAAGAACTCTTTTACACTGTTGATGGGAATGTAAATTGGTGCATCCCCTATGGAGAACAGAATGGAGGACCTTTTAGAAAAACTAAAAATAGAGTTATCATGTGTGTGCTCATTCAGTTGTGTCTGATGCTTGCAACCCCATTGACTGTAGCCCACCAAGTTTCTCTGTCCATGGCATTATCCAGGCAAGAATACTGGAATGGGTTGCCATTCTCTCCTCCAGGGTATCTTCCCAACCCACTTCTACATCTCCTGCATTGGCTGGCAGATTCTTTACCACTGAACCACCTGGGAACTCCATTTGAGTTATCACATGATCTTGCAATCCCATTCCTGGTATATATCTGGAGAAAACTGTAATTTGAATGGACCCATGCACCCAATGTTCATTGCAGCACTGTTTATAAACAGCTAAGACACAGAATGAACCTAAATGTCCATCAACAGATGAATGGGTAAGGAAGATACATAGACAAGGGAAAATTACTCAGCCATAAAAAAGCATGAAATGAGGCCATTTCAGCAACATGGATGGACCTAGAGATTATCATACTAAGTGAAGTAAGCCAGACAAAGACAAGTATCGATATATGAGACTGCTTAAATATGGAATCTTAAAAAAGATAAAAATAAACATTCACAAAACAGAAAGAGACTCACAGGCATGGAAGAGAAGCATATTCTTACCAAAGGGAGGCAGGGATGAGTCAGGAGTTTGGGATTAACATATATACCCTACTATACATAAAATAAATAATCAACAAGGACCTCCCATATAGTACAGGGAACTGTACCTAATATTTTGTAATAACTAATAAGGGAAAATAATCTGAGAAAGATTTTATATATACATACATACATACACACATACACACACACATACACATGCATAGTTGTTGTTCAATCATTGTGTCTCTTTGCAACCCCATGGACTGCAGCATGCCAGGCTTCTCTGTAACTCACCATCTCTTGGAGTTTGCTCAAACTCAAGTCTATTGAGTCAGTGATGCCATCCAACCATCTCATCCTCTGTCATCCCCTTCTCCTCTTGCCTTCAATCTTTCCCAGCCTCAGAGTCTTTTCCAATGAGTCATTTCTTCCCATCAGGGGGCCAAAGTATTGGAGCTTCAGCTTCAACATCAGTCCTTCCAATGAATATTCAGGGTTGATTTCCTTTAGGATGGACTGGTTGGATATCCTTCCTGTCCAAGGGACTCTCAAGAGTCTTCTACAGCACCACAGTTGAAAAGCATCAATTCTTCAGTGCTCAGCCTTCTTTATGGTCCAGCTCATATGTATGTATGTATATGTATAGCTGAATCACTGTCCTGTACACCTGAAACTAACACAGTATAAATCAACTATACTTCAATTAAAAAAAGAAAGATTTATTTTAGTTCTACTTGAGCAACATAATCATTTTCTTGATCCCCAGGATATTTCTTCTCCTTACAAATATTTGAAGCTCATTTAACCATGATTACAAAATCCATTATACCACAGTGAGAGAGACCATGCCCCACATTTAAATGCTTTTCAGAACACTTGTACTTAATCTAATTGAATTTAATCTAATTTAAATTCTAGTGAAGTAATCACTAGAATTTAAAGCAAAATATAAATAGCTGATAGTGGATGTCTTCCTATTTCCATAAAAAGAAGATACTTAGAAGGTTCAAGGTACTAAATATTGTGGTCACCCCAAGGAAGGGGCACATGATAGGAGGATGAAAATGACAGATAGGTGTTTTAGCTTAGACGGTATCATGCAGTCATCCTCGGTTATGCTCAGCAAAGGGAGATTTTACAGGCTTTGCTTGGGAACTCAGTAGAGGAAGCACTGAATCACAGATATGCCCAATGTCTGTCCTTCAAGGCCCCTGGAGGTGGTTGGGCCTCCCCAGGGGAACCTGGCTCTAGGCACAGTGGAACAAGGGACCTTGCCATAGACCAAATGTTTGTGCCCACCCGAAATTCACATTAAATCCTAATCCTCAACATGATGATATTTAGAAGTGGGCTCTTTGGGAGGTGTCCAAGTCATGAAGGTAGAGCCCTTCTAAATGGGATTATAGAGGAGGCTCAAGGAACTAGCTGGCCCTTTCTGTTTGTGAAGACCCAGCCAGAAGAAAACTGTCTATGAGCCTGGAAGGAAGCAGGTCCTTACCAGACACTGAACTTTTCAGCATCTTGATCTCAGGCTCCCAGCCTCTAGAACTATAAGAAAAGAACTTCTGTTATTTCTAAACTATCCTGTCTGTGGTCTTCTTCACAGCAGCCTGAATGGACTGCTTCTCCCTTTTGCAAGCACATTGCTGTTCCCTGTTACTGGGTCCATTTTTTTAATATGGTATTTTTTTATAGTAAGAGGCCTAGTAAGGTCAAATATTATTGCTCTTAAAATAAAAATTAATTAATTCTGTGATCAAATGATAAGAATTTGGTGAACTCAGCTTATCCAGATTATAGCATAGAGAAGGAACATTTGTGTAAATACAATTGACTCTATGTTGAGTGAATTTCTCACCTAATTTTCCACTGTTTCAGTTGGTTATTTTATCAGAAATAATTTCTACTTTATACCTAGTCTAAAAACTCATGACACTACCTGTCTACTTATAAAAATACAGCTAATTCCCCATGTCATCTTTGGCCAACTACACATATGGGCACATAAAACAGACTGAATTGAAGGGTCTGAAAAGAAAGTGTGCTTACCGAAAAATTGCTTTCCCTAATTCCTTACTCAGATCAGCAATGTATCTACTCAGGTGCTAACAAAAATAGCAAAGATCATGATATATTCTGATTACAACTTGATGGATTAATAAAAAAGCATTTTCCATTTAAGAGTATACCATAAATATCAACTCCCCCTCAGTTCAGAGGCTAGATACCCATTTGAATGGAAGCCGTCACACACAGACGATACACCAAGAAATACATAATGTTTTTCCCAAAGTTTTTTCATGGTGTCTGAAATGAATATCTTCCTCATTTACACCAAAATATTGTTATTCTCATGTTTTACAGTAATTTCAAGTCCATAAATAACTTTGCCTATTAAATCTTAACATGCTAGAGAACTGTGTATTTTTCTGTGATTATCAGTTCACCAGACTATGAAATCCACTTATTCTGTATTTGATAAAATGGTCTAGAGAGATTGAAATTATCTCATGTTGTCAACAGAAGGGGCAGCTCAAATCCATAAACAACTTGTTAGCACAGGTTTCAAACCTTTAAATATTCACTTGGTATGACTCATGTTCAAGGCCTTACTTCTTTCTATGTTATTTCTAAATGTACAAAAACAGAACTGATTGGCTACTGGAGCCAACTTTATAAGCTCAGCTCTCACTCTTTTCCTCCCTTGGTAATCAATTTCTACAGGCTGGGTAAGAAGAAAATCCCCAACCCCTGATCTTGACCAGAGGTAAACAGTACTGTGGATGCATTCCAAGCTATTTGGAAACCTCGCTCTAACATAAGGACCGTTTTTCCTATTGGAGAGAACACTGAGGAGCCACAGATGGTTCAGGAACACACAGTGGGCCAAGTCTTAGCATTTGACTGTTGCCACGTTGGGTTTTTGTTTCCCAGTAATAACGCAGCCAGGAATCTTGAAACTCCTGCCCCTGGCAGGAGGCTGCTTCTCAGTGCTTCTTACTCAGGAGAGCTAGTTTTCTGAGTACCCTTTTTTTTTTCTTTTCATCAATGCAACTGCCTAGCAAAATCTGTGGCCCAAAGGTGTCATACTTCAATTTTAATTTGGGCTACTTATAGCTCCTGGAAACATAAATAATTGAAAAGCATTTTAATTTTTATCAGTTTCTCACCTTTATGAGGGCTTTCTTGGTGGCTCAGCTGGCAAAGAATCCACCTGCAAAAAGGGAGACCACAGTTTGACCCCAGGGTTGGGAAGATTCCTTGGCAAAGGGATAAGCTACCCACTCTAGTATTCTTGGAATTCCCTGGTGGCTCAGATGGTGAAGAATCAACCTGCAATGAGGGAGACCTGGGTTTGATCCCTGGGTTGGGAAAATCCGCTGGAGGAGGGCATGGCAACCCACCCCAGTATTTTTGCCTGGAGAATCCCTATAGACAGAGGAGCCTGGTGGGCTATAATCCACGGGGTCACAAAGAGTCAGACATGACTGAGTAGTTATGCACACATGTTTATGAAGTGGGGTGACATTACTGAGGCAACATTGCAAATGCAATGATGGGTGATGTGATATTTCCTTTTTACATGAGTAGCAAAATAATGTTGTGAATGAAAAGCTCCATCATAAAATGTTTTCTTCTCAAAGGGATCACTGCCATTTACAAAAACCTAGTAAGTCACCTGAAATTGGATGTGGTCCATTTCTGTGTGTGTAGTGGGAGTTGGGAGGATGCAAGAGGAAACCCAGAGAGTCCAACGGCCCCTGTGTTGGAAGGGCTCAAAGCAAGCCTGGAGCCTGATGGGACTCAAGCTCCTGCCTTCTCAAGGTGGATGACATGTTTTACAGTTGTGAACTGCAAAGGACTTTGTGTGGAAAGATTCATAACACGCTCAGCAAATGAGCTGCCACGGCAACAAGCTGAGGTGTGCTTATCTGCTTCTTGTGCCACATTCTCACCTGCTTTTAGAGACTTTTCTTCTAAATTGAAAACAATCCTGGAAAACTAAAAATCAGGTCATAAGAAAAGTCATTTCTTTAAGGCCCAAACAGCTGAAACTGCCTGGGTTTTCTGTCCCTGGCATTTTCTCTCCTTCCTATCCCTAGCCCACTGTCATTAGGGGTGTGACACCATTTACTGGAAAGGACAAAATGCACCTCTCTTTTCCACTAAGCTGTCTTATACACCGAGCTCTGTTGGTCCCGAGATTCTCTGTGGCTTCAGTTGGCTACTGTAGAGTACTGAATCTCACTGGAAAGACAGGAAACTCCCTAAATGCATACTGTTGTACCAGCCTGGCTGGTCCCCAGGCAGAGAAGTACAGAGACTAGTTCTACCTGGAGGCCCCAGTCAGGTGAGTAGCTAGGGCAGAGGGATGGTGAAGTTCAAAGGAGTGACCTGATCTACCTCTGAATTTGTGCAAACATGCCTCTGTCATCCTTAAATCAACACCAGTTCTCCAGCCATTTAAGTCACTTTGCTTATTGCTTTGTCAGAGAAGTACATCTGATGCTTTTCCAAACATGGAGGCACTAAGCATTCTGAAAGCTAAGCCAGGATAAGTCTCAGTTCAGTTCAGTTCAGTCGCTCAGTCGTGTCCAACTCTTTGCGACCCCATGAATCGCAGCACGCCAGGCCTCCCTGTCCATCACCAACTCCTGGAGTTTACCCAAACCCATGTCCATTGACTCGGTGATGCCATCCAACCATCTCATCCTCTGTCATCCCCTTCTCCTCCTGCCCCTAATCCTTCCCAGCATTAGGGTCTTTTCCAATGAGTCAGCTCTTCGCATCAGGTGGCCAAAGTATTGGAGTTTCAGCTTCAACATCAGTCCTTCCAATGAACACCCAGGACTGATCTCCTTTAGGATGGACTGGTTGGATCTCCTTGCAGTCCAAGGGACTCTCAAGAGTCTTCTCCAACACCACAGTTCAAAAGCATCAATTCTTCGGTGCTCAGCTTTCTTCACTGTCCAACTCTCACATCCATACATGACCACTGGAAAAACCATAGCCTTGACTAGATGGAACTTTGTTGGCAAAGTAATGTCTCTGCTTTTAAATATGCTATCTAGGTTGGCCATAACCTTCCTTCCAAGGAGTAAGTGTCTTTTAATTTCATTGTTGCAATCACCATCAGCAGTGATTTTGGAGCCCCAAAAAATAAAGTCTGACACTGTTTCCACTGTTTCCGCATCTATTACCCATGAAGTGATGGGACTAGATGCCATGATCTTAGTTTTCTGAATGTTGAGCTTTAAGTCAACATTTTCACTCTCCTCTTTCACTTTCATCAAGAGGCTCTTTAGTTCTTCTTTACTTTCTGCCATAAGGGTGGTGTCATCTGCATATTTGAGGTTATTGATATTTCTCCCAGCAATCTTGATTCCAGCTTGTGTTTCTTCCAGCCCAGCATTTTTCATGATGTACTCTGCATAGAAGTTAAATAAGCAGGGTGACAATATACAGCCTTGACGTACTCCTTTTCCTATTTGGAACCAGTCTGTTGTTCCATGTCCAGTTCTAACTGTTGCTTCCTGACCTGCATACAGGTTTCTCAAGAGACAGGTTAGATGGTCTGGTATTTCCATCTCTTTCAGAATTTTCCACAGTTTATTGTGATCCACACAGTCAAAGGCTTTGGCATAGTCAATAAAGCAGAAATAGATGTTTTTTTCTGTAACTCTCTTGCTTTTTCAATGATCCAGTGGATATTGGCAATTTGATCTCTGGTTCCTCTGCCTTTTCTAAAACCAGCTTGAACATCTGGAAGTTCACAGTTCACGTATTGCTGAAGCCTGAATTGGAGAATTTTGAGCGTTACTTTACTAGTGTGTGAGATGAGTGCAATAGTGCAGTAGTTTGAGCATTCTTTGGCATTGCCTTTCTTTGGGATTGGAATGAAAACTGACCTTTTCCAGTCCTGTGGCCACTGCTGAGTTTTCCAGATTTGCTGGCATATCTAGTGAAACACTTTCACAGCATCATCTTTGAGGATTTGAAATAGCTCAACTGGAATTCCATCACCTCCACTAGCTTTGTTCATAGTGATGCTTTCTAAGGCCCATTTGACTTCACATTCCAGGATGTCTGGCTCTAGGTGAGTGATCACACCACCATGATTATCTCGGTCATGAAGATCTTTTTTGTACAGTTCTTCTATGTATTCTTGCCACTTCTTCTTAATATCTTCTGCTTCTGTTAGGTCTATACCATTTCTGTCCTTTATCGAGCCCATCTTTGCATGAAATGTTCCCTTGGTAGTCTCAGTAGGATAAGGATAAGTCTCATGTCTGCTTGTGTAATGGTCTTATGTGATGGTGAACTCTGTTTTTCCCTTCGTGAAAATTTTCCTCTCCAGAGGCCACAACAATGCATCTGGTTCTATCTTTGTGCCTCAGATAGAAAGACTTTAAAATCATCCAAGATACATGATAGACTTTCCACTGAATATTACCTTTAGATGGCACGCCGTCAGTCATAAATCTATCTCTTGAAATAGTAACTCCAAGTTTGCAGACTTTTCCCATACATTCAGCGTTAAGACTTTATGGGAAATATTTTTAAATATCTCCTGTTCTAACCCTATCTATTGTATTAACAAAGACCTGGAAAGATGAGGGATATGGAGGGAAAAACAAGTGCATAATCAATTCCCAAACTTGTATAAAGAGCATAATGAAATGAGTTGCTATTAAATGTGATAGTAATCAATTATTACAATGCTTTTTCCCAAGGAAGTTGGCAGTACCTGAATCCTGTTCCAGGTCAATTACTTGTACCTACCTTGTCAATAGCAAAAGTGAATGTATGAAAATATATCCGGTAGAGCAGGGCAAACAGCACATGTTCTACAAATATACACATCAAAGGCCTACACTCAAGCCTTCTGATGAGTGTAAAATTCAGTCCAAACAACAAGCGGCCCAGAGCTGACTGCCAGGTGGCTGCTGTGTAGAATCTTGTCACCACCACAGGCCAATAAAGGGAGGCAGATGAGCACACTTGAGGACACGTGTGCCTGATGCACTGGTGTCCCCGGGGCCACAGCTCATGTGGAGAAGACACAATTCAGTTCATGTCAAAGGTGAATTTGTTGACTATGGATGGGGGAAGAACCGGGTTTTAGCTGGTGGTAACAGGAAGGCGGACGCTGTGCCTCCAAACTGACTCCTGCACCCGCTCAGACTGCTGCATGTAGCTCACATCTGGACTCCCTTCCTCATGAGTCACTGCCGAACAAGGAAGGCGGTCCATCTCTCCTGGCCTCCATTTAGAAGTCCTGGGGGACACTTCTAGTATGGCTGACTTGGGGCTTTGCATCAAGACGAAGAACAGTGATGGTTCAGGGTGGTTTTGATGCTTACTGTCGTGTCCAGGGCTTCAGGTCTGCTGTCAGAGTCGGTGTATAGCAGGTCCACAGGGAGGGCGTGCAGGTGCTGTACAGAGATGCTTGCCAGTGCTGGGGCAGTATTTTCACCGCTGTGCATGGCCACTTTCCAGAGCAGACAAATCCTGTCACTGTTCCTCTGCTCTGGGATGAAGCAAGGGCTTTCCTGATGGCTCAGCAAGTAAAGAATCCACCTGCAATGCAAGAGTCTCAGGTTTGATCCCTAGGCTGGCAAGATCGCCTAGAGAAAGAAGGAGATGGCAACCACTCCGGTATTCTTGACTGAAAAATCTCATGTACGGAGGAGCCTGGAGATCTATAGTCCAATGGGTCGCAAAGAGTCAGACATGACTGAACAAGAACAACAGTAGGTAGAAAGGGAAGGAGGACTCAAGATAAATCTTTCTTTCTTGTTTCCTCTCTCCCTTCCTTCTTTCCCTTTTTAACATAGGGGAACATTTTCATATTTCCAGCTGTCTTTGGCAGACACTTTAAGAGCACATTCAAGATCTGAAAGGTCTGGAAATGAGGCGGCACCTTTGGGTCTTCCCTGCTGTACATACTGGTTTCAAGAGCACATCAGTGAACAATCTTGCACCTTCATTTTCTCCACTGTCCATAGTTGTAATCAGGCATCTTAAAAAATTTTGACATTAGATTACCTCTTGGTATGAACCATGGGCATCAAAAACTGAGTGTATTTACTCTACTCAGACTTGATGAAAAATTCCATTTTACTCAAACACTGTTTAAGCTAAAAGACTCCAAAACATGTACCAAGTCACACTGTGACAGAAGCTAGACGAGAACTCCATATCTCCTGGCTTTCAATTCACAATCATGTACAGTTTTGCTGTATCATGGAGCCTTGAGTCTTTATCCATGCAAAGTTCTCCATTATAATTGAAAAAAAAATACTTTTCAAGGCTTATATACTAAATACTTAATAATTTGTTTGTTTCAGTTTTTATAGATTATTCATCATAGCACTATGATGATAAATATTGCTTATCTCATATTGGCTTCCTTTTGCTGCTGTGACACAATAATTAATTAATTAATTTTGTTATATTAATTATTATATTTGTTATTTTTATAATATAATTTATTATATTATATTTGTTGTATTATTATTATATTTGTTATATTAATTATTTTGTAATAATTATCACAAAATTAGTGGCTTTAGAACAATTTGAATCTATTATCTTGCAGTTAAGGAGATCACAGCTCCAAAATTAAGTGTCAGCAGGGCTACCCGCCCTCTGCAGGCTCTAGGGAAGAATCCATTCTTTGCCTTTTCCAGTTTCTGGAGGCCACCCACATTCCTTGGTTTACGGCCCTAAATTACTCAGACTTACACTGCCATTATCATTTTCTTCTTTTACCCAGAAGCCTCTGTTTCCCTCTGCAATTTATAAGGCTTCCTGAAACCATGTACGGGCCCTGGTGTCCTTGTCTTTTGAAGTAAAGCGCTGACTCAAGAGTTAACAATTGGGAAATGTGAAGAGGTAGAAACAATGAATAGCTGTTGAACTGGGGAACTGGTAACATTTTAGACTACAAAACCACAGCATGGAAAGGTTACTGAACTCATGATTCCCTGAAAGATGAAAGCCTGACACAGATTCCTAAGTTGTCTTTACAGGAAGCAGACCTCACTAGATGAAAATTGTTGCTCACAAGCACGTAGACCCCAGACCAGTTAGAACCAGAAGGTTGATGATGCTAACTCCAAATCACTTCCCAACCAACCAGAGGAGGAATGGCCATGATCTGACCTTGCCATGCTCCTTGAATGCTACAGGACTTCTCACTACTCCCTCCAGGGTGGAACACACAGTTCTGAGAGCATTAGCTCACTGTGGCCCCTTTCGTCTGGCAAAGCAAAAAAGCTATTCTTTCTACTTCACTCAAAACTCGGCTTCTGCGTTTCTATTTGGCACCAGTGAACAGAGGCTGAGTTTTGACAACATTCCCATTCATGGAAGTCCTTATAAATTAGTATGGTTTCAGCTAGTTAATCCAGGATCATCTCCCATTCCAAGATCCTTAACTTAATCACATCTGCAAAGTCCCTTTTCCATGTGTAGTGACTGGTTCCAGGCATGAATACTTAGACATCTTGGGGAACTGTTATTTTGCTTACCACAGGTCATCTGGAAATAACCAGAGAAATCTGGAAAAGGAGAAGCTGTACCAATGTCCTTCAGCAGCTCCTGGATTTGTAACCCATACCTTAACAGGTGGATCCCCACAGAGAACGCTTGGGTGGTGAAAAATCACCCTTTGCCCACATCTCCTAATGCTGCCTTGATCTTTGGAGGGGGTTTCAGGGAAGGTCTTCATGGGAGATAGGAGGAATGGAAAAGGTGTTTCTTTAGCTAAAGAATCTGTGTGGTTTAGAGGGGAATTGATAAGCAACCTGACTGCACAGTACAAGTGTAGACTAGCTGGTGTCTTGCTCCTGGGACTTTTGTGTAAACCAAGAAGAATGAAGACTTTCTTATGACTAGGAGCAGGATGGTGATGGGGGGATCTGCTGGGAAAAGGTGGGGCTGTGGTAGTCATCTCAGAAGCTACAGGAAGGCCTTGCTATTGCCTTCTGTTTATCACTGACAACTCTTTTTCCTTTTCTCATGTGTCATTCTTTTATCCTTTGAACTGTTGTGTTGGAGAAGACTCTTGAGAGTCCCTTGGACTGCAAGGAGATCCAACCAGTCAATCCTAAAGGAAATCAGTCCTGAATATTCATTGGAAGGACTGATGCTGAAGCTGAAACCCCAACACTTTGGCCATATGATGCAAAGAACTTACTCATTGGAAAAGACCCTGATGGTGGGAAAGATTGAAGGCAGGAAGAGAAGGGGATGACAGAGGATGAGATGGTTGGATGGTATCACTGACACAATGGACATGATTTTGAGCAACCTCATGGAGTTGGTGATGGACAGGGAAGCCTGGCCTGCTGCAGTTCATGGGGTCACAAAGAGACACGACTGAGCGACTGAACTGAACTGAACTGATTCTTTTATCCTTGCAGTGGAATATCTATTATACATACCATCAGATGGCCACAGGTGAAACAGGCTGTACTCTATGGGTTTCACATATGCCACAAGCTCTGGCCAGGTGGGCTGGGAGAACCTCTGAATGATGCCAGCTGGCCTCAAGCTGCAGAGGTAGTAGGCTCACATGCCCTTCACCTGTCTTATGCTTCCCTGGTCAATATACAATCAAAACACAGTGACAGGAAGAAAAGCCCACTCGTTTGAGGAGATAAATGTCATTAATGTGTCTTCACATTATGTAGGCATTCGGCTTGTTCTTTAAGAAATTTTTCATTGATGTATAATTGTTATATAATATTATATAAGTTATGGGTGTATTATATAGTGATTTATGCTCAGTCGTGTCTGATTCTCTGTGACCCCATGGACTGTAACCTGCCAGGCTTCTCTATCCATGGGATTATCCCAGCAAGAATACTGGAGTGGGTTGCCATTTCTTCCTCCAGGTATTCTTGACCCAGGGATCGAACCCATGTCTACTGCAGATACTGCATTGACAGGCAGATTCTTTACCACTTGAGCCATCTGGGAAGCCAACATAATGATTTCTCAGTCGCTTCAGTTGTGTGCGACTCTTTGTGGCCCTATGGACTGTAGCCCGCCAGACTCCTTTGTTCAAGGGATTATCCAGGCAAGAATACTAGAATGGGTTGCCATTTCCTCCTCCAGGGGATCTTCCTGATCCAGGGATCAAACCGCATTTCCTGTGGCTCCTGCATTGCAGGCAGATTCTTTACTGGTGAGCCACCAGGGAAGCATTAGCTATCTTTAAGGTTATGCTTCATTTGTAGTTATTATAAAATATTGACTATATTCTCCATGGTGTACAATATATCCCTGTATCTTATTTCATGTCTAATTGTTTGTTCCTCTTAATCCCCTACCCCTATATTTACCCTCCCCCTTCCCTTTCCCCACTGGTAACCACAAGTTTGTTCTCTGTATCTGTGAGTCTGTTTCTTTTCTGCTTTATTCACTAGTTGGTTGTATATTTTAGATTCCACATAAAAGTGATATCATACATTATTTGTCTTTCTCCATCTGACTTACTTCACTTATCTTAATACCCTGTAGGTCCATTCATGATGTTGCAAAAAGCAATATTTCATTTGTTTTATGGCTGAGTAGTATCCCAATATGTATATATATATGCTTCCCAGGTGGCACTAGTGATAAAGTATCTGCCTACCAATCCAAGAGACTCAAGAGACATGGATTCAATCCCTGGGTTGGCAAGATACCCTGGGGTAGGAGATGACAACCCACTCTAATATTACCACCTGGAAAATTACATGGATGGAGGCTCCTGGCAGGCTACATTCCATGGCGTTACAAAGAGTCAAACATAACAGCACACAGCCATGCATGTGCGCATTCACACACACACACACACACACACACACACACAACACAGTTTATTTATCCATTCATCTGTTCATGGACACTTAAGTAGCTTCCATATCTTGGATATTATAAATAATGCAGTGAACACTGAGGTGCATCTCTTCAAATTAATGTTCTTATTTCTTTCATATATACACCTAGGAATGGAATATAAACTGGGTCATATGGTAGTTCTATTTTTTAGTGTTTTGAGAAACCTCCATACTGTTTTCCACAGGGACTATACCAATTTGCATTCCCACCAACAGTGTATGAAGGTTCCCTTTCCTCCACAACCTTGCCAACATTTGTTATTTGTACACTTTCTGATGACAGCCATTCTAACAAATGAGGTGATATCTCATTGTGGGTTTTCTGGCCATGTCATACAGTTTGTGGGATCTTAGTTCTATGACTAGGGGTTGAACCCAGGCCACAAAAATGAAAAAAAACAAGTCTTAATCCCTGGACCACCAGAGAACTGCCACTCTCTGTAGTTTTCATTTGCATTTCCCTGATGATTAGCATTGTTGAGCATCTTTTCACGTGCCTGTTGGGCATTTGCATGTCCTGTTTGGGAAGTGTTTATTCAGATCATCTGTTGTTGTTGTTCAGTCACCCAGTCGTGTTGGACTCTTTGCGATCCCATGAACTGCAGCACACAAGACCTCCCTGTCCCTTACCACCTCCTGAAGTTTGCCCAAATTCATGTCCATCTCATTGGTGATACCATCTATCCTTCTGATACTCTGATACCCTCTCATCCTTCTGCCCTCAATCTTTCCCAGCAACAGAGACTTTTCCAATGAATCATCTGTTCACATCAGATGACCGAAATACTGGAGTTTCAGCTTCAGCATCAGTCCTTCCAACAAATATTCGGGATTGATTTCCCTTAAGATTGATTGTTTGGTCTCCTTGCTGTCCAGGGGACTCTCAGGAGTCTTTTCCAGCACCACAGTGGGAAGGCATCAGTTCTTCAGTGTGCTGCCTTCTTTACGGTCCAGCTCTCACAACTTATGTGACCACTGGGAAGACCATAGACTTGACTATATGGACCTTTGTCAGCAGAGTAAGGTTTCTGCTTTTCAACACACTATGTTTTTCTTAGCTTTCCTTCCAAGAAGCAAGTGTCTTCTGATTTCATGGCTGCAGTCACCACCTGCAGTGATTTTAGAACCCAAGAAATAAAGTCTGTCACTGTTTTCATTGTTTCCCCATTTATTTGCCATGAAGTGTTGGGACTGGATGCCATGATCTTAGTTTCTTGAATGTTGAGTTCTAATATTCTGAATATTAACCCCTTATTCATCATTTCATTTGCAAATATTTTCTCCCATTCCATAGGTTGTCTTTTTGTTTTGGCTATGGTTTCCTTTGCTGTGAAAAACTTTTAATTTTATTTCAGTTCAGTTCAGTCGCTCTGTTGTGTCCTACTCTTTGGGACCCCATGAACTGCAGCAGGCCAAGCCTGCCTGTCCATCACCAACTCCCGGAGTCCACCCAAACCCATCTCCAACGAGTTGATGATGCCATCCAGCCATCTCATCCTCTGTCGTCCCCTTCTCCTCCTGCCCTCAATCTTTCCCAGCATCGGGGTCTTTTCCAATGAGTCAGCTCTTCACATCAGGTGGCCAAAGTATTGGAGTTTCAGCTTCAGCATCAGTCCTTCCAATGGACACCCAGGACTGATCTCCTTTAGGATGGACTGGTTGGATCTCCTTGCAGTCCAAGGGACTCTCAAGAGTCTTCTCCAACACCACAGTTCAAAAGCATCAATTCTTCTGTGCTCAGCTTTCTTTATAGTCCAACTCTCACATCCATACATGACCACTGGAAAAACCATAGAGTTGACTAGACGGACCTTTGTTGGCAAAGTAATGTCTCTGCTTTTTAATATGCTGTCTAGGTTGGTCATAATTTTCCTTCCAAGGAGTAAGCATCTTTTTATTTCATGACTGTGATCACCATCTGCAGTGACTTTGGAGCCCAGAAAAATCAAGTCAGCCACTATTTCCACTCTTTCCCCATCTATCTGCCATGAAGTGATGGGACCTATTTAGGTTCCCATTTATTTATTTTTGTTTTTATTTCCTTTGCTTTAGGAGACAGATCCCCACCCTCACCCCAGTAAAATATTGCTACGATTTATGTTAAAGAGGATTCTGCCTATGTTTTCCTCCGGGAGTTTTATCATATCTGATCTTACATTTAGGTTTTAATACATTTTGAGTTTATTTTTTCATATAGGCCTAGAAAATGTCCTAATTTCATTCTTTCACATGTAGCTGTCTAGTTTTTCCAACACCACTTATTGAAGAGGCTGTATTTCTTACGTTGTATATTCTTGCCTTCTTTGTTATAAATTAATTGACCACAATATGTGCAGTTATTTCTGGGCTCTCTATTTTTTCCATTGATCTATGTGTCTGTTTTTGTGCTAGTACCATATTGTTTTGATTACTGTAGCTTTATAGTATAGTCTTAAGTCAAGACTTGTGATTCCTCCAGCTCTGTTCTTCTTTCTTAATATTGTTTTGGCTATTTGGTGTCTTTCATGTTTCCATACAAATTAAGTATTTGTTCTACTTCTGTGAAAAAATTCACTGGTATTTTGATAGGGATTGCTTAGTATCTATACACTGCCTTGGGGAGTATGGTCATGTTAACAACATTAGTTCTCTCAATTCAAGAATACAGTATATCTTTCCATCTGTTTCTTTCATCAGTGTTTTTTTTTTTTTAATAAATTTATTTATTTTAGTTGGGGGCTAATTACTTTACAATATTGTAATAGTTTTTGCCATACATTGACATGAATCTGCCATGGGTTTACATGTGTTCCCCTTCCTGGACCCCCCACCCACCTCCCTCCCCATCCCATCCTTCTGGATCATCCCATTGCCCCGGCCCTGAGCCCTTGTCACATGCATCGAACATGGAATGGTGTTCGGTTTCACATATGATAATATACATGTTTCAATGCTATTCTCCCGGAATGTCCCACCCTCACCTTCTCCCTCAGAGTCCATAAAATTGTTCCATGCATCTGTGTCTCTTATTCTGTCTCGCATATAGGGTTATTGTTACCATCTTTCAAATTCCATATATATGCATTAGTATACTGTATTGTTGTTTTTCTTTCTGGCTCACTTCACTCTGTATAATGGGCTCCAGTTTCATCCATCTCAGTAGAACCGATTCAAATGTATTTTTTTTAATGGCTGAGTAATATTCCATTGTGTGTTTTATAATTTTCTGAGTATAGATCTTTTACCTCTTTGAGTAGATCTATTCAGAGGTATTTTATTCTTTTTGAGGCAATGTAAATGGAATTGTTTCCTTAATTTCTCCTTCTGGTAGTTTGTTTTTAGTGTATAAAAATGCAACAGGTTTCTGTATATTAACTTTATAACTTGTAATTTTCTTGAATTCACTGAATTCATCTAGTAGTTTTGAATTCATTGAATTTGAATGAATTCAATAAATTTGAATGCATTTGAACCCATCTAGTAGATTGAATTCATTAAATTCATCTAGTAGTTTTCTGGTGACATCTTTAGAATTTTCTATGTATAGTATCATGTCATCTGCAAATTGTGACAGCTTTACTTCTTCCTTTCCATCTTGGATTCCTTTTATTTCTTTTTCTTCTCTGATTGCTGTGGTTAGGACTTCCAAAACTAGGTTGAGTAAAAGTGGTGACAGTGAACTTCTTCATCTTGTTCCTAATCTTAGAGAAAATACTTTCATCTTTTTAATTAATTTTTAATTAAAATGTTTTAATTTTTTAAAAATGTTATATTTCTCTAAAGTACTCCTTAGTAACTCCAGATGTACAAATATGTTGCTTTAGTTATATCAGGAAACAGGCATCAATATGTCCTCAAATGTATAGTTGGGCAGAGAGTTCCCTAGAGACTGGACATGGAGTCTTTCCCATGGTGAACAGGAAGTTGGGTAAGTGAAATGGAATATAAATTCCTTCAGGCAGGGGGTCTTTCTGGGGGAAAGAATGTTATATCAGGAACTTATGAAATATTTCTAAAGTCAGATTCTCCCTCTCAAAGAACAAAGCCCTATAGGTTACTAGATCTGAACTTCATTATGCATTTGAGCCCTTTAACAAACTGGCCTTATTCTAAATCCATATTTAGGTAGCAGCTTCTAACTTGGAAAAAGGAATGGCAACCCACTACAGTACTCTTTTCTGGAGAATCCCATGGACAGAGGAGACTGGCAGGCTAAAGTCCATGGGGTCGCAAAGAGTTGGACACAGCTGAGTGACTAACACTTTACACTTTCACTTTCTAATTTCACCTCCCCTGGGATTGTGCCTGAGACAATCTTGTGCACATGACAGCTATGACTTTACTGGACATTGTGAAGCAGGAAGTCTGTGCCCTGGGTAAAGTCCAGGACACTCTAGGCTTGGGGAGCTGAACCTGAGGGACTGAGGTCATGCTTGGTCAGTGTCACTATTTGGGCACCTCTGTGAGCAATTCATATTTGCTTTCTTTTCTTTATATATTTTTTAAAAAAGAAATTCCCCATTATTATCTACACCTCCAAAAGACCTGAGTTATGGAGTACAGAACAGGGAGAGTCCATCTAACTAGCCACACATTCCTTATTAACATGTAGTATGTCAGTCTCAGGGTATCCAAGAGACCAAACTGAATGACCTTAAGACCCTACAGAAGAACAAAGAAGTAGCTGCAGTGTCTAGCAGTGTTTGCCTGTGTCTCGGATAGACCACTGTAACATGATGGTGTCCCCATCTGTCCTACTGAACATCACCATTGAGCCCATCCACACCCTCTTTATGGAATTCCTCCCCATAGAGAAAAGCCCAGTGCAGAAGCTTAGGTTTGCAGCTGTCCTGACCCTGTGGGAAGTTGACTTTGATGGTCCTGCATGACCCTATACAAACCACCTTGCCATTTTTCCTTCCCTCTAATATCGCATATGCTCTGAGAGTTCAGTCTCCACCCTTTCAAATCCAGGATTATTCTCCAATAGTAAAATGCCCATAACTTCATCTAGCCCTATGTCCTCAACATACCTGCAGTACCTAGGGTCTCATCAAGGTAGCTCACTTATGAAAACAAGCTCATTTGGTATTTTAATTTCTTGGGAAAAAAAAAACTGACTTAAAAAAGTATCAGTATAACTCATAGGTTTGGTATTTTGACAATACGGCAAAATTTGTCTGCCGTGCCTTATTAAAGGAGCAAACCAGGTGTATGGGTGGGCCAAGGGGAGAGGGTGACTGCCTGGATGAGTGGACTTAGGGAATAGTGTAAAAACCTATTTCCCTTCTCAGTTGTGCAGAGGCAGTGAGCAGGTGGAAAGGTATTTTTAACTGAGCTCCACTGCATGGGTCTGCTCAAAACTGAAGCTGTTTGCTGAGAGCTGCTTTCTGCACATGCAGAGCTACTTATGGCCCCCATGCCAGTTCATCAACTGTGTAATTCATAAAGATGATAAAACATTTCTATAATGATAGAGAAAAGCACCAACCACTCCAAATCAATCCTCAAAAGAGCACAGAGATAAATCCAATGCTTCCGACTGACATCTGGCTAGTATAATTGAACTCGCCAACAGAACTTTCCATGGTGATAAATGTTGTTTATCTGTTCTGTCCAATATGGTAGCTTCTAGTCACATGTGTTTATTGAGCACTTTAAATGTGTGACTGGGGAACTGAATTTTTAATGTTGTTTAGTTTTAATTAATTTTAACTTAAATAGCCAGGTGTAGCTAGTGGCTATCATACTGTAGAGTGCACAGGTAACGTGGTTTGGCTAATGGCAGCAAAGTCAATGATAATAGCTACAGAATTAAATGTAAGTACTAAAGAATAACTCTCTTGCTAACCCCACATATATATATTTGGGGGATATTCTGTTATTTCTAATTTTAAAATGAGTATACTCAAACTTGATAAATTTTACAAGTTTAATCTAATGCTTTTCACATTGTGCTCGTACTTGGATAAGTGAACAAGTTCATACCTGAAAACTATATTTTAAGCTGGTATAATTTCCAATGGAGATATAATGACACTACCTTTTCCAATGCGAGGCTAATAAAATGCTATTGTGTATTGTGTCTTCTCTTTAAGAAGACTTGATCATCAAAAGAAAAAGAAAAGTTTTTAGAAAATGTTACGTGTTTATAGTATTTCAAAAATAGATAGTTTGAGAGGAGGAAAAATTACTCCTCAGTAACTCCTTATTACTTACTCAGTCACAATTACTTCTGGCAATATAAAAGTTAGTGCTAGTCCCCAGACCTCTGAAAATGTTTTATTTAATCAGTCTGTTGGGGAAAGTTGCATTTTCCTAGCAACAACAAAACAGCACATATGCTTTTCTTTCCAAGGCAATTAGGCATGCACTGAACAAAATTTGTATTATTTATACTATTATATATATATATTTTTTCTGTGGAATGAAATAACAACTCACGTTTATTGAGCACTTGCTAAGTGCCAGGCACTCTTCTTGTGACTTATACATGTTAATTACCTCTAGTCTCATAGGAGCACTGTAATACCAGTTACTATTATTACTCATATTTCATAGTTGGATAAACTGACTGAGAAGTTAGGTAAGTTTCCCAAGGTTATAATACTAGTACAGAAGAAGGCCTCTAGCTTTGTGATTCCATTCACACAAGTTAACCTATACAGTTCCCACTAACTGATTATAATTGCATTAAGTCATGAGAAGGTAAAACTGAAGAAAACATTTTCCCCATGCTATTTCTCTATTCAGAGAAACCGAAAGATAGACTATATAGTAAAGAAGTGCTCAACTTGTTTAAGTTTTTGCAGTTGCATCTCCACATGCATGCATTTTGTCTTTGGTTTTTTGCCCTTTTCAGCAGTCTGTTTCCGTAAGATCTGTCAATCAAATCTGTTGGCCAATAAGGTCTGAGGTAAGTAAATGCTTGAAGAGAGCTACTCACATGTGGCTTGAAGTCTCTAGCATCGACATCACCTGGGAACAGGCTAGAAAATGCAAATTCCCAGAGGTACTGATTCAGAATGGGCTATGGGGGTTACCTTTTGGATCTGGCTTCTTTCCCTTAGCAAAATGCCTTTAGGATTCATCCATGTTCTTGAGTGGAACAGTCGTCCATTTTTACTTATTGAGTAAGTACTTAGGAGCTGGAATGCTTGATTGTAAGGTTAAGTTTATAACAAGTTGTTTTCCAAAGCGGTGCTATTGCTCTGCATCTCCACCAGCGAGGAGTGAGATCTCCTGGTGTATCATTGCCAATATTTGGTATTGTCCTTGTTTGTCTGTCATTCTAATCAGTGTGTACCTCATTGTGGGATTAATTTTCATTTCCCTAATGATGAATATTGCCAACTTTGTCAAATAAACATCTTTTCATATACTTATTTGTGACTCATATTTTATTTGGTGAAGACTTTTCTCAGATGTTTTGCCCAATATCCAAACTTGTGTATTTTATTTGCTTACAGTTGAGTTTTAAGATTTCTTTGTATATTTTAGACATGAGTCCTTTTTTAAAAGTGACTTTTAAAGTGTTTCTCCACTGTGTCTTGTATTTTCACTTGTTTAACAATGTATTCCCCAGAGCTAAGATTTTAATTTTAAAACCTTAGAGTTTCTCAGCTTTTTCTTGTATGGGTCATCACTTTGTTATTGTTATCAGATTTCAGATTTTCTTCTGTTTCTTCTGCAAGTTAGTCATTTAAAATTTTACATTTCAGCCTATGACTCAGTTATATAAATTGTGAGGTATGTTTCAGTTCATTTATTTCCTTGTGTATGTACAATTGTTCCAGCCCCATTTATTGATGACTGTCCTTTGTTCATTAAATTGCTTTAGCACCTTTGTCAAAAATTAGTTGACTATGTTTGTGTGGGTCAATTTCTGATCTATCATTCTTCATAAACTCAGTGGATCATCTGGGTCTTCCCACTTTGCTCTTGTTCAGATTCATTTGGGCTACTCTCTTTGGCTTTCCATATAAAAGGTTTAGCTTGTAAGTATCTATGACAGTTTATTGAGATTTTATTTAAGATTGTGATGTATCTGTAGATCATTGGTAAAGAATTAATATCTTGAACATCTTAAAATTCTTCTGATCTATAAACATTGTACATATCTTCATATAGAATTAAAAATTTTTTCTTTATCAGTGTTTTGCAGTTTTCAGCATAAAAATCCTATTCTTGTTCTGTTCAACTGGTACCTAGATGTGTGTGTGTGTGTGTGTGTGTGTGTATTATTACTGGAAATGCTTTTATTATTTCAAATCCCAATTGTTCAGGCTGGTACTTACCTACTTAAAAACACAGATGACTTGTACATTTGCCATGTATAAAGATGAACTTGCTAAACTGACATTAGTTCTAGTAGCTTTTTTGTAGACTCTTTTGAATTTTTATATACAATTATGCTGCCTGGCAATTAAAAGCATTTTATTTCTTTTTTTGCTTGTTTGCTTTTTTCCCTACCTTATTTCATAGGCTGGGACTTCCAGGACAAGTTTGTCCCAGATTCTGAGAGGTGGAGATATACTGCTTCTTTTACCATTAACCCTGATGTTACTTGTGGGGTTTCTTTCGTGGATAATCTTTATTAACTTAAGGAAGTTTTAATTCCATTTTCTTGTGTTTTTTTTTTTTTAAATCATGAATCAGTACTGAAGTGTATTGAATGCTTTTTCGTGTGAATTAATGAAGATCCTATGGTTTTTCTAATAAGTCTGTTAATAAAGTGAATTTGATTGATTTTAAAATACTAAGCCAGTCTTGCATTATGCACTATTTAATAGTGACATAGTATCCTTTTTAAACATTCTCTCTTCGATTTACTAATAATACTCTCATCTTCCTGTATCTCACTGTGCACACTGTTCATTGAACCCATGGTGGACAAATGGCGGCTGGGGAAGCTGGAAGGAAATTCACAAGCCACAGGAACTGCAGATGCGTTTCTTCTCTCCTGGCTGGTGCAGCAGCCGTAGCAGTAGACACTATATTCTCCTCTCTTGGCCGACCTAATGGACACAACTGTGATGCAGCAGTAATGCCACCACTTTTTAGGTGGAGCCCATATATGCCTACAGCACAAAGTAGCCCTGTAACCAAACAAGTACCTCGTGACACGCATGTGCAGTGCTATAAATGATCTCAGCTGTTACCTAGTCATTTACAAAATGTGTGTCTAGAGAGCTGAACATGTCATCTTTGCTGATTTGCTCTTTCCCTACACTCCACCCCTTCAGGGTCTCTTGCCTCACAATTTTGCACGATAGTCTCTTCTGAGTTAACACTGACCCTTGAATCTACATCTTGCAACAGCAGTGGCTACAATAACAAACAGTTACATCCCCAATACAAGCGAAGCCCAATGCCAGGCATCACCTGGAACTCATGCCGCAGTCCTTGCCCTCTTGCGGCTAGAAGAGCCACCCACCACATGTGGAGTGTCTTTACTTTCCATGGCCAAGTCCAGTCCACAGTCTGTTCTCGTGATATTGCAAAAAAATCCTCCACAGAGGCAACTCCACTCCTACAGAATTTTTATTAAGGACCTGCAAACCCCTCTACCCCCAGGCCCACCCCTTCAAAGAGGGGACTTTTTGTGGCATTCATAGCCCACCCATATGAATCCAAATGCTTTCACACTGCTCTAAATCTGCAAGAGAATCAGAGGTTAGTAGCACATCCCAGGACACAGCCTTTACAGTACACTGTTCTAAACCTAGGACACAGCTTCTGCTGCTGCTGCTGCTAAGTTACTTCAGTCGTGCCCAACTCTGTGTGACTCCATAGACGGCAGCCCATCAGGCTCCCCCATCCCTGGGATTCTCCAGGCGAGAACACTGGAATGGGTTGCCATTTCCTTCTCCAACGCATGAAAGAGAAAAGTGAACGTGAAGTTGCTCAGTTGTGTCCGACTCTTAGAGACTCCATGGACTGCAGCCTACCAGGCTCCTCCGGCCATGGGATTTTCCAGGCAAGAGGACTGCAGTGGGGTGCCATTGCCTTCCAATGCATGAAAGTGAAACTAACTTGCTATAAACAAGGTTGCATTCAGCACCAGTGTCAACCAGGGTCGTTACGCTCTGTACATTAGCTAGTGAACATTAGCTAGTGAACAGCACATTGCAAGTTCTACATGGGGCCGCTGGTCCCTGCTTGGGCTTTTAAGGAGGGCACCTTGATCTGAGCCCTATTCAAAGTGGAAAAGGACATCATCTAAAGGAACATCCTTGAGTGCCATGTAATCTTTTAACTGAACTGCCTGTATCTCTTGCTTCCCAAGATTCTTGCCGCTCTGGTCTCAGTTGCCTCCATAGCTCTAGGAGCAGAGCATTGGGCGTCTATCAGTTTTATTTCTGTTAACTGCTGCTGCCAGCAAATCGGCCCACATTTGCATTCTCGACACCCTGATGGGGCCTTTACCAACTTGGGTTGGGCCCCCTTAGAGGTCTTCACACTTCTAATCTCCTTCGCTTGCCACCATCCCTCCAGTTCTCCCAAGCTAGCCATCATTGGGGTCACCCCATAGAGGCAACACCCCACATGGAGGGCGAGGATAGCAGTCAGGGATTCAAAAGTGGTGGGCAGGGCACGGCATCTCTAATGCCACCAGTAAATGCTTGTCATCTGGGCCCTGGGTATCTGGGTTAAACACTGGCTGCTTCATGCCCAGTGCTCTCACCACTTGGGTCAACCAGCATACGTATGCTATTTACTCACAGTGTCTGGGAGCTCTCCTGCATTTGACCACATGGCAGCATTAATCCATTCCATGAGGTTGTGGGTTTGGTTAGGCGCAATTTGCGTGAGTCACTTAGTGTTCTGCAGTCTTTGTCTCAATGAGGGGTAAGTGCTTATAGATGCCAACTGTTCTAGCTCATCCCCTACACAAGTGGTACTATCCACCCCTGTGTCCCAAAGTTGCAAGAGCCCCTCTGCCAAGGGTTTCCCTTGCTTTTGCCAAAATTGCATACCTATCGACCAACTCTGCCTGAATATATGGTTGATATGTCGTGAATTCAGTCACACTGGGGGCCCCTTGAGGATGCGCCCCCTGGGTCACAGGCTACTCATGTTTCTCTTTTTGCTGTACAGCGGGCCTCATTGCCAAGCAGGGACTTGCAGTCTCATAATGCTCATCCTCACCGTCACTTACCACCTCACTGTCAGAGATGCTGGGTTCTTCAAAGCCATGGGGGCCTCGCTCTAAGGCCGGTATACATTGCTCTGGTTCTTCCAAGTGTCTCTGCGCATTGTGCCCTGGCATGGCATTGCATAGGGCACCATCCATATTCGCCTCCAGGGCAGTCAGGAAGATCCACCCCACGGTGCGGTGGCAGTCCGTGCCGCCTTGTTCTGCAAACAGGAATTCATGCCTCTAACACCTTTTCAATGCTATCTGGTGACCCATCCACCATCAACCAGTCTTCCACCAGAGCCCACACCAAGAGGATTACTGCCACATGGTACCACATGCTATGTGGTAGCCACTGGCTTCCTTCATCCAGTGAGCCTCAGGCTTCCCTGCCTGCTGGATACCCTGCTGCCTCTTCTTCTGTGAAGGTTCAGGCCCCTCTACCTGCTGGGTATCCTGCCGACTATGCCAGTTGTCTTGCTGATCCTGTTCTTGACGCCAATTGATTTTGCTATTCATAGTGTCCACACTGTTCGCTGAACCCAGGGTAGGCAAGGTGCAAGCTAAGAAGATGGAAGGAGGCTCAAGAAGCCGTAGGAACTGCAGACGGGGTTATTCTCTCCTGGCTGGCACAGGAGCCATAGCAACAGACACCCTATAGTCTCTCCTCTCCTGGCTGACCTAACGGACACTGCTGTAAGGTAGCAGTAATGTCGAGGCTTTTTAGGTGGAGCTCATATATGTGTACAGCACAAAGTAGTCCATGACCAAAGGAATACCTCAGGATGCACATGTGCAGTGCTAGAAATGATCTCAGCTGTTACATAGTCATTATTTGCAAAAGGTAGGGTGAGAGAGCCTGAACAGGCCATCTTGGCTAATTTGCTCTTTCCCTACAACTCTGTTGAAGATTTTTATGTTTATGGTGGTGAGGGATTTGGGTTTCTAGTCTTTAGTCTTATGATTTTTTCGGTCTAGTTTGGGTGTTCCCAGGTGGCACAGTGGTAAGAATCTGCTTGCCAATGCAAGAGAGATGCAGGTGACATGGGTTCAATCCCTGGGTTGGGAAAATCCCTGGGGGAAGGAAAAGCAACTCAAACCTAACTAAAGAATCAGCTTTTAGTTTTATTTACTTCCAGTATTTTCTTATTTTCTCCTTCCTTTCTGGAAGGAAATGGCAACTTGCTTCTTACCTGGAAAATTCCATAGACTGAGGAACCTGGTTGACTACAGTCCATGGGATCACAGAGTTGGACATGACTAAGCAACTGAATATGCATGCACCCAGCCTTATAAAATAGGTTGGAAACTGTTTTCTATTTTCTAGAAGAGACTGTATAGAAATTATACTATTTCTTTTTGGAATGTTTGGAAGAGTTTGCTAGTGAAATCATAGACCTCGAGTTTTCCTTATTTTTATTTAGGGAGAAAAAGCATGTTTAACTGAAATTTTTACTTTTAAAAATAGATATAGGACTATGCACATTATCTTTTTTAGCAATTTTTATTGAATTTTATTTTTAAGGAATTAGTCCATTTTGTCTAATTTGTTGAATTTATGGCCACAGTGTTGTTCATAATATTGCCTGCTTGTCTTTTTAAAGTATAAAGGTCGGTTCTAATATCCCCTTTTTTATTTCTGATATTGGAAGTCTGTATTTGGTTTCTTTTTTCTTTGTCTCTATTTTTCCTTTATCAACCTTGTAAAATCTTCTTAAAGAATCAGTTTTTAGTTTTATTGATTCCCAGTATTTTCTTGTTTTCTTCTTTCATAATTTCTGCTCTCATATTTATAATTTGTTACTTCTGTTAAATTTGTATTCATTTTGCTCTTTTCCCCAGCAGTTTCTCTAGGTGGAATTTTAGATAATTGATTTGAGAAATTTCTTATTTTCTATAGTGATGAATCAATGCTATAAATTTCCTTCTAACCATTGATTTAAGTATAGCCCACTAAATTTGACATGTTGTATCTTCATTTTCTTTTACCTAATTAAAAAAAAAATTTCCTTGTGATGTCCTCTTTGATCCTTGAATTATTTAAAAGTGTGTTGTTTAAATATTTGAAGACTTTTTGGTTGCTCTTCTCTTATTGATTTCTAGTTTAATTCTATTATGATCTGACACATACTATGAATGATTTCTGTTCTCTTAACTTCGTCATGGCTTATTTTGTGTCCCAGAATCTGGTCTGTCTCAGTTGAGTGATCTGTGTGCATTTGAGAAGAAGTTTTCCACTGTTGATGTGTGCAGCGCTCTGCAAATCACAGTTAAGTCTAGTTGGTGATTGTGTTTGTATAACTTTAAAGAAGGGCCATCCTCAAGTCCTCTCACTTGCCTTTCCTTAGGGAGGTGACATCTACCCCCGGTTTAAATGCCTCCTTTTCTCTGTCCACTCGGGAGGAATATGCTTGTTCTGCTCCTTCTAGTGATCTATTTAGCTTCTTATCACCAAGTCTTTCTTTTCTCCTCACCCAGCAGACAAAGTCCAGGCCCTTCCCACAGGTGATCTAGCTTTTTATCTCTGCCTGTGTCCATATTATTCACTCATTTTGGTCATCTCATCACTCAGCAAATATTTATTGAGTGACTGCTGCATGCCAGGCTGAGAATAATGTCATAAACAAAAGAGAACAGAAACCCCTACCCTCAGAGAAGTTGTGTTTGTGGTTCTACTTCATCATCTGTCTGTGAGGTAATCAGATAACACAGCTACAATTGACCCATCTTCTAGTTAGGATGCCAATATTATAGGGCACCTTCTTGTGAGATTGATATAGTCTTTCTAGGAAATGCAAGCAGGGAAAGGCCAGTAGAGGAACATTTGTGGTTTCTTCCTCTGAGCTGAACCATGGGAGAACTCAAGGGGCCTGCCGCCATACTCCTGGAGATGAAGAAGCTGCTGGGCACCGTCTGCGTGGTGTCTCTGCCCTGCCCCAGGTCATCAGCATCACACCAGAAGGATCTTGTGCACATGTCTGGGGCCGGGCTTTTTTTTTCTCTTTTTAGGATATTTTATATGATTTTTGGCATATCTTTTACATGATTTGCCACTAACTATCAATTTCATAAAGCAGTATGTATTTAGACCTCAAATTCCTCTTAGTATAATCTGGCTGGTGCCAGGGAACTCTGCTCAATGTTATGTGGCAGCCTGGATGGTACGGGAGTTTGGGGGAGAATAGATACATGCATATGTATGGCTGAGTCCCCTGAAACTATCACAACATTGTTAATTGTCTACACTCCAACATAAAACAAAAAATTTTTACAAATCTGGCTGATGCCTGGTTAAGTAGCTTATTCAGTAGATGTGGACTGAGAATTATTTCTACATCCTATTTGTATAGTGCTTTGAAATTTTCAAAGTGCTTTCACATAGATAATACTATTTCACCTTAGTGGCAATTATGTGAGCTACTACTTGTTAATATCCTTACTGACACTTTGAGCAGCAGCCACAAAAGCAGGTCCCTTGAATTTATTAAATAAGAACAGAGTCCTCATGAGTCTGTTAAGAACTGTTTGCTATAGTCTTGTGGGTCTTATGGACACAAGCTCCATTGGTTTTAAGAGCTACACATTTTGGTGTCTTGTCCATCGGGCAGAAGTCTTAAAATTTGAGGTTCTACATCCCAAAGCTTTGTTCCTCAGGGAGAATTTGGGAGTTGTGATTTTGCTCCTCATCACATGCTGCTGTGCAGAGCATGGGGTTGTGGAGAGACTGTGTCTCTGAGTGTTTTGATATAGGTTTTTTTTTTCTTGTTCCCCTGATGTGTAGGAATCACTCAGCTAGTGTCTGGGTTTCTTTCCAAGAGAACTGTTCTGTATGTAGCTGTTTATTTGGTTGTCCAAAGGAGGAGATTTCAGTCTGAATTTGGCAATAAGGAATTCATGATCCAAGCCACAGTCTGCTCCCGGTCTTGTTTTTGCTGACTGTATAGAGCTTCTCCATCTTTGGCTGCAAAGAATATAATCAATCTGATTTCAATGTTGACCATCTGGTGATGTCCATGTGTAGAGTCTTCTCTTGTGTTGTTGGAAGAGGGTGTTTGCTATGACCAGTGCATTCTCTTGGCAGAACTCTATTAGCTTTTGCCCTGCTTCATTCTGTATACCAAGGTCAAATTTGCTTGTTATTCCAGGTGTTTCTTGAGTTCCTACTTTTGCATTCCAGTCCCCTATAATGAAAAGGACATCTTTTTTGGGTGTTAGTTCTAGAAGGTCTTGTAGGTCTTCAGAGAACTCTTCAACTTCAGCTTCTTTGGCGTTACTGGTTGAGGCATAGACTTGAATTACTGTGATATTGAATGGTTTGCCTTGGAAATGAACAGAGATCATTCTGTCATTTTTGAGATTGCATCCATGTACTGTATTTCAGACTCTTTTGTTGACTATGATGACTACTCCATTTCTTCTAAGGGATTCTTGCCCACAGTAGTAGATATAATGGTCATCCGAGTTAAATTCACCCATTCCAGTCCATGTTAGTTCACTGATTCCCAGAATGTTGATGTTCACTCTTGCCATCTCCTGTTTGACCACTTCCAATTTGCCCTGATTCATGGACTTAACATTCCAGGTTCCTATGCAATATTGCTCTTTACAGCATCGAATCTTGCTTCTATCACCAGTCCCATGCATAACTGGGTGTTGTTTTTTGCTTTGGCTCCATTCCTTCATTCTTTCTGGAGTTATTTTTCCACTGATCTCCAGTAGCATATTGGGCACCTACCGACCTGGGGAGTTCATCTTTCAGCGTCATATCTTTTTGCCTTTTCATACTGTTCATGGGGTTCTCAAGGCAAGAATACTGAAGTGGTTTGACATTCCCTTCTCCAGTGGACCACATTCTGTCAGACCTATCCACCATGACCTGTCTGTCTTGGGTGGCCCCACATGGCATGGCTTAGTTTTACTGAGTTAGACAAGGCTGTAGTCCATGTGATCAGATTGGCTAGTTGTCCGTGAATGTAGTTTTAGCCTGTCTGCCCCCTGATCCCCTCTCTCAGTGCCCACCTTCTTACCTGGGTTTCTCTTACCTTGGATGTGGGTTCTCTCTTCACTGCTGCTTCAACAAAGCACAGCCACCGCACCTTACCTCTGACTCGCGGTAGCTCCTCCCCGCCGCGCTCATTGCACCGCCGCAGACCATTCAGGTATGACCTAAATCAAAACCCTTATGATACAGTAGAAGTGAGAAATGGATTTAAAGGACTAGATCTGATAGACAAAATACCTGATGAAATATAGATGAAGGTTGGTGACATTGTACGGGAGACAGGATTCAAGACCATCCCCAAGAAAAAGAAATGCAAAAAAGCAAGATGGCTGTCTGAGGAGGCCTTACAAATAGCTGTGAAAAGATGGGAAGCAAAAAGGAAAGGAGAAAAGGAAAGATATACCCATTTGAATGCAGAGTTCCAAAGAATAGCAAGGAGAGATAAGAAAGCCTTCCTCAGCAATTAATGCAAAGAAATAAAAGAAAACAACAGAATGGGAAAGACTAGAGATCTTTTCAAGCAAATTAGAGATACCAAGGGAACATTTCATGCAAAGATGGGCTCAATACAGGACAGAAATGGTAGGGAACTAACAGAAGCAGAAGATATTAAGAAGAGGTGGCAAGAATACACAGAAGAATTGTACAAAAAAGATCTTCATGACCCAGACAATCACGATGGTGTGATCACTCACCTAGAGCCAGACATCCTGGAATGTGAAGTCAAGTGGGCCTTAGGAAGCATCACTACGAACAAAGCTAGTGGAGGTGATGGAATTCCAGTTGAGCTATTTCAAATCCTGAAAGATGACGCCGTGAAAGTGTTGCACTCAATATGCCAGCAAATATGGAAAACTCAGCAGTGACCACAGGACTGGAAAAGGTCAGTTTTCATTCCAATCCTAAAGAAAGGCAATGCCAAAGAATGCTCAAACTACTGCACAATTGCACTCATCTCACACTCAAGTAAAGTAATGCTTAAAATTCTCCAAGCCAGGCTTCAGCAATACATGATCCATGAACTTCTAGATGTTCAAGCTGCTTTTAGAAAAAGCAGAGGAACCAGAGATCAAATTGCCAACATCCGATGGATCATTGAAAAAGCAAGAGAGCTCCAGAAAAACATCTATTTCTGCTTTATTGACTATGCCAAAGCCTTTGACTGTGTGGATCACAATAAACTGTGGAAAATTCTGAAAGAGATGGGAATACCAGACCACCTGACCTGCCTCTTGAGAAATCTGTATGCAGGTCATGAAGCAACAATTAGAACTGGACATGGAACAACAGACTAGTTCCAAATAGGAAAAGGAGTATGTCAAGGCTGTATATTGTCACCCTGCTTATTTAACTTATATGCAGAGTACATCATGAGAAATGCTGGGCTGGATGAAGCATAAGCTGGAATCAAGATTGCCAGGAGAAATATCAATAACCTCAGGTATTCAGATGACACCACCCTTATGGCAGAAAGTGAAGAAGAACTGAAGAGCCTCTTGATGAAAGTGAAAGAGGAGAGTGAAAAAGTTAGCTTAAAGCTCAACATTCAGAAAACTAAGATCATGGCATCCAGTCCCATCACTTCATGGCAGATAGATGGGAAAACAGTGGAAACAGTGGCTGAGTTTATTTTTCTGTGCTCCAAAATCACTGCAGATGATGACTGCAGCCATGAAATTAAAGACACTTACTCCTTGGGAGGGAAGTTATGACCAACTAGATAGCATATTAAAAAGCAGAGACATTACTTTGCCAACAAGGTCCGTCTAGTCAAGGTTATGGTTTTTCCAGTGATCATGTATGGATGTGAGAGTTGGACTATAAAGAAAGCTGAGCACTGAAGAATTGATGCTTTTTAACTGTGGTGTTGGAGAAGACTCTTGAGAGTCCCTTGGACTGCAAGGAGATCCAACCAGTCCATCCTAAAGGAGATCAGTCCTGGGTGTCCATTGGAAGGACTGATGTTGAAGCTGAAACTCCAATACATTGGCCACCTGACGTGAAGAGCTGACTCATTGGAAAAGACCCCGATGCTGGGAAAGATTGAGGGCAGGAGGAGAAGGGGATGACAGAGGATGAAATGGCTGGATAACATCATCGACTTGATGGACATGGATTTGGGAGGACTCCAGGAGTTGGTGATGGACAGGGAAGCCTGGCGTGCTGCAGTTCATGGGGTCGCACAGAGTCAGACACGACTGAGTGACTGAACTGAACTGAAAGGAGGAGATGAGTCCAAGAGCCTCCTAGTTTGCAATCTAGAACCAGGAGTTCATTGAATTTCATGGTTACTTACATAGCTCACTAGTGCTTGTCAATCTTGCTCTGGCCGTGCTTCAGGCAGGTTGTTAGTGTGAAGATTTCTGTCTGTGATTTCTAGTCTCCTTCAAAAGTGGCCAAACATCATCACTGTTGGAGAGGAAGAAAAATTTCCTTACCTTTCTAGGTTGTTAAGGCTGGCCTAATAATTAAATTGACATGAGACAGATTGACAGAAGAAAACTGAATAAAAGTTCAATAACATGTGTCCATGAGAGAGACCCAGGAAAACTGAGTAGCTCTCTAAATGCGCAGAACCCTCACCTTACAAACCGTCTTCAGATAGAGATAAAAAAGGAGGTTGGGGTAGAGTTTTGAGACATCAAAGAGGAAGAAGGCAATTTACATGGAGATAGAAAAGCAAATATTTGGTAAATAAATTTTTTTTTGGCCAGCAGAGACAACGGGACACAGAGTGTACTCTGATCTCTAAGAGTTTCCCCACCACACATAGCCCATATTCTTTGCAGACATCTCTGGTGATCATTCTATTCTTCTAAGAGCCCTGTTATCTAAATTCTTTTCAGGCAGTTAGAGGGAAGGTCAAAGTTTCTTTCTAAGTCCTTTGGACCCTGGTTGTTTTTAGCTAAAAAAATTCTGAATGCCAGGGATGTTTTAGAGTGTTATTCCCCTACCCCACCCACTGGACTGTACTACTTCAGATCCTCTTGCCCTCTCTGCCTCCAGCTGCCTCCTGCACAGTCCCAGCCCTGCTGTCTCAGAGGCAGGGACTTCACATAGGCACCTCATTCTATACCTTCACTGATTTGTCTACTGATGCTGAGGCCTCAGATTCCATGGAATGTGCTCTAAAGTCATGTCTGTGACACTGGAAACTCAAGAACATCAAAGGACTATCAGGATGACCCTCTGACTAATGGAAGGTGAGGATCTGTTCACCTGTCCTTTTTCCTTCCTCCCATTTGGGTGGCCCTGAGATGCAGGCAGTCTCAGCAGACAGGCCCGCAAAGTTGAACAGTCAGCTGTTACTTGTACCAAGTGGCCAGTTCTCCCTCCTTCTCTCCTTGAATTGTGTTCTTTAGACGGCAATGTGTAACTTTTGCCTCTGGCTTTGCTTTCCAGCTAAGATGTCATTCTTCCCCAGCAAGCATAGACTTGTATAAGTGAGACACCAAGGGCTACGCTAGAGAAGAAAGATTAAACAAAATATCCTTTAAAAAAGCCCAGCGTCTATGGTTTCTACCCCTCTGTGTCTCACTGCTCTTTTTACACTGCCTCATTTTTAAATAGCCGCTGTAGGAAGCATCTCAAGGAAAACAAGATCTAAATTGTACCTTACTGAAATGGGGCCCAAGTATTTCAATTTTTACCATTGACAGAGAAGCCTAGAAAGCAACATTTTTAAAAAAAAAAAAATGCATTCAATTAAAGAGAGTCAGTTAGGCAAGATGAGTAAATTTTAGAAATCTGCCATTTAATATAGTGTCTGTAGTTGATAATACTGTGTCGGTCATTTAAAGGCTACAACAAAGGTAAATCTCATGTTAAGTGCACTTAACACATTATTAAAAAATGCAGGGAATGAACATTTTGGAAATTACCTAGACTGTGGTGATGGTTCCACAAATGTATACATACATTCAAACTAATCAAATTGAATACATTTAATATGTGCAGTTTTTTGTGTATCAATTATACCTCAGTGAAGTTATTAAAATAATGATAATAATAATAAGGGGAACATTGTACTGGGAGAGGGGATACTTGCAAAATTTGTACAGTATCCACTCAATTTTTAAAACTGTAAACCTAAATGGCCCTAAAAAATAAAATCTAGTGATTTTGTTTTTGAAAGAACCAGCTGTCCCAGGTAGATGTGAGTGAAAAGTTAAGTCAGAGGCTGACAGTCAAAAGGTAAGAAAGTATAGCCTAAACCAGAAAGAAGATGTGAGAATCTGGACTTCCAGGGATCAGTTCCAAAGATGGAGTGATGATAATGTGCAGTCAGAAAGGTGTCACGACAGGACGGAGAAAGAACTGCAGGGCTGACTAGTAGAAAAATAGTATAAAAATAGCAGAGAAAATGGAAAGAAAAGCTTCTTGCAAGCAGACTGCCTTTTCATCTCAGGAAAGCAGCTTACAGTAGAAATAGGAGAAAAGACAAAAAAACCGAAACAGCTCTTTAAAGAGTCCTTCCATCTTAGAGGCACTTTTGAAATGCAACTTCCTATTCAGAGCTCATCTTGCCAGACATCTGTCTTTTCATGTTTTCCGTTGTTCACTGGTCCTGTGTGTGGCAAATGAGACCTATTGTGTAGGGCTGGAAGATATCAGAGGCAAATGTAAGTCTGCTGTTTTTTCTGCAGAGAAATACGTGAGCTGTGTTTTCCCTGTTGAGCATGAAATGTCAGCAGGATGGGGAGGGTGTTGTAACTCCTAGCATGACCTCTGACATCACAGACTGATTTCCAGTCTTTGGCCTATTTCAATCATTGAATTTAACAAAATTATTTGGAGACTGACATAGATTAGCTAAAAAAAGATTCTACTAAATATAACACTGAAAGTTGAAAAGTGTTAGTCACTCAGTCATGTCTGACTCTCTGCGACCCCATGGACTGCAGCCTGCCAGGCTCCTCTGTCCACGGAATTCTGTGGCAAGAATACTGGAGTGGGTATCCATTCCCTTCTCCAGGGAAGCTTCCTGACTCAGGAATCGAACCCAGGTCTCCTACATTGCAGGCGGATTCTTTACCATCTGAGCCACCAGGGAAACCCAAATAGAACACCACTGAATCTAATAAAAGGGGTAGGGGAAAGTGACGGCGAAGGCAACGGCACCCCACTCCAGTACTCTTGCCTGGAAAATCCCATGGACGGAGGAGCCTGGCGGGCTACAGTCCATGAGGTCACTAAGAGTCAGACACAACTCAGCGGCTTCACTTTCACTTTTCACTTTCATGCATTGGAGAAGGAAATGGCAACCCACTCCTGTGTTCTTGCCTGGAGAATCCCAGGGATGGGGGAGCCTGGTGGGCTGCCGTCTATGGGGTCACACAGAATCAGACACGACTGAAGTGACTTAGCAGCAGCAGGGGAAAGTGGACACATAATATATAGTGGCAGTTATGTGTTGAGCACTAATTATTTGCCAGAACTCACTCTGCCAAGTGCATTTCATATCAACCTTGGAGGTAAACACTATTGTCAACCTTTGTTAAACATAAGAGAATGGACTTTGAGAGATGAGCCACGTGCTGACCATCACGTGAGGGAAAAGAACAGAGATGAGAAAACAGTATACCATAGTGCCCCACAAGGTGCTCAGGGATGGTACTGGTGTCCTGTGGCTTACAGGTACTGTGTCTAATCCACATAAAACCTTGCAAGGCAAGGGCTTATTTTTTACTAATGAGAAATCAGAGTCTCAATAGCTGATAAGTTTATCCAAGGTGACACAGTTAACAAGTAGACAAGTCAAAATCTAAACACAAACCAACTGGACTCTAGAATGTAGGGCATCCTTATTTGTTTGTTCTGTTTTTGTTTTTAATGTATTGAACACACATTTGTCTGCCTGATGCACAGTGAACCCAAACAAATCTAAATGTTGGAGTGTGGAGCTCAGAAAGGTTTATTGCAGGGCCATGCAAGGAGATGCATGGCTCATGCTCACCCCCAAAACGCTGAACTCTCCAAAGCATTTCAGCAAAATATTTTAAAAGGCAAGGTAAGGGAGGGGCATGGTTGGTTGTTGCAAACTTCTTAGTGCTGGAATCCTTTGTTCTTGCAGCTGTCCTCATAGGTCAGGTCACAATGATCCTGTAAACCTACAACAAGACAAATGCTTCTGCAATTTGCATTTCTATATGAATGAACTATTAGATATCAGGACCCTGAGAATAGGTTATTCTAATATTTTAGGCTATAGACAGCATGCCTTTACAAAAGGTGCAGAGTTAGTATGATTAAGGTTAGAGCTAAAGAGCGAGAGAGCACAGGTTAGAGCTAAAGAGTAGGTTCACAATGGAGCCAGATTTGTTCTTCCCTACTACAGTACTAGTTTGAGCATTCTTTGGCATTGCCTTTCTTTGGGATCGGGATGAAAACTGACCTTTTCCAGTCCTGTGGCCACTGCTGAGTTTTCCAAATTGGAAGGAAAGTTATGACCAGCCTAGATAGCATATTAAAAAGCAGAGACACTACTTTGCCAACAAAAACCAGTTCATCTTAAAGGAGATCAGTCCTGGGTGTTCACTGGAAGGACTGATGTTGAAGCTGAAACTCCAATACTTCGGCCACCTCATGCGAAGAGTTGACTCCTTGGAAAAGACCCTGATGTGGGGAAGGATTGGAGGCAAGAGGAAAAGGGGATGACAGAGGATGAGATGGCTGGATGGCATCACCGACTCGATGGACATGAGTTTGGATAAACTCTGGGAGTTGGTGATAGACAGGGAGGCCTGGCGTGCCTCATGGGGTCACAAAGAGTCGGACACGACTGAGCAACTGAACGGAACCGAACTACACTACTATCATTATGGGTATGTAGCTTTCAATATATCACTGGTTGTTGAAGTTCAAAATGTATTTGTGCTCTTTGTGCTCTTTTCTGTCTGCTCTTAGACAAGTAGGCATATAATTTTAGTGCTCTGTCTAGAGTTACCCAAACAAACAAACAATGGTCATTTAAACAGTTAAGCACAGTGAATCTAACATTGCTTGTCAGTTTGTCTCCCAGAAGACTTCCTACAAGGTAGAAAGTGGTGTAACCATGTATTTTTGTGTTTGTGAGTGCATGGGAAAACAAGTTTCTGAAGGAAAGAACTGGGGGATCAGTAGAGAAACTGATTCCCTGAGAGTGGGATCCTAGAAAAAATAGCTTCAGGAAGCCAAGAATCACTGGTGAGTTGCTGTCCTACTACTTACTACACTACACCTACCAGTTAAGGTTCTCTGTATTATCAGCGGATTAGAACCACAGGGTCATGATTTGTCTTTGTCTGTCCTGGAAAGAATCTCAGATATAATTTAACTTACCTCCCTCATTCTTCAGATGAGAACATTGAGATGCTGAAAAGTTAAATATCTAGCTAAGTTCACATGTTTTGAGTGAGGAAAAAATGAAATAGAATTTCTCTGTTATAGGAGAGAAAAAAAATCTGACTATATGAATCCATTTCTTTTACTTTAACCTTTGTATTATACTGTTTTTGCTACAAGTTAATCACTAAAAGAATGTTGCCTATAGCCTGAAATATACAGGATAGCCCATTCTCAAAGCTCTGATCTTTAAATGTATGATACTTTTCCATTCATAAAGAGATAAAAAGTTGCAGAAAAGAGAATAGCAGTTCTCTTGTTGGAGGTTTACAGGAACATCATAACCTGACCTAGTGGACAGCTGTAAAAACAAAGAATTCCTACCCCAAGAAGTCTGCAACAACTAACCACATCCCTCCCCCACCTTGCCTTTAAAAATGCTTTACTGAAACCCTTTGGGGAGCGTGGGGTTTGGAGCAGGGGCTTGAGCCACCCATCTGCTTGCACGGCCCTACAATAAACCTTCCTGTTTCAATCTGTGATGCTTCAGTTTGTCTGGTTTCACACTGCATCTGGCACAGGAACTTGCATTTGGTAACACCTCTTTCCCAATATTTTATCAGTATTTCACCCAGTTTTTCGGCCTGGAGTCCGGGGGCTGCCAACTCTGATGGTTTTGCAGACTCAGTAGACAGCTGCCCTGAGGTCTGTGGTGATGAAAGCAGGAGGTGCATGGAGGAGTGTGGGTCTGAAAGTGTCTACTTCCCACCCAGAACCTTTCCCTCCCGCTAAGCAGAGGGCTCTTCCTCTACTCACCCTGGGGGTATGCCCCACACTCACTTTGATGCAACTGACACGGAATAACTTAATTCCTGTCAATATCACCCATCTTCTAACACAAAATCTGAGACAGAATCTTGGAAACTAACATTCAGAGAGCATGTCTTATATTCAAGACAGTAGCCTAGTACTTTACAGACTTACATCGTCCTATTTAATCCCTTTAATGACATTGTATGGGATAGTCAGGAAGCAACAGTTAGAACTGGACATGGAACAACAGACTGGTTCCAAATAGGAAAAGGAGTACGTCAAGGCTGTATATTGTCACCCTGCTTATTTAACTTATATGCAGAGTACATCATGAGAAACACTGGGCTGGAGGAAACACAAGCTGGAATCAAGATTGCTGGGAGAAATATCAATAACCTCAGATATGCAGATGACACCACCCTTATGGCAGAAAGCGAAGAAGAACTAAAGAGCCTCTTGATGAAAGTGAAAGAGGAGAGTGAAAAACTTGGCTTAAAGCTCAACGTTCAGAAAACTAAGATCACGGCATCAGATCCCATCACCTCATGGGAAATAGATGGGGAAACAGTGGAAACAGTGTCAGACTTTATTTGGGGGGGCTCCAAAATCACTGCTGATGGTAACTGCAGCCATGAAATTAAAAGACCCTTATTCCTTGGAAGGAAGGTTATGACCAACCTAGATAGCATATTTAAAAGCAGAGACATTACTTTGCCAACAAAGGTCCGTCTAGTTAAGGCTATGGTTTTTCCAGTGGTCATGTATGGATGTGAGCGTTGGACGGTGAAGAAAGCTGAGCGCCGAAGAATTGATTCTTTTGAACTGTGGTGTTGGAGAAGACTCTTGAGAGTCCCTTGGACTGCAAGAAGATCCAACCAGTCCATCCAAAAGGAGATCAGTCCTGGGTGTTCATTGGAAGGGCTGATGTTGAAGTTGAAACTCCAATACTTTGGCCACCTCATGTGAAGAGTTGACTCATTGGAAAAGACCCTAATGCTGGGAAGGATTGGGGACAGGAGGACAAGGGGATGACAGAGAATGAGATGGCTGGATGGCATCACTGACTCGATGGACATGGGATTGGGTAGACTCCAATAGTTGGTGATGGACAGGGAGGCCTGGTGTGCTGCGATTCATGGGGTCGCAAAGAGTCGGACACGACTGAGTGACTGAACTGAACTGAACTGAACTGATGGGATAGTGATTATCTCTGACCTGTGGTGGAGGAAGCAGGTTCACAGAAGTCCAGTGATGGCTCTTCCTTGTCAGAAAGTGAATGAATGGAGGTCTGTGTGACTCCAAAGCCCAGACATCTTAAGTATTTAGTTAGAACCATAGTCTCCTGATGGAACAGCCCAACAAGCAAGTACAGTACCTTTCCCCAAATTTGTGATTTACAGCCAAGGTAGTCGAAGATTTTTCTTTTCTGTTTTTAATTAGAGGACTAATGTTAGAGAATAAAACTGCAAAATGGAAACCCTAGCTGGTAAGTCCATGGAAAATCGATACTTAGGCTGCATCTATATATCTACTGTCAACATTCAGAGAGCCTAGATTAATAGAGCAAATAGAGAGGTGGTGATTACCCAGGTAACAAAATCTCCATTATGCCTGCTTGAGGAGAAAATGGAAAGCTCCAGCATCTGTCAGGTTCAACCAGAGTTCATTGAGGATAGAAAGCATTTCATACTCTCTCTTTATTTTTTTTCTTAATATCAGAACTACAGAATGAACTCAAATCACCTAGTGTCAGGGTGCCCAGTGGCTCAGAGCTCCCACTAGGGTCCAGGAAACAACTTGGGAGTGACTCAGCAGCGCCCAAATGGCATCTTGGGGTCAAATTAGAATTATTGCCATGAAAAAGCAAAGGATTGCCAGAAATCTTAACATTTCACTAACCCAAATTTATCTCCCAATTTGAGACTCACATTTAAAGGAACTCATTAACATTGGAGTTGTCTTCAATAACCAAAGTCATCTGACCATTTTTCAATTGTCCTTTTTGGCTAACTAGATGAAGAGATAGTCTCCATAAACGTTAAGTTTTTCTTATCTTTTTGGCCAGAACAATTACGCAAATCCTCCCACATGAAAAGAATAGCAGTTCTATTTCAGTGTTTATTGAAGCCTTTCCCCACCCCACCCCTAATGGCCTTTCACCCTGCTGTCCCTTGGTTTGATAATATCTTGCCATACTTATCTTTTTCTAAAATTAAAATACATTGGATCTATATATAATCTTGTGTAAGTTTAAAGTGTACAACATGTTGATTTTATACATGCGTATATTATAATGTGATTGCCATTGTGATAATTAATACCTTTATCATGTTACATAATTATCTTTTCTTTTTAGTGGTCGGAATACTTTAAGTTCTACTCTTTTAGCTAGTTTGATGATTATAATACTATATTGTTGTCTATATTTGCTATGCTGTGTATAAATCTCTAAGACTTATTTGCTACCTGCTGCAAATTTGTACCCTTAAACAACATCTGCCCTATCCCTCCACTCCCCATTCCCTGGTGACCACCATTTTATTGTTTTTATGAGTTTGGCTTTTTTAGAAAGCACACACTGGTGGCATCATACAATATTTGTCTTCCTCTGATTCATCTCCCTTGGCATAATGCTCTCAAGGTCCATCCACTTTGGTACAAATGGCAGGATATCCTTCTTTCTTATGACTGAGTAATATTCCACTTGCTCAACAGGCGCATGAAAAGAAACTCAAACTTATGAATCATCAGGGAAATGCAAATCAAAACGACAATGAAATATCACCTCACACCTGTTAGGATGGCCATCATCAAAAAGATATATTGACAGATAAGTTATTGGAGAGGATAGGAAATTCTAGTGCACTGTTGGTGGGAATGTAAACTGGAACAAGCACTATCAAAAACAATATGGAAGTGCTTCAAAAAAGTTAAAAATAGATCTATCATATCACCATGCTTTTTAAAGGCATATAGGCACATAACGACAAGCCTAGACAGTGTATGAAAAAGCAGAGACGCTACTTTGCCAACAAAGGTCCGTCTAGTCAAAGCTATGGTTTTCCCAGTAGCCATGTATGGATGTGAGAGTTCGACCATAAAGAAAGCTGAGTGGTGAAGAATTGATGCTTTTGAACTGTGGTGTTTTGAACTGAGAGTCCCTTGGACTGCAAGGAGATCCAACCAGCTAATCCTAAAGGAAATCAGTGCTGAATATTCATTGGAGTGACTGATTCTGAGGCTGAAGCTCAAATACTTTGGCTATCTGATGTGAAGAGCTGACTCATTGGAAAAGACCCTGAAGCAGGAAAAATTGAGGGCAGGAGAAGGGGATGACAGAGGATTAGATGGTTGGATGGCACCACTGACTCAGTGGACGTGAGTTTGAGCAGTCTTTGGGAGATGGTGAAGGACAGAGAAGCCTGGCATTCTGCAGTTCATAGGGTCGCAGAAAGTCAGACACAACTGAGCGACTGAACAACAACAATAGACAGATAATTGTACCCAAAAGGTAGTGTTTTGTGTTGTTTCCTTTTTTCAGATACTTCTGCAATATGTTTTTCTCACTCAAAAGGATGTTTTGAGATTTGTTTATTCCTTATCATGTAAGGAATGATGTTCATTCTACCTTATTATGTACAACTGCAACAGTATATTCTCTAGCATGCATTATATATTCCATTATTAGTATTTTCCAATTTTTTATTTTTACTCTTCACAAACAAGACTCTGAAAGCCACCCTTGGCCATGCCTGCTTGTTTGTAATTTGTGTTCTTATGATTGTGTGGTAGGTTGTGTTCTAACCATTCCCACATCATTTTTATCCTGCCCCTGCCATGCCTCCTAGCAAGGACATTACATTTCCTGTCTCATCACTGGCCTTGGACACATGGTGGTTGTCACATCAGAATGGATGCTCTGGCCACGGCAGTATTGTCCAGCTCTCCGTGCTGCCTTGGGAACAGCTCATCTGAGATTAGGGCTGCTTCTCCTCCACCTGAAGTTCCAGAATGGGAGCACATGCAGAGAGGACCAGAGCTGACCTCCAACCCCCATATTGGGGAACAGAGAAAGAGATGTTTATTGCTCTCCCATGCTTATATATTGGAGCCATTCAAAATTCCTTGGTGGCTCAGACTGTAAAGAATCTGCCTGCAATGCAGGAGACCTGGGTTTTGATCCCTGGGTTGGGAAGATTCCCTGGAGAAGGGAATTGCTACTCACTCTAATGTTCTTGCCTGGAGAATACCATGAATAGAGGAGCCTGGTGGACAACAGCTCATGGGGTCACAAAGAGTTGGACATGACTTTTCAAAAGCATACATAGCACAAGCTGAAAAATGCAACAGAATTTTGAGGAGTAAAAGGGTTGAGTCATAAATTTAAGTTGATTCCATAAATAGTTTGAAGTGGAATATTTTTCACCTAGTATTCTAGATTCTGGGGATTGCAGCAGTTAGCAGCAGTGAAGAAAATCAAGTTCCCACTGTGAGGTACTTATGTTTTGCACATTTTATAAAATTTTACATTTTAATAGATACTGCCAAATTGCCCTCCTCCCTTCTATTTATTTGTAAAGCAAGAAAAAGGAAATTTAGGGTGCATATTCCTCCCATTTTGCTTCTCTTCTGTTCTCTAATCTCCAAAGAAATGTTTTCACTCTGAACTTGGAACAAAAAGCACTAACCCTCACCCTAGAAGTCAGTCTGGCTGCTGGCGCTCCACTGCAACATCGTCTCCCAGCATAGCCTTGCTTTGACTCCTCGACATGAGGGTATGGCTCTGGCTTCACTCACACCAGGGAGATATAGAGGATTATGGAAGGTCGTGTCGACCCCACCATGAAGCCTGAAGTAGGAGCAGGATTTTCTTTGCTTGCATCACCATGGTGGGCCATGGATCTGATGGGGCTCAAGGCAGTGGAGAGGGTGGGGTGAGCAGGGAGAGGGCAGCCAGTCCTTGAGGGCAGGGTTGGTGACTGGGGCCTGTGGGCCGCATGGCAAGGGTGACTGGGACAGAAGAAAATAAGGACTTGACTCTTCACTGAGCACAGATGCATCTCACAGAGGGGAAATACCCTCCCTGTCATTGCTCTAATATCCCTGGCAGCTGTGGATAAGTCCCGGCCCCTGCATGTCCTCCAAGTGGCACGTTTCTCAACAGCCCTTTAACACCTAGTGTCCTACAAAGCTGGCAGCCTTGTTATGAAGTACTCAGCTAGGCTCTTGGTATCTTGACGATCACCTTTTGTCAAAGTCTTTTTTAGAGAAGTTGAAGCCAGCTATCACTCTCAAAGAAGGCACTGGTTCTCCAGAATTCCCCCCCTGGTTGGAGGCCTTGAGTCCATTCTCCTCTTCTGGTGCTGCCTTCCTCTGCTTCCCTGCGTCTCTCTGGGCTCCAGCCTCTATTCTAGGCAAATTCCTCCAGCTCCCAAAGCCTAGTTTCTCTACCTGGTCTGTGCCACTAAGTCCTCACTCTGCCTCCCAGCCAAGTGCACAGTGTTATAATCAACTTGCCCCTCTTCTATTTAATTGCCTAGATAATAGTGTCTTCAGAAAAAATGCCTAAAGAGTTCTTGCTTGAATCTGGGTGTAGAAAGAGCCACAAGAATTAGCCACAACCAGACATCAGCAAACATGTACATGATGATATAGTATGCTTACTTTCTGATTGTACTATCCCAAGAATTTTGCATATATTAGTTGTCACACAATCCTATGAAGTAGATCCTGTTTAAAGATGAGGAAATTGAAGCACAGAGAAGTTAAGTACCTAACTCAAGGTCACACAGCTATTCAAGAGACATCATTGGGAGGAAGCCAAGAAACTCCTAAGTGATATAATTCTGGAATCATTAAAAGTTGAGACCACTGTTTTCTCACCTGTAATGCCCAGTTACAGCTTGTTATACAAAGTGAAGTAAATTGGAACAGTAAAACAAATATCATATATTAACACATATATATGGAATCTAGAAGAATGGTACTGTTGAACCTATTTTCAGGGCAGTAATAGAGAGGCAGATGTATAGAACAGATTTGTGGTCACAGTGTGGGAAAGGAGAAAATGGGGCAAACTGAGAAAGTAGCACTGAAATATATATATATACAATTATATTATATTATATTTATTTAATTATATATATCAATTTATATTAATATATTGTGTTAGTTGCTCAGTCATGTCCGACTCTTTGTGAGCCCTGGAAGATACTCTTTTCATCAAGATATAAAGAAATGCATTGCTGTGATGGTACTAGTACACAAGCATATCTTGAATATATTGCAGTTCATTTCCAGACCACTGCAATAAAGAGAATATCACAATCAGCAAGTCACATGAGCTTTTTGGTTTCCCAAAAAGTTATGTTTACACTGTATACTGTTAAATTTGCAATAGCATTATGCATACTGTTAAGAAAGGAGCCAATCGAAATATTCTACATGCTGAATGATTCAAATTATACTACATTCTGGAAAAGACAAAGCTATAGACAATGACATTTAGTAGTTGCCAATGGTTAGGGGCAGGAAAGACGTGAATGGGCAGAACGTAAAGGATTTTTAGGCAGTGGAGGCATCTTGTATGACTTTGAATTGGTGGGTACATGTCACTATACATTTGTCAAAATCTACAGAATGTAAACACAAACAGTAAATCTCAATGTAAATTATGGACTTCAGATAAGAATGTATCAATATTGGATCATCAATTGCAACAAATGTATCACACTAATACAACATGTTAATAATGAGGTAAACTGAGTGTATGGGGATTTTCTCTCCCTCGGTTCAGTCGCTCAGGTACGTCCAACTCTTTGTGACCCCATGGACTGCAGCATGCCAGGCTTCCCTGCCCATCACCAACTCCATGAGGTTGCTCAAACTCACGTCCATCGAATCAGTGATGCCATCCAACCATCTTATCCTCTGTGATCCCCATTTTCTCCTGCCTTCTATCTTTCCCAGCATAACAGTCTTTTCCAATGAGTCAGTTCTTCTCATCAGGTGGCCAAAATATTGGAGTTTCAGCTTCAGCATCAGTCCTTCCAATGAATATTCAGGACTGGTTGCCTTTATGATGGACTGGTTGGATCTCCTTGCCGTCCAAGGGAGTCTCAAGAGTCTTCTGCAACACCACAGCTCAAAAGCATCAATTCTTCAGTTCTCAGTCGTCTTTATGATCCAACTCTCACATCCGTACATGACTACTGGAAAAACCATAGCTTTGACTAGAAAGACTTTTGTTGGCAAATTGATGTCTCTGCTTTTTAATATGCTCTCTAGATTTGTCATAGCTTTTCTTCCAAGGAGCAAGTGTCTTTTAATTTCATAGCTGCGGCCACCATCTGCAGTAATTTTGGAGCCTCCAAAAATAAAGTCTCTTATGGTTTCCATTGTTTCCTCATCTATTTGCCATGAAGTGATGGGACCAGATGCCACGATCTTAGTTTTTTGAGTGTTGAGCTTTAAGCCAACTTTTTCACTCTCTTCTTTCACTTTCATCAAGAGACTGCAGTTCCTGTTCGCTTTTTGCCATAAGGGTGGTGTCATCCGCATATTTTAGGTTGTTGATACTTCTCCCAGCAATCTTGACTCCAGCTTGTGTTTCATCCAGCCCTGCATTTTGCATGATGTACTCTGCATAAAAGTTAATTTCCCTAAAAATTAAAGTGTACTAATTTACATCATGAAAAGAGAATGAAAACGTCAAAATTTGAGAAATACAGCTTAGTTAGTGCTTGCAAGTAAATCTATAACATTAAACCTTTGTGTTAGAAAGATTTAACTTCAGTAACTTATTCCATTAGAGAAACTGGAAACTAGAAAAAAACGAAAACTAAAACAAAAGCAAACAGAAAGAATAAAATAGTACAAATTATAGCAAATCAATACAATTGATAACAGAAAGAAAAACAAAAACAATGATCAACAAAGCTGTTTTTTAATTTTTCAATTGAAGTATTCTTGTTTTATCATGTTTTTTTCCAGGTGTACAGCGAAGTGACTTAGATCTATATCTATCTGTCTATCTATCTATCTATTCAAATATATATATATATATAAAGAGATAAATTTTATTAAGCTTCTTTTCTTTTTTAATAGATATATAGAGAGCTGATTTGCTATGTTCACAAGAATTCACTCTCTTCCTCATGCATCATCCCTTAAGATAGTTACACATGCACACATTCATCACTGCAAAAATGATGATATTTTTCTGGATGGCTAGATAAGTAAAAGAAAACAATCATTGTTCTTTTGCACAAGTCTGAATTTAGGGATAAAAATTTTCTGAAAGAAAAAATGCTAGCAATAACACACATTTTATATATTACAATGCTTCATTACACAATAACCCAGAGGGCATGAAAGTTATTTTTCTCTGTTTCATATATGAGAAAGTTGATGTGTGTGTCAGAGGATGTCCAGGTGGTAATAAACTGAACCAGGACTAAAATTTAAGCCTTAGGACTCAGGTCTGTGATTTCCTGCTCTGTTAAACCACCTCCTGTAAAAATTGCTCAACTTTCTAAAGACTGTGTTCTCTATGTAAGTTTTTATAATAAACAATTGAGATGATGACATTACTATGAAAGTAAAAAATCTATCTTAATTTTGGTTAGGAAAGCAATATCTTTTTAACATTCTTTCCCATTATAGTTTATTACAGAATATAGGGCTTCTCCAGTAACTCAACTGGTAGATAATCTGCCTGAAATGCAGGAGACCCTGGTTCGATTCCTGGGTCAGGAAGATCTGCTGGAGAAGGGATAGGCTACCCACTCCAGTGTTCTGGTCTGGAGAATCCCATGGACTATACAGTCCATGGGGTGGCAAACAGTCAAACATAACTGAATGACTTTCACTTACTTATTGAATATTAGTTCTGTCGCTTAGTCGTGTCCGACTCTTTGTGACCCCATGAATCGCAGCACGCCAGGCCTCCCTGTCCATCACCAACTCCCAGAGTCTACCCAAACCCATGTCCATCGAGTTGGTGATGCCATCCAACCATCTCATCCTCTGTTGTCCCCTTCTTCTCCTGTTCCCAATCCTACCCAGCATTAGGGTCTTTTCCAATGAGTCAACACTTCACATGAGGTGGCCAAAGTATTGGAATTTCAGCTTCAACATCAGTCCTTCCAATGAACACCCAGGATTTATCTCTTTTAGGATGGATTGATTGGATCTCCTTGCAGTCCAAAGGACTCTCAAGAGTCTTCTCCAACACAACAGTTCAAAAGCATCAATTCTGCGGTGCTCAGCTTTCTTCACCGTCCAACTCTCACATCCATACATGACCACTGGAAAAACCGTAGCCTTGACTAGACGGACTTTTGTTGGCAAAGTAATGTCTCTGCTTTTAAATATGCTATCTAGGTTGGCCATAACCTTCCTTCCAAGGAGGTAAGCGTCTTTTAATTTCATTGCTGCAATCACCATCAGCAGTGATTTTGGAGCCCAAAAAAATAAAGTCTGGCAGTTTCCACTGTTTCCCCATCTGTTTCCCATGAAGTGATGTGACCAGATGCCATGATCTTAGTTTTCTGAACGTTGAGCTTTAAGCCAACTTTTTCACTCTCCTCTTTCACTTTCACCAAGAGGCTCTTTAGTTCTTCTTCACTTTCTGCCATAAGAGTGGTGTCATCTGCATATCTGAGGTTATTGATATTTCTCCCAGCAATCTTGATTCCAGCTTGTGATTCTTCCAGCCCAGCGTTTCTCATGATGTACTCTGCATATAAGTTAAATAAGCAGGGTGACAATATACAGCCTTGACGGACTCCTTTTCCTATTTGGAACCAGTCTGTTGTTCCATGTCAATTTCTAACTGTTGCTTCCTGACCTGCATACAGGTTTCTCAAGAGACAGGTCAGATGGTCTGGTATTCCCATTTCTTTCAGAATTTTCCAGTTTATTGTGATCCACACAGTCAAAGGCTTTGGCCTAGTCAATAAAGCAGAAATAGATGTTTTTCTGGAACTCTCTTGCTTTTTCGATGATCCAGCGGATATTGGCAATCTGATCTCTGGAGTTCCCTGCCAAAGAGAGATCAGTACAGTTGATACACCTCTAGGGGGACCATAACAAAAAAAGGAAAAACAAAACAAAGAAAAAAAAAAAGTTACCAAAATCATGAATCAAGCAGGCAACATCAGCAGACTCCACAGATATTTAAAAGTAACAGTAACAAAGGCAAAAATAAACTTATGTGACATAGACCAATTCCTAGGAAGACTCAAATTACCAAAACTCACTCAAGAAGAAATAGGTAAGCTGAATAGCCATATATCTATTAAATAAATTAAATTTCTAGTAAAGTAAAAAGTTTCAAAAAAACATTTTCAGGTCCAGTTAGTTGACAAGATACTCTTCAGCTGATGAATGTATAAAGAAACTGTAGTGTATAATACAATGGGATATTTCTCAGCGATACAAAAATGCGAGTTACTGAACCCTGCAGAATATGGATCAATATTAAATAAGTTGTTCCAAGTGAAAGAAGAAAGATACAAAGGGATGCACATAGTGTAATTCCATGACTATAATTTTATTTTTAAAAAGTAAATTTATAAGGCCAGAGAACAGACCAGTGATTGTCAGAGTTTGACATAGGTGGGGTTGATGCCAAAGGTACCACATGGAAAGTTTAAAGTAATGAAATTCTTTTATATGGTCCAGCAATGATAGCTGGTCTTCCCTGATGGCTCACATGGTAAAGAATCTGCCTGCAATGCGAGAGACCTGGGTTCTATCCCTGGGTTGGGAATATCCCCTGGAGGAAGGCATGGCAATCAACTCCAGTATTCTTGCCTGGAGAATCCCAGGGACAGTCCATGGTGTCTCAAAGAGTGGGACACACTGAGCAACTCACCACACACACACACACGACAACGATACACACATGCATCTATGAATGCTAAAACCCATAGAACTGTATGCTACAGAAACTATTAATCTCCAGTGAAAGCATAAATCCCAAGATCACAAGATTGGATTCATACTGTAATAAAGAATTATATTTATTTAATGTATATCTATTTATAGTTATTGTAGGCAAATAATAATCTCATTAAAGAAAAGCAAAAATGATCTGACCTAAGTAACTTTGGAAAACAGTTTTTTGCTGACTACTGTTATGTTCAAGTCAAAAAGTGAAAGTGTTAGTCATTAAGTCTTGTTTGACTCTTTGTGACCCCTTGGACTGTAGCCCGCCAACCTCTTCTGGCCATGGAAATCTTCAGGCAAGAATACTGGAGTGGGTAGCCATTCCCTTCTCCACGGGATCTTCCCTATCCAGGGATCAAATCCATGTCTCCTACATTGCAGGCAGATTCTTAACTGTCTGAAACTACCAGGGAAAGAGAAAAACAATTGTATATAAATAACATATGGGTCATTAATTCTGAGTTTAAATTATATATATAATACTGCTAAATAAATATTTAAATTGTAAAAAATGGGAACCAGGTTTCCCATAATCAGAAATGAAGCTAGTAATATGTAAGGGGATGGAGAACTAGAATAAAGTCTTAGGTGCTGGGTTCACACTGAAAATATCAGTATGAACTAATGTTAATCTTTATATTTATATATGAAAATATACATATACACATAATTCAATTATAAACCTATGTCTATTGTATATATGTATATAAATAAAGAGTACATATATATGTGTGTATGGATAATAAGCAAATATATATTTTCTAACTATGTCTGCTGAAACAGTAACAAAGTGATAGTAGTGAATGCACCTAATACTTTTCTCTACTAAGGAGAGAGCAGTAGTAGCTTTCTAATACTGTTCTCTACTAAAAGGAATAAGAGCTCCCTATGGAAATGGGCTGGGAAAAGAAAAACACAAGATGGTCTTTGAGCATCCTGTACTACCAGGATATAGTGCTTAAATAAAAATGGCTGCAGGTCAAAAGGATAAAGGAGCCACTGTGAAAGAGCTGAAGCATTCTGAGTAAGATAAATAATAAAAGTATTGAATTATGATCCAAAGAATTAAAAAATCCATGAGACCAAAATAATATAAACTAATGACTGAGCAAGTAAATAAATGTGAGAGAAGGCATAAATCTTTCTTACAGTAGAATTTCAAATCATATATATAAATAAATACTCTCTTTTTAAAAGACAGAACTTAATTCCCCTCCTCTTGCATTTGAGCTAGACTTCATGACTAGCTCTCAAACAAGAGAGTATGTATGAGAAGAAAAAAAAATGGCAAATTTGCAGAGGAAAAAACCTGATGAATCTTATGTTAAAAAAATTATCAAGGTAACTATCAGTAAGGAGTCAGTTGCTATCTTGTACCCCCTGAAATGATGTGATGAAATACTACACACTTGTAGTATCCTTCCTCAAAGCCTTTAAGCCCAGTCTTATCACTAGCATTAGTCAGACAAACTCAAAATACCTGACCAAATACCAAATACTCTCCCAAACTGTCAAGATCATGAAAAAGACTAAGACACTATCACAGTTCAGAAGAGACTAAGGAGTTGTTGTTGTTGCTCAGTTGCTCATTTGTGTCCAACTCTTTGTGACCCCATGGACTGCAGCACACCTGCTCAAACTCGTGTCCATTGAGTCAGTGATCCAATCCAATCATCTTGTCTTCTGTTGTCCCTTTATCCTCCTGTCTTTTATCTTCCCCAGCGTCAGTCTTTTCCAATGATTTGGTTCTTTACATCAGGGGGTCAAAGTATTGGAGCTTCAGACTCAGTATCCAATGAATATGAAGGGTTCTTTTCCTTTAGGATTGACTGGTTTGATCTCCTTGCAGTCCAAGGGACTCTCAAGAGTCTTCTCCAACACCACAGTTCAAAAACATCAGTTCTTCAGTGCTCAGCCTTTTTAATGGTCCAGTTGTAAAGTAAAGCCGCTCAGTCATGTCCAACTCTTTGTGACCCCATGGACTGTAGCCTACCAGGCTCCTCCATCCATGGAATTTTCCAGGCAAGAATACTGGAGTGGGTTGCCATTTCCTTCTCCAGGGGATATTCTCGACCCTGGGATCAAACCCGGGTCTCCCACATTGCAGGAAGACGCTTTACCATCTGAGCCACCAGGGAAGCCCAGGTCCATATGACTATCACATCCATACATGATTACTGGAACAACCATAGCTTTGACTATATAAGCCTTTGTCAATAAAGTAATGCTGACAAGGAGACTAAGGAGATGAGATGACTAATGCCATGTGGTGCCCCTGGATTGGATCTGGGAACAGAACTAAACAGTAGACAAAAAACTAGCTAAATTCCAATGAAGTGTTTGTTAATTGTATTATATCATGTTAATGTCTTAGTTTTGGCAAGTATACCAACAGACATATAAGACGCTAACATTAGGGAAGTTGAGTGAAGAACATACAAAAACTGTCTTTGAAATACTTCAATAAATTTAAAATTATTCCAAAATAAACATTTTTTAGAAGCACTCTGCCAATCCACATGCTGACTTTTTAGTTCCATTATCTTATCTCTACCATTCCAGGAGGGCTTCCCAGGTGGCTCAGTGGTAAAGAATCTTCCTACCAATGCAGGAGCCCTGGGTTGCATCCCTGGGTCAGGAAGATCCCTTGAAGGAGGAAATAGAAACCCACTCCAGGATTCTTGCCTGGGAAATCCCACAGACAGAGGAGCATAGCTGGATATAGTCCATGAGATCGCAAAAGGGTCGGACATGGCTTAGTGACTAAACAGCAACAACCATTCCAGAATCATATTATTCTGACTGGAAACAAGGAATTCATTCCAACATAGGACTTTCTACTGTTATCTTCAACTATCAATGAATATTTCAAATACAGGCAGATCTCATTTTATTATATTTTACTTTATTGCATTTCACAGTTTGCAATAAAGTGAAATATAATAAAATGAGGTCTGCATTTTTTTTAAATTGAAAGTTGTGGCAACAATGCATCAAGTAATTTTATTGTCACCATTTTTCCAATAGCATTTTGTTACCTCCCATCTCTGTCTTATCTTGAAAACTCTTGCAATATTTCAAATTCTTCCTTTATTGTTATATGTATTATAGTTGATGACATCTGATGTTACTATTGTAATTGTTTGGGGGCACCACAAGCTATCCCTGTATAAGACAGTGAACTTCATGGATAAATAGGTGTGTTCTGATTTCTCCATCAACCAACCAGTCCATTTCATCTCTCTCCCTTGCCTCAGGCCTCCCTACTCCCTGAAATCAGCAATATTGAAATTAGGTCAGTTAATAACCCTACAATGGCCTGTAAGTGTCCAAGCAAAAGCAAGAGTTGCACATCTCTTACTTTATATCAAAAGCCAGAAATGATCAAACTTAGAATGAAAGACATGTTGAAAGCCAGGACAGATGTAAAACGAGGCCTCTCGTGCCAGTAAGCCAACTTGTGAATGCAGAAGAAAAGTTCTGAAGAGAAATTAGAAATGCTACTCCAGTGAATACACAAATGATAAGAAAGAAAAGCAATCTTAGTGCTGATAAAGTGTTAGTGGTCTGGATAGACGGTCAAGCCAGCCATAACTTTCCCTTGGTCATAGCAACCAAAGCAAGGTCCAAGCTCTCTTCAATTCTATGATGGCTGAGAGGAGTGAGAAAGTTGCAGAAGAAAAGTTTGAAGCCCCCAGAGGTTGGTCCATGAGGTTAAAGGAAAGAAGCCTTGTCCATAATATAAAGATGCAAGATGATGCAGCAAGTGCTGATGTAAAAGCTACAGTAAGTTATTCAGAAGACGAGTATCAAAGGAGGCTATACTAAAGGAAAGACTTTCAATGTAAAATCATTTCTTACATTGTGATAGTTCACATGGAAGCTCTATGACTGAGAAATATGTTGAATCTTTGTGAGAAAGGACCAGTCACACAGGTACAAGTATGAACAGTTCTCCTCCCTCTAAGGTCTTCCCCGGAAGGAAATGCTCCCATTTGCCAGAGCTATTGTAGAGTAAGGAAATGGAAATACTCATGCTTGGAAAGGGAAATACTCACATGTTGCCCATCATTCAGAAAGTGTGCCATGTGTAATATATAGGTGAAATGTATTTGGCTTGAATTCAACATATACTGGATCTGGCGGTATTGTGAACACACTTTGTGGTTTAAGTTTCTGAGTTCCCAGGACAAAATTAGGAATAGTTTTATTTAGTGAGATGCATAGTCCCATCTTGATTTTCTGATTTATATAATGAAGGTTATTTTAATCAGAAAGTCCAGTTGGAAGGAAGACCCTGGTTTACTCCCTATCTGACTTATTTAACAAAGCAATGGCATATTACTGGGGAAATTTCAGAGATTCGTGTCATACTACAAATCCCAAAAGATGAAGGGTTTGTGATTCTTAGTGTATCTCATTTCACTGTATTTTACTACCAATGCAAAACTGGAAGGATTCTGGAGAAAGGTCAGGATCTGTAGAACACTTATTCAGATAGTGGTGTTGCTCAAGATACAATATTTTAACTGGAGTATATCAGTGTAGTACCTGGTACTGCTATGCAGCTCTTGACCTAATATTTTCTTCCCAAATCTCATCAACAAAGGTAATTGTTTTATGCAGTTGACTTTATGTGACAAGAACAACCATACACCTTTTTTTGCCTTAACCCAAGGCTATATTTACTTTCCTGTTCCATTTTAATATATAGTTTGGAAATAGCTTTATTATGCTAATGATCCATAGAACACTACACTGCTCAATTATAATGATATCATGATGCTAAATGAATCTTTAAAACAAAATATAGTGAACAGTCTTTGTGGGACCCATGCATATCTGATACTTAAAAATAAATCCTGCAAAAGTTCACAGACCTCACATATCCCTGAGGTGACCAGGGACATGTGAAAAGAAGAGTGAAATATAAAAGCATTTAGAAAGGTAAAAACAGACATTTCCTTGAAGAAGTGTAAGAGAATCAGACTTCAGAAGACTTGGTAAGTCAAACCATAGCAAGCATTTAACTGGGAGAGACTTCTACAAAATTGTCAAGGTTAATGAGTTTATATTTAGCATGCTTATGAGGGAGGAATTTTCTCACATGATTTTTATATCCACAAAGGCATGACATATCTTCAGATGTAGTCAGTGATTAGAGATCAAGGTGGAATTTCTTTTTATTAGAGAATCAGCAACTGATAGGAAATTTTCATCACTTTATTTATTCTGCAGAATAGAACTTTACAGGTTATTTTTATTTTATCTCAGTGTACGAAGTGTATTTTTTTTTTAAAACCTGTCTATGGGATGCATGCCCAGAGGGGATACAGGGGAAGTTGTCAACTTCACCCCAAATAGCACACATCAGGAATTGCTGCTTCTGTCTCTGCTTTCTTAGGTTTAGAGGTTTGGAGTTTCTGATTATCAAGAGAGAAATGTTTCCACTGGAGAACGCAGTCCTGGTGTCATTAAGCTGAGACCATCCACTTGGAGCTCCACATGCCCCTGAAAGTACATACAGTTAAAGAAGTTCACTCTGCTGCTCAATGTGATTGAAGTTTCAGGTGAGTATGAGTAAACTGACATCTCCCCATGATGATGTTTAGCTGATGGGACGTACGTAGTGTTTTCTTCCAGTTGGGAAACTTCTGACTTATACAAACGCAGAAATAGCTGTTATGTTGACAAAAGGAAAGTGGGTGACTATGCTGGGCTGATCGCGTTTCCTATTCTGCACCACTCTCTGCATCCACCAGTGACCAGGATGTGTTTCTCTGTGGAGCATTTCCACAGACATCCCTGGCTTCTGGCTTCTAGCTGGGTTTGTAGGCTGTGTGGGGAGAGAATATGATCATTCCTCTGGAGCCCTCCACGCTGAGCTCTTCTAGGAGACACCTTCTATAAGGTGGCCTTCTCTTAAGGCTGCAGTTTCCTTTCCAAACTTTAGTAGCCCCTTTCTCCAGCAGGTCCTGCAGGCCTATCAGAGTTTTGGGGTTCTTGCCATTGCTATCCCTGGAGTGCCTCACACATATATCCTTTTCCATAACTTTGTCCATGTTATAGTGAATAGTTGTTTCATGAAAGCTTTCATCAGAGAATGAAGCCAATATGGCAGAGAGGAAAACCCTGAGTCCCTGACTCCCCACAACTAGGGCACTTATCAGATGCTGATGGGGGTCCTTAACACCCAGGCAAGCAGTAGGAACCCCTGAGCAACTGGATAGGACATGGGGAGGGGGCAAAGAAGGAAGAGAAACAGAGGCCAGATGGGTCCTGCACCCCTGAGGGGCAGCTGGGGAAGGAGAGGGGTTCACTCTCCTGGAGAGACACACTTACCTCAAGGGGATCAGCAGGGACCAGGAGAGACCCTGAGGGGTCAGAGAATTGGGAGAACATGCCTGGCGTTTCCCCCACTCACTCAACTCTGGGGAGCCTAAAGATGCCCCAGGCTGATCCTCCACCCTCCAAGGCTCCCTCCAGCCACGTGGGCCTTAGGGGTGTTGGAAGGAGGGGTAGGAGGAAGAGTCCAGCCAGACAGAGAAGGACCCTGGGGGTCAGAAGATTGGGTAACGAGCCTAGGGTTCCCTCCACCCACTCAGCTTTGGGGAGCAGGCTGAGGCCCTGTGGAGCCTGCTGAGGTCCAGGGCCTAATCCTCTGCACACCAGGGCCCTCTTCAAACTGTGCTAAGGCTAGGTCTTCCCCTACTCCCACTCAAAGCCTGTTCCAGCAGCAGGGGCCATAAGCCCAGACGATGCCCCTGTATAACCTCCATCTCACCTAGGTCTCGCCCCCCACAGCCAAGGTTTTGTATGGTTTTTTTTTCTTCTTTATTTGTTTTGTGTTTTGAGGTTTGGGGGAGGGTTGCTTTTTTTTTTTTTACCATTAAAGTCCTGTTTTACCTTATAGTAGTTGTTTCATATATATTTTTTCTAATATATCTGTTAGTTTTCTAAATTTACTTTTTATTCTTTGTTATTGTTCTGCTCCTTTTTTTCTTTGTTTGTTTTGCCACATCATACAGATTGTAGGATTTCAATTCACAGGCCAGAGGTTGGTCCTGAAGTCCTGCAGTGGAAGCACAGTGTTTTAACTGCTGGACTAAAAGAGACCCCAGGGACTTTTAATCAGAGTGGGGTCTCCTGGCAGTCCACATCTCAAGAGCAGAACATGGCTCTACTCAGTTCAGTTCAGTTCAGTTGAGTTGCTCAGTCGTGTCCGACTCTCTGCGACCCCATGAATTGCAGCACGCCAGGCCTCTCTGTCCATCACCAACTCCCGGAGTCTACCCAAACCCATGCTCATTGAGTCGGTGATGCCATCCAACCATCTCATCCTCTGTCGTCCCCTTCTCCTCCCGCCCCCAATCCTACCCAGCATTAGGGTCTTTTCCAATGAGTCAACCCTTCACATGAGGTGGCCAAAGTATTGGAGATTCAGCTTCAACATCAGACCTTCCAATGAACACCCAGGATTGATCTCTTTTAGGATGGATTGATTGGATCTCCTTGCAGTCCAAGAAACTCTCAAGAGTCTTCTCCAACACCACAGTTCAAAAGCATCAATTCTGTGGCGCTCAGCTTTCTTCACCGTCCAACTCTCACATCCATACATGACCACTGGAAAAACCATAGTCTTGACTAGACGGACTTTTGTTGGCAAAGTAATGTCTCTGCTTGTAAACATGCTATCTAGGTTGGCTATAACTTTCCTTCCAAGTAGTAAGCGTCTTTTAATTTCATGGCTGCAGTCACCATCAGCAGTGATTCTGGAGCCCAAAAAAGTAAAGTCTGACACTGTTTCCACTGTTTCCCCATCTATTTCCCATGGAGTGATGGGACCAGATGCCATGATCTTAGTTTTCCGAACGTTGAGCTTTAAGCCAACTTTTTCACTCTCCTCCTTCACCTTCATCAAGAGGCTCTTTAGTTCTTCTTCACTTTCTGCCATAAGGGTGGTGTCATCCGCATATCTGAGGTTATTGATATTTCTCCCGGCAATCTTGATTCCAGCTTGTGTTTCTTCCAGCCCAGCGTTTCTCATGATGTACTCTGCATATAAGTTAAATAAGCAGGGTGACAATATACAGCCTTGACGTACTCCTTTTCCTATTTGGAACCAGTCTGTTGGCTCTACTCAATTACCTGCAAACTCCAGTGCTGGATACCTCAGGCCAAACAACCCATAACACAGGAACATAGCCCTCACCCATCAAAAAAAGTGAAATGACAACTATATATATATATGACAAATATATATATAACAAATGACAAATGACAAATATATATATATATTAGACAAAGGAGCAAGGTAAAAACCGACAAGACCATAAATTAAGAGGAAATAAGCAAACCTGCCTGAAAAAGAACTCAGAGTAAGGATAGTAAAGACAATCCAAAATCTTGAAAATAGAATGCAAGCATGGATTGAGAAAATACAAGAAATCTTTAACAAAGACATAGAGGAACTAAAGAACAAACAGAGATCAATAGCACAATAACTGAAATGAAAAATACACCGGAAAGAATCAATAGCAGAATAACTGAGGAAGAAGAATGAATTAGTGAATTGGAAGAGAGAATGGTGGGAATAAATACCAAGGAGCAGAATAAAGAAAAAACAATGAAAAAAAAATGAAGACAATCTCAGAGACTTCTGGGACAACATTAAGCACACTGACATTTAAATCATATAGATGTCCCAGAAGAAGAAGATAAAAAGAAAGGGTCTGAGCAAATATTTGAAGAGGTTATAGTTTAAAATTTCCCTAACATGGGAAAGGAAGCAGTCATCCAAGTCCAAGAAGCCCAGAGAGTCCCATACAGGATAAACCCGAGGAGAAACATATTAATCAAACTACCAAAAATTAAATACAAAGAAAATATATTAAAAGCAGCAAGGGAAAAGCAAAAGATAGCATGCAAGGGAATCCCCATAAAACTATCAGCTGATTTTTCAACAGACTCTCTGCAGGCCATAAGGGAATGGCAAGATGTATTTAAAGTGCTGAAAGGGGAAAAACCTACAACCACAATTCTCTACCCAGCAAGGATCTCATTCAGATTTGAAGGAGAAATCAAAGGTTTTACAGACAAGCCAAAGCTAAGAGAATTCAGCACCACCAAATCAACCTTACAACAAATGAGAAAAGAGCTTCTCTAGGCAGGAAACACAAGAGGAGAAAAAGACCCACAAAAATAAACCCAAAACAATTAAGAAAATTATAATAGGAACACACATATTGATAATTACCTTAAATGTAAGTAGATTAAATGCCCCAACCAGAAGACACACATAAGATAAAGGGACACAAAAACAAGCGCAGTGTATACACTGCCTATGAGAGACCCACTTCAGACCTCGGGCCACAGACAGACTGAAAGTGCAGGGGTGGAAAAAGATACTCCATGCAAATGGAAATCAAGAAAAAACTGGAGTAGCAATACCAATATCCTATAAAATGCACTTTAAAATACAGACTTTACAAGAGATAAGGAAGGATACCACATAATGATCAAGGGATCAATCTAAGAAGATAAAACAATAATAAATATTTATACATCCAACATAAAAGCACTACAATACATAAGGCAAATGCTAATAATCATAAAAATGGAAACATAATAATAGTGAAGGACTTTAACACTCCAATTACGTCAATGGATGGATCATCTAGCAGAAATTAAATAAGGAAAGACAAGCTTTAAATGACACAATAGACCATATACACTTAATTGATATTTATAGGACATTCCATCCCAAAGTGGAAGAATACACTTTCTTCTCAAGTGTACATGGAACGCTCTCCAGGATAGACAACATCGTGCCTCAAAAATCAAGTCTCTAAAATTTAAGAAAATTGAAATTACATCAAGCATCTTTTCAGATCACAGATCTGTGTGATTAGAAATAAAGTATAGGAAAAACTAAAACTAAAAAACCCTAACACATGCAGTTAAATGGTACACTGCTAAATAACCAAGACATCACTGAAGAAATTAAAGATGAAATAAAAACACACAGAAACAAATGACAATGAAAACATGATGACCCAAAACCAAAAGCAGTTCTAAGATGGAAGTTTATGGCAATTCAACCTCACCCCAAGAAACAATAAAAACCTCAAATAAACAATCTAACCTTATACCTAAAGCAATTATAGAAAGAAGAATGAACAAAACTCAAAGTCAGTAGAAAGAAATTATAATCAGAGCAGAAATAAGTGAAATAGAAACAAAAAATAAAACAATAGCAAAGATCAACAAAAGTTAGTTCTTTGAGAAGATAAAATTGATAAACCTTTAGTCAGAATCCTCAAGAAAAAAAATGAGAGAATTCAAATTAATAAAATTAGAAATGAAAAAGGAGAAGTCACAACTAACACTATAGAAGTACAAAGGATCATAAGAGACTACTACAAGCAAATATATGCCAATAAAATGGACAACCTGGAAGAAATCGACAAATTCTTGGAGCGGTACAACTTTCCAAAGTTGAACCAGGAAGAATTAGAAAATATGAAACAGACCAATCATAAGTAATTTGAAACTATAATTAAAATCTTCCAACAAAAGTCCAGGACCAGATGATTCCACAGGGAATTTCTATGAAACATTTAAAGGTGAGCTAACACCTATCATTCTCAAACTTATAAAAGATTGCAGAGAGAGGAACCCTCCCAAATTTGTTCTACAAGGTCACCATCACTCTGATACCAAAACCAGACAAAAGTATCACACACAAAAAAGAAAATTATAGACCAATATCACTGATGAACATTAGATGTAAAAATCCCCAACAAAATGCTAGCAAGCAGAATCCAACAACACATTAAAGGGATCAAACACCATGATCAACTGAGGCTTATCCCAGGAATGTAGAGATTCTTCAATATATGCAAATCAATCAATGTGATACACCATATTAACAAATTAAGGAATAAAAACCATATGATCACTCAATACTGCAGAAAAAGCTTTTGGCAAAATTCAAAAGCCGTTTATGATAAAAACCAAAAAACAAAACTCTCCAGAAAGTGGTCCTGGAGGGAAACTACCTCAACATAATATAAACCATATACAACAAACCCACGGCAAACATCATTCTCAATGGTGAAAAACTGACAGCATTTCTCCTAAGATTAGGAACAAGGATGTCCACTCTCACCACTCTTACTCAGCATAGTTTTGGAAGTCCTAGCAATGGCAATCAGATTAAAAAAAAGAAAAGAAATAAAAGTAATACAAATTGGAAAAGAAGAAGTAAAACTGTCACTGTTTGCAAATGACATGTTACTATACATAGAAAATCCTAAAGATGCCAGCAGAACACTACTGGAGCTCATCAATGAATCTGGTAAATTTGTAGGAACAAAATTAATGCACAGAAATCTCTTGCATTTCTATACAGTAATAAAGAAACAGCAGAAAGAGAAATTAAGAAAAGGATCCCATCTGCCATTTTAACAAAAATAATAAAATACCTAGGAATAAACCTACCTAAGGAAGCAAAAGACTTGCACTCAGAAAACTATAAAACACTGATGAAAGAATCAACAAGAACACAAACAGATGGTGAAATATACCGTGTTCTTGGATTGGAAGAATCAATATAGTGAAAATGAAAATATTACCCAAAACAATTTACAGACTCAATGCAATCCCTGTCAAATTACCAAGGGCAGTCTTCACAGAATTAGAACAAAAATTTTTACAGTTTGTATGGAAGCACAAAAGATCCCAAATAGCGAAAGCAATCTTGAGAAAGAAAAGTGGAGTTGGAGAAATCAAGCTCCCTAACTTCAAACTATACTGACACAAAAACAGAAATATAGACCAATGGTACAGGATAGGAAGCTCAGAGATAAACCCTCCACCTATGGTCACTTAATCTGTGACAGAGGAGGTAAGAATATACAATGAAGAAAAGAGCCTCTTCAATAAGTGATGCTGATAAATCTGGAAATTTTTGCAAAATAGTGAAATTAGAACACTTCCTAAAATATACAAAAATAAACTTGAAATGGATTAAAGACCTCAGTGTAAGACCCAACACTATAAAGCTCTTAAAGGAAAATATAGAAAACATTCTTTGACTTAAACCATGAAGACTTTTTTGACCCACCTCCTAAAGTAACCAAAATTTTTAAAAATTGCTTTAATGGGACATAATTAAACTTAAAATCTTCTGCAAAGTAAAGGAAACCATAAACAAGACAAAAAGACAACCCTCAGACTGGGAGAAAATATTTGCAAAGGAAGCAGTGACAAAGGATTAATCTCCAAAATATACAAACAGATCCTGGAGCTCAATATCAAAAAAGCAAACAACTCAATCAAAAAGGGCAGAAGACCTAAACAGACATCTCTCCAAAGAAGACATATAGATGGGCAAAAAGCACATGAAAATTTGTAAACATCCCTCACTATTAGAGAAGTGCAAATCAAACTTATAATGAGATACCACTTCACACTGGTCAGAATGTCCATCATCAGAATATTTATAGATAATAAGTGTTGGAGAGAGTGTGGAGAAAATGGAACTCTCTTACTCTGTTGGTGGAGGTGTAAATTGACACAGCCACTGCGGAAGACAGCATGGAGATTCCTTAAATATCCAAACATTGACCTACAATATGACCCAGAAATCCCACCACTAGACATATACCCTGAGAAAACCATAAATTGAAAAGACACGTATACTCCAGGGTTCATTGCAGCACTATTTACAATAGCCAGAACATGAAAGTGAGCTAAATGTTCATCAATAGATGAAAGGATAAAGAAGAGGTGGTATATATATATATATACATACACACACACACACACACACACACACAATGGAATATTACTCAGCTACATAGAGGATTGGAATACAAAGAAAGAAAGTCAAGAGATACCTGGAGTAACAGGCAAGTTTCTCCTTGTAGTACAAAATGAAGCAGGGTGAAGGCCACCAGAGATTTGTCAAGAGAACACACTGGTCAGATGACCAAATGGTCAACATCAAAATCAGATTGATTGTGTTCTTTGCAACATAATCAGCAAAAGATGGAAATGTTCTATACGGTTAGTAAAAACAAAACTTGGAGCTGACTGTGGCTCAGATCAGCAGCTCGTTGTTGCAGAATTCAGAGGCAAGTTGAAGACAGTAAGGAAAACCACTAGGTTATTAAAGTATAACCTAAATCAAATCTCTTATGATTATATAGTGGAGGTGACAAATAGATTCAAGGGATTAGATCTGGTAGACAGAGTGCCTGAAGAACTATGGACAGAGGTTCATAACATTGTACTGGAGATGAGGACGAAAGCCATACCAAAGAAAATGAGGTGCAATAAAGCAAAGTGGTTGTCTGAGGAGGCCTTACAAAAGGCTGAGAAAAGAAGTGAAAGCAAAGAAAAAGTGAAAGATATACCCAACTGAATGGAGAGCTCAAGAGAATAGCAAGGAGAGATAAGAAAGCCTTCTTAAGTGAACAATGCAAAGAAATAGAGGAAAACAATAGAATGGGAAAGACTAGAGGTCTCTTAAAGAAAATTGGAGATACCAAGGGAACATCTCATGCAAGGATGGGCCTGATAAAGGACAGAAATGGGAAGGACCTAAGAAAAGCAGAAGAGATTAAGAAGAAGTGGTAAGAATATACAGAAGAACTATACAAAAAAAAGGTCTTAATGACCCAGATAACCACGATGGTGTGGTCACTCATCTAGAGCCAGATATCCTGGAGTGTGAAGTCAAGAGGGCCTTAGGAAGAATTACTATGAACAAAGCCAGGGAAATGATGGAATTCCAATTGTGCTATTTCACATCCTAAAAGATGATAGTTTTAAAGTGCTGCACTCAATATGTGAGCAAATTTGGAAAACTCAGCAGTGGCCACAAGACTGGAAAAGATCAAGTTTTATTTCAATCCCAAAGAAGGGCAATGCCAAAGAATGCTCAAACCACTGTACAATTGTGCTCATTTCATATGCTAGCAAGATAATGTTCAAAATCCTTCAAGCTGAGCTTCCACTGTATATGTACCAGTAACTTCCAGATATACAGGCTGGATTTATAAAAGGCAGAACAAAGAGATAAAATTGCCAACATCATTAGATCATAGTGAAAGCAAGGGAATTCCAGAAAAAAAATCTTTTTCTGCTTCGTTGACTGCACCAAAGCCTTTGACTCTGTGGATCACAACACACTGTGGAAAATTCTTAAAGAGATGGGAATATCAGACCACCCTACCTGCCTCCTGAGAAACCTGCATGCAGGACAAGAAGCAACAATTAGGACTGGACATGGAACAGTGGACTGATTCAAAATTGAGAAAGGGGTTTGTCACAGCTGTATATTGTTACCCTGATATTTAATTTCTATGCAGAGTACATTAAGTGAAATGCCAGGCTGGATGAATCACAAACTGGAATTAAGATTGCCAGGAGAAATATCAACAATATCAAATATGCAGATGATACCACTCTAATGGCAGAAAGTTAAGAGGAATTAAGAGCGTCTTGATGAGGGTGAAAGAAGAGAGTGAAAAAGGTGACTTAAAATTCAACATTCAAAAAACAAAGATCGTGGCATCTGGTCCCATCACTTCATGGAAAATCAAAGGGGAAAAATTGAAAACAGTGACAGATTTTATCTCTTGGTCTCCAAAATCACTGTGAACAGTGACTGTAGCCATGAAATTAAAGGACACTTGTTCCTTGGAAGGAAAGCTGTGACAAACCTAGACAGTGTATTAAAAAGCATAGACATTACTTTCATGCCAAAGGTCCATATAGTCAAAGCTATGCTGTTTCCAGTAGTCATGTGTGGATGTGAGAGTTGGACCATAAAGAAGGCTGAGCACTGAAGAGTTGATGCTTTTGAATTGTGGTGCTTGAGATGACTCTTGAGAGTCCCTTGGACAACAAGGAGATCAAACCAGTCGATCCTAAAGGAAATCAACCCTGAATATTCATTGGAAGAACTGTTGCTGAAGCTGAAGCTCCATTACTATGGCCACCTGATGGGAAGATCCCACTCATTGGAAAAGTCTCTGATGCTGAGAAAGGCTGAGGGCAGAAGGAGAAGGGAGGGTGAGATGGTTGGATGGCATCACCGAGTCAATGGACGTGAATTTGAACAAACTCTGGGAGATAGTAAAGAACCAGGAAGACTGGCATGCTGCAGTCCATGGGGTCACAGAGTTGGATACGACTAAGAGACTGTATATAACAACAACAGCAACCCATCACTATGTAAAAATGAAGGATGAATTAGACTGCTTGATGTACAATGCCATAACAGGTGAACAACTTGGAATAAGTTGTTGGGATGGAGGGAGCTAGAATCATTGAAGAGACAGACTAAGCAAAGCCCTCATTTATACCTCATTAAATCATGAAGTGAATTTTGTATAACTACAAACCTTCATTTTCTGACCTTCAATTTTCTATATGGTGAAGTTTTTCGTTTGTTTTTTGTGGTGAGGGGGAGGGGGTGGCTTCCTTGGTAACTCAGCTGGTAAAGAATCAGCCTGCAATGCAGGAGACCCTGGTCAATTCCTGGGTCAGGAAGATCCTCTGTAGAAGGGATAGGCTACCCTTTCCAGTATTCTTGGGCTTCCCTGGTGGCTCAGACAGTAAAGAATCCACCTGTAATGCAAGAGACCTGGGTTCAATCCCTGGGTTTGGAAGATCACCTGGAGGAGGACATGGCTAGCCACTCTAGTATACTTGCCTGGAGAATTCCACGGAGAGAGGAGCCTGGCAAGCTACAGTGCATGGGGCTGCAAAGAGTTGTACACGGCTGAACGATTTTCACTTCAAAGTGTTTTTGGTACTTAGAACAATGTGGTATATAGCAAGTCTTCAATGAATATTTGTCAAGAGGAAGAACAATATTTCTATTTACAGTTGTAGGAGTGAGCTTAGCAATCTCTGTGTGACCGATGAAGATGTGTCACATTAAAAAATAGCAGCCAGTCTTATAAAGCAGCTTCTGTTTATTATGGCAGGAAGGCTAGGGTGCCAGGAAAAACTAAACCCCTTCACATGTGTACCCAAAACTCTGGCACAGGCATATGAGAGGCTACTCATAACCATCAGATGCATGAATGAAGGGAAGTGGGGCTAGGAGAGGGTTTCCTCCCTAGTAACTCAAAGCAGAATGACGAAGGGGGCTTTGAGTTTTCTCTAGCTCCTTACAAGATCATACTCAATTCCATTCAGTTCCATGTTCTTTGGCATCTGTTCTTTTCATCACCCTGGGCAGCCTAGCTGTTGAGCAATTAGAGAGTCAAAACTGCTGCATCATAGGAAGCTGTTGTACTTCACTGTCATGAGACCACAAGGTGATGGGAATTCCTCCCTTTTAAATACCATCTGCATATGTGTTATTTTCTTCATGGTAGTTGTATGTTATTCCACTAATGCTGTGTGAGCCACCCATGCACAGGACTATATGAACTAGAGGGAAAGCTGTTGCTTTTTTTCCAAGGACAGGTGGGTAATCCACAGTTATGGGTTGTGAGATATTAAACAGAGCCCACATCTTCCCATGGGATCTCTGAGTCTGCTATGTTCTTGGTGGTTCAAGTCATGCAAAGACAGCTGTTGACAGAAGAAAATAGGTAAACTAAACACACTACTTGCAGACATAAAACTTATTTTGTGGTATGATTGGCAGAGAACATTTATCTTGTCAAATTCCTTGAAATGGATTTCTCCATTTGAGATAGTATTTCTTGTAGCCCAAGAGGTACAGGTCTATCTGAATTTCAGACTGTTGTGAGCTTACATCTTTTCTCAGAGAATTAGTAAAAATACCATCCCTCATTTTTCAGTAAAAGTGATTGCACACACTTGTAGCTAACAAAACAGATCACCAACTCTTATTTTTAGTGTTTTGTAATGATGGCAGTGTGTCTTGATTTTTGTAGGATATTATTTCTAAGATAATTCATTAAGGCTATTTAGATGTAGCATGTCTTACAGACTGCAGTCTTCTATACTTGTACTTTTAAAGGATCTATACTTAATAATTTAAAAACTTTTAATAAATGCTCAGATTCAAGAGGTATATAGAACCAAGTCTACGAATTAGGAAAGGGTCATTAAAAACTGTTGTACATTTCTCTTCCCAGCCTGCAGAGCTCTCAATCCTAACACTACAGTAGAATCTCTTGGGTGAGATTTCTTAAACTGCTGATACCTGGATTCTAACTGAATCAGAAAGTCTCAGGTGGGGAAGGAAGCTATGAATAATTCCTAAAGCCTCCCCAGATCACTTTCTTGTGTACCCATGTGATAGTACTCTTGGCTTCTTTTCGATGAAATGAATCAAGCAATTAAATTAAATTTTAACACCCTAAAGCCCTTGAAAGTTCTCATGCAAATTCCACGGTCATGATCCCTTCCATTAGTATACAGAGAGAGATGGGGAACCAGGCATCCTCTGACAAGTAATTACCTTCTGTGGAGAAGATAAGGTTGCCAATTGCTGAAGGTGGTAAAGTGAAGATTCAGGAGATCATGCCACAGCAAGGGAGGCTCCATCCCAGTGCATCTGAGTTCCTCTGGTGTAAGCAGAATGTCATTCTGAAAATAGCACAACCCAAGGAGATTCCTTGAGAGGAAAGTAAAAAAGATGAACTGCCTTCTCAGCATGTCTCTTTTCCTGGTACATTTATTGGTTTCTATCATCAAATATAAATGAACTTTGATTTAGAATTGTATCCTGCTTATATCAGGAATTTGAGTTACTCTATCAGAAAGCCTTAATATGATTCTATTTTTAAAAAGTTAAGACTTCAGAGAGTGTATTTCTGGGAATTTGCAGCAATTACTCTTGCTTTTATTGTCTTTATAGAAAACATTTTTTCAGTTTAAAAATCCATGGAACTATCTTTAACTATAACCACAAAAATATTAGTAAATGCAGTGACTATAAGATTAGATGAGACTCTCAAAACACAGTTTTTCCCACGTATAAACTGTCAAATGATGGGACTGACAGCTTTCACACAGAAGCTTCATATCCATCACCAGGATCATGTGCTGTGAATTGCAAGCTTGTCAAAATATACTCTGAAAAGGTTGATGGGTCTGATTTCACCTGAAGAATTGCCAGCATGCATCAATATAGAGCAAGTAGAATATTGCCCAAGCAGTATCCTCTGTGCTCTGTTCCATAACAACAGTACCAAGGAGGGCTTATCCAGAAACTGTCAAGCAGATTTGTTAAGATAGGCAAAAGTCAATCTCAGAAGAAAGATTAGGATTTTGAAAATAATTATTTTGGACTTGAACTAGGAGACCACCATTATACTAAAATCCACAACTAATATTTTCACTAGATTTTAAGACATAACTTACTCTGTTTCTTAGTCAATAAGTTCAAAAGAGAAATAAAACTTTCCATGAGGTACGAAACATAAACAATTCATTCTTGGCTCCCTCTGCTGACCTTAGACCATGCTGTGCAGTAGAGGCCTGGGAATGGGTGAGAAAACTCCAGCTTCAGTGGGAATGTGAGAAACCCACCAAAAGGTAGACAGACCAAACATGTACCAAGCACACTTCATAGAAAGTGTGTCCATCAAGAATTAGAAAGCCAGATTTTCCTAATCAGTCATATGGAAAGAAAAATGATTTGACAATATCATAGATGACAGGAAATGGATGGCAGCAGGTGACCCAGGCAAGAAAAAAGTAGTTTTTTTCTTAAGATAGCATGCATTAATGGACAAGGTATAACTTAGTAATAAGAGCAGGTTATAAGAATGAAGTTGACATTATATGTGCAGGTATGCTGCAGTATGTTTTGTGGTGTTCATCTATCAAAGCAGACTTATAGCGAGAAGCCCAGATAGAGCTTTTTATGCCCCAGTTCAACGGAACAGTGTGTGGTGTAAATATAATAAAGGTGGTGAATAATGGTGCTGCTGCTGCTGCTGCTAAGTCGCTTCAGTCATGTCCAACTCTGTGCGACCCCATAGACGGCAGCCCACCAGGCTCCGCCATCCCTGGGATTCTCCAGGCAAGAACACTGGAGTGGGTTGCCATTTCCTTCTCCAATGCGCGAAAGTGAAAAGTGAAAGTGAAGTTGTTCAGTCATGTCCTATTCTTCGCGACCCCATGGACTGAAGCCTACCAGGCTCCTCCGTCCATGGGATTTTCCAGGCAAGAGTACTGGAGTGGGTTGCCGTTGCCTTCTCCATGATGATGATGGGTGGATAGCAAAGTTTCTTAGGTAAATGATATGTACAAACACTGTTCTAAGAACTTTAAGGGTGTTACCAGATTTAATCTTCATAAAAACTGTAGGAGGTGAGTATTCTTATGATTCCTCTTATACAAGTAATGCAAAGAAATAGAGGAAAAACATAATAGGAAAGACTAGAAATCTCTTCAAGAAAATTGGAGATATCAAGGGAACACTTCATGCAAGGATGGGCACAATAAAGGATGGAAACAATAGGGACCTAAAAGAGAAGCAGAAGAGATTAAGAAGAGGTGGCAAGAATACACAGAAGAACTGTATTTTTTAAAAAAACTGTATTTTAAAAAAGAATACACAGAAAACCACAATGATATTGTCACTCACCTAGAGCCAGACATCTTGGAGTGTGAAGTTAAGTGAGTCTTAGGAAGCATTACTATGAACACAGCTAGTGGAGGTGATGAAATTTCAGCTGAGCTCTTTAAATTCCTAAAAACACAATTGTGTTAAAGTGCTGCACTCAAAATGTCAGCAAATTTGGAAACCTCAGCGGTGACCACAAGACTGGAAAAGATCAGTTCTCATTTCAATTCAAAATCAGGGCAACGCCAAACAATAGTCATTCTGCTATACAATTGCACTCCTTTCACATGCTGGCAAGGTAATGTTCAAAATCCTTCAAGCTAGGCTTCAGTAGTATGTGAAGCAAGAACTTTCAGATGTACAAGCTGGCTTTGGAAAAGGCAGAGGAATCAGAGATCAAATTGCCAACATTGATTGAATCGTAGAGAAAGGGAGGGATTCCAGAAAAGCCTCTACTTCTGCTTCACTGACTCTGCTAAAGCCTTTGCGTGGATCTCCACAAACTGTGGAAAATGGGAATACCAGACCACCTAACCTGCCTCCTGATAAACCTGTATACAGGTCAAGAAGCAACAGTTAGAACTGGAAATGGAACAATAGACTGATTTCAAATTGGGAAAGCAGTAAGACAAGGCTGTATATTGTCACCATGTTTATTTAACTTCTACACAGAGTACATCATGCAAAATACTGGGCTGGATGAAGCCCAAGCTGGAATCAAGTTTTCCAGTAAAAATATCAACAATCTCAAATAAACAGATGATACCACTCTCAAGGCAGAAAGTGAAGAGGAACTAAAGAGCCTCTTGATGAAAGTGAAAGAGGACTTAAAACTCAACATTCAAAAGACTAAGATCATGGCATCTGTTCCCATCACTTCCTGGAAAATAGAAGGAGAAGTGGAAACAGTGACATTTTATTTTCTTGGGCTCAAAAATCACTGTAGACTTCAACTGCAGCCATGAAACTAAAGGACACTTGCCCCTTGCAAGGAAAGCTATGGCAAAAATAGACAGCATATTAAAAAGCAGAGACATGACTTTGCTGTCAAAGGTCTATATAGTCAAAGCTATGGTTTTTCCAGTAGTCATGTATGGATGTGAGAGCTGGACTGCAAAGAAGGCTGAGCACCAAAGAACACTTGCTTTCGACCTATGGTGCTGGAGCAGACTCTTGAGAGTCCCTTGGACAGTAAGGAGATCAAACCAGTCAATCCTAAAAGAAATCGACCCTGAATACTTATTGGAAGGACTGATGCTGAAGCTGAAGCTCCAATACTTTGGCCACCTGATGCAAAGAACTGACTCATTGGAAAAGACCCTGAGGCTGGGAGAGGTTGAAGGCAAAAGGAGAAGAGGGTGGCAGAGGAAGAGACGGTTAGATAGCATCACCAACTTAATGGACGTGAGTTTGAGCAAATTCCGGGAGATAGTGAAGGACAGGAAAGCCTGGCATGCTATTGTGCATGAGGTCGCAAAGAGTCGGATGTGACTTAGCAACTAAACAGCTCAGAAGTAGCTTATGTTTAGGGATATTAAATACCTAGCCCAAGATCATATAGCTCATAATGGTACAGAGAGGAAAGAAACCCCTATGGGAACCCTCAATTTTTGCTTTTCATATATAGCAAAATCCCATACGCAAAATATGACAAAAATATTTTCAAATATCTATATGCTTCCCTGTTTTCCCCAATACAGCAATATTCCACAGACAGACTTTCCATATAGAGTCTCAAAGTAGTCATGTTTGGGTGATACCAAAAAAAATCATGTTTTTTCTTATATACAGCTGGTACCACTTTCTCAGAACACTTGATCATACTCCTCTACTTGCCCTTATATCACATAGATTCCTATGTAATATTATTATGCAAACACAACAGTACCTGAAAATCAAGTGTTTTTCCTGACAAGTATTCTTCTTGTAGTATTTATACTGCAAAGCTACTATTGCTAATAGAATCTAGTATACTGCTTAATGTTAGTTAACATGACCCAAGGAAGGACTGAGCATATACAGATCAAAGTGTTGCTTATTTGTCCAAATTTAAGGTGATATTTTCCATATGTTTCATTCAAACAGATGGGGTTAATGCTGTAGAAATATCCTATTTTTACCCAGATCAAAAGAAAGCTTGTGAAACCTGTTATCACCATCATCTTCCTGGATTCAAAGATATGACACAGAGAATGAAGTGAAGTGATCATAGTCACAGAATTAGGAAAAGCAGACTAAACCTGATCATCCACCCCCTGCAGAGTGGTAATCATATCCAAGGCAGCAGGCCAGGTGCCCAAGAGAGCAACTAGCAGACATATTGTCATCATAGCCTCACTCTGGGGCTGCTTTCCTGGGACTTTCAGTTGGGAATCAAGAGAGCTTTTAAGAACACTATTTTTCATTTATTCTACAGATACTTATTGAACATGTACTGTGGGGCTCAGCAGACAGGCCCTGCCTTCAACATGCTGAGAGCCTAGTGAGGACACAAATAAGAAAAAAAAAATCACTGATTTATGGGTACAGTAGAGGGACTCCTTACCCAATACCACTGAAATCTTTCATAAACAGGCCACTCAACAGCTAAGTGTTAAAGAACTAGTTGTATGGCTATTACCCTGGGAAATGGGTGCTGTGCTGTCCAGAAGAGGGTAAAGCAGATGAAAAATTTAGGAAAACAACCTGCTTAAGAAGCTTGATGAGTTGGAGGAGGGGGCATAAGAGGCATGTGGGGCTGTGTTTGAGGAGAAGAGGGCAGAAGGACCAGATAATGGAGACTCTTTTTTTTTTTTTTTTACTGTAAATGAAACAAAGATGAATATTTTTAATGATAAAAGGTACAATTCACAAAGAAGATAGACATCATAAACTATTAGACACCTAAACAACAAGGAAACAAAGATACATAAAACAAAAATCAGAAGAAATACAAGGGAAAAGAAAAATATATATAATTTTACTGAGACATATTAACATTTCTCTGATAATATTTTATCAAGTGCAGAAAATATAAGAATAGTAGCACCTTGAATGGTGTCATTAATAATTTAAATATGATAGATTTATATTTAACTAATTTATATTAGTCATATCCTACACAAATATATTTAAAGTTTTGTATCTCACACATTGTAATTAGATGGCCATAGGACACTTACAAAAATTGGCAAAAAGACAAACATTACTAAATTTCAAAAACTAGAATTCATTTTTGTGTGTGTGATTCAGTTATACATATACACATATATTATTTTTGAAATTATTTTCCATTAGAGGTTATTACAAGATACTGACTGTAGCTCCCTGTGCTACACAGTCAACCTTTGGTGCTTGTCACATATCTATCTTTTAATTAGGCAAAACTTCATAGGTTTTCTAACATATATATATTATATTATATATATATTTCTCATATATATCTATACAAGCTGTTTTACTACACTTGATAAAGGCTTGAGAAAGAACATCAAAAAAAAAAAAGAAGAGATAGAGAAATTGGAAAACAAACTAAATGAAATGGGAGCCCTGAAATAGAAAAAGTGAAACAAACTAGATAAATGTAAAAGATTCTCATATAATACAGTTGTTTTTAAACATGGCTGTCCATTAGAAACATACCTGGAGCTCTGGCAAAAAATAGAAAGCAATACCTGGGCATTTGTAATTTTCAAAGAATTCCAAGATAATTCTGATATGCATCTAGATTTTTAAAAATTATTACAGGTTTTTCTATTAAATAGTAGTTTTGGTGATATAGAATTCTATGATTTTTCTGTTAACCAATCATGATACAATGATATGATTAAGTGAATAATAGTTACATAATTACAATAGTAAAAATATTTATCAGTTTTCATAATCAATAGCCAGGCAAAAACTAAAAGATAATTACAATTGCAAGCCATAATGGGAACACGATTAGCCTAACAATATAAAAGAATTACATACAATTTGGGGGGTCAAGCAGAATGATAGGATAAGTGGAAGTGTATACAGGCACATGTTTTCATCTGCTCAGCCAGTCTATGTCTTTTGGTTGGTGCATTAAGCCCATTTACATTTAAGGCAATTATCGATAGGTATGTTCCTATTATGGTTTTATTAATTGTTTTTGGTTTATTTTCTGTAGGTAGGGCTTTTCCTTCTCTTGTTTTCTGCCTAGAGAAGTTCCTTTAGCATTAATTATAAAGCTGCTTTGGTGGTGCTGAATTCTCTTAATTTTTGCTTGTCTGGAAAGCTTGATTTCTCCATCAAATCTGAAGGAGAGACTTGCTGGGTAGAATATTCTTGCTTGTAGGTTCTTCACTTTCATCACTTTAAATATATCATACCATTCCCTTCTGACTTGTAGAATTTCTGTTGAGGAATCAGCTGATAGCCTGATTGGAGTTTCCTTGTATGTTATTTGTCGTTTTTCTCTTGCTGCTTTTAATATTTTATCTTTGTCTTTAATTTTGTCAATTTGATTACTATGTGTCTCAGTGCTTTCCTCCTTGGGTTTATCCTGCCTGGGACTCTGTGCTTCCTGAACTCATTTGACTATTTCCTTTCCCATGTTAAGGAAGTTTTCAGCTATTATCTCTTTAAATATTTTCTCAGGTCCTTTCTCTCTCTTATTTCCTTCTGGGACAGCTATAATGTGAATATTGCTGCATTTAATGTTGTCCCAGAGATCTCTCAGGCTATCTTCATTTCTTTTCATTCTTTTTTTTATATTCTGTTCTGTGCCAGTGATTTCCACCATTCTGTCCTCCAGATCGCTTATCCATTCTTATGCCTCAGTTATGCTGTTATGGATTCCTTGTAGTGTATTATTCATCTCTTTAGTTCTTGCAGGTCATGATAAACATTTCTTGCATCTTCTCAACCTTTGCCTCCATTCTTTTTCTGAAATCCTGAATCATATTCACTATCATTATTCTGAATTCTTTTTCTGGAAGTTTGCCTATCTCCATTTCATTAAGCTGTTTTTCTAGGGTTTCATCTTGTCCCTTCATCTGGGATGTAACTTTCTGCTTTTTCATGCTAATTAACTTTCTGTAATGTGGTTTTGTTTTAGTTACTGTGGGATTGTGGTTCTTCTTGCTTCTTCTGTCTGTCCTATGATGGAAGAAGCTAAGAGGCTTGTGTAAGCCTCTGATGGAAGGAACTGGTGGTGGGAAAAACTCGGTTTTGTTCTGGTGGTCAGGGCCTTACTCTGTAAATCCAATTATCTGCTGATGGGTGAGGTTGTGCTTCCTCCCTGGTAGTTTTCTGGCTTGAGGTGACCTAACTCTTGGGTCTACAGGCTCTATGGTCAGGGTAATGGTGACCTCCAAGAGGTAAAAGGAGGCCTTCCCAGATAGCTGCTGTTCGTCCCCCCAACCCTGTGGTGAGCCCCTGCCAACCCATGCCTCCACAGGAGACTTTCCAGCACTAGCAGGTAGTTTTGGTTCAGTTTCTGTAGAGTTGCTGCTCTTTTCCTCTGAGTCTTGGGGTGTGCAAGGCTTCGTTGATGCCCTCCAAGATTGAAGTTTCTATTTTCCCCAGTCCTGTGGAAGCCTTGTGATCAAACCCCACTGACCTTCAAGGTCAGATTCCCTGGGGACTCCCAGTTGCTTTTTCAGGTCCCCAGGCTGGTAAACCTGAAATAGGGTTCTGAACCTTCATGACTGTGGGAGGATTTCTTTAGTATAGTTGTTCTCCAGTTTGTGGGTCACCCACCCAGCGGGTATGGGATTTGATTTTATAGTGATTGTGCCCCTCCTACCATCTTGCTGCAGCTTCTTCTTTGTCTTTGGACTTGGGGTATCTTTCTTTGGTATGCTTCAACATCTTCCTGTCAATGGCTGCTCAACAACTAGTTGTGATTTTGGTGCTCCTGAAGGAGGAGATGAGTGCATGTCCTTCTACTCCACCATCTTGAACCAGAAGCCTGGAGAGTCTTATGGAAGAAGTTATCTTGGAAGCCAACAAGAAGGCCTAAAGAATACTACTATGGTGAAGAACACAACCTAATTTGGAGAATTATCAGATAATTGCAGAACCTGTGCAGAAGAGATAGAGACTTGAGTGAAAAAAACCATTTTAGGAGACTATTATTGCCATGAGCTAGAGTAAATTCATACTGAGGGTTGAAAATGGAAAAGCAAGACATGGTGATTTACTTGATATGTGGGTTCAATATGAAGGTTGACTCATGTTTAGTTTTGGTAATTGAGGAGAAGTTGTTTGGAGCTGACTGAGGGAATAAATTCAAAAAGAAGTGTTCAAGAAATTGATAAGAAAGAAGGTAACATTACAACTTCAGCTTGGGATATGATGAGCTTGAAATGTTTGTAAGATGTGGAAATGAACCTGAAACAATGTGTCTGAGGTTGAGGAAGGTGAACCAGAGTTGAAAAAGGAAATTTGGATGTTTTCTGCAGTATATTATGGATTAAGTCATGGAGATGAAAATGCTGGGTCAAATAGATCTTATGATGATGAGATTCATGGACAGAACCCTGGGCAAGCAGCAGTTATATGGCACCAATAAAAGATAAGGCAAAAAAGTAGATTGGTTGGGAAATAATTGCTCAAATTCTTAGAAACCTATAGAATGGAATGTCATCAAAAGCAGGCTTCCAATTTCAACTCAGATATACAAAGCCCTTGAAAGTCCCCATTACATAAGGGGAAAGCTGAACAAACAAAATATAGGTGATTTTCTTGAAGCCAGTGGAGAATTGAAGTTATAGGAATCAACATTACAAAATCAGGGGAATCTGGCACATCCAGAGAGCTATAGCTCTCAAGATTTGCTTACCTGAAGCAGAAGGCGCTGAATGTCATTAGCCAAAAGGAACAGTTAAATAGTAACTCTGAAGACTTATTGGAGGCTGAGAAAATCCGGGGAAACTTCAGTCACCATGAGAACTCCCATATTTCTGCAGGTTTTTCTTCTAGCAATTTCACCAGGTTTTCATAAAAGGGATCCAAGAAAGTTCCTAACATGATACTGACAGGAGATGGGGAAGAGCAGCCATTTTGAAACCTTTCCAAAGGCTTCTATCGAACAATGGGAAATTCTGAAACTTTAGTTCTGTTGGAGGAAGGGACGTGTGCTCCACTCCAGGCTGCTCCAGCATTCTTATCTCATCAAAAAAAAAAAAGAAGAAGAAGATGATGAAAATGAATAAGACCACAGTGAATATCAGACAGGGCTTAAAGAACTAGACCAGGAAAACTGGAATCAGGAAGATGAACAGGGGCTTGTGAGGGAATTTTGACACGTCAAAGAAGGACATTCCTAAAACATTTCTGAAACCCACATTCCTGAGTCATAGGCACACTAAAAGACTGACATTTAATCAGGATTAGCAAACGTCCTCTTCCCCCTTATCCTAAAATGAAACAAACAGTCCTCCACTAGTCACAGTGGATTACAGTTTAAAAACTGCAAGACACTCTCTCTAAGGACTGGTAAAAAGGGAAATCCAAAAGACAGGAGGGGAGAAAAAACAAAGTCCACTGGAGGAATTTGAAGCCTCTGTTATATATGGCTACATTAGACATTAAACGCAGCCCTTCTGATAGATTAGCATACATTCTCATATGAAAGGAGTTTACCTCAGTACCTACAACCCCCTGCCAGGATTCTCTGTCCATGGGATTCTCCAGGCAAGAATACTGGAGAGGGTTTCCATTTCCTTCTCCAATTATCCCTTAAAACATGGCTGGATTTCTTTAAACATTAAAAAGATATGTTAATAAGCAAGAATAAACATAGCTGATAACACAAAGAAATTATCAGAACCAGACTCAAACATAACACAGTTTTTGGAATTATCATACAAGAAATTTAAAATAACTATGATTAACATGCAAGCTATCAGCAGAAAAAGTAGACAGCATGTACCAAAAGATGGAAATGGTAGCAGAGAGATAAGAAAACATTTAAAAATCAAAATGAAATGCTAGGAATCAAAAGCACATTATTAGAAATGAAGAACACATTTGACAGACTCAAAAGTAGATTCAAAATAACTAAAGGAGAAATCAGTGAACCTGGAGATAGGTCAATGAAAACTTCACAAATGGAAGCACAAATGGAAGAACAAAACTTCCTAGAATTTTGGACACTATCAAAAAGCATGATATACAGATAATTGGAATAACAGAAGGATCAGAAAGAGAATGGGACAGAAGAAATATTTGAAGAAATAATAACTGAAACTTTCCAAAACTAATGACAGATACCAACCACAGATTTAAAAAAATCTACTAAGTAACAAGCAGTATAGAAAAATTAAAAGAAAAAAAAACTGGCCAAATTACAGTTAAATTGTAGATATAAAAAATAGAGAAAATCTTGAGGAAGATAGAGGGAATAGACCATCTTATTTATAAAGGAACAAGGATATGAATTACAACAGACTTCTCACCAGACACCATTCAAGCAAGAAATGAGTAGAGTAATATCTTCAAATTGTTAAAAGAAAAAACATCTACCAATCTGGAATTCTGCATTGGATTAATGTCATATCTGATTTTTCATTAAAAGTTAAGGGAAAATATTTTTCAGAAAAGAAAGCCTGACAAGGCTCACTGCTAGTAGCTCTGCAATATACAAATGACAACAGGTCTTCAGGCAGAAGGAAAATTGTGTGAGCAAAAAAGAAAGGAAAACCATTAAAAGAGAATAAATGAACATAAATTATTTTATTTTCCTATTCTTATTCATCTAGAATATAACACTCTTTTTAAAGCAATAATACTTATAATATATTGGTGTTGACAGTGTATGGATAAATGAAAACAACAATGTCATAAGGGATTGGAAGGGGAATTGGAAATGCTTGTTATGAAGAACCAGTACTACACATAAAGCAGTATAGCGCTATTTGAAGAGACTTTAAATTATTTAAAATGTACATTGCAAAACCTATAACAATTACTAAAAATGTTTTAAAAGTAAACAAAAATTACATATGAAGAGAGGATATAAAATGGAAATGTACAAAATATGCAATTTAAATCACAGAAGGCAGGAAAAAAACAGGAAAAGGAAATATAGGGGGGAAATGCAAAGAACAGAAGACAATTAGCAAGGTATTAGATTTTAATCCAAGTGTACTGATTACTATTCTAAAGGTTAATGGTCAAAATTTACCAGTTAAAAGACAGATATTATCAAATTACATTTTTTACTAAAGGTCCAACTGTACTGTTTTTAAGAAAATACACATTAAATATAAACTCGGATAGATTAAAAGTTGAAATTGAGAAACATATGTCATGCTAATACTAATTAAAAGAAAACTGCAATTAAAAAGACACATTTTTTAAAATTTTTACCAAGAACTTTATTGAACAACAGATTCACCATTTTGTTCCACCATATTTTGCCATTTTTCAGGCAACTTCATAATTTCATATTCTCAAAACTTTTTATCTGTTTGAGCAAAGAACTGTTCCAGGTGCTTTTCACAGTCTTCAAGAGAATTGAAATTTTTTCCATTAAAGAATTCTATAAACTGAAGTAAGCAGACATCTTAAACTGCAATGTCTGGTGAATACAGTAGATGAATCAGAACTTCCTGGTCAAGCTGTAGCAGTTTTTGCCTAATTTTCAAAGAACATGCAGCCTTGAGTTATCTTAATAAAAGATTTTTTTTTTTTTCCTGTTGACTAATTCTGGACACTTTTCACTGAGTGTAACTTCAGTTGATCTGACTGGGATCAGTACTTGTTGGAATTAACAATTTGATTTTCCAGAAGGAGCTCATAATAGAAGACTCCCTTCTAATTCCACCACACACACATCACTTTCTTTGATTGGAGACTGTCCTTTGGTGTGGTTGGTGATGGCTCATGTCACTTGCCCCATGATTTTTCCATTTCACATTACTGTATCAACTTCTCATTGCCCATCACAATTAGCTTTGAAAATGAAACACTTTTATTATGTTTCAGTAGAGAGTCTCACAAGGAAATATAGTCAAGGAGTTTTTTTCCCATTTAACTTCTATAGAACCCAAGCATCAAAATGATTAACATAGCAAAGCTAGTGCAAATGATTTTCAGTGCTTGATTTGGATATTTTGAGTATCTTGGCTATCTCCCACGTGGTACAACGTTGATTATTCTCAGTTAATGTCTTAATTTCATCACTATTAACTTCAACTCGTCTATCCAACCATAGAAGAGGGTCCAGTGAGAAAGCTCTAGCATGAAACTTCGCAAACCACTTGTGACATATTCGCTCAGTCACAACACCTTCGTCATACACAGCACAAATTTTTTTTGTGCTTCAGTTGCATTTTTACCTTTCTTGAAATAATAAAGCATAATATGCCAAATATGTTGCTTTTTTTCTTCCATCTTCAATATTAAAATGGCTACACAGAAATTAACCAATTTTAATGTTTTTTTAAAAGCATGCTGATATGACATTTGTCACAATACAACCTAACAAAATTGCTTCAAATGAAGTTAAAGAAAACTAAGCAATATAAGAGTCATCTTATGGGGAAAAAAAAGCACGAATCTTTTGGCTAATAAAATACATGAAGCAAAAACTTATTCAGTTAAAAAGATAAATTGACAATGATAGTTGGAGAGTTCAACTCTCTTGGTAATTGTTAAAGAAGTGGGCAGAAAATCAGTGAGGATGTAGATAATGTGGGGCTTCCATGATGGCTCAGCAGTTAAAATAATCTGCTTGCAATTCAGGAGATGCTGGTTTGACCCCTGTGGAGGAGGACAGAGCAACCCACTCAAGTATTCTTGCCTGGAGAATCTCATGAACAGAGGAGCCTAGGGGCCTAGAGTCCATAGGGCCACACAGAGCTGGACAGGACTGAAGCAACTGAACACACACACACCCACACATGTAGGTAATGTGAATGGTGTTATCTATCAACTTGTTCTAGTTGGCATTTATAGAGCACTCTTTCCAGCTTCAGTGGTATATATATTATTTCCAAATACATATGGAATATGATAAACCATATTCTGAGTTTAAATATATCTTAAAACATTAAAATAATAGAAATCATACAAAGAACAGTCTTAAATCACAATGCAATTAAATTAGAAATCAGCAAGAGATAGATATCTGGGAAAGTCTCAAATATTTAGATTTAACACAGTTTTAAACAATCCATGGGTCAAAGAAATGTCAAAAGAAACATTTTAAATATTTTAAACTGAGTGAAAAAGAAAACAAAAGTATGAAAACTGGTGGAATACAGCTAAACCACAATTAAAGGGAGTTTGCAGCAATTAAGTGCATGTATTAGAAAAAATAAAGATGTAAAATCAATAACCTATGTTGCCACTTCAGAAAAAAGAGAAATAAGATTCAAATTAACCTTGAAACAAGAAGGAAGGAAATAAGTTATATAGTTAGAAAAAAAATCTGTGAATCTGCAAACAGGAAAGCTATAGAGATAATCCACAAAACCAAAGATGGCTGTCTAAAAACATAAATCAAACTGATAAAACTTTTTGCTATTGTTTAGTCTCTAAGTCAGGTCTGACTCTTTGTGATCCCATGGACCACAGCATGTCAGATGTTCCTGTCCTTCACTATCTCTCTGAGTTTGCTCAAACTCATGTCCATTGTGTTGGCAATGCCATCCAACATCTCATTTTCTGTTAAGCCCTTCTCCTCCTGCCTTCAATCTTTCACAGCATCAGAATCTTTTCCTATAAATTGGCTCTTCACATCAAGTGGCCAAAGTATTGGAGCTTCAGTTTCAACATCAGTCCTTCCAGAATATTCAGGGTTGATTTCCTTTAGGATTTTCTGGTTTGATCTTCTTGCTGTCCAAGGGACTCTCAAGAGTCTTCCCCAGCACCACAGTTCAAAAGCATCAATTCTTTGGTGCTCAGCCTTCTTTATGGTCCAACTCTCACATCTGTACATCACCACTGGAGAAATTACAGCTCTGACTATATGGACCTTTGTCAACAAATTGATGTCTCTTCTTTTTAATACATTATCTTGGTTTGTCATAGTTTTCCTTTCAAAGAGTAAGCGTCTTTTCATATCATGGCTGCAGTCACCATCTGCAGTGATTTTGGAGCCCAAGAAAACAAAGTCTGCCACTATTTCCATTTCTTCCCCATTCATTTGTCATCAGGTGGTTACCAGATGCCATGATCTTAGTTTTTTGAATGCATGATACTATGCCACTATGCATTTTAAAACCCTAAAGGTGCTACTAGAAGATTACTAGAGCTTCTCAATGAATTTTGGTAAAGTTGCAGGATTCAAAATTAATACACAGAAATGTCTTGCATTCCTATGCATTAACAACAAAACATCACATATATTTACACTAAGAAAAGAACAGAAAGAGAAGAAAACAATCTCACTTACCATCTCTTCTAAAAGAATAAAATACCTAGAAACAAACCTGTCAAAGGAGGCAAAAGACTTGTACTATAAAATACTGATGAAAGCAATAAAAAACAACACAAACAGAGATATATCATGTTCTTGGATTGTAAGAATCAATATTGGGAAAATGATTATACTACCCAAAGCAATCTACAGATTCAGTGAAATCCCTATGAAATTCCAAATGACATTTTTCACAGAATTAGAGCAAAATTGTTTTACGATTTGTAGGAAAACACAAAGGACTCCGAGTAGCCAAAGCAATCTTGAGAAAGAAAAATGGAACCTGGTAAGAGGGAGGAGGCAGAAACTGGGCTGACCCCTTCCCCTCTTATGGCCATCAGTCCTTACTTGGTGCACCAGAATCCCAGCTATCAATAAGCCTTTCCAACGGGAAAGCCAAGGTGTGCAACTAGAGCAGGCTGTATTACTGCAGCAGCAGCCATGTGGACGACAGCTTCCTTATCCCAGGTGCATAGTCCACAACTGGGACACTTCAAAATACCAGGTGTCTAAGCAGGCCAAAGAGTTCTTGGAGTTCGTGTACAAGGATCCCCTGATTGACATCCAGCAGCAGAACTCCCATGCCATAGGGACACACAGAACAGCTAGCCAGCCTCATGTGGCTATGGCAGCAGCTGAAGTCGCTGTGAGCTTATTTGTTCAGCTGCCAGTGGCAGTGGCCGAGGATCTGTGCCACAGAATTTTCCCCAGAGAATACTTCCTTCAACAGATCCGCCTGTACTCCCTCGCTGATCTGCAGCAGAGAAGAGATCCAGCTCCACCCACCAGAACACAGACACAAGCTCCCCTAACCAGGAAACCTTGACAAGCCACTAGTCCAACCCCACCCACAGGGAGCAACCTCCACAATAAAGAGGAAGCACAAACTTCCAGCCTGCAGAAAAGCCACCCCAAACAGCAATCTAAACAAAATGAAAAGGCAGAGAAATATTCAGCAGGTAAAGGAGCATGATAAATGCCCACCAAATCAAACACAAGAGGAGGAGATAGGGAGTCTACTTGAAAAAGAATTCAGAATAATGATAGTAAAGATGATCCAAAATCTTGAAAACAAAATGGAGTTACAGATAGATAGACTAGAGACAAGGATTGAGAAGATGCAAGAAATATTTAACAAGGACCTAGAAGAAATAAAAAAAAGTCAGTCAATAATGAATAATGATTGCAATAACTAAGATCAAAAGCACTCTGGAGTGAACCAATAGTAGAATAACTAAGGCAGAAGATAGGATAGTGAGGTGCAAGAGAGAAAGTGGAAATAAATTAAGCAGAGAGGGAAAAAGAAAAAAGAATTAAAAGAAATGAAGACAACTTCAGAAACCTCTGGGACAATGTTAAACGCCCCAAGATTCGAATCATAGGAGTCCAAGAAGAAGAAGGCAAAAAGAAAGGCCATGAGAAAATACTTGAGGAGATAATAGTTGAAAAATTCCCTAAAATGGGGAAGGAAATAGCCACCCAAGTCCAAGAAAACCAGAGAGTCCCAAACAGGAGAAACCCAAAGTGAAACACCCCAAGACACATATTAATCAAATTAATGAAGATCAAACACAAAGAGCAAATATTAAAAGCAGCAAGGGAAAAACAACAAATAACACACAAAGGGTTCCCCATAAGGATAACAGCCGATCTTTCAATAGAAGCTCTTCAGGCCAGAAGGGAATGCAAGACATATTTAAAGTGATGAAAGAGTAAAACCTACAACCCACATTACTATACCCAGGAAGGATCTCATTCAAATATGAAGGAGAAATCAAAAGCTTCACAGACAAGCAAAAGCTCAGAGAATTCAGCACCACTAAGCCAGCTCTTCAACAAATGCTAAAGGATCTTCTCTAGACAGGAAACACAGAAAAGGTGTATAAATTCAAACCCAAAACAACAAAGTAAATGGCAACGGGATCATATTATCAATAATTACCTTAAAGGTAAACGAGTTGAATGTCCCAACCAAAAGACAAAGACTAACTGAATGGATACAAAAACAAGACCCCTATATATGCTGTCTACAGGAGACCGACCTCTAAACAAGGGACACATACAGATGGAAAGTGAAGCGCTGGAAAATGATATTTAATACAAAGGGAGAAAAAAGAAAGGAGGAGTAGCAATACTCATATCAGATAAAATAGACGTTGAAATAAAGTCCATGAGAAGAGACAAAGAAGGACACTACATAATGATCAAAAGGTCAATCCAAGAAGAAGACACAACAATTACAAGTATATATGCACCCAACATAGGAGCATAATATGTAAGGCAAATACTAACAAGCATGAAAGGGGAAACTAACAGTAACAATAATAGCGGGAGACTTTAATACCCACTCATACCTATGGCTAGATCAACCAAACAGAAAATTAACAAGGAAACACAAACTTTAAATGATACAACGGACCATTAGACCTAATTGATATCTATCGGACATTTCACCCCAAAACAATGAATTTCACTTTTTTCTCAAGTGCACACGGAACATTCTCCAGGATAGATCACATCCTGGGCCATAGATCTAGCCTTGGTAAATTAAAAAAAAAAAAGAAATAATTTCAAGCATTTTTTCTGATCACACTATGGTAAGATTAGATGTCAATTACAGGGGAAAAAAAACCTAGTAAAAATACAAACATATGGAGACTAAACAACATGCTTCTGAATAACCAACAAATCACAGAAGAAATCAAAAAAGAAATCAAAGTATGCATAGAAACAAATGAAAATGAAAACACGACAACCCCAAACCTATGAGATTCAGTAAAAGCAGTGCTAAGGGGAAGGTTCATAGCAACACAAGCCTACCTCAAGAAACAAGAGAAACATCAAACAAATAACCTAACTTTACACCTAAAGCAACTAGAAAGAGAAGAAATGAAGCATCCCAGGCTTAGTAGAAGGAAAGAAATAATAAAAATTAGGGCACAAATAAATGAAAAAGAAACAAAGGAGACCATAGCAAATATCAACAAAACTAAAACCTGATTCTTTGAGAAGATAAATAAAATAGCCAAATCATTCTCCAGACTCATCAAGAAAAAAAGGGAGAAGAATCAAATCAACAAAATTAGAAAAGAAAATGGAGAAATCACAACACACAATACAGAAATACAAAGGATTGTAGAGACTACTCTCAGAAACTATATGGCAATAAAATGGACAACTTGGAAGAAAGGGACAAATTCTTAGAAAAGTATAACTTTCCAAAACTGAACCAGGAAGAAATAGAAAGTCTTAACAGACCCATCACAAGCACAGAAATTGAAACTGTAATCAAAAATCTTCCAACAAACAAAACCCAGGACCAGATGGCTTCACAGGTGAATTCTACCAAAAATTTAGAAAAGAGATGACACCTATCCTACTCAAACTCTTCCAGAAAATTGTAAAGGCAGGTAAACTGCCAAACTCATTCGATGAGGGCACCATCACCCTAATACGAAAAACAGATAAAGCTGACACAGAAAAAGAAAATTACAGCAAATATCACTGATGACCAAAGATGCAAAAATCCTTTACAAAATTCTAACAAACAGAATCCAACAACATATTAAAAAGATCATACATCATGACCAAGGGGGCTTTATCCTAGGGATCCAAGGATTTTTCAATATTCACAAATCAATCAACATGATACACCACATTAACAAATTGAAAGTTACAAATCATATGATTATCTCAATAGATGCAGAGAAAGCCTTTGAAAAAATTCAACATTCATTTATGATAAAAAAAAAAAAAACGTCTAGAAAGCAGGAATAGAAGGAACATACATCAATATAATAAAAGCCATACATGATAAACCCACAGCAAACAACCTCAGTGGGGAAAAATTGAAAGGATTTCTCCTAAACTCAGGAACAAGACAAGAGTGCCCACTCTCACCACTGCTATTCAACATAGCTTTGGAAGTTTTAGCCACAGCAATCAGAGAAGAAAAAGAAATAAAAGGAATCCAGATTAGAAAAGAAGAAGTAAAACTTTCACTGTTTGCAGATGACATGATCCTCTACATAGAAAACTCTAAAGACACCACCAGAAAATTACTAGAGCTAATCAATGAATATAGTAAAGTTGCAGGATATAAAATTAACACATAGAAATCCTTTGCATTCTTATACACTACCATTGAGAAAACAAAGAGAAATTAAGGAAACAATTCCATACATCACTGCAATGAAAAGAATAAAATACTTAGGAATAATTCTACCTAAAGAAACAAAAGATCTATATGTAGAAAACTATAAAACTCTGATGAAAGAAGTCAAAGAGGACACAAACAGATGGAGCAATATACTATGTCATGGATCAGAAGAATCAATATAGTGAAAATGAGTATACTACCCAAAGCAATCTATAGATTCAATGCAATCCCTATCAAGCTACCAACGGTATTTTTCACAGAACTAGAACAAATAATTTCACAATTTGTATGGAAATACAAAAAAAGTCAAATAGCCAAAGCAATCTTGAGAAAGAAGAATGGAATTGGAGGAATCAACCTGCCTGACTTCAGACTATACTACAAAGCTACAGTCATCAAGACAGTATGGTACTGGCACAAAGACAGAAATATAGATCAATGGAAAAAAAAATACAAAGCCCAGAGGTAAATCCACGCACTTATGGACATTTTATCTTTGACAAAGGAGGCAAGACTATACAATGGAGAAAAGACAATCTCTTTAACAAGTGGTGCTGGGAAAACTGGTCAACCACTTGTAAAAGAATGAAACTAGAACACTTTCTAACACCATACACAAAAATAAACTCAAAATGGATTAAAGATCTAAACATAAGACCAGAAACTATAAAACTTCTAGAGGAAAACACAGGCAAAACACTCTCTGACATAAACCACAGCAGGATCCTCTATAACTCACCTCTCAGAGTAATGGAAATAAAACCAAAAATAAACAAATGGACCTAATTAAACTTAAAGCTTTTGCACAACAAATGAAACTATAAGCAAGGTGAAAAGGCAGCCTTCAAAATGGGAGAAAATAATAGCAAATGAAGCAACTGACAAAGAATTAATCTCAAAAATATATAAGCAGCTCATGCAGCTCAATTCCAGAAAAACAAACGACCCAATCAAAAAATGAGCCAAAGAACTAAACAGACATTTCTCCAAAGAAGATATACAGACGGCTAATAAACACATTAAAAGATGCTCAACATCACTCATTATCAGATAAATGCAAATCAAAACCACAATGAGGTACCATCTCATGCCAGTCAGAATGGCTGCTATCAAAATGTCTACAAACAATAAAAGCTGGAGAGGGTGCAGAGAAAAGGGAACTCTCTTAAACTGTTGGTGGGAATGCAAACTGGTACAGCCACTATGGAAAACAGTGTAGAGATTCCTTAAAAAAACTGGAACTACAACTGCCATTCGACTCAGCAATCCCACTGCTGGGCATACACACTGAAGAAACCAGAATTGAAAGAGACTCATGTACCCCAATATTTATCGCAGCACTGTTTACAACAGCCAGGATATGGAAGCAGCCTAGATGTCCATCGGCAGACGAATGGATAAGGAAGCTGTGGTACATATACACAATGGACTATTACTCATCTATTAAAAAGAATGCATTTGAATCAGTTCTAATGAGGTGGAGGAAGCTGGAGCCTATTATACAGAGTGAAGTAAGTCAGAAGGAAAAACACCAGTACAATATATTAATGCATATATATGGAATTTAGGAAGATTGTCACGACCACCCTATATGCGAGACAGTAAAAGAGACACAGGTGTAAAGAACAAACTTTTGGACTCTGTGGGAAAAGACAAGCGTGGGATGATTTGAGAGAATAGCGCTGAAACATGTACATTACCATGTGTGAACTAGATCACCTGTCCAAATTCAATGAGTGAAACAGGGCACTCCAAACCAGTGCACTGGGACCACCCAGAGGGATGGGATGGGGAGGGAGGTGGGAGGGGGGTTCAGCATGGGGAACATATGTACACCCATGGCTGGTTCATGTCAATGTACGGCAAAAACCACTACAATATTATAAAGTAATTAGCCTCCAATTAAAATAAATTAATTAATTTAAAAAAAGAAAGAAAAATGGAGCTAGAGGTATCAGGCTCCCTGCCTTCAGACAATACTACAAATGGACAATAATCAAAACAGTATGGTTCTGGCACAAAAACAGAAGTATAGACCAATGGTACAGGATAGGAAACCCAAAGATAAACCCATGAGCCTATGGTCACTTAAACTATGACAAAAGAGGCCAGAGTATACAATGGAAAAAAGATAGTCTCTTCAATAAGTGGTGCTGGGGAAACTGCATAGCTACTTGTAAAAGAATGAAATTAAAACATTCCCTAACAGCATACACACAAATAAGCTGAAAATAGATTAAAGACCTAACTGTAAGGCTGGATACTATAAAACTCTTAGAGGTAGAACACACTCTGACATAACTTGCAGTAATATCTTTTTTGATCTACTTTCCAGAGTAATGTAAATAAAATAAAAAAATAAACAAATGAGTGCTAATTAAACTTGAAATCTTTTTCACATCAAAGGAAACCGTAAACAAAACAAGGGGTTAATCTCCAAAATATACAAACAGCTCATGCAACTTAATATCAAAACAAACAACACAATCAAAAAATGGTGGGATATTTAAATAAACATTTTTCCAAAGAAGACATACAGATGGCTAAAATCAATAGAATATTACTCAGCCATAAAAAGGAACAAATTTGAGTCGGTTGAACTGATATGGGTGAATCTAGAGCCTGTTACACAGAGTGAAGTAAGTCAGAAGGAGAAAAACAGATATCATATATTCACACACACACACACACACACACACACATATGGAATATAAATGATGCTGATGAATCTATTTGTAGGGCCAGAATAGACACAGACATACAGAACAGACTTGTGGACAGAGCAGGGGAAAGGAGAGAGTGAGATGAATTGAAAGAGTAGCATTTAAACAAATACATTACTATATGTAAAATAGATAGCTAGTGGGAAGTTGTTGTATAACACACGGTACTCAACCCAGTGCTCTGTGGCAACCTAGAGGGGTCGGTTGGGGAGGCGTGGGAGGTAGGTTCGAGAAGGAAGGGATATGTGTATTCTTATAGCTGATTCATGTTGTTGTATAGTAGAAACCAACACAACGTGGTAAAGCAATTATCATCTAATTAAAAATAAATTTTAAAAAACTAATAAAAAGCACATGAAAAGATGCTCAACATCACTAGTTATTAGACAAATGAGAATCAAAACTACAATGAGGTATCACCTCACACTGGTCAGAATGGCCATCATTAAAATATCTACAAACAATAAATACTAGAGAGGGTATTGAGAACAGGAACGCTTCTACACTATTGGGAACGTAAACTGGTATAGCCACTATGGAGGACAGTAGAGAAGTTCCTTTAAAAGTGAAAAGCAGAGCTATTTTATGATTTAGCAATCCCACCCCAGGGCCTATATGTGCAGAAAACTATATTTCAAAAAGCTACAAGCACCCCAATGTTCATTGCAGCACTGTTGACACTATCCGGGAGGTGGAGACCACCTAAATGTCCTTCAGCAGAGGGATGAACAGAGAAGATACAGCACATGGATACAATGGAATATTACTCAACTATAAATGATGTCATTTTCAGGAACATGGGTAGACCTAGAGGTTGTGATAGGAAGTGAAGTCAAACAGAGAAAAAGCAATATTATATGATATTGCTTTTACGTGAATCTTTTAAAAAAAACAGTACAAATGAACTTATCTATAAAACAGAAATAAAGTTACAAATGTAGAAAACAAACTTATGGTTACCAGGGGGTAATGTTCAGGGAGGGATAAATTGGGAGATTGGAATCAACATATACATACTAGTATATATAGATCACTAACAAGGACCTACTGTATAGCACAGGAAACTCTACTTAGTATTCTGTAATAGAATCTGGGGAATATGAATATGTAACAGAATATGGGGGAAAAAATTTAAAAAAGAATGAATAGGGATGTCACTGGCAGTCTAGTGTTAAGAATCCATGCTTCCACTGAAGGAGGCATGTGTTTGATTGGGAAACTAAGATCCTACATGCTGCATGGCTCTGCCTAAAATAAAAATAAAAAAGAGCAGATAAAAGTGTATGTTTGATAACTGCATCAAAAGCTGATACAGTCTGATTTACACCTGAAACTAGCACAATACTATAAATCACTGTACTCCAATAAATTTTTTTCATGAGCCAAAGAAGAAATACTAATGGCAAATACAAATATGAAAAGATATTCAACATTATTTGTCCTTCAGAATATGCAAATGCAAATTTAAGCAACAAGATACCACTACACACCTATGGCTATGACTCAAAAAACTCACAATATCAAATGGATGCAACTGGAATTCCCAAAGATATGTTGTACAGCACAAGGGAATTACAGCCATTATCTTGTAATCACTTTTCATGGAGTAAAATCTGTAAAAGTATCGAATCTCTGTGCTGCATACCTGAAACTAATATAATACTATATATCAACTATACTTCAATAAAACTATAAATAAACTAAAAACAAAATCCAGGAACTTGATTTTAGCTACTCAATTGGGGACAAAATAAGCAAGGTTCAAATATCTAATGTAAAAAAAAAAAAATCTATCGTTTAGCAAGAAATCTTATAGTTTTGTATTGTCTAAAAATGAATATTTCCCCCTTGATTCCTGTAGCATAATTTCATGAAACATAAAACTCAGAGTTGAATTTCCTTTCAGCTCTACAAAGATAGGCCGCTCCTTTCTATCTCCACTGTTTTGAGTGAGAAATCCACTATCATTTGAACTACCTTGTGACACCTATTTCTCCATTTCTTGCTGGTTTCTTTCAAGATTTTTTCTTTGTTTTTTGGTTTTCAGAAGCTTCTATTTTATGCTGCATTTTCATGTGCACTTTAAGCTTCTGTTTGGACTTATCTCAGCTTTGTGAATTTCTAGGTTTATGTCTTTCACCAAGTTTGAGAAGTTTTCAGCTATTATTTCTTCAAATACTGCTTCAGTTCCACTCTCATCTTTCTCTTTTTCTGTGATTCCAATTATACGAATTTTAATTATTATCACACAGATCATGAGATTCTGGAGTTTTTCGTTTGTTTGAGAGGAGGGAAGAGGAGGTCCATTTTCTCTGTTTTGTTCAGATTGGGTAAATCTCTTGATCTCTCTTCAAGTTTACTGATTTTACCTTTTGTCACATCCAGTCTTCTGAGCCAACCAGGATTTTATTTTTCTTATATTAAAAAATTCAGTTTTATCATTTCCATTTGGTACTTTTTATAGCTTCTACTTTTTGGCTGAAAAATTCTTGTTTCTTTAATTTGTTTCAGGGCAACGTGTAAGTGCTTGTTGAAGCATTTTTATCAGGGCTGCTTGAAAATCTTCACCATATAATTCCAACTCTGTGCCATCTCATTGACATCAGTTGACTGATTTCTGATCCAAGCTGTGATTTTTCTGTTTCTTGGAAATAAAAGTGATTTTCAACTGTGTCCCCAGAATTTGGGAAATTATATTGTGAGACTGCGCATCCTACCTAATCTTTATTCACAAGAGTCCTACTCATGAGGGTGAGCACGTAGGTCACGGTCCATTTTTGTGGCCATGGTTCCAATGATAGTTTAATTTTCAGAGCCTTTTTTGCTGCTGTTTCAGTCGACCTGGTTTATGTGGCTGCTGCAGCAACCACTGGTGCCTGCTGGTGCTTCCTTCGGGGACAGAGTGGACAGGCTGGATGTCCTGGTGCCTGTGTTCTGAGAAGAGCAGGCTTGCTAGGCCACCTGCTTTGAACAGATTCCCTCTGCCGATGCTGCTCGCTGCACAGCCTCTGAGGGGAGCTATCGTCTCAGGCCCACGGAGATGAAGAGCTCTCCCAGGCCAGCTGTGATATTTCCTCTGTGCCAGTGCTTCTGGCCTCCCAGGCCCTCTCTGTGGAAAGAGGAGCCTCAGGTCTGCCCCTGGGACAGACAGAATTCCTGACCAGACCCTCGTGGCAGGATGCCTGCCCCCCACCCTTCCCAATGCTTCCTGGCTGGCTACCCAGAATCCGCCGGTGGGGACGGGGGTCTCCAGTGAGGCAGGGAGGAAATGTGCTTCCCCTGGCTGATTAGGGTTAGCAGGACTGCCCATCCCACTGGCCAGTGCCACCAGCTCACTTTGGGTTGTGATCAGCCTTTCCTTTTAACCCGGGTGAGGAATGAGTCTGTATGAACAGTTTGCCCTTGAAGGTTGGTGGTAAGGAAGAGAGGGGCCTGTCTGACTTCTGCTGGGTTGGGATGTAAGATGCCCTGCCACCTGCCATTCCTCTAATTCTGACCGGTTTGCCTTTCTCTTTCCACCTTTCAGAATTCTCCTTTGGCTGCCTCTTGAATTCCTCCAGGGTTTAGTTGTATGTAGTATGAAGATGTAGGGAGAAATGTATTTAAACCACCTTGTCCTGACTGAGTTTCTGAACATTCAGTTTTTTACCATTAAGTTGACTTTATCTACAAGGTTTTAAATGCCTAGTTTTTAATCATGAATAAATGTTTGATTTTTTCACAATGTATGTTTACATATATTGAAATACTATGTTTTTCTACTTTGTTGATTTGCTGATTTATACTGATTGGTTCTTTGAAAATTGAAGCAGCCTTACTAATATCTTTCTGGCTTGGTACTAGGGAAATGCTAGCATCATTAAATAACTTTGGAAATTTTCTCTCCTGTCATATTTTCCAGAAAAGATCATGTAGACTTGTTATGATTTTTTTTCATTAAAAGTTTGAATTTTGCAAGGAAACATGGAATTTTCTTTGTTAGAAGGTTTTTAACAGCAAATTACAAATTTTTAAATACATATAGGATTACTCATGTTGTCAATTTAAATGTGAGTCAGCATTAATTAGTAACTTGTGTCTTGCAAATCACTGGCCCATTTCATCTAAGCTGTTGAATTCCTGGGCCTAAAGATGTTCATATGATTCTCTGATTATCCCTTCAATGTCTCTAAGGCTTCTTGCAATGAGGCTTCATTTATTCCTCAAATTGATAATGTGTATCTTCTTTCTCTGTTTTTCTTGGATAGAATTTATCAATTTTATTGACTTTTTCAAAGAATCAATTTTTAGTGTTATTTACTTTGTTTCTTTATTTTAAATTTTATTGATTTTTTTTCCTTTTGCTTATTTTTGCTGTATTTTATGTTCTTTCTCTAGTTGTTTAAGGTAGTTTTGAGGCCTTCCTTTTTATAATTTAATATTATATTTCTAACATTTAATATTATATATTTTCCTATAACCATTGCATTGACTGCATTCCACAAATTTTAGGATATTCTATTTTCATTTTCATTCAATTTAACATGCAGTATTATTTCCCTTACTACTTCTGCTTTGACCAATGTATTATCTCAGCATGAGTTATCAAATTTACAGTTATTAGTGGTTTCTACATATTCTGTTACTGATTTATAGTTTAATTCCATGTAATTTTCATTCTTTAAAAAAATTAACTTTTGTGGCTCAGAATATGTTCTCTCTTAGTGAGTATTCCATGTGCATTTGGAAAGAATGTATATTCTGTTGTTTGGGGATAAAGAGCCAGGTAATTCAAGTTGGTTGATAGTGTTGTTTATTCTTTTATATTTTTGCTGATACTCTGTCTGCTTGTTACTTCAGTTACTGAAAGAGGCATGTTAAAGTTTCCAACTATAACTGTGATTTTTCTGTCTCTTCTTTCAGTCTGTCAATGTTTTGCTCTGTATCTCTAGCAGCTACGGTGTTGAATTGTTACATCATTTTGGTGAATAATTGTTCTTAGGACTTGATTATGAATCAACCTTTCTATTATTGTGTAATCTATCTCTTTATCCTTGATAATATTTATAACTCTGAAGGCTACTTTGTTATTAGTATACTCACTCCAGTTTTAGTTTGTACCAATCTCTTTTTCCAGGCATCCAATTTTATGAGCATTAGACATTTTTATATTGATTTTGTGAATGTGAAGTCAAGTGGGACTTAGAAAGCATCACTACGAACAAAGCTAGTGGAGGTGATGGAATTCCAGTTGAGCTATTTCAAATCCTCAAAGGTGATGCTATGAAAGTGCTGCACTCGATATGCCAGCAAATTTGGAAAACTCAGCAGTGGCCACAGGACTGGAAAAGGTCAGTTTTTGTTCCAATCCCAAAGAAAGGCAACGCCAAAGAATGCTCAAACTACTGCACAATTGCACTCATCTCACATGCTAGTCAAGTAATGCTCAAAATTCTCCAAGCCAGGCTTCAGCAATACATGAACCGTGAACTTCCAGATGTTCAAGCTGGTTTTCGAAAAGGCAGAGGAACCAGAGATCAAATTGCCAATATCCGCTGGATCATCGAAAAAGCAAGAGAGTTCCAGAAAAACATCTATTTCTGCTTTATTGACTATGCCAAAGCCTTTGACTGTGTGGATCACAATAAACTGTGGAAAATTCTGAAAGAGATGGGAATACCAGACCATCTGACCTGCCTCTTGAGAAACCTGTATGCAGATCAGGAAGCAACAGTTACAACTGGGCATGGAACAACAGACTGGTTCCAAATAGGAAAAGGAGTACGTCAAGGCTGTATATTATCACCTTGCTTATTTAACTTCTTGCAGAGTACATCATGAGAAACGCTGGGCTGGAAGAAGCACAAGCTGGAATCAATATTGCTGGGAGAAATATCAATAACCTCAGATATGCGGATGACGCCACCCTTATGGCAGAAAGTGAAGAAGAACTAAAGAGCCTCTTGAAGAAGGTGAAAGAGGAGAAAGAATGAAAAAGTTGGCTTAAAGTTCAACATTCAGAAAACTAAGATCATGGCATCTGGTCCCATCACTTCATGGGAAATAGATGGGGAAACAGTGGAAACAGTGTCAGACTTTATTTTTTTGGGCTCCAGAATCACTGCTGATGGTGACTGCAGCCATGAAATTAAAAGACGCTTACTCCTTGGAAGGAAGGTTATGGCCAACCTAGATAGCATATTTCAAAGCAGAGACATTACTTTGCCAACAAAAGTCCATTTAGTCAAGGCTATGTTTTTTCCACTGGTCATGTATGGATGTGAGAGTTGGATGGTGAAGAAAGCTGAGCGCCGCAGAATTGATGCCTTTGAACTGTTGTGTTGGAGAAGACTCTTGAGAGTCCCTTGGACTGCAAGGAGATCCAATCAATCCATCCTAAAAGAGATCAATCCTGGGTGTTCATTGGAAGGTCTGATGTTGAAGCTGAAACTCCAATACTTTGGCCACCTCACGCGAAGGGTTGACTCATTGGAAAAGACCCTGATGCTGGGTAGGATTGGGGGCGGGAGGAGAAGGGGACGACAGAGGATGAGATGGTTGGATGGCATCACCAACTCGATGGACATGGGTTTGGGTAGACTCCGGGAGTTGGTGATGGACAGAGAGGCCTGGCGTGCTGCAATTCATGGGGTCGCAAAGAGTCGGACACGACTGAGCGACTGAACTGAACTGATATTGATTTTGATATCTGCATTTTTTCTCTCAAAATTTTCTATCTCTTCTTCAAGACTGGCTGATTTCCATTACTCCAATATAAAGTCAAATGACTCTTCTCTGTTATCTCTAGTCTATAGAGATTCAGAGCCTATCCAGTGACTTTATTTCAGATGTTGCTTTCATTTCTGAATTTTTCATTTGTTTCTTTTTACAGTTTCTTTTTCTCTGCTGAAACCTGCATTCTTGTCATTCATTTCAAGAGTGTTCATCTTTATGGTATGACTTGACTTTGGCTAGCTCTGAAAATTTCCCATTCTTTTACTTTCAATCTTATTGTGTCTTCATATTTAAACACCACTTGTTATAAGCATTATATAATATGTCATTTTAAAATTCTGACAATTCTATTATTTCAGTTGTAGTATTTAGTACGTTTTCCTGCGATGTAATCATGGATATACTAATACTTGAAATGATGTCTCTCAGCTTACTATTTCTATTTGATTCTGATGCTATGTTCCTTTCTCCATTTTATTACTTTCATTCAAATTAATAAAATATTTATATTATTCTATTTTCCTAGTCAGTATGTTTCTTTTACACTTTTACTATTCAATTTCATTCTTTTTATATTTGGTATACAGAAAGTTGTACAAGATAAAGATATCCATTTTATTGTTTTGTCACAAAGGGAACACCCATGTAACACTGCCCCAGTCATGAAAGGGAATATTGTCAACAATCTAGAAACCACCTCTATGTCTCCTTTCAGTTACCTCCACCCATTTCTTCTGAATGTAAACTGATATCCTAATATTTTGATAATTATGTCTTTGTTTTACTCTGTAGTTTTAGCACCTAAGCAGGCATCCCCATCCCTAAACTCTGTAATTTTTACTGTTTTTAACTTTATTTGCCCTTTTTTCCACTGGCATCTTTGATCAACATTAAGTTTGTAAAATTGATAACCACAAATGTTCTATATTTCCAGTTGGAGCATATAAATGTATGCAAATCTTCAGAGAAAGATGTGAAAAGGTACATATCTTACTGATGATGGTCACATATTGCTAAAGAAGGAACTGGAAGTGGCAGAAGCTTTGAATGAGGTTCAAGAGCTGTGCTTTAGTCATTTTCTTTATTGACTAAACTGACTTTTAATTTCCAGAAAGATAGTAAGACTGAAAGTTTTAAACTTTTAAATTTGTAAGAAGAGGTGCTGAATCTTTACTTCATTCACACACCATATTAATGAATTATAGCCCTATGAAATTTCAGAATGTTGATGTAAGAGAAGGTTTGTTACTTGCTCTATGGAAAAGGAAAATTCTGTATTTTAATAATGATTTTCAAAGCTCTTCTCAATGGTATACAAGTACCAGATAGTTAACTCACATTAGAGAAGTGGCCAGAGGAAATAGGAAAGTATGATGATGAATGGCGTTTAGCATTTAAACATAGGTTGGAGGCACAATAATGAGAAGTAGGGACTAGAGTAAGAGAAAGTGAACGTGTTAGTCACTCAGTCCTGTCTGACTCTTTGCAACCCCATGGATGAGGCTCCTCTGTTCATGGGATTCTCCAGGCAATAATACTGGAGTGGGTCACCAGCCCATGTTAATTTCCAGAAGGAAATAGTTTCCTAGGTCCATTCAGCTTTGCCTCTGGAAGTGTGGGATCATTGCTGCCTGAATTTGATTCCTCTGTCTTTCCATGTTTTGGCTGGCATTTCACGTAACCCAGGAGCCTTTGATACTGGCTTGGATCCAGAATGACTTGCCCAAGCACTTTGGTTACAGTATATCCAACTGCTGCTGGCCTTTTGGAACAACTTCCATAGCAGGGTTACTTTGTTTGAATCAGTTTTCTATCATCCCTTTCTACATAGCCTTCCAATAGTCAGGGTTCATGATGCCTCATGGCTAAAGCCTAGTCAAATGTCACACATGGGAGGGTTTATTATTCCTTTCTTTTCCCTCACAGCATCTGTTGCGTGGTAAAGATGGAGCTTACTGCCCTGTATCAGGTCCTGGTCTCAGAACAGGAGAAACAAGCCCGAGCGTGAAGCACCCTTTAAGCACCTCATAGTTATCAGCCTTAAACAAAGTGTCTCCAGCCACCCTGTTGTTGATTCAAGTTCATATTCTTCAAGAAGATCTCATGAATACAGTATTCTCTGAATTGTATCTGTTTAAACCTGTTTTCCCAGTACTCTTGCCTGGAAAATCCCATGGATGGAGGAGCCTGATAGGCTGCAGTCCATGGGGTCGCAAAGAGTCGGACACAACTGAGCGAATTCACTTTCAGTTTTCACTTTCATGCATTGGAGAAGGAAATGGCAACCCACTCCAGTGTTCTTGCCTGGAGAATCCCAGGGTCGGCAGAGCCTGGTGGGCTGCCCTCTATGGGGTCGCACAGAGTCGGACACGACTGAAGCAACTTAGCAGCAGCAGCAGCAGCAAACCTGTTTTCTGCAAACGTTATTTAAAGGATAGTTTGACTGGATATAAATTCTTTGTCCCACTTTATTTTCTTGAGTGTCTTGAAAATGGTTCACCTGTGTTGCTTGAGCTTTTTGTCAGTTTGGGATGCCTGATGGCAGCCTATTTCTCTTGCCTTTGTATGTTATTTGGTCTTTTTGACCCTGGAGGCCCTGCTTTGTTTTGTTTTTTTAATCTTTAAAATCTGAAAGTTTTGTCTTGAAGTTAATCACTCTGGGTTAGATTTTGCATGTATGTTGTAGAACTTCTCAATGTGTTAATTCCAGGCTACTTTCTTCTTCTTTTTATTGGTAAAATTTGTCTTGGATCATAGTTTTAAATGTTTGTTCTATTCTACTGTTTTGTTTTCATATTCAGAGATTACAATTATAAGAATGCTGGATCTCTTATACCTACTTTTTATCAACTGTTTTGATGGATCCTTCTGAATTCTCTTTTCATAAATCAAATTGATGTTTTCTTGCTTCTTTTTTCAGTGCCAATTTTCATATTTTTATTCAAATCTGTTCTCCCTGGGCAACTTGTAAACTACTTTTCATTGCTTATTTGATTTTTTTACTCCATTTTTTCTTCCTAGAATTCAAAAATCTCTTTCCATTTCTTTCCTCTTTTGGGGGGAAGTGCTTCTTTTCTGTTCTTACTTTTTGTGTGTCTGATTCAATATTTAATATTTTTTAAAGTCTCTCTAGTTCAGTTTAGAGGGCTGTGTTAAAGTTTTTTTCCTGATCTTTGGTTGCTTACTGGATTAGGAATGTTTTTCAATTGATATATATTGATCCTCATTTTTCTTTTTCTTCTTATAGTAGCTTTAAATAGATCAATATTAAGTTTGTTCATTCATTTTGTGAATACATTTGGTGTTTCAGGGTGAATTACAAGATTCCTAGTTCTAGATCACACTTTTGTTTTTCAGTATAGCAAAGTGCAATAGTGTAGTTTATTTAATAGATGACTTTTGTAATGAGTAGATTGGGGATCCCTAAGGATGCACAGGACTCAGAAAAGCTATTGCCTTCCTGGTTATAGCAAAAAATGAGAACTTAAAATTAACAACAAGAAAAAATGAGTGCAGCAAAGTCCAGGAGAAGCCAAGTGAAAGTTTCCAGGTGTGGATCCCATCAGGGTGATACTAACACAGCAATGATGCATGGCGAGAGGTGTGGAGTGGTGCCAACCAGGGCAGCTCACTTGAGTCTTGAGGCCCAGAGATTTTATTAGGTGTCAGTCACACAGTCATGCAGCAACTGCATTAGCTACCTCTGCTACCCAGACTCCAGCCACTTTTGAGCAAAACAACCATTCACATAAATCAGTTTTGCTAGTATAAACTCTGATCAAACAAGTCTACCTAAAAAAAAATTCTATCAGAGAGAATATTCCTAAGGCTTAGAGCTTATCTCCCAGAAGCTGGCTAAAGGCTTTTGTTAGGAATGTGCATGGTTTTAGCAACTCAAGTCTGCTGAGTTAACATTTGTCTGCATAAGAAGGGATTGGCTGTGGGTCCTTTGAATTCTTGTTTTTCTTTTGTCTTTAAGAAAGCTAAATTTCCTTTTTTTGCTTCTTTCTCTTCACCAACCAGTACCCAAAGGACTCATCATTATCTCTCTTTTCAACAACATTACCCACTTTCTACCCAAGAAGCAATGTATTTTGGAGACTATCACATCAAGCCCCATGTACTTTTGAATCTCTTTCCTGAAATCAGTTCTTTAAAATACTAGGAGTCCCCTTCAAGGGGTATTTGTTCAGTCTTAGGGTTTGTTTCTTTTCTCTTCCATAGAGTATATTCAAATTCCTCTACTCACCAAAACTTCTTCCAGCGGAAGCTCAAGCTCCACTGAATAGAATGCATGGGGGTTTATTGGTTTTCAGGTTAGCTTTTGTAGTGTTCCTAACCTTCCAGTTTTGTTCATTTGTTTGATATTTTCTGTGATTTTATTTATTTTTCTTGCCAACTTGTGCAGTTGTTGATTCTTTTCTTTTCTTTTTTTTTTTTGGTTTTGGAGTTTTTTGAAGACTGTGGAGATATGGAGATATGGAGATACTTCGATTAAGTAGCTGCTGTGATCTCTTTGGTGGCTCAAAGAAACTGCTTGCCAATGCAGGAGGCGCAGAAGACACAGGTTCATTCCCTGGGGTGAGAAGATCTCTTCGAAGAGTAGATGGCAACCTACTCCAGTACTCTTGCAGGGATAATCCCATGGACAGAGGAGCCTGGTGGACTACAGTCCATAGTGTCACAAAGAGTCAGACACGGCTGAGCACGCTTGCATGCAAGTGATCTCTTTTGCTATCCTTTTCATGGCTACATTCCTTCTTTTGCTTTTCATACACCCACCATACATTTTAATTGGATTAGAAAATTGGGAAAATTAAAAGAGAAATGAAAAAAAACAAATAAAAAAGCCACAGCACCAGAAATGCAGTATAGAAAGCATGCACTTACATTCATGTTTCATGCTCCCTGTACCTTCTCTGTATATAAATATGAATATATATATACATTTTTATTAAAGTATATATTTTTAAAATATAATATTTCTACTTATACTGTTTATACATATCATTTGTTATATTATAAAAACATTTTTCTTTCAAAAATTCTATATCCAAATGACCCTATTAAGTGGTTATCTTTGCATATAAATTTAACACATCTTCTTGGTTGGAAATTTAAATTTGATTTATTTTTCTCAATATTTGTAAAGAGAAAATATAGGTCCTTTAAGAGTCCCCGTGTTATCATATTTTATCTTTTATTTCTCTAGACAAAAGATAATGCATTCACATTTGCATCTAGAAGTTGTTAATATGACTATTAATATGAATTACTACCTATATGAGCTTTGTGAGCTAATATTATAGATCATTAATTAGACAGTATGTATAGCTGCCATTCAGCTTACTCTGCAGTCTTTTATCCTTCACTTGGGCATCAATTTTGCTGTTGTTCAGTCACTAAGTCATGTCTGACTCTTTGAGACACCATGGACCGCAGCACACTAGGCTTCCCTGTCCTTCACTATCTTCTGAACTTTGCTCAAACTCATGTCCATTGAGTCAGTAAAGCTATTTAACCATCTCATTCTGCCACCCCCTTTACCTCTTGCTTTCAATCTTGTCCAGCATCAGAATCTTTTCCAACGAGTTGACACCACATCAGGTGGCCAAAGTATTAGAGTTTAAGTTTCAGCATCAATCTTTCCAATGAATATTCAGGACTGATTTCCTTTAGGATTGACTAGTTTGATCTCCTTGCTGTCCAAGTGACTCCTAAGAGTCTTCTCCAACACCACAATTCAAAAGCATCAGTTCTTTGGCACTCAGCCTTCATTATGGTCCATCTCTCACATCTATACATGACTACTGGAAAACCCATAGCTTTGACCATATAGACCTTGGTTGGCAGACTGATGTCTCTGCTTTTTAATATGCTGATTACTTTGGCCACCTGATGCAAAAAACTGATTCATTGGAAAAGACCCTATGCTGGGAAAGATTGAAGGCAGGAGGAGAAGGGGCTGACAGAGGATGAGATGTTTGGATGGCATCACTGACTCAATGGACGTGAGTTTGAGCAGGCTCTGAGAGATGGTGAGGGACAGGGAAGCCTAGCATGCTTCAGTCTATGGGGTCGCAAACAGTCAGACACTACCGAGTAACTGAACAGCAACAACTCCTAGATGAAAAGGATATCTTTTTCGTGTTAGTTTTAGAAGGTCTTATAGGTCTTCATAGAATTGGTTAGCTTCAGCTGCGCTGGTTGCAACACAGCCTTGGATTGCTGCGATGTTGTATGGCTTGCCTTGGAAATGAACTGAGATCATTCTGTTGTTTTTGAGATTGCACCCAAGTATTGCATTTCACACTCTTTCCATGACTATGAGGGTATCTTCCCAACCCAGGGATCGAACCTGTGTCTCCTGCATTGAAGGCAGATTCTTTTACTATCTGAGCCACCAGGGAAGACCATGAGATTAAATAGAAGTTTTTTTTTTTTTTTTTTAACTATGGTTGATTCTGTTGATTATAAACCAATTTATTTGGTGGCACTGGTTGAAAAGCTATTCTTCCTTCATTTAAGTTGTTTTTGCACCATTGTGAAAAATCAGCCGAGCCTATTAGCAGATCTGCTTCTGGGTTCTTATTTTGTTCCGTTGCTCTGGCTATCCCTCCACACTGTTCACAGTTTGATTACTGTCACCATACAGTAATGCTGCACATCAGGTAGACTAATTCCTCTCACTTTATTCTTCTTTATTGATTGCATTAGGTACTCTAGGGTCTTTCCTCTCCATATTAATTTTACATATGTTCATTGTTAAGTATATAGATATTGGATTGATTTTGGGGTGTTTTCACTTGTGAAAGGAACCATAGTTCACAATCCATTTTCAATCTTTTGGGAAATATATAAGTAAGCACAAATCTGATCCTAGATAAGAATTTTGCTATTCCACTGAAAATGATGAAAACTCCTGCTTCTCATATATTTTCAGGGGCAGGTACTGTTTTCATATAATTATTATTTTCATATAATTAGATCTCTTGAAAGAAATACAAATATGTACAGAGAAATACGTTTTCAATTTTAATGGCATAACTTCAAGTTATTGCTTGTTTTATCTTTCATAACTTTTTGTTCAGTTTTGAGCTTGTAATTGAAAGCTATACATTCTCTTTTTTTCTTGGTGTTGCCTTTAAGTTATTAACAAACATACTTGAACTAAATAAATGATCCATGTCTGTATCCTCCCAAACAAGACAAAAGTCTTGATATATCTCTACTCCTCCTTCTCCTCCTCTGTATTATTATCTGGCATTTTGCTACCAGATTTATAGTGCAAAAAACTGAAAATCAAGTCACTTATGCAAAAGTATCTTTCACTAGTATCTTTGATCATTATTTTTTTAATATCCTGTTTCTTCCTCTTGCATTTATTTTCCCTTGCTGAAATATAATTTCTGCTCATCTTCGCAGAGTCTGTTTTTGGTAAAAATTCTGAGTTTTTGATCATCTAAGAGTTATCATTTGGCTCTTACTTTTAAACGGTTTGCCTGAATATAGAATTCTACTTTTTAAAGACCCTTCTTTCACGTTTAAAATATTCTCCCATTATCTTCTTGGGTTTATTCTTGTTAATGAGAGACTAATATTAATCTGAATCTTGCTATCTGTAAGTTTTTTCTCTCTGGTAATACTTTTAGAAATTTTTCATGTTTTCTCCTTTTTTTTTTTTACGTTTGATTCTAGGAAACTATCAGGTGTTTAATTTTTTTATTAACATATGACATGTGTGCAGAAAAGTTCACAAAATATAAATATGTAGTGATTTAGCACAAAATGTGATGCTCTGTGTAGCACTTGTGTAACACCACCCACAAGAAGAAAAAAAAACAAAACAAAACCAAAACCCCAGAGGCATCACCGTGACAATCACAAGCCAATTAAGAATAAAGAGGATTAGAGGCATGGGATGGAGAAGGCAATGGCACCCCACTCCAGTACTCTTGCCTGGAAAATCCCATGGACGGAGGATCCTGGTAGGCTGCAGTCCATGGGGTCGCTAAGAGTCGGACATGACTGAGCGACTTCACTTTCACTTTCATGCATTGGAGAAGGAAATAGCAACCCACTCCAGTGTTCTTGCCTGGAGAATCCCAGGGACGGGGGAGCCTGGTGGGCTGCCATCTATGGGGTTGCACAGAGTCGGACGCTACTGAAGCGACTCAGCAGCAGCACCAGCAACAGAGGTATGGGATGGGGTGAGAGGGAGGTTCAAGAGGGAGGATACAGATGCATATCAGTGGCTGATTCATATTGATGTAAGGCAAATACCAACACAACACTGTAAAACAATTATCCTCCAATTAAAAATACATTATAAACAAAAACAAAACAAATAAAATATCAGAAAAAGAAAGGAAAGAAAAAAAGAATAAAGAGGGTTTACCTCAATTCATAAAGAACATCTACCAATCTATTGCAAACATCATACAAATGGTGAAAGTCTGAATATTTTTCCCCCGGAGTGGGAACAAGGCAATGAGTCCATTTTCACCACTCTTCTTCAACATAGTGCTGGGAGCTCCAGCCAGTGCAATAGGTGTAATAGAAGTCACAAGAATTAAAAAGAAGGAATAAAACTGTCCCCATTTCAGATGATATGATTGTTTAATAAAGAATTTCGAGTAATCTATAAAGCAAACTTGTAGAACTTAGAAGTATGTTCAGCGCAGTACACCACACAAGATTAACACCCCAAAATGAATCCAATATCTATATACTTAACAATGCACATGTAGAAACTAAAATTAAAAACACAATACAATTCACAATCACTCTGAATTAAATGATATACATAAGCATACACTTAACAAAGTATATACAAGATTTGTGTGATGGAAATGACAAAATGCTGATGAAAGTAATCCAAAAAGACCTAAATATACAGAGAGGAATATGGTGTCAAGGAACTGAAAGATTCAACATATTCAAGATGTTGATTCTCACCAAACTGATCTAGAGGTTTCACTTATACCTACCAAAATCTTATTAAGGTTTTTGGTAAATATAGACAGGCCTAGTGTAAAATTAATATGGAGAGGAAAGAACCTAGAGTACCTAATGCAATCAATAAAGAATAAAGTGAGAGGAATTAGTCTACCTGATGTGCAGCATTACTGTATGGTGACAGTAATCATGATACTGTGAACAGTGTGGAGGGATAGCCAGAGCAACGGAACAAAATAAGAACCCAGAAGCAGATCTGAGAATAGGCTCGGCTGATTTTTCACAATGGTGCAAAAACAACTTAAATGAAGGAAGAATAGCTTTTCAACCAGTGCCACCAAATAAATTGCTTTATAATCAGCAGAATCAATCATAGTAAAAAAAAAAAATAACCTCTATTTAATCTCATGGTCTTCCCTGGTGGCCCAGATAGTAAAAGAATCTGCCTGCAAAACAGGAGACACAGGTTCAATCCCTGGGTAGGGAAGATACCCTGGAGAAGGGAATGGCTATCCGCTCCAGTATTCTTGCCTGCAGAATTCCATGGGCAAAGGATCCTGGTGGGCTACAGACCATGGCTTGCAAAGAATTGGACACAACTGAGTGACTAATACACACACTTCAACCTCTGCTACTGCTGCTGCTAAGTCGCTTCGGTCGTGTCCAACTCTGAGCAACCCCATAGACAGCAGCCCACCAGGCTTTCCCCTCCCTGGGATTCTCCAGGCAAGAACACTGGAGTGGGTTACCATTTAAATTCATATCCTATATAATAAAGAATTGAAAACAGATCATAAGCAATTTTTAAACGTGAAACTATGAAAGTTTTAGGAAAAATATAGAAGAGAATCTTTAGGTCTAAGATATAGGACTAGTTAGAGTTCTCATACTTATCCCCAAAGTACAATTCATAAAAGGAAAAATTAAGAAATTGGTCCTCATTGAAATAGAAAACTTTGCTTTGTGAAGGCCTATGTAAAGAGGGTGAAAAGACAAGTTGTAGACTTAAAGAAAAACAGTTGCAAACCACATATCTGACAAAGGACATATAAGATCTCTTAAAATACAAAAGTAAATCAAACAACCTAATTAGAAAATGGGCAAAAATCATGAAGAAATTTTCACCAAAGAGCACATACAGATGGCAAGTAAGAAGAGGAAAAGATGTGCAGCATCATTAACCATCTGAAAAATGCTAATTAAAACCACAATGAGATATAACTGCATAGATATCTGAATAGCTGAAAGAAAAAATTACTGACAACACCAATTGCTGGCAAGGATGCAGGGACGCTGGATCTCTTATACATTGCCAGTGAGGATATAAAATGGTACAGCCACTCTGCAAAACAGTTTGTCAGTTTCTTTTAAAACTGAATATGAAATTGCCATATGAACTAGCAATTGCATGCCTGGACATTTATTTCAGAGAAATGAAAACTTATGTTCATACATAAAAAACTTATATACATGAATGTTAGAAGCTCTTTTGTATTAATAATTGCCCCATACTGGAATCAGCCTGGATGTCCTTCAATAAATAAACGGATAAACTCTTGTACACACATGCCATGGAATTCTACTAGGGAAATGAGGAGCAATCTGTTGATACTTGCAACAACTTGAATGAATCTCCAGGAAATTACGGTTAGTGAGAAAAATGCTAATCCCAAAAGGTTACACACTATGTTTTTCATTCTTTAACATTCTTTTAAATTAAAAAAAGTAGAAAAGGAGTACATATTATGGTTGCCAGGTTTCTGGGAGAAAGAAGTAGGTGAAGTTATTAAAAGGGAAGCACAAGGAGTCTTTGTGGTGTTATAGCTGTTCAGTATCTTTACTCTTGCAGTGGCTATACCAACCTACACAGGTGATAAAATTGTGGGGAACCTAATAAACACATATATGTGAATATAAATAAATCTGAGGAAATCTGAATAAGACTGGTGGATTATACCAATGCCAATATGATGGCTGTGATATTATATTTTGCAGAATGGGAAAAAATATATAAAATTTTTATATTTTTTTTAAATATAAAAATTTTTACCACTGGGGAAAATTGGCAACATATACAAAGAATTTCTTGGTATTATTTCTACAGCTACATGTGAGTCTGCAATTATCACAAGAAAATTTCAACCAAGAAAGAAAGAACAATAAAATTGGAGCAAACCAGTGAGCCCCTCCTAGTAACAGCAACTTATTCCCAAGCAAAAGAGCTCTACCTTAAGACAGTGCTAAAAAGGGACAGATCTCAGGATAGGAGCCACTTGCTATTTTTATGTTGTGATCTGCAGTACCCTATAGACTAAATATCACACGCTGAGCCACATTGAACTTTTGGGAAATGTCACTTCATTCACATGAGTTAAATGCTAAAGATATACAATTATTCTCTCTCCAGGACACAGTCTAAGCAAGCCTGAGGGATAGTTAATATAGGAGTGAATAAACAAGGCAAGAATATGGGGGGAGGGGGTCTCCTGTGCACTTGAGTTTTCCAAGAAAAAAGACATTTTGTTCATTTTGTCCTGAGATGGTCCCAGTGGAAGGGGACTTCATTTCTCTTTAGTCCAATACGATTCTATTATTACAAATAAAACTAAAGTGATGTGGGCACTACTGAAAATGTTTTCATATGTTAAACCCCTACATTTTTGTGCCATTCCTTAAATTTATTTTGTGTTCGGAGTTATATATTTACTGGGGCCTATTGTGTCCACAAACTCTTTAAGCAATTTCTTGAATCAGACAAGTGAGAAAATGCAGAAAGAAAGGAAAACAATCAAGTCAAAATAATACTTTAGCACTTAAACAAAGTCTAGGAGCTTTAGTTCCCCTCAAGGACTATGGACAGTATTCTGAGCCATGCCCTTTGGGCAAATACACATTTTGCAGATCCTGAAACCCCCACCAGATGGGAGAATTTAACTGTATGCTGCCCACAAGCACATAGACCCCAGATTAGTTGGAACCAGGTTGATGATGCACACTCTCAATTACCTCACCACCAACCATCAGAAGAATGTCCATGATGACTATGCCCTGCTCCTGGAACACTATAAGACTCCTCACTACCCCTTTCACAGTGGACCACACAGTTTTGAGGGCATTAGCTCACTGTGCCCCACCTCTGCCTAGCAAAGCAATAAAAGCTACTCTTTTATACTTCACCTCAAACTCTGTCTTTGCATTTCTGCTCAGCACTGGTTAACAGAGGTGAATTTTGGCAACAGGAGCTCAAGGTAGAGTGCAATCTTGAAAGGAGCTGGTCAAACCATTCAGATACCCCAATGTAAGTTCTTTCAAAAGTATTCAGCACACAGAAAGTTCTAGAGAATCCATGAGGCTGTAGAAGCGTCAGACACAAAACTGCAGAGAGGAAAAGAGAAAACGAATTGGCAATGGCAGCAGAAGCAGTGTCATAAGAACCAAAGCAGTAGAAACTCTGATTGATGAACTGAGCCACAAGCCATGCAGTCATTAGGGCCACAGAGGGGAGCGTGTTGACTAGTTACCAGTGTAATCCAGTTCCGTCCTTAGATTACTAATTGCTATTGAGACAGGAGTTACCAATGTTCTGGATCAGCTCTTCACAATCTCCCATTTTGGCCACTGTCAGTCATCTAGTCACACTCCTCACTTCCATCCATGCTATGATCTTAGAACCTATAGTCAACACAGTCTCCAAGCTCATCAAATTATGGTTCAGTCTGCCCATGCTACATGGTTTGGTATGGTACCCCACTACCCACAGTGTGAAGTCCAAGGGCTGAGTGGGCTATACCAGGCTTTTTTCAATGTGCCTCAAATTTTGGTGAGTGTGGCAACCTCCAGCAGACCATGACAAAAATGATTCTGATTCTGCTGGTAGGTGGAGCTCAAGAATCCACGGGAGTTTTTTCTTTTTAAAAAATGTTATATTTTTATGCCATTGACTATTCACATGGTTTAAAAGTGGAAAGTATAAAGGGATTTTGAAAAATCTCCTTCCTGCCTTTGGATTCAGCCATCTACTATTTGTCCCACTTTCCTTCTAGTTTCTTATTTATTTTCAGGGATAATATGCTCATATTTGTCAGTATGAATATATATTATTTTATTTAATTTAATACAAATACATCCAATGCAGGCTGACCTCAAGTTCATGTGCTTTTGTTTATTTATGACCTCTAACACATCTTCCTCCAAATAGTTACTGAGTGAGTGAAATCCTTTGGCAAAACATTAAATTTCTGAAAAGATTAAAATAAAACAAATACAAGTTACAATAGATGACAAAATAAATTAATAAGTTTGAGAAAGGAAAACTAAAGACATGTCTTGATTGGAAAAAAAACACAGTCCTTCTAAAATCTAAGATACATGCAAGCTTGTGATTTACTTTTTTTCAATTAGGAAAAATAAGCTTAATTTACAGTTTAATATTGAAGCAAAGACCCCGGGGGCAAGAGGTAAACACTATGTTGCTTACATTTTCTAATACAAAATAGCATCTGGCACATAATAAGTGTTTAACAAAAGTTTTGATGAAATCTTAAATGTTTGAGTGAATGAAATCCTAAGTGTGTGAATGAGTGGTAAGGCTCAAGGGTTTCAATTGAGGAAAGAGACAGATCCAACAACATAAAAATCATGAAAACTCAATTGTTCCAAGAGAAAGGTATTACTAAACCTGTTTTGTAATTTTGACTTAGCAGTTTTCCCATCAGAGTTAAAAATATTATGTAACATAGGGAATATGAAAGTGAAAGTCACTCTTTGTGACCCCATGGACTATACAGCCCATGAAATTCTCCAGGCCAGAATACTGGAGTGGGTAGCCTTTCCCTTCTCCAGGAGATCTTCCCAACCCAGGAATTGAAATCAGGTTTCCCACATTGCAGGTGGATTCTTTACTAGCTGAGCCACAAGGGAAGCCCAAGAATACTGGAGTGGGTAGCTTATCCCTTCTCCAACAGATCTTCCTGTCCCAGGAATCAAACTGGGATCTCTGGCACTGCAGGCAGATTCTTTACCAACTGAGCTATGAAGGAAGGCCCTTGCATGGGGAATATGGCCAAAATTTTATCTTATAAATGCAACAGGACCTTTAAAATCGCAAACCACTATGTTTCACACCCAAAACATATAATATTACACACCAACTGTATCTCAATTTAAAAATCAAAATTTTAAAATCACATAAAAAAATAGTAGGATTTTAGTTGGTGATTCAATCAAATCAAATCTCCCTTAAAACTTTATGTGAGACATATGCGTGATCTGAGAATGGTTACCACTTTGTTAGCCTCTCTAGCTGCTTTAGTTAATATAACTGTGTAGCATCACAGAGGAAATAATGTACACCCAGTATCTCTGGTCCTTCCAGCCTGAGATCAGTCAACAAGTCAAATGAGGGCCTGGTTCTCCCCTTAAATGGGGCAGCTCATCCATGGTCCCCCAAACACAACAGAGAACACAGTTTCCATTTTTACAAAACATTAGTGAAGAGTTAGGAACAATGAAAGACAACTCTCCTCTATAGAACTGTTTTACACTATTGCATTTGGTGTCCTGGGCTGAATCGCTTCCTGCCTTACTCTCACCTTCCTTACTGGCCATGGGCAGCTCAACTCTCAACCCCAGTGTCAAAGAAAAATGACTCTAGTCTATTTCCTTACCCAGGTTTGTCCTTATCCTTGCATGAGCAATGTGATAATAACATTTCCTTCCAGGGAAAGCCTCCCTCCCCCACACTCAGGGGTGTAGTCTGACTCCCTGACCACATAAGCCATCACTCTGTGCCTGTTAACAAGTCTGCTGTCCTTTGGCTTCAAATCAGCCTAAGTGAGAAGCAAAAAGCACAGCCTAGGGATAGACGATTCTTTTTTTTAGCTATATACATATTTTCAGATTATTTTCCATTATAGGTTATTATAAGATTGACAATTCTTTTGTAGTCTCACCTTTTTATAAGTGTTCAATATCTGGGTTCATTTTCCTACAGCAGCCACACATTCAAGTTTCACAGAGACATAGCACATGAGAAACGCCACCCACTGCCAACTCAGCAGTGTATTGAGTTGGCCTGTCCTGTCAAGGCTGGACCCCATCTCAAGCATTGGCCTCCCAAGAAGTCTTTGCCTGATGGCAGCTCTGGTTCAGCCCTATCTCTGCTTCTGTAAACCGTGAGTATGGCTGTTATGATCAAGATCAAGGCTATTCCAGTGTATGACCATGAAGGGGTCTATAGACAAGACAGGCCTTGGCACATCGTTTACTCAACTCCGTATACAAAATGCACTTGTGGAATGGCATAAAAATGAACAGGCTTCATGTATTGAGGTAATTGGACTAACTGCTCCACGGCTTCTTCCTCACGGAAGCCTGGTTCGTGTCTCTACATCTGTCACAAGTCATCTCTTCTCTGTGTTCCTTGCTACTAAATTATGAAGCAGCACTTTTTGCCTCAAGTCAAGCTCGTTTGTATTTATGTCTATTTTACCCTCTCAGCTGAAGCTTTTTATAGGCCCTCTTTGTTGTTGTTATTGATAACGCCTCACAAAGAGGCTTGGACACTTTTGTCAATTCCCTAAATATAACATTGTATTGATTTATCTGACTCCAGCTTCTCACCCCCACCCAAATTTATAAATGGGAAAAACTAAGTGTTAGAAGTACTATTTTCTTTTCCATCTCACTGCTGAGACTCCACAGTCTTGCCCAACCTAAAGTCTGTGGCACTGCTCTTTAAGGGGGGTGACTGGGAGCTGTGGAGGGAATTGTACCAGAAAACTCCCATAAAATTCACTTGTGTCAAAAGAAACATGCTGGTATTTAATCTGGCTGTATCAGTCACCAACAACCATCTCAGAACTCACTGGATTTAAATAACAGCCACAGAGTATTCCTCTGAATTCTGTGGACTGACCTCACCCGGGGTCACACACGCCGCCACAGTCAGTGAGGGGCAGCGGCCTGGAAGGCCCACAGTGGTCTGACTCATACATCCAGCTCTCAGTGATGGCTGTGGATGAGGGTTCTCCTCTCACGTAGGCCAGACCAGTTTCATTTCACAGGGCTGTCAGGGCCGTGTCCCAAGAGGGTGAAGCTGCAAGTTTCCTTAAGGCCCAGCCTCAGAAGTCTTCCAATGTCACTCCTGACACATTCTGCTGGATAAAGCAGGTCACACAGCCAGTCCAGTGAACTGAAGCAGAATTTACCTTTCGTGGAATGAGAGATCAATTCACATTCTGAGCATAATACCAAGATAGAAGGAATGAGTGGCCACGACTATGCAGAGAGCATCAGTGTGACACATCTGGACACTGCACAGTTCCAGAGCCCGGGACTAACACAACCACAGAGTGTTGCCTCCTGCTTCAGTACTGACCCAACGAGGGTGATGAATCCTGGCTTCCCTATGAGTCCCATTCCTCTAGAGGAGAGACCCAAATGAGCCCTGCTCGGGTTCGATTGCAGATGGTGAAAAATCACACGAAAATGGCACTTCCCACTGTTGTTATTGTTCAGTCACTCAGTCGTGTCTGACTCATTGCAACCTCAAGGACCGCAGCACGCCATTCTTCCCTGTCCTTCACAATCTCCTGGAGCTTGCTCAAACTCATGTCCATTGAGCTTGTGATGCCATCCAACCATCTCGTCCTCATTCATCCCCTTCTCCTCCTTCTTTCAATCTTTCCCAGCACGAGGGTCTTTTCTAATCAGTTGGCTCTTTGCATCAGGTGGCCAAAGTACAGGAACTTCAGCTTCAGTATCAGTCCTTTCAATGAATATTCAGGAATTATTTCCTTTAGGATTGACTGGTTTGATATCTTTGTAGTACAAGGGACTCTCAAGAGTCTTCTCCAGCACCACAGTTCAAAAGCATCAATTGTTCAGCACTCAGCCTTCTTTATGTGAGTGTCCAGGAGTCTCCAGAAGATGTGTGAGTTGACAGACAGGGGCACTGAATGCAACAGTCCTGGGAGATGATATAAGTCCTTTTGAAGGAGGTCACCATTACTGCAGACAGACTGAAAACCACAATCACAGAAAACTAACAAATGAAATCGAGAGAAGGCAATGGAAACCCACTCCAGTATTCTTGCCTGGAAAATCCCAGGGACTGGGAAGCCTGGTGGGCTGCAGTCCATGGGGTCGCTAAGTGTCGGACACGACTGAGCGACTTCAATTTCACTTTTCACTTTTATGCATTGGAAAAGAAAATGGCAACCCACTCCAGTGTTCTTGCCTGGAGAATCCCAGGGACTGGGGAGCCTGGGACTGGGGAGCCTGGGATAGCTGCCATCTATGGGGTCACACATGGTTGGACATGACTGACGTGACTTAGCAGCAGCAGCAACCAATCTGATCATATGGACCACAGCCTTGTCTAACTCAACGAAACTATGAGCCATGCAGTTTAGGGCCACCCAAGACGGAAGGGTCATGGTGGGGAGTTCTGACAAAACATGGTCCACTGGAGAAGGGAATGGCAAACCACTTCAGTATTCTTGCCTTGAGAACCCCATGAACAGTATGAAAAGGCAAAAAGATAGGACACTGAAAGATGAACTCCCCAGGTCAGTAGGTGTCCAATATGCTACTGGAGATCACTGGAGAAATAACTCCAGAAAAAATGAAGAGACAGAGCCAAAGCAAAAACAATACCAGTTGTGTTGTTGTGGATGTGACCAATGATAGAAGCAAAGTCCAGTGCTGTAAAGAGCAATATTGCATAGGAACCTGGAATGTTAGCTCCATGAATCAAGGCAAATTGGAAGTGGTCAAACAAGAGATGGCAAGAATGAACATCAACATTTTAGGAATCAGAGAACTAAAATAGACTAGAATGGGTGAATTTAACTCAGATGACCATCATATCTACTACTGTGGGCAAGAATCCCTTAGAAGAAATTGAGCAGCCATCATAGTCAACAAAAGAGTCCAAAATGCAGTACTTGGATGCAATCTCAAAAACGACAGAATGATCTCTGTTCGTTTCCAAGGCAAATCATTCAATATCACAGTAATCCAAGTCTATGCCCCAACCAGTAATTCTGAAGAAGCTGAAGTTGAACGGTTCTATGAAGACCTACAAGACCTTCTAGAACTAACACCCCTAAAAGGTGTGCTTTTCATTATAGGGGGCTGAAAAGCAAAAGTAGGAAGTCAAGAAACAGCTGGAGTAACAGGCAAATTTGCCTGTACAGAATGAAGCAAGGCAAAGGCTCATGGAGTATTGCCAAGAGAACACACTGGTCATAGCAAACACCCTCTTTCAACAACACCAGAGAAGACTCTACACATGAACATCACCAAAGGGTCAACACCAAAATCAGATTGATTATATTCTTTGCAGCCAAATGTGGAAAAGCTCTATACAGTCAGCAAAAAAAGACCAGGAACTGACTGTTGCTCAGATCATGAGCTCCTTATTGCCAAATTCAGACTTGAATTGAAGAAAGTAGGGAAAACCACCAGACCATTCAGGTATGACCTAAATCAAATCCTTAACAATTAAACAGTGGAAGTGAGAAATAGATTTAAGAGACTACATCTGATAGAGTGCCTGATGAACTAGGAACGGAGGTTCACGACACTGTACAGGAGACAGGGATCAAGACCATCCTTAAGAAAAAGAAATGCAAAAAAGCAAAATGTCTGTCTGAGGAGGCCTTGCAAATAACTGTCAAAAGAAGAGAAGTGAAAGGCAAAGGAGAAAAGGAAAGATATACCCATTTGAATGCAGAGTTCCAAAGAATAGAAAGTAGAGATTAGAAGGCCTTCCTCAGTGATCAATGCAAGGAAATAGTAGAAAACAATAGAATGGGAAAGACTAGAGATCTCTTCAAGAAGATTAGAGATACCAAGGGAACATTTCATGCAAAGATGGGCTCAATAAAGGACAGAAATGGTATGGACCTAACAGAAGCAGAAGATATTAAGAAGAGGTGGCAACAATACACAGAAGAACTATACAAAAAGATCTTCATGACCCAGATAATCACAATGGTGTGATCACTCACCTAGAGCCAGACATCCTGGAATGTGAAGTCAAGTGGGCCTTAGGAAGCATCACTATGAACAAAGCTAGTGGAGGTGATGGAATTCCAGTTGAACTATTTCAAATCCTGAAAGGTGATGCTGTGAAAGTTCTGCACTCAATATGCCAGCAAATTTGGAAAACTCAGCAGTGGCCACAGGAAAAGGTCAGTTTTCATTCCAATCCCAAAGAAAGGCAATTCCAAAGAATGTTCAAACTACTGCACAATTGCACTCATCTCACACGCTAGTAAAGTAATGCTTAAAATTCTCCAAATCAAGCTTCAACAATACATGAACCGTGAACTTCCAGATGTTCAAGCTGGTTTTAGCAAAGGCAGAGGAACCAGAGATCAAACTGCCCACATCTGTTGGATCATCAAAAAGGCAAGAGGGTTCCAGTAAAACATTTATTTCTGCTTTATTAACTATACCGAAGACTTTGACTGTGTAGATCACCACAAACTGTGGAAAATTCTGAAAGAGATGGGAATACCAGACCACCTGACCGGCCTCTTGAGAAATCTGTGTGCAGATCAGGAAGCAACAGTTAGAACTGGACATGGAACAACAGACTGCTTCTAAATAGGAAAAGGAGTACTTCAAGGCTGTATATTGTCACCCTGTTTATTTAACTTGCATGCAGAGTACATCATGAGAAATTCTGGGCTGGAGGAAGCACAAGCTGGAAACAAGATTGCCGGGAGAAATATCAATAACCTCAGATATGCAGATGACACCACCCTTATGGCAGAAAGTGAAGAAGAACTAAAGAGGCTCTTGATGCAAATGAAAGAGAAGAGTGAAAAAGTTGTCTTAAAACTCATATCAATCAAAATGCTAAGATCATGGCATCTGGTCCCATCACTTTATGGCAAATAAAAGGGGACACAATGGAAACAGTGACAGACTTTATTTTCTTGGGCTCAAAAATCACTGCAGATGGTGACTGCAGCCATGAAATCAAAAGAGACTTGCTCCTTTGAAGAAAAGCTATGACCAACCCAGACAACATATTGAAAAGCAGGAACATTACTTTGCCAACAAAGATCCATCTAGTCAAGGTTACAGGTTTGCCAGTAGTCATGTATGGATGTGAGAGTTGGAGTATAAGAAAGCTGAGCACCGAAGAATTGATGCTTTTGGACTGTGGTGTTGGAGAAGACTATTTATAGTCCCCTGGACTGCGAGGAGATTAAACCAGTCAATCCTAAAGGAAATGAGTCCTGAATATTCATTGGAAGGACTGAATGCTGGACAGATGCTGAAGCTGAAACTCTAATACTTTGGCCAACTGATGCAAAGAGCTGACTCACAGGAAAAGACCCTGATGCTGGGAAAGTTTGAAGGCAGGAGGAAAAGGGGACGACAGAGGATGAGATGGTTGGATGGCATCACCAACTCAATGGACATGAGTTTGAGCAAGTTTCAGGAGATGGTGAAGTACAGGGAAGACTGGCATGCTGCAGTCCTTGAGGTTGCAATGAGTCAGACACTACTGAGTGACTGAACAATAACAACAACCTTATTTTTCTTTTTGAAGACATTTTGTCTATGCCATATCCTTTGCATTTCTATATGAACTTTAGGATCAGCTTGTGTTTATTAGAATCTTCTCTAGACAAGATTATGTTATCTGTGGAAAATGATATCTTCACTTCTTCCTTTCTATTCTGAACACCTTTGTTTATTTTGCTTGCCTAACTGTCCTAATTAGAACCCCCATTCCAATGCTGAATAGAAATAGAATAGACATCTGTGTTTTGTTCCCAATATTAGGAGAGAGACATTTTACTCTTTTACCATTTACTATTATGTTAGTGGAAGCTTTTTGATGATTCCCTCTGTGAATTTGAGGTGATGGCCTTTTATTCCTATTTTTTGTTATTGTATCATGAAAGGGTGTGGGGTTTTGTTAAATCCTTTGTTGGTACCTATTTAAATAATCATATATTTTGTCCTTTATTGATTAATATGGTATAGTGCATTGATATTTGGATATTAAACCATGCTTGCCTTTCTGGGATAAATTTCTCTGGTTATGGTGTTTAGTATTTTATATGCTGCTATATTAGGTTTGATAATAGTTTTTGCATCTATATGCATAAGAGCTACTGGTCTGTAGTGTCTGTATGTGGGTTTTCTTTTTTTTTTTCCTTGTGCTACCATTGTCTGATTGAGGTATCAGGGTAATACTGACCTCATAGGATGAAGAGGAAAGTGTTCACATTTTTTTATTTTCCCGTAGAGTCAGTAAAGAGTCAGTAAAATTGGTGCTCATTCTTCTTTAAATATTTAATAGCATTCACCAGTGGAGTTAACTGGTCCTGAGTCTTTACTTTTTGAGAAGCTTTTAAATTATTAATTCTATCTCTTTACTCATCATTGGTCACTTAAGATTTTATATTTCTTCTTGGTTCAATTTCAGTAATTTGTGTCTCTCTAAGAGTTTTTCATTTTCTCTAAATTATCTAGTATTTTGGTGTCAATTGCTCATAGTAGCTCCTTATAATCCATATTATTTCTGTAAGATAGGTTGTGATGTCCCCCCTTAATTCCTGATTTTAGTCATTTGCATCTTCTCACCTTCTACTGTCAGTTTAACTAAAGCTTAGTTTGTTTCATTGATCTTACCAAAGACCAGCTTTTATTGATTCATGCTCGTTATTATCATTTTTTCTCTGTTTCAGTGACAGTTATTTCCCCTGCAATGAGAAGCCTGAGCTATTACTCTTCACAGAATGCAGCCTTGGGGATTCATGCAATTCTGTCCACTAGGACTGTAATTTTATCTGTTCTCTTTTGACTGTTTCTTACCCTCTCTCCTCTCAGAGCTTCTGGCTGTCTGCATCTACTGTCATCACACCCAGCTGTTAGATGTCACAAACTGCTCATTATTTACTGTATTGCTTTTAACACTGTTCTGGAGCAGTCTGATTCAGTTCAATCACTCCCTTGGCAGGAGCAGAGAATTCCCAGTAATTCCCAGTCCTTGAGGTTTGCTCCCACCCTGTTGGCTTCCCGGATAGCTCAGCTGGCAAAGAATCCACCGGCAATGCAGGAGATTCCAGTTTGATTCCTGGACTGGGAAGATCCCCTGGAGAAGGGATAGGCTATCCACTCCAATATTCTTGGGCTTTCCTGGTGGTTCAGACTGTAAAGAATCTGCCTGCAATATGGGAGACCTGGGTTCGATCCCTGGGAAGATCCCCTGGAGGAGGGCATGGCAACCCAGTCTAGTATTCTTGCCTGGAGAATCCCCATGGACAGAGGAGCCTGGCAGACTAGACAACATGGTGTCACAAAGAGTCAGACATGACTGAGCGACTAAACACAGCACAGCACTGTTGGAGAGGATCTTTGCACTATGATACAACCTTGAAGGGAGGAGAGGAGGGTTTTGCTCTTTGCTGGCTGCCTCACACAGCCCTCTATGCAGCAAGAACTGTGTGAGGTGGGACGTGAAGTGCAGAAGAAGGACTGGGGCTATGACCCAACTTCTGCCAAACCTCCCAGCCTGCCCAGAGAGGATGGGATGGGCCAGCGTCCCTGGCTGCTGAGTCAACACTTGGGATGAGTCTTTAGCCTTAGGAAGCTAGGAAAGGGGGGGAGGAAGATTCCACTCCCCTGCTCAGTCCACTGGAGCAGCTCTCATGTAACACAGAACTTAGAGAAAGGGGGAACTCTACTCTTCAGCAGCTGTCCTTTCCAGATTATCCCAATGAATAGCACAAGTCGAGAATGGGGCATCAGCCAGATGCTGATACCCATTTGATACAGGCCTTTCTTAGCATGGGGCTGTGAAAAATGGTATTTCCTAGTGTTCAACAGCTGCCAAAACGACCTACTATAGTTTTCTACAGGGAGTGGGGGCGGATGGGAATCACCACTCAGTTTTGATAACCACAGGAAGAGTCGTTCAACAAGGCAGAGCTAAGAAGACTTAGCAGAATCACTAGCTCATCTGGAATAGCCTCCAGCTGTTTGTGGTGCTGTTTTCGTAGATTTTATTGCATAAGTCGTTCTCCATTTGTTGTAAGCCCTTTGATCAGTCACGAATGTCTTTGAGTGACTGTCCTCACTGATTTTACCAACTAAGTATATGTGTCTCCCTGTGTCCCTCACACCATTATTTTGTCTTCATCAGGATTTTCTTAAGGTATCTTTTTAAAAAGTGAGATTTATAAAAGCCAGCAGCATTTGCAAGAACATTTTTAATGTTACTATATAAAATCTTTATCTTATTCATCAGGGCACTGCTTCTGGTATTTATTTGTCTAAATTGTTAAGATATCAGCAACCTAACCCCCACCCCACACACATATTCCCCAAATTTGTAAGCTCTCAGGCCCTACTCCCTGTGTAATTTGAGTCTTCTCCAGCTTCAGTTGCAATCTCTCTCCATTTAGGATGTATTATAATAAACAACAAAGCCGATCATGCCTTGCCAACATTTCTTTTATATGAACTGAATATCATGTGAGTAAAACTAATTATTTTATTTTATTTTTCACAATGCATCACTGAAACCTTAGACTATTTCTGCTAGCTACTCTTACACTTTTTTTACACATCTACTTTTAAGATAACAAATGTACAAATTTTTTATCTTTATTCTGTTATTATTTTCCATAGGGTTTAGTACAATTTCCCAAACATACAGATTTTCAATGGCAAAAAAAACCTAAATTGTTTGAATGGATTTCTGAAAATTTATTTCTCGAGTTGTTGTATTACTCAGTGTCTCAGTTTGCTAGGACTGCTATAATAAAATGTCACAAACTAGCTTAAAAAACAGAAATTTATTGTCTTGGAGTTTCATGTAGAATTCCTAGATCAAGGTGTCAGCAAGGCTGGTTCTTCTGAAAGCTATGGGAAGGACTCTGTTTCACATCTCTATCCCAGATTCTACTGGTTTCCTAGCGATCTTTGGCATGACTTGGCTTATAGAAGCATCACTCCAATCTCTACTCTTTTTTTATTTTTCAAGTTTCTTTTTCCCTTTGTGCTATGTCTAAATTCCCCCATTTTATAAGGACACCAGCTATATTGCATTAGGGGCCCACTCTCTCCAATATGACGTCATCGTTTTAAAAAATTAATTTATTTTAACTGGAGAATAATTGCAATATTGTGATGGTTTTTGCCATACATCAACATGAATTGGCCACAAGTGTATCCCTCCCCCATCCTGAACACCCCTCCAACCCCCTCCCCACCCTATCTCTCTGGGTTGATCCAGAGCACTGGCTTTGGGTGCCATGCTTCATGCATCGAACTTGTGCTGTCATCTACGGTGCATATGGTAATGTACATGTTTCAATGCTATTCTCTCAAAGTATCCCACCCTCACCTTCTCCCACTGAGACCAAAAGTCTGTTCTTTACATCTGTGTCTCCTTTGCTGCCCTGCATGTAGGATCGTGGTTACTGTCTTTCTAAATTCCACATATATGAGTTAATATACAGTACTTGTCTTTCTCTTTCTGACTTACTTCACTATGTATAATAGGCTCCAGGTTCATCCATCTCATTAGGACTAACTCAAATGTGTTCTTTTTATAGCTGAGTAGTATTCCATTGTGTATACGTACCACAACTTCCTTATCCATTCACCTGCTGATAGACATCTAGGCTGCATCCTTGTCCTAACCATTGTAAATAGTGCTGCAATGAACATTGGGGTACATGTGTCTCTTTCAGTTCTGGTTTCCTTGGGCTGTATGCCCAGCAGTGGGATTTCTGGGTCATATGACGGTTCTATTCCCAGTTTTGTAAGGAATCTTCACACTGTTCTTCACAGTGGCTGTGCCAGTTTACATTCCCACCAGCAGTGCAAGAGGGTTCCCTTTTCTCTACACCTTCTCCAGCATTTATTGTTTATAGACTTTTTGATGATAGCCATTCTGACCAGCATGAGATGATACCTCATTGTGGTTTAAATTTGCATTTCTCTACTACTGAGTGATATTGAGCATCTTTTCATGTGTTTATTAGCCATCTGTATGTCTTCTTTGGAGAAATGTCTGTTTAGGTCTTTTGCCCACCTTTTGATTGGGTTGTTCATTTTCTGGTATTGAGCTGCATGAGCTGCTTGTACATTTTGGAGGTTAATTCTTTATGATGTCATCTTAAACAATTATATCTGCAACAATCCTATTCCCAAATAAGGTAAAAATCCGAGTCATGCTTGCTTAAAACTTCAACATATAAACTTGGGTGAGGTAGAGACAAAAATCAAACCATAACACTCAGCAACTTAATTTATATATTTTTCTAGCTTATTTTATATTATTTTTCAGATCATTAATATCAATAAAGAAACTGAGTGTGAGGAAATAGAGGGGTGATAAAAAAAAGTGTTAACCACATTGAATTTTTCCTATAGTAAGATACTTTCTGAACATATTGAAGAAAATCAAATTCATTTAGTCTATGACTTTGTACATCCTTGTAGATCCTTCAGATCTATGTGTTGATGTGGGAATTTAAAAGGAGAAAGTTTTACCAGAGGCATCATTAGCTTTTGTCTCAAAGCAAACACTGCCCATATGTAAGGAGAATTTTCCCAGTTTGCAGGGACTGTGACCTAATTAACTAACCCTAATTAACTAACCATAGTATTACCAAGTCTCTACTTCTCTTTGTTTAATGGGCTCAGAAAATCCACTCAGGATTACATACCAAGCAAGCTTACATTGATAAACTGATCATATAACTGTTATATTTCTTCTCCTCCCTTCTTTGTCTTCTTTAAATAAAAATACATCCTCCAGTTTCTAAAGGTAGAGAAAATATACCTCGCCAGATATAAAACCTGATGAGAATGCAAAGACAACTATTTGACAGTCTGGAAAATAAACGCAAGCAGGTAGATTGGGAAGAACACAAGAATCTGAGAACCACCAAAAGCAGTAAATTCAACAATTTTTGGTTCTGGTCTCTCTAGCCTGAACTCAACACAGCCCAAAACTTGAAAGAGAATACTACGGTATAGATATAGTGAGATATGTTAGAAATCCTTTAATTCTGATTGATGGAGCAGTAAGAGGACCCTTCAAATTCAGAGACAATGAGGGCAATCTCTGGGGGTAATGAGTACTTCTCCTTTACTTTAATCTCTCTTATACCCAGTGCCTCCACGGTCTCACAGTGAGTCTCCAATGTGCCAGCAACAGTGGCAAGAATGGAGAGGAACAACAGTGTTAGAGAGAAAAGACACTTTCCTATGCCCTTCTAGGTTCTTATGGCTGGTATGAGAATTAAATTGATATGACACAGATTAACAGGAGAAAATGATAAAAAAAAAAACAAAAAACAATTAATAACATGTATACATGTTAAAGCTGAAACTTCAATACTTTGGCCACCTGATGCAAAGAGCTGACTCATTTGAAAAGACCGTGATGCTGGGTAAGATTTAGGGCAGGAGGAGAAGGGGACGACAGAGGATGAGATGATTGGATGGTATCACTGACTCAATGTACATGAGTTTGGGTGGACTCCGAGAGTTGGTGTTGGACAGGGAGGCCTGGCATGTTGCAGCTCATGGGGTCACAAAGAGTTGGACACGACTGAGTGACTGAACTGAACCGATACATGGGAAAGATCCAGGAAAACTGAGTAATTTGAAAAAATGATCAAGGTCCTCACCTTAAATAACATCCTCAGCTAAGATCAAAAACAATATTAATTGTAGGGAGAATTAGTTATGGGAGGTGACAAGTAAACACAAGAGTAAACAAGGGTAATATGTCAGTCAGTTCAGTTGCTCAGTCGTGTCCGACTCTTTGAGACCCCATGGACTGCTGCACACCAGGCCTCCCTGTCCATCACCAACTCCCGGAGTCTACCCAGACCCATGTCCATCGAGTTGGTGATGCCATCCAGCCATCCCATCCTCTGTCATCCCCTTCTCCTCCTGCCCTCAATCCTTCCCAGCATCAGGGTCTTTTCCAATGAGTCAACTTTTCGCATGAGGTGGCCAAAGTATTGGAGTTTCAGCTTCAACATCAGTCCTTCCAATGAACACCCAGGACTGATCTCCTTTAGGATGGACTGGTTGGATCTCCTTGCAGTCCAAGAAACTCTCAAGAGTCTTCTCCAACACCATAGTTCAAAAGCATCAATTCTTCAGCACTCAGCTTTCTTCACCATCCAACTTTCACATCCATACACTGGAAAAACCATAGCCTTGACTAGACGGACCTTTGTTGGCCAAGTAAAGTCTCTGCTTTTAAATATGCTGTCTGGGTTGCTTGTAGCTTTTCTTCCAAGGAGCAAGCATCTTTTAATTTCATGACTGCATTCTTTCACTGTTTCCATCGTTTCCCCATCTATTTTCTATGAAGTGATGGAACTGGATGCCATGATCTTCAATTTTTGAATGTTGAGTTTTAAGCTAGCTTTTTCACTCTTCTCTTTCACTTTCATCATAAGACTCTTAAGTTCCTCTTTGCTTTCTGCCATAAGAGTAGTGTCATCTGCATATTTGAGGTCATTGATATTTCTCTTGGCAATCTTGATTCCAGCTTGTGCTTCATCCAGCCCAGCATTTCCCATGATGTGCTCTGCATATTAATTAAATAAGCAGGGTGACAATATACAACCTTGACGTACTCCTTTCCCAATTTGGAACCAGTCCATTGTTCCATGACTCGTTCCATCTGTTGCTTCTTGATCTGCATCTAGATTTCTCAGGAGGCAGGTAAGGTGGTCTGGTATTCCCTTCTTTTCAAGAATTTTCCACAGTCTGTTGTGATCCACACAGTCAAAGGCTTTGGTGCAGTCAATAAAGCAGATGTAGATGTTTTCTAGAACTCTCTTGTTTCTTCTATGATCCAACAGATGTTGGCAATTTGATCTCTGCTTCCTCTGCCATGTGGTAGTGATGCAGATTTAAGTCATTGTCTTCTCCATTGATTAGCATTTCTTCCAGATACAGAAAGATAGAAACTCTTACAAATAGAAATTTCCCCTACAAATGTTTGTTTCTTACAAAAGGTAAATTCCTACTTGGTTTCTAGAGCACTTTCTAGGTCTGCAGTTTCTCAGAAAATAACCAGTTTAGAACAATTAATATGGCAAAGGGACATGTTTTAAGTTGGTAAAGTTCTGTCCTCTACCCCACAATACCTTCCAGGAGCCAAATCTGTGAAGAAAGGAATTCTTTTACTAAGTAGAACTGTGGTGCCAATAGAACGGGGTTAGTCATGTAGCTTTTGTTCTCCTGCCACTTGGTCTTAAGTGTGTCAGAACCATAGGAATAAGTAGTTGTCCAAAGGCCCAAAACAGAGAATTTAGGGAACTGGGAAAATAATTTTGCAACAGTGGAGAGGAAAGAGCTTAGGAGAATGGGCTTATAAATGGTTTTGAACTCTTGGGTTCAACCTAGACTCGTGCAGGCATGAAACAGATAGTAATTAGTTTGTCAAAGACCCTGAGAGCCTCCACACAGTCCCCAGACTGACCACTGGATGCGGTATATGCAGAACAGACCTGAAAATCACTGCAGAGTCTTTGAGAATTGAACTGACATTAGAAGAAGCTCACAGAAGACAAAAAAAAAAAAAAAAAAAAGACCCAGAATCTCATTATTTACATGTTAAGGATATAAACAAAAATCACATGGCACATGAAGGGTCATGAAAATCTCAACTCAAATGGGAAAAAAGCAAGAGAGGCAATCAATGTGATGATAGATGTTGGAAACAATAGGTATTATTCAATCTGAACAACAGAGGGAAAAAAGGTTGGGGAAAAAAATGAAAAGTCTTAGAGACCTGTAGGACAATAACTAAAGATTCGACATTCATGTCATCAGAGTCCCAGAAGAAGAGGAGACAGAGTACAGACCTGGAGAAAAGAATTGAAAAAATAATGATGAAAACTTGCTAAGATTGTCAAAATACATGAAACTACAGATTCAAGAGATACAGTGAATCATAACAAGGATAAACCCAGAAACCTTATACCCAGACACAAGCTGCTGAAAACTTAAAATGAAGGAACATCTGTGTGGGCAACTTTAAAAATGATGTGTTATGTAGAGAGGAATAACAGTGCAAACAATTATGGGTCTCTCATCAGAAATCATGAAAGCTAAAAGGAAGTGGCACCATATTTTTAAAGTGCTGAAAAAAATATTGTCAATTCAGGATCCTATTTTCATTGAAACTGTCCTTTAGGAAAGAGACTCATATGGAGGAAAACTAAGAAGATTCATTGTCAGAAGGCTTGCTCTGAAAAGAAAAGTTGCTAAAAGAAACTTTAAACAGAAGAGAAACAATACTAGAAGGAGAACTAGAATAGTTCATTCAGTACACCTAAAATAGCTGGATATTATATACAACAATGTGATAAGGTAAGGTGATTCTGAAGGGTGGAGAAAAGGAAAACCATCTGAGCTTTGGGGACCCAAGGACATACACTGTGGTTAGTATCCATATTTTCTTTTACCTGGTATATCACAAAAGGTATGTAATCGAGAAGGACCCTATGGGGCCTTCCCAGGACAGACCCCATATTCTCTATTTTAGCTCCTCTTGGAAGTACCTAGATAATAGCACATTTCCCGAGTTAATTTTCGGATGCTAAAACCACCACCAAATGGAAGACTACTTGATGACCATGAGCATATACCTACTGGTGCCTAAGAATTGATAATGTTAACACCTGTGACACCACTCTCTTATCTCACCATCAATCCATCAGAGAATTGTGTCCTTGCTGATCATGTACCCTGGAATGCCCTTCCCTTACCTGGCCTTTAAAAATGTTTGCTGAAAGTTTTCAGGAGTTTCAAGATTTTAGAACATGAGCACTTGCTCTCCTTGTTTGCCACTGTGAAATGGAATATCTCCTGCCATATGGGTAAATAAGGATGTCACAGCCTTCAGGGATTCCAGCCTCCAACACCAGCTATCTGGCAGCCGTTAGCCACTCCCCACAGGAAGTGCTGATGGGCTTTGGAGGGATATAGAAAGCATAAGCCACAGCCATCCACCCCTCCTCACACTGAATGAGGAATTAAGGATGTAAATAATCAAGAAACAGGATGCTTGCCCCAGATAGCTGAGATGCATATGAAAGCGATGATTGCAGTGAGCCCAGACACTTACTTCTTCCCATACACAGAAGAGTGCTAAATTCCTCAATTTGAGATATCTGCTTTTCCTTAATTAACAATAATCTTTTGATATTCAAACTACCTGTCCCTTGCTGAAAACTTTGATATAATCTGGTTCCTGCCCTTATTTCCTTGGAAACAGCTCTTTTAAGGTCACTTGAGAAACTCTTTCCCAGACTTGAAGTCCTAACAAATCCCACTAAATAAACACAACTCTCAACTTTTAGGTTGAATGTATTTTTTATTTTTCAGTCAGCACCACCTTTACAATAAATGCTGTACTTTTTTCACCACAACCTAATGTCAGTAAATTGGCTTTACTGAGTATGGGAAGTGAACCTGAGTTTAGTTTGGTAACAGGTGTACTAGAGAAACGGATAGTCTGGAAAGACAAAAGGCACAGAAAACAGAAATGAGAAAAGCTTTGGAAAGACTCGCTCTCTGTAACCAAAAGATCAAGAAAAGGGCAGCCTGAAAAGAGAAAAATTTCAGAAAATAACTACATATGGGAAAAAATAGAAGCCTGACATCCCTCCTCAAAATTAAAAGCTCAGAGGAAAGCCTGTACTTCCTTCCTCACTCAAATGTAACCCTGTGACCATCATCTCCTGCCAAGATTGTGTTAAAATATGCTGAGAGGAGAGCCTGGGCTTCCATGTCCACTTGGTGGCTCCAAGGAGCCTTTCCCCTCCCTCCCAGTACATGTCTGAAGAAGTCGAGTGGAAACCTGCAACTTTCACCTCTGTTGTCTTTGGAGGACATGTGTCAACAGAGCCAAGTAGGGAGCTAGAACCTCCTCCCTAGAGAAAGGAAGCACCCCTCCCCTTAGACCACCAGTTTAAACACCAGTTTTGCTAAATACAAAAGAAAGAAATGTTGGGGAGGCCACTTGTGGGGAGGTGAACAGAAGAGCAAGATAAAAGTTGGGTTTGCTATGCAGATTTAAGCCCAAGCCTTCACTTGGTGGCTCCAAGGAGCCTTTCCCCTCCCTCTCAGAGAGGGAAACACTATTACAAATGGAGATTTCCTTTATAAATGTAAATTTCCCTTACAAAAGAGTAACTTCTCAATTTTCAGAGCTTCTCCAGCATCTGTTGTTTCTCAAAATAGCTCAAATTAACCCCAGTGCCAGAGAGGCATATTTTCTGCTTCCCACCTTCCTTATCACAGAAGTCTTGGGCTCAGCTTCCAGTCTATTGCTGACTAAGGTCCTCAGATGCAGCAGAGTCAATTAACTCCAATCCCTAGTTCACCTCAGACACAAGAAAAAAAAAATTCAGCATAATTAAAGTTTCACCCTTCACACTTCAATAACTCTAATCATTATTTTTAAAATTATTTCCATTGGCTAATAATAGTAATCTGTGGCTTATTACAGATGACAGCAAATTTCAGGGAGGTTGCATGCTGGAGACTTATCAGTTGTTGTTATTTATAATTCTGGCTTATGTTGTCATCCATTATCCTGTATATTTTCTTCACTCAAGTGTACATACAAAGTAATCTAAAACATCTCACAGACATTCTTGGAAATTTTCTTTCATAATATTACTTCCATAGTAAGTTATATGAAATTCCTTATTATTTATAAGTCAAGAATTGGGATGTTATATATAGATTGCTAATAAACACATAAAAATGCCCAGCATCACTTATTATTAGAGAAATGTAAATCAAAACTACAATTGGGTATCACCTCACACCAGTCAGAATGGCCATCATCAAAAAATCTACAAACAATAAATGCTGGAGAGGATGTGGAGAAAAGGGAACACTCTAGTGCTGTTGATGGGAATGTAAACTGATACAGCCACCATGGAGGATAGAATGGAGGTTTCCTTAAAAACTAGAAATAAAAGTACCATACTACCCAGAAATCCCACTACTGGGTACATACCCTAAGAAAATCATAATTGAAAAGTACACATATACCCGAATGTTCAGGCTTCCCCAGTGGTACAGTGGTAAAGAATCTTCCTGCAGTGCAGGAGATGCAGGTTTAATCCCTGGGTAAGGAAGGTCCCCTGGAGGAGCACATGACCACTCACTCAAGTATTCTTGCCTAGAGAATCCCATGGACAGAGTAGCCTGTCAGGCCAGAGTCCATAGGGTCACAAAGAACCGGACATAACAGAAGTGACTTAGCATGCACCCCAGTTTTCACTGCAGCACTATTTACAATCTCCAGGACATAGAAGCAACCTAGATGTCCATTGACAGATGAATGGATAATGAAAATGTGGTACATACATATAGTGGAATATTACTCAGCCACAAAAATGAGCAAATTTTAATCAGGTCTAGTGAGGTGGATGAACTAGAGCCTGTTATACAGAGTGAAGTAAGTCACAAAGAGAAGAAGAAATAACATATATTGTTGCATATATATGGAATCTAGAAAAATAATACTGATGAACCTATTTGCAGAGCAGAAATAGAGACTCAAACATAGAGAACAAACTTATGGACACAGCAGAGGAGGGATAAGGTGGGATAAACTGAGAGAGCAGCATTGAAATATACACACTGCCATGTGTAAAATAGCTAATGGGAAGTTGCTCTGTAGTGCAGGGAGCTCAGCCTGGTGCTCTGTGACAAGGGATGGGATGGGATGGGAGGGAGGTTTAAGAGGAAAGGGATATGTCTATACCTAATGGCTGATTCATGTTAATGTATCCTAGAAACCAATACAACATTGTAAAGCAATCATCCTTCAATTAAAATAAAATTTTTTAAAGTAAAACATTAGAATGAAATGGGTCCAACATGACAGACAAATCAACTTTGACTGGACCTTGATCCTCAATTAGCAAGCTAAGTGACTCACCCAAAGGCACCATAATGGGCACTTTCCATGGCATTGTCAAAAGACCCAAATTGGGCAGTGGTCCAATTCCTGGAAATCTCCACTGTTCCCCCAAAATAGTTGGAATAATTCCTCCCACTCATTAGCCTATGAAATTACCCAGCCCATAAAAGCTAACCACACTACATTTCAAGACCACCACACTCACCCTCTGTGATGGCCCACACTCTGCCTGTGGAGTGTGTTTCTCTCTGAATAAATCCATTTCTTACCTATCACTTTATCTCTCACTGACTTCTTTCTGTGATGAGACATCAAGAACCTGAGCTTCATTAGGTCCTGAAAACAGGTCTGTGATCTCAGTTGGAAGACTGTGGGTTTTGGCTGTGTTCGAGTCCCAGCACGTGAGTTCAGGTCCCAAAATGAGGTAAATGGTTTCAGATGGATTTGAAAACTTTAATTTGAAAATAATATTTCAACATTCTTTCAGAAAACTCTAACATAAATACTTCCTTGATAAAGATAAAACAGTCAAAAGTAGATTAGGGGTGGAGGGGAGGATAAAACCAACCAATTACTTTCAGTGTTTCTGCAAATTTCCAAACTTAAGTTTTATCTGATGGCACAGACCAGAAATTTGAAAGACTTTTTCACAAATAACAACTGATACCATCATCTAGGTATGCTTTAAAACACAAACCTCAATTTTTCCTTTCTTTTAGCTGAAATAATAAAATTTGCTATGATTTGAGAGGGAAAAAATTAGCACTCACATTCAGTTCAGTTGCTCAGTCGTGTCTGACTCTTTCCGACCCAATGAATCGCAGCACGCCAGGCCTCTCTGTCCATCACCAACTTCAGAAGTCTACCCAAACCCATGTCCATCAAGTCAGTGATGCCATCCAACCATCTCATCCTCTGTCGTCCCCTTCTCCTCCTGCCCCCAATCCTACCCAAGTCAGTGATGCCATCCAACCATCTCATCCTCTGTCGTCCCCTTCTCCTCCTGCCCCCAATCCTACCCAGCATTAGGGTCTTTTCCAATGAGTCAACTCTTCGCATGAGGTGGCCAAAGTATTGGAGTTTCAGCTTCAACATCAGTCCTTCCAATGAACACCCAGGATTGATCTCCTTTAGGATGGATTGATTGGATCTCCTTGCAGTCCAAGGGACTCTCAAGAGTCTTCTCCAACACCATAGTTCAAAAGCATCAATTCTTTGGCGCTCAGCTTTCTTCACCGTCCAACTCTCACATTCATACATGACCACTGGAAAAACCATAGCCTTGACTAGACGGACTTTTGTTGGCAAAGTAAAGTCTCTGCTTTGAAATATGCTATCTAGGTTGGCCATAACCTTCCTTCCAAGGAGTAAGCATCTTTGAATTTCATGGCTGCAATCACCATCAGCAGTGATTTTAGAGCCCCCCAAAATAAAGTCTGACACTGTTTCCACTGTTTCTCCTTCTATTTCCCATGAAGTGATGGGACCAGATGCCATGATCTTAGTTTTCTGAACGTTGAGCTTTAAGCCAACTTTTTCACTCTCCTCTTTCACTTTCATCAAGAGGCTCTTTAGTTCTTCTTCACTTTCTGCTATAAGGGTGGTGGCATCTGCATATCTGAGGTTATTGATATTTCTCCCGGCAATCTTGTTTCCAGCTTGTGCTTTCTCCAGCCCAGCGTTTCTCATGATGTACTCGGCATATAAGTTAAATAAGCAGGGTGACAATATACAACCTTGCTGTACTCCTTTTCCTATTTGGAACCAGTCTGTTGTTCCATGCCTAGTTCTAACTGTTGCTTCCTGACCTGCATACAGGTTTCTCAAGAAGCAGGTCAGATGGTCTGGTATTCCCATCCCACATAAAATAATTTAATCATTTTTAAAATAAAACTTATTCTTACTTAAAAAGTTTTCTCATGTGAGGAATGTGCAAGTCAGCATATTGCTTCAGTGGCCTACTGAGCTGGCATATGAGATTCATGTGAAAAGAATCAAGTGTAAGTTCAGTTTTACCATGAATTAGTCACGTGGTATGGCCGGCACATGACTTCCTCAGGTCTTGGTGTCCATAAGAGCATCAGATTCTATGATTGCTGAACTAGCTTACAGGTCACTTATTAATTTGAGACCTTGTGGGGCCTTCCAAGATACAAATCCTTTCTCTGTCCTCTGTTTTCTGTTTGTATGAGACAGGCTCCATTCAGCCTCCTAGAACTTCCCTTAGTTCCACAGGGTAGATTTAATCAGTTGCTTATCAGGGAAAGAAAGAAACACAGAAAAAAAGGAGGAGCAGTCAAGAAACAACAGGGCAGCTCTGGGGAAGGGTCCTGATTCCTCCTCAAGGAATATACATAACAATATCTTGGGTCCCCACCCAGGTGGAGGATGGGAACTTTAGGCTGAGCACAAGATTCTTGGACACCACTCTGGTACCTCACTACCAACCAATCAGAAGAAAGTCTGTACACAGTGGAAGATTTTGAAGACTCTGACCTCCTCCCCTAATGAGTCTCTTTAAAATCTTTCATGATCAAGCAGAATTTTTAAGGTTGGTTATTTGGACACAAGTCCGACTTGTCCCCGGCTTGCCAGCCTCCTGAATAAAGCAATCTCTCTGCTCCTTCTAGCACTTGTTTCTGAAGTATTGGTTTTGGAGCAGCAAGCAGCCAAACCTAGGCTCAGTAACAAATCCAATATTCTGTTATTGACATATTTTGATATTATAATTGCCATTTATCTACAAATACACATATTATATATTAGTGACTCAAGTACAATTTAGAAATAGTTGTTTAAAAAGCGAATAACTTACCATTGTAAAAGAAATGAAAGACACCAAGTCTTGCTGAGAGCTCTCTACATTTGTTTTCAATGGCAGCAAAATGTAAACTATTCATGATAATAGTTCATGGGCCATCTGCAGATGCACTATCAGTTTGTACAGGTAAGGATGCTTTAGTAATTCAAGATGTCACAGCAATTCCTTGCTGGTTAATCTCTAGGAAAAAATAGAACAAGGGTCTGAGACCCCCAAGAAGGATTACTGAGGGAATCATGTGGTTTACAGATTTGCTTAAAGGGAAATAAGCAAGGATTTCCCATTTTATAAAGATGATTTTGCTTTAATGGAAAACTCCACTAAAATTTTTTTTAATTAAATTCTTCTGTTTATAGGTATAATGAGCAAGTGATGATTTCCCTATAATATCATTGTATTAATATTCTAAATCAAGACAGATGAAAAAAATTATTTTGACTCAAGATTAATTGAAGACTTGTTCATTGTTAGTAAGATTGCTTTTTTTTTTTTTGAATTAAGCAAACCTTTATTGAAGCTTAAATTGTGGGTACAGAAATACATTTCAAGTGATTTAAGTCCAACACCATGAAGAGAGAAATTATGGCACCAAAATTTTCCCTCCTCTATCATACATACTAGGATTAATTTAGATTACTATTCAATCTATTTTTCATTTTTTCCTAGGCTTTGTTCCATACAAAATTTGTGCAGGTCTTCAACATGAAATAGAAATCTTTTAAATCTATTAGGGAGAGGAAAATCAGACCTCAAGCCAATAAATGTCATCAAATCTACTGGGACACTGTTCAAGAACAAAATCCACTTTGAGCATTGGTCCTCATGATAGTACCAAAACATTAGGTACTGTGCGTAATTACAGAAAATCAGAATGATCCATTGATTGAAAGCTTCTTCAATGAAGCTTTGAATCAACAATGTGCTTAAAATAAAAGTCAAGTGTTCCAACCACTTGATTTCAAACCAAGCATATTTTATGTTCAGAAACACTAAAAAAAAAATGTGTTTCATTTATAAATACAGAAGGAACAAAAGCATCACTGCCATCAATCCAGAAAGAATCAAAAATTGTTTGAGGACAAGAATAAATACAAAATTGAATCAACTTTGCTCTTTTATCAACTGCTTAAATGTCCATGTTAGCCAATACAGCTAAAAGATGCCAACTCTTTTATGCCTGTATTTTTAAGTCATTTCCCATCAACCATTTTGGAATTTTGTGTGTTACGTTTTGTGGAGAGCTTTCTGCTGCACTGAGTATGTCTGAATAACTTTAACAGTTCTCATTCATCACCTGATGCTATTCCATGGTGAAAGGAATACAAACAAGCAAGAGGAACCAAGTCAGAACACTATTACATGTATCATAAAGTCATGGAACTTTTAAGTCACAAGATGGCAAAGACAATGAATCTGCTTTGAACCAAAGTTCATAGCATATCATTAACAGAAATTAGTGGAAATGGCTACGAAAGTAAAAGGTGAATCATCTGAGCTGACTTGATTTGTTGAAACCAATACCTTTATCTTAAATCTCCTCACTAATAAATTGTGATAAAAATTCTTTTGTACTACCTAGCAAGTTAATAAAGACATGGTACTTACGAGAAGCTCATCTCATTTAATGAGGGACACCAAATGGCACAGTTTCCATACAGTTCTGCCAATACTCCCTAGTACCAATCTACACCTTCTTTGCTAAGCAACAATAGTTTATTCCAAAAGAGCTCATGGTAATGAAAAATGTCAAACTCCCTTGACCTTAAAAGAAAATTAAGCCCAGGGTCTACCCCCACCTTCCCCCTCTGGGGTATAGATTAGTATAAAACCCACAGTGTAACAGTGTATTGCTTTATTGAGGGGGTGTGTTTCGGAGGGGGGACACCATGGTAATGGAAGGAATCAAAGTAATACAAGTACAGGAAGCAGTGTTAAAATATAAATACACAGAATGGATAGTTCCAATTGTTTTCTTAGAGGACTCGACTCGTGGAAGAAAAACTTTAATTGCTATTGCAAAAACCTCTGTATGAAGTAGAAACTGGTTTCAATAACATTAGTAGAGAATATGTTCTAGAAAGTGGAGGTAACTGGATGTTAAATCCTGGCAGCAATTAATAGAACAGTCCCAGATGGCTAGGCTGAGGCCAACACCTAATGAGGACGAAAGCCTTGTCTGTGGGGAATTTTGGATGACACCTGGAGAAATATTACATTGCGTGTAAACCAAATTGAATTGTTTTCACAAGTGTTGTAAAGTTTCATATAGTAAAAGGTTTTTTCTACATGCACTTCAATTTCACAGCAAGAGTGGCATAGGATACCTAAACACAGAAGAGAGCATTCATGCAAGATATCTAACTCCTTGATATAATAATGCATACAATTCAAAATGATTACACTATCATTACATCTAGGGCTTTCTGCAACTACAAGGTGGTGGTTATGGAAAGCATGGCCCTTGGTATCAATATCTAAAAAGCAGCCACCACCTTCTTCTATGTGTGTTCTCTTTTTGCGTTTTTTCTTCATGTTTCTTAATCAACTCTGCTGTTGTTGCTGCTTCTTAGCAAAACTGGTAAAAACAAAATTGTAATCATTGAACAAAGCGCTCTGGCAATCAAGACGTTTAAAACCTTCAATCTTCTGGGGTGAGGAAAGCACTGTGCGACATTTAGAACTCTGATTTACAAACAGGGTGGTCGCAAATTTTCCTGGCTTGAAGACTTCCACAACTTTGCTGATCAGGTCATCATAGGAGGTCTGACTTAAGTTTGTTTCAAAGCTAACATAAGAAAATTCTGGTTCTGGAGTGATGTGAATAGTCCAATAAGTTCCATCCGATTTCATCCCATTCATTGAATACCCACATGGATTGAACATTGTGGCATCAATGACAGAACCTGGTATCAGGTCATGAATTCCACTCTCACGAGTGACATCCTTTGCAGTAACACCATCTTTCATGTAGAACTGGTCCATAACTGCTGGGTCAAGCTCACTCATCAGAATTTCCAGGGTTTGATCCGGCTGATTGATTACCCTACTCTCTGGGAAATCCAAAGTATACAAGTACCAACAGTCAGAATTCATGCGTCCCATACAATATGCTGCTCCATTTGGGAAAATTGCATTAAGGAACTCTATTTCTTCCTGGAAATTCCGGTGTGGGTACCCTTGGTGAGAAGGCTTCATGAAATTCTTACGAGAATAAAAGAAGCTTTGAATTGAGTCAAACCCACTGTAATCCCTAGCAAGTTTCAACAGGGGAACCAGTGCTTTCAGCAAGAGGGTGGTACCACATGTCTTCAAAATGAAACGTCTCTTGGAGACAAACATGCTACTCTCACTGAGTACATAAGCTTCCTGCTTGTCAGTTTTTGTCACACTTATGATTGAACATTGCACATCCTTCAAAAGTATGTCCCACTCGGATCTTGGGATGGTGCGAAGATCCCCAGATCCTTGGTTTGCGTCGGGTTGCTGCCTGGAGAACCAAACCTCCAGCAGTTTCTCGGTCCCTTCGAAAAAATGTGCAGCTTCCATCACCGTGAGACTAGCAAACAACCAACAACCACAGAAAATCAACTAAATTAAATCTCTTCTCCCTCCGCCGCCGCTGCGGATTGTTCCAGCTGTGTTACTAAAGTTCAGGTTCCTTTTTTTTTTTTTTGCTATAATTTTATATTAACTTTTTTTAAAAAAAGGATTAATAAAATTTTCCCGGCTTTGTGTGTGTGGGTGAGCGAAAGTTGAACGTGAGTCTGTTGGAAATAGAGGCAGATACAGCTCAGTCTCTTGTAGTCCGCTGTTTCCCCGTTAGAGAGAGTAGAGCGAGCACTAGCTAATGTCGCCGGCCATACTGTGGGAGCCGTAAGATTGCTTTTTAAAGATAGTTTACATGTGATATTTTTAAATGAAGCTGAGTAGTTCTAGTATCTACAAAAAGAGGTGGGTTTATTTTTTCCCTAATGTTGAAAGAAATTATAGTTGACCCTGAACAACACTGAAAGTAGAAAGGATAGAGTAAAGAGAGAAAGATCAAGTATATAAGACAATGAGTCTTATTAAAAATTATTGACTTTTTATCTTCCAAAACCCCTTTGATCATACTAGCATACATATCACCTTGTTTTTCATGACAAGATCACTCGTCAGATTTAAGTTAGGCTACTTGATAAAACATTTTCTCCTAATAACTCACATCATGTGAAGTTCTATAGAAATATTATGTAAAAATGAGAACATCATATCATACATGATTTGGAAGTCAGAGTAAAATGTACATGAGGTTCAGCTATGATCCAACTGACATTTTGTGAACATTAAGCTCACAATCTAATTTTAGATATTAACAAAGTGAAAGTCTTTTATGGTTGGTCTTCTGGTAATTTCTGTGCCTGTTGGGAGGTTGCTGCCTCTAGTTATAACACTTTCAGTATACCGTCTGTGTAATTGCCTCTGATCCAGTGCAGACACCACACACAAAATGATCAGTCTCAGTATTTCATTTTCAGATCTTGTTTTGATTCAGAAAAAGAAAAAGAGAAAACTTATTCAGATTGAACAACATAATTCCAAACCTCATTTTCCTGTTTCTAAAAGTGTAATAGGCACTTAGAAGTTCCGGTATTTCCTCCATGAAACGTACTCTGCTACTGCTGCTGTTAAGTCGCTTCAGTCGTGTCCGACTCTGTGCGACCCCATAGACGGCAGCCCACCAGGCTCCGCCGTCCCTAGGATTCTCCAGGCAAGAATACTGGAGTGGGTTGCCATTTCCTTCTCCAATGTACTCAGAGTTCTGTAATAACCTGTGAGAAGGAATCTCGGACATTGAGGGTGGCAGCCTCAGTAGGGTGAGCGCATGTGTGTCTACCACATTCATGCTTTGGAAAGAGAGTCTCTGTTCTCCTGAGGCTCTCATTCTGGTGGGAGTTCAGGACAAGCCACCCCAAAATAGGCTGCTTTGGTATGTTGATTATTTTGAGCTATAGGCACTTGGAGAGGCTTTCTCTGAACTCTCTCTCTGCCTAAACACGGATCCTCCAAAAGGAAATAAATTGCCACAGATTCCCTCCTGGAGTTTCACCAACTAAGAAGAAGTGATTCATCACAGGAGAGGAGACCAGAAGTCAAAAATCACACCCTGACTTTGTCACAAACTATCATAGCTCTCACCTATTCTTCTAAGGGCCTATTCATCTCTTCCCCAAATCATTCACCCTCCCCTTAGCGGCCTACATCTCCTCTCCTATTCCCCTAAAAAGAGGATACTGAGGTCATGAATCCAAAAACCGTTTTGAATATTTTATTTCATTTCCTGCGGTGCCCCCCAGCACATAATACCGAATATTAAAAAATTAGTACAATTTTTCTTGTATTAATCTGCTTATTGACAGTTTGTTTTAGAGACCCAGCCATGGAACCTATAATAGTTAGCAAATGTCTCTCTCCACCTACACAGTAGACAAATGATATATCCCTACAATAATGTCCACAAAGGACAGCCAATGGAGGGATGGGGCGGGGTGCCCAGAGGAGAGGGACAGGAATCAGGCGATATTCTAGCACAGACCTGAAGGCAATGAAGGCAGAAGCCACACCCGTGTGGGTGTTAGAGGGAGCCTGGGATCAGCTGGGCCAAGTGTTACCATAAGATCCAGTGGAAGCAACCTATATGTCCATCAGCAGACAAATGGATAAGAAAGCTGTGGTACATAGACACAATGGAATATTACTCAGCTATTAAAAAGAATGCATTTGAATCAGTTCTAATGAGATGGATGAGACTGGAGCATGTTATACAGAGTGAAGTAAGTCAGAAAGAAAAACACCAATACAGTATATTAACGCATATATATGGAATTTAGAAAGATGGTAATGATGACCCTATATGCAAGATAGCAAAAGAGACACAGATGTAAAGAACAGACTTTTGGACTCTGTGGCAGAAGGCGAGGGTGGGTGATTTGAGAGAATAACATTGAAACATGTATATTATCATATGTGAAATAGATCACCAGTCCAAGTCCAAAGCATGAGAAAGGGTGCTCAGGCTGGTGCACTGGGATGACCTTGAGGGATGGAATGGGGAGGGATATGGGAGGGGGGTTCAGAATGAGGAACACATGTACACCCATGGCTGATTCATGTCAATGTATGGCAAAAACCACTACAATATTGTAAAGTAATTAGCCTCCAATTAAAATAAATAATTTTTTTTAATCCCAATACTATACAAAAAAAAAAAGATCCAGTGGGATGAAGACTTCTGGGTTTGACATTGAGGTCACTGTTGGCCTTGATGAGACCAGTGTTGGTGGGTTGGTGAAGACTAAATCTGCCTGGAAGAGGTTTGAGAGAACAGGTGGAGAGGAAGTAGAGATTTTGGAGGAAGATGTCTTCTGAAGCTGAGTTACGTATCCAGAACAGTCTGGCCACAGGTATGTCAGAACCAGCACCCTAACCAGAAGCAGTGAGATGCTCAATCAGGGAAACAAAGAGCCTGTGAGATGGTGCAGACCAGGGAGGCTCTGCCTCATGAAGGTGAAGGCCAGCAGTCACCCAGCGGCACTGCATTCTGTGTCTGTGGAGACCCAGACGTGTCAGCCACAGCTCTTCTCTGCACTGGCACAGCTGGTGCTTTGTAGGGGAGGAAGAAAGTCTTTCTCAGTCCTTTCACGGTCCCTGGCTGGGTCCAAAAATCCAACTGACCAAGATAGGTAATAGGAGAAAAGTGTACACAATTTACCAAATTTTTTTGTGTTGTATTTCTGAGTTGTATTTTCTGTGTTGTGAATTCTGAAATGACAGGGATCATACCGAACCAATTAATGCAGTTTCTAGCATAATGTCAGGCATAGCATAGGCAATCAATGTTTACTCAGTAAATGAAGATGGTAAATGATGTGACTATTTAGAAAGTTCCTTTATTTTCTGTGTCTGCTTACAAAAAAAAAAGTGTTCATATAAGTTTACCTGACAATATCTCTTATCCTTACAACCTGCAGTGTGTCAGAACCACAGGTCTTCATTGCAAGTAAGGGTCTCCTCACAAGGAAGCACACATCTCTGTTCTGGCCCAGAGCATTTCACATACTGCTGGTTGTCATCCATCTCTCCTCTCCTAAGTTAGAAAGAAGGCAGGGCTTAGCTGGGACCTTGCCCCCTCCAGAAAGAGCTTCCCATTCCCAGCACAACTTGATGCTGACCTTGTATCCAGGTGTACGCAAGTGGAAGTCTTACCTCTTCTTCCAGGAAGTCTCCTTAAAGAGAAGCTAAATGCCCTTCTCTGTTTCTTCCTCCGTCATGCTGCTGAAATCCTAACAGCCACGCTGAAACATGGAACTGAGGAGCTCACCTAAGAGTGGACAGAGGTGGGAGCTGGAGGAGCCAAGCACTCCTGGCTATCTTACTGCCCACCCCTGGGAGAAATAAAATAAAACCCACCTATCATCAACCCTGTGTTAAAAACATAACAGCAGGCCCCAAATGGAGTTGCTTACACCAACTCGATGTCACCAAACAGAGACGACTAACTTACAATTTCTGCTTTCGCAGAAATTACATGTTAATTACTGTCAGTCGGGAATCATCTGATCAGCACTAATGAGTTCACCTGCCTGATGGACTCCCCCATCTCCTAAAGGAAAGCAACCTTGCAATAACCAACCCGATTTTTGGCCTAGTGTATCTTCCTTGTTCCTGGTCCCTTCTGTCTATAGAAAGTCTTCATTTTGTACAGCTTCTCAGAGCTCCTTACTATTTGCTAAATTGGATGCTACTCAATTCATGAATCATTGAATAGAGCCAGTAAGATCTTTAAAATTTACCCCGTTGAATTTTGTTTTCTAACAAGACAAATTAACAAGAAAAGCACACAAATTTATTGAGTTTTTTGTAACTCACAGGAGTCTTCAAAAGAAAATGGAGACCTAAAGAAGTGGCTAACCTGAGCATTTCTGTGCTAGGTTTGATGAAGAGTAGAAAGTCATGGAAAGATGTGATAAGACTGGAGGGTTGGAGTGAAGGGCAGTGTCTTCGGGGAGATTTATCGAGGCCTGTTCCTCCAGATTCTTTTTGGTGTCCTGGTCTTGGAGAGGCTCCATTCCTCCAGGTATAGGGAGATTTTATGACCTCCTTAAGGAGAGAAGAGTGAGGGAAATTCTCAAACTCAGTCACCTTAAGATACTCAATTTGTCAAGTACCATATACAGGAGGAGTGTGTCCTGAACCCCACCAATATGCCTTTTTTTTTTTTTTTTAAGGTATTGGCTTACTGGGACTCTGTGAGCCAAAAGTGACATTTCTGCCCATTTACTATGTGAGTTTTCACAGCGAAAATGGGTTCACATGGAAATAGCCCCACTGAACCAAAGAAGGTAAAATCAGAAATAGCTTTACAAACACAGTGTACAGCATGCATTTCTTATTGTATAATAACCACTGTATCTCAGTTAAAAGATCTGAAACAATTTTCTGAAATTATTTTTAAGGTTTAGAGAAGAGAAAATCATTTGGGATCAGGGATTGGAAGCAAATTGCAAAAACTTGTTTTCTTATGGAAATGATGCGGCACAGGCAGAGTTGGAGGTATTTACATCTCAACCCAAAATTCTGTGCCAGTGAGAGCACTAGGAGGCCTCCTTAAAAACACTGAATCCTACAGGTAGAAATCTGAATCTAGTGACCTACAACTGTGGGCTTTAAATGGGAAAGGGCTTTTTCCTTCTATATGAGACACGGAAGAGGGATTTTTAAATGTCAACTTGGATTTGAAGTAAGGGTTGTCTTTGCAAGCTAAACTATGGAACCAACATATGATAAACCAAGGCAGTGTTGCCCCAAAACATTTTGCCTCTTGGTGGGTGTTGAGCCAAAAAACACAGCCAAGCAAAAGATCAGGGGAAGAAAGGATATATTACTTGCAGCACAGTAAGGAGAACACTGGGCAACTTTTCCCTGACAGTAAAATTGGAAAAGTTTTAAGCTAACTGCATGCTTGCTAAGTTGCTTCAGTAGTGTCTGACTCATTGAAACCCTATGAACTGTAGCCCACCAGGCTCCTCTATCTATGGGATTCTCTAGGCAAGAATACTGGAGTGTATTGCTATGCCCTTATCCAAGAGATCTTCCCAATCCAGGGATCGAACTCACATCTCTTATGGCTTCTGTATTGGCACCCAGGTTCTTTACCACTATGGCCACGAGGGAAGCCCTTTAAGCTAAGTGTACACACATATTCATTAAGGGCTTCAGTAAAGGAGAACTTAGCATAAAACTAGGGCAGAGGTCAACAGAGTCAAAGCTTTACTTGACTGAAGTCGGGAGGGTCAACACCCTCATTTCATCCTCCACCAGAGTGGGGGCCTTAGTTCCTGCAGAACTCAAAGATATATTCTTACGCATATTGTTCCTTTGACAAGGAACTAGACTCTACTTTATCACTGCACTATTTGATTGTTTTTTCTCTGTTCCTGCATTCCTTTGCTACCTTAAGATCCTTAATTACTGAGACCTATACAAGGGCAAGGACTTCCCTGGTAGCTCAGCTGGTAAAATATGTGTCTGCAATGCAGGAGACCCTAGTTTGATTTCTGGGTTGGGAAGATCTCCTAGAGAAGGGATAGGCTACCCACTCCAGTAATCTTGGACTCTCCTGGTGGTTCAGATGCTAAAGAATCTGCTTGCAATGCAGGAGAGCTCGGTTTGGTACCCAGGTTGGAAAGATTCCCTGGAGGAAGGCATGGCTATCCACTCCAGTATTCTTGCCTGGAGAATCCTTATAGACAGATAGTCTGGTGGGCTATAGTCTATGGGGTCGCAAAGAGTCAGATATGACTGAGCAACTAAGTACAGCACAGCACATACTAGGCCAAGCAATGTAGCCAGGTTTAGATCACAAAATGACTTAGACAAAAATGAATTATTGTACACCAAAGAAAGAGAAGCCACCTCTAGTTCTTTCCCTTATGGGATGCCCTACCCTATCTGCTTGTAGCAAATATACCTACATTTACAAAGAAGACCCTGACTGAATGAAAACTTATACAAGGCTGCCCAGGCCAGTCCAATTTTCTAATCAGTAGGTTAGACATTCTGGAAGGGGATGCAGCAGGTTTTTATCCTATAACTATTCAATATTTAAATTATACAACCTATTCTACTTATGCTGATTCCTTGCCATGAAGTCTTCTATAATACTATTTACCTAGAAGGCAAGAAGTCAAGCTGTATGAATTTCCATGCATCTTTTAACTATTTCTCTCTACAACTGAATAAATTGACATTCCAATTTACACATCAATTTCTTTTGAACTTTTTATTTCCAGTCTGTAGACCCAAGTGCTTTTATTGAATGTCCACATTTAAAGATTCCAGCTTTAAATGCTGACAAGAGTCAGCCAGATGAAACAGATTCGATGTAAGACAAAAGGGAGTACTGGGGACTGTGACAAATCAGAAAAGAGTATCAGTAGCTACCTAAAGTTTTGCAAATATAAATTATTTCAGACAGTGTATGAGTCAAAGAAGTATCTTCTGACTAGATCAGAAGGATCATTTTGTATCCCTGGGAAATCATTTTGTATCCCTGGGTTGCTGACCAGTGTATAGTTGTGATATTTTGTGACATTGTGACAATGTCACCAAACAGATGTGACATTTTTAAATCCCAAAAGCTGGGAGAAAACCCAGTCTTCCCCTTCTTGATCCATTTATTGGATGGCAGCTACTGACGCTGAAAATTTGGCCTCTGTGCACCAGTGTCAAATTGAAACTTGGAGACAGACTTTTGGGTAAAGTAGAAAAGAATAGCTTTATTGCTTTGCTACACAAAGGGGGATGCAAAAGACTTGCGCCCCTCAAAACTATTTGGTGTTGAGTTTTATAGCAATAGTTCAAGGGTGGGGTTGGTAAGAAGCATTGAGGTGTGTGCAGGGCCTACATTCTTCTAATCTGGCCTCAGGAGGTCTTCTGTTGAGCTGTGCTTCTGAAGCTTATCAAACAATGACCTTCTCTCTGGGATGAAGAATGCTTAATCAAGTTGTTCATCTTCCATTTGTTGGAGGTTTTGGTTCTACAAAAGAGCTCAAAGATATTATTACATGTCCCTTGAGGTGGAACCAGGACCTTGCCCAAAGGCTGCACTATTGTTTCTTGATGCTCCTCCCTTATCTCTGCATCCCCTGCCTTCCCTGATTAGCAACTGCTTGGACTGGTGCTTTGGAACTCATGCAAAATCATAGAAGCTGAAGACTATTCCTTACAAACAAGAAATGGGGGACACAGAATGGCTTCTGCGTCAAGAAATCCCACAGAGACCTGTTCAGTTTCACTACCTAGGTTTTGGGATGGGTTTCTCAAACTTTTGTTTACATAAAAATCTCTCCATGTCCTTGAAAATAGGGACTTTCCCAAGACACATTCTGGTACAGCAGGTATACATGGCCTAGCAATCTACTTTTTAATGATTGTCCAGGCACACTGACTCAGATGTTCCTTGGACCATCCTGAGGGACACTGGTATCAATACTGCATGTCTCAAAATTCACATTTTGAAAGATATCATGTATAATACCTTTCACTCCCACCTATCTAAATTTGATAGATATGATCCTCTACATAGAAAACCCTAAATTTGAGATTAGAGTTAAAGAAGCCTCCATTTCCCTCCTTTCTGTCTGAAGAGAGAATCCATGACTGAGCTTAGATGCTCTGAAGTCAGATCCCCTCGAGGAACTTATAATAAAAAAAAAAAAACTTCTTGGGAAATCATATAATGAATCCAAGCACAGTGATGAACCTGTTCTTTCTTCTTAAAACATATGCACGCATGCTCAGTTGTGTCTGACTCTTTGTGACCCTACGGACCACAGCCCACAAGGCTCCTCTGTCCACAGGATTTTCCAGACAAGAATGCTGGAGTGGTTGCCATTTCCTCCTCCAGGGGATCTTCCCAACTCAGAGATTGAAGCCACATCTCATGCATTGCAGGGGGATTCCTTATTGTCCCAGCTTTATTGAGGTAAATAAAATCATAATACAGTAAGTGTTCAATAAGCCAGTTGGGTTATATATACCTTGAGAAAGAATTCCCACTATCAAGTTAATTAAAACACCCATCACCTTAAATAGTTACCTTTTCTTGTATGTATGAAAACATTTAAGATGTACTCCCTAAACAAATTTCAATGATGCAGTATTATCAACTATGGTCTCCATGCTGTATATTAGAGTTTCAGAACTACTTAGATATCTTTTTTATCTTTCAGCTAAATAATTGACTTATAGCAGTATATAAGGTGTATAGCATAATGACTTGATCCATATATTTGGAAATGATTACCACATAACTTAGTTTATACTCAATACCTCACATAGATACAAAAATGAAAAAAAATTTTTTTTCTTTGTGATGAGAATTTTAGGACCTTATGCCATACAACTGTTTTAACTACAGTGATCATATTGTACATCATATTCTTTATTTATATTGCTTATTTTTATTACAACTGGAAGTTTATACTTTATGTACATTAATATTTTTCTTATAACTGAAAGTTTGTACTTTTTGACCACCTTCACTTAATCTCCACAGTCCAACCTCTGATAACCACAAATCTGATGCCTTTTTCTATATTTATTTTAGATTTCATATGTAAGTGAGATAATACAATATTTGTCTTTCTCCATCTGATTTGTTCCACTTAGCATGATGTCCTCAAGTTCAACCATGCTGTTATAATGACTAATCTATTTTAAAGCAATTATTTACTGAAGGGTTTGAAGTATATGCTGATTCCATCACCTGACCTTACTAGATTTTGAGATTTTTCCCATCTTCTTTACTATTATACCTAAGGCTCTAAAAACTCCTGCTGTGGCCCTCTCTCTTGCTTTTGAGTCTAGCTGTACCTGAAGCCAGCCTGTGGGTGAAGCAAGGTTAAACAGAACACCTCTGCACCACACACAATGTACACAATGCATTGTACACATTGTACACAATGTGTATTGGATGCAGGAAAGTTTCTGTGAGAACTTCGGTTCTGCAGAGGAGGGAGGCTTGGTTCTATTAAGGAGAGCACAGGACAATCACAAAGATCAGACAGAAACACCTTCCTTCCTTTGGGGTGGCTTTTACACATTTTAAATGTGGAAAACAAAAATGAGAGCTGTCTTTACAAAGAAATGTTAAGAAGCTCAGTGTTTTTTGGACTCATCCCATCTGAATCCCTAGATAAGACTGGAGAAGAAACATATTCACTGAGAGAATGGAGAGCTAGCAGTGTCTTGCCTATGTAGAGGGCTCTGGATTGCCAGCAGAAGGTGATTCCCAAGGAGACGTGGGCAGTGGTACAGGGATGAGCATCCTCAAAGGCCAACAGAAGTGTGCACACAGAGTTTCCAAATGGGGCAACCTTTGCACTAGCAGAGTTGGGGAGGTCCTAGGAAGCACCACGGATAAAATAACCCAACTGTCATTTGGGTTTTGTAAGCTTGGGAGACTCCAGTAGTCTTTTGAGTAATGTCAAACGGCCCATAAAATCTTCTGTGCAAGTGAGGAGTTTCAACTAGCTCTCCAAGGTCCCTGCCAGCTCTATTTTCTTTTTTCTTTTTTTTCATTTTTAGTAAAAGGTGCAATATCCACTTTCCTTGATTACCCACCCCATAGTCTTGGTCTCCTTCTCCAGAAGTGAGTGAGACACCTCAACACCAGGTGGCCAAGCTCTGGGCAAGAGTAGGGAGCTGATGTGCAGCCGGGCAACATCACAGGGCCAAGCAGCAGTAATCTTGCCATCACCCACAGCACAATCAGGATGGCCACGTCGTTTCTCCAGCAAGTCACCTTGCTCAGTGCTGGAGGGAATTCTTCCACTCTCTGATATTTTCAGTTACTAGAATGAGAACCCATGATTCTGTTTTGTACATGGCTTATCCCCAGTACCAAAGCCTAGAGCTGGGAGGTACCCAACAATTGTTCCTGGAAGGAATGAATCAGTGAATGTATGAGTGAACGGGTAGTAAGAGTGGAGTCCGAGGTTCTCATGAACACTGCCACAGAAGGCAGGTTTCTCTGGCTGCCTCTTCTCAAGGCTCTTCTAACAAAGAAAGTAGATCGTTCTCATTTCTTTCCTTAGGTATTATGTATTCTTGATTCATTTGCTTAACAAACTGGAAAGGGATTCTTTCCAGTGCTTTGGACAATGACATAAGCAAATAAATGAATTCCTAAAGAGCCCTTGCAGAAAACTGCATGCCTTTTTCATGTTGTCTGTAACACTGATCTCCTTATTTGACCATGTAAGCATCTCTTTTTCTAGATCTGGAGTATATTTCACTGAGTGCTTTAGAAAACCCTCGCTGATGGTGTCCTAAGTGAAAGTTGTTCATTTCAAGAATATAAACATTTTTTAAAAGCAGCTGTTTTCTATAAGAATAGCATCTATCAGCCTATGGCATTATCTTCATAACAACATAATACAGCATGCTCCTATCACTGATCAGCCACATCACCAAAATAAAGGTGTGATATTTAGATATGTCATAGCATCTGACCAAAAATGTTCTATTAACTTAAATATAAAACATGGAGCATACTTCATATCTCATATAGTGAAGATATTTGCTTTTGCCAAGAACTTTTAAATGATTGCTATCTTTAATAACTCATAAGATAATTTAAGTATCTCTTCTTTTTGAAGAGCTATGGTTTTCATTAAACCAAACTGAAAGAACTAATAACTATGCTGGTGTAGCAGTGATTCACCTAAATATGACAAAATGATTAAAACTTTCCATGGAAAAAGTGACAAGGTTATAACTAATGTAAAGTTGTAATTTTTTGTTTGTTTGTTTTTAGGGTAAGGATAAGAGGTTCTATATTAATGTGTTATTTGAAATTGTATAGTTATACTTTCTTTTCCCATGCATACAACAAAAAAGGCTCAGCCAAAGAAGTCTTGTTGGTAGAGATATTCTCTAATGGAGAGATAAACATTTATTTTTAATGCTTTTTTTTTTGAGGCAAGCATAATATATTAAAAGATGAAAACTACACATATTTAATGTATGCATCTTGATGAGTTTGGACATATACACATACCTGTGGAACCACCACTGTACTCACAGTTCTGAACATGTCCGTCACCTCCCAGAATTTCTTCATGTGTTTCTTCTTTTGTTTTTAAGCAAAACTATTTTTAGTTAGCACATAGAGTTCCTGTAAACAAAATAGGGAAGAAAACATTTTGGATACTTTTTGGTGACTCCATTGGGACATTTTTGGATTTTTTAATTTTAATTAGAATCATGTCATGGAGATGGAAATACCAGAATATCTTACCTGTCTCCTGAGAAACCTGTATGTGGGTCAAGAAGCAATAGTTGGAACACTATGTGGAACAACTGATTGGTTCAAGCTCGAGAAAGGAGTACAACAGAACTGTTTGCTGTCACCCTGTTTGTTTAATCTATACACTGAGCACATCATGAGAAATGCCTCGCTGGATGAGTTACAGGCTGGAATTAAGATAGGCAGGAGAAACATCAACAACTTCAGATATGCGGATGATGCCATTCTAATGGCAGAAAGCGAACAAGAAGTAAAGTGTCTCTTGATGAGGGTGAAGGAGGAGAGTGAAAGAGCCAACTTAAAACTAAGTATTAAAGAAACTAAGATCATGGTATCTGGCCCCATTACTTCATGGCAAATAGAAGGGGAAAAGGTGGAAGTAGTGACAGATTTCCTTTTCTTGGGGCACTGTGGACGGTGACTGTAGCCATGAAATCAGAAGACAATTGCTTCTTGGCAGGAAAGCTATGACAAACCTAGACTGTGTGTTGAAAAGCAGAGACATTACTCTGTTGACAAAGGTCCGTATAGTCAAGCCTATGGTCTTCCCTGTGGTCATGTGCAATTGTGACAGCTGGACCATGAAGAAGGCTGAGCTCTGAAGAATTGATGCCTTCAACCTGTGGTGCTGGGGAAGACTCTGAGAGTCCCTTGGACAGCAAGATCAAACCAGTCAATCTTAAGGGAAATCAACCATGAATACTCTGTAAAGACTGTTGCTGAAGCTGAAACTCCAGTAATTTGGTTATCTGATGCAAATAACTCACTCATTGGAAAAGTCCCCAAGGCTGGGAAAGATTGAGGGCAGAAGGAGAAGAGGGCATCAGTGGATGAGATGGCTGGATGGCATCACTGATGCAATGGACACAAACTTGTGCAAATATCCAGTAATGGTGAAGGACAGAGAGGCCTGGCGTGCTGCAGTCCATGAGGTCACAAAGATTTGGACACAACTGGACGTCTGAACAACAACAACATAGAGATAACCTTATGATATCACTTTGTCTTTCTATCTTGTGTATGCTTGAAAAGAGGCCCACTGGGGCCTAATTGGTTTATCTGAACCCATAGTAAGTGCAGAAAATGGTCCCAGAGTGGCACTTCCATGAAGCTAAATAGTAGTTGGTGCTGTAGATAGACACACTTTTGATCAACAGCATAGCCTAAGTATTTGGAGAACAAATGAAGAAATTTCTAATCACATGAATGCATAGTAATTCTGATTTTTAGACAGATAAACAGCATTGTAATGTCATGTGTAGCAGGTGGGAAGATATGGTTCATGCTGATGATTGTGAGGTTTTCTATTATGGTTTTTGTCCCAAATGTTTTATACTCAAGTGAAGGCTTCTCATAACCAGTGGTTCTCAAACTTGACTATGTATCAGCATCACCTGGAGGGCATATCGAAACAACTTACCGGGCTCCACCGTCAGAGTTTCTAGGGTCTTGAGTGGGACCAAAAGCTTGCAACTCTTCTGAGTGTGCAAGTGACAGCCTTGCTGTTTGCCCAGGAACCCACTTTGAGAATCACTCTTCTAACAGGTATAATTTGGTTTACATAAATTTCTACAATTAGAGCAGAACCATGACTTCCATTCCACTAGCATTTTTAGTTGGAGGAGGATAATTTATAGCTTAAGTTGAAGTCCAGGAATTGAGAAAGTCAAGACAACCTCCGAAGTGATAGCTGCAGTTAAATAGTATGGAGTGGGGTGAGGTGAAGAAGTCACTCTGTGGTTCAACATCTTTGGTGACTTGCTGAAAAGAATTCTCTTAAGGAAGGCCAGAGGGCTATATTTGGGGCTATTTGGTTAGGATTATGTTCCAAACCGTATGGCATAGCCAGCTCAGTTGTGATGCCACTCCCCTGACCAGGCAGTGACCACTGTGCCGCCTGCAGCTGGTTGGCCTGGGCACTGGATTTGGACAGCAGCATTGCTGCCTAGTGTTACGGACTGAATTGTGTCATTTCCAAATTCATATGTTGAAACCCTGACCCCCCAATGTGATTATGTTTAGAGATGGGCCTTTAAGGAAGTAATTGAAGTCAAATGAGGCCATAGGATGTGGCCTTATAGGAAGAGGGAGAGACACCAGAGGTGTGTGTGCGTAGGGGAAGACCAGCTGAGAGAAAGCAGCTGTCTGCAAACCAAGAAGAGGCCTCAAGAGGAACCTAAGTCTTGACTCCCTTCCCCCTGAGAAATGAGTGTCTATTGTTTAGGCCACCAGGCTTTGGTATTTTGCTATGGCAGCCCAAACAGAATAATACTCCCAGAAACTTGATCTCTCTGCATCCTTTGCTAGCCACCAGTGTTTCTGCTGGCCTTGCTTCCCTGCTTCACTGTTTCTAATTCAGGATTCAGGTGTCTGAGATGGCCAAAGCCTGTATCTTCCTGCAAAGAGTGCTGAAACAGACCACCAGGCATAGCTTCTGTAGAATAGAAGTGGGAGTAGGTTCTGCCTCTCACCAAAGTGCATAAGGAGGGGATTTCCCACACATAAGGAAAATGTGCAAGTGCCAGGCAGTCAGTGTGAACTGGCTTGTTCCATAAAGGAAATCTGATAATAGGATGTTGGGTGGAGGGATAAAAGCAAGAGAAATCAGAGGGGTGAAGAAGCTGGAGGAGATAAAGGATTTTAAGAAAAAATAAAACACCAGAAAACACCCTTCGTGAAGGGTTAGCCAGTTGTTTGCTGATCTTCGTCTAATCTGACCACATGGGGCTCCTATGTAGATGCCAGACTCTGTGCTCCTTGCTGGCAGTCTGAGACCAAGTTAGAATAAAGGTCCTTCTGATATGTGACTTCATTTTCTCAGGTCCTTACATTCCTTCTAGAGCAAAGAAAGCCATGTCTCCTAAGGAAAGAAACCCACATAAAGTGGGATTAATAGGTAGACAGATACATACAAGGCCATGCGTGCATGCTCAGTTGCTAAGTCATGTCTGGCTCTTGTGACCCTATGGACTGTAGCCGACCAGACTCCTCTGTCAGTGGGATTTCCCAGGCAAGAATATTAGAGTGGATTGCCATTTCCTTCTCCAGTGATCTTTCCAACCCAAGGATCAAACCCCCATCCTGCATTGGAAGGCAAGCCCTTTACCACTGAGGCACCAGGGCAGCCCACATACAGGGTCACAGGTCACAAATGATGGTGTTTTCCCAAAATGAAATGAGGTTCTGGGGAAACAGGTAGTTCTAAATGGAGGACCTGTAACTTTTGAAGCAGACATTTCAGAAAGGGTTGTATTATACTTTGTTACTAAAGCCATAGATCCAGTTCCTCTTCTGGAACTGAGGAGCCTCATTAAACAGGCTCATATTTGCTTATTGGCTGTCTAGGCAATATTCTGGATTCTTTGGAGGAATAGAGATGAAACAATTTTATAGTTATAAGACAACTGGATAGAAATTTCAAGGCTCCTACTTAATTATGTGGTTTGGAAAATAGTTTTCTGAGTGTTTCTCTTTTGAAAACAGTATCATTCATCTTAAAGAAAAGTTGAGAGGCAGTAGCTTAATAGTCAAAGATGTTGAAATGTCATTTTAATTACACACTGTCTCTGTTTTCGGGTAACTCATGTCATAGAACTAACCTCTCTCATATCACCCATCAATTAAAATATGCCATATGAAAGAAAATATTCAGTTACAAGAAATGCATTGATATAAGCAAACAATTTAATATCAAACATTGCATTTAAAATGTGAATTTAAATGTATACATTTAAAGAAAACATTGTCTTTCAGTTATTTTAGATACTTGATAGCATTGCTATTGTCTTTGTTTATTAGAAAATGTGAAGTTACTCCTTAGTCTATCAGTCTTTGAGATTTTACAGCAGCAATTAAATGCCAGGCAGTTCTTTTTGTCTACAATCTATCTTTATTATAGATTATCAAAAACTGGGATGGGTCCTGGCCCAGAATTGGGGCTCATCAGTGGGCAAAAATTTGAATCTTGGCAGGGTCTGGGCCAAGGTTCCCTCTCTGCACCTTCCTGACCTCAGGGCAGTGCTAGCTTAAGATGCCCAGAACTGCCATTTGTCTTTGTTGTTATTGCTGTTCTTTGACTAATTCTCTGCTCATCCTGAGCCATGTGATTGGCTGTGAGCACCTCACGGGTATCATTTCTTTCTACTGCTGCTTCTTCATTCCTCAAACAGAAGAGAAATAGAGGATACTATGGACTAGTTTGCAGTACACTCAACTTCTATCTGCAGAAGCTGGATAGTTTAAAACTCGGTTTCCTAGACTCCCTTGCAACTAGAGGATTAGGTTTAGTAAGGATTTAGAGGGTTAATTAGACTCAGCCACTTAGATGAACTTGAGTAAGATTTGAAAGTGACACTAAAGCACAGCCCAGCCCCTACCCAGCTGGTGAGCAAGGTCTTAGGGCTAGGGGTGGGGCTTCCAGCAGGAGCTGCTTTACAGTGCACTTTCTCCAACTCCTGACCAAAGGGAGTGGCGGCAGCACTGATGCCGCCTTGTGATACCCAGTGCGCAATTGCCAAGCAATGCAGAAGCAGGTTTAGTGGCCTCAGAGGAAGTAACTTCCTTGTGGGTGAGCTCTGTAATGTTCACAGAATCTTTCATGGAAAGATTGTACCCCATTCCTTCCACCTATTGTGTAAGTATGTACTTACATACTGTGTATTAAGTATGCTGTGTATTAAGGCATTTACTGAGTAAAATCTTTGGAGTTATTTTTTTCTCTGCAGTGAAACCTGATTCTTACAGATGGGTCAGAAGAAGACCTGGCTTCTGCTCATTTTCAATGCCCCAGGCCTGGTGTTGGGAGCATCAGGGCTGATGTTTACTTATATATGGGACAGAGAAGACTCAAAGCATGACAGGCACACTGTAACACAAGCTGGTGAACACGTCTTTCCTGCAAAGACATGGTAAGAAGTAAATTACGAAAATGTCTGGGCTAATTTAGCGTTTTTTGTATATAGAAATCTCTTCAGTAGCCTTAGAATTTTGTGAATTTCCTTAGGCCATGTTGGAGTTTTATGTTGACCTACACACTCCTGGACTAAGGCTAAAAGGACTGTCCCTCTTTCAGTGATGCATAACATTCCCTCACTTATTCAAAACCCGCAAAGAAAAATTGTTCTCATTAAATGCCAAGACCGGATTTTAAAGGCCAGAAGAAGGGATTGGAAGTGACGCCCAAGTCATTCAAAGTTTGTTTTTCATTGGCTCACCTGAGTGCTGGCCCAGAGATGTTTAGAAAAAAAGAAGAAACGAAGAGAAGGCCTGCAGAGTGCCCAAGATCCTGGGGACACCCTTGGACCAGCCAGACGGCCCAGAAAGGTCAGGCTGCAGAAGGCTTTTCTCCATCCCTGTGGTTGACACTTGCCTGTATTTCTAGACTGGCTGTCCCTCCTCAAAGATGGTTCACATCAAGGGAACTTTTTCCTAGAAACTCTTTTCATATTATGGAATATTGTTTTTCTTCCTTCCCAGATAAAGCATCTGTCAACCTATAAATTGGAAGTCCAGGTTGTATAAGGAAGCTTGAAAAATAGCATAATATATTCTACCTGGAAAGTTAAGTTCCCACTGGATTCTTATCTTAGTCTGTTTGTGCTTCAACGACAGCTTTCTTCTCACATTTCTGGAGACTGGAGTCAGGACAGCTGGGTTCTTGTGAAGTCTCTCTTCCAGGTTGCAGACAGCTGACCTCCGATTACATCCTCACCTGTGGAAGGGGTCTCTCTCTCCTACAAAGGCACTAATTCCATTCACAAGGGCTCTATCCTCGTGACCTAATCAACACCAAAGGCACCATCTCTTGACATTGTTACACTGGGGAGTATCAGCCCATGAATTCTTGGGGGCACAAGGAGATCAGTGTTGGTAGCTAACACTATGAAATGCCCCTCCTTTGTTTGTACCCAAGTGGGATAAGCTCTGGCAATTGGTTTTTCTTTTCTTTTCTTTCCATAATGCCTGACATACATTTCAAAGATGGTTATCTAAATAAATACATTGCCAGCCACAGAAATAAAGATCCAGGCTTCCCCTTCCACCCTCACCTCCTCACCAGGTCCCTTTGTTTAGACATCTTTGGTTGGTTTAAAAGATTAAAGTGAAGTTGCACAGTCATGTCCGACTCTTTGCGACCCCAAGGACTATAGCCTACCAGGCTCCTCTGTCCATGGGATTTTCCAGGCAAGAGTACTGGAGTGGGTTGCTATTTCCTTTTCCAGGGGATCTTCCCAACCCAGGGATCAAACCCAGGCCTCCCACATTGCAGGCAAATGTTTTACCGTCTGAGCCACCAGATAACTGATTTTTGCCCACTGTTTTCTTTTCTACCTTACACTTTAATTCCTACCCTTATGTTTTAAATTCAACAGTAAAGGGTGAACCCTGAAACCCTAGATCCGACCTTGATCCCAGTAAGACAGAACGTTATACCAGCACACTCTCTCTACCCAAGACTTCCCTGTGTGGCCCCAGGCATGCCACCGACCCTCCAGGCCATGTGAGTAATAAACCAGGTTTCCTTCAGAATTTCTTGGTGGTTTTTGCTGAGGATGTCTTGCAATCATAAGAACCACAAAGATCAGCCCAGACACAACACTGGTCCTGAAAGTAACCAGAGCCCACGTGAGTGTCCCCAGTCATTTCTGACCAATAACATTATATAGCTGAGACTGGCACGGGACAGAATATCTATGTCATTCTCTTCCCTTTTGCACTAACAGGAAGGAATCACTCATGTGCAAAGAGCCTGTGCTGCCCAGAGTGTATGAGTGGAGGCCAGGTTCACCCTACTGCTGGTTACTCATCACCCCTCCTCCATCTCCTTCCCCTTTCTCCTGCGCACTGTCCTTCCCTTTCCATAAAAGCAGCTGGGAGATTATCCTCATCTGCTGGGCTGCTGCTGCTGCTAAGTCGCTTCAGTCGTGGCCGACTTTGTGCAACCCCATAGACGGCAGCCCACCAGGCTCCGCCGTCCCTGGGATTCTCCAGGCAAGAATACTGGAGTGGGTTGCCATTTCCTTCTCCAGTGCATGAAAGGGAAAAGTGAAAGTGAAGCCGCTCAGTCGTGTCCGACTCTTAGCGACCCCATGGACTGCAGCCTACCAGGCTCCTCTGTCCATGGGATTCTCCAGGCAAGAGTACTGGAGTGGGGTGCCATCTTCCCTAAAGATATTGTGAAGTAAGCTTCAATATTTGAAGATTTTTCTGGGCCTGGGCACTTACATCTAAGGACATGGTGTGATTTTCAGTAAGTTTCTTTGTTAGACTAATGTGAGGTAACTCTTTAGGCTTCTGAGTTCCATTTCCTGGTACTGATAAGGCCAAAATTCCTTCAATGTAGCCTTTTTTTGAGGCAGAAAAAAAAGAAGGGAAAATGTTAAAAAAAAAAATATGCATTTTTGTTACAATGTGTTAAATCGCACTAGGATGTTTTTAAATTGAAAGGGTAATACAAACACCAAGGCTTGCCAAACTGCAAGCCCTTGTAAGCACAAGGAAGAGAGATTTGCTAGGTACTATTTTTATTGTGTGAATAAGAGAAATCAAATTTGCACTGAAGTGTAATCCCACTCACTGCTTGGTATTTTGCATGTGTTTTTATCTCATTCCAATTAGCTATGTTACCTAACCTCTTGCTCTTATGTGAAAATAGACAGTGAATTAGAGAGGCTTCTTGAAATTGGTGGTAACCAGACTTGACAGATGCTGAATGAGGAACCAGCTGCTCAGCCCAAGTGAAATATAGAACCAGCTCCTGCAGCTGATCTCTTTTGATCTAATTTGTACACGTGTCTTTATTCATGATCTTATAGAAAAAATATGTTAACAACAGCATTTCAGATAGGTGTTAAGAAAAATCCCCAAATCTGTGGAAGTTTCTCTTTTTTGATGCTTTTATTTTTTTAATTTTATTGAAGTATAGTTGATGAGAATGTTGTGTTAAATTTTGCTATACAGCAAAGTGACTGAGTTATACACACACACACACACACACACACACACACACACACACACACACATATAAACACACACACATATTCTTTTTAATGTTCTTTTCCACTATGGCTTATCACAGGATTTTGAATATACTTCCCTGCAGGAGCTTGTTGTTTATCCATCCTATATATACTAGTTGGCATTTGCTAATCCTGAACTCCCAAACCATCCCTCTCCACCACTCGGTAACACAAGTCTGTAGTGGAAGTTTCCCTTAATCTGCAGTGTTTGCATTGGCAAGTACCACACTCCAGTGCCACCCCGACCCTAACCCACACTTTGTGGAGCTGGAAGCTATTTGACTAAAAAGGGAAAGTTTTTGCTGCCTACAACTGAGGTCTGCAATACTGGCCTGCTATCCTGCCGTGAGTGCACATGCCTGATTCCTCAGCAATTGAGAGAATTACAAGGACATCTTCCTTTGTTATTCTAGCTCAAGACTTCTGTACTTCTCACAAGAGGGTAAGTTTATCCTCCATGAAGAAGCATTGAGGAATCTGTTCATTAAGAGAAACAGAGTAAAAATGAGTGAGGTACTGATAATAGGGAGATCCTGAAGAAAAACAGGTCAAGCAACTTAGAGAAAGATTAGAGAAGGGGATAAAAGGTACATTTTGTACACTCCTCCTGCCCCTGTGCCCAGTGAGACTCCTGGCTGACAAGGCTCACTCACTGTTCAGCATAAACATAACCATGCAGCCAGTCGGCTGGCTTTAACTGTTCCCATCTATTTACAATAACCAATTTTTCTTTGATTTTCATAACTTTTGGAACTTACCAAAGTAGAAAAAGTGACCCTGAGTTAATCATAAATAATAAATATAGCCATGTTAAAATAATTCTCAAATAATATTGTGAAAATTTCCATTTTTAAAGTCCAAAAGTTTTGCAGCCATTGATTTCTCAAATCTGCACTTAGATTTAAATCAAGGCAGCCCATGGCATAGAAGGTTGCATGTCTTGGTTTGTTTGGTTTCTAGTTTCATCTAAGATTAAGGACTAAAACAATATGAGAAACATGTTTTAGGACAAAAATGAGAATCACTTCTTCATTGATCTGTGCTAATGATAATGGTGCTTGTTTGGATCACTAAAGGGAAAAGAAGTAACATGTGCACAATGCAGGTGAATGCTGTGGTTCCAGTTAATAAAGGTATAAAGCAGACTCAGAGAAAATTAGAAGACCCTGCAAGCCTCAGGTCTTAAAAGGAAGGAAAGGCAATCCATGTGTGTGCATGCTCAGTAGCCCATAAGGACCCTAAGGACTGCAGTCCATCAGATTCCATGAGATTCTCCAGGCAAAAATATTGGAGTCGGTTGCTATTTCCTCCTCCAAGGGATCTTCCCAACCCAGGGACTGAACCAGCATCTTCTGTGTCTCCTTGCATTGACAGGTGGATTCTTTACCACTGAGCCACCTGGAAAGCCAAGGAAGTCCACACAAACCTATAATTAGTTCTGTTGTCATAGCCTAGTCTCTATTTTTTAATTCTTTGGGTAGCACAAATATTTTTAGTCTTATGTTTAGATAAGTTACAAGCTAAAATAAAGTGATTTGATCTTAAATAAAGAATTTGACATTAAAAGAGTAGAACAATTTCTTCCCCCCCAAAAGAGCTTTTACTCCATTACATTTTTTAGAAGGGAAGCTTTCTTTCTCTTAAATCCTTGTAAAATCATCACTCTAGGGGTCAGGTTAAGTTATCACCAATGATCATGATCATCATTGCCAAAAATCACTGAAATACATTCTGTGCCCGGTAATAGGAAAGAATTAACACAGATAAATCCCTGCACTGAAGGGTCTCTCACTCATTCAATTGTCTTGTAAAACCTCACAAGATTCATTACCTCCTAGTCCTCTTACTGGACCACAGGCCAGCCAAATCAGTGAGGTGCAGATGCTACATTATCAGCAGTTCAAATTGCCAAATCTTTCAGAAATTCAGGAGTGGAAGAGCCTGGAATGTCTAGTGTTTATAGGGGAAGTTTGACTGAAGCAACTGAACAGGAGCATGCCATCCCAGAAGGACATGAAGGTCTAGAAAAATGGATGGAAATCAAGATGGTGAAGCTGCCTGAGGCCTGTCTTGGGGCTTTGTCACATGGGGATTTTATCCCACCTAGCAGGTTCCCAAGACAATGAATGGAACAATTTGACTCAGATAATATTTCAGAAAAGACTAAACAGTCTTTTAAAATGCAGGTTTATACAATTTCTAGTAACTGGAGTTTTAGAGGAACTTGTAACTGTGGTGATTGTGTGGTATGGTTTCATACATTTGCTTACCTTCCCTAGGAACTGCCATGAACAAGCCATGATGGGAAGCTGAACAGCCTAGAATGCACTTAATGCTGTTCTTAGTCACTCAGTCGTGTCCAGCTCTTTGCAACCCCGTGGACTGTAGCCCGCCAGGCTCCTCTGGCCACGGGGATTCTCTAGGCAAGAATACTGGAGTAAATTGCCATGCTCTCCTCCAGAGGATCTTCCTAACCCAAGGATGGAACCCAGGTCTCCCTCATTGCAGGCGGGTTCTTTACCATCTGAGAAATGAGGGAAGCCCATGAATACTGAAGTGGGTAGTCTATCCCTCTTCCAGGGGATCTTCCCAACCCAGGAATCGAACTGGAGTCTCCTACATTGCAGGTGGATTCTTTAACAGCTGAGCTACCAGGGAAGCCCAGAATGCACTTAAAGCCAATCCTTGTCCAACTTTCCACTTGAAATCAGCAAATAACCCCATGGAAGGTCAACAATGTAGGTTTATTGTAATGCCTTTAAATGAATCTGAGGACTAAAGTTTGGAGAATTTTCAGTGGGGTTAATTTGAGACATATTAAGCTGACATTTTCTACTCACCCCCTAGAATGCCTTTACCTCAAATTTCCCCAAAGCATATTGTTAGTGTCTAGTCACTGCTTGCTAAAGATACCAAGGGAACATTTCATGCAAAGATGGGCACAATAAAGGACAGATATGGTATGGACCTAACAGAAGCAGAAGATATTAAGAAGAGGTAGCAAGAATACATGGAAGAGCTATACAAAACGATCTTCATGACCCATATAACCACGATAGCGTGATCACTCACCTAGAGCCAGACATCTTGGAATGCAAAGTCAAGTGGGCCTTAGGAAGCATCATTATGAACAAAGCAAGTGGAGGTGATGGAATTCCAGTTAAGCTTTTTTCAAATCCTAAAAGATGATGTTGTGAAAGTTCTGCCCTCAATAAGCCAGCAAATTTGGAAAACTCAGCAGTGGCCACAGGACTGGAAAAGGTCAGTTTTCACCCCAATCCCAAAGAAAGGCAATGCCAAAGAATGTTCAATCTACCACACAAATGCATTCATCTCACACACTGGCAAAGTAATGTTCAAAATTCTTCAAGCCAGTCTTCAACAGTACTTGAACTGTGAAATTCCAGATGTTCAACCTGGTTTTAGGACAGGCAGAGGAACCAGAGATCAAGTTGCCAACATCTATTGGATCATAGAAAAAGCAAGAGAGCTCCAGAAAAACATTGACTTCTGCTTTATTGAGTATGCCAAAGCCTTTGTGTGGATCACAACAAACCGTGGAAAATTCTTAAAGAGATGGGAATACGAGACCAACCTGACCAGCCTCTTGAGAAATCTGTATGCAGGTCAAGAAGCAGCAATTAGAACCGGACATGAAACAACAGACTGGTACCAAATTGGGAAAGGACTATGTCAAGGTTGTATATTGTCGCCCTGTTTATTTAACTTGTATGCAGAGTACATCGTGAGAAATGCTGGGCTGGATTAAGCACAAGCTAGAATCACGATTTCCAAGAGAAATATAGTAACTTCAGATATGCAGAAGACACCACCCTTATGTCATAAAGCAAAGAAGAACTGAAAAGCCTCTTGATGAAAGTGAAAGAGGAGTGTGAATAAGCTGGTTTAAAACAACATTAAAAAAAAAAAACAAGATCATGGCATCCGGTCCCAGCACTTCTTGGCAAATAGAAGGGGAAACAATGGAAATGATGAGAGACTTTATTCTTGGGGACTTCAAAATCACTTCAGATGGTGACTGCAGCCATGAAATTAAAAGACACTTACTCCTTGGAAGAAAAGCTATCACCAACCTAGACAGCATATTAAAAAGCAGAGCCAATACTTTGCTGACAATTGTCCATCTAGTTAAAGCTATGGCTTTTCCAGTAGTCATGTATGGATGTGGGAGTTGGACCATAAAGAAAACTGAGCACCAAAGAATTGACACTTCTGAACTGTGATGTTGGAGAAGACTCTTGAGAATCCCTTTGACTGCAAGGAGATTCAAGCAGTCCATCTGAAAGGAAATCAGTCATGAATATTCATTGGAAAGACTGATGCGGAAGCTGAAGCTCCAATACTTTGGCCACCTGATGCAAAGAGCTGACTCATTGGAAAAGACCCTGATGCTGGGAAAGATTGAAGGCAGGAGGAGAAGGGGGCAACAGAGGATGAGATGGTTGGATGGCATCACTGACTCAATGGACATGAGTTTGAGCAAGCTCTAGGTGTTGATGATGGACAGGGAAGCCTGGTATGCTGCAGTTCATGGGGTCACAAAGAGTCGTACACGACTTAGCAACTGTACTGAACTGAACTGAAGTCACTGCCTGTCATACACAATATTTATCCTAGTGACTCTAAGGGGAAATCCTTCAACTACACACAATTTTGCACAGTTATTTTACTGGAATTAGTAGAGTGAATATACCTGGCTTAGGTCACATTTAAGCACTAGTTGCAATAGCTAACCCAAAAGACCTTTATAAACTTGGCTTGAAGAAAAGCAAACAGCTGATTTACAATGGTTCACTTTACAGGTGCTGGTGACACTGGTGTGACGTTTCATTGGCCACTGTCATTGCATATTTGGAATGCTTCTCAAATGTGGACTCACTGGAAAGGTCCCAGGTACTTGTGTCTAGAATGAGTACTTCGCTGTATTCTACAGCGAAGTTCAAGGAGACTCTGTTGACTTCCTGCTTCCAGCGAGATATAAAGAAAATTTAAATACATATTTTCTTATATAAGTTGTTATGATTATTGGGATACAATATCATTGAATATCAATCTGTATTAAGATAACATCCAAATAACCAACAATTTTTGGTTATTTTCTATGTGTTTACTCTGTGCAAGATGCTTTTATACACAACTGAAAATATTATTCTTATTTTATCAGAGAAGAATCTGAGGCTTGAAGTATTCTCAGAACTACCCAGCTAGCAATTTGCTTTGAAAATTGCTTTGGAAAGGAAAGTACATAATAAAAAGAATTGGCTAAAAAAACAAACAAACAAAAAAAAATTGCTTAAGAAAATGTTATTTACCAGCTATCCCTTCTCCCTGTGTATATACACACAATCCACACAACCATATAACCTCAGTAGAAGCCCACCAGCTTATCTTCTCAGAGGAAGAACATTGGATGTCACTTGACTAAGAATTCCTGAAACAGTTGAACAAGTGAATGGAGCACACTTCTAAAAATAGGGACATTAAGTGAATATTTATATACTGAATGTTGAGATTTTCAGCCTGTTCTCTACTTTAAACCCAGAAATCTGTAAGACCGTTTAATAATTCCAGGCAGGAGGTAGAAAACCTTCTGCAGGGATTCTGAAAACCTACAAACAATGAGATCTGAGGCTCCCCAGTGTGGTTGTCCATTTTATTTGCACCATCCATGCACAAATATCCCAAACATTATCTTGGTTCCACATCTTAAATATGAGCAGACAGCAAGAAAGAATAGATATCTGACTACTTATATCTGTAAATATATGACTTCTTATATCAAAGATAAAAATGAAACCCTCCTTAAAGAAAAGAAAAGCCACACAGGGGAATAAAACCTCAATAATAACAAAAAGCTACTATTATTAAAATCATTGAACTATTAGAGATAAAAGGGAAGATGTTGAATTCATGAAACAAGAACAAAGATTTTGATTTTTTTAAAGGCACAAATCCTTGTAATTCTTGTAAATTAAAATTAAAAATTTAGAAAACTCAAAAAATGTGTTAGAAAATAAGATGAGGAAATATCCCTGAATGTAGAACAAAGTCATATATATGGATAATAGGAGAGAAAAGAGAAGAAAATTAAAGAATCAATTCAGGAAGACTAATGATAAAGTAAAAGGAGTTTCAGAAAGCAACAAAGTGGGGGCGGTCCCAAGATGGCAGAAGAATAGGGCGGGGAGACTAGTTTATCTCCCACAAATTCATCAAAAGATCTTTTGAATATGGAGCAACTTCCACAAAACAACTTCTGAACGATAGCAGGGGACACAAGACACCCAGAAAAGAAATCCAATCTCTTCAAAAGGAGGTAAGACAAAATATACAAGATGAAAATAGAGACAGGATTTAGGGAAGGAGACCTGTCCTGGGAAAGGAGTCATGAAGGAGAAGCTTTTACACAATAGGAAACCCTCTCACAAGTGTGTCAGTGGGGAGTTTTGGAGTCTCAGAGGGCAACATAACCAGGAAAAAAAAAACAACCCACAGAATATGCATCCAACTACAATTGCCAGTGGAGAAGCGGCCATGTGCGTGCAATGGCCAGCAGCAAGTGGGGGATGGGCAGGGAGGCATGGGCTGCATCATCCGTCCTTAGAGTAGGGACCAGGCTTGAATGCTCTGAGAACAATCTGAGGGGGCTAATGTGACATAACCAAACTATGGGATTGCCAGAAGGACCAAAAAAAAAAAAAAAAAAGGACCTTTCCCTTGAAAGGCTCTAATGCCACATGGTGATCCCTGGTGTGCTCACAGAACAAAGGACTGTGCCTTAGCAAATACCAAAGGAGAGCAAGCCCGCCACCATTTAGGGCCCTCCTTCCCTGGAGGCTGAGAGGCAGGTGTGTGACAATCAGAGTCGGAAAGTAAAGGGCCGCTGCAATCTCGGCCCCAGAGACTGCATCTTCCACTGAGCTGCGAGCAGGCTGCCAGTTGCTAACCACATCTTTCTGGGATTCTGGACGGTTCACATCCACCAGGAGTGTCAGCCTGAGATCAGCTCCCCGGAGGAGACACAAGGCATACCTGGAACTGTGCCCTTGTGGTGCTTTCAGGAAACAGAGCGGCCAGGACTGGGGAGATGCATAAGACACCTGGCCCCCCTGGGACAGTGTTCTTGCAGGTACTTGGGCACCTGAGCATCTTGAACCTGGAGAGGGCACAAGACACAGAGCCCCTCAGGCTCTGTGCCTTTGCAGAGTATTTGAGAACCTGAGTGGCTGAGACCTTGAAAGTGCATGAAACACAGGGCTCACTTGGGACAGTGTCCTTGCAGAACACCCTGGAGCCTGAGCAGTGTGGACCTGGGAAGTACAAGCTGCCTTGGGCTGAGGCAAACCCAGTGTGGTCCATCCACTGCGAGCACTCCCCCCACATGACAGAAGTATTTGCTTGCAGTGTCCCGCCCTTTCCAGAGTACAACAGAACAACTGAGCCTGAATAAGTGGCCACCTTTGCCCCCTCATGTCAGGGTGGAAATTAGATACTGGAAACTTGCAAACAGAGGAAGTCAAAATAAACAAAGTAGGGGCAACTGCCCTCGGAGTGACAGGTGCAACAGATTAAAACCCCACAGTTAATGCTGAGACTGTGCATTTGAGGGGCAACTAAAGACCTTGAGAACAAGTGCAAGCCTGAACAAGGGATTATCTGACACTGAAGTGACCCCACATCCCCACAGCAGCTCCAGAGAAATTTCTAGATATATTTTTACTATTATCACTTTTTAATTTTTTAAAAAAATTACTTCTATATTACTCCTTTAACTTTCATTTTTATATCAATTACTTTTATTTAAAAAAAACTATTTTTTAAAAACAAATTCCATATATATTTCTTTTAATTTTTGTGATTTATTTTGTGTTGTATTTTTTATACTCTGCTTTTGAGAGTCTAAACTCTATTCTAGGTTTTCATTTATTGCTTTTTGATATTTGCTATCAATTTTGTACCTTTAAGAATCGAATCTTCAGACTCCATTTTCACTTAGGGATTTGATTATGGCTTGATTGCTCTCTCCCTTTTTGACTCTCCCTTTTCTCCTCCTGGTCACCTTTATCTCCCTCCTCCCTCTTCTATTCTCTGTATAACTCTGTGAATCTCTCTGTGTGTTCCTGACTCTGGAGAGTTTTTTCACCACTAACCTGGGTTTTATCTTCTGTTCTGTATGGATAGAGAAGTCTTGAGGCTGCTGTAAGAGGAGGACCAAAACCCAACAGCAGGAGGCACAACTCTAGAACCTTAGAACTTCAGAGAACTCCGAACTGCAGGGAATATTAACAGGCAAGAGCCCACTCAAAAGTCTTCATACCTACAATGAAACCAAGCTCCACCCAAGAGCCAGCAAATTCCAGTACAAGACATATCATGCTAATTCTCCAGCAAAACAGAAACACAACCCTGAACATTAAAAGCTGGGCTGCCCAAAGCCATACCAAACCCATAGACACCCAAAAACTCACTACTGGACTCTTCATTGCACTCCACAGAGAAGACATCCAGCTTTAACCACCAGAACACAGACACAAGTTCCCCCAACCAGGAAACTGTGAAAAGCCACTGGTCCAACCCCACCTACATGGAGCAGACACCACAATTAAGAGGAACCACAACCTTGCATCCTGCAGAAAGGGCACCCTAAACACAACAACCTAAACAAAATCAAAAGACAGAGAAATATCCAGCAAGTGAAGGAACATGAAAAAACCCATCAAACCAAGCAAAAGAAGAGGAAATAGGGAATCGACCTGAAAAAGAATTCAGAATAATGATAGAAAAGATACAAAGTCTTGAAAATAAAATGGACTTACAGATAAATAGACTAGAGACAAGGACTGAGAAGATGCAAGAAATGTTTAACAAAGACCTAGAAGAAATAAAGAGTCAATAAATAATGAACAATGCAATAACCGAGATTAAAAACATCCTGGAGGGAACCAACAGTTGAATAACTGAGACGAAAGAGTGGATAAGTGAGATGGAAGATAGAATGGTGGAAATAAGTTAAGCAGAGAGGAAAAAAATAAAAACAAATGAGGACAACCTCAGAGACCTCCAGGACAACGTTAAATGCACCAACATTCGAATCATAGGTGTCCCAGAAGTAGAAGACAAAAAGAAAGGGCATGAGAAAATACTTGAAGAGATAATAGTTGAAAATGTCCCTAAAGTGGGGAAGGAAACAGCACCCAAGTCCGAGAAACCCAGAGAGTCCCAAAGTGGGTAAACCTAAGGTGAAACACCCCCAGACACATATTAATCAAGGTAACAAAAACTAAATAAAAAGAGCAAATATTAAAAGCAGCAAGGGAAAAGCAAAAAATAACACACAAGGGGATTCCCATAAGGATAACAGTTGATCTTTCAATAGAAACTATTCAGGCCAGAAGGGAATGGGAGGACATACAAAATGTGATGAAAGAGAAAAATCTACAACCCAGATTACTCTACCTAGCAAGGATCTCATTCAGATATGAAGGAGAAATCAAAAGCTTTACAGACAAAAGCTGAGAGAACTCAGCACTACCAAACCAGATCTTCAACAAATGCAAAAGGATCTTCTCTAGACAGGAAACACAGAAGAAGTTTGCAAAAATAAACCCCAAAGAACAAAGTAAATGGTAACATGTTCACACTTATCAATAATTACCTTCAAATTAAAAGGGTTAAATGCTCCAACCAAAAGACAAAGACTGGCTGAATGGATACAAAAACAAAACCCCTGTGTATGCTACCTACAAGAGACCCACCTCAAATCTAGGGACACATACAGGCTGAAAGTGAGGGGATGGAAAAAATTATTTCATGAAAATGGAGACCAAAAGAAAGCAGGAGTAGCAATACTCACATCAGCCATGATAGACTGTGAAATAAAGACCATGATAAGAGAAAAAGAAGGCCACTACATAATGATCAAGGGATCAATCCAAGAAGAAGATATAACAATTATAAATATATTTGCACTCAACATAGAAGCACCTCAATACGTAAGGCGAATGCTAACAAGTATACAAGGGGAAATTAACAGTAACACAATAATAGTGGGGGAATTTAATATCACACTCACACCTATGGATAGATGAAGCAAACAGAAAATTAGCAAAGAAGCTCAAGCTTTAAATGATACAATGGACCAGTTAGATCTAATTGATGTCTACAGGGCATTTCACCCCAAAACAATAGATTTCACCTTTTTCTCAGGTGCACAGGGAACATTCTCCAGGATGCATTACATATTGGGCCACATCTAGCCTTGGTCCGTCTAGTCAATGCTATGGTTTTTCCAGTAGTCATGTATGGATATGACAGTTGGACCATAAAGAAGACTGAGTGCCTACGAATTGATTCTTTTGAACTGTGACATTGGAGAAGACTCTTGAGAGTCCCTTGCAAGGAGATCAAAACAGTCCATCCTAAAGGAAATCAGTCCTAAATATTCACTGAAAGGACTGATACTGAAGCTGAAGCTCCAATACTTTGGCTACCTGATGCAAAGAAATGATTCTTCGGAAAAGACCCTGATGTTGGGAAAGATTGAAGGCAGGAGGAAAAGGGGATGACAGAGGATGAGATAGTTGGATGGCATCACTGATTCAATGAACATGAGTCTGAACAAGCTCCAGGAGTTGGTGGTGGACAGGGAAGCCTGGCTTGCTGCAGTCCAGGGGCTCTCAAAGAGTTGTATATAACTTAGATTAAGCTGGGGTAAATTTTTAAAAATTGAAATAATTTCAAGCATCTTTTCTGATTACAATATTGTAAAATTATATATCGACTACAGAAAAAAAAAACTATAAAAAAACAGAAACATATGGAAGCTAAACAACACACTTCTGAATAACCAGCAGATCACAGAAGAAATCAAAAAGGAAATCAAAATATGCATAGAAACAAATGATAATGAAAACACGACAACACAATACCTATGAGATTCAGTAAAAGCAGTACTAAGAGACGGGAGAGGTTCGTAGGAATACAATCATACCTCAAGAAACAAGAGAAACATCAAATAAAGCTAACTTTACACCTAAAGCAACTAGAATAAAAGGAAAACAAAAACAAAGTTAGTAGAAGGAAAGAACTCATAAAAAATCAGAGCAGAAATAAATGAAAAAGAAACAAGGGAGACTAGAAAAGATTAACAAAACTAAAAACTGGTTCTTCAAGAAGAGAAACAAAATAGACAAACCGTTAGCCAGATTCATCAAGATAAAACAGGAAAAGAATGAAATCAATAAAATTTGAAATAAAAATGAGGAAATCACGACAGACAACACAGAAATACAAAAGATCATAAGAGACTACTATGAGCAACTATAGGCCAATAAAATGGACAACTTGAATGAAATGGACAAATTCTTAGAAAAGTATAACCTTACAAAACTAAATCAGGAAGAAATAGAAAATCTGACTAGCCCAATCACAAGCATGGAAATCAAAATTGAATTCAAAAATCTTTCAACAAACAAAATCCCAAGACCAGATGGCTTCACAAGTTAATTCTACCAAAAATTTAGAAAAGAGCTAACACCTATCCTACTCAAACTCTTCCAGAAAATTGCAGAGGAGGGTAAACTCCCAAATCCATTCTATGAGACCACCATCACCCTAATACCAAAACCAGACAAAGATGCCCCCCCCCACACACATAAAACTACAGGCCAGTATCACTGATGAACATAGATGTAAAAATCTTCAACAAAATTCTACCAAATAGAATACAATAATATATTAAAAAGATCATACATCATGATCAAGTGGACTTTATTCCAGGGATGCAAGAATTCTTCAATATTTTCAAATCAGTGTGATACACCATATTAACAAATTGAAAGATAAAAGTCATATGATTATCTCAATAGATGCAGAGAAAGCCTTTGACAAAACTCAGCACCCATTTATGATAAAAACACTCCAGAAAGCAGGCATAGAAGGAATGTACCTCAACATAATAAAAGCCACATATGACAAATCCACAGAAAACATTATCCTCAATGGCAAAAAATTGAAAGTATTTTCTTAAATCAAGAATAAGAGAAGGGCGCCCACTCTCACCACTACTATTCAACATAGTTTTAGAAGTTTTAGCCACAGCAATCAGACAAGCAAGAGAATTAAAAAGAATCCAGATTGGAAAAGAAGAACTAAAACTCTCACTGCTTTCAAATGACATGATCCTCTGTATAGAAAACCCTAATGACACCACCAGAAAATTACTAGAACTCATCAATGATTATAGTAAAGTTTCAGGATATAAAATTAATACACAGAAATCCCTTGCATTCCTATACACTAACAATGAAATAATTGAAAGAGAAATTAAGGGAAACAATCCCATTCACCATTGCAACAAAGGAATAAAATACTTAGGAATAAACTTACCAAAAGAAACAAAAGACTTATATATAGAAAACTATAAAACACTGTTGAAATCGAGGATGACAAATAGATGGAGAAATTTATCATGTTCATGGATTGGAAGAATGAATACAGTGAAAATGAGTATACTACCCAAAGCAATCTATAGATTCAAGGCAATCCCCATCAAGTTACCAAAGGTATTTTTCACAGAACTAGAACAAAAAAATTTCCATTTGTATGGAAACACTAAAAACCTCGAATAGCCCAAGCAGCCTTGAGAAAGAAGAATGGAACTTGTGGAATCAATCTTCCTGACTTTGGGCTATACTACAAAGCTACAATCATCAAGATAGTATGATACTGGCACAAAGGCAGAAATATAGATCAATGGAACAAAATAGAAAGCCCAGAGATAAATCCACACACCTATGGTCATCTTATCTTTGACAAAGGTGGCAAGAATATACAATAGAGAAAAGACAATCTCCTTAACAAGTGGTACTGGGAAAACAGGTCAACCACCTGTAAAAGAATGAAACTAGAACACTTTCTAACATCATAAACAAAAATAAGCTCAAAATGGATTAAAGATTTAAATGTAAGACCAGAAACTATAAAACTCTTGGAGGAAAACATAGGTAGAACACTGACATAAATCACAGCAAGATCCTCTATGACCCACCTCCCAAATAATGGAAATAAAAACAAAAATAAACAAATGGTACCTAATTAAATTTAAAAGCTTTTTCACAATGAAGGAAACTATAAGCAAGGTGAAAAGGCAGCCTTCAAAATGGGAGAAATAAAAGCAAATGAAACAACTGAAAAAGAATTAATCTCCCAAATATACAAACAGGACATACAGCTCAATACCAGAAAAATGAACAACCCAATCAAAAAGTGGGAAAAAGAACTAAACAGACATTTCTTCAAAAGAAGACATACAGATGACTAATAAACACATGAAAAGATGCTAAGCATCACTCCTTACTAGAGAAATACAAATCTAAACCACAATGAGGTATCATCACATGCTCATCAGAATGACCGCCATCAAAAAGTTTACAAACAATAAATGGTGGAGAGGATGTGGAGAAATTGAACCTCTTACATTGTTGGTTAGAATGCAAACTGATACAGCCACTAGGGACAACAGAGTGGAGATTCCTTTAATAAGTGGAAATAGAACTGCCATACAACACAGAAATCCCACTTGTGGGCATACACACAGAGGAAACCAGAATTGAAAGAGACACATTACCCCAATGTTCACTGCAGCACTGTTTACAATAGCTAGGACATGGAAGCAACCTAGATGTCTATCCACAGATGACTGGATAAGGAAGTTTTGGTACATGTACACAATGGAATATTACTCAGCTATAAAAAGGAACACATTTGAGTCAGTTCTAATGAGGTGGATGAATCTGGAGCCTATTATACAGAGTGTAGTAAGTCAGAAAGAGAAGCACCAACACTGTATATTATTGCATATGTATGGGATTTAGAAAGATGGTAATGGCAGTTCTATATGCAAGGCAGCAAAAGAGACACAGATATAAAGAATAGACTTTTGGACTCTTGGGAGTAGGTGAGGGTGGGATGATTTGAGAGAATACTATTGAAATATATATATTGCCATATGTAAAATAGATGACCAGTGCAAGTTCTATGCATGAAGCTGGGCACTCAAAGTCGGTGTTCTGGGACAACCCAGAGGAATGGGGTTTGGGAGAGAGGTGAGTCGGGAGTTCAGTCTGGGGGGACATATGTGCACCCGTGGATGATTCATGTTGATGTATGACCAAAAAAAAGCACCACAATATTGCAAAGTAATTATCCTCTAATCAAAACAAAATAATTAAGTTTTTTTTTTAAAAAAGAAAGCAACAAGCATCAGAAGAAAATAGAAGATGATTTTTCAGATCTAGGAAATTTCTCAAAATTAAAGGACATGAATTTAAACTCAAAGGTTGGTAAAAAAAAAAAAACAAAAAACTAATACAATAGATTTTTTTAAGTCAAGTGTAACCTCGTGTGGGGAAATTAACAAGACGGCACCAGTCAGGCTCTCTCACTCCACGCTCTCATGTCTTCACCCCACATTCTGCAAACAATGACTTTGCACTTGTTGTGTAGCAGCTGAGATTGCTTATGGCACTGTGCATGCATGAAAGGAGGTACTCGCTTGGCCACGGGCTACTTTTGTTCTGTAAGTTTATATAAGCTTCACCTGGAAAAGCCCTGAAGGGTTGTGTGGTTATATTGTATTATGTTATGTCTGTTGCTACAGCTGCTGCACCAGCCAGGAGAGAATAAACGCATCTGCAGTTCCTATAGCTCCTTGCGTTTTCTTCCAGCCCCTTAAGTTGTGTCTTGTCTATGGTGGGTTCAGCAAACAGTGCACACTGTGAGATATAGCGAGACAATTGGCACTGTAAGCAGGATCAGCAATACACTTTGAAAAATATCCCAATTCTGATAAGCATCTCATTCTTCTGAGAGGAAAAAAAATATGTCAGATAAAAGGATTAATAATGAAAAGGGCTGTGTAATTCTCAATACAAAACTGAAAGTTGAAGACAACATAGTAAAACTTTTGAAATTCAGGAGGAAAATTACTTCCAAATTTAAACCAAGAAAAATGATCTATTAAACGTGAGAGTTGAATAAAGGTAGCAACTTTTCCCTTTTCTCAGGAAGCAACTACTAAAAAAGCTATACCAACACATGAGAGAATTCAGTAATGATGCCGAGGCCTCTGGGATGTAATGAAGTCCCTTGAGTACAGGGCCCCAGTCATCCTCAGGACCCTGAGGGGGAAGGGCAGACACAGCTGGGACACCCCCAGGATACAAAAGTGGGCCTGAAATCTCTTGGAAATCTTCCTATAGGATCATGGAGTTGTATTTTAATGAGATTTAGACATTTCGGGAGGGTTTAGGCCTAGAATAAAAGGTAAATTCATAAGAAACTAAGCAACTGAAAAGACAGTTAACTTTAGGGAAATTTTTATGCAAACAAAAGTAACTGTATGCCAGTTGGCTCATCTATGTATACAATTTACATAACAGTAAGAGGTAAGCAATAAATACTAATTTAAACTAAAATATGTTAAAATTGTATTAAGATCATTGGAGTTGAGGAAATGGGGTGTGTGTGTGTGTGTGTGTGTGTGTGTGTGTGTTGGCAATAGCAGAAGTTAAAACTTTATCTATTCATCTTTCGTTTGTTCATTTATGTGTGCTCAGTCATGTCCAACTTGATGTGATCTTATGGACTGTAGCCCTCCAGGTTCTTCTGTCCATGGGATTCTCCACGCAAGAATATTGGAGTGGGTTGCCATTTCTTCATCCAGGGGACCTTCCCTACCCAGGGATCGGACCCACGTGTCCTGCACCACAGGGGGATTCTTTAATGCTGAGCCCACAGGGAAGCCCTATCTTCTCACGCTGTGCTGCAGCATGCTTAGTCACTCAGTCCTGTCCAACTCTTTGTGACCCCATGGACTGTAGCCCGCCAGGCTCCTCTGTCCGTGGGGATTCTCCAGGCAAGAATACTGGAGTAGGTTGCAATGTCCTCCTCTAGAGGATCTTCCCAACCTAGGGATCAAACCCAGGTCTTCTGCATTGCAGGCAAATTCTTTACCATCTGAGCCACCAGGGAAGACTATGAATACTGAAGTGAGTAGCCTATCCCTTCTCCAGGGCATCTTCCCGACCCAGAAATTGAACTGGGGTCTTCTGCATTGCAGAAATTCTTTACCAGCTGTGCTACCAGGGAAGCCCATCTTCTTATAGATAAAACTGAAAAGTTAAGAAGTGGCAATATAGCCATGTTATATAGAGTTATAAAAATAAAACCAAAAGAAACATTTAAAAATGGAAGGGCTCTGTAGAATAGGATATTGAGAGTGTAGCAGACAGTATTTTCTAAATAATAAACCTTGTAAAAATGTTTCTTTTAAACTACATGGATACATACTTTGATGAAAGAAAAGCTAACACAGGTGTCCAACATAAAGATGAAGTTGCTTTTCCCATAAGGAGTTCACCTGGTGTCCAGGTAAGAGATTTAAGAGCTTTCTTCCTACATTTCACACTATCCCAAATCCTAACTCCTACCCACTACATGGCTAAAGAATTGATAATAGTCACAGACAGATTTTTTACTATCCCCAACTCCTCCAAAAATTGATGGTCTCAATTATCATATCTCCCAAGATTTGCCTTCTTCCTATACATCATCTTATCAATTTTTATTTAAATTTATTGAGGATTACTTAGACTGCATATTCATATATCATGACTTCATCAAAAGTGTTGAGCTGGACATCAGGAAACTACCTTATATGATGGCTTACTATGTTTGTTAGCTGGGATGGGTTAAACTCACGGTCCTTTAACACTATCCCACAATCTCAGTAGCTTTAACACAAAAACATCAATATTCCTCTTAAAATCTACTCTAAGGAAACAGAGAAACTATTATTCAACACAGTTTTGGAAGTCCTAGCCACAGCTGTCAGAGAAGAAATAAATAAAAGAAAACCAGATTGGAAAAGAAGAAGTAAAACTCTCACTGTTAGCAGACAACATGACAATATACATAGAAACCCTAAAGATACCACCAGAAAATTATTAGAGCTAATAAATGAATTTAGCAAAGTCCCAACATACAAAATTAGTACACAGAAATTCCTCACATTCGTATAAACTAACAACGAAAACTCAGAAAGAGAAATTAAGGAAAAAATCCCATTCACCATTGCAACAACAACAACAACAAAATACCTAGGAATAAACCTAACTGAGCTTCCCTGTTGGCTCCATGGTAACGAATCCATCTGCTAATGCAGGAGACCAGAGTTCAATCCCTGGTCCAGGAAGATTGCCTGGGAAGGAAATGTCAACTCACTCCAGTATTTTTCCCTGAAAACCCCATGGACCAAGGAGCCTGGCAGGCTACAGTTCACGGAATCACAAAGAGTCAGACAAGTCTTAGCAACTGAACAACAACAAAACCTACTTAAGGAAAAAGAACCTATATGCAGAAAGCTATAAAACACTGATGAAAAAAATCAAAGACAGCACAAACAGTTGTTGCTCAGTCACTCAGTCATGGCCAACTCTTTGCAACCAGATGGACTGCAGCACACCAGGCTTCCCTGTCCTTTACCATCTCCCTGAGGTTGTTCAAACTCGTGTCCATGAGTCAGTAATGCCACCCAACCATCTTGTCCTTGGGAGAGTTAACTTAGGCAGGTTGGTAAGAATTCCAAACCTAAGGCCACTTTGGACTTCCCTGGTGGCTCAAATAGTAAAGCGTCTGCCTACAATGCGGGAGACCTGGGTTCAATCCTTGGGTTGGGAAGATCTCCTGGAAAAGAAAATGGCAATTCACTCTAGTACTCTTGCTTGGAAAATCCCATGGACGGAGGAGCCTGGTAGGCTACATAGGCTACACCCCATGGGGTCGCAAAGGGTCAGAAACGAGTGAGCGACTTCACTTTCACTTTCTTTTTCAAGGGAGGTAAATATTCTTTCTTTTTCACATTCTTTTACCTTAGGACTCATAGGCATCAGTATCTCTTGTTCATGGACATGCCTTTTTTTTTTTTTTCCCGAGCTTTGGATGTATATTATGGGAGAAGGTATGGGTAAAAACTTCCACAGCCTTGAGTTCTAGGTTAACTTGTCCCTTCTGGCTGATCTCATGCTGATGTAATCCCAGGATGTATGTTACAGGAAAGGGTCTGGGCAAAATTCTCACAGCCTTGAGGTGTTTTTTACCTATTCCCAGTAGCTAGTTGAGCAGTATATAAGGCCCTGCTTAAATTAGTGAGGCAGGTACTCTCCTGCCCCCTTCCAATGCCTATGTCAGAAGCTTTTCCTGTCACTTTCACTTTAAATAAAATCTACACTAAGTTCTGAGTGACTGAGACTGTCCTTGGTCCCAGAGTTAAATCTTCTCCTTTGGAGACCACGAATCTGGTGGCACATTCATCATAAGCTATCAGTCCTCTGTCGTCCCGTTCTCCTCTTGTCTTCAGTATTTCCTAGCATCAGAGTCTTTTCCAAAGAGTCAGCTCTTTGCATCAGGTGGCCAAAGTATTGGAGCTCCAGCCTCGAGTTTGCCCTTCCAATGAATATTCTGGACTGATTTCATTTAGAATTGACTAGTTTGATTTTCTTGCACTCCAAGAGTCTTCTCCAGTACCAGGTATCAATTTTTTTGGCACTTTCTTTATAGTCCAACTCTCATATCCATAACTACTGGAAAACCATATCTTTGACTAGACATACCTTAGTTGGCAAAGTAATATCTCTGTTTTTAATATGCTGTCTAGGTTTGTCATAACTTTTCTTCCAAGGAGCAAGTGTCTTTTAATTTAATGGCTGCAGTCACCATCTACATGATTTTGGAGCCCAAGGAAATAAAGTCTATCACTGTTACCATTGTTTCCCCATCTATTTGGCATGAGATGATGGGACCAGATGCGATGATTTTCCTTTTTTGAATGTTGAGTTTTAAACCGGTTTTTCCACTCTACTCAGTCACCATCATCAAAGGTTCTTTAGTTCCCCATTGCTTTCTGCCATAAAGACGGTGTCAGCTGCATATATGAGGTTACTGATATTTCTCCTGGAAATCTTGATTCCAGCTTGTGCTTCATCCAGCCTAGCATTTTGCATGATGTACTCTGCATAGAAGTTAAATAAACAAGGTGACAATATACAGCCTTGATGTACTCCTTTTCCAATTTGTAACCAATCCACTGTTCCATGTCCAGTTCTAACTGTTGCTTCTTGACCTGCATACAGGTTTCACAAGAGGCAGGTAAGGTGGTCTGCTATTCCCATCTCTTTAAGAACTTTCCACAATTTGTTGTGATCCACATAGTCAAAGGCTTTAGTATAGTCAATGAAACAGAAGTAGATGTTTTTCTGGAATTCTCTTGCTTTTTCTATGAGCCAGTGGATGTTGGCCATTTGAACTCTGGTTCCTCTGCCTTTTCTAAATTCAGCTTGAACATCTGATATTCATGGTTCACATAGTGCTGAAACCTAGCTTGGAGAATTTGGCACAAACAGATGGAGTGATGTATCAATTTGTTGGATTAGAAGAACCAATACTGTGAAAATAACTATACAACCCAAAGCAATATACAGATTCAATGCAATCCCTTTCAAATTACCAATGATATTTTTAATAGAACTGTAAAAATTTTTTTACAATTTGTATGGAAACACAAAAGACCCCACAAAGCCAAAGCAATATTGAGAAAGGAAAATGGAACTGGAGGAATCAACCTTCCTGACTTCAGACTATACTACAAAGCTACAGTGGTCGCCTGCTGCAGGATTGGGGGAACGGACTGTAGCAGTAAATGCCTGAGATCTTTTGAGGAACGTCACCATTATCTTCATTACCTCCACCATACTTTGGCCCCAGGTAAATAGCAGGGGGGAACACAGCTCCACCCACCAACAGAAATTGGATTAAAGATTTACTGAGCATGGCCCCACCCATCAGAACAAAACCCAGTATCCCTCTCAGTCAATCTATCCCATCATGAAGCTTTCATAAGCCTCTTATTCTTCTCCATAAGAGGGCAGACAGACTGAAAATCACCATCACAAAAACTAACCAATCTAATCACATGGACCACAGCCTTGTCTAACTCAATGAAACTATGAAAATTTAGAGAAGAGCTAACACCTATCCTACTCAAACTCTTCCAGAAAATTGCAGAAGATGGTAAACTTCCAAACTCATTCTATGAGGCCACCATCACCCTAATTCCAAAACCAGACAAAGATGTCACAAAAAAGGAAAACTACAGGCCAATATCACTGATGAACATAGATGCAAAAATCCTTAATAAAATTCTGGCAAACAGAATACAACATCATATTAAAAAGATCATACATCATGACCAAGTGGGCTTTATCCCAGGAATGCAAGGTTTTTTTAACATCCGCAAATCAATCAATGTAATACACCACATTAACAAATTGAAAGAAAAAAACCATATGGTTATCTCAATAGATGCAGAAAAAGCCTTTGACAAAATTCAGCATCCATTTATGATAAAAACCCTCCAGAAAGCAGGAATAGAAGGAACATACCTCAACATAATAAAAGCTATATATGACAAAACCACAGCAAACATTATCCTCAATGGTGAAAAATTGAAAGCATTTCCCCTAAAGTCAGGAACAAGGCAAGGATGCCCACTCTCACCACTACTATTCAACATAGTTTTGGAAGTTTTGGCAACAGCAATCAGAGTTGAAAAATAAATAAAAGGAACACAGATAGGAAAAGAAGAAGTAAAACTCTCACTGTTTGCAGATGACATGATCCTCTACACAGAAAACCCTAAAGACTCTACTAGAAAATTACTAGAGTTAATCAATGAATATAGTAAAGTTGCAGGATATAAAATTAACACACAGAAATCCCTTGCATACCTATACTCCAATAATGAGAAAACAGAAAGAGAAATTAAGGAAACAATACCATTCACCATTGCAACAAAAAGAATAAAATACTTAGGAATATATCTACCTAAAGAAACAAAAGACTTATATATAGAAAACTATAAAACACTGATGAAAGAAATCAAAGAGGACACAAACAGATGGAGAAATATACCGTGTTCATGGATTGGAAGAATTAATATAGTGAAAATGAGTATACTACCCAAAGCAATCTATAGATTCAATGCAATCCCTATCAAGCTACCAATGGTATTTTTCACAGAACTGGAACAAATCATCTCACAATTTGTATGGAAATCTAAGAAACCTCGAATAGCCAAAGCAATCTTGAGGAAGAAGAATGGAACTGGAGGAATCAACCTGCCTGACTTCAGGCTCTACTACAAAGCCACAGTCATCAAGACAGTATGGTACTGGCACAAAGATAGAAATATAGATCAATGGAACAAAATAGAAAGCCCAGAGATAAACCCACGCACATATGGACACCTTATCTTCGACAAAGGAGGCAAGAATATACAATGGAGAAAAGACAATCTCTTTAACAAGTGGTGCTGGGAAAACTGGTCAACCACTTGTAAAAGAATGAAACTAGAACACTTCCTAACACCATACACAAAAATAAACTCAAAATGGATTAAAGATCTAAACATAAGACCAGAAACTATGAAACTCCTAGAGGAAAACATAGGCAAAACACTCTCAGACATAAATCACAGCAGGATCCTCCATGACCCACCTCCCAGAATATTGGAAATAAAAGCAAAAATAAACAAATGGGACCTAATTAAAATTAAAAGCTTTTGCACAACAAAGGAAACTATAAGCAAGGTGAAAAGACAGCCTTCAGAATGGGAGAAAATTATAGCAAATGAAGCAACAGACAAACAATTAATCTCAAAAATATACAAGCAACTTCTGCAGCTGAATTCCAGAAAAATAAACGACCCAATCAAAAAATGGGCCAAAGAACTAAACAGACATTTCTCCAAAGACATACAGATGGCTAACAAACACTTGAAAAGATGCTCAACATCACTCATTATTAGAGAAATGCAAATCAAAACCACAATGAGGTATCATTTCACACCAGTCAGAATGGCTGCTGTCCAAAAGTCTACAAGCAATAAATGCTGGAGAGGGTGTGGAGAAAAGGGAACCCTCTTACACTGTTGGTGGGAATGCAAACTAGTACAGCCACTATGGAGAACAGTATGGAGATTCCTTAAAAAACTGGACATAGAACTGCCATATGACCCAGCAATCCCACTGCTGGGCATACACACCGAGGAAACCAGAATTGAAAGAGACGCGTGTACCCCAATGTTCATCGCAGCACTGTTTACAATAGCCAGGACATGGAAGCAACCTAGATGTCCATCAGCAGACGAATGGATAAGGAAGCTGTGGTACATATACACAATGGGATATTACTCAGCCATTAAAAAAAATACATTTGAATCGGTTCTACTGAGATGGATGAAACTGGAGCCCATTATACAGAGTGAAGTAAGCCAGAAAGAAAAACACCAATACAGTATACTAATGCATATATATGGAATTTGAAAGATGGTAACGATAACCCTATATGCGAGACAGAATAAGAGACACAGATGCATAGAACAATTTTATGGACTCTGAGGGAGGAGGTGAGGGTGGGACGTTCTGGGAGAATAGCATTGAAACAGGTATATTATCATATGTGAAACAGAACACCATTCCATGTTCGATGCATGAGACAAACGCTCAGGGCCGGGGCAATGGGATGACCCAGAGGGATGGGATGGGGAGGGAGGTGGGTGGGGGTTCCAGGAGGGGGAACACATGTAAACCCATGGCTGATACATGTCAATGTATGGCAAAAACTATTACAATATTGTAAAGTAATTGGCCCCCAACTAAAATAAATAAATTTATTAAAAAAAAAAAAAAGAGGGCAGACAGACTGAAAACCACCATCACAAAAACTAACCAATCTAATCACATGGACCACAGCCTTGTCTAACTCAATGAAACTATGAACCATGCCATGTAGGGCCACCAAAGATGGACGGGTCATGGTGGAGAGTTCTGACAAAATGTGGTAGACTGGAGAAGGGAATGGCAAAACACTTCAGTATTCCTGCCTTGAGAACACCATGAACCGTATGAAAAAGCAAAAAAGATAGGATACTGAAAGATGAACTCCCCAGGTCAGTATGTGCCCAATATGCTACTGGAGATCAGTGGAGAAATAACCCCAGAAAGAATGAAAAGATAGAGCCAAAGCAAAAACAACACCCAGTTGTGGATGTGACTAGTGATGAAAGCAAGGTCTGATGCTGTAAAGAGCAATATTGAATAGGAACCTGAAATGTTAGCTCCACAAATCAAGGCAAATTGGAAGTGATGGCAGGGGTGAACATTGACATTTTAGGAATCAGTGAACAAAAATGGACTGGAATAAGTGGTTTTAACTCAGATGACCATTATATCTACTACTGTGGGCAAGAATAACTTAGAAGAAATGGAGTAGCCATCATAGTCAACAGAGGAGTCTGAAATGCAGTACTTGGATGCAGTCTCAAAAACAACAGAATGATCTCTTCTTTCTAAGGCAAACCATTCAATATCATGATAATCCAAGTCGATGCCCTGCCAGTAATGCTGAAGAAGCTGAAGTTGAACTGTTCTATGAAGACATACAAGACCTTCTAGAATTAACACCCAAAAAAAGATGTCCTTTTCATTATAGGGGACTGGAATGCAAAAGTATGATGTCAAAAAACACCTGGAGTAACAGGCAAATTTGGCCTTGGAGTATAGAATGAAGTAGGGCAAAGGCTAATAGAGTTTTGCCAAGAGAACACACTGGTCATAGCAAACACCCTCTTCCAACAACACAAGAGAAGACTTTATACATGGACATCACCAGATGCTCAACACCGAAATCAGATTGATTATATTCTTTGCAGCCAAAGATGGAGAATCTCTATACAGTCAGCAAAAACAAGACTGGGAGCAGACTGTGGCTCAGATCATGAACTTTTTATTGCCAAATTCAGACTTACATTGAAGAAAGTAGGGAAAACCACTAGTCCATTCAGGTATGACCTAAATCAAATCCCTAACGATTATACAGTGGAAGTGAGAAATAGAATTAAGGGACTAGATCTGATCGACAGAGTGCCTGATGAACTATGGACGGAGGTTCATGACGTTGTACAGGATACAGGGATCAACACCATCTACAAGAAAAAGAAACGCGAAAAAGCAAAATGGCTGTCTGAAGAGGCCTTACAAATAGCTGAGAAAAGAACAGAAGCCAAAAGCAAAGGAGAAAAGGAAAGGTATACCTATCTGAATGCAGAGTTCCAAAGAATAGCAAGGAGAGATAAGAAAGCCTTCCTTAGTGATCAGTGCAAAGAAATGGAGGAAAATAACAGAATGGGAAAGACCAGAGATCTCTTCAAGAAAGTTAGAGATACCAAGGGAACATTTCATGCAAAGATGGGCTCAATAAAGAACAGAAAAGGTAGGGACCTAACAGAAGCAGAAGATATTAAGAAGATGTGGCAAGAATGCACAGAAGAACTGTACAAAAAAGATCTTCATGACCCAGATAATCACGATGGTGTGATCACTCACCTAGAGACAGACATCCTGGAATGCGAAGTCAAGTGGGCCTTAGGAAGCATCACTATGAACAAAGCTAGTGGAGGTAATGGAATTTCAGTTGAGCTATTTCAAATGCTAAAAGATGATGCTGTGAAAGTGCTGCACTCAATATGCCAGCAAATTTGGAAAACTCAGCAATGGCCACAGGACTGGAAAAGCTCAGTTTTCATTCCAATCCCAAAGAAAGGCAATGCCAAAGAATGTTCAAACTACCACACAATTGCACTCATCTCACACGCTAGTAAAGCAATGCTCAAAATTCTCCAAGCCAGGCTTCAGCAATACTTGAACTATGAAATTCCAGATACTCAAGCTGGTTTTAAGAAAGGCAGAGGAACCAGAGATCAAATTGCCAACATCCACTGGATCATAGAAAAAGTGAGAGAGTTTCAGAAAAATATCTATTTCTGCTTTATTGTCTATGCCAAAGACTTTGACTGTGTGGATGACAATAAACTGCAGAAAATTTTGAAAGAGATGGGAATACCAGACCACCTGACCTGCCTCTTGAGGAATCTGTATGCAGGTCAGGAAGCAACAGTTAGAACTGGATGTGCAACAATAGACTGGTTCCAAATAGGAAAAGGACTATGTCAAGGCTGTATATTATTCTGTTTTATTTAACTAATATGCAGAATACATCATGAGAAGCACTGGGCTCGATGAAGCACAAGCTGGAATCGAGACTGTTGGGAGAAATATCAATAACCTCAGATATGCAGATGACACCACCCTTATGGCAGATAGCAAAGAAGAACTGAAAATCTCTTGATGAAAGTAAAAGAGGAGATTGAGAAAGTTGGCTTAAAGCTCAACATTCAGAAAACTAAGATCATGACTTCTAGTCCCATCACTTCATGGCAAATAGATGGAGAAACAGTGGAAACAGTGGCATACTTCATTTTTGGGGGCTCCAAAATCACTGCAGATGGTGACTGCAGCCATGAAATAAAAAGATGCTTACTCTTCGGAAGAAAAGTTATGACCAACCTAGGCAGCTTATTAAAAAGTAGAGACATTACTTTGTCAACAAAGGTCCATCTAGTCATGGCTATGGTTTTTCCAGTATTCATGTATGGATGTGAGACTTGGACTATAAAGAAAGCTGAGCACCGAAGAATTGATGCTTTTGAACTGCGGTGTTGGAGAAGACGCTTGAGAGTCCCTTGGACTGCAAGGAGATCCAACCAGTCCATCCTAAAGGAAGTCAGTCCTGAATATTCATTGGAAAGACTGATGTTGAAGCTGAAGCTCCAATACTTTGGCCAGGTTATACGAAGAACTGACTCATTGGAAAAGATCCTGATGCTGGGAAAGATTGAGGGCAGGAGGAGAAGGGGACAACAGAGGATGAGATGGTTCGGTGACATCACTGACTTAATGGACATGAGTTTGAGCAAGTTCTGGGAGATGGTGAAGGACAGGGAAGCCTGGCGTGCTGCAGTCCATGGGGTTGCAAATAGTCAGACACAACTGAGCAACTGAACTGAACTTCTTTCACATTGGAACTTTCTTCAATTTGGGGGATTTTTTTTTTGTTATTTTTCTAGTTGCTTTATGTGTAAGGTTAGGTTGTTTATTTGATGTCTCTCTTATTTCTTGTGGTAGGCTTGTATTGCTATAAAATTCCCTCTTAGCATGGCTTTTACTGCATCCCATAGATTTTGAGTTGTCATGTTTTCATTATCATTTGTTTCTAGGCACATTTTCATTTCCATTTTTATTTCTTCAGTGATCTGGTTGGTTATACAGAAGTGTGTTGTATAGTCTCCATGCGTTTTTGTTTTTTATAGTTGTTTTTTTTTTAATGTAGCTGATATCTAATCTTAGAGCATTGTGATCTGAAAATATGCTGAAAATGATTTCAATTCTTAAAGTTTAACAAAGGCTTGATTTGTGGCCAAAAGTGTCATCTACCCTGATAGTGTTCCAGGTGCACTTGAGAAAAAAGTAAAATCTATTGTGTTTGGTGAAATGTACTGCAGATATCAATTAGGCCAGCTGGTCTAATGTATCATTTAAAGCTTGTGTTTCCTTAATTTTCAGTCTGGATAATCTGTCCATTGGTGTGAGTGGGTTATTAAATTCCCCCACAATTATTGTGTTACTGTCAATTTCCCCTTTAAAAGTTTTTAGCATTTGCCTTATGCAGTAAGGCACTCCTATGTTTGGTACATATTTATTCATAATTGTTACGTCTTCTTCTTGGATTGATCCCTTGATCATTATGTAGTGGCCTTCTTTGTCTTTTATAATGGTTTTTATTTTAAAGTATATTTTATGTGATATGACTATTGCTACTCCTGGTTTCTTTCAGTCTCCATTTTCATGGAATATCTTTTTCCAGCCCCTCACTTTTAGTCAGTATATATCCCTAGGTTTGAGGTGGGTCTCTTATAAACAGCATATATAGCTGTCTTTTTTTTTTTTTTTAATCCATTCAGCCATTATGTGTATTTTGGTTGGAGCATTTAGCTTATTTACATTTACATTTAAAATAATTGTTGATAGGTATGATCCTATTACCATTTACTTTATTGTTTTGTGTTTGTTTTTATATGCCTTTTCTGTGTTTTCTGTCTAGAGAAGTTCCTTTAGCATTTGCTGATGAGTTTGTTTGGTGGTGCTGAATTCTCTTAGCTTTTGCTTGTCTACAGATCTTTTGATTTCTCCTTTGAATATGAATGAGATCCTTGCTGGATAGAGTGATTTTGGTTGTAGATTTTTCCCTTTCATCACTTTAAATTTTTCCTGACATTTCCTACTGGTCTGCAGAGTTTCTGTTGAAATATCAGCTGTTAGCCGTATGCGATTCCCCTTATATATAATTTGTTGCTCTTCCCTTACTGCTTTTAGTATTTTTTCTTTGTGTTTAATTTTTGTTAGTTTGATTAATGTATGTCTTGGCCTCTTTCTCCTTGATTTTATCCTGTGTTGGACTCTCTGGGCTTCCTGGACTTGGGTGGCTGTTTCCATGCCCATTTTAGGGAATTTTTCAACTATAATATCCTAAAATATTTTCTCAGGCCCTTTCTATCTTTTTCTTCTGGGATGGCTATGATTCAAATGTTGGGGCACTTAATGTTGTCCCAGAGGTCTCTGATGCTGTCTTCTTGTCTTCTTTATTCTGCTCTGCTTCTGTTATTTCCACCATTCTATCTTCTAACTCACTTATGTTTTCTTCTGCCTCAGTTACTCTACTGTTGGTTCTCTGTAGTGTATTTTTAATTTGTTTTTGCATTGCTCACTATTATTTAATTCTTCTAGGTCCCTGTTAAACATTTGTTACATCTTCTTGATCCATTCCTCCAGTCTATTAATCTGTGCTTCCATTTTGTTTTCAAGATTTCAGATCATTTTTACTATCACTATTCTGAATTCTCTTTCAGGTAGACTCCCTATCTCCTCCTCATGTGTTTGGCCTGGTGGGTTTTTACCACATTCATTCACCAGCTGCATATTTCTCTGTCTTTCATTTTGTTTAGTTTGCTATGTTTGGGGTCTCCTTTCTGCAGGTTGGAAGGTCATGCTACTCTTAATTGTGAAGTCTGCCCCCTATGGGTTGATTTAAACCAATGCCTTGTGAAAGTGTCCTAGTTGGGGGACTTGTGCCTGTGTTTTGGTGGATGGAGTTGGATCTTACCTCTCTGAAGGGCAGTTCATGTCTGGTAGTGAGTTTGGGTGTGTCTATTGGTTGGTATGGCTTTGGGAAGCCTGTTTGTTAATGTGCAAGGTTGTGTTCCTATTTTGTTGAAGAATATGTGTGGGGTGTCCTGCACTGGAGTTTGCTGGCTTTTGGATGGAGCTTGGTCTCAGGGTCAGGGTGGAGGCCTTTGGGCAGACTCTCGTCTATTAATGCTCCAAGCAGCCAGGAGTTCTCTGATGGTCCAAAGTCTGAAGTTGAATCTACTACCTCTGGGGTTCAGGTCTGATCACTTACAGTAGCATCAAACACTTCACAGGCCACACAGCACAGAAGACAAAACCCCTAGGTTAATGGTGAAATGATTCGCAACAGTCAGGAGCACCCAAAGGATATGCAGACTTACACTGAGGGAGAAACTAGAAGAGGGAGAAGAGGGAAAGGAGAAGAAAGGAGCAGAGGGAGAAAAAAGAAAAAAGTGAAAAGAGAGAGAAAAGAGCAATCAGGCCAATAATCAAACCCTAAGTGAAAATGGGAACTAAAAATTAGACTCTCAAATATACAAAATTAATTATAAAAGATCAAAAAACAAAAATTAAAAACCAAGAATAAAAATTGGATTCTCAGACGTACCATATCAAAAACAAAATATCAAACAAAATATTTAAAAATATAGAATTTATTTTTAAAATTTGGTGATTTTTATATTTTAAAAATGTAAAAGGAGGCTACAAAAATAAAAATTAAAGGAGTAATAAAGAACCATATTAAGACAACATGAGAAACAAAAAGATGGGGAGAAAAATAATAATTAAAAAATAGGAGGTGGGAAATATATATAGGGTGGTAATGAGGGGAATGACCATGTGATTCCTCCATTTTCCTGCTTCAGTTGATCAGCCTACTCAGAATATCCTCCGATATATCTAGAAAGATCTCTGAACCTGCTGTGGGCAGTGTGGAGTCAGTTCAGACACAGATATTCCCTTGCTCCACATTGTAGCTTTTTTAGTCTCAAAGTCCACAATTGCCACCAAAGCACACAGCCTCAGGTTGATTGTGAGATTTTAATCTGCTGCATTTGCCGCTTCTTGGGCAGTTCCCCTTCTTTGCTCTGCTCACACTTCCACTTTGATTGTTGGCCGCATCTGCTTACGAGTGTCTCTCTAGCGTCTGATCTCAGAGGACACCCTGACACAGAGGGGCAAGAGTGGCTGCTTATTCAGACTCACCTTTTCAGTCGTGCTATGCACAGGGAGGGTCCTGCAAATGCCACTGGGGTGTGTGGGGATTGCTCACCTTGGCTGAGCCACATGGGGGTCACCACAGCCTGAGGTGAGTTGTGCCCTTGTCAGTGGAGTTGGTCCTGGTTTGTGGGATCTTTGAACAGAACCAAGCTACTCAGGCTCCCGGCTGGGCCACCTGGGGGTCGCCACAGTCTTAGGCAGGTTGTGAGATTCCCCAGGGAAGCTGGTCTCAGGTTGTGACACCCTTGGTAGATCTGAGCCATTCAGTATTCCAGGAAGACATGGGTAGTTGCCCGCAGCTGTTCCCAGCTTGGTGATGGATAGGTAGATGTGATCTCGGGCTGAGATGGTAGTGGCTCCTTGCCTTCTGCCTCTAGCAGTTGCACGCCTGCTTCTCTGCCTCTGGGACCCTAGACCGCAGCTGGCTTGCCCCGCTTCGGTATTTACTAGGGTGCGGTCCATTGTTCTCTGAGCAAGCTTGGAGTGCAGCATTAGAGCCTTCCTGCAGGAATTACCTTTTGTTTCTCTGGCGATCCCAGAGTTTTCCCTGTACTGCCTGTGCTATGTCACATTAGTCCCCTCAGACTATCTTCACAGCATTTAACCCTGGTCCTTTGCCTGAGGACCAACCCCCACAGCCCGAGCCTCTACACCCAGCCTTCACTCGCTGCATGTGGACACAAGTGGGTGAGCCACTTCTCAGATGGAAATTGCCATTCCACATGATCTCTGTGAGGAATTTTCTCCATTTCCCCTTGTGCGTCCCTCTGAGGTTTCTAGGCTCTCCTTGAACCCACTTTTGAGGGGGTTTCCTATTGTGTGGAAAATTCTCCTCCTTCAGAACTCCCCCCCAAGGAAAGGTCCTCGTCCTGAAATCCTTCGTTTTTATCTTTTGTCCCACCTCATTCCAAGAAAATTGGTTTGTCTCTCTGTATGTCTAGGGTCCTCTACCAACTTCAGAAGATGTTCCACATGCAGAGGACTTTTTGATCATCTACCCAAACAGAGTGTGGTTTCAAGATGGCAGAAAAATAGGATGGGGAGACCACCTTCTCCCTCATAAATACATTAAAATGTCATTTGCATGTGGAACAGT